>NC_090941.1:874383507-875633507 GCF_040938575.1 Ambystoma mexicanum
CACCAGATAAGGTAAATTGACCCTTTCTTTTGGTCCTCCAGTTCAGTAATTTAGAACTTTTCAAAGTATTTAAGCTATTCACGAGCTGATCCTTTTTGTTTATGTTTTAACTTTACAGGTGCTATGAGACTGACCCAGACCAAGTCTGTGACTCTATAGGAACTAGGTTTTTCGTTGTAACTACCCTCTCCTGATAAATGTTCGCTAATAGTGTTTTTGAACAGAAGCATGTCCAGACAGCTCTCTGGATTAAAAACAGAGACATGAAAATATGATATACTAATCTTAATGGAGTTTGGTACACAGCAAGTTGTCTTAGATGTACCCTATTTTTTCTTGATTTTTTTTTTAGCTAGCATTTTTTGCCAATTACGTTTTCCTATGTTTGATATTTGTTGTTAAGTTTTGTATTGTGCACCTGTGAATTTAATCATGTTGTTTAACAAGTGATGATTTATTATTAAAATTATGTTAATTTTTTAGAAGTGTCTGGTCCGCCCCCCTTTTTTAGATGGAAATCTGTACCTCCCATACTCCTGGTAATCAGGCATCCCAAAAAGGCTGGCCCTGGGTAAAAAATTGCGGGACCTGGCTATCCTCCTCCTCCTGCGGTGTCCCACGACCACTGCTGCGAGAAACTGTATATTCATCATAGCGTCTGAGCTTGTTTGTTGTTTGCGCGCACTTTTATGCTGCGCAGGGCCGCTTAAGCCTGCTTCCTGCTGGCGTACGTGTTTCCGGATTAGTGCATCTTTTTTGGTGCATGCCTTCCCCTGTTCAATTCCATGAATAAGTGTTGTTAGCACGCGTGTGGGCGTTGCGAGCATTTACCTCCTGCACTTCACCCGTAACGCCCACATTTTCACGTGTTGTTCCCCATTCCATGTGTTACGCTCCGTGTTACGCCCACTTTTCTTGTGTGCGCTACACGATATGCGCTTTCCCTGTGCACGTGGCGCACGCTGTTTAGTGACTTGCTCACCCGCGTGCACCACCCATGGATTTGGCACACATACCAGGTATTAATAGCGCAGTGCATTCCATGAATTGATGAACGGCTGCGTGCGCGGCTTTGGCACGCGTGCGCTGCGATTTTCACGCTTGCGCTCCCCTTTTCGGCGCACATTTATTCCATGAATTACCCTGTATGTGTTTGACTGAAATGTGGCTACAAGACTCCAGTGGTCCAAATATAAATCTAGCCACTCCTCCGGGCTATATGTTTTTTTGCCAAAACAGAGTTGCGGAAAAGGTGGAGAAGTCACCATTTTGGCACGTGAAGATATACATCTTTTTCGGTCTCACGTCAGCTGAAATGATTGCAAAATCATGCTACTTAAAATTACCCCCACCTCTAATACTTGTATGAACATCCTTCTATTATACCGTGGCCGTAATGACATGCCACTTTTCACAGACGACCTTCTGGAAATATTATCTTCTCTTAATAAACCCAATAGTTCTACATCATTATTGGGGGATTTTAATCAATGGCATGGTAACCTCCTAGATGTGGAAGACACTATCCTTTCACAATGGCATGCATCAGTAGGTTTTGTTATACATAGTAAGGACCAAACACACAATTGTGGTAACATCTTGGACTGGGTTCTTAGTAAAATTCTCAACTCCTTTCGAAACTAGACCTTGTATTTGGTCAGACCACTCCATTGTCTCTTTCCATCTGACATCACCTTCTTATATATTTAATAAGAAAAATATGCTGAGGAAAAGTCAATAGTAGGAACTAGAATAAAATTGACATCACGGACCAACTTAAATGCCTCACTAATTTTACGAAATCCACTTCGGACATAGACTCTCCTAACTCCTTTGTATATGAATATGACACAACTGCAAATGAGTTTCCGGATCAAGTTGCTCCTACTAAAGTCAAATTGTGTAGAGCCAAAGATAATAACCACAAATGGTACACCCCAACCCTGACTCAACAAAAACTGGAAAAACGCAAGGCCAAAAGAGTGTGAGAAAAAGACCATACACTGTCGAACAAAGACAGATGGTAATCCCTACATAAACTATACCGGGCAGAAAAGCAACTTTAAGTGTCTGATTTCCAATGCAGAAAACATTTCCCGGCAGCTTTTTGAAATACGTTGTGTTCTTGAAAACGCTCCTGCCACAGTACTCCCCTTTATACCATTCAACTTGGACTGCAAAGACATCCAGAGGGCATTTCTTGATAGTCCTTTGACCTGGTGGACCACACTGTGCTTATAAATAGGTTGAAGGATATTGACCACTGTTCCAACGAATCTGCAACCTGGATTGAATCATTTCTGGGCAACAGGATGTCCAGAGTCTCTTGGGGCATGGCTAGCCCACCAGAAGACATTCTGATATACAGGGTTCCCCAGGGCACTTGCCTCTCACCCTCTTTGTTTAATGTATTCTGTCAACCTCTATATGTTCTGTTAGATCAACTGGGAGCAAGCTTTACAAATTAAGCTGATGATACTCAGCTGGTCATCGAGCTGACTCGAGTATATGAGCAAGATGTAGAGAGGGTTTCCGGAATATACAACGATGGTATGTGCCCAAAATCAGCCAAAGCAGAGCCGCTGCATTTTGGCTCGCTGCAGGCCAGAGGGAAACTTGGCAAGTGCTACTCTAGCTTTATTATAGATAAACAAGCTATCCCGACTGTTCGCTAAAATTAAAACATTAGGAAAAATGTTTGAAGCATCCCTGAGCTCAGATGCCCATATCCAAAATGTGGTCAATAAATCCCAATACCATCTTAGACTTTTGCAGTTGATAAAACCATATCGCTCTGAAGCTAACTGCACTATCCTAGTGAGAGCATTGATCATGCCTAGGATAGATAGGGGAGGCCTAGGACGGCTGCATTTACTTCAGAATGATTCTGTTCATAGTGTAAAACATGTGCACCGGAAATAACCTATCTCAGCACACAGAAAAAACATTCACTGGCTCGCAGTTGAAGCCAGCATTCTCTTCAAAGCACTTACTATTGTACACAAGTGTCAATACGGACAGGCTCCAGTGTACCTCAAAAACCACATAAAGGTCCATACTCCAGAGAGATCGACTAGATCCAGTGAGGATATTTGCATGACAGTTCCTAGAAGTTATCGATCTAGAGGCTTGGATAGATCTTGCCCTGCCCTGACTACCCAAGCATGTTACAACCTGTCTATAGAGCTTTGTGCAGACCCAGACCTCCTCAGCTTTAGAAAAGGTCTAAAAACGATTTTATTTTAATAGTTAGATTTCTCCTATCCACCCCTCCTTTCCTTCCTCTCTTACTTCTGCACCCGGATGCCTGTGGGCTCCAGCGCAATATAAACCAACATATAAATAAATAAGTAAATCCAGGATTTACAACACAAGGGACAACACTTCTGTCTTGGAAACAAGACAGCGCACAGCAACACAGGTTCAAATCCTAGGCTTGCGCTTAGAAACTGATCTCAGGAATTAAGCGTGTTATAAAAGAACAATTATAATAACAATTATAATAATTGAAGCCATCTCTGACATTAGAGAACTCTTCAAAATGTTTACGGACCTTGAATCCCCAGCACCATCAATTGTCAGCTTCCCGAAAGACAAAGTCTGGTGCTCCCTTGTCCAGTGTGCCCTGGCCAACAAAACCCATAACCCCAGAGACAAAACTATCCTCAAAAAATCACTGCTCTTGTCTAAGGATGTGCCTCTGCCCCACTTTGGGGATCACCCTATGACCACCACGCCCATTTTCCACTTTTCCCCTTTCATTCTTCCAACGTTATAATCATCATCCACTGCCTGAACTCATCAAATTGCAAAGGAGACATTTGCCCTTCCCACCTCATCAAGATGTGCACGGACCTCCTTGCACCTATCATGGCAAAATTCATTAATGTCACTTTCACCTGTTGCATGGTCCCAAAAACTATTAAAGAAGTTTGCAACACACCTCTCCTCAAAAAACCTTCACTGACCCCATCCTTCCCACCAACTACCTCCCTGTACTGTACCATGCCTCCTGACTGGTACAATACCTCCTGAACATCCTCGGCTTTCCTTTCTTACACTCAACTCCAAACACACCTGGAAGCCCATCATCATCTTGGCTCAGACCAAGACACAGTATAGAGGCCACCTTTCTTGACCTTAAGATCAAGCTGGACAACATACATGATGCAGGAGAACTTGCCATACTCCTGTTACTTGTCTTATTCGCGGGATTTGTTCTTGTTGATCACAATATCCTATGTCACCATATTTCCTCCTTATTTAACCTCTACAGAGATGCCACTAGCTGGATCAACTCCTTCTTGAGTGAGGAGCCCTCCATGTTCTTCGCTGGATCTGAAGCAGCAGACCCTATCTCTGTCTCATATGGGGTCCCACAAGGCTCATGGGTGATAATCAGCGGGAACTCACCAAGGTTTATATGCAAGCACTTTCACTAACCTCGATCAGAGGCTGCAGCATGAAGAAAGGAGAATCCTCCTGGTCACCTTACATCTCTTAATGACATTTGCCAGGAGAGAATTGGGCTTCCAGGAATCCCTCTGGGGAAGAAAACCCTGATAAGTTAGGAAGGGGGGATTGTCGAATTGGTTTTGTGTTCTGTGTCTTGATTTTATCTTTTCTTTTTTAAGGTTGTAAAAACCGTATAAAAATAAAAAAAATAAATAAAAAAAGAAAACCCTTTATCTTCTCCTTGGTTTACGATCTTCCAATGACGGGATGATAAGGAGCTGAATTGGTTACCGGAGGCTGAAGGGTATCAATGCTTTAACATACAAGGGACAATGAGTGAATGTAGTTCTAACAACGAGGATATAGATTCAGAAATATCAGAGAGGAGCATGTGTTCACCCTTTGGAAATCTGCCTGGGTCTTTGGGAAGAAGTCTTTGTGTCCTTGTAAGAAAGACATAGGCCGTGTGGGAAAAGGTGACGCTTGCAACTCCGAGCGAGCTAATAAGGAAGCAGTTCTGAAGCGGCTCGGTCCAAGACAAGAGGTCGGACTCAGGAATGCACCTACCCTGTGTTGTTACGGCGAGCATGGTATGCCCGGTGGCCGGGGGGCAAGGTCTGCAGGTAGCCAGCATCAATAAGTGGTTCCCAACAAGCGGACTGTGTGCAGGCAGGTTTGGAAGGGACCATGGTTATGTGTGTCTTGCAGATTGGCGATCAGGGGCTAAGAGGGAGAGTGAGATAGAGAGAGACAAGTGAGAGAGAGCAAGCAAGAGGGATAAGAGATCAGGTCTTGTAATGACAGTGTTTGTAACATAGTGGGCGTAACCACCAGGAGCAGGAAGCAAGACACGAAAGAGACATGGGCTGAGAAAGGTGATTCTGATCACGAGAGGAGAGTAGGAGGAATAGAAGGAGACAAAAGGCACTGCAATACACAAGTAGACAATGATCACAATACAGCAAACACACGGAGCGTTTGCCATGAAGAGTAGAAATGCAATGCTGCTCTGTTCATGGTTCCTGAAATCCCCTGTTAGACTCAGGGGGCAGAGCTAGCCTCGAGAGTGTGCTGACAATGACTGGACACTGCAGATGCTACGAGACAACATCTTGGGGGAATACCGACATGCAGCACCAATCCGCTTCCATCGGTGCCAAACAGACCATTGCAGCCTATTATCCCTGACATCATGTCTGTCACCCACCATATGCAACATGTATACTAAGCCCCTTTTTGATCATCTCAACAGCCTTGAAATCCCCTATACAAACTTTTCTGATGATACTCAAGTATTAATGAAACTCACAGGAACCATAGCCTAGATTTTGCTAATATGAATCGTTCTGTTGTATCATCCAAGCCTGAATGGCCAATCACCATCTATGCTTGAATGATGAAAAAAAGGCTCCCTGTACCAACTCAAACAGCTGGACCCATTCTTCTCCCACTTCTCCATTGATGGCAAATTCACTCCTGTTTCTTGCCATGTGAAAAACTCTGGGAGTCTACCCAAATTTAGAACTATCCATGCAAAAAATGTCAAGGCCCTTGCATCTTCTGTCAGCTTATTCAACCAAACTCATCAACCTTTGCAGACAATGTCTGTCCTCCGACAATTGTCTCATGCTAGCCAGGGCCATCATTGTCAGTGAACTGGATTAGTGTAATGCCATCCTCACAGGAGCCTGTACCAACAATGTAACTAAACTCCAACTTATCAGGACAACTCCCTTCAGGCAGTTTGGGGTGTGAAAGAATCTGACCACATCTCTCAAGTGAGACGCAGGGCTCACTGGCTACTAATTAAAGCCTGTATTGAGTTTTAAATCCTTTCAATTACACACTGTTGCATCAACAACACTGCACCCATTTACCTTAGCCAGCGTATCTCCAAAAATACCAAACCACAATCCTATGCTACTCTACCTCTTCATCTCAAGAAATACTGAGATTCACCAGAAAAAGAGCAGGTGGATCAAGTTTCACTGTTATAGCTCCTACTCTCGGGAACGCCCTGCCTTTATGCATCAAAGAAGAGCCCTCTTTTCTAATCTTCCTTAAAAAAAAAAACCTGAAAACTATACTATCATCTCATGACTGTATTGACTGTATTTTAATCCTAACTAGCACTGTAATACTTCTGGGTCTAGGCGCTATAAAAAAAATAAGTTGTATTAGTATTGAATAGTATTTTAGTTATAGTTGTAGATTTTAAGAGAGGGATTCGTTTTTTCACTTGCTCGGGTTTCCCCTTGGGTTGTGGTCTGGTTCTCTCTGTTAATCTCAGGACTAAACACCTTTGAGTTTTCAGGTTCTCAGGTTGAGCACATGAATATGGTTCTCAGCGTTGCTATCATGTGGCTGTCATGGTGTTCAAGGATCAATGAAAGGGGTAGGTCCTGAAGGCTATGGGGAAGAAGGATATGCTTCATTTCTCCTTTCAAGAGGAGGTGAATTACCCCACGGTGGATGATGAGGAGGAAACATTGTGTTCTTTGTGGGCGCCATTGTGGAGTACAGGCCACAGAGCATTGTCAACCCTCTGTGCCAATGGTGAAGGATGAGGCATGGAGGAGCCCTCGGGAGCAGGAGAGGGGGCAGGGTATTCAAGAAGGGCTTTGCGGTGTCAGTAAGTGCATGGGAGGTGAGGGCCCCATGTGGATGCTACCACAGAGGAATGGGAGGCATAGCCTCATGTGGCCATGCCTACAGGGGCATTGGTAGAGTAGAAGACCATGGTTCTCATGTGGGAGGAGGGAGTTCCTGCAAGCATCTTGTAAGATGTGCTTGGGATAGCTCCTGCCTGGGTGTCTGGCATAGAGGAGGAAGAAGCTTCCATTGAGTAGGACAAAGGTGCTGCTATGAATGAGGGGTATGTCTGTAGGGGGAAGCACCAAGGGAGAACTATCCTGAGGATGCTAAACCTTCCCTACACATCACACAGGGTCCCTAGCCTGGGGCTTTTTTCCCTGCCACCTTGGAAAATGATCCGGGTGGAGTAGTTTGATATTGTCTGCATAGTGAAGGGCTGTGGGTAGGGAGGCAAGATGCAAGGGCTGTGCCCTTACTCCTATAGGAAAATGTGTGTTTTTATACTAGGCTCACATTGTTGTGACACACCAGTCTCAGATCCCGATTTATACAATCCCACACCACATTTATGGGTGGATAGTGTGGTTTTCTGAACTTTAAACATATTTAAAAATGTAGTAACTTCAACTAAGATTAACTAAGTTGGTCTCCAGGTTTACCATTAAATCATGACAATGAGAATGATACCAAAACCAAATAGTCAACAAAATGAATGTACATACCTATATGAATCTCACTATTATCAGTCCACACAATCATTTGTTTTCATTCTATAGAGATATAGTACTGTAGATAATACTAAGCATTATACATTCTTCTTCTATGAATTATTTGATCTCAGAAACATATAGTTACTTCAATGCTAACATTGCCACTTCTTGGCCAGTGAAATCTTTTCATGTGGAAAAATTTCAAACCACTTTTCAGAATAATGGTTTTTCTCCAGTATTAAGACAAGCATGATATCAAAGAAAGTAGCTTGAACAAGCCAAATTTAAATTAGACAGGCATTCAATTTGACTCCCTTGTGCAGGTACGAGGAAGTAAGTATGTAGGCTATGTGCACACTATTTAAATATAGACAATGGTCAACTTGCATGAGTCCCCTGTATGGTGATTTTTTAAGTAATGCTCTCAGAGATCTGTACTCATTTCTGAATAAATGCATGTGCAATCTTCTCAGAATGTGAGTGTGTTACTTTGAATACAGATATATATGCACATTATAGTCGGTAAGATAGCTCAGTGGATTGAGCACCTGCTGCTGAAAACTGTGTGATCTGCAGGTCAGGGGTTTGAATGCTGAAAAAAAAGGCCAACTAGATTTTCATCCTTCTGAGTTCGAAAAATGAGTACAAACCTTTGTTGGGTGATATTGCATATATATATATATATATATATATATATATATATATATATATATATATATATATCCTTTGTAAAGTGCTTAGGCATCATAATCATTATATGCAGCTGTACATTCATGTGTGTGTGTGTATGTGTGTGTGTGTGAACCATGTTCAATCTATTTGCACATGCAACTGTCAATCTATGGATACATGTACAGCCTTTACTATGCCTGCATGTAGTTTTCAGTCTGCATGTGTTTTTGGGCTGTAGTTTGAACCTTCTCTGGTAACATGCAAAATGTCACCCTCCCTACCTTTGCACATTCAACATGAGTCTATTTGTGCATCTACAGATAAGGGACCACAGGGGTTTAACCCTTTGCACAATTCTTCATGATAGAACCAATTCCTTATAATCATGTTTGTTGTGCAAACATCCTACTTATGGCATTAATGCACAATTTTACCATAGGCAATAGTATTTTGTAGTGACTCTATGGCACAAAATAACTCTAGGCCGGCTTAAGCCACTATTATATATTTTTTTTCAAATGACTTTTATTGAGTTGTTTAGACAAGTTTGACATTATACTTGTTAATTTCACAGTATAGGTTATCAAACACATTGAGATTACAACTTGTGTGTGAAATTTGAAAAGAGAAAGAACTGGAGGTAAGCCAGGCACCTACCAGCAAAAACTCTCTGGTGCTGGTAATGACGGCAAATCCCCTCCTGGAGTCCAATGGGACTCCATAAATGGGCATTTACACTGTGACTCCTGCAACCGTAATCTGGCGGCAATGCTGCCGGAAGGGGTGTTGAAAATTGTATCTACATTTGCCGGTATCCTAGGGGCTCTACAGCCAGGATACCAGCAGCCTCAGAATGAGGCCCAATGACCCTTTCCAGTATTGGTGGAGTTATCAGTGTGTCTTGCCAGCAGCACTTGTGCTAATTGCAGTAGAACCGCTAAACGACCCCTGGCAGGTGTCCAGTTTGAGAGTGACTTCTGTAGGACTGGGCTACTGTCTCTAATTGAAGAAGTGCATTGCAACCACTTGATCTAGATCACCAAATTCATGATGTATTCTCCCAATTGATCGGTGGGCAGCAGACTTAAACCTTTTTTCCCAAATCAATTTGAGGGAGAAAGCTGCCATACGTCAGACCCACCACCATAACGGCCATCACGTAGAGCAGTGGTGTCTAAACAACTACATGCTGGAATGGATGCCTATATGACACTCTCCTCCCACTTGCACCTCCCCTATGACCAAACCATGGAGACATGGCCCATTAGTGAAATGAGGAACAGCATCATAAGAGATTGTGTAGGGCCAGTGTACAACTAGATTTCTGGCAAATCATCACTGAAATAGGTGGTGCCCGATGTGGCATTTTAAAACAATAACAAGAGTATGGTTTTAGGAGTTTAGCGACACCAACTATATACAACCCCCACCTCCCTCTTCCCAGTACTGTATTGGTAGTGCATTGCATTACCACCCTCCTTCCTCTTCCCCATGGCAGCACCCCATTAGTAATCCATTGCATTACACCTGCTTTTGTCTTTGTCATTTTGTTATCTCATTAGTAAACATTACATTACCCCTGTGACCCTCCTCCTGGTACAACATTAGTTACCCATTACATAACTCCTGTCTATTTTTTCCTCATCCCCATACCCAATTAGTAATCTATTACATTTCCCTTGCTGCCCTCTTCCTCATTCCTGTACCCCATTAGTAAACCATTGTCCTGGTATCCCATTAGTAATCTGTTACATTATACCCACCACCTTCATTCTTGTCCAGGTACCCCATTAGAAGTCCATTACCTCTCCTGGTGCACAGCCTATCACAGTTACTCATTTGCATCTGCTGTCACAGTCCCTTGTGTCCTTCATTATCACAGTGCCGCACATGCTTCCATGTCACAGTATCTTGCATGCACCCTCAGCACAGTCCCTCATACCCATTTTATTTATTTAAATTGTTCTATTTAACGCACCTATTATCATACCTAAGTTTGGTTTCCAAGCACGGATCCGGGATTCAAACCTCTGCTGCTCTGCGTAGTCTTGCTTCCAAGACCAGCGCGTTGCCCCTGTGCTATCTTCTGTTCACCCATACTTGTCACAGTCCCCCACGCGCTTCATCAGAGTCCCTTGAGTGCATCCTCATCACAATACCTTGTGCACTTCCTTGTCACCGCCTCTTGCACAGATCCTCATCACACCCCATTGTGCGGCCTCTGGGCAGACTGATGGCATCACATATGACATCACTTATGACATCATTGATGGCATCACTGAAAACTAGATTACATGAATGACATCAGCAATTACACCACTTTTGACAGCACTGGTAAGCAAAGGTAAGGATTGAGAAATGCATGTCGTTTATTTCAACATATTTGAGAATCGCTCTAGAGCTAGACCTTTAGTGTATTCTACCAAAGGAAAAATATACAGTTTTAGCATGGCACGCCTTTCAAAATGTACCTCAAGGTCCAAAAAAACTCCAGTTTCATATACAATCAGAAAAAGTGCACGTTTCATTACACGACTGTATAATCTGCCTCTGTCCTAATAACCTATTCCACTCTCAAACATGTGACCACAGTTCCTCATGATTGACATTCACCTGTCATCTTACAGAAGCAATCAATCAATCAAACTACTTCATTTCATCAACAATATCCATAAAAGCCATTAAAGTTACAAAACAACATGATGCACAATTAAAATATCCAAAGAACAATTAAAATAGATTTAAACACAAACAACAGAATAGTAATAGGGTCATGTGAAGATCCCGATATAAATATCAGTGCAACATTAAATAACGGATCCATATCGGATGATAGAATCCAGATTACTGCTAAATGTATCAGTTTAAAAGCCGAATCAAATCAAAACATTATTCACAATAAATAAATACAACACACATCCCAACTTTCCCAAAAGTTAAAATTATTTCTATCAATAACATAACCTATACAGCAATACCATATTTTATCTTGCATCCTGCCCAAATATCTCCTAAATAATCTTAAATTAATGCCAATTAATTGCAATCCTCCATCACTTTCCTTCTGCAAATCCAAACCTGATACCGAATTTTCAAAACCACAAAAACATGTGCATTTTAAGAATCTATGTATCAAATATAATCTTTTCAAATTACCAAACAAAGGGCAGATAAGAACGAAATGAATCTGTGTTTCACTATTGTCAATACAATGGGGGCAACGATCAGTTGGAGATTTGCCCCAGAGGAAAGTATGAGTGATCAAGGGTAAATACTGCAACTGAACTTTAAAAAAGGGGGCTGCACTAAATTTGGTTTAATCAGATCTAAATAATGCACATACCCAATTTCTGATTTGCATTTCGAATAAATACTGACTGTGGATGTAGACATGCTTTTATCGATGTTCTGTTCTAGCTCCCTTAGCCTAAATTCTGTTGTAAACGTTGTATTAATTTTAGGAGAAATAGTATTCACATGAATCCACAGTTAGTATAACCTAGATAATTGGATATGTCTTTCACATGTTTCACCCACAGTAGACTGGTGCCCCCTTTTTATACCTATGACGCATGGAGCCACTCCAAATCCAAACCCGGTATAATACGGGTTTAAGAGTCTCTTCCCTGCTGACATAACTGAATTCTAGTTCTTCATGAAGAGGAATCAGCTGGGTACTTCTCAAGAGGCTAAACACTATTCTTTGAAAATGTATTTTCAGTTGTCTCTGACTTGTTTGTGTTACAATGTCCCCATAATTCAGAGCCATATAAGTCAGCTTGGTGGGCCTGTAATTTATATAATGTTAAAGTTGTCCTCATTGCATCCATACTTTGTTCTCTAGTATATCTAGCAATGGTGTCATTATATCTGGATAAGATTAAATTAGATGTCTCAACTTGCTGAGCCTAGCATCCAGTATCCATGAACTATGGGCCCAGATAGTCAAATGTATTTGCTTGTTCAATAGGTGACCCATCAATTTTCAAATTCAATTTCAGGTGTTCTTTACAGGTTTTGTTAACTATCATGTATTTCATCTTTGCATGGGTTATTACAAGACCATTATTCTTGAAAAATATGGTGAATAACTCGAGCTGCTCCCTTATCCTTGTACAAGTCATAAAATCCAATACAGCATCATCTGGAAACATCAGGATTGGAAATGTGTCTGGTCCTTACAAAGGGACATCTGTTGCAATTGAGAGGAGCAAAACAAAGAGGTCATGGCTGGAATATTTAACCTCTGGTAATTGCTTTGGGCAACCCTCCAGGCCATTGTTCTTCGCCTGCCAAGCCATTACAGAAAGGGAAAATACCATGTGCAAAACAGGCCTAGTCACAAACACTAAAGGGGCAGTGCTGCCAAACTGCTAGGTCACATCCCCTCTGCAAAGACCACTAGCGGCCCAGACATGTTTTGGCCTCATTGGGCCTCATCAGTGTGGTGTAGCTTGGATATTTAGGTCCAGCAGGCTCTTCACAGATGTCTGGGCATACCCGTTCCAAGCAGGGTGATGAAGGAAAACAAAGAGGTGATGGCTGGAAGGTTTAGAATTAATCTCGTAATTGAGAGGAGAGACTTTAGGGCAAAGTTATATAAAGGTTAGTTAAACGTGATCCTGGTTATTGTTCTTCCACCCAGTCCCTACCTGTCAACAGACTCACTGCAAGAGTAAAGTGAATGTTAATCCCACCCATGAATTGCGTCTCAGTATTTCATCAAAGTCCCTTTGCAAATCAATAAATATAATAAATAAATATATTTTTCTTAAATCAACATATTTTTTAATTAAAAGATTGGACCTCAGGGCCTGGTCAACAGTGCCTAATCTGGGTCGAATCCCAGTTTGTAGATGACTGATTAAATCATTCTCTTCAACCCAGGTTTGTACATGTTTTTACATGTTCTAACAGTACTCTAGCATACACTTTGACAGAAAAATTGGTATGTAATTTAAAGGATTGTTCTGATACCCTTTCTAATGGATTGGAACAATCTCTGACTTCCTCCATGAATCTGGTAGCCTTGACATTTTAACATTATTAAATAGGTGAGTCAAAACAGGCCCCCATATAAATGGTTCAGCTGTTAGAAAATCAGAATACCGGGGCGTAGGCAGCTTACAACTCTTCTGGGCAAGTATGGTACGCATACTTCATCTATTCATCTATTGTGAAAGACAGGACTTTACTATGGGCCTCATAGTAGGGAAACCTGATTGACTGAGTTTCATTAGAATAGTCGTGTTTCTCTTTACATAAATGTTTAAAATGTTTGGAATATTACCAACCGTGTTTTACTATTTTCACAATTACCAGATGCAAACAATTTCCAAAATTTGAGAGATTATTTTTCATGAACCGCCTTTTTATCTTCCACACATTTATCACAGACATCTGTCTTTTTCTTACTAGCAATGACAATTTTATAATTCCTGCTAGCTAGGTAAAACTCACTAATATCGAAATTTGTTGTGTTTTTTTATGGAATGAAGTAGAGATTGCTTTACAATTTTGAATTCCTGGTCAAACCAAGCCAACACTCTGTAGCATTCTTTGCAATGCACACAGCTGATTTTGTCACCAGATGAAATATTGTGGTAACCATATTGCCATAAGATCTATATGATCTTATCTGCTGTTAGACAATAATCAGACAGCATGATTTTGAAAATATAGCAGTTTTTCCCAATAACACATGCTATTGAGTCCCCTTTTTGTAAATAATCCCATTTGAAGGACATCTCTGAGTGCCCCTCTAGTACAATATGTAGGACTTTACAATCCTGCTCTACCTGAAAAATTCCTTTATTATATCTATTCTGTGTTAATCTAAGGGGGCAATGATCGCTATCAACCCTATCTTTGATCAAGACATCTTTCCTCAACTTCAACAATTGACGCTCCACTAATATATAATCTATGTTACTGCTGTTAAGCCCTTTGTAGTAGGTCCATTAGCATGTTTAACAATAGCAAACTTGCTATTGCACCTAGTGAGATCTTTGTTTGTGCAGCCCATGAAGCATATCTATTTTGTCGCTTTGGATGATGGCTGACAAATCTGACATGTCCCAGGTAGCATCTTCTTTGTCTGAACTACCTACAGTAAGGAACGGGCCTGAAATCGAAAATGTAGATCACCTAAGACAAGAAGTTAGGCTTCAAATTCTCCAGTACTCCTCCACTTATCAACCCAGGACTTAATGAGATATATTGTTAAATTAAAGATTAGAAATCTCACCCCCATCTAATGTTATTACTACTTCTTGAAGGTCTTGATTATTGGTGTTGAATATTTTTACAGAAGCATTAACAGTATCATCAACCCACACAGCTAGACCGCCACTCTGCTTCCATACTAGGCCCTTTTTGGCTGGCAAGCTGTAAGATGCAAAACCTTGTATACATTCTGCTTCAAAAGACCAGGTTCCTTGGAAGCATATAATGTGGTGGAGCTTTACAAAAGCACACCTAGAATTGCCAGCTAAATGCCTGGACAGGGCAGCAATATTCCATGATATGAGGTGTAAAACATATGGGTTAGGGTTGACATAAGTGTGAGGTGGGATCTCCTTATTGGCTTCCTCAACAGCGGCTAAGCTAAGGACTTGAAGAAATTGGCTATAAATGTGAAGCATTAGGCAAAAGGGAGATAGGGGTATCTCGATTCAGAAGGCCCTTGCATGCTAAATAATCATCCTTGTAATCTATATGGTTAAGTCTCTGAAATGGCCTTGCTCTTAATTTAATTGTATACATCTCAGGAGGGTGAGATCTTTACTAGATCGACAGCAATCCTCATTCTATTGCCTCATTAGCCAATACCAAGCAAATGTAATCAAAGTCAGGATTATTGGATTGCTTATGTCTACTAGCATCAAATATGTCCTCTCTGATGACAGAGAAACACAGCCTCCTAGGCCTTATCCAGTGAATCGATTTATTGATCAAAGAATCTTCACGTTCAAAGGTGCCTCTTAAGAGCCTAGAGTTGTTAACCATATACACACATTTTTTATCCAAATCCTGATAGGCTGTATTCATCATATGATGTTGTCTAATTACATTAGTTGGCAAACCCACCATTGAGGGATGTTGCTAGGCTGCATCTTATTTCTTGGCAAAAATGCTACTAGTAGGATTTGTTATGTCATTGAACTGAAGATTATTCATTTTATAAGGCTGATTAGCAGGCCTATTCAACCTTGTCAGGGGGGGGGGTTTGCTGGTAACATGGCTATCAATCACTGTGCTACATTTGTCAATTATAGGACAGCCACAGATTGCAGTAGACCCCTTTTAACAGGCTCAACTCTACCAGCTGCCACAATTGGTGTATTTCGATCCAAATTGCCACTTATTAGGGCTTCTCTCACAACAGGAAATAGTACTTTGTCTGAAAGGAATATCAATTCATCCTTTACTATCATTAATTTCTTTTGGAGTAAAATTATGGAATTGAATCACTGATACTAATGTAGCTTCTGAACAGGAACATGGGTAAAAGTGATTGCTCTCACTGGATACCAATGGGTCATTAAATAGGATTGAGTGTGCTTCACACAATTAAAGAGGAAGGAGAAATAAACTTGACCTTATTTGCAATAGTATTGCTAAAGGTCAAGTCAATCAACTCTCCACGACAATGACTCTGCTAATGTTACATTATGTATTATTATGCTGCATTCTCCCACATCCTCAGTACTAAGTACCTCAATTCTATTGAAGGTGGGCATCCTCAGGTAGCTAATAGTGTGCATCTGATGTGTCTCAATGTTTCATATTTTATGGGCCTCACCTGTGTCCTGGGTAATTGTATCATCCGTATGACAAACATTATTTAAAACAATGGTGTTGTAATAATTATGCCCTCCATCCTGATTATCGTGTCTAGCCAGAGGATCATCCTCATCTTTTTTGTGCGTCTTATTAGGGACATCAATAATAATACTGTATTTGGTACCAAAACAGACCACTTACGATATTCACGCTTTAGTAACTGGTAAAACTGTAATATTATCACAGTGAATTAAAATAAACGTGACTGCCTTTTCATCATCTGGAATACAATTAGAACACATTGGTATTTTACCCACAATGGTTCTTCTAGCAAGTTAAACAGGGTTTCCATTTCAGCTGTGATTTGGTTTCTCAATTGGTTTACAAATTCTACTGGAGCACTTTACAGATTTAGAAATAATTTAAATTGATGTTGCTTTTCTTTTAGACATGTTGAAATTAGTTAATACTGGCCCTAATAAAGTGATGAATAAAATTAAATAACAAAGACATAAACATCCAAAGAATCAACAGCCCCTGAGAGTTAAAAGCCTTTTAAAATATTAAAAAGGGAAGTAGCTCAATTGTTGGAGGGTATGCCTGTCAGCTTAAGGGGTGACCATAGTCCGACAGCCCCTCTAAGCATGTTTGATCGTGTAAGCTTTGCTTCCAAGTTGATTACTATGTTATTGTTCTAATAGTCTAATAATACTATTTAGTTGGAGCAATAACACAGAATCACCTTATGTCTAATGCATATGGCTGTTTGCTAGTAACCAGTTCCAATTCAAAGCAAGGCAGGCTTGGCAAAAATTATATGAAGTCTCAACCTTAATGTGTGCTTTAAGGCCGTGGATTGATGCACCAGAATTATAAGAGTGTTCCCTGGACCAAGTTATAGGAGTGTCGTCACAATCTTGTGGCAATCAAATCAGGAAAGTTTACCTTCGAAATATCTTCCTTAAGCCACAGCAGTCTTTACTGTTGAGGAGAGGGCTTTTATCCTTGGGCTGAAGAACTCCTTGATTGTCCTATAAAGGCATTGGGATGTAATGACTCTCGCTAACTTCTACTACAAGCGATGGAAAGCAGGGACGTCATTTCATAAAATTGCCTGGGGTAGTGGAAGTGACATCACATGACCCCTGACCTCTGATGACATCACAGGAATTGTCCCTGGACCTAGTATGATAGCAAACCTCGTCTGTTTCCTCCTCCCTGTCCCCCCCCAGCACTATCTGAAATGTCATCAGGCCTAGTACGATAGTCGCTTGTTTTGTTCCTCACCTCCCTTTCTGCACCCCTCTACCTCACCTTTTGTTTTCTTCGCCTCTACCAGAAATGTCATCAGGCCTAGTACGGTAGTCGCCTCTCTGTTTCCATTTCCTTCCCACTCTCCCCCTGCCTTCCTTATCTATGTCTCAGCTCTTGCACTATCTGAAATGTCGTCAGGCCGAGTACTATAGTTAATTTCACATCTTTACTGTTCAAGGCCTGTAAGAATGTATTTTCCCTTGTTCCCTCTCTTGCCTTGAAACACTTTGAAACACATTGTGTATAGGCGCTATATAAATAAATTATCATGTCATGTCATCTGACCACGCCCCAAAGTGACATCACAGGAAGCGATGGAACACAACCTTTCACCCCTTGACAAAACAGAAAGTGACATCACATGGCATTGTTTCTAAGTACACTTTCAAAAATATGGTTACTTTATCACTGTAAAGTGCTGTACATTGCATTCAAGAATGGATCACCATGTGTATCGTTAATATCAGTGCATATAGGCCCACATTACCAAATTACTGTGAATGCAAGAAGATGTCCAAGGCCAACCAAAACTGATGTGTTATTATATAGCACTTACGCTTAAGCTTTTCATATAGAACAAATATACATACAATATCACCCAACCAGTGTTGGTACACATTTATCAACCTCTGCAGGAAGAAAGGCTGAGTTGACCTTGCCGACAGTCGAACCTACCAGAAAACTAGCCACTCCAGAGTCAAAGAGCCACACGCTGCTGGCCACAGCCAAGGAGCATCAATTACAACAAAAAAGGGTTAGCAAGGGAGACCACAGGGGTAGCAAGGGAGACTTCAGGGGTCGCAGTTATGACCCATGGCAACCCCTAAATGACAACCCTGATGGAATGTTAAGAACATGGTCTTTGCTCTTGCCCAGCCCCAAACAGTGGCGCCCTTTCCCGCTGCAGGCTTCACCACAAGGGCTTCCCACTCAGGCTTTCAGTGATCCTCTCTTAAAGGGTGCGGGACAGCAATTATTACAGCAGGCATAAGGGGTCACAGCAGGCAGCCTGGAAAACCAGCACCATTTCCCGTGGCGGGCTTGACCCCGAGGGAAGTACGCTCAGGATTTCAGTGTTCCACTTTTAAGGGGGGGCTGGGCCAGCAAATCTTAAGGAAGGCACGGGCCGTCACAACAGTCAGCCTGGAACAGAAGCACCCTTTACTGTGGCAGGCTTTTTGTAGGGGCAGCCCGCTCAGGCTTTCAGTGGTCCTCTCCAAAAAGGGGCGGGGTCAAGAATTCTTATGGCAGGTGCCAGGGGTCACAACAGTCACCCTGGAATAGCGGCATCCCTTTCACAGGGGATTCTTACAGAAACATAACAGGTTCGAAGGGACAGGGCTACTTTCTCCTTGGATGAACAGTTAGTTGTGAAATGAAAAGAGGATTTTGGAGAACTGTTCCCTCGCACTGATGCTACTGTGCTTCTGTAGAATGCTGAAAAGGCCACATACTTGGAAAGAGTTTGATTTGGAGTTTTTAACATGTGACTGTTTCCATGCAGACTACCTTTTGAGATATTCTGAATACTGAAGTTACTCAAATCATTTGAATTAGCAACTTTATAGAAATGTCTTTCAAATCAAGTAGCTGCAATGAAACTTCTTTGATTACTAGATGCTTAACCCTTTTCATCTGACTTTTGACATTGGAATAGGATGGCAAAAAATGACGTTACTATGAAGTATTAGGTGGTACATGCAAAATTACGACAATAAAAGGCCTTAAGTAGCTCTGCTTCCTTTATAGGTGTAGTAGTATTGTTTACTAAAACATGACATCTCTCTCTCTTTCAGTTGTAATTTGTGCTACCAACAATGCCACCAATGAAAGCAGAAATTATTACATAAGTAATGTTATTAATGTGCTCTCATTTTAGTGATGTAATTGATTTTACCATAATTGATGACATAGAATTGGTGTGATATGTGTTTACATGTGGGATGTCATGATGTTGGATGCAATGGAATTAGGGCAGCGCAGCAGGGTAGTTAGAGTTCAGGTGGTGTGGCTTCAAACACCTGTTGAATTTCAAGTATGGTTTTGCATTAATTCAGCACCTTAACATTGCTTCAACTAAACTTTTGTCACCGAATTTATATATATTTAACTATTCAAATTGCAATGGTATGCTTCATTTTTGGAGCATCATCCTTTATGGTTTAATGTCGTTAATTCAAACTTAGGAAACGTTTCATTGACCTATAATAGGGGTCTTCAACCCTTGGCTCACCAGATATTTTGGACTACCAATGTCAGCAGCCCCATCCTGCATGGTCAATGGTGAGGCATCCTGGGAGTATTATAGTCCAAAGCAATGGATGAGAAGTCGTTTGCAGACCCCTTGGAAAAATAGGCCCCTAATTTTGAGTATTTGGTGTATTTTGTTTGATAAGAAATCAGTATGCAGTCGTTGCCACGACTGCATTCAAAAAACATATGGGCTCTTCAAAAATATGACAAAACCTCCATTCATTTAGTAACTATATGTAAACCCCCATCTCTCGTGGGGTTCAGTAGGCATGGGTTGTGTGTCCTGTTCTGTTGACAGTCTTGGTTGTTTGTAGTTATTCCTTGTTGTCCATTCCTGCTAACGGGGTGTGTTTTGAGCGCCTGCTGGTTCTAATGGGAACTGCTGGTAGGGCATAAGAGCCCAAAGGGGTTCGCCTTGGGGAGGAGCTCTAGCAGAGATGAGAGAAGGCAGAAGCTCCTGACTTTCACAGAGGGCACAGGGGCCCTCCGCCGAGTCAGGGGGTACCCGCCCGATCCATAGGCTGCCTATCGGGGGGTTGGCAGTTCTCTCTCCCCCATCCGTGGTCGAGAGAGAGTAATCTGAGTGAGTGCAAATGAAGAACTTGTTGGGCTCTGCCTCCGGCACGCCCCCGCTAGTAAGAGCCAGGGAGAATGGGGTCCTCTACGGTGCTGCCTAGTCTCATCAGATAGGAGAGGGTATAGCACATCCGGTGTGTGCCAACCCTGGTTAACACACAAGCAATTGTTTTTATGAGAATACTTGAAGTAATATTTCCCACTCCGGGCAGGTGGCTCTGTGGAGTCGGGTTGTTTCATTACAGTAGCGCCGTAGAAGTGTTTTTTTAAAAAAAACTTTCTTTGTTAACATTTTGTGTGAACAACAACTCCCAACCAACGCCCGAACCCGCCAACACCCCCCACAGCTCCCTGTGTAGGCTCACGGGTGAACCGCCACACAGTAAGGCGAACCATGGTACACAACCAACAAAATAAATTGTACGTTAATGAAGAGCCCACGCTATACAGCGACAAGTCCCTGGAGTCAATGCAGCAAATCCGAAGGGTTATAGTTCAGTGCATTCCTTCCACCTCTCCCAGTACTTCAGTTATCCGGGGCCACATGGCTGTGCGGCGCATGAGCCATTCATTTTTGTGGGGATTGACTCGAAAGTTCCTGCGAGGAACAAGGGCTGGGCTCATCTCCACCCGGTTGATTGAGAAGATATGCCGTATATGCGTCCCATATCTTCCTGTCCCCCCAACCCTTCCCTTGCATTATGCCCCATCTTGTCTCCATGTCGTTGCAATACAGAATGTCCTGAGACCATTGAGCAAACGTTGGGGAACATTTCTTACCCCAACCCATGGCAACCCTGTGCTTGTCCAGGATCAGCAGGAGGCTTATCAGTTTCTGATTTTCGTTCGGTACCTGTGCAGTGTAGCCCAGCAGGCCCATTATTGGATCTGGAGCAAAGCGCTGACCCCCAATTTCCCCAATCACCTCAAACACCTCAAACACCCCCTCCCAACATGGAGAAATCCTGCAGGCTCGCACCCACACCTGACACAGGCCCCAGATCTTTGAGGGAAATACTGATGCAGTTGGGCCATAGTATTGATGCAAACATTTAAAATTAACGAGTTTAAAATTAGAATTGATCGCGCTCTTTCTAGTCCCCTCGCAACAGTATTTCCATATGCCCTCTGATATCCCCCTACCCAGCATCTTTTCCCACTCCTCCCGTGATGACGTTGCAGTTGATGGCCTGCTCACCAAAGTTATTGCATACAGCTTCGAGAGCATCCTCCAATCCAGGTCCCCGCCTACCACCCTGTCCAACAGCTCTGCCACATGGGGTTGCTCTGGGAAAGCCGGGAACATCCGCTGCAGTGCCACCTGAAGCCTAAAATACAGAAACACATCCAACGCTGATAGGGCCCCTCTTCCTCTTAGCTGATCAATGGAAATTAACCTACCATTCAGAAACAAGTCTCCGAATTTGGTGACTCCTAACCGCTTCACCAAGGCAACATAGCCCGCCTCGCTAGTCACGGGGATCTCCGGAATAAATATGACCGGGAGTTCTGCCAAGTAAAGTACACTACCCCTAGGTTTGCGTTCCAGAAGGGACCAGGCCTTTCACGTTAACCCCACCAAATTCCGGGGCTCCCTTGGACATACCTGAGCCGTCAAAATAACCGACCTTAGCAACGCCGGAGATGCGATCGACTGCTCTACCTCAACATGCCTATGTTCATCCTCCATCCCATACCAGTACCTGAGAAAACTGGCCTGGGCTGCCTTATAATATAATTCAAAATCAGGCAAGGCCAGACCTCCTTCCCGTACAGGCGCAATAAGCTTATCCCACGAGACCCGTGCCTGCTTGCCAGCCCAAAGAAACTGAATCACCGACGATTTGAGGTCTCAGAAATATTTCTTGGATACTTTAATGGGAACATTGAGAAACACATAGAGAAGCCTGGGGAGAATAGTCATCTTGATTACAGAAACCCTACTGAACAAATTGAGTGGAAGCAAATTCCATCTCTGCATTGCTAGTTTAACCGACTTGAGTGCCTCCCCATAGTTGCTACGGAACACCTCGTCCTCATCCCTGGCCAAGGTGATTCCCAGGTACCGGGTACTAAACAGATCCCACTGGAACCCCCATGTGTCTTGAAACTGATCTAGCCCGTCCGTCAAAGGAAATTTAACCAACTTGCTAGCATTCACCTTTAGCCACAACAGCTCCCCAAATCGTTGAACATCCATCATGACTGGATCTAGATTGACCTCAGGATGGTGAAGGAACAGGACCATATCATCCGCGTGTAGTGAAATCACCACCTTATGAGTGTGTAACGGAATCCACCGGTGGATGTGTAGCTCCCTCACCCTCACGGCCCACATCTCTATCGCCAGAGCAAACAACAGGGGGGACAGAGGGCACCCCTGACGCATCCCCCTTTCTAGTGGGATTAATGTGGCTGTCCACCTGTTGACCCTCACCCTTGCAACCTGCTTTTCATATAGGAGTGACACCAAGGACAGGAAGGACCCCCCCCCAAGACCAGTCTACGCAGGACTGTGAATAAAAACGGCTGTTCAATAGAATCGAAAGCCTTAGTGGCATCTAATAAAACCACTGCAACCGGATCATCTCTCGGCAAGGCGACATTAGCCCAAACATCCGCCTCAGAGCAAACGATGTCGACCGCCCAGGAATAATGCCTGCCTGATCAGCCCTAACTAGCGTTGACATCAACAGTGCCAGGAGCGATGCTAAGATTCTGGCCAAGATCTTATTGTCCAGGTTAATTAGCGATATCGGACGGTACGAGGAACAGTCTCCTTCGGGCTTCCCTGGCTTCAACAACACTACCACCAGAGCCTCTCTAAGGGACTCTGGTAACCGACCCTAGGTTACCGCTTCCTGGTATACCCGCAACAGATAGGGCGCCAACTTATCGATATAACACTTGTAAAATTCGGACATGAAGCCATCTGGACCTGGCGATTTTCCAGGAGGCAGCGACTTTATGGCCCCCACCACCTCATCCAGCGTCACCAGCCTGTTCAACCACTCCCTCTGCCCCTCCGAACACCTAAACAATACCACCTGGTCAAGGTAAGCGACAATGTCTGCCTGCGCGGCGTTTGACTGCGTAGCATACAGGTGAGTATAGAATGTATGCAACTCACGAACTATCACTTCATCTTCAAAATGATCCGTTCCACCCTCATCCATAAATACTGCCGCCCTGCTCCCCAGGCTATTCAAACGAATGGCCCTGGCAAATGATCATCCCGGAGCCTGGCCCTCACAGTACTTCCGAGGAGCCGACCTGTCCCACTCATATTTTACCAGAGAGTGAAACTCCTGAAGGCTCCTCATTATGTCTCCCTGCTGAGCCCTAGATGGGGTAGGAGCCGCCGCCTGCAAGGCGCGTATCTCCTCTTCCTTCTCAGCCAGATCCTTGCGTATCCTGTTCAATATACCCGCCTCCTCAGCAATACATTCCCCCCTTTTCACACATTTAAACCCTTCCCACATGGCACCCACTGAGGATACCGACCCCTCATTCATCTCAAAATATCTGTCTATGGCACTCCCTAGCTCCTCTGTAAAAACTGTGTCCATGAGTTCATCACGCTTAAATCTCCACGGGGGCCTCATCCCAGCCCACCCCCTCAACCGGATAGTTAATAAGACAGGGGCATGATCAGAGAGAGTACGAGCTAGGATTTCCACCCCAGCATTCTGCCCCATGAGACCTTCGGACACCAGAAAGTAATCCAAACGTGCAGCTGAGTTGTGCGGAGCTGAGTAATGTGTAAATTGGTTAACCGCCGGGTTCCGCACCCTCCAAATATCTACAAGTATCCACACTGTCAGCATACCCCGGACTCTGACAGAACCCCTACTACTCAAGCATGGAGTACTCCCCACCCAAACCCGAATCGGGTCCAGCACTGCATTAAGATCCCCAGCCCATACAAGTTCCCCTTTGGGAATATCTCCTAGCTGCCTCTCCACCCACTCCAACGACTCTGTCGTGTCTTGATTAGGGCCATAATAACAGATCAATGTATACAACCTCCCCTGAATGACACCCTGCACTATGAGCGCTGCCCCCTCCTGATCCCTTAGCAACTTGGTCATCCGAAATCCCACCGAACTATGCACCATGATACAAACCCCCCTGGAAAATGAAGAATAGGAGGAGAAATATCTGTGGCAGCCCCAGCTTTTGCCAAACCTAGACTCCGAATCCACCGTCAGGTGGGTTTCCTGGAGAAAGGCCACCCCTACTTGGTGACGTCGCAAATATTGTTATACCTTCCGGCACTTAGGCGGGCTGTTAAGGCCTCTAACATTCCAGGTCAAAAGATTAAGTGTCGCCATTAAGAAACATCTCAAAACTTGCTTTCCGTGTGCCAGTCATCATCCCGAATGGCCGTACCTCCCATGCCCCTGATCTCCCACTCCCCTCCCCTACCAACAACCACCACCTTGTCGGTGCATCCCCCACCCTCTCCCTATTCCTCCCCCACCCAACAACCCCCACTCCCATGCCGGACACCCCAACAATCCAGCCCCCCAATTGTCCTCAACATATTCTCAACCAGCTTTCGCACCGGGTGAAGCTGCAAGCCCGACCCGGCAGCACCCCGATCCAAGTGTTCCGACTCCTGTTCGGATAATCGAGCCCGGACATCATAATAAGTCCCTTGTCTGGAGTGCAAGTGCCCTTGTGCCCCCCCATTTCAGGTGCAATTATTGCCCCGTTGTCCGGGTACCCCAGGTAACATATCTAGAAAGGATGCAGCCTCTTCAGGGGTCTGAAAAAAGAGTGACCTGCCATTGTGCTCCACCTGGAGCTTTCCCGGGTACAGCATTGCATACTTCATATTTCTATCCCTCGTCCGCCTTTTCCAGTCCAGAAATGTCCTCCTGGCTGCCTGCACTTTATCTGAGAAATCTGGGAAAAACTTGATGGTATCCCCCCTGTAGGTAACAATCCCTTTCTCTCTTGCCTTCCGGTGCGCAGTGTCTCTGTCCCGATAGTTCGGTAGACGGGCTATCAGCAGTCTCGGTGAGGCCCCAGGGACCAGTTTCCTCCCGCTAGGGATTCTGTGGGCCCTCTTCACCGCACATATTGGGGAGAACCCCTCTGGTCCCAAAGCCTCCTTCAGTATTCCTTCAACCAGAGATTCCCAGTCCCTCTGGTCCACCGATTCAGCCAAACCTTGATTTCTAATATTATTTCTTCTCGACCGTGATTTGAGGTCCTCCTGCTTCTCCTTGAGCTCCTTCAGGGCCCTTCTCACTCCAGCCATTTCACGCAAGACCGAGGTTGCCAAGTCTTCCACACCGGATATCTGACCCTCTGCCTCATCCAGTCTTTCTCCATGCTCCTGCATATGGTCAACCTTGCAGGTCAATGTATCGAGTTTCCCATCGAGGGACTGTATCCCAGACTGCAGCTGCATGAACATGACCTTGATGTCCTGAAAAGCCACAGAAGTGTCAGTGTCTGATTCCGGGGTACGCTGTTCAGGTAAGTCTGCCATTGCCTCACTGTTTTTGGCCTGAGCAGGTATTTCAAAAAGCAGCTTGGTTTGCTTTTTGCCGCCTTTGCCCGATTTCGACATGGTGCCCATGTGAGGGAGGGGGAAAGAGGGCCCCAGGCACCACACAACACTCCTGGACCAGTGAACCTTCCCACCATTGCTCCCTGCTCCCAGGATGATGCCCCGCGCCCCCCACGTGCCCGAACCCGCCCGCAGTTATGGGCGAGGACAGCACAGGGGCGACAAATCCACAGTAACCCTGAAGCGTGCAACGATATTACTGTGTGTGTAAGCAAACAATTGACTCAACCATACAGCACACAAGGGGCTATAGTATTGTCCCACAGGCCCAATCCCTCGGTTCTTAATGTCCAGGGGGCAGAACCAGCTCGGCCCACCAGCTGATATGATTCACGTGTCTTGACCCTGCTTCCTGAATTCTAGGTCTGATCTCCTTTCCCCTCAAATGTAGGACATCACCAAATAAATCCTCATCCCCATCACCACATCCTGAAGAGTATTCCTCCCTTCCCCAAAATGCTATACATGGTCAAGGGGGCAACATCCTTGGTCCTCTCCCACAATGATCTCGGGATCTCTGGTGGCCCCAGATCAGCAATGTCCTCCTAGGCCAGCCTTCCTCGCACACCCCTCGGACACAGTGGGAGAGTGCAGGCCGTACCTCCACCACCAGCACACACTGACCACAGCCGCTGCGCTCCCCACCCCACGGCCACTCCACACAGACTGACTATGTCCAGGGGAGCGCCGTAGCTCCGGGCGACAAGCACGGGCCAGGGGCACCCTCGGGGACTCACCGCTCCTCATCACTTCGTGGCTGCGCCGCCGCCGACCCAGGGCTAAGCGTAAGCACCCCGGGAGCCAGCCACATCAACCGCGCCGTGGCACGCCTCCACCTCTGCAGTCTGATCTTCGTGCGGGACCACCACCCCAGGGGGCACTTCGGTCTCCCGTAACCGGGGGGTCCCACGCCTCACCTCACCACTTCCCCGCTGGGGCCAATGTATCTTCACCACCTTCATGCACCAGTCTTCTCCACACAACAGCACCTTGCGCTGCAGCTCCGCTTGCTGCTGGATCGCCCCTCCTCCACTCCACGCGGCCGCCCACAGCCACCGATAGCCGCTTCCGTTCACCGTGATAACAGCCCCGATCAGCCGCCACTTTCTCCCCACAGGGGCTCAGTATTATCGGGCAGCAGTGCACATCAATAAATTGCTGCTTGAAAACAGGAGTCAGCAGGATAAACGTCTGGATATTCACAGGCGCTGGAGAGCTTCACAGACCCGCGGCCATATTGGTCAGGCTCTCTAACGCCCCCTCCCATAGAAGTGGGGTTGAATGATCACGGGGGACACTGCACGTGAAGGCCCACTGGCAGCCATGTAGGTGTCGGTCCATGGTGGGTGGCCCGTGTCCGGCCATTCTTCCAGGGCCTGTGTCAACCTGTTGGTCGTGAGCAGTACCATTCTACCTTTTTCAGTTGCCCCCGCTCTGGAGCAAGTACTTATCCCGTCGGAGACTGGCACTCGGCCTGCTCTGTGATGGAGTAACATTCCCGCCAGGGTAGAGGAGCATACAGGACAGGTGGTGTCACTGTTGAGTGAGGCGTTTGTGCTACTCAAGAGATACCTGTGACAGGAATGGTTATATATTCATCAAATGTGATAGTGTTCAATCTAAAGAGACACCTGTGACAAGAATGGTTAGTCATTTATCAAGTGTGAACGCGTTCATTCTCCGGAGACACATGTGACAGAAATATTTATGTACTTATCCAATCCGCAAGCGCTCATTCTCAAGAGGTACCTGTGACAGGAATGGTTATGTACTTATCAAATGTGAAAGCAGTCATTCTCTGGAGATACCTGTGACAGGAATGGTTATCTACTTTTCAAAAGTAAAAGCACTCATTCTCAGGAGATACCTGTGATAGGAGTGGGTATTTATTTATCAAAGGTGAATGCGCTCATACTCAAGAGATACATGTGACAGGAATGGTTATTTATTTATCAAATGTGAAAGCGTTCATCCTCATGAGATACCGGTGTTAGAAGTGGTCATGTATTTATCAAAGGTGAAAGCGCTCATACTCAGGAGATCTCTGTGAGACACATGGTTATTTATTTATCAAATGTGAAAGCGTTCATTCACAGGACATACCTGTGACAGAAAGGGTTATTTATTCATCAAATGTGAAAGTGTTTATGCTCTCAGGAGAGCCCATTGCAATTATTATTAATTATTTATTAATTACATGTATTATATTATTTATTAAATACATGTAAAGCACTATTCCCTCAGGTGATCCTCAAGGATCCATGTGGTAGGCTAATGAACCAATGTGAAGCCAATGCTATGTGAAGGGAGCCAATGACAACTGTAAAGGGTGGTTTCTTTCTTGTACTTGCAGGGAGGAACTCTGGTAGAGTTTAAAGTGTAACAGGGATCCTATGTATGTATTATTTATTTAACATATTTCATTACATAAAACAAAAGCGGATCACGATAAAACGAATTAGACTGTGTCTGTTTATTGGGTCAAAGGTACCAGAGCGGCGGGCTTCCTTGAGGACAAACCCCTGGAAAGCCCTCACTAGGCCTCACAGATATTACAGTCACCGCCCCCCCCTCCCCCTTGGGCTACTCATTTTTCATGCACATGTGTGTAGTAAAATGTTATACTCCTATACTCAGGTCTCCTAAAGGTAGCTACTCACTCATTCCTACAGAGAAGGATAAAATTACAGGGAGAAACACCATACATATTAATTAAACAAAAGGAAAATCAGAAAGTACCCATTTGGAGAATGAAAAGTGCATGCATTAAAACGTCTCTTCACACTATATATTGTTACCAGTTACTGCTACAGAACTTGTGTGAAACAGGAAAAGTAGTCCCAATTTTAAATATAATCTCCGGCAGTATGACTTTTGCTGCAGCCATCTACCGAAGATGCTGCTGCTGGCGAATATGGCCATCTGAGCAAGAACATATTCAGTGAGCCAGTGATCATTGTGCAGTCCCTCAACGAGGCACCTTACATATCTGGCCCCATTGTTTGCAAAACAGTTCACAAAAAATAGCAGATATGTTGTGCAATCCATCGCGCTCACAGAATGGACAAAAGCAAATAAATATCTATGTGTTACTGTGTTACGTGCTGGTATGAAACACTTTTAGGAGACCAATGCCACAGAAGGGGTCAGTCTGTTTGTGTTGGTCACATGGCCATAAGAGGAGACAGTGACCTCCAAGATGGACATTTCTGGTGTGGATTGCACTGGTGGGTGGGTGGTCAGAGGTAGATACCCTGCAGCTTGCTCAACATATGGATGGATCTCTTGCATGTATTAATCTCATAATCGAAGTGTAAACCACAAAATTTATATTTTACTATCTAAAATGTGGATAGCCATCTTGAAGCCTTGGCCCACACTGCCAAAATAAACCCTAATATATGTACCGTAGCCACATACAGTGCCATGGCATTATTGGTCATGTACCCCTGTACCAAAACTATGATGGTCATAAGTTGTTCATGCTGGTGGCGGAGTAAGCTCTAAATATAAGCCAGGCCTGGGTTAGGGCATGTGTATAGCACTTCTCACAACAATTGCAGTCACATCAAATTGATATCACACATGTGTCTGCCCTATAGGCCCATTTCAGCTGTTCTAGGATTATGTGTATTCTCCACAGACAGGCTGGACCTTGTCTTTCTGGCAAGAATGTAGTGTGGGTGCATTGCCTCTCTTTGTTTCTTTGTAAGGGCAGGTAACACCCTTTTCCAGCAACATTCACTCCACAGTAAGTTGACCTATGATCAGGAAGCAGAGTGCATACCCATTCACAAAGGCCTCACCTCACACCAGCGTGCAGCATAGCTAAAGGCCTTCCATCCTATTGAGAAGGGAATGGGTGTGTTAAGTGTAGGCAGAGAGTTCATTTTCTCTCTGCATTTTCTTTCTGTCTCATCCACTTCCTCTAACACATAGCACTTAATGTGTGATATCAGAAGGGCAAAGCCCACTTCTTCCAAGAACAGGGATTGGGTGACTAAGACTGGCTAGCCTTAGTCCAATCACATTTGGAAATGTCCCTTTATAAGAAGGGGCCACCTATTTGACTCTCTCTAGAACAACACCTGTGAAGGATTCACTGGACCTTTTTTGGGAGAGTTGTGCTTTCCAAAGCTCTCAAGCATTGAGGTAAAACAGGAGCAGCCCAAGGCAGAAGACAGCCTGCTCCTACCCAATCCCAGGCCACATTGGGGGTGACTCTTGCTGTGGACCACGACCTGCCACTGTGCATGAGAATCTTCTGAAGCTGGGAGAGCAGACCCTGTTTTGCTGCCTTGATCCCAGTTGTACTGATGTTGAGACGGTGAAGCTGAGGGATCCCACCAGTTCTGCATTTCATCACTCCTCCAAACATTTAAACAAGTCCCTGCATCTCGAGCCGACTCAATGTTGCATCATGCTCTCTCTGTGCCATCATCTGCTAGCCTCAAATCAACCGCCCAATGCCAGTACCTGACTCGAACTGATGTCTAGACACTAGCCGACTTGAATCAGGGGTTACGCCACAACTCACACTTGAACCACTGCTTTGCAGAAAGTATCATTTGAACAGCACAGAGCTACCACATTCAGACTTGCTCGAAGCACGCTTGCCACTTGGGATCCAACATACCCAAACTGAGTTCAAGCCTCTGCATCATTTCTCAAAGCACGGTTCGGTGTCATCAAACTGCAAGAACTGCAAGAATGTACTATTGACTATTAACTGCCCACTTGCTTCAGTTTTGGGTCTTAGAAACTGCTAAGGTACCAAATTCCCTTTTTGCATCCAAGAAACATATTCTTTTTGAAGAGCATTGTGGTTTTCATTTGCTTTACAATTCAGATTCATTACCCAGAATGTAGCATTGTGCTAACTCTGCGTGTTCCCTGATCTTTCCTCACAGGTGGGTGTTATATAGTGTGTTTCTATTTAGTTATTTTGCAGATGGTGTGTTTTTATTAAATTATAATTCCTTTAATAGAACCTTAATTGGGCATTCCCTTTATTATGCACTGTTATGTTTTGCTGTTTGGGTCTTAAGAGGATAGTCTTCCCTTGGCCCACGTTACCACAAAAGGCGAAGGAGGTATATTTCTTGGCTCTTCTCGTTTTACATTTGTCATTGTGTTTGCTCTTGGCTTATAGCAATCTTATAGTGGGCATCTTAGCCTCTACTGATCAACATACTTCTGCATGACAGAATCCAATTTGTCACACTGGCAAACATCTGCTGCCCCTGGAAGGCACATTCTATATTCACGTTGTGCACCAATGTATATCCATGGCAGCAACTTTCTTTGTTACCTCAGAGGCAAAGGAACATTTGCTGAGCTGAAATATGGCTCTAGAATTGGGATTGGTGCACTTAGCATTTAATGTTTATGAAATGGACATTGAAAGTCTCAGGTCAGAGTTTCATGGCACCTTTCGATGTGTGGAATGTTTGCAGTGGCAGGAATTGAGGTTGCACATTGGTGAAATTGTATAGGCATTGCCGTTGAAGCATCGCAGAATTCTGTTCCATCTGCAGAAAATTGTGGACTTAGAACTTGCTTGCTTAGGACAAGAGGATATCATTGAGAGAGTGGATGGCCTGGTGCCATTGGTCTCCCCTTTGCTAATTGTGATAAATCCAAAGCAACCCAAGGAGGTGCAATTTGCTTGAATGTTGAGATCCCCTTTCTAGTTCGTCATGCCACCCCAACACTGAATGACATCATGACTGACCTCCAGGAGGTGAAGATCTTCTCTACCATTGATATGCTGTCTGGGTGCCATCAGATACCACTACACAGAGACTCAAGTCCCATCACAACATTCTCATCTCACATGAGTCTATTAAGTTATAAGAGGTTGAGTTGTCTTATCTTCACCCATGGAAGTATTTGGGTGCATGGTGAGCTGTGTGCTTACAGACCTAGAAGGTGTCATCAACATGAGTGACAATGTGCACATATTTTCAAAGATGGAAAAAGAATACTTAAGGAGGCTCAAAGCTGCCTCAGTAGACTGTGCCAAATGTATCTTATCTTTCACAAGAAAGTGACGGCCATCAAGGCATGTTCACTCCCTGCTAAGGTGCAAAGCTTTCTCGGGATAATCCATTTTGTGCGAGGTTCATCCCCAGGTTGGCCACACTCATAGTACCTTGCGTAACCTCATACTCAAATATTAATTGAAAGGGAATAGAACTTGGCAACCCGTAAGGAGTTTGAGGATGACGGCTTCCCTGATGGAAGACACCACAATGGCAGTTTTCAACCCTCTGAAGAATTCTGAAATCCGGGTGGATGCCAATCCATTCGAAATTGGGAGTTTTATTGACACAAGTGGATGGTGACGGCATGAAACATACCATTTGTTATGCAAAGAAGGTGTTGATGCTGATGGAAAGGTGCTACTTGCAAATTGATTACGAAGCACTGGACATTCTATGGGGATGTTGTGATTTCCATCTTTATGTCTTTGGGAGGCTGATAACTGTGGTCATGGATCACAAGCCTCTCCTACCAACTCTTCAAGTTTCAGCGCTACACCCTCCTCAGCTGGAGAGGTGGGTACTACAGCTGCTAGATTACAGGGTCACTCTCCAGTTTGGGGCTGGTGTGACCAACCATAGGGATAACTTGTCACGTCATCCAGCTTTGCTGATGTATGCACCCACACAAGCAGAGGTGGAAATAGAGAAGCTGGTACATATGGCCACCAGGTTATCTGTGTCCAAATCCATGTCACTACAAGAATTTTTTGAGGCCACAACTCAACACTGAGACATGCAGATGGTCATTGTTCAACTGAGCGGTGACCAGTGGAGACCGCCGTTGGTGGATATATGCCATTGCATTCAGGAAACACAGATATTCATGAATGGCCTTTAAATAATTTGCTCACAACTATCAGTCAGAACTGAAGGGGTTATCCTGAGAGGAATGATAATTGTCATTCCCCCGATACTAGTCCAGCAGGTCATCAAGATAGTGAACACTAGACACCAAGTTGTGAATAAAACACAAACTTTCTTTGTTACCTCAGAGGCAAAGGAACATTTGCTGAGCTGAAATATGGCTCTAGAATTGGGATTGGTGCACTTAGCATTTAATGTTTATGAAATGGACATTGAAAGTCTCAGGTCAGAGTTTCATGGCACCTTTCGATGTGTGGAATGTTTGCAGTGGCAGGAATTGAGGTTGCACATTGGTGAAATTGTATAGGCATTGCCGTTGAAGCATCGCAGAATTCTGTTCCATCTGCAGAAAATTGTGGACTTAGAACTTGCTTGCTTAGGACAAGAGGATATCATTGAGAGAGTGGATGGCCTGGTGCCATTGGTCTCCCCTTTGCTAATTGTGATAAATCCAAAGCAACCCAAGGAGGTGCAATTTGCGTGAATGTTGAGATCCCCTTTCTAGTTCGTCATGCCACCCCAACACTGGATGACATCATGACTGACCTCCAGGAGGTGAAGATCTTCTCTACCATTGATATGCTGTCTGGGTGCCATCAGATACCACTACACAGAGACTCAAGTCCCATCACAACATTCTCATCTCACATGAGTCTATTAAGTTATAAGAGGTTGAGTTGTCTTATCTTCACCCATGGAAGTATTTGGGTGCATGGTGACCTGTGGCTTACAGACCTAGAAGGTGTCATCAACATGAGTGACAATGTGCACATATTTTCAAAGATGGAAAAAGAATACTTAAGGAGGCTCAAAGCTGCCTCAGTAGACTGTGCCAAATGTATCTTATCTTTCACAAGAAAGTGACGGCCATCAAGGCATGTTCACTCCCTGCTGAGGTGCAAAGCTTTCTCGGGATAATCCATTTTGTGCGAGGTTCATCCCCAGGTTGGCCATACTCATAGTACCTTGGCGTAACCTAATACTCAAATATTAATTGAAAGGGAATAGAACTTGGCAACCCGGAAGGAGTTTGAGGATGACATGGCTTCCCTGATGGAAGACACCACAATGGCAGTTTTCAACCCTCTGAAGAATTCTGAAATCCGGGTGGATGCCATTCGAAATTGGAAGTTTTGTTGACACAAGTGGATGGTGACGGCATGAAACATACCATTTGTTATGCAAAGAAGGTGTTGATGCTGATGGAAAGGTGCTACTTGCAAATTGATTACGAAACACTGGACATCCTATGGGGATGTTGTGATTTCCATCTTTATGTCTTTGGGAGGCTGATAACTGTGGTCATGGATCACAAGCCTCTCCTACCAACTCTTCAAGTTTCAGCGCTACACCCTCCTCAGCTGGAGAGGTGGGTACTACAGCTGCTAGATTACAGGGTCACTCTCCAGTTTGGGGCTGGTGTGACCAACCATAGGGATAACTTGTCACGTCATCCAGCTTTGCTGATGTATGCACCCACACAAGCCAAGGTGGAAATAGAGAAGCTGGTACATATGGCCACCAGGTTATCTGTGTCCAAATCCATGTCACTACAAGAAATTGTTGAGGCCACAACTCAACACTGAGACATGCAGATGGTCATTGTTCAACTGAGCGGTGACCAGTGGAGACCGCCGTTGGTGGATATATGCCATTGCATTCAGGAAACACAGATATTCATGAATGGCCTTTAAATAATTTGCTCACAACTATCGGTCAGAACTGAAGGGGTTATCCTGAGAGGAATGATAATTGTCATTCCCCCGATACTAGTCCAGCAGGTCATCAAGATAGTGAACACTGGACACCAAGGTTGTGAATAAAACACAAGCACGTTTTCCAGAGTAGGTATGGTTTGCAGCACTGGAAAAAAAGTGGACATCATGTTTTCCAGCTTCAGTTGCCAGGCTACTGGGGAATCCCCACGTTCACCAATGATAGAATCTACAGCAAGGTCACCAATGCCATGGCAGGCTGTGAGTATGGACTTTAGCACAATACAACAATGTTGCCACTTCCTAACGGTGGCGGATGAATTTCCAAGGAACCCAGTGTTACAATGTGCATCCTCTACAGCTGCAGAGATAGTGATTCCAATCGAAGAGATATATTTGTGGCTCATGGCCTTCCGCAATCTGTTGACACAAAAGATGGCCCACCCTGCCAAAGTACTAACTTCAAGGAGTTTATTTGGGTCTACAATGTACAGCACCATTGCATCATCCCATGCTGGCCACGTTGATGTGGAGAGGTTAATATGAGCTTCAAAAACAGCATTCACATTTGCTCTGGACAAAGGTACAACTATGGAAATGGCATTGACATGGCAACTAGTGTGTCACCAGTGAAAGCACTACCAAGTTGGAAGGTCAGATCTCATATACCGGAGCACGGGCCACAACAGATGAAGGAGGTGGAATATCTCCTGATGGTCCAGAATTAGATTATCCATTTATTTATTTATTTATTTACTGTGCCTTTGTAATATACAATCAAGTATATTGTGTTTCAAAGTGTGCACAGGGCAAAAGGGAGTGAACATGGAAATAAAGCAAATATAACAATGAGAGATGGAGGTAGACCTACTAGTCCTTGTGAGCATTCAGAATGTGCAAGTGTAGAGAGAGAAAAGGGATGAGAAAGTGAGGGGTACGTGTTTGGTGTACCAAGAGGGAAGTGCTAGGGAGTAAGCAGCTGTTAAGTGTCTTGGTGAGAGTTGTTAGCTACCAACAAATATGTGTAGGCCTGTGGTGGCACAGGCCAGTGGGCGCAGGGCAAGTGCTAGGAGTGGGTGGAGGCTGAAGGTGATTGGGTGTTGCAAGGCCAGGAACAAGGAAGACACATAAGGGCCCTGTTCACCAATCTCAGCAACTGTGCGGTTTTGTAGAGGAGGGAGCAAGGGAAGGAGGAGAAGAAAATTAAAGTCTTCAGGAGCTTCTGGAATTTGAGGAGATCCGCCTCAAGACAAAGAGGAAGGGGGAGGTTCTTCCATAGGAGAGAGCCTGCTGAGAAAAGAGATCGACCACCAGCTTCATGTTTAGCGAAGCGCTTGACACACAAAGAGTTGGTACCGGAGGAACATAAAGATCTGGAAGAAGAGTATTTAGTGAGAGCCAGTTGTATATAGAGTTGTCCCCGGCCCCATACAGTCTTATGGATGATGCACAGGGATTTAAATTTGATTCTTGCAGCAATCAGGAGCCAGTAGAGAGATTTTAGGGCTGAAGAGATGTTGTCCTTCGGTTTAAGGGGAAGGATATGTCTTGCAGCCCTATTCTGCATTAGCTACAGGGGTCGGAGAGAAGAAGAGGGTAGATTAAGGAAAAGTCTATTGCAGTAGTCTAGCCTAGAGAGAACCAGAGTTCTAGATACATTGATCTTCTTGGGGACAGTGAGGAAATGAAGAATTCCTTTTGGGAGGTTGAGTTGAGAGTGGACCTTCTTGGCAAGGCTCTGAATGTGAGGGAGGAAGGAAAGAGAGGAGTTCAAAATGACTTCAAGGTTTCTGGCTTCAGATGAAGGAGAATGGGGAGAGCCCATAGAAGATGGCCAGAGTGAGGGGAAGAAAGAGGGATCAGGAGTCCCAATAGGAAGGATCTCAGTCTTTCTGGCATTGAGGTAGAGATCATTGGAAGTACACCAGGACTGGATGGCAGATAGGCAGTCAGGAATGATGGAGGCAGTAAGGAGAGGATCAGAGGGAAGTTTTAAGAAGAGTTTTGTAAAATCTTCATAACACTGAAGGTTGGGGCTGAGGTGAAATGAGGTGTGCAAGCAGAGCAAAATAAGTGCTAAAGAGCCAGGGAGAAAGGTTGGAGCCCTGCTGGACGCTGTAGGCCGAGACAGATGTGGGGGAGAAGAAATACACTGTATGTCTATGTGATGGGCACATTAGTGTGGGGCAATGTATCAGTAATGGACAAACCGAGGTGATGGATATGGTTGATCAGTTGTAATTTAAGGCAAGTTGTATGTTTGGTATGTTTCGTATACATGATGGAGTCGGGATGTTGTAATGTCTGACCGACACATGATGCAACGTGTGGCGGATGTGATGTATGGTGTTCAATAAAAAGCTGTGCTTGAACACAGGTGCGGCCAGTGTAAATATTAACTACTTGTTTGTGTATACTTCCAGCATGAACTTCCTACACTGATCAAGTTATGTGCAGCTTCCATGAATACCGCACACAAACACTCTGTATTATTAGAGGGAATTATAGCAGGCCGCAACAAAGGCACACCATGTAGAACAGGGTTGATCCAAGACACCCAAATAAAAGAATCTGACCCAGGATTCTTCCATCTGTGTTCACATTTGGAGACCATGCACTGCTGCTGTTCTCTCCACGGCAACATGGCTGTGGAAAAGCAGAGCAGATAAAAGCAGGCAGCTTTTGGTGGTTTATTAGGGCAGAAGTGGTAATGTGTTGCAGAGTGTCTTCTGTGATTTTGCTGGGATTCGGCATGGTTGGTTGCGCCATTTTTTCTAAGAGTCTTCTGGGCGTTGTTGGGGTAAAACTGGGTCTGGGGTTCTGGTGCCATTTTGTGTTTGTAGAATAATGCTGCCATGAATAAGCCCCCCCTGGGCACATGTTTGAATGCTATCTTCATTGTCCTTGTGTTACACGAATTTTTAAAATATTGAGTAAGTCATGTATGTGCATTACCACATACAAACACAAACATCGAGCAAATCGGGCAGAGCAGTGTGTTATGCCCAGGCTGGCAATATATGTCATCTGAAGGTTGGGCGTGTGCTGCTGCCTTCTATGCTCTCCTTTGCATATGTGGTACAGATGTAGTGTGCATGTAGTCCAACAGATAAGGGGAACTAGCTCAGGACAACATAACATTTCAGCCATTACATCCGATGCGCAATGCCAACAGAGTCCTGCAAGCTACCAGTGGCACGAGTTGGCAGCTACTTGTGCAGAGGTGGTATGGCAATGAGTATGTTGTGCTGCTGAAAAAGCTCATCATGTATGAGCTGCAAGATCAAAGGGGTAGTCTCTCTGACCAGCATGTACAGCGTGAGGAATCGTATGAACATGCACTGAGGTGTTATGAACTTTTTGCAGGGGCATGACTCCTCCTACTTCTACTCTAGGGAATCTGTCTCCACTTCCTCTGACTACTGTGCAGCATTTCTCTCCACAGACAATCAAGGGCTCATTCTCATGGAGGTTGCTGATGCTGACATCCGCGTGTTTCTCTGTACTTTGCTGTCTTATCTGCGGTCTGCGGTCTTGTTTTAGCCTTTTTTCAGGTTAGTGCCTTAATTTGCATCGTATAAGACTGTGCTGACAGTGATGGCCTCCTCCTGCAGGCTGGAGCACGTGTTGGCTTTTGCTTTGATTTGTTCACGCTGCTTTCCAAGTGTGAATTAAGTGGTAAATAGCGTGAGTGGATGTTCTGGAATACCCACCTGTTGATGTGATCAATGTGCAGTCTGGTTCAATGCTGCATGCAGATTTAAATGGCCTCTATGCGCAGCATTCTCCACATCCAATACTTAACTCATAAACAGGTGGTTGGGAAACAAAAAAAGCGACGGTGTTGAAACTACCGCTTTTTAAAAATCTTTATCACCAAACTCATGATAAGTCTCTAAGTGTCTCGTTGGGAGATGATATTGTGCTCCTTCTGCCTGTGACTTTCTGCCTATGATCGAGGCATGGGCATAGCTCAACCTCATTTGTTCATTTTGAGCTATCATAGGTGTGGATAGCTCTGAATGCCAGGATAGCTTCCTTCCTTTGGAGAGCTAAATATGTGTCTGGCAGAAAGCAGATGCTTCCCAATAAGGCCCGGCAAATGGTCGCTGGTAGTGGAACATAGGATGTACTGAGATGGATTGAGGAGTTTCTGCATGAATGCCAGAACTTCGCGTGTCCCAAGACTGGATCCACCTGAATGCAGGGACAGCTTGAAACATTTCAGTAATGCACTCAATCACTAGTTCACGTGTTTCCACATCTTATCCTCTTTTCCAATGCTCGTTAAGCAATACACGAAGAGGCTTTATTGGCTGGTAACTGCCCACTGAGCAATTTAGAGGACAGTGTTGTCCTTAATGTGGTCCCAGGTTAAGTTAGTGTCCATTAAAGCTTCTGCCAAGGAGTTCTGAGTGATTAATATACTAGGACGATGACCATGGAGCAGTAATGTCAAGAGTAAGAGGATGTGGAAAGTGGAGAAGAGCATTGCAAGGAACTGTTGGAAGAAAGAGAAACATGATTGCTGGGGAGGTGGAGCCAGGAACAAGTTGGCAAGTGGAGCAGAAAGGTGGTGGCAGAGAGGAGGATTAGTGAAGGAGTTTGCAGAACATGGCAGGAGTCAAATGGCATTCGCACCGGGAAGGGCAATCAGCCAGTCAGACGGGTCGTAACACGGGCGAGAACATCGTGTTCCACCCCCATTTTCCAGCCACCCAAAGCCCTTCCCCAGTTGCTGCATCTTGATTGGAAAAAAACATGTGATAATAAGAAAAACGTTATTTGCACACCGGATGAATCCCGGGTGCGAATAGCAATCACCCCCATTACTATGTTACTTCTGCCCCTTGCCAAACTGTGTCTTGACCAGCACTGCACCACTTTTCTTTTTAAGATATTCTCTCCTTCAGATGAGACACGTGTGTTTCCAGTAATCTCCTGGGATGTGGGGTGCACTGTCTGCCCACAGTCTACTGCACTCAGAACCAAACCACAGAGAAAGGCATCACCATCTTCACGGACTTCATCCTTGTCCCTCCGCCTGCCCTTGTAGGGCTTTCATATGGCTGAAAAAGAAATACGCAAACACATACGCAACATTTTTAGCATGTAGACACTATGCAGATTTTTCCAGGCGGTTTTGATCATGGCTGCATTATGGCACAGATGGGTGGTTTTGGGTAACCAAATATTCAAACACGGACTTTCAAGCTCCAAGGGGCTTCCAGGGACATCATTTTACCAAAATGCTTGGGGTAGCCGCAGTGATAACACATGACCATTGACCTCTGATGACATTACAAGAAGTGATATCATTTGACCACACCCCGAAGTGACATCACAGGAAGCGATGGAACACAACCGTTTACCCATTGACAAAACAGGAAGTGGCATCACATAGCATTGTTTCTAAGTGCACTTTGAAACATATGGTTACAATATCACTGTAACGTGATATACATTTCATACAAGAATGGATTACTATATGTATTGGCAGAAAAAAAACATGCTATGACTGCAACTTTCGAAAAGCAAAATACATAGTCTGAAATGGATGCTTATTCTACTCTAAATGCTTTTTGGAGGATTTTGTCTGCATTGTGAATTTGAGGTGATTAAGAATAGACTTACAGGCCGATTCATGGAATTAATGTGCGCTGAAATTTTTGGCGCAAGCGTGTAAAAGCATGCAAATCGCAGCACAAGTCCGAAAATCGCAGCGGAACCCGTGCACAGCGATTCATGGAAGTCCGTGCGCGTGTAAATCCCTGGATGTGCGCTAAAATTCTGCGTGGCGCACACGTCTCCAAACAGCGTGCGCTAAGCGCACAGCGAAAGCGCACATAGCGCAGCGCACACAACAAAAGTAGGCGGAACAGGGAAAGTAACACGCGGAATCAGGAACAACGCGTGAAAATGTGGGCGTCACGGGTGAAGTACAGGAGGCAAATGCGGAAAACGCCCACACGGCGTCTACAACATTTATTCATGGAATCGAACGGGGCTAATGTGTGTGCCAAAAAAGACGTGCTAATCCAGAAACACGTATGCCAGCAGGAAGCAGGCGTATTTGGACCCGTGCAGCATAAAAGTGCACGCAAACAACAAACAAGCTCAGACTCCAAGATGAATATACCGTTCCTAGCAGCAGTGGTCGTGGGATACTGCAGGAGGAAGAGGAGGATAGTCAGGCCCAGAATTTTTACACCCAGAACCAGCCTTTTTGGGATGCCTGATGACCAGGTTTTTGGGAGGTACAGGTTTCCACCTCACATAATACTGGACCTGGTGAGTGAGTGGGAGGATGACCTCACATCACCCACCCTGTGCTCCCAAGCACTCAGCCCCCTGGAGAAGGTCCTCAATGTACTGCACTTCTTGGCCACTGGATCATTTCAGCGGACAAGTGCTATAGTGCGATCAGTCACGCTGCCTACACCAGGCGTTGGCCATCATGACTGCACGCCCATTAGAACGCAGGCACATATACCTGCCCAGAACACCTGCAGAAAGGCAGGCTGCCGTCCAGGATTTCTACGGGGTGGCACAATTCCCCAAAGTGCTAGGTGCCATTGATTGCACCTATGTGGCTCTACGTCCCCCCAGGGCATCTGAGCACATCTATAGAAACCGCAAGCACTGGCATTCCATAAACGTGCAGGTAGTATGTGATGCCAAGGGAATCATCACCTCAGTATATGCCAACTATCCAGGGTCCACCCACAACAGTTTCATTTACAGAATGTCAACCCTAAACCGGGACCTAGAAGCTGGGCATGGCGATACATGGCTGCTTGGTGAGTACAAATGCCACTGCACATGCATGCATGTCAGATACTGAGCAATGTCACAACCCCACTAATGATACCCATCACCACCTCCCCAGGGGACAGTGCCTACCCTCTGAGCGGCCACATGATGACGCCAATTCGGAACCCCACCACCCCACCCGAGGTAAGATACAACACAGCCCATATTGCAACCCGGGGCATAGTGGAGCACACATTCGGAGTGCTCAAGTCACGCTTTCGCTCCCTTGACCGTTCTGGTGGGCAGTTGTTATATGCTCCCCCATTAGTGTGCAGGATCATAGTGGCAGCATGTGTCCTGCACAACGTTGCAACACGCCACGGCCTGCCGGTGGACATGGGGTGCCCCCACATCCCCAACCACATGCATGCCTGCTGCGCATGGGAGGGGAAAGGGCACGTGGTGAGGCAGCGCGTACGCAGCTGGTAGCTAATTACTTCACATAAAATCACACCCCTGTGGAGTGCACACAGCCTTGGCACATACTAGCTGACAATCAATGATGATGACATAAGGGACAGTCAACTGTCACAACCATACCAGCCTGAGATTGGTCACCTGGAAGTGTTACATTGTGTGCATCCCTACCTACCCAAACACCACCAATGCTTTGTCATTAAAAGACATATATCTATGCTGCTAAATTCATTACCCCCTTGCTAAATACAACATGAGAATGGCGCCATGTCACCCAACCCCTCCCCAGCTCCACCACCAAACACACCATGGCATGTCATGCAATTTGAAAGCAAACAAAGCAATGCACAAGACCTGACACAAGTGTCAAAAAGTACACTGTCCCTAATGGAAACTGCCCACACACAGTATGCTCCCAGTAATATCTAACTAACAGCACACATTACCAAATACTTACCAGCAACACAATGCTGCAACACGCCATGATATAATGCAAAAACATGACAGTACTAAGTTCAAGTAGTGGTAGTCTTACAACCTGAATACGACAGCACATCGACCCCTTACAACTGTAGAGTGTTGCTGCCACGCAAATGTCTCAGTGTACTGCAATCAACATGAACTGCATCTGCAACGTAGACGGCCTTGTGAAGACATGAGGAAGGAACCTGCAAATTAGGAGGAAGACATGGATGCACAAGCACATATCAATACACCATGCAGTGTACAATACAACAACAATATCCACTAGGGATGTCTACACAGTATTGACTACTGACTGCCCACACAGCTCATGGGAGCCCAACGTCACTGTGTAATTCACTGTCACTTGGTCACACCCTTTGCAAGCCCATGGAAACGGGAAGCAGGAGGGGTGTGTGTCTCACAAACCCAAGCATCTAACCCAAACTCAGGAAAAGCCTGCATGTGCACAGCCGTAATACAGTGGATTCCCACGGGAGCCACACAAGGCAACACCGTGTAAAAAAAAAATTGAAAATCAAAAATGGCCATGTGGGGGCCAGGGGGGTGGGGGAGGCCACCCAGGAGGTTTGAGGACAGGGTGCACACCAACACCCACCTGCGTGGATGTTGCGAAAAAAAAAATACCTCCTTGGGCTCATGGCCTGCACGGCTATGCCATTGTGGGAAGAACTGCTGTCGCTCTGCTCATCCTCTGCTGCTGCATCAGGAGGTGGTGGCACTATGGGAGGCAGCCCACACAAAGCCCTGGTATGGTCCTCCATGGCAGCAAGCATGCGGGTCTGGAAGGTCTGATTCGGGAGAATTAAAGTGCGGAGATCCCCATGCAGCACATCACGGGTTGCCTGCATTTCTGCAGGCATGGCCTCGCGTGATGCCCGGATCTCCTCACGTGTTGCATGCAGCTCAGCTGAGAGCAAACGTGTGAGCTGCTCCAGCTGCTGTTCTGCCCTTAAATTACTGGAAGCCTCAAGTTCAACCAGAGTCTGTCTGAGGTTATGTAGTTCTACCCTCAGGGCTTCCCTGTGGCCCTGGGACTCTATTGATATGGAGTCTCCAGTGCCGCCCGTCGGTCGCTGTTGGACGCCAACATGTCTTCCCTGTGTGATTGGCAAATGGAGTCTGTTGCCTGCTGTTGTTGCTTCATCTGGCTTTCAGGGGGGATAATGGAAGTGGCCACCCTCTCCATTGCCTGAACCATCATTTCTACTGATGCTGCCTGTTGGGTTGCCATACCGTACATGGAGTTTTCCCATACAGTATTGCCTGGTGGCGTACGGCCACCGCATCGGCGGGCACCACACCTGTTCGGGGCATGGCGATCTGCACCTTGCTGTCCTGGCACTGCCTGAGGCTGCAGGACTGCATTCCCCCTCTGATCGGCTGGCCAAGGAACAGGATCAGATGCTGTGGAGTGTGACCCTGCATCCGTAACCGCCAAAGGCGGACCTACCAACACTGACATCCCCATAGAGGGTTCTACCCCTGGTGCAGGTAGGTTGGACAGAACAGAATCCCTGCCAGAAACACTTACCTGCGACGGCACATATGTCTCATCATCCGATTCAGCACCTGAATAGAGGTCTGGGGAGGTGCACCCAGAGACACCCCTGGACAGTATGGTCTGCAGTAACATTGGGTTTTCACCCACCACACCACGTCCCCCACTGGTGCCCGGTCGTGCCTGAGATTCCTCCTGGGTCTGCGTCATCTCCTCAACCTCAACAGCATCAAGTGCGTCATCACCTGCAAAAACATGAAAGACAACAAATGGAAACAGGCATGAGCACCATAGCACACACATAGGCAGTGACAAGCCAGAGATCCAGTACATGATTTACACATGTCCCACATGACTATAACCCTGCCATGCATGCACTGTCAAAGAGTTGGAAGTGGAGTCAAAAAGGCAGACACTGGGGATGGAAAAGCAACACATTTGCAGCATGTTGGGTAGCACTGGCATCACACATCAGGCTGTGAGTGGCATGTCCAATACACATACATGACACATGCCACCACACAGATGTCATGTAGCATAGCCACGGTAAATTACAAAACTACAGCAATATGTCAGTGAATGAGTACTGAAACACATCCATGTCACATCAACATGATGCGAAGATTAATGCTGAATAGTGTTGCTAAATGTGCATGTGCCACACACTGAAACACATCCAGTGTCCAATAATACAGTTATTGTGGGCTGATCAATGGTTTGTCACTTTAACATTACAGGAAACATCTGTCATCTTCCACATGCAAACAGGCCCTAATAAAAAAATGTATGCAGCCCAATACTCCATCGGCCTGAATGGTGTAATCATTAACATAACCAGGCAAAAATAGTGGCCCAGCGTGGGCTGTAAACAATGACCGAAGCATATCACATATGTTGCAATAGGGAAGAAAAATGCGTAGTAAAAATGGGAGAGTGGAAGCAATCAGCCTGAATGAGCACTTACAAAATATGAACAATGTAGTTGCAAGATGACAGTTCAAGGTAAAGTGCACTAATGTGGGCCTAATTGGCAACTGTGGGCAGAAGGGATACAGTCATAACCAAATCCAAGGCACATGAATGTATGGAAGGAAGCAAATGTGCCACCTGGCACTCAATCAGAACCCGTCACCCAAACAACATACACATGGATTACACACACACGCATGGGCACTCACCGGACAATGTATCGTAATCAGGTAGATCTCCCACACCTTGGATCTGTTCCTCTGTGACGAAGGTCCCAGCAACAGACTCATGTTCAGTGAGTTTGTTGTCCTCTTCTAGAGACCCACCGCCAGTCACCAGAGTAGCGGCATGATTTGAGGCCAGCTTGGTCTTTGCTCTGCGTTTCAGGTCATTCCACCGCTTGTAGCAATCATCAGATGTGCGCCTCACAAATCCAAGGGCACTTATGCGGTCCGCGATGGTCTGCCAGTGTGCCCTACGTTGACCAGGTGTGGTCTTGCACCCTGCAGTCACCAACATTTTGCGGCTATGTGCCGACATATAGCTCACAAGTGCATCAAATTCGGGGTCATTAAAGCTAGGCTTCCTTGACGTGCCAGACTGTATAGCCGTGTCTGGGGTCTCAGCCTGTAGTGCCAGAGCACCCTTCTTCCTCTTCTTCAAAGGTGGAGCAGAGCCTGAGTGGCTTGCACCGCTCTGGTCAGTAGGGGCAGAAGCGCAGGTGGACTGGGTACTGGGAGTATGTGAATGCACAATGACTATAGGTCTTGGTGCAGGCATTGGCAGAAGTGTGATGTTGGCAGGGGCAACGTCAGTTTGATGGACCAGGACCGACACTGTCCCGGCTGGGAGACTCAGAGCTAGGGTGGATAGAGCTACAGCTGCCCCTGCAGCCTCCCCAACCTGCCTACTTGGGGCAGCAGATGACATCGCTGCCCCAGATCCACGTGGCCTGGTGACACCAACTTGCACCGGCACACGTGGCTGGGAGTCATCCTGTGCCGGGTCAGGTGCCACAAATGGCTGGTCCAACAAGGGCTGAGCTGGGATGGTGTCAGCCACGTTTCCCTCAACCATGGGGGGAGCATGGGTGTCCCTGATTGGTCCTCCACACATGGGGGTCTAGGGACATCCTGCACATTCTGGCCACGTCCCCTACCGTGCCCACCACGCCCACCTTTTGGAGGTCGGCCACCTTTGCCTCCCTTACCGCTTGGTCGCCTCCCAACCATCGCACTGATGTTGTTGAGCGTATGGGAGTTGCAGTAAACAATTGTCCTGGGCAATTGGGGGTGAAAGGGGTAGGGTACTAGATGGAATTCGTACACTAGTGCTCTAGCAAGGCTGTTTGTGACCCCTGAGGGAAGATGATGGGTCACGCAATGCACAGGCACCCCAACAACAAAAAGTAACATGCACGCAACCCCTCGTGTGGAAAAATGAACCCGCACTATGCTGTGGCACCCAGAAACACAAAAACAAGCGTACATGTGTTACACGCAGCCTACAATGACCTCTGAAGGGGTACGCGACACACGGGGCAAGCACAGTTGGTAAATGCGTGCGCGACTCACCGTCTGCCTGGAAAAAGAATGTGAAAAGAACGCGCGTGTGCGCGTAGGCAACACCCCCGCCAAAAGAAGAACTGTACGCTGTATGAGGAGACAGGACAATAGAAGAAGTGAATGCTGTTTGAGGAAACAGGACCAAAAAATATAAAGAACGCTGTCAGAGGTAACAGGGAGTATGAACTTGAAACTCTTTGAAGTAATCGCGTGTGACCCGAAAAGAAGTACAGAATTCACCCACTCGCTCTCCACGAAAAGCACGTACAAGGGAATAGGGTCCTCTACGTACCTTTTGATATGATATGATATGATATGATATGGTATTTGTAACGCGCCTATACACAAGTGTTTCAAGGCGCGACGAGGCAGGGAGGGAGGGAAAACAAGGGGAAGACGGACAAGCGATCCTACTAGGCCAGGTGTCATTCAGATCGCGCAAGTGCAGAGGTAAGGGGAAAAGGAGAAAGTGCAGGGGGAGGAGGTGGGGGGAAAAGTGCAGAACAAGGTAAGTGGCGTAAAAAAAAAAAATAAAAAAAAAAAAAATAATAAATGATAAATAATAAATAAAAAGGGCCAGCTGGTGGCAAGTGCGAGGTAAGTGCAGAGCAAGTGCTGGGTAGGGGGCTGTAGGGATACAGTGACAGTCCCAAAGTGCAGGGGGAGCCAGGGGGGCAGTGCAAGTGGAGAGTGGCTGGGCCCTGGACCGAGGTCGCTGAGAGTGGCCCAGATGCAGGTGAGTGCAGAATTCAGTGGGGAGTTAAGCAGGTCTAGCAGGGGAGAGGGAGAGAGAAAGCAGAAGCGAAGAGGAAGGTTTTGAGGTGCTTCCGGAACCGGAGATGGTTCTCCTCAAGTTTCAGGGAGGCAGGCAGGCTGTTCCAGAGGGAGGCCCCTGCTGCGGAGAGAGATCTACCCCCAGCACGTTGCTTCGAGAAGCGGCTGACCATGAGGGAGTTAGAGATGGATGAGCGAAGGGCTCGTGAAGGAAGATATTTAGGAAGAGAGAGTTGAAGGTATTTAGGCCCCAGGCCCCAGAAGGCCTTGTGGACAATGCAGAGGGTTTTGAACTTAATCCTCGCAGCCACTGGGAGCCAGTGAAGAGATTTCAGTCCTGGAGAGATGCGGTCCCTGGGCTTGAGGCCAAGGACAAGTCTCGCAGTTCTGTTCTGGATGAGTTGCAGAGGGCGGAGAGTGGAGGCAGGGAGATTAAGATAGAGGCTGTTACAGTAGTCCAGCCTTGAGAGAACCAGGGCTCGGGAGACAGTGAGCTTCTGGGGGAAGGAGAGGAAGGGAAGAATACCTCTGAGGAGGTGCAGCTGGTAGTGTGATTTCTTTTTAAAGCGGCCCACAAGTACAGCGTCACATACTCGTGTACGAGTTAAGGCCCTTTCCTCCAATTACACGAGCTGACACTCGGACATGCAGTTTTTGGACGTGTACGATGAACATGCACCCGTGTTGATGGAAACGCCTGCGCGCGTCACGTCACTTACGCGCTTAGGCCCTTTCCTCGGATTACACACGTCCAGACGCGGACGTGCAGTTTTTTCATGCACGCTGAACCACTATGCCCATGTCACGAGGGAAACGCCCGCATGAGTCACGTCACAGAAGCACTTACGCGCTAAGGGCCTTTGGTCCAATGAAACCACGTACGTGTGCTGACGCGCTTACGCGCGAAGGGCCTTTCCTCGAATTACACGCTGACGTGCAAGATTTTCACATGCCAAATCACTTCGTATCAAGCTGGCCACACAACAACACACGGAAGACCACGCTCCTGCCCAGAAGGCCGAATTACTGCCCTCCAGAGCCCTGAGCACTCTCACACCTGCCATCTGCTGCTGCCTGACTGCCTGCTACCCACGTGCCCTGCTATTTGCTGCCTGCACATCAGCCACGGGTGCAGTTGCTGTGACCACCCCTGCTGGAACCGAAGACTCCCGACTAGGATACCATCGCTCCACAGCCCAGCCCCAGGACCCAGTTGCCCACCCACTCCTGACTTTGGGGTTGCCATGTCGGGCACAACGCCATCTGGCACCACTGGCAACCCCAAGCCAGAGAGGCAGAGCGCCACCAGCTTGCGTGCCAAGGAAGTTGGTGTCCTGGTGGAGCAAGTCCTGGGGCAGTATGATGCCCTCTTTGGAAGTTTGCGCGCCGACAATGAAGGACGGACCAGGATCTGGATGGACATCGTGACTGCCATCAACGTGGAGGGGGTGGCAGTCCGCGACTTACAACATGTCAAGAAGCGCTGGGAGGACTTCAGGTCCAGGACCCTCAACAAGGCCCGGCACCTCTTGAAGGCAGCGGATGCCAAGGGACGCTGGGGCCACCTGTCCGACCACCAAATGAGGGTCCTGGAACACATATGCCCAGCACTCCACGTCCAGGTCCTTGAGAGGCAGACCCATCTGGAGTCGAGCGGTAAGAGTACATGTATACTGATTGGATGCTGTGCGTGTGGTGGTGTGCCAGTAGTTTGCACGTTGCACATGTGTTTTCGTAGGGCCATGTAGGGATGTGTATGAACAGGGGTGTGAGGCTGCCACATGTGAGTCCTCTTAGTTGTGAGACACATCAATGGTGTATGTGTTGGTAAGCATGCTGTGCAAATGCAGGTGTGGGAGTACACATGTTTGAATTTCTGTGTGTGTACGTTGGCATGGTTGTGGTGTCACACATGGATGGTGGTTCCTGCTGCTTGTATCTGCACTGTGTACATGTGCATGTGTGTGTATTTGACAAGTGTGCAACTGTGATGCAACATGGATGCACGTGACACTGATATGTAGAAGGCTGAATGCCAGATGTGACATGTATGGCGATCGCATCACTGCGACAGTTGGAGGAGATGTAGACATGCATGTAAGTGTTGTGGTGTGTGTGCATGTCTAGTGCACTCACTGTGTTTCATGTGATGTCAGGCTCATCTTAGGCTGTTCATGCTGTTGTATGTGTATGGATGTTGCTGCCTGGTGCAATATTGCTGTGGAAATGCTCATGTGTGTGAGTTTTGAAATTACATGTGTGTCATGGAGTGTGATGCCATGTCTGAAGTTTACACTGCCACTCATGTGCAACTGTCATGTGTGTATCAGTCCATTGTACAGTGCCCTGATGTTTGTGTTTTATCTCTCCCTGTCTCCCACAGGGTCCAACGGAGGAAGATGGCACAGAGTCATCCAGGCTGGTGGGGGATTTGGTGGAGGAGGAGGCCGTGGAAGGGACACACACGTGGTCTGGAGGTGGGGATTCCACTGGTTCTAGTGGTGCAGTGCAGGGGTAGGGACAGGAGGCAGCACAGGCAGCCGCAGAGGTGCCTGTGTGTAATCTTGTCCCTGATCCTGTCACTGCATCATCTGGCACCAGCAGGGATGCCTATGTACAGACCCGGTTTCAGGGAGGGGATGAGCGCACAACAACTGGCCTTCCTCTCCCTGCGGACGTGGCTATCCGGGACCGTGTTGAGCCTGTCCTGAGTGCGATAGCGTTGCATCAACGGGGCATGCAAGGTGACCTGCAGTCTTTTCATGGAGAGACTGCACGTCGTCTCGCATGCCTCTTTGACCACGTTGACCTCCTGGGACGGGTCACTGGTGCTGGATTCCTCCGTGTGCTGGACCTTCTTGCGACCCCCTCCTCACCTAAAGGCCCTACGCGCCAGTCGTCCTCCATGCCATCTTCCCTCCCATGTATCACCTAGGTACCCTGTGGAGCTTCCCCTGACCCAGCGGCCAGGCTGGTGGAGGAAACATCCCTGCCACAGTCGGGAGTCGGACGTCCAGCAGGGGTGGCCACCACGACAACTGCACCCCAGCTGGAGGAGGACGTGCAGGCAGTAAGAGCCAGGACGCAGGCTCAAGCACAGCAGCAGCAATGTGGTGGGAGCAATGATGGCTTGGGGCCTTCAACATCGGAGGGGCAGGCATCGGTCATAGGGCTGGTGGACCCCGGATTTCAAGTGTCTTCTGTGTGGCAGCGGTTGGGCCACGCCATAGATGCGGAGCGGCAGCGGGCGGAAGAGGCATGGCTCACAATGGTCAGGGTGGAGAACTCCATGTGGAGGGCCCTGAGGCGGGCCGAGTGCCTCGAGGCAATACGCAGGGAGTTGGAGGTGAACATGTTGTCATCCCTGTGAACCCTCGGGCCATGGAAGAGGACCACCTCCAGGACATTGAGCGGGAGTTCGATGATGCCCTGGCCGGGACATCAAAAAGTGAGCCGTCGGACTAGCCCGCTGCCATTGTAAATAGTTAGATAGTGTTAGGTTTCCTTTCTGTTTTTGTTTATTTTGGGCCGCTTGGACAATGGACCACATTTTTGTATATAGTTCTTTATTAGGTAGTGTTTTTTGTAGGTTTCATTTCATTTGTTGGGCTCGTGGACCCTGGATTGGTGATTTGTATATAGTTGAAGAGTGGATGTTTCTCGTTTTTATTTTGATTTCAACATGGCACAATGGATTTCATATATTTTTTTTCCCTTGGATTTGCTTTGTTGGACTGAGACTGTGGCCATGAGGCCCATGATTGAGGATCGTCATGATGTGGGTGCTGGGGGACATGAGTGGGACATGAGTGGGGGCCTGCTGGCAGGTGCCCCTGACTGCTGGGGTGGGGGTGCTGGGGGACATGAGTGGGGGCCTGCTGGCAGGTGCCCCTGACTGCTGGGGGGTGGGGGTGCTGGGGGACATGAATGGGGGCCTTCTGGCAGGTGCCCCTCACTGCTGGGGGTGGGGGTGCTGGGGGACATGTATGGGACATGAGTGGGGGCCTGCTGGCAGGTGCCCCTGACTGCTGGGGGGTGGGCTTGCTGGGGGACATGTGTGGGACATGAGTGGGGCCTGCTGGCAGGTGCCCCTGACTGCTGGGGGGTGGGGGTGCTGGGGGACATTAGTGGGGGCCTGCTGGCAGGTGCCCCTGACTGCTGGGTGGTGGGGTTGCTGGGGGACATGAGTGGGGCCTGCTGGCAGGTGTCCCTGATTGCTGGGGTGTTGGGGTGGTGGGGGACATGTGTGGGACATGAGTGGAGGCCTGCTGGCAGGTGCCCCTGACTGCTGGGGGGTGGGGGTGCTGGGGGACATGAGTGGGGGCCTGCTGGCAGGTGCCCCTGACTGCGGGGGGGAGGGGGTGCTGCGGGACATGTGTGGGACATGAGTGGAGGCCTGCTGGTAGGTGCCCTTCACTGCTGGGGGCTGGGGGTGCTGGGGGACATGAGTTGGTGATCACTAGTGCAAGGTGACATGTGGCTTGGCTGGGGGGCATGCCCATGGTGGATGGGCTGCCTGCGGGACATGACCAGGGGTGCAGGGTAGTCCCCTGTGGTGTGGGCTGCCTGCAATGGCCGTGGAGGGTGTAGAGGGAACACCTGGGAGGACCCACACTGCCAATTCACGTGTAGGACTCCCCGCGCACCCCCGAAATTCATGTACCCCGCTCTGACAGCACAGCAAAATCGTGTGTGAAACTTCCCGCGAAGTCCAGTTATTCACGTACCCCTCTCGCACAGGGCCAATCGCGCGTGAAACTTCCCGCTAAGCCCAGTTATACACGTGCCCCACTCGCACAGGGCCAATCGCTTGTGAAACTTCCCGCGCACCCCAGGAATACACGTACCCCACTCGCACAAGGCCTATCGCGTGTGAAACTTCCTGCGCACCCCAGTAATACACGTACCCCAATCGCACAGGGCATTTCACGTGTGAAAATTCCCACGCACCCCCAAAATACACGTTCCCCTCTCCAATTGTGTGTGAAACTTCCCGCACACCCCAGGAATACACGTATCCCACTCGCACAGGGCCTATCGCGTGTGAAACTTCACGCGCACCCCAGGAATACACGTACCCCACTCGCACAGGGCATTTTGCGGGTGAAACTCAGGCGCACCCCCGAAATACACGTTCCCCTCTCCAATCGCGTGTGAAACTTCCCGCGCACCCCAGGAATACACATACCCCACTCGCACAGTGTGAAACTTCCCGCACACCCCAGGAATACATGTACCCCACTCGCACAGGGCCTATCGCGTGTGAAACTTCCCGCGCACCACAGGAATACACGTACCCCACTCGCACAGGGCATTTCGCGGGTGAAACTTCCATGCACCCCTGAAATACACGTTCCCCACTCCAATCGCGTGTGAAACTTCCCACGACCCCAGGAATACACATACCCCACTCGCACAGTGTGAAACTTCCCGCGCACCCCAGGAATACACGTACCACATTCGCACAAGTCATTTTGCATGTGAAACTTCCCACACACCCCCAAAATACATGTTCCCCGTTCCAATCGCGTGTGAAACTTCCCGCGCACACCAGGTATGCACGTACCCCACTCGCACAGGGCCTATCGCGTGTGAAACTTCCCGCACTCTCCAGTAATACACATACCCCACTCGCACAGGGCATTTCGCGTGTGAAACTTCCCGCGAACCCCTGTTATACACGTACCCCGCTCCAATCGCGTGTGACACTCCCCGTGCAGCTGGGTACGTATATTCGAAGCGGTGCGCGGGGAGTTTTACAGGCGTTTTCGTGGTTGGGGCCTGTGCGCCATGTACGGGATTTGTGCGCTGTGCATGGCGCATGGGTAGGGGTTGGGGGCGTAACTGGCGCTGCTGCAGGGTCGCTGCACCACTCTGTGCCACGGCTGGTTTTGGAAGCTAAAATCCATGAATACGCTGTGCGCGGAAATGGATTTTAGAGCATGCGGCTGGCGCAGGAATTTGCACGCGGACACTGTGCGCCAGCCGCGTGCGCCACTTGTGCGCTGCATTCTATGAATTACCCCCTTAATCAAGGGCTCACCCCCGAAGTGTGACTGAAATAAACCTTTAATGAGTCTAGCAATTATTGTATAGAATTCCAGAAAGACACATTATTTGTTATTCCTAGTCTTTCTTATTTAAGGTCACTGCACAAAGTGTTACACTTGTGGAGCCCATTTATTTTTAAGAAGCCTGAACAAGAAAGCCAACCACTCTAGAAACAAAGAAGCACATGGCATGGGCCACAGCTGAGGAGCTTACATTTTTTTTAAAGGGTTAGCAAGGGAGATCACAGGGGTATCAAGGGAGACCTCAGGGTCGCAAGTGCGACCCATAAATGATATAAATGGCATCCCTGGGGGCTTCCATTGGTGGTCCAAGCACAGTTTCTCAGAAACGGCGCACACGCTTGAGCAATTTGACTTGCAATGTAAACAGTAGGCTTTTCCATCACAAATACAGGCAGGCTGAACTTCAGCCAAGTCGTTATTGAATGAATAGCCGTGTGCTTAATATTTCCAATCCACAAATGATCTACTCGCGTGTACTTTGTCTGTGTCATTAAGCAGTTACGGCCTGTATGTGGCTCTCTGCACTAGAAACAGACTCTGCCTTTCACGCATTGATTGTGCGTCGGAAACTCATTTACGGACCCACCGGTTTATTTATTGGGAATATTACAAAGTTCCTTCATTAGTATGCATAAACTAAGTGCCTCATAACTATTTCTAATTGCATTTAGAATGGAAAGATAGCAATAAATAAAGCAGCAAATGAAATAAACTTTGTTAATTAGGGTGGAACAGTTGAAATGCTGTTCAGGTTGCACAGATGGGCAGGAGAATTGATTGAATGTTTCAGGCGGCGCAGATTGCCACAGATGGCGAGAAGAGCCTTCCAACTCATTGACATTGTTTTTCGTATGAAATGCACAGAAATTATATGCTGCGCGCGCAATACATTTTAAGGTGCTCGGATGCCATTTTTTTTTACATTTGTTTAATGAAATAGAATGCTAATAGCTTTAACAGACACGCAATAACTTGTTGGACAAAGAAGAACAATTACGGAACCAGCGACATGTAGCATGGTCAGTGTATATAATATGTTACATGGCAAAGCAAAGCAATGTGTATTTGAAGTTAATAAAGAAAAAAAGCAATATCTCAAATAGAAGGTGGAAGAACAATTAATGAAATGTACGTCATCTAAAATGGTTGTTTTGCCTCATCACGAGTTGGGTGCTAACTCCGGTGGTGTTACCACTGGGGCTATTAGTCCTACCGCCAAACCCCCCGGTGTTATTAGCGCCGGATCACAGGTTTGGCGGAACAGTAAGTCCCCATTCCCCATTGGGCCCATTCAGGAATTTATCATCGCAATTGGGCCCAATGGGGAATGTTCGGTGCTGTTACCGCTGCTGCTATTACCACCGGCGTGCTGAAAATTGGCAAAATCGCAGCAGATTTGCACCCAGCTCAGAGCTGGGGGTAAATCCGCCAAGCCCGTGATTTGGTGGACCCTTAAATGCGGCAGTAATAGCGTTACCGCCACATTTAAGGTTTACCGCCAAACTCGTGATGAGGCCCTTTCGTGAAAAACGACACTAGCTACAAAGTTATGTTATGTTATTTTGCACTTATATAGCGCCTTATATACCATTGGTATGGTCTGAAGGCGCTGGTAGGTTGAACGCCCTTGGGAACCGAAGTTCAGATAAGTAGAGAGAGTAGAGAGAGTCAAAGGTGCATGTGAGCACCGGGTATGTGTGCAGCTCATGCGGTATTCGTTTAATAGCTGCTTCTTAGCGGTAGGTGTGGTGGTTGAGAGATCATCAGGAGAATGTGTTCGTTCTGGTAAGTTTTTATCCAGAGCGGTTGTGGCTGCGCTAAGCCTGAGGAGAACGCCTGGCTGGTGGGGGGAGGGGGGTGAAACCAGCAGTGTTTACTTAGAGTGATGTGGAGTAAACGGCAGATGTTGGTATGAGAACAGTTATACCGAATGGTGTCATAGTATCTCTGTGTTCTAGTTGAGTGGTGATGTAAAGGAGAGAATAAGCGTGGTGGTGTGATATGATGGGTTATATGCTGATTCAACGTTCTCTGCATTCCAGACCATACTATATACGTCACGCAATTCTATGTGCTCCAGTCCGTAGCGTGCACTCCTATCCACTCGTGCACTCCAGTCTGGTCTAATATACTCTGGTCCGCCCCGCGTGCTCTAGTCTGCCCCGCGCATGAGCTCTTGTCCGCCCCACACATGTCCTCTTGTCCACCCCACGCATGCCCTACTGTCCGCCCCACGCATGCCCTACTGTCTGCCCCATGCATGCCCTACTGTCCAACCCATGCATGCCTTACTGTCCGCCCCACGCATGCCCTACTGTCCGCCCGACGCATGCCCTACTGTCTGCCCCATGCATGCCCTACTGTCTGCCCCATGCATGCCCTACTGTCCGCCCCATGCATGCCTTACTGTCCGCCCCACACATGCCCTACTGTCCGCCCGTCGCATGCCCTACTGTCTGCCCCATGCATGCCCTACTGTCCGCCCCACGCATGCCCTACTGTCCGCCCCACGCATGCCCTCTTGTCTGCCCCACGCATGCAGTCTTGTCTGCCCCACGCATGCAGTCTTGTCTACCCCACGTATGCACTCCTGTCTGCTTCTTGCTCTATGCATTCAGTAGTTCTATGTATTCATCCATTCTATGTACTCATCACTACTGGATGCATCTGTGCTTGTTCATTCTACGTACTCATCTGATCTACGCAACACGTCAGTTCACTCAGGCTATTTGATCGCTCCAGGCACTCGTTCGCTTTAGGTACTCTTTTGCTTTACTATGCATTCACCTGTTATATGCGATCACCCCCTCTACACACTCACCCCCTCTACACACTCACCCTCTCCACGTATTCATCCCCTCCACGCATTCATCCGCTTCACATGCTCATCCGTTTTAGGCACTCATGTTTTTCATGCTTCCAACAGTAATATCCTGTTCTATATATTCATCTCTACACTCATCTGTTCTAGACCTTCATCTGCTCTGCATATTCATCCTCTTCATAAACTCCTCCACTCCATACACCCACTCGCTCCATACACCCACTCGCTCCATATACCCACCCGCTCCATACACCCCTCTGCTCCATACACCCCTGCGCTCCATACACCCCTGCACGCCATACACCCATGCGCCCCATACACCCATGCGCTCCATACACCCATGCGCTCCATACACCCATGCGCCCCATACACCCATGCGCTCCATACACCCATGCGCTCCATACACCCATGCGCTCCATACGCACATCCGCTCTATATACACACCTCCACTCCATATACACACCTCCGCTCCATATACACACCTCCGTTCCATATACATACCTCCGTTCCATATACACACCTCCACTCCATATACACATCCGCTCCATACACTCATCCGCTCTATACACTCATCCGCTCTATACACTCATCGGCCCTATACACTTATCGGCCTTCTACACTCATGTGCTCTATGCACCCATCCGTTCTATACATTTGCCAGGTCTGTACATTCATCTGCTCCAGTAGTCTACACTCTTCTGCGCTTCCGTATTCATCTGCTATCCACACTCGTGCGCTCTACATACTCATCCACTCCACATACTCATCTGTTGTACACACTCATCTGGATTATGCTCACCCATTCTGCACATTCATCAGGTTTACGCATTCCTGCGTTCTACTCGCTTCTCTGTATTTACGCACTCGTCTGCGCTACATGCTCGTCCGCTCTACATACGTATCCGTTAAACATGATTATCTGTTCTATACACTCATCCTATCTACATATTCATTCAATTTCCACACTCATTTGAACTATATAGTTATCTGTTCATCTATTCATGCATTCTTCCACACAGCGCATTCATCTGTTCGACCTGCTTCATCCATTCTAATTATTTCATCCACGCCATTCACTTCATTCACTCCACATGCATTCTGTCAATTTTAGGAGTTTAATTCTTGTTACTGATTCCGTATGATTTACACTTTCTAGCTATTTCACTGCTCTTATCTATTTTGTTTGTTTAATTCTGTTTGTCCTTCTAGTTTATATTAGGGGTTATTAGCTGTCAATTTCTTGGATCAGGCAGTTTGTTGGATTGGTGTCATTGAGATGCTGTGAGTCTGTTTGGGTTAGTTTGGTCCTGGTAGGTTTTAGGGGAAGAGCCAGGTTTTCAGCAGTTTGCGGAAAGATGCTAAATCCTCCGTTAGGCGGATGTGGGGTGGAAGTGAGTTCCACAGTGTGGGGGCCAAGGTTGAGAAAGATGATCCTCCTAACCTGACTGAGTTTGTTTTAGGTATGACTAGGAGGCCGGCTGAGCTTGATCTTAGGGTGCGAGGGGGTTAGTAGGGTTTTAGCTTGTCTTGAAGATATTGAGGACCGGTTTTATGCAGTGCTCGATGGGAGATGCATAAGGTTTTGAAGGTCACCCTTCGGGCTACTGGAAGCCAGTGCAGCGTCTTAAGAACTGGGGAGATGTGGTCTCTTGGGCCGAGCGCAAGTAGCAATTTGGCAGCCGCATTTTGTGCCCTTTGGAGTTTATTCAGTTGGTACGCGTGGACTCCGAGGTATAAGGGGTTTGCGTAGTCCAGTCTTGATATAACGATTGATTGGACTGCGGAGAGTCTGTTGGGAAAGGAGAGATATGGAAAGATGCGCCTAAGGGTTTTAAGTAGCGAGGAAGGCTTGGGATTGATCAAGGCCCATATTCCACCAGGGCACACACTGCAACCCTGGTTGCCTTATTTGAACAACGTGCATTGGGTTTACAAGGTGTTCGAACTTGAGGTGTATAGGATTATGTGGCAGAGGGAGGTCTGGCTTAGTACAGCTAATAGAAAGCAGAATGTGGTAGAAAACAAGCAAGTGGGGCATTATTTAGGCAATATAACCCAAGGAGGGAGGGGGCATTACAGGTAGGGTAATGCCACCAGGGCCATAGTTAGGAGCCCTAATGAAGAGTGGGCTTTAGCAAAGCATTACCCTACCGGTATTGCCCCCCCTCAAAGGGTTATATTGCCATTGGTACCCCAGCACGTCATACCGGGGTACTAAGATGCATTTTTCTTGAGTTGATAAATGACGCTGAAACCATTTCTCGACTCGAGAAAGAAAAGAAACACTAATGGCCACCAGGGATCAGGGCACATGGATTACACGTACTCCCTTCTCCCTTTCAATGGCGGCCACTCGCGAGAAAGAACTCTGGGATGCTGCAGACTCAGAGCCTTGTCTGGCTGGTAAGGCCCGGGCAAAGGCCAAAGTGCATTGCTTTTAACAAGCTCATGGACCCTCTCTGGGTACTAATATTCAGCGTCCAAGCCTGTGACTCTACTGGCTTGGAAGAGTGATAGTTTGAATTATTCTGTTGTGGGCTGGTCTTGCAGGTGGCATTGGATCGTACAGATCCTATAAATTCTGATTTTGGAAATAAAGTCCTTCTCCTGGCCTGTGATGTCAGCATCAACATATTCTCTACGGAGCACATACAGGGCCATCAGCTGTAATATTGTTGGACAAGTCGCGTCTCTACATGGTAGACTATGAGAATGTTTTATGTGTCCCTATTGTCAGAATGTTTTGGCAACATTGGCATATTAACCATACACCTTTGTTGCTTTGCTGATACACATTAGCAGCACTATTATAGCATGCTTTGACTAATGCCCAAGTATAGCAATGTGAGTTATATTCTGAATATAACTCATGTATTGTTTCTTTGAAATACTGGAGGAAGGGATGCAAGATTTTGATGTGCAACATCCTCGGCAAGTCATTGCACCCTATTCTCTGCATTTGCTATTGTAACAATACATTAGAATGCAGACGGCAATGCATGTCCATATCAGTAATATTAAAAGATGTAAATTACCAAAATAGCACTTGGTTTAATAAGATTGAAGCACTAAAACACAAATATTGTTTTTCATTTTCTACGCCCCAGGACGCACAATAATGATCTGTTCCAAAAATGCTGTCAGAACCTGGAAGAAGCACTGCCACAATTAGGAAATGGGCTGCGACGTGCCAAAAGTGTACAGTTTCGAGGTCAAATGCATTCTGGCTAATCTTTATTGATGCAACTTTCCAACGATGTTGGTGTATCAGGAGGGTTTAGCGGAAGGCAACGAGCGGATGAGTTTACAATGTGCCATGAAGCAGAGCAGATCATCACTTCAAGGCGCTGTCATAACACATCTGAATGTGCATGCAAGCGCGTGCGCACACGCACATATTCCAGGCACGCTGTCTGTGAGCCGTGAAACACATCTTACATAGAATCTGTTATGCAGTACCTAAAAAAGGAGAGAACAGTAGATTGTTTGTGACAGAAGCTGATGGCACACATTGTGCTTCAGAGACATACAAATAATCTCATTAGGTATTGGCAATATGGAAAGTCTTTATTAGATGAAAAGTGTGCACACGTATACATAATATGTTGAACGTTCTACTAGTACATATGAATGGAATTCGTTATAAAATAAGCTCCTTTTTGAGAGTTTTTCATAAAGTGCTTTTAAAGATGTGTGTTCTAATAAATAGTACATGTGGTCAGTTTCAAAAGGAGAAAGACAACTGCAACATATTATTGCACTCTTTTAAAAAAACAAACACTTTGAGACTGAATATTCTGTAAATAGTTTGGTAGGCAGCAGAGTCAGGTTGAGTGTTTTGCAAGGCAGATTGTTTCATGGCCTTCGATGGCCCACACTATGCATGCCTGCTGGCGTCTGTGACAACAACAGATTGTTCGCATGCTGCATCTCTGTGGACCAAGGAAACATACTCCCTCTTCCACTACATGATCAGAGGTTTAATGAGAACAAATCTTCCCCTTCGGCACCCCAAAAAAGGTCATTTACATTATCTTAGCTTTTAACGTCTAGCAGAAAGGACTGCTTTGCCTTCTGAACCGCTACTGAAACAATCTTCTACCACACTGAAGCAAAAACACATCTTTATTTGCATTCTGCAATACAAGCCTTGTAGACAAATGGTAGTATTTAAAAACAAATTTAAAAATGCCTAATTGATTGATATTAACAATGTATCTGTTTATTCAGGTGCATCATTTCAAATACTTCTTTTGCCTTTCTGTTAAATTATGTTATTCATAATTCACAAAAAACTGGTGTCCACACGAATGTCACTGTAAAAATAACCGTAAGGATAATGTGAACGTTGGTTGTAAAAAAATGACATCCTTGAGAAAGCAGGGGCAGCTTAATGGGTGACAGGGCACCGACCCGCCGACTATTATGAAATAGCCAAGCCTGCCCATTGAAAACACAGGACGCTTCCTTAGCTGCAGCAAGCAGCTGAGGGAGCACTCCAGGTCTGGCTTTAATTGTCAAAGGGAAATACGGTTTCCCTTTGATATTTGTCAGTACCCCAACTCAAATGCCTTTCAGCCATACAAGGCCTGGAGCGTTTTGTTTCCTATGTCTTGGATGGCCCTTTGGGGATAGAGACTGGAGTACTGCAGGGCTACATGTGTGTAGGGGTGCCCGTGTACATCCCGCACATTCAGACATTCAGAGGAATTGAGATAAAGCTGTGCCAGGAACCAGGAGGCTCTCGCTATTTCTTGTTTGTGCTGTGCGGGAGCCAAAGGGCTATTGTGGGAGCCTAAGGTGAATTAGGGTGTGGAACAGAGAAACATGAAAAACAATGTATGTATGTGTGTATCCGTGTACGTGTGCATGCAATGGTTTGTTTCTGTAAGTGCACGGGTGAATGAATGAGTGTATGTTGCTTATGTGCACTTATGAATGGGAGAGTGCATTTTGTAGGTGTGCATGAGAATGAGAGTGTTTGAAAGCTCTATTGGTGCTCAGGTTAATTTGTTTAACTGCTGTGTGGCTGTGTGTCTTTGCGTATGAGCAGAGGAGTTGGCCTTTGATTTGGTGATGGTAAACTTTGTGTAGAGCAGCAGGCAGTCTGGACATTTTTATAACTGTGGCATGACAGTTTTTTCCGGTGTCAAGGGTGAAGCAAACATGATAAGTATTATTATGTGGCTAGACTGCTCTAGATTGGTGCACCCACTCTGTATATGTTTTCCTACTGTGTCATGTGTTTACTGGTATCAATGGTAAACCCAACATGATTAGTGTTCCTATGTGGGCATACTGCCCTAAATAGGTGCACCCAATCTGGACATCTTTTCATATTGTGGCATGGCCTTTTTGACTTCCTTTGTGGTTAAAGCCAACATGTTGAGTGTTCTTATGTGGCTGTATTGGTCTACATTGGTGCAGTCAGTCTGGACATGTTTTCTTACAGTGACATGGAGTATGTTCTTACATGGTAATACTATAAATGCCATCTCATATCATGCTAGCCTATATCGACGCAGCCTGCACGGATGCTTTTGGGCAAAACTAGTATGAACATGTTTTTATACAGGAATGTTTTGTGGGCACATGCATCATAAAAATGCATTGGAATGTTGCCCCTGTGCACATTTGATAGCTTGCATGTGTTGCCCTACAACACTGATTGCAAACTTTGCCCAATTGTTTACAGAAAATGTCCTGCAAAGTGCACCTTTTTACTCTTTACCCATTATTTTAAAAACGTTTCCGAGGGGGGGGGAGCCAAACAAACACCTATTGGATGGTTCAGCCTCCTTCGCTATACTATGGTGCTACGACGTATTCGTGGGAGACATTTACACCACTCCCATTAATACAATATCCAGATGCCACTGTGACTAAAGATAGAATATTGGAACATGGGGAGGATGCTGACTGTCAAGTACAGCATGAGGTTTATTTTCAATGACCCAATCATAGATACCACTCGTAAAAAATGTGTGTTAAACCTTTCTGCATGATCATTGTGTTTGTTTTTGGGCTTAGTGAGGGAACAGGTTAGAAATACTGCTTCAGCCTCTCCCATCTGCTACACATTGCAAATCCAAATACATGTCTATCAACATCTAATGTTGGTGCTGACAAAATGGCCCTGAATTCTGAAAACAAATTCCCCATACTTGCGGATTACAAAGTAGTCTATGTAAATGCCTCACCCTGGACTGATCAATTTACGATCCATCCCGGTATTCGACTAAATAAAGCAGGGCTACATGGGTCTGCCTGGATGCCCATGTTGCATTTAAATCGTCTTTCAAAAAGGGCCGAGTTGTGCAATCTTATGCTGCCCACTCCATTCAATGTCGGTACGTGGGAAATATGCCACACGCTCTTTTAGCAACGGTGTACTGTTTTGCAGTCTTCAAAATAATGTCAGTGGCTTTTCATGATTTACCACTGTAGTGATGCTCAGTTTCCAAACTACTCGGCAATTTTGTTTTTATATATGCAAATTTCAAAGTTGTTAAAGGGTACATCAGAGGGGGGTAACCAATATAGATGGAGGTACAAATAATCGGTCATTAAGAACTGTTCAATATCAACCCAAAATGGAACATGCAATGAATGTGTTCAGTGGTAAGTCAGAATGGGAAATGGACATCTCATTGCGGTTTGCTCAGTGATTATTAAGAGGAAGTTGAAAAGGGTGCATGCCAGGATGTCCTATAACGTACCGTCTGTCCACTGTCTAGAAACCTAAGCTAACATGATCCTGGTCCCCGCCACTAAGAAAGAAAACTTCTAGCATGTACTGTCTCTAGAGAGTATTTTCTCTTTCAGCCCTTCTTGGGACTTTCAGTCTCTGAGCCCCTCTTGGGCATCCAGTCCTATTGGGTTATTTGCTCAAGACCCTCGTTGGCTTACATCCCCTCTTAGGTTATGTGATATCTCAGTCCATCTTGGCCTATTGGGTTATTTGCTCAAGACCCTCGTTGGCTTACATCCCTCTTAGGTTATGTGATATCTCAGCCCATCTTGGCACTCTTTCTGAGTGCCTCTTTTGCTCTTCAGTTTCTCACCCTCTCTTGTATGACCAGCGCCTCTTGGGCCACGTGATTTCTCAGCCCTGCTTGGGCTCTTCAATTTCTTAGTCCGTCTTGGGCTGTTCAGTCTCTTACTACCTCTTGGGGTACTGCCGGGCCTGGTTGTCTGCTTGCTTCCTCTCGGGATGTACCATGTAACTGGATTGGTGCAGCAGCATCATTTGGGGGAAAGCGGTCTTCTTGGCAGAGACATGAGCAGAGTTCTGGCTTCTCCTCGGATCTTGGTGTGATTGAGGGGGCTTCTGTGTTTCCCGCCGATTCTGCAAGGGACTTCTGCATTGCTTCCAGCAGGGACAATTGAACCACATTCCAGGTGGTCAAATCTCTTTGCTTGGTGGCAGGGCAGTGCTTTTCCAGTTATGGGCACTTTCCAGGTAAAAGAGTTCCATTGGCTTTCTCACTCCTCGGCACACCACACCATCTGCATGGGACTGTTCCTGGCTCCACCTCTAAGGGGGACAAGCCCTTCTCTACGTGGCTTTGCAGGCATCTGCCTCTCTCCCCTACACACCTCCCATGTGTCATATTCACAGGCACCTTTTGTTCCTCCCTGTAAGGAGGGGAAGCATTCCATTTGTCTGGGATTTCATTTAAAAGTGGAGACAGTACAGGGCCAGAAACCACACTAGCTACTTCAGTGTGAATTTTGACATAGCTGTTTTATGCAATTCCCACACAATCCATAAAGACATCATCTGCCTGAGACAAGAGAGGATAAGAAATAGCCTTGTTAAGGAATGGTCTGTCCTCTAAAGGGAGGCCACCCTCAGTGGGATTCCCTGTCCCCTGTCTCCTAGTGGCACTAGGCTTCACAGATTCACCCCCGTATTCCAAATGGGGGTGGTTCTCCCCTGGGGAGAGGGGACCAATTCATTCAATTCCTCACACACCCCTTGCGTTAGTGTGGTGCTTCACTCTTGGTGATTCAAGGGATACCTACTCAGAAAATCAACATTGTCTTGGTCTTGGGGGAAGACGTTCTTAACAATTCCTGGTTCTTCTGAACAGACCTCTGGGAACTGGGCCTGCAAATTCCAGAGAACTCAATGCAAGGTTTGGCTGAGATTCCGAGTCTTGAAACTATTGCAAATTTCATCCCACGCTAAAAGTCTGCCCATACTGAGAGAGCCTTGCTCTACAAGGTCTTCCCTCCAATACAGAAGTGGGTTCACATGTCATACTTGGGTATTTTGTCTCTGATCAAGTTGGAAGATCATTTATTAAGGGGGGGTCTTGTGCTCAAGGATCTTATATGGCACATATCATTTTGGTGCCAGAGGAGGTAGTTAAAATAATACCTGATCTCCTGCTGAAAAAACCTAGTGATGGTCTGATGATTTTATGCTCCGTTCTGGTGTTCCTGACCCCTGAAGAGGTGACTGATGACAATCTCCCAACCTGAGCTATTGGTAATTGAGCTTTCTCCCGCTCCTCCCAAGTTTCTCTCAACATGTTGAGGACATCCTTGGGCTCTCAACCATATAGGAATTCAAAGGAAGAGTACGCCAAAGAGGATTGGGGAATTTTCCTGATGGCAAACTAGGCCCGGGACATCATTAAATCCCAGCGTTTACCATCAGCCTCTACCAATTGTTTCAGGATCTGCTTAAAGGTCTGATTGAAGCACTCCACTTGACTCTCCATGCAGGGTTTCTATACGGAGTTCCTCAAGGTCCTGACATTGAGTATTTTCTTTACTTCCTGCATAAGGTGGGAGATAGAGGTCGATCTATTGGCTGTTACGAAGTGCAGCCACGCAAATTCTTCAATCCGGGTGAGGTTCAATAGGCTGAGGCAGTTAACAGATGATTTTTAAAGTTCCCAAGGTCTGTGCCAAGGCTGTGTATTTTCCCTGTGCCAGTTCAACCTTTTCCTGGATGATCTACCTGCCTATTTGAAAGCTGCAGCTGATGTGCTGATAAAACTGAGGAATCTGAGGGTGTCCTATATGTCCTTTGCAGATTCTTCCAGATCGTACTCAGGTTGCTCTGCAAAGGTTAATAAATGTTATGGTGTTGTACGCAAAAGAGAACAAACTGATGATTAACAACAAGAAGACCATTTTCCTCTCATTCTAACAAGTCCTTCAAATTCACACGGACTGTAGATGGTTTTGCTCTAACTCCATCCTCAGAAATGAAATACCTAGGGATGATTTTTAGAGCTAATCCGAGTAAATCTGATGTTGTTGATAATCTGAAAACCAAGTCTTTAATGGGTGCCTCACAGTTAAAATGGTTGCATGCAAGGCATGTAGATCCACCATCAGGTCGCTTCTAGATTACTATAAGATAAAAAAAAGTGTGCTGTCCCTCCTCAATGGCAGGAGATTTCCTATTTGCCTTGAGACATAAATTGGGGTGTTATTGAAGGACTCATTTGGCAGAAGACCCTTGAGCTACCAACGTCTGTCCCAAGGGCCGCTCTGAGGTTTGAATTGGGCCTTATGTCTTTAGGGGCCTGGTATCACTGGAGAGTTCTGTCATTCTTTGGTGTGCTACTTAAACCCTCCAGGGGTTCACCATTTGTACATCTTCAGGGGAAAGTACTAGCAAGAAATCAGCTGACTCCAATTGGGTGATTTTGTTGCTATGCACTTGGTATTTAGTGTAACATACAAGGTCAGAATCGACTTGCTTATCTCAGACATCAAAAATAGAAAAAACTCAGGTAGTTGGCAAAAGATACTGTTTTAATATCAATTATCTAAAACAGGGAGTACAACGGACATCAACTGACATCCCTCATCATGATGTCTCTCGAGACTTCTCAAAGCATTTAATAAAAAATGACATTCCTATAGTAAAAGATCATCATAGGTGACATTTAACCTCCGTATCACTAACATCATCCTATGTGGCAAACTACAAAAACCTAACAGTGAGTATGATAGGTTCTACAAGGATCATCTATGTATATGATCCATACTTGTTTAGGGCAGTGGAACACTGTGATAGGCTTCTTAACATCAGGTGGGGCAAGTAAGCCCTTCTCTATAAATGTGTCACTATGAACGTCACAAAATATACAACGTCTAATTTGCTACAAAACTATAGGACCCTTTATCATGCAGTCATCTATCTTTGGTTACTTTCTAACCTCTGTCAGTACCTTCCCAACCTATGTTAGCAGCACGCAGGCTGAGAGTCCAGGTGCAGATGAGCTAGTCTTGACCATAGCTTCCCACCAATTATCATTTCCATCCATCATCACCTCAGTGGACCACTGCATGTTAGGTCTTTGAACTCAGCCTTAAACATGTTCTTTGCTCCAGGGAATTCAGGGGAGTGAAGGCATGCTCTTGCTTCATGTGTAAGTTTGACCATCATGCTTGTCCAACTTCTTCTCCCCACATGATTAAAGACCATGAAATTGAGCTTTCAGTGTATTAAACACTTTTCTTTAATAGATGTCTGACGTCTTCTTGTTTTTTCCATGCCTTCTGAACACGAGATTTGTTCTTTCACATGATTTGTGTCCAATGTCGGCTCACCCCAGTCTAATATAGCCATGGCTTCTTGGCTCATCCACCCTCGCCTTTCTGAGTTTTCACCTATAATTCACTTTTTTTTCTAACTGCGCCACACTTGAAAAAGGGAAAAAGCATCCTTTCTTCTTTTGCTGGGCACTGCTATTGTACATAGTGGGAACTTCCATCTTTTACTGACTTCAATTACATGGCCTGCGGTAGCGGCCATGTAGTTATGGTTAAGTTGCTAAACCCATAGGAAGAGCACTTTTTGGGCAGTTTTTAACTTCGCTTTCCATGGACGAATCCTCACCAAACCTTGCAAAAAAAGTATATGGCCCACTCTGGATTTTTATCGAAACTTTGGTGACGTTTAGTCAAGGAGGGACAAAGTTATATGGGGATCCCAAACTTAATTTTTTTCCCATAGACTGAATGGCGAAAAAAATTGTTCACGCCTACAGCTGAAACCGCTGGGCGGATTTCCACCAAATTTGTGGCAGGAGCGGCAGCTTGGTCCTGAAAGCATGCTTTTGTAAATTTTGTGGCAATCCGTCCAGTAGTTCTTTTTGAAACAACCAAATAGTAAGTTTAAACAAATTAGTGATATCTATGTCAGCTCCGCGGACACACTTCCCTGTTCACTCTTTGGACAGGACACTGATTGGCTAATTGGCTTGCATCGTGTCCGCAGACATGCAACGTGTTCTGTGATTGGTTAGGATGAGGCATGAGGTGCGTCACATTGCTTCAATGCGCCTGCCATCTTGGATCCGCAGACATCCGTGGACAGTGTGGCGCCGAACTGATCACAAATGCAATTTTGGGGAGTGTGTTGGTGTGTAGGAGTGCTTGGGGAGGGTAGGGGAGTAAGAGATGGGTCAAATGCTGTATTTGTTTAGGTGGCAGGAGCTCTTGATGTGTTTGCGGTGTCCGCGGTCACTGCGGTTGTCCGCTGACATACTAAGCACTGGGCGCCCTTTCTAGCTATTTTACTTTAGTATAATGTTGGTTTTGGGTTGTTAGCAGAGCATTGATTGTAATTAATATCACCTATAAGCAGTTCGCATACCACAGTCAAAATATTTGGTATCATGATTGTGTTATTCTGTGGTGGTTGTGGCCATGCACCCAAGACTCTAGGCCCTGGCCACAACCACCACAGAATAACACACCGATAGAATCATACACCCATCATAATATCCACAACACAAATGTTTGTGTACTGTTTCATTTCTAGAGCCTGTATGTAAAGTTTTGGCTAGGCTATGCATTTAAGATTGTAGAGTTTGGTAACAAGCACTGCAGCATAAGATACCCATGGAAGTAAACATTTTGGATTGTGGTCTATGGTTAGATGTTTGATTGAATGGATGTGTTATGCAGCAGCGTTTGTGAGTCCATTTATTATATATTTACTTTTTGACTTTTTGTGGTTGTATGCAGTTTTAACATGACATGGGTAATTGGAGCAGACATTCTTTTTCAAACTCTGTGATAAAACAAAAGATCATATGTTAGTGTAGGTAGTTCATAATGTGTTATTGCATTGCATGATAGACATTTCCGTATTTTTTCAACCCTCATATTTAGTACTTTAGAAGTACTATAGTTCAAACCAGTGTACTGTGCAATTTGCTCAGTTTCTGTGTTTGTTTATTAAATCAATGGGTCTGTGGGGAAAAAATCCACGCTGGATTAAAAAAAAAACTTTTTATTTTGTGTTACAATATATTTCTTTCATTGTTTTCAGTGTATTTCTTGTTTCTTGCTAATCTTCTATTTGTTGGCTTGTTGCAGATTTTTATGCATGTTGGCATATTCTAATTGTTTATTTCTAGTTGCATGCTATTTATCTATCTGTTGGCTTGTTGTAGATTTTTTTGGGAAGTTAGATACCTATTGGTGTATTCTAACTGTATATTTCTTGTTTGATATTAGTGGCATTTATTTATCGGTTTGCTTGTTGCTGAATTTTGGGGCAGTTAGATACCTGTTTGCGTATTCTAACTGTTTATTTCTTGTTACATTTTAGTGGTATTGATTTATCTGTTTGCTTGTTGCAGAATCATGGGGCAGTTAGATACCTGACAGCGTATTCTAACTGTTTATAGTTTTGAAATTGAAGTTTTGCTAATGTTTATGCACAGATTAGCTATTACATTTTGGCTTTAAGAATATTAAATAAGCGTTAACAAGATTTGCTGGTAATCTTTGTTTTAGAGTATTGGTAGTATCATTACATTCAAACCATCCATATTTCTTTTTTTATATACGCAGTATAGTGACCTGCATTGGTTGTGGCTCCTGCATGATAGATTATTCCTATTGTTTTGAAGGTTTTCTTACCAAGTGATACTTGACCATGTGTGAATCCAGTCAGCTTGCAGTTGTTTTTGGTTCCATCTGCATTGTAACGTAAAAGCATTACTATTACATATTTACTATGTGTCTGTATTTGTAAGGTGGAGTGCTTAGCTGAATTGCAGGGAGTACATAATCTGCCATGGTTTACATTTTGTACAAGTTGCTTAAATGGAATGGATTCACAGTTAGGTATGGATACATACACAAAGCGTTCATTAGGGACTTGTTCCTGTGTCACATGGCTGCAGAGAGTGCATGCATGTTTCCACATGTATGAAATCTCGAAGATTTCATTTATAGGTATGTTTTTGTTTTCCAGTATTTATAGTAAGTACATTAGAAATTCTTGTGGATCTTCTTGTGAGTTTATAGTGAATTTGACCATTCCAGCACACTAGACAATTCCTGCCTTATTCCAGAAACACTGTAAGTGTTGTCAGGATTGTTGGTTGCATTTCTATGAAGGACTAACATTTGCAAACACATTTGGTCTGTACTGTGTAAGTAAATGTTGTCAATAATTGGTGACAATTGGAATAGAATATGTATTGCTTCATTTGCGTAGCAATTTAGACCAGTTATATTTGAAAATTTCAATGGACCAGATAGTTCTGTATCCAAATCATTTGTACGGAGTGTGCATTGCTTCTTTGAAGAGGTATTTGAGTTACTTTGAGCAGTAGATTCTTCTTTGGTTGTGGACCTTGATGAAGCATTAGCTTCTTTTACTTAAATTTGGAGGAATTGCATTGAGATCCTGTATCATTTCAGTCTGAAGAAGCTTTCTTTTACAATGTTTTACTTTTTTCTTAACAGGATAGGTTTTTAGATAGGGGGTGTAGAGTGAACACAGTCTATTGTATTCTAGAATGCAAGGAATATCAGCATTTACTTTACTAGCATCCAAGTTGATTAGAAATAGTGTACGTAAGCGTGATAGTGCTACATAGCTCATGCCTTCTTTAAAGACTGTGCTACCAATATCTATCAATGCTTTATCTAGGGTAAGACCTTATGATTTGTGAATGGTGACTGCATATGCTAGAGTTAGTGATAGTTCTGATAGTTTGTCAAAGAGAATATTGACAAACTGAATGTTGTTGTCATGTGGTTATGTTTGAAAGCCAACAACTGTACCAAGTGCTCCATTAACTAGTCCTAGCTCCAAATCAAGGGTACGTTAAAGCATTACTCTACATTCTAAAGATAATTTTAATATTTTCTCCAAACCAGCTGTGTTGGAGATAGAATTTTCTGAGGTATTTAGTCTTGTTGTGGCTTTTTGGCATATGGGTAGTGTCATACATGTATGTCTAGTTTGTCTGTGGAGCAAATTTCAATCATTGGTTGCATTTCTTTTTTCAACATTGTTTCATTGAATTTTGAACAGCCTGCAAGAGTTGGCATCAAGGACATACAATTGACATTTTTGTGTGCTAATTGTTCCATGACATCGTAGCACATGAGTTATGGTCATAGAGTGCATGTATGTGCCTGGTTTTTAATATTGATTGTGCTTTTTGAGATAGTACACCAACTCTAATACTTTTTAAAATGTTGGCGTATGTGAGGTCTGTAGATGGCGCATGTTTTCAGTTAATTCTCTGTATTGTAAATGTTGCCAAAGGTTGACATCTCCTATGCTGGCAAGAGATTTACTGCACAGTTTGTGCCCTATGGTGCCCTTAGCATTTTCATTTGTTTGAAAACTCTGCATAGTTCCATTGCAGTTTCTGTAGACAGTTTGTAGTAGTCTAATTTGTTTTGGTATTCTACTGGACGGAGTAGTAATCGGTGTAAAGTGACACCGCCTATGTTGTAGGCAGCTAAACCTGTGGGGGCAGTTACAACAGCTGACAGTTTGATGTTTGTCAATTGTTGGAGGAACTTGCTGATGATTTTGATTAAGAATGTTTTGCCTGAACCAGCTTGACCACTGACGTATAGCAGTATAGGTTTGTAGTCTTGGCAAGTACAGTTTTATTTTCATGTTGCACACCATGTTCAATTTGTTTTGTTACTTCTTGGCAAATGCTACGCTGCTCATTGTTCAGTTGTGATTTCAGTACAGCAAAGCCGTCTGTAGATTGTTTATACTGACACATGGTGTTTTCTACTTCTGTCATGGCTAATTCTGCCTCATTTGCTATTAGTGGCTGTCCAAGTGGTTCTTGGCTTCCTGTTACAGAAGGTTGACTAATGTCAGGAGTGCCCACATCTAGTTGGGCCTGGAGTTCTTCTTCATGTTGATGTACATTGTGCAACATTGTTTTGTACTGTGTAAAGTTTACATCTGTTATAGTACTTTCATTTGCTGAAATGATAGGAGTCATAGGTATCTAGTAACTCGTCTTCTTTTCTCCATGGTATGTAGCAGAGACATGTAATATAGTTCTTTATGTTGAGGAGTTTTTAAGGACAATTTGATATGATTTATTAAGCTTTGTTTGGTAAGTTTTACTAAGCTGCCTTCATAATTTGCAACTCTGTATCTACCTTTCTTTTCATCTGGTTTTATATTATTTTTGTATGTGAAGTTTTGGGCTACATAGTATATAAACATGGTTTCCAAAGAGGTACTCCTCTTTGGGTAGTACGTGTCTAGTAATTTGTTTTTCAAAATGTCTTGGCTGTTGGGATCATTCTTGGCTATTGTTTCTATGTCCTCATATGATTTGAGATCTCTTTTTCTACATTTAGCATGACCAAGACTTAGCCATACTATATTTTCAGATTTTCCATACAAGGTAGTACCGGTTAAACGGTCTGCAGCTTCATAGCAGCCACATTCTCTCTGAGAGAGCATGTTTATGCCTAAGCTGTACAATTTCTGCGACATTGTTTTGTCAGATGATATGTCATCCCAGAGATCTTGAAGCTCTGTTTTTTTCTGCTTTGGTTAAGTAGGCTGTGACATATCATGCAACTGCAGTGGAATTGTCTGAAATGTACTTCACATCTATGTTTGCATTCCATAGGAGGGCAATGATTGCATTGCAATCATTGATATATTTTGATTCTACTGTTCTTTTTATGTAATATGCATTCTTAGGTGATTTACCTTTGACAATATGTCTAACTGAAGACATGAAGTTGTTTACTTGACCTGTTGTTGTAACTGGTCTAGGAAAACCAAAGCGGCATTTGGTGTAGTATTTTCCTTTGTTCTTATATTAACGTGACAATATTTCCTACATTTGTGTCTTTGAAATTGTAAGATTTGTGCATGAATGTCACTATGTGTTGTTTGTGAAGGAATTTCACAAGTAACATATTGTTGGATAAACTGCAAAACAGTGGCATCATTGTCATGACCAAATTTAGGAGCATCTATCATACAGCGTACATCTCCATGACGTCGGAACCAGTATTCTTTTGTACCACACATGTTTGCTAAAAGATTTGTAATACTTGACTGTAAAACCTCATCTTTTTCTTGCACTTTTTGTAGTAATTGCATAGCTGACATATTTTGAAAATGGGTACCTTATTTTAATGTGTGTGCAACTCTGTAGCATAGAGTTGCTAGTTCACTTTCAAAGAGAAGGTGGAATATGTATTCCACATTTTGTCTGAATCTCGGGTCGTCAGAATACATTCGTAAAGACCAATATTCTGATGCTGTTATTTGTGTGGGTCTATCATTGTACCTTCCTACTTTTCCAGTACGAAAGATTAGAGGAAAGGCATGTGCTTCTATACTTTTTTCCCATTTGCTGATTAGAGATCCCTTGAAATGTCGCATTTGGTATGTTGGGAGTGCATCATCTATGGTGTCGTTAGAGTGTAAGGCATGAATTGTATAATGGTCTAAAATATTGGATTCTGTAGCAGGATTTAGAATTTGAAATTGACCAGTTTCCGGTGATTCTTGAATTATTTCAATGGTTTCTCTCAGGTTTTCTTCTATATTAATTTCTTTGTAGTATTCATTGTTGTCTTTTAGATATTGCAGGGCTTGTCTAACTTTATGTAAGTGCACACGTTTTTTCCAATTTCTATTGTCTTTTGTAGGTACGCCATTTACTAAGACAATTAAAGATTGATCTATTGGACGTTGCACTCCCAGATTGTGTACATTTTCTTTGAGATGTAATGGTAAATAAACTACTTTGCCACAAATGTCTTTCACAAATTCAGAGGGAGGTAATTTTGTTGTTTTTGGTTGATGGCGTATTATTGCATGAAATGTGTGAACTGTTTGAATTATGATGCTCTCATATAAATTTAGTTGTTCCAGGGATTTTGGTAGTGGGAATAATTCCAAGTTATTTGTGATAGCACGTGAAGGTGTTTGGTTGTTGTCAAGTTTTGCAGTGCACTGACTGCAAAGTATTAAGGGGTCAGTAATTTCGTATTTGTTTTCTGCTGGAAGGTAGAGAGCTAATTGGAACCATTTGGAATCTTCATTGTCTTTTTTGTACGTTATGTCTACAGTTTTTGTGCTACTTTTATAAAAAGTCCTGCAGCAACACACACACATGGTTTGGTACTGCAGCGGATGTAATTTTAAACTTTAGCATTTCTTTTTTGTATGTGTGTAATAGAAGGTTGCTATTTGTACAGTTGTTGGTAGTCTGTTGTAAAGCTATTGCATTGTGTAAGTGGCTTTCACTTCCAAAATATTTTCTCTGGATGTGCTCTATTTCTTCGAGTAGTTGTTTGGCTGTACCATATAGATATTGTTATTCATATTGGCTAGTGCTAAAGCAATACTTTTAGCATAGTAGAGTTTATGGACCAGATTTCTTATAGTTGAATGGTGTGTTGATATCATTTTGATATGATGGAAGGTGCTTTTGCAAGTAGGTCCTGAAATGCAGGCTAATGATTGTCCTTGTAGTCCTGTGTATTAGTGCACTGGACAGGCATCCATATTTTGTAGTAAAACAAAGGGGGGTCTGGGAATCTCTCTAGCAACACGAACACAGCCTAATGACCTGTTCATGGGTGAATAACCCCTGAGAGAAACTCTACCAAGTCTTTAGTTCACTCTCCCTTTCACAGATACGAAATGTCCCCGCATATCAGTCTTTGTCCTGCCTAGGGGCATTCCAGCACCGAAATGCTAGGCAATTCTCCTCTGAACAAGAGTACCAACAGCAACCCCATACATGTGTTTCAGCCTTGTTGGGCATCATCAGTGAGGTGAAGCTGTGCCTCTCTAAGAACAGTGAACAAGGTGTCCACGTCTGGATCACCCTGGTAACTTAAGGTGAGACCAAAGTTAATTTATGTAAAACAAAGGGGGGTATGGGAATCTTTCTACCAGCATTAACACAGCCCAATAACCTGTTCTTGGGTGAATAACCCCTGGGAGAGACTCTACCAAGTCTTTAGCTCACTGTCCCTTTCACAGAGAAGACATTTCCCACATATCAGTCTTTGTCCTGCCCAGGGGCAGTCCAGCACCAAAATGCTAGGCAATTCTTCTCTGAACAAGAGTACAAACAGCAACCCCATACATGTGTTTCAGCCTTGTTGGGCATCATAAGTGAGGTGAAGCTGTGCCTCTCTAAGAACAGTGAGCAAGCGGTCCATGTCTGGATCGCCCTGGTAATTTAGGGTGAGACCCAAAGTTAATTTATCCAAAACAAAGTGGGGTCTGGGATTCTCTCTACCAGCACAAACACAGCCAAAAGAACAGTGAGCTAAAGACTTGGTTGAGACTCTCCCAGGGGCCATCCACCCAAGAACAAGTCAATGGGCTGTGTTCGTGCTGGTAGAGAGTTTCCCAGAACCCCTCTGTTTTGCATTCCAAGTAATTTTGGGTCTCACCCTAAGTTACCAGGGGAATCCAGACGTGGACCCCTTGCTCACTGCTCTTAGAGAGGCACAGCTTCACCTCATTGATGATCCCCAACTAGACTGAAACATGTGCATGGGGTTGCTTTGGTACTCTTGTTCAGAGGAGAATTGCCTAGCATTTTGGTGCTGGACTTACCCTGGGCAGGACAAAGACTGATTTGCGGGGACATTTCTTCTCTGTGAAAAGAACAGTGAGCTAAATACTTGGTTGATACTCTCCCAGGGGCCATCCACCCAAGAACAAGTCAATGGGCTGTGCTCATTCTGGTAGAGAGTTTCCCAGACCTCCTTCTGTTTTGCATACCAAGTAACTTTGGGTCTCACCCTAAGTTACCAGGGGAATCCAGACATGCACCCCTTGCTCACTGCTCTTAGAGAGGCACAGCTTCACCTCATTGATGATCCCCAACTAGACTGAAACACGTGTATGGGGTTGCTGTGGTACTCTTGTTCAGAGGAGAATTGCCTAGCATTTCGGTGCTGGACTGGCCCTGGGCTGGACAAATACTGATATGTGGGGAAATGTCTACTCTGTGAAAAGAACAGTGAGCTAAAGACTTGGTTGAGACTCTCCCAGGGGCCATCCACCCAAGAACAAGTCAATGGGCTGTGTTCGTGCTGGTAGAGAGTTTTCCCAGACCCCCCTCTGTTTTGCATATTTTGTAGAAGTTTAATTTTGAATTTGCTCATTTGCTCTTTACATAATGATTGAGGAACTGGTGTAAAGATTTGAAAGATTTTTTGGCAATGATGCACATTGATGTACACGGCCATTTGTAGACTGGACGTTTTGGTTCAGTGGAATGGAGACGTGATATTGAGTTTTCTGGGGATATTTTTGTGAGCAATATTTCTTGTTCCATAATGGTGTTATTAAGTTTTTCATACACCAGTCCACTGCTATTTATGGCAATTGGGATTGTTTGCTTTTGTTTGTATGATTCTTCATTAAAATATGGTTCTGTGCTCATGGTGTGACTCCATTCACCTCCACAGATGTTTAAGAAGCTATTTTTGTTGATATTCGGTTTATTGAGAAGTCTTTTTTGTAGTTTAGTAGTTAGTCTTGTTAGTGGTTTCATTCTGTGTAAAACTAAAATAAATAACTTCTTTTTTAGAAGGATTGCACTGTCTATGAGATCTTCTAGGATTCATTTTCTATGGTAGGTTTTAAGGATTGTGCATGATTTCTCTCCTGTTTTTATGAGGTTCTGAAGGACTCTGTGGCAGAACATGTTTTGTAAGCAGCTTTTTTGGTATGGTTACTTCCACTACATCAAGATAAGTGCAGTGTTAGCTTTAGTGGTAGCTGAAGTCTTGTTAATCACTTTCTGTTTCGTTTTACATTTTGAAAGAGGATACAAAGTTTCTGTTCCGGAAGCTTGTTTTGTTTCGCTTAATGACTGTATTAGCTGTTTTGTTTGAACTTTGTGTACACATTCTGCTAGAGATGGATGCTTATTTTGGACACTTTTATTTTGATTTGCTCTACTTCTGCGTTGCTTTCTATGGAATTGCTTTTTGGTAGGCATTCTTTGGGTTCTGTTGGAGAATAAATGAGAGTGTGGGTTGAGCTGTTGTGTAGTGTATGTGTGCTTTGTGCATGAGTATGTTGGTAAGGATGTATGTGGAGGTGTGTGATTGTGCAATGTTCAGCTACATCAAGTTGGGAAGGCTATTCTTGTATTCGTGTGTTACTATACTGGGGTTCAGATGACAATAGAAAGTATGCAGATGGTGAGGGGAAGCACTAATACTAAATCTAATGGTACAGGGTTAACACACGTGTTTGTTATACAATTCTAGGATTCTAGTGTGTTTGAGTAACAGTTAGAACATTATGGTAGTATTGCACCTACTTTTTTGTATGGAAAGAGTAGGTTTCTTCTAAATTCTTGCTTGTACTTCAGACACTGCTGCTTTTCAGGAGAGTGTTCTTCGCTGCAATTGTAAAAGAAAGAAGTTAGTAAATATGTGTGTTTATAGCACTGTTGTTAATGTAGACATTGATTTTTTCTGGTTTTTGCAGTAGTAGTGTTTTCTGATAACTGAGCATAGTATGTACTTTCCTTTGCCTATGTGCATCCTGTATATTTTACTTAGAGTCTGTTAGTTGAACATGCTTTACAAATGAGTATAATAGTAAGTGTACAGAGCACACTTGGCTTCTTAAGGCTGTGTTATTGGATGTTAGGAGAAAGAAGAAATAATCATATGCTTTTTTTGATATTTTTACAGGGTAAATGGCAGGAACTGTACAGAAACACATGCAATGTATGCATTTGTGAATGTGTGGGAAATAAAGCAGAAGGATTTGATGTAGAGGCAGTGGTGTTGTTTCAGCTGGGAGCCTTTGTAATGATATTGTCTATCTGTGTGTATGAATAAAAATGCATGTACTCATCTTTGCTGCGTGTCATTTTATAATACACTACAGAGGATTTTTCCACTATTATATGGTTATTTCTCTCACCATTAAATGTGAAATGACACTTTTTAGATGGCTGCGTGTGTAAACAAGAATTTGGGGAACAGGCAGGGTTGCAAGTGACGCTTGATCATAGCAGATGGGAGAAATGACCGTTAGTTTATTTTACAGTTTATACAGGGTAAGTAGCAGATACTCTGTTTATATACATTCATACAAGAGTTGTACTTGTACTGTGCAGAAAATATGCATACCTGTAGTTTGTGTTCATGCATGTGGATGTGCATGAATCTGCAAATAGAAATCTTGGGGTGTTTTATAGTAGTTGTTGCTGTAGGTCCTTTGCAGTCACAGCTCAATTGTACTGAGAGTGATCAATAGTACATCTAAATTGCTGATCTGTCATGATGGAGTTAGATGTAGAGATTTTGGATGTGATTGGTGGATGGTTGTGTGACTGCTTAACAGTAGCCAACGAGGGAATGGTGCAGAGAGTGAAGTGGAAAGGTTAGAAGGGCTGCCTCATTGTTACGCACTCCACAGACACAGTGGCTGTCCGTGGACAGCGTGTGCCACATACGGGACTTCTCAACATATCTGGCGTGTAAATAGGACTGTAGGGATTAGCCAATCAGGTGTTGAGGTTGTGGTTTGTAATGAAAGAGGCTACGTGTAGTGAAGACGGCAGAGGTGGAGAAAATCAGGGGGTTGGTGCTCGGAGATATGTTTGTTGATAGTTTGGAGCAGTATGCTAAATGTAGGAATGTGGCAACGAATTCTGATGTAAAAGGAGTGGAGGTGGTGTGGAGTACTGTGCCTGGTTTTAATTTGCAGGCAATGTTGGAAGTTTGTCAGTATATGGCTGGGGTCAATAGTCCAAATGTACTTGTCCTGCACTGTGGTGCTTTGCATTTGGGCTATGTCAGTGCCCCAACTTTGCTGTAAGATTTGCAAAACCTGGTTCAGGCAGTCATGAAAATCCTTCCAAATGCCAAGGTTATTTTTTCTGCTTTGTTATCTAGGGCATTATGGGACAATAGTTTTGTTTTTGTCCTCAGCAAAATGCTGCTAGGTGTTTAATTAACCAAGGCATGTTTGCTTTTATGATTTTATGATTAGAGCTAGGGTGTCCTTTTGCAATAATGACAACATTGAATCTGGTAATGTTCTTTACTTTAAGGCAGATGGCATTTTTTGATCTTTCATGGGAAATGCCATGCTGTTTTGGAATATAAGGATTGCTTTAGAGAAGCTAATGTGAAGCTATTTGGAAGAAAATAAGAAAAAGAAAACAAAAAAAATAGAAACAAAATGTGTTTATGAAGCATCTTCAAAAAAACACAAAAAAAGCTCTTTTCAGAGCCAACCTCAAAGGGGAAATGGGGTACACTATTTACATTTTCATTCCCCACACTCAAATTTTTCGATTTGTCCGCGGACACCGTGGTTGTCCGCAGACAGCGCTTATTACATACAGGGATTTTGAGGCTGAGAGGTATGCAAATGAGACTTATCAGAGCAAGGGATTGGTCAATAAAGTTTACTGGGAGTGATGTGTAAGGAGAGAGTTTTTCAGAAAGTATTTTTCCTGAGAGAAGAGCACATAGCTATGGCTGTGTGTTTCAGAAAGCAGATTGTTTGGATTTTGGGAGATTCGAGGATAAATTGCTTGGAGGTGCATGCAGATCACAGTGGAGTGTCTGCACATCTTGGATTCCCTCATGTGGAAGTGCACTGGCATGGAGTGTGTGGAATGAATGGCTGGATGTGGTACCTCTTTGTGCTATTTTGGTGACATAGTGTCATCCAGACATTATTATTCATTGTGGAGGGAACAGTTTAGGACATGTGTCTGGAATCTCTTTGCAATTTGCAATAAAGAAGGACTTGGGAGAGTCATGGACATGTTTCCAAACTCCCAAGTAATTTTTTCTCGTATAGCGCAGAGACAAATGTGGCTGCGTTCTTCTTCATTTAGTCCACAAATGGAGCAAGTGAGGCGCAATATCAACAAGGCTGTTTGTGCCTTTTTGCAACATGTTGGCATGTTCTCTTTTCACAATGAAAATATTATGTTCGGTAGCACACACATTTTCCGCAGAGATGGAGTACATCTTACTTATGCTGGCAATCAGATTTTTCTGCGAAATGTACAAAAAGCATTGGAACCCTTTTTGGAATCATAGCAATCCATTTTGAATAGATGTTGACCATTTGAAGTTTTCGAAACACAAATAAAAACACCAAAAGGCTCTTTTCAGAGCCACCACTTCCTCCTGGAGAAACGTGCAATGGTTCTAATAGGGCAGCTCCCCAAACATTTTTAAAAGTCAGCGGACTGTCCGCAGACTTCTAAAAAATGCACAGGGCCCTGCAGCATTTCATTGACACTTCTATTTTTGAACTGTGAAAGGTGACTCTGAAAATCACTTTTTTTGTGGGGTTTTTGTTGTTTTACATTTTTTTAGTTTTTTTAAACACAACCCTCAAGGAAAGGAGGGGAAAGGAGGGTAAGGAAAGGACACCAACGAGGGGGATAGGAAAGGGCAGGTAGAAAGAGGAAGATGTAGGGTGGGCCTTATTCAGGTAATGGGCAGTCCTTCTCATGCTCCTTGACCGCAGTCTCGAAAGCACTTTGAAGGATCTCCCCCTGCAGAGTACTGTGTCGCAGTACATGCACAATACTGTGACCCTTGAAAGTTAAGGGTCAACAGCATCACGTATGGCCTGTGAAGCAGCTGGAGGGATGCGCTGTCCCACAGGAGAGTCTCTTGTTGTGGCAGGAGCGGAAATGGAGGATGCTGTAGAGGAACTCAACCTACTACGTTTATCACAAGGTACAACCTTACGAACAGCCCCAATGTGGAACGACCTTAGGTGTTGCTTCATTGATGTAGTACCATAGTTATAGAAACCAGACTTGCCATGAATCAGCACCATGTGGCACTGATTGCAGCACACCTTAGCACATGCTTTTGGTAATCCATCAACAATGCTAAATAACCTCCACACCCAAGATTCTCAATGAGTGCTAGTAGTAGGGACTTCCACTACCTCATCCTCTTCATCACTCTACTCTGCATCCTCATGCCTGTTCCCCTGTGCAGGCCCTTGAGGAGTTGGTGGTGTTGGAGGTGTTGAGGGTGGTGCTGAGACAGCAGTAGCACCAGCAGCAGCCATGGATGCCATCAGGATAACTCTTAGAAAAGAGCAAACGCAGAAAAAGCAGGTCAATCTGCAGTAGTAGAAAGAAAGAATGAGGATCAGCTCTGGGGTGTGGCCTTTTATAGGGGTGCTGGAGCACGCTTCGCGGACACCCGCGCCATCCACTGACTCTTTGAACACCAAAAACGGGCTTCCAAAGTTCCAAAAAGCATATAGATTGCCAGGGTCATTGTCTGGACATGTGCAATGGTGACATTTTATTGGAAAATACCTTGTATTACTCAAAAAGCACTTTTTAAATGTCCGGGGACCCGGTCAGTATCCGTAAATAAGGACTCACGCTCAGCGTGGGTGCGGTCACATGATGACGTTGCGGACATGTTCAGAATGGGAGGGTTGTTCTTATAACACCAAATGCGCGGGGTGCATTGAGCGCATGCGCGTGGATGTTCCACGGACAGTATTCCAGTCCCGGAACTAATTAAAAGTGCGACACACATGCAGCGGACAGTTACAGACAGCCACGCTGTTCGTAGGGCCCAAGAGTGTGGTACGCATGCGCACTGGTGTTCTACGGACAGTGTTCAAGTACCTGAATAAAATAAATGCATCAGAAATTTGCGGACAGGCGGACGTAATATATTTTCTACGGACATATTCATTCTGGTTGCAGACATTGCGAACAAGGTGAATGTTCTTAGGACATCTTAATTTGAATAATTATGGGCATACGGACGGATTTAGTGTCCTGCGGACACCCCCATTTTAATTACGAATAGTACCAATAGGTATAGTGTCCTTAGGACACCCCCATTGTGATTAATTGCGGACAGGCGGACATCTTGTGTGTCCTGCGGACACCCCCATTTTAACTACGAACATTACAAACAGGTATAATGTCCTAAGGACACCTCCATTTTGGTTAATAATGGACATACGGATATCTTGTGTGTCCTAAGGACACATCCATTTTGATTGCGAACAGTACGAACAGGTATGGTGTCCTTAGGACACCTACATTTTGATTGCGAACAATACGAACAGGTATAGTGTCCTTAGGACACCCCCATTTTGGTTAATTACGGACATCCCGGAAAGCCGCATATGTATCACATGATGTGACTGGACCCTAAGGAAAGGAGTGTAAAGTACAATGGCCGTCATTCCGAGTTTGGAGGTAAGTATGGTCCATTACCGGCATGGCGCAAGTACCGCATCCGAGCTGGCAATAGACCGCTAAAAGCACACAATTACGAGTTTGCAGGCACAAGCTTTGCACCATGCCGGTAATGACCATAGCGGCATGCCACAAAAATGGCCGAAAATCCCCCTACCGGCATGAACCGCACCGTAGCGAACACTACCGCCATGGAGCAACGCGGCCTTAGCAGTGACTGTAAATACCGGTCACCGTTATTTACGGTCACCGTTAAAATGCGGAACTGGAAATAGCGTCATTGCACAGGAACTGGAAGGAGCACGGCGGCCATCTTTAAAAACACAATCCATTGCCATCCTCACCAGACAGGACCCCTGGCACACTGTTGACATACCGGAAAGTTACCACCACTACCAAGGAATGCCTAAAGCGCCAAAGAAGGGAGCTGCCCACCTCCGAAAGGAGCGGTTCAGCCCAGACGAACTGCAAATGCTAGTGGATACCCTCCACGAGCATGCTGAGACTGTCTTCATGACAACGACTTGCGGAGGGTGGCGATGCTTAAAAAAAAAAGACATCTGGGCACTAGAGGCCCAGAAGGTGAGCGCTGTGGGCAACACCCCCCGCCCCACAAAGGATTGCTGCAAAAGGTGGGACGATCTGCGGCTGAGGGTGCGGAGCATCCTCTCTGCAAATAGAAACCAGGCCTTGGAGACTGGAGGAGGCCCAAGTTTGCCTATGAAACTCATGCTGTGGGAGGAGACATGTGCGGCCATGATAGGCTCCGAATCGATTGAAGGGGTCAGCGAAATGGAGTGTAGTACAACGTCATCCGCTGATGGAGGTGAGTGTCCAAAGTCAACACTGCCAACGCCAATGTTATGAATGTCACTGCTAAGGTCTGGCCAAGGAGTCACGGCATAGTCGGCCACCCCCCCTGTAAATCATGCTGAAGCAAATGAGACCCAAGCTAGTGCCAGGTGCAAGGCCGTAACATATATGACACATACCGCACAAGGTGGCCCATTCCATGTGGCACACAGGGCAGTTGATGTAAACAGTGTGCATGTTAGACAGCACAGTACCTGGCCAACATGAGTGACACCGACATATACATACATTTACCACCCAAATATTGAATGATGTGCCGTTCCCTACCCAAATGCCTATAACCCACAAATATCTGAATGTGCTATAGTAGCCATGTATAAATGCTGGCTCTCAAATCATCACTCATGCCGTCCCTCTCTTCCACCCCCACAGGCAGTGAGCATGACAGTGAGGAGCAGGAGAGCAACCATCCCAGCACTTCCAACACTTCCAGGGGCCAAGGCAGCGGCCACCGTCTCCCAGCGAGGAAGACAACACCTGGACGCACACCACCAGCTCCAACAAGGCCCGTGGAGGGTGCACCACCCCCACCCCTCCCTGTACTGGCTGCAGACACATGCCCAATGCCACAGTCTGAGGAGCCGAGTGTGGCTGGGGAGGTGGCAGCCACAGCCCCCCTCGAAGTTGCGGACAGCCCCAATTCCATCTGTGGAGCGAAAGAGGACGACACAGTTGATGTTGTGCACACCCCTGAAGCCTACTCTAACCCCCAGGTCTCCTTTAGTGACTCAGTGCGACCGACACACTTGAGCAATCTGACCAAGGACCAACACAGGGACATGCCAGTCCTGTGCCCAGATCCCTTGAGGAAGCGCCGACAGGACATGTCAGCCCGAACCCAGCAGGGCCACTACCTCATCCACAGATGCAAAGCGGGCTGAGCAGCTCACAGCCCTGATCACAGATTTTGTGCATAACAATCGGCAGGCCAGGGAGGAGTGGTGTGATGAATTGAGGGCACTGGGCCAGGTAATAACGGACAGCACCAACTGGATCTGTGAGGTGCTCGGCCGCATAGCCGATGCTCTGGAGGCTGCTCATCCTGCCCAACAGCCTCAGCATGAGGACACCCCTTCAACGAGCAACTCCACCCAGACCAGCCCACTCTGTCGGTCGCTCCGTGCCCAGCATGCCTCCCCTGGCTCCGGGAGCGCAGAGTGACTTTACTGCCAGCCACATGTGGGCTACGTGGACCCTATGGGACTAGTGTTGGTGAGTTGTGGGGGGAGGGGGAGGGCGGCGAGGGTGTGTGGGGGAGTTGGGGGTGAGGGGAAGGAGGGTGAGGGTGTGTGGGGGCGTTGGAGGTGGGGGGGAGGGGGGTAAAGTTGTGTGGGGGAGTTGGGGGGTGAGGGGGAGGGGGGTGAGGGTGGTGGAGGGTTTGTTGTTCACTTAGACATTTTCACTTTTAATACACTGGCTGTGTTGCAAAGAAAAACCAGAGTGGACATTCATCATTGTGCATGTGTCATTTCATGTATAACAGTGCATAGTGTACATGTATCCCCACACCCAGTTCCCACTCTGTCGGTCGCTCCGTGCCCAGCATGCCTCCCCCTGGCTCCGGGAGCGCAGAGTGACTTTACTGCCAGCCACATGTGGGCTACGTGAACCCTATGGGATTAGTGTTGGGGAGTTGTTGGTGGAGAGGGAGGGGGGGTCTGTGTGGGAGTTGGGGGGTGAGGGGGAGGGGGGCGAGGGTATGTGGGGGAGGTGTGGGGTGAGGGGGAGGGGGGTGAGGGTGTGTGGGGGTCTTGGGGGGTGAGGGGGAGGGGGTGAGGGTGGTGGAGGGTTTGTTGTTCACTTAGACATTTTCACTTTTAATACACTGGTTATGTTGCAAAGAAAAAACAGAGTGGCCATTCATCATTGTGCATGTGTCATTTAATATATAACAGTGCATAGTGTACATGTATCCCCACACCCAGTGCCCTATGTCCTCAGATTATGACACCCTCTGCTGACTTGTGTGTCAGAAATATTGTCCAATCAATGACTGGCGCATGGCACGTCCCTCCTGGGCATCGACAGCCTGATGATGTCCTGCCACATCTTCCTCCTCCCCTTCATCATCATCTGGTGGTAGCAGTTCCATGTCAGGGGGCAGGGGCACATTCCGACGGATGCACATATTGTGCAGCATTACACATGCCATTGTGATCTTGGACACCTTCTCATGGCTGTAGAGGAGTGTCCCACCTGGCCGGCTGAGGCAGCGAAATCGTGCCTTCAACAGGCCAAAGGTCTGCCCAATCACCACACGTGTACGGGTATGGGAATGATTGTGGTCCTCCTCATGCTTGTTCTGTGGGTTTCGGACAGGGGTCATGAGCCACGGCTTCAAGGGATATCCACCATCACCTGCATGAGAGGGGAATGAAGGTAAGTGTTTGTACATTAATTTTGGACAACTGTAGAAGTCTCACATGTCATCAGGTAATTTCTGACCGCATGCACATGTCCCTGGATGCATTTGCCCCATTTCTGGCCACGCTATGTGTCCTGTGCAATGGACTGATGGAGTGGGTTGCATCTTCGAGATGGGTCCTGGTGTGCACTGACATCTTATTGCACGCGCATCGTATATACATGCAGCAGTGTTGGAGTAAAATCATTCATGTGTCGTGTCCTGTGAGATTTTGTAGTAGAGAGTGTTGACTGTAGTAAGTACCATATTCGTCATTCGGCACCGATCAGTTCCATGGTGACTTGCAGTGCTCCTATGGGTGTGCGTTATAAGGGACACACTGTGGTATCCCTGGTTGGCTCAATTCAATGCACTCCCAGGGTTGACTGTCATGTGTGGTGATATGCTGGATACAGCAACATAGTGCATATGCAGTGCATAGTGCATGATGGCCTTACAGTGTGTGAGGGCCGCCGATGAGTGGTTCATGTGTTGTGGGATGTGGTCTGGTTAACTGTTAGTCATGTAGTGATAGGTGTCAGACTTACTTCACCACTATGGAATTTGGTTGTCATGTGCCGTTTCAGTTGCTTTGTGGCACCGTGTTTGGTTATGTGCACATCGTTCACTGTATGCATCCCCCCTTCCCACCCAGGTGGAGTATGCACCCACCCTTCCCACCCTGGTGGAGTATGCAGCCACCTGCCTCACAACCCCGATGCACTGCCATGCAGGCAACTCACCAAGCAGCCAGGCACGTCATCCAGCATGTCGCTCCATGAAGCGTGGTAGCGTGGAGTTCCGCAGGACCAAAGATTCATGAGTCGATCCTGGATATCAGGCACAGCAATGTGTGATGATCATACCATCTGCACATTGACGGAGTGGTATTGCTTGTGGTTGCGATACACCACCTACATTGCATGCGGGACTACCAACTCCACATGGGTGAAGTCAAGGGCACCTACACAATTTGGCATGCCTGCCAGTGCATGGAAGGCAACTTTTGTATAGAATATCTCCTGGGGAGTCTGTGGTAGGGATATGTAGTCCCTTGTGTGCTTGAGGAGGGCATCCAGCACTCGGTTCAGTATCCAGGAAAATAAGGGTTGTGATATGACATGCATGTGCCCCACTGTGTGATGGTAGGTGCCTGTGACAAGGAACTGCAGCACAGACACTACCTTCAGTAGAGGGGGGATGGTGGTGCGTATTTCTATGAGGCTCACTATGTCATTTTGTATCAGGTCCACTATGGTGGTGATGGTGTCATGGTCAAGCCGGTACAGGGTGTGGATCTGCTCAGGTGTTATGTTGAAGGGGGTGGCTCTGATGCTAGGGATTGGGGGCTTCCGGTTTGGTTACGGTGGCTGCACTGGTGGGACATGCTGGGCCTGTCTCACCCTCCTTCTCCTCCCATGTCTCCTCTGTGGTGGGGGCTGTTGTTGTTGTTGTTGTTGTTGAGGCCTTGCAAGCAGGGCCTCCAGCTTCAGTAATGCTACTGCTAAAACTACCACATGGGGACTGTTCATCCTACGCATATCTCTGAAAACTTGGAGAATTGCCTCTACATTGCAGTCAGTCGCAGCGCTCCACACCACCTCCACTCCTCTAACATCGAAATTGTTTGCCACATGTCTGCTTTGAGAATACTGCTGTAAACCATGGAAAAACATATCTCCGAGCACCAACACCTCTGCCATCTTCACTACACACACTCTCTATCTACACAAATCAATAATGTCAACATCTGATTGGCTGATCCCTACAGTCCCCTTTCCATGCTGGATTTGCTGGAAAACCCTGTATGTGGCACAGCCGACCCGCAGACACCCGCAGTGTCCATGCGGCACGTAACTCTTAGCCAGCCCTTCTATCCTTTCCACATCACTTGCGATTCCATTCCCTCATTGGACACAGCTAAGCAGTCACACAACCATCCACCAATCACATCCAAGACCTCTACATCTAACTCCATCATCAGAGTTCTGCACTTCAAATGTACTTTTGATCACTCTGAATACATGTCTCATATCATTGGAAAGCACGTACTACAAAAACTACTGTGCATCGCTCGAAGATTTCTACTTACAGCTCCATACATATCCACATGCATGATTACAAAGTACAGGTATGCATATTTTATTCAGAGTACATGTACAACTCTTATAATTCCATATAAACAAAGTAATGCCACTAAATCTGCATAGCCAATACATACATGCCAACGCTCCCAATTTACACGCGAAACTTGATTTTTTTATTAAAAAATGTCACAATTTTTTACTGTCTCCTGTCTAAATTAATGCTAATCCCAATGGAATCGTATAAGAAAAATAAATGTTCCCGAATGCTGTGGTAAAATCTCCCTCTCAGATGCTCCCGATTGTTCGCATGTCTAGTTATAATATGAAATTATTCAAATTTTTCCCATTTACTATAATGAACTATCACTTCCAAACCTCTCTGCTATCTACAACACAGCTGCAAAAAAACAAGTGAATATCATGAACTTAAAATTCTACTCATTTGCGAAGCAGGTTGAACTAACATACTGCAAATAACACATAAAGTTTGCACATAGTCAAATGAAATGCATGCATAAACTATGTTCAGATATCAAACAAGAATACTACCTTGAAAACAGAAAAATGAACATATACATTAACATCAGTGCTATAAACACACAAAATTGCTAACTTCTTCCTTTTACAATTGCAGCATCTAAACTACAAACAACATATCCGAAGAAACCTACTCATTCCACAAAAAAAAGTAAGTACAATACTACCTTTATATTTTTACTGTTCCTCAAAGAGACTGTGTGCTTAATTCATTTAATTTGTGCACCAAAAAAAACATCGATTTATGAACCATTCTGCCCACAAATCCCCATTTATTAAACAGAGATTAGCAGGCAGAATGGCACACAAATCCCCGTTTTCTTTGGAACACAAATAACATACACAAGCCTTAGAAATATTAGTACTCCAAAACAAAGAACTGTTTTAATTTGACACCATTACGTTTACTATTAATGCTTCTCCTCACGACTAGCAGACTTTCCACAGTGTAGTAACAAACAAACAGAAAAATAGACTTCCCAACTCATTGTAACTGCCCAATGCACATTCACACACCACCACATACATCTTCCCCATCAAACACATACATGCATGCACACAGCACACATACTTTGTAAAACAGACCAACCCATAACTTCTTATTTTTTTTCAACAGACCCCAAAGAATGCCTACCAAAAAGCAAGTCCATAGAAAGCAACACAGAAATAGAGCAAATGAAAATAAAAGTGTCCAAAATAAGCATCCATCTCTACCAGAGTTTGTACAAAACGTTCAAACAAAACAGTTAATGCAGTCATTTAGTGAAACAAAAGAAGCTTCTACTACAGAAACATTGCCTCCTCTATCGAAATGTGAAACAAAACAGAAAATGCTTAACAAGCATTTGGCTACCACTACTGCTAACACTGCTCCTATAAATCCTCATATACTAGCAACTAACTGTTAGGCGGAAACCTGTGCAGTTCCCTCTGGGACCACTGCAAAAGATTTAGGACTACAGGTGTTTGGCAGTAAACCCACTTGGTAGCAGTCTGTACCACAAAGATTCACTTGGTAGCTGTGGTTGAGCAGTCAGACTTCCCTGTGGAGTATACAAAATAGGGCAATCTACACCGTAAGGCAAGCAAACACGCAACAAGGCTTCGGTGTAAAGATATGTAGTTATTTATTTATAAGAACACATCTATAGAAAACACTCTGGCACTCAATACGGCAAACGATATCAATCACAATTACTATATGCAGAAAATATCAATCCCCCTAACAATAGTTCGACCAGTCTAGGTTCAACGGCATCACTTATTTGCAGACAGAGGTGTATGCTTTAACCTAGATGGCACTCTAGTATTTTTTAGGACGGGAGAGAAAAATAAGGCAGGTTATGAAGTCAACTCAGTACCAATACTTTACGGACAAATGCAAAGCAAGTAAGGCAGGGTCTACTGCAGATCACAAAGTTCAGAGGCCAGGCCCACTCGGAGAGAGGCAAGGCGATATGTCCCAAAAAGTGTCTCAGTGGAAATGCGCTTCGAGTCTTTATCGCAAATTGTTATGGAAAGATTGGACCAGTTCAGAACAACAAGTTAAGGAAAGCTTGGAGGCGACCCAATGGAAAGGCGAGGATTAAGACACCTCACTCTATCTGGCAGAAAGGGAAGCCAGGCGGACACAGTACCTTGTTTGTGGAGAGACAGCTCCGGCGGGGGCAGTTGTTCCTGGTGGTGGGTGCACGTGGGGTCTTTGCCAAGAGTAGAGATGATCTCGTCGTCGAAGAAAAGTGAAGTCCGGTGGACCACCAGGGAAGAGACCAGCCGCGGAGTGCTACGTCACAAGGCACCACCTTTTGGTCAGGGTACAGGGGTAGTGGCTATCCGGTTGCCAAGGTGCTCTGCACGGGCAATTCGACCACTGCGTCCTGGAGCGAAGAAAAAGCAAAGGGGACTGGTTGTTCCCACCAGTCAGGGGAAGAGACTCTCCGGCAGGGAGATCTCTCTGTCGTCGGGAAGTGGTGAGTCGGTTCCGCAGGGCTCCACTGGAGGTGTCGTCGTTGCAGGTCGGCTCAGCTTTACCCTCGTCGGATTCTTAGGTCCTGTGGCGACTTCTGAAGATCCAGTCCCAAAAGCCCTGCTTTTATGCAGAAAACCCCCATTCATTCAGCCTAGCTGTCAATCAAAACACGCTAAGTGGTGAGCGGGGTGGCTCAATACTTGGGCCAATCACACTAGAGTGCGACCGGAGTTGGCAAGGCAACTCGATCCAGGGTGCCTAAACCCCCTCCCACAGCCCTGTGGTAACCGAGACAGAATGGCACCACTTTGGAGGGTCTCTGTACAGAGGCCCGCCAAAAGTGGAACAAAGGGCTCAACCTTTGGTTTAGGAGTCACAGAGACGAACACAGACGCCATTTTAAAAACCGAGTTCTGGCAGAAAATACCATCCGATAGACTTATTTAAGATAAGTAAACCGGTGGTATGTTAGAGATTAACGAGAAAAAGTATCAATCTCCAACAATGGGAAGAATCCCATAGAGTTATATTCGGGGTCGAATATAACATGTAGTTTCCACTGCCACCAGCCAAAACTCACCGAGGGGGGATGGGACAGTGCCCCCTCGAATAACAGACCCAGGAGTAATCGAATTACCCCTACTAGTACGTCCACAATAGGATGGTTTGTACTAGTTCTGTTAGTAAATTTAGGTCTAGTAAAGCCAATGGTGACTTTACATGCCCGGGGAGACAGTAGTCAGTCCCCGGGTATGGAGTCTATGATGGAAGTCCGCTAGGATGCCCCAGTGCTACGGCACGGAGGGTGCGTTGTAACACACGTAGTAAAACATATGAGACCCTATTGAGTAAAATACCCCATAGCCCATAGAACACTTAGACATTCAAAGGAATTACACACATTCATGTCCAAGAGTGGGAGAAAAAGAGTCTCACTCTTGGCAGGATGGAAAAAAACAAACTCCAGAAATCCAGCAAAGCTGCTGGGTGACTCACTAGGTTAGGAAATTCAGCCTAAACAGAGATTTCTCCCTAACACTAACCATACTAAAAAAAGTATTTTAGCAAAAATGTTCCGCCACAGTGTCCTTCAGAATCTAATAAGAACAGGAGCGAAATCATCCAAAACCCTTAAAACCTACCGTAGAAAATTAATCCTAGAAGCTCTCGTAGACAGTGCAATCCTTCTCAAAAGGAAGTTATTTATTTTAGTTTTAAACAGGATGATACCACTAACAAAACTTGGTAATAAACGACAAAAAACTTCTCAATAAATGAAATGTCAACAAAAATAACTTCTTAAATATCTGTGGAGGTGAATGGAGTCACACCACGACCACAGAACCATATTTTAATGAAGAAGCATACAAACAAAACCAAACAAACACAATTGCCATCCATAGCAGTGGACGAGGGTATGAAAAAATGAATAATACCATCATGGAACAAGAAACACTGCTTACAAAAATATCCCCAGAAAACTCAGAATGACCTCTCCATTCGACTGAACCAGAACGTCCAGTATACAAATTGGCGTGCACGTCAATGTGTAACATTCCCAAAAAATCTTTCAAATCTTTACGCCAGTTCCTCAATCAGTATGCGAAAGGTAAAGAGAAAATCAAAATGAAAGTGCTGCAAAATATGGATACCTGTCCAGTGCGCAAATACACAGGACTACAAGGACATTCATTAGCCTGCATTTCAGGACCTATTTGCAAAAGCACCTTCCATGATATCAAAATGATATCAACACATCATTCAAATGTAAGAAATATAGTGTATAAACTGAACTATTCTAAAAGTCCTGCTTTAGAACTAGCCAATGTAAATAACACTCTTCTGCATGGTACACCCAAATACCTACAAGAAGAAATCGACCGTATCCAGAGAAAATATTTTGGAATTGAAAGCCACTTACAAAATGCAATAGCTTTAGAGCAGACTAGCAACAATTCTGCACATGGCAACCTTCTATTGCACACATACAAAAAATAAATACTAAAATTTAAAAGTACATCCTCTGAAGTACCAAACCATGTGTGTGTGTTGCCGCAGAACTTTTACAAAAGTAAGACAAAAACTATAGACATAACATACAAAAGAGAAGACAATGAAGATTCTAAATGGTTTGAATTAGCTCTCTACCTTTTAGCAGAAAACAAATACGAAATAAATGAACCCTTAATAGTTTGCAGTTACTGCACTACAAAACTTGACAAAAACCAAACTCCTTCACGTGCTATCACAAATAACTTGGAATTATTACCAACTCCAAAACCCCTGCAACAACTCAATTTGTATGAGAGCATCATAATTCAAACAGTACACCCATTTCAAGCAATAATACGCCTTCAACCAAAAACAGCAAAATTACCTCCCTCTGAATTGGTGAAAGGCATTTGTGGCAAAGTAGTTGATTTACCATTAGATCTGACAGAAAATGTGCACACTCTAGGAATGCAAAACCCAATAGAGCAATCTTTAATTGTCTTAGTAAATGGTGTACCAACAAAAGACAAACAAATTTGGCAACAACTCGTCGACTTACTTAAAGATAGGCAAGCCTTGCAATACCTGAAAGACAATAATGAATACTACAAAGAAATAAATATTGAAGAAAGCTTAAGGGAAACAACAGAAATAATTCAAGAGTCACCAGAAACTGGTCAATTTGAACTTCTGGATCCTGCTGCAGTATCCAATATTTTGGATCATTATACAAATCATCCATTGCACTCTCATGACAGCATAGATGATGCACTAGAAACTTACCAAATGAGACAAAGCAAAGGTTCACTAATGAGCATATGGGAAAAAAATATAGAAGCATGGGCTTTTCCTCTACTATTTCCCACTGGCAAAGGATGAAGATACGACGATAGACCCACTCAGATAACGGCATCAGAATACCGCTCATTACAAATGTATTCTGAAGATCCCAAATTTAGACAAAATGTGGAATACATATTCCACCTACTCTTTGAAAGTGAACTAGCAACCCTATTTTATTGAGTTGCACACATATTGAAATCGGGAACTCACTTTCAAAATATGTCAGCTACGCAATTAATACAAAAAGTGCAAGAAAAAGATGAGGTTTTACAATCAAGCATAACAAATCTGTTTGCAAGCATGCATGGTACCAAAGAATACTGGTTCCGACATCACAGAGATGTACGTTGTATGATCAGAAACCTTGGACCACCCACTTGGTTTGTTACATTAAGTTGTACAGAATATGCATGGGAAGATTTACATGATTTCCTACGCATATCAAACAAAAACAAAACCAACATAGATATACTAACACCTGGAGAATTTTGCTTTCTAGATCTTGTTAATGTTTCAAGATATTTCCACCATCGTTTCATTGCTTTTCTGCACTTTATTTGTAATCAAACTGTTCTTCCCCTCAGAGAAGTGCAACACTTCTTTTGGAGAAAAGAATACCAAGCCAGAGGAGCACCACATATCCACATGCATTCATGGATTAAAGGTGCTCCTAAATTTGGTCAGGACAGTGATGCCACTGTTTTGCAGTTCATCCATAAATACGTCACTTGTGAAATCCCTTCACAAACGAGTCATAGTGACCTTCATGTACAAATTGTACAATTTCAAAGACACAAATGTGGCAAATATTGTTGTCGCAAATACAAAAGCAAAGGGAAATACTACACCAAATGCCGCTTTGGTTTCCCTAGACCAGTTACAGAAACAGGTGAAGTGAACAACTTCATGTCTTCAGTTAGACATAATGTTAAAGGTAAATCACATAAGAACACGTATTACATAAAAAGAACAGAATAATCAAAATATATCAATGATTACAGTGCAATCATTGCACTGTTATGGAATGCAAACATAGATGTGCAGTACATTGCAGACAATTCCACTGCAGTTTCACAATATGTTACAGACTACTTAACAAAAGCAGAAAAAACAGAGCTTCAAGACCTCTGGAATGACCTATCATCACACAAAACACTATCTCAGAAATTGTACAGCTTAGGCATGAAAATGCTCTCTCATAGAGAATGTGGTGTTTATTAAGCTGCAGATCATTTAACCAGTACTGCTTTGTATGGACAATTTGAAAATATAGTATGGTTAAGTCTTGGTCCTACTAAATCTAGAAAAAGAGTTCTCAAATCACATGAGGACATAATAACAATAGCCAAAAATGATCCCAACAGCTAAGACATTTTGATAAACAATGTACTAGACACATACTACCCGAACAGGAGTACCACTTTGGAAACCATGTGTCTATACCACATAGCCCAAAACCTTGCATACAAAAATAATATAAAACCTGACGAAAACAAAGGTAGATATAGATTGACAGATTGTGAAGGCAGTTTAGTGAAACTTACCAAACAAAGCTTAATTAATCATGTCAAATTGTCATTAAAAACTCCTCAACAGAAAGAACTATATTACATGTCCCTGCTACAACTTTTTAAACCATGGAGAACAGAAGAATGGATACTAGATAACTATGACTGCTATGAAGACGCTTTCAAAGCAAATTAATGCACTATCACCGATGTGACAAAACAATGTTGCACAATGAACAGCAATACGAAGAAGAACTCCAGGCCCAATTATATAAGGACACTTCCGACAATAGTCAACCTTCTGTAACAGGAAGCCAAGAACCACTGGGACAGCCACTAATAGCAAATGAGGCAGAATTAACTATGACAGAAGTAGAAAACACCATGTGTCACTATGAGGAAGATACAGAAGACTTAACTGTACTACAATCAAAACTTAACAAAGACCAGTGCACCATTTATGAAGAAGTAACAAAAGAAATTGCACATGGTGTACAATAAGAATGTACCTGCCAAAATTACAAACATATACTGCTATACGTCAGTGGTCAAGCTGGTTCAGGTCAAACATTCTTAATCAAAATCATCAGCAAGTTCCTTCAACAATTGACAAACAACAAACTGTTAGCTGTTGTAACTGCCCCCACAGGTTTAGCTGCCTACAACATAGGCGGTGTCACTTTACACCGATTACTACTCCTTCCAGTAGAACACCAAAACAAATTAGACTATTACAAACTTTATACAGAAGCTGCAATGGAACTATGCAGAGTATTAAAACAAATGAAAATGCCACTAATAGATGAAGTAAGCATGGTCTCCAACCTAACGATAGCTTTGATTCACCTCAGATTGCAAGAAGTACTTAAAACAAACTACGAAGAACTCTTTAGAGGAAAACACATTATTGTTTTTGGAGATCTTATAACATTGACATAAGTGAAAGGTGAACCTATTTTTAAAACCTTAGGACTGTAGGGTATTTTGTGGAGATTTGGGGCCTGACGGTATTTTATTACCGCCGAAAAATAACTTAGCAATAATCACTCTTTGTATTCAGATTTGGCCATGTGCAACAATAATACAATGGATATGCATTATTTCAGCACCCAGACCTGCATATTTGGTATACGTGGTTGGTGGTATTTTGGTGAGCATACTTCCCTTGTTTTATTTGTGGCCCCAATGTCCAGAATCCCTTATCTTTGCTTAGATTTTTCGTGTGATCACTAGAGAGACCTCAGACCTGCATTCTAGGAATACCACATTTCCAGTGATAGTGTTGGTGTGCCACCATGGGCGAACTCACTGACTTATTTACGACAGAGAGCTATATGTGGTAGTCTTGTGGTAATTTCCACTACCTTATATACGGTAGGGAGCTATGTTCAGAGAGTCTCTCTTCCCGTTGGCTCATGTACCTCCAACAAGTTATGCTACAGTCGCTCACAATTATTCATACTGATTCTGACATGCACACATCTGTCTTAAAATGACCATTGCACTGTTTAAAATCTCCCCACATCATTGGCATTGTAATGGTAAATAGAAAATAAACCACCCGTCTGTTTTCAAATATTTTCTGTATTATAAAAGTTGCATTTAGACATGATCTCATTCTTTACAGAAATAAATAAAATGGTACAGTAAAAGCATTTTCTATGTCACACTGCAAAGAGCGTGGCGGAGAACAGAACTCAAATTGCAACATTGGTATTTGATTAAGACACGCACAGGAATCCTACACTGACTGCATATTTTCGTGCACACACCCGGCTCCCACGCTTAGGTAATTACCTTATCTGAGTGTTCTTCAGTTGTTCTCTTTGTGAATGTGGCTCTCTTGGATTAACTCCAGCAAAAAGGAACGCTTGCCTTCTCAAGCCGGGGTCATTGCCTGGAATTCTCAGCTTTTTCAGATAGGAATGCCTCAGCCAGTGGAAAGGTTTTTCTTTCAGCTCTCCCCAGTCTCGACTGCAGCAAAACACCGGAATCTGCATTCAGTCAGGACCCCACAGCCAGGTCTTCTCCCCAGTAGTGCAGAAAGATGTCTGCCTGTCTTTTTCCCTGATACTGCCCACTAAAACTTTCCTCTCAGCCCTCTGTATGACGTGTCCCAATGAAATCCATCATCTCTCATCCTCCTACTCTTCAACAATAGCTTCGCTTATACATTTGCAATTGTTGCAAATCTGACTTCCTCCTTCCTGCAGTTACTGTGCACAAAAACACGGAGAATCAGGCAGAGAAGAGAAGAGAAAAAATCTGCACACACATTTAAATGGTTTTCAGAGTATGCCTAATTCTGCAGTGGAGAACACATTTTATTAGTGGGTTATATTAAAATAAGGTTTTATTAGTCAGGTTAATGGTTAATAGGTTAGCTGTTAATTTTCAAATGTGTCTCTAGCAATATAGGCATTTCAGGTGAAAAATAGTGTGCATTTTTAAATGAACACGTGTGCTTTTAACTGTAAAAATAGATTTGCATCTTATATGTTAAAATCGTTTTTGACTGAATAGTCTGTCTTTCCTTGTTAATCTGCTAACCCATATAGCAATGCACCGCACCCTTGTGGTGGTGGTGCTGCAAAAAAATGTTGCTACTTGTGCAGTAGCGCTGTACTCTGTGCTGTTTGCTAAATATCCTTACATATACCCTCCTTTTGTTTTTAGAACTTGGCTATAATCCAAGCCAATTCCTAAAAACAACTTGTTCTTTCTTTTTCTTTTAAAATGCATGTGTATTGGGATATCTTTCTCTTCCTGACGTAGTCAGTAAAATCAGTAACATTTTCATTTTTACTGATAGCACAATCAACCATCCACCCATGATTAGCACCAGGATAGCCAAACCCACTATTGAGCGTTCCCCCCAGGTTCCCCAATTAAATCTTTCCACTTCTATTATGCCCAGATTACTAATTGTAATATTGTTTTTTCGCAAATTCATTTTCATAACATGTCTTTCTTTGTGATTCAATAAATATTCCACATCTGGATCTATTGGAAAAGTATCCCTTTGAAAAAAATCGATATTTTCCACTTGGCTTTCCCAAACATCATTTGTTACATGAAACAATGTTAATCCCCCAATTGACACAATTGCATCCTTTGGAACCTGTAAATAAAAAACATTATATTTTACCTGTTTAACCACGTATGTTCCATGGTTTAAATGTACTACCGTCATGTTCTTTAAACAGGTGCTGACCAACCATTTACCTCTGACCATCTTAGCCTGTGCCATTTCTTCACTCCCCATATTACTAATAATCACTTCACATCCCTCTGATATATTTGGGTCAGATTTCAATCCACAAATAGCATCTGTGGCATCAGGAACAAACGGTTTACCTGGACACATATAATTTTGTTCTTTAAATGTTACACATGTTTCCAGGTTTGGTATTAAATAAACTTCAGGTTCCCATGACTGAAATGCCACCACTTTTGGAGTCTTAATCTTAATGAATTTGTCCTCTTGCCAAAATCCCACGTTGTGTACCCACTTCGTTTGGTAAATAAGTTCAGGGGCTACAAATGGGATGCATAGCAAAAATCCGATCTCTAGTCTTTCCAAGTCCACATATAACGGCATTGCATTCCCCATTTCGAATGCAATTTTTACCTGTATAAGGTCAATTTCCCTCCTGGTCAATCTTTCTATCATTTGACGAATGATATCCTGCGAAACAAAATACAAGGGAATATGTCCTTGAATCAATTGTGAAACTGCAGTTTGAACTTCTCTCATATAATTCGTTAATAGTCTATCAACAGGACTCATTATGTTCAATATTTCATTTAAAGTTCTGTCATGCTTAAGTATTACTTTAGTCGCCCGTTGCATCACATCCGCTCGTTCATTTAGAATGATTGCAGTTTCATTTATGAATCTTACTTGTTCATCCAGTCCCCCTCTAATTCCATCTAATGTCTTTTGTATTATTTCTAGGTCGATACTCAGTTGTTGTGCTTTAGTACTCAGTGTTCCTACCGAAATAGAATTGGCTGTTGATATTGTGGTACCTATTATTGCTCCAATTATAGACATTACCATTGATATCGCGAGCATCACCGCACCTCTCTTTCCTCTCTTCTTCTTAATGTCTGCTGAATTCACGAATGTTTTTTCCAATTGCATTAATATATCTCTTATTGACTGCTTAGTGTCCTTTTTTCTTATTTCCAGCCACTCTTTAGTCTGTTCAATCTTAATTCCGGTATTGTTCAAGTGTTTTTCAATCAAAATCTCAGGATTTAACGGTATGTATATATTTTGGAAAATCATCCTTCTATCACTCATGATGAATCCTGGTGCCTCTTCCACCGCGATACCAGATGCTGGTCCAGGTTCAATGACAACCTGTGCTTCTGAATTCTTGAAGATCCCTCCAAATATCATCATCATTAATGTCATCGGTATCATCTTCAATGCTGATCGCTTTGTAGCCTTGGTCTTCATCCCTCTTTGGGGCTTTCCCGGAATCCGTCCACGTGGGCTCCAGGACTCCATCGTCTGCCGTGGCCTCTGATCCCAGAACCTCCGACCAAATAATGTTAATATTCTAAATCAAATAGAAAAGAAACAAATTAAGTACATAGCACAATACTAACTTCACCCTTTTGCCAAAAATAAAACATGCTTGGTAAAAATATTTTGTTTATATTTTTTTTTTTCTGAAATTAAACACAAGTTAAAAGAAAACAAATACATATAAAACAGCATTCAATATTTAATACACTTTCTCTCTGCACACCAACCACGAGCTTCCGTTATATGTGCATATATTTATTTATTTATTTATTTATTTATATTATATATTTTTACATATATTACAGTGTTTATGTGCCATCATAACAATCAACTTTTTTTAACTTCTTTGTCACTGCCTTCTGATTACACCCATTTATTTTCTCAAGGGACTCTATCCGTTTCCACATGCTCAAGCTGCCTGATCTCATGTCTGGGATGGCATGGTTTGATTTGATTTACATGGACAAACTGCTCTATTGCTGTTTCACCTTCATTTTTCAAAATTTTATACACTACAGGAGAGACCTTATCTATAATTCGAAATGGCCCCTGCCAGGCTGCTAGAAATTTAGATTTTTTCTGTTTACTTTTTCCAAAATGAAACTTGTACACCTGATCCCCTACACTGTATTCCTTAACTGATGTCTTTTTATCATAATATGACTTTGCACTGTCAGCAGCTCTTTCCAGATTTCTCTGCACAAAAGCAAATGCATGTTGCAAATGCCTCCTCAGTTCATCAATATATTCATGAACTGTGGATGCACTCACTAGAGTTTGCTCATGTGTTCTGTATAGTAGGTGTTGTGGTAACACCATTTTCCTACCTGTTAAGACCTCATGGGGGCTAACACCTGTTGCTTTGGCAGGAGTCGACCTGATTGCCATCAGAACCAACGGTAAACGTAAATCCCAGCTGGAACCTGCTTCTGCCACAAATTTCTTTAAAATATCCACAACAGACCTATTGCTTCTTTCAACTGTACCTGAAGACGCCGCCCGATATGCGATATGTAGTTTCCTTTTCACACCTAGTATTTGCCATACCTTGCTCATTAGAGTACTTGTGAAATGACTTCCTCTGTCTGACTCAATTCTTTGCGGCAACCCAAACCTTGAGAACACATGGTTCACCAGTAATGTGGCTGCTGTTTGCGCACTACAATCTGGTGCAGGAATGCACTCAATCCACTTTGACATCAAACATACCACACTCAAAATATAACGGTGTCCCCTGCTCGACCTTTTTAAAGGAGCTACATAGTCTATTTGCAAATCTGACCATGGGAGAGTCAGGCCTCTTTTCATCAATGGTGCTCTGTGCATTGGTGAAGCAGGTTTAAATTGGGCGCATACTAGACATCCTCTAGTATATAATTCCACATCTTGGGACATATGAGGCCAGTAAGCATAATCTTTTAGTATTTCTAATGTTTTTTGTGAACCTCTATGGCCTGCAGTTATGGCATCGTGTGCATGGTGTAGCATTAGTCCTCTGAATGAAAGGGGTACTACCCACTGTATTTGCCCTGTTATGGACTCTCTAATCATGAGTCCATCCTGTAATCTAATTCGTGTTTTGTTCTTTAATAACACCCTCAACTCTTCTTTTCCCATACAATCTTTTTCTGTTACAGGATTTTGTTCAGGATCTATCAAATGATTATAATAGATTCCCAAAATTTGATCATTCTTTTGTGCCTCAATCAAATCTTGGTCTGGCGTGTCATGACTCCACTGCACCACCGGTGGATCTACCTCCTTTGGTGCTTTAGAACGTGTGACTGCATCAATTTGTATTTCACCCATTAAATAATCAATAGGTAGCAATTCTCCCATCACAGCCCCAATCTTAGCCAGATGGTCTGCCTTATCATTTCCCTCCTTATCCTCTCCTGGTGTTTTTAAATGCCCACGAATTTTTCTCCAGTATATTGTTAAATTATTTTCTGACACCAATTTGTCTATGGCTTGTATCATTTTTCCATGTTTAAGTGGCTTTTTGTTGTATGTAACCATGCCTCTTGCTTTCCAACCAGGCAAATACTCCACAAAGCTATTCCGTGCATAGTCAGAATCAGTCACCAGGACAATTTCACTGAACTTTTTATCAACTGCAGTAGCAATTGCTTTATAGATGGCTGCCAATTCCGCCACCTGACTGCTCCTATCTCCAATCCTCATCCCTATACTAGGAACGCCTTCACATTTCAACCAGACATTTCCTATTCCTGCCACTAATTGTTCATTATTGTCATTTTCAATGTGAAAAGCACAACCGTCCACATATACAGTTGGCAAATCCTTGCATGTTTTTTCATCAAAAGCTTTGTGTGGTGATTGTTCAAATTCCTGTAAACTAGCTTCCACATCCATTTCATTTGTTATTTGTTCAGCTGCACAGTCATGTAAGTCAGCTAACCCTTGAGCAATTGGGCTCTTTTTATTTTGTCCATATCTTACTTCTACGGGAAAACCTTGTAATGCCAGCGTCCATGAAGTGATTCTGGATTGCGCTAGATTGCCTGATCTAATTCTTTTACTCTCTAAAAATTGCAAAGGTTGATGATTTGTTTCAATAATCACCTTTTCTCCCTGAACAATGGGGCGAAAATGTTGTAGCGCCCACACAGTGGTTAATAGGGCCTTTTCACATTCATTAAATTTCATTTCAACTTGGGAAAATGCCTTACTTGCATATGCAATGGTTTTGTGATTCAAATCGTGTTTTTGTGATAACACTGCTGACATACAATGTTCAGAAAAGCCTATTTCTATAAAGAAATCCCTGTCCTTTATGGGGTATGCTAAACATGGTGCCTTTACAAGACATTCCTTCAATCTAGCCACTGCATCAGACTGCTCTCTTTCCCATCTCCAGGGAGTATTTAGTTTAAGCAGTTTAGTCAATGGTTGAGTGATTTCTGCATAATTCTCAATGAACTTTCTGTTATAGCCTGTCATCCCTAATAAACTTTTTACTCCTTTCACATTTTTAGGATCTTTTAATCTTTGTATGGCCTCTATTTTCTTCCTTTGTGGATTTAGCCCATGTTCAGTCACTTCATGCCCTAGAAAGTTCACTTTTTTCTTGCACCATTGTGCTTTTTGCAAAGATACTTTGGCGCCTGCTTTCTGCAATTGGCCAAGCACATGTCTTATTTCATCAAAATGACTTTTAAGGTTTTCATTTTTTATCAGGACATCATCCACATAAACTATTGTTCCTCTTTCCGCTGCATCTGGCATGGCCTTTCTCAAAAATATGCCAAATTCACTCCCACTATTGATGTACCCAAACGGAGCTCTAAGCCAGGTATATTGAGTCCTGTCAAATGTAAAGGAAAATAGGTGTTGTATCTCCTCTGCCAATGGCACACACCAATATCCAGATGTGAGATCTAATGTGGTAAATACATTTGAACCATGTATCTGAGCTAGGCCCTGATCAATGAATGGTAGTGGCCATCTAGATACTGGTACTCTTTTATTTAACTCTCTTAAGTCTGCACACAGCCGCCATTGACCATTTGGCTTTAACACACCTAAAATAGGCGTATTGGATGTGCTATGAATGGGCCTAATTATTCCCCGTGATTCCAAATTTTTAATAATCTCTGCCAATGATTCTAAACATGCCAGCGGTAGTCTATACTGGTGTACAAACACTGGATTTCTGCTACAACCTTCTGGTAGTGTGGCCACATGTAAATCAGTTAAACCACAATCATAAGCATCTTTTGCAAATACATCCTTAAACTCCATAAATATTTCCCTCAGGTCGTCTCGATCCTCATCGCTGTCGCATGCATCCGCTAAGGAGATCTGCTCTTCTACCATTCTGGAAAATTCTGGAAACTCTTCTGGTAAAGGAATCTCAGCGCTTTCCTCTAACTGTGTGGCAGTGTCTTTTTGTAGAGCTGCCACTTTTAAATATTTTGGCATATCAGCTTCCACTTCAATGGGCTGATTTCCTGTTTCATTTTCATTTAAATTAAATATTATGCAATCCTCTTGATGGCAGCACACTGTCTCATTTGAATCATAAGGATACACAGAATGAATTTTAAATATTCCTTTGGGCTGAGAGTCCAGGTGTTCTGGCAACTCGCCCTTGGCATCTACATATTTTTCAGGAATATTCCCAATCACCATGTTATTTAAATCTGCCGTATAATGTGATTTTTGTATGGCCATTCCTAATGGGGAGTTTTCCTCTAAATGAATATCCTGACAACCTTTATTATTTACCATGATTTTTACAGATCCCTCACCAATGTCTACCAATGGAATGTATTCATAATCCAGGCCTTGCTGTTTTATGGATTCATTCAGGCAAACAAATGCATCAGAGCCTTTCATCTGCTGCCCATTTTTGCATTTCAGTGTTATTGCAAACTGTTTTGTAAATGCAGGAATAATAGCATCTTTCCTTATTTGTAATTCGATGGCATAAGGAACCAGTTGTGCACAATGATAAGCCCTTCTTTTGTCTTCAAATTCAGGTGCCGGCCCACCTAGGCGTGACCATATTTTTTGATTAAGGAAATCTAACACCATACACATTCTGTGCATGATGTCATTGCCCATGTAAAATTCATTTTGTGCTCCATTCACTATCCATACATTATGGTAAATTGTTTTCTGCCCAATGCTAATTTTAAGCATGCATCTGCCTGTAATTCGGTTTTCAAAGTCTGGACTGTCCAACCCAGAAACATATTGGTTTTTAATCCTAAATTTCGGGATTTCTTCCCCCTCCATAATTTTTTGCAACAATTTCTCATTAATGAAACTCCTTTCATGTTCAAGCGCTAAAGTGGCTTTTATTGTTTTAAGATAATCATTTATACCAACGTGAACCCATGGTTGCTCATCTTCCATGTGTATTTCTGCCAGAGTGGTAATGTGTTTTTCTGAATCTGTTTTAGGAACAATATTCTGTTTGCATGTATTCTCTTTTAAGTAAAAACGTAATGTGTGCTCATCTATAGCAGTCTGCCAATCTTTCCTTGGGTCCAAGTATATTTGTACAGGTAGTTTTTCATTGTCGCTCTGATCTTTGTCTTGACACATTAATATAACAGTGACACTAGGTATGCAGCTATTCTGGAGATATACCTCCACAGCATCATTTGTTTTGGCAACGGTGTGACATTCTTTTATATTGCTGTTTTGTGATTTTAGCTTCTTAGGCCTCAATGGTTTTTTGGTTAAGGACCACAGCACTCCATTCACCCCATCTATGAGAGGAGACAATCTTTTCAGGCAATCTGTCCCCATCAGAAATGGAATTTCACAAATAGATGTGATCAATACCTCTTGTTTCATTCTGTGCTTTCCTATTTTTATGTCAACCTCAGTTACACCTATGATGGGCACCTCCTCCCCATTAAAGTTATGCACTGGGCCTTGATTTGCCTTCACTGTGATCTGACTCTGTGGAGGCCTCCCTTCATTGATACTCTTTACCAGCTCCTTGGACATAATTGTGGCCTGTGTGCCAGTGTCAATCATAGCGAAGGTGTGGCATTTTTCTTCTACAGTGATGGGTGCATAATATCTGCCCTCAACTTCCTCTAATACACATAAGAAATGTAAATTCTTACTGATTTCAGGGCTCACCTTTCTCAGGTCTTTTTAACTTTTGGCTAAGCACATTGGTAAATGAAAAGACATTTTTCCCTCCTTTTTACCCATTTCTGTGCGAGATATTTTATTCATTTCTCCATGTTCAGAGGTTTTTTGGAGTGTGGCCACCGTTCGCCCATCCATCTGGGTAACATCAGAGACCACATTACAACCTTCCAACTGAACATGTGTAACAACATCATTCAGCAATTTGTCATTTTTTAATTCTGTGCATTTGTGATCATTTAGTGTAATACCAGCCCTTTCAGCCTCTTCAAAAATATGTGGCTCAAAGAATTCTTCAGGTGATTGACTTGTACCCTCCTTGTGAGTATTTCCTTTTTCTGTCTGTGTTTGGTCATTGTTTTGCTTGCCCAGGGAAGGAGCTATGGCATCCCCACTTACTCCCTGTTCACTGGTATTCCCCATGCATGAGTCATTTTTCTTAAATCTGTCCCTTTGTTCTTTTGGAATTCCTAATGTTTCTTTTTCATTTGTGCAAATCTTTACTGTTTTATTTAGCTCTAAGTTAAACCGTATCTCTTTTTTAGAAGTATTTGCACTTTCTATCACAATTTCATTTACTGGTACTTTCATTTTTAATCCATTAGTCACCTCAGAGTTGTCATGCAAAATTATATCAGAGCAATCTGTCATTTTGGCACTGCGATTATCATGAGTACTTAGTCACTTTTCGGAAGCCCCACGGTCATTGCTATGGCCATCAGCCCCCTCTTTGGAAGGTTGTTTTTGCGCTGTATAGAGCTTTCCTATTTGCTCAGCTAACATTTTCACTTGGGCCTCAAGGCACTGGAACCTTTCCATCTCTCTAGGATCCTCTTTCTGTGGCCTAGGTCGATATTGGTTGTTTTCCCCCTGATTGGATCTATTCTGATACCTCTCAGGTGATTGATACCGGTTGGGATGGTTTCTGAACTCTTGATTCATTTGTGGAGGGGAGCGGGTTGCACCCATCCTTTGATTATAGTCCCCTGGTGGGGAATCATTGTACTGGCGTGGACTGTAGTTCACGTTTTGCCTCATGTCCTGTCTCTCAGATTGTGGGTACTGGCCCCTATGTTGATTTCCATTATCAGTAAATCGATCCACATATCGGGGCCTATCCTGATTACCATATATCATGGTGCTGGGATCAAATCTGCTCTGTGTCCCCAATGACTGGTAGGGACCATCATTTCTTTGATCTTGATTTTGTCTCTGGTTATTGTTCATACCTGCCATATCAGACCGGTATCTTAGCCGGGGTCTATCTCCTAAATATCTAGGGCTGATGTAGCTCTCTCTATTACTAGGATCATGTGATTGGAACATTGGTACAGGAAATGGCGATCTTTGTTGATTACCCCTTTGTTCAGGTGTCACATTATTTTTACCTTGGCTTTGAGCAGACTCAAGGGACATTTTGGCTGACCTGATTTCCATTACTGTGGCTGAGGGTTCTTTAGATTTAGGCCTAGTATCTTTCATTTTATCACTTTCTCTACCCTGACAATAGAGTACCTCATATAGCTTTGTGCTTTGATGTACAATCCATTCAAGGGACTTGTCACGGTCAAATTCACGGACCAATTGGGATATGATGTCTTTCTGTAGCCCATAGAAGTATGCGGTTTTAAACTCATTGGAATTTGAGTCAAAAGATACATCAAAGCGAGAGAATGCTCTTTTTAAGTCTTGTAAAAATTGGCGAGGGGATGTATTAGGTCCAGCAGTAATAGTGTACGCGACTTTCTTTGCCTCCTGCAATGACTGAAAAGGAGAAAAATGACGCCTAATTTCTTTTTCAAACTCCAGCCATGTCATATTCTGCTGTTCATTTAATCCCCTTATGATGCTGGCCGTCGGGGCATCTAAAGTTAAATGAAAATATTGTCTGTACTGTTCCTTAGGTATCTGGAGCGCTTTAAAAATGTCATGTACCGCTTCTAAGTGATCCTCAATGCAGCATTCACCTCCCTTTTTAAATGGTTTGATCAGGGTTTTAATGGATTTCATTATTTTTATGGGGCTACTTGTTGCAATGCATGGAATTGCACTATTTTGTGATTCAATCCTGTTTTCAGGTGTATGAGATTGGTGGCTGCCCCCAATGGGAGTATCAAATCCCCCAAGGGCGCTGCAACCAAGTTCAGTCACCGGCCCTGTCACTGGGGCACTAGCTCTTTGGGCAGAGCTAGAATTCACCTCCACTCCATTGAATGTGGTACCCTGCCGCCTCTCCTGGGACCTGGGGATGCACATTTGCTGTTCTAAGTCCTTACACTTTTTAAGGAGTCTGTTGGCTTCATCATGCAAATAATTATTTTCATCACTCATTTTATTAATTGCCTCCTGCATATCGCACATTTGCATTTGGCATTCATTGAACTCTTTATTTCTCTTGTCTCTTTCTTGGATCATTTTAATCATTTCTTGTTCTGCACTCTGGAGATCACCTTCTTTTTCGCAATGTTCTTTTTGTAAAATCTGCATTTCTGAAACAACCTCATCTTTATCCTGCCTAATGTGATCCACTAAGGCTTTTAAGTGTGTCAATTCTTGCTCACTATCTTCAAATTGTTTCTTGCTTTTGGATAACTGAGTATCAAAGTCTCTGCATTTTAATTGCATGTCTTTTTAGCATACATCCAATTCTGCTCTCAACATTTCCTGATTTTTACTTGCCCTATCTAATTCAGTCTTTAACCTGTTAATTAGCTGAGTATCATTCTCTTGCATTCGCAGGGACTTGTTTAAAATAAACCATATTTTGCCGCATAGCCGTATTAAACAGTCTTTCTCTGCACTTTTATCGGCTGCATTCAATAATCTTGTAAGGCAGACCTGAATTATGCTGCCTTCTGCAAAAATATTGTCTAGTTTTTCTTTCTGCACCTCACCCTGAATGCGGTTACTCCAGTCTAACGTGCTATTCGAAGACCAATTCCCATGTGCAAATAACTTTGCCTCTAAATATTGCACTAGATCTGAGAATGTGGTTTCCCTTTGTGACATTCTGAAATTCGTTTTTAGTGGCACACTGCTATTATAAAATGGGTTCCCTTTAATGTGCAAATGGCAGTGTGAGACACGCTTGCCACGCCCAGTAGGTACTCTATGATCACTTTCCCGGCCTGCAACGCACCATAAATATGTAGGGTATTTTGTGGAGATTTGGGGCCTGACGGTATTTTATTACCGCCGAAAAATAACTTAGCAATAATCACTCTTTGTATTCAGATTTGGCCATGTGCAACAATAATACAATGGATATGCATTATTTCAGCACCCAGACCTGCATATTTGGTATACGTGGTTGGTGGTATTTTGGTGAGCATACTTCCCTTGTTTTATTTGTGGCCCCAATGTCCAGAATCCCTTATCTTTGCTTAGATTTTTCGTGTGATCACTAGAGAGACCTCAGACCTGCATTCTAGGAATACCACATTTCCAGTGATAGTGTTGGTGTGCCACCATGGGCGAACTCACTCACTTATTTACGACAGAGAGCTATATGTGGTAGTCTTGTGGTAATTTCCACTACCTTATATACGGTAGGGAGCTATGTTCAGAGAGTCTCTCTTCCCGTTGGCTCATGTACCTCCAACTGATTCTGACATGCACACATCTGTCTTAAAATGACCATTGCACTGTTTAAAATCTCCCCACATCATTGGCATTGTAATGGTAAATAGAAAATAAACCACCCGTCTGTTTTCAAATATTTTCTGTATTATAAAAGTTGCATTTAGACATGATCTCATTCTTTACAGAAATAAATAAAATGGTACAGTAAAAGCATTTTCTATGTCACACTGCAAAGAGCGTGGCGGAGAACAGAACTCAAATTGCAACATTGGTATTTGATTAAGACACGCACAGGAATCCTACACTGACTGCATATTTTCGTGCACACACCCGGCTCCCACGCTTAGGTAATTACCTTATCTGAGTGTTCTTCAGTTGTTCTCTTTGTGAATGTGGCTCTCTTGGATTAACTCCAGCAAAAAGGAACGCTTGCCTTCTCAAGCCGGGGTCATTGCCTGGAATTCTCAGCTTTTTCAGATAGGAATGCCTCAGCCAGTGGAAAGGTTTTTCTTTCAGCTCTCCCCAGTCTCGACTGCAGCAAAACACCGGAATCTGCATTCAGTCAGGACCCCACAGCCAGGTCTTCTCCCCAGTAGTGCAGAAAGATGTCTGCCTGTCTTTTTCCCTGATACTGCCCACTAAAACTTTCCTCTCAGCCCTCTGTATGACGTGTCCCAATGAAATCCATCATCTCTCATCCTCCTACTCTTCAACAATAGCTTCGCTTATACATTTGCAATTGTTGCAAATCTGACTTCCTCCTTCCTGCAGTTACTGTGCACAAAAACACGGAGAATCAGGCAGAGAAGAGAAGAGAAAAAATCTGCACACACATTTAAATGGTTTTCAGAGTATGCCTAATTCTGCAGTGGAGAACACATTTTATTAGTGGGTTATATTAAAATAAGGTTTTATTAGTCAGGTTAATGGTTAATAGGTTAGCTGTTAATTTTCAAATGTGTCTCTAGCAATATAGGCATTTCAGGTGAAAAACAGTGTGCATTTTTAAATGAACACGTGTGCTTTTAACTGTAAAAATAGATTTGCATCTTATATGTTAAAATCGTTTTTGACTGAATAGTCTGTCTTTCCTTGTTAATCTGCTAACCCATATAGCAATGCACCGCACCCTTGTGGTGGTGGTGCTGCAAAAAAATGTTGCTACTTGTGCAGTAGCGCTGTACTCTGTGCTGTTTGCTAAATATCCTTACAGGACACACACCCTGCCATAAAACTGTTGGCAGCATAGGAAATGTCAACCTTTGGCAACATTTCCAATACAGAGAATTAACAGAAAACAAGCATCAATCTGCAGACCTCACTTACGCCAACAATTTTAAAAAGTATTAGAGTTGGTGTACTATCTCAAGAAGCACAAGCACTATTGAAAGCCCGGCACATCCATGCACTTTATGGTGATAAGGAATGTGCTACTGATGTTATGGAACAATTAGCACACAAAAGTGTTTGGCTTTAATGCCAACTCCTGCAAGCTGTTCCAAATTCAATGAAACAATGTTGAAAAAAGAAATGAATTGAAATTTGCTCCACAGACAAACTGGACGTACATGGTATGACACTACCCATGTGTCAGCAAGCCACAACAAGACCAAATACCTTAGAAAAAAATTTCTACAACACAGCCGGGTTGGAGAAAATATTAAAATTATCCTCAAACTGTAGAGTAATGCTTAAACTTGGAGCAAGGACTGGTTGATGGAACACTGGGTACAGTTGTTGGCTTTCAAACATACCCACGTGACAACAACATTCTGTTTGTCAATATTCTCTTTGACAAACGTTTAGAAGTAAAAAGGATAGGGCGCTCAACAGCTTGATTCCTTCTCTTCAAAGATATGTATGTACACAGAGAACAATTTTCTCTAACTCTTCCATATGCAGTCACCATTCAGAAATCCCAAGGTCTTATTACCCTAGACAAAGCATTGATAGATATTGGTAACTGTCTTTAAAGAAGGCATGAGCTAAGTAGCACTATCACGCTTACGTACACTTGAGGGTCTATTTCTAATCAACTTTGATCCAAGTAAAGTAAACGCTGATATTCCTTGCATTTTAGAATACAATAGACTACGTTCACTATACACCCCCCATCTAAAATCATATCCTGTTCCACAGAAAGGAAAGCATTGTAAAAGAAAAGTAATTCAAACTGAAATGCAACAGGATTGGACTGCAAATCCCCCAAAGAGAGTAAAAGAAGCTAATACTTCATCAATTATCACAACCAAAGAAGAACCAATTAGGCAAAGTAACTCAGGTACTCCTTCAAAGAAGCAACAGACACTCTGAAAAAATGACTTGGACACAGAACTATCTGGTCCATTCAAATTTTCAAATGTAACTGGTATAAGTTGCTATGCAAATGTAGCAATGAACATTCTATTTCAATTGCCACCAACTGTTGAGAACAGTTACTTACACAGTACAGACCAATTGTGTTTGCAAATGTTAGTCCTTCATAGAAACGCAACAAGCAATCCTGACAACAAATATAAGTTTCATGTAATAAGACAAGAATTGGACTACTGTGCTGGAATGGTGAAATTCACTATAAACTCACAAGAAGATTCACAAGAATTCCTAATGTACTTACGACAAATACTGGAAAACAAAAACATACCTATAAATGAAATCTTCCAGATTTCATACATGTGGAAATATACATGCACTCTCTGCAACAATGTGACACAGGAACAAATCCCTAATGAGCGCTTCGTGTATGTATCCATACCTAATTGTGAATCTATTCCATTTCAGCAACTGGTACAAAATGCAAACCATGGCAGATTATGTTCTACCTGCAATTCAGATAAACGCTCCACCTTACTAATACAAACACATAGTAACTACGTAATACTGATGCTTCTAGGTTACAATGCAGATGGTACCAAAAACAACTTCAAGCTGACTGGATTCACACATGGTCAAGTATCACTTGGTAAGAAAACCTTCACAACAGTATGTATAATCTACCACGTAGGAGCCACAACCAATGCAGGTCACCACACTGCATATATTAAAAAGAAATGTGGATGGTTCGAATGTAATGATAGTACCATTACTCTAAGACAGAGATTACCAGCAAATCTTACAAACGCTTATTAAATCTTCTTAAAACCAAAATTTAATAACTAATCTGTACTTCAACTTTAACAAAAATTATAATAAAAAACTATAAACAGTTAGAATACGCAAACAGGTATCTAACTGCTTCAGAAATCTGCAACAAGCCAACAGATGGAACCTAAACCAGAAACAACAAGTGAACACTGAAAGGAAACAAACAAATAGACTGTAACATACCAAAAAAATTATAATTCGACCAGGATTTTTTTCCCCACAAACACAATGATTTGAAAAACAAACACAGAAACTGAGCGAAATGCACAGTACACTGGTTTGTAAACCAAATCTGACGGTCCAAAAAAAAGCTGAAATATCTATTATTCAATGTAATAAGTCTTTATAAAATACACACACTAACATCCTCTTTTCTTTTATCACTGAAATTGAAAAATAATATTTCCTCCAGGTACCAAAGTCATGTAAAAATATATTGAATCTCAACAAATCAAACAGTAAGTATAATTTCAAACATTTGATCGATATTAGAATCTATAGAAGTGATCTATGGCTGTGATATGGTGCAGTGGTTGTGGCCAGGCCCTACAGTCATGGGTGTATAGCCTACAGCCTACGGCCTGCGGCCACACACCCAAGACTTTAAGACCTGGCCACAACCACCGCAGCATATCACAACCACAACCACTGCACCATATCACACCCATACAACCTTATAACTTCAGTATTATAACTTCGGACAAGGGTGCATGCACCCAAGACGCTAGGTTGTGCACACAACCACCGCACCAGATCACACATTCATGACATGAGCCCATTAGCCAATCGGTGTCCTGCCCGCGGAGCGAACAGGGAAGTGTCTCAGCGGAGAGGACATAGATATCACTAATTTTTAGACCTACTTTTTGATCGTTGTAAAGAAAACTACTGGACGGATTTTCACCAAATTTACAAAAGCATGCTTTCGGGACCAAGCCCCTGCTCCTGCCGCATTCAATCTATGGGGAAAAAATATGTTTTGGGGCCCCCTCTATAAACCCCCCCCCCCTGGACCAAACCTATTCAAATCATTCAGAGTGGCCCATATACTTTTTTTGTAAAGATTGGTAAGGATTCGTCCAGGGGGAGCAGAGTTATAAGCCGCCCAAAAAGTGCTCTTCCTATGGAAACAGCAACTTAACCATAACTACACGGCTGAGGGGCTGTTATGGTGAGGTTGCGCTAATAAGAAACTATGAAATTCAGTAAAACAACTTTGTTAAAGGGACGTTATGGTTAAGTTGCGCTATTAAAAACCTTTGAAATTCAGTGAAAAAAACTTTGTTAAAGGGACGTTATGGTTCCAAGTAAAACTGAAAAACCCCTGAAATTTGCCAGTTATGGTAACCTAAGCAACCATAACTCGCGCCACCACCGTACACTGCTAAGACCAACACCCAGGACATCAAAGATAACATCACAAATCACATCACTGAATTTCAGGGGTTTTTCGGTTTTACTTGGAACCATAACGTCCCTTTAACAAAGTTTTTTTCACTGAATTTCATAGGTTTTTACTAGCACAACTTAACCATAACATCCCTTTAACAACATTTTTTTCACTGAATTTCATAGGTTTTTAGTAGCGCAAATTAACCATAACATCCCATTAACAAAGTTTTTTTACTGATATATAAATATGTATATGTTGGTGCATGCCGCAATCTATTCACTACAAAGCTAGCCTTTAAGAATACATTGCCTTCTTGCGTTTCTTTGCATGTGTACACGTGTGAAATAGCTTGATATCTTCATTACTTCTGTGGCATAAGTTTCTTCATCTTGACCTCAAGATGTCATGCATCTCGATACTTTCTTGATGCCTATATAGAATTGCCTGCATTCTCTAGTCTCTGCATCTCTTCTCTATATGTAGACTTTACTCTATATGACGGTGTTGGTGGTGACATCACCATTCTTCTTCATCATCCAACCATCCTGTTTCTTCCGGGATTTCATTCAGACGACCATGGCATTGTCTCATATGCAAGTATGGTTTCCTCAATGGAAACCTTGCCTCCCAGATTCACCTAGATATCGGTATCTTCAATGGACCTGTGCGTGTCTCACACTCAGCATCCAACATACAGGTGCTGTGGGCGAGATGGTGGAGGTGGGGGTACTTAGCTCCTTCTCTACAACAACGTTGCTCCTGGTGAAGAAGCTGCTTTATAGACATGATTGGATTGAAATGATCCAAGCAATGACATCCTATACCTTGTACAAGAACTTGTCCTGGATTGCTAGGCCAGTGAATGTGCTTCCAAATTACATGACATGCTTTCCCCATCCGTTTATGTGCTCACGGTTGATTCTGCTTTTGACTGTTGAATACTGTTAATATGGTCAGGAGTGATTCCAACTTTTGAAGTGTGTGACTTTCAGACTGGGTACTAGCCAGAGCAGACAACACATGATTATCAAATGTAATGTCATATAGGAGTTGAGATCTAAGCACTATATAAGGTTTGTTAAAAATGAAGAGTGGCTACAAACAGAGGAATTTTTCCACAGAGTGGTGAGGGCCGGGAGGTGGGCTAAACCATTTCCCTGTTGAAATTCCATGGTGCAGTAGGTATAGCCCCTATTTAAGAAACAAATTACTTGAATAAACTTTGTTTAAGGGGCACAGATATAATTTTGTAACGGGAATTGGATTGATGCTCTGAAACAAAGACAGAATACATTGGGGTCAGGTTGTGACTAACCATTTTGTCCTGTTGCCGAAATGGCAGTGGGAGCTCACATATTTAGTTCCGATTATTTGGTCAGAGTGGGTTCCAATTTTGAACTTATTTTGTTTTATTGTTACTTTACTCTTTTAGTTGATATTGTGCTTACTGATTTAAGAGTTTCTATGATGAATTGTGAATAATTATGTGAATGTTTGATTCATTTTATTTAAGGCTAACTTGTTTGGGAAATTCATAATAATAAAATTGGAGGTAGTGCGTTGATCAGTTAAGATTTCTTTTGAAAATCCCACTCTGGAGAGGAAAAGGATCAGATGTTTCCATATGTGTGTGTCACATTATTTCTCATAGGAAAGGACTCTGTATAGCGGGTGGCATAGTCTAGAATGTCCAAAGTGCCTTTATTGGAAGGGGCTAGATTCTGGTCTGCTTGGCCAAAGCCTACGTTGCCTGTAAAGGTACTGGAGATATTACATTTCTCCTCTACAGTTGGGGTCATTGCCTGCTCTAAGATTCCTTGGGTTATGCATTCTCCTTTCTTCACAGTCTAGTATTGTGATCCTGCGATATGTAGTAATAATTGAATTTCTCTGCAGTAGTTTGGGTCTATAATCCCAGTGGCTCTAACATGAACCAGGCCTTCCACCCAAATACAAGCTCTTGAATGGTTTCTGGCCTGCCCTACACCGTACAGTCTCTGGATTACACAAGGCGGCTAGCCATCAGTAAGAGTCCCCTTTGATCACCAGCAAGTGTCTCTGTGACTTCTACCCTGTCTGTACTTTGATAAGTACATGTGGTAACCCTCTCAGGGCTTTCTGCCTGATGTACAAAAGAGTAAGGCATGGCTCTAAGCCTTCTGGCCCCATGCACAAATCCAGTATGCCAAAAGGTTCCTTTCAAAGTCTCTATATGACTGTGCTACTTCTGGCACAGGTCAGAGCACTTTTAACTCTAAGCCGTCCTTGTGTTCTCGTGATTCAGACTCCATCCTGCCTTCGGTTGGTTGACTACCCGTTCTGGGCCTTACTGATCCTCACCCCACCCTGGGGCCTCAGGTTTCATCCCCTCTTTTTGAGTATTTGCACTTTCAGCCCATCTTCGGCTCTTTGGTCTCTCAGTCTCTCTTGGGCTTCTAGACCTTATTGGGCAATTCACTTTCTCAGCCCCTATTGGGCTTTTTGATTTATCAGCCCCTTTTGGGCTCTTCAGTCTGTAAACCACTCTTGCTAATCATTCTCCCTTCTCCTGGGATGTACCTGACACCATGTTTTTGCAGCAGCATCCTTCAGGGAAAGCGTTGTCCTTGGAGGAGGCTTTAGTGTGGTTCTTCACATTATTGTGTGGATTTCAGTGTGTCCTGCCAGCTTGGCAAGGGACTTTGTGTGGGTACCAGCTTGTGACAGTGAACAACCCTCCATGTGGTACCATACCATCCCTTCCCTTTTCTAGCTCATGGGCTCCTTCCAAGTAGCAGCAGTCCATGGGATTTCTCCCTCCACCATGCACCATGCCATCTGCATGGGACTCCTTCCTGGCTCCGCCTCTAAGGAGGACATACCTGTCTGTATGTGGCTCATCAGTCTCTGACTCTCTCCTCACGTATGTTGTATTCATGGGCTCTGTAATTGGTATGGAGCTTCATTCAAAATTGGGTCTCACATAACCTATACAGACATTAACTGACTGGAACAACAGAGAATAACAAATGTCCCTGTTACGAGATGGCCTCTCCTTTAAAAGATGTGACCCCAATTGGGATCCCTCTTTCACTGTCTCCTAGGGGTTTTTAGGCCCAGTGGACATGCCTATCTAATCCCAAATGGGGTGTTTCCCCCTTTGCAAGAGGGGAAATATTCCCTGGATGTGTCACTGTTCATATGAGATTTGCCTATGATTACTATAAATTGTACCCTAAAAACACATATATTTGAAAAGTATACTATCTGTTCATTAAAACATTTTATTCATCTCCATTTGTATCTGTGTAAAACTAATGCACAACACATATGATTCAGAACTTTGTAATATTGCACTGTAAGTTTGACTTAATAGTTGTATACAACATGGGCATGTGTGAAGTATAAATTCACTACGACGAAGGTAGAAGAAACACAAACTCCAGCTTAATTGGCTTTTTAGAATGCACCATGCAGAATGACAAACCATTCCATTTTTAAATCCAGTAGCTTCAAATTGTGGTTTAATTTAGAATAGACAAATTAATATATATATATATATATATATATATATATATATATATATATATATATATATATATATATATATATATATATATATATATATATATATATATATATAGCAATGTTGTTTTTGTAATAATTGTATTATGGAATTTTGAAAAAAGGTTTAGATCATGTTCACCAATGCCACACTACAGTAAATATGCATAGTGCTAATGAGAACAGCAACAGAACTTAAATAGGATCCCTGTTTGTAATCATAATTTAATAATAAGAAAGATTATGCTCAAGCAGAATGCAACATGAAAATGCCATATTAGTGCACACAGCCCACTAGCTCAATCAGAGACATTAAATACTTTCATGCTCTTGATAAATGACAGGATGAGAAAAAAGGCAAATCATACAGAAATCAAAGAGCACACCATTGATCACGCATAAAGAAAATGAGGCAGTTTGGAATTGAATGACATCATCACCAGCATTCTGTCATAAGCATGATATAAATAAACAAAGATAGTACACTGAACACTGCTCATTAGATACTAAGCCAACCAGTGAAATGTCCCAATCAAAGAATCAGTGAGTTACTTTGAAAATGTATTGTGGGTGGTAGGACTAAGTCCCTTTGGGTCACAATCCTGTGCAATTAATAAATACAGCAACATAAACAGAATCAATCATCTTTCTCACAGATAAAATGAACAATGTATTTATTATTAATGTGTTACAGTTTATAAATAAACTTTTCACATAATTACATATTATATATATATATATATATATATATATATATATATATATATATATATATATATATATATATATATATATAATCCAATAACAATAAAAGAAGAACCAGATTACATAATCATAATTAATACTCATAAAACTTACTAAAAACCATATCAAAGTACCTAAAATTCAATACATTCAGTAGAATCTGCTCTAAAATATTCTCATATGTACATCCATAAATATCCAATCTCCATTTAATTCCCTATACCTCTAGCTATACACAAAGATAATTCATTGCATTGCACTTGGCTCAGATAGAGATGCCCAGTATTCTCTCAATATCTACCACACATTATGCATTGCTATTAAGCATTTCAGATTTGTGGAATTCAAGTTCTGCCACCAGAAAATTTCCGTCTTTATCTGCTCCATATTATACACAAACTTCCCATAATGTCTGTAGTAAGTATTTACCATTCTCAAGCAGCAAGTCAGAACATGTAGCCCTGTCTCAATTATTTCTTTATCCTCACATAGTCTACAGCATCGCTCCTCATTCCTTAATTTATTTATTACCCCAGTGTTTTCTAGTACTGGTAGATAATTAATCCTAGTAAGTAAAATAAATCATCGGAGTCTGATGCTTGGACATACATTTAAATACTGTTGAGGTTTTTTGTATGTATAAAGAATATACTTCACAAAGTGGTATTTTTTCTGATATTCTAAAGTATAGTTATCTATCCAGTCAGCCAATCAATTTTCCTTGACAAAGCAGATTTAGCTGCTGGGGAGAATGTCTCCTGGCGACAGCTCCAGTTTATAGTGTGCAGAAAATGTTCAATACTAGTTTTTAAAAGCGATCTCTTCAATTCCATACGCAGTTCTTGCCACAAAGAGACCAGCAATTGGTTACTAGAGGTACTATTGAGCTTCAGATTCAGTTCTGTCCTTTTCTTAAGTACCATTGATTTCAAGGCTAACAACCCCAGTTAAAGTCTGATGATGGCCATTGGGATACACGTAGGGAGGCCCAGCACTTTTCTCCAAAATTTACCCTCCACCACCTGTAGCCACTTAAGATCAATTTTTTGAAGGACCTCAATGCCATATATCATCATAGGGGTGAAAACCTGCTGGAACAAGAGCCGTGCAGCCCAAATGCTAAATCCCCCATGGGTCAGAGTAAAACGAGAGACTAAGGCTGTAATTGGAGCTGCCCTAATTTTGCGTACTTGAATACAGTGCAGATAGTCATTAGTCATCTCAAACTCAATGCCTAGATATCTATAGAAAGGCATATAACAAATAACCGATTCGAGGACTTCAAGTCTTATACGCACAATCTTTTTACTGGACAAAACCATAACTTGAGTCTTTTCCAAATTGATTTCCAGCTCGTTCTTTTTACTGTATACCAAGAGTGCTTCCGCAGATCGTCGCAGTCCACTAAATGTGTGGTCAAGAATGACAAGATCGTCTGCGTAAGCCAGTACCGGGCATCTATCCGCCCCCTATTCGTGGAGCACAATTATGTACCTTGTCAAAAGCTAAGGGAACATCATACATACATAAATTGTATAGTGTTGGCGCAGTGACGCACCCCTGTTTAACCCCTCAGTTCTGCTCAACTTGTGCTCTCATGTTACCTTGTGAATCAAGCTTTAAGCACACTGTGTTATTGTCACGAAGAAGTCCAAGATAAGACAGCAGTCCTTGAGTACAACCAAGCATTTCTAGTTTAGCCAAGAGTAGTTATCTGCGTACTCAGTCAAAAGCCGCTTTGAAGTCTACAAATAGGGCATAAATTGGGGGATTCCCCTTTTTACTAGCGTTCATACGCAGGGTATCTAGAATAAACAAATCGTGCGTAATGGAGTATCCATGCCTAAAACCACTCTGGAAACGGTAAAGAAGACCCATCTGATCGATCCAGCTTTGAAGTTCTTTTAATAGGAAACTGGCAAAAATGTTTCTAGTGCAGTGCAGCATAGACAATAGTCTGTCATTTGTTGGCTCTAGCTTGTCTCCCTTTTTATGTATAGGGATCAGTATTGCCCTACGCCATGAGTCTGGGATTTTCCCTAAACAGAATACTTTATCAAACAGGATCTTTAGGAACTCCGCCCAAAATCTTGGCTTGTTTTTCAGAGTGACATTAGCCAAGCCGTACGGCCCCGGTGCTCGAGATGATTTTAATTCTTTTACTTTATTAATAAGTTGGTCGATCGTAATCGAGAAAGGGGGCACAGGCGGAGTAATCTTCCTTATTGGGATGCTTTTCTCTCCCACCTCGATATTACGTTCTAACAAAAATCTTTCCCATTTCTGTGCGCAAATAGGATTAATCATGGGGGTTACCCTGTTACCCCGAGCATCCCCAAGTATCGCCCAAATGCTGTGAGTGTTCTTGGTACATAACACCCGCACAGTGTCCTGCCATTGCTTGAGTTTATTTAAGTATATTTTTTGTTTAGTCCACGTTTTATACTTGTTCTTAAGCAATCTGCTCAATATATGGAAGGACTGTATATTGTGGCAGGACTTCTTAGCTTTGCGAATTGTTGTTCTAAGTGATCTTTTGGCGTCCCTAATTTCGGAGTCATACCTATTTCCCTTAACTTGCTCAGACCAAGCTAGTCCCACACCTGTAGAAGCGTGTTTGATAGAGAAGGTAGATATCCAGGTCTCGATATTATCTATTGTAATTTCCTGGAAAATGGCAATCTCTGGCTGACTCGTCTCCGCTATATACAGGGCTGTGTTAGCTATATTTTTCTCGGACCAGCTAATACATGTGGCTGCATGATTTACCCTCAGGGTACCCAGGGATTTGCATGCATGTTTAATCATGTACGGGGCAACTGTCTATGAGCGTGAAGCATTGTCACTCCAATTATTCTCTGACACCATAAAGTCTTTAACCAGGACAGCCAGTTCTGGGGTAAAAAAAGTATAATCAAGAGTACTCTTACTTTTACCGTTTCCCCAGGTTTCTTTGCCCGGATTATGACCCATCGATCTTCCATTAATCATTTCCATGTCCCAGTATTTGAAATAACTCAACCATTGTAATCCCACCATATCAGTTCTCATCTGGTGCATATTGCTCTCAGCCCTTAATAGAGGATTACTTGAGGACCTTTTCCCTCCCCGCATGTGACAAATAAAATCCCCCATGATCGCAATCAGTTTGTTTCCCTGCTTTATAGACCATTTTATCATAGTCTCATGCATAGATTCTTGGATTGATTCAGTATGGACCGCACCAGGTGCGGAGTACAAAGTGATTATTAAAATGTTCTCCATATGATCCACAGACCATAATTAAATTCCACAGCAATAAGAAATTCGCCTAAGGTAGTCTCAATCTGACGGAATTTAACATTATGCTTAATTCCCACAATCAGACCCCCATAAGGTCTACCCCGAAGTCCCTTGTTAGCCATGGATTGATATACTGTATATCCGTTTAGCACAACTTGAGAGGTTAACCATGTTTCCTGTAAGCAAAAACAAGGGAACTTGATCACTGTAGACAATGAGCCTCCTGCTTGAAAAAGATGGTTAAAACCCCTACAGTTCTAAGACATAATAGCAAAATTTGAATCCTTATTGAGGACCGCAGGTAATGCTTCCACCAGCCACTTCAAAACATTCTAAATGTCCTCTATCTGGGGAGATTTCTCTTTAGTTACCTCAGGCGTCAAAGTCTTATTCTTGGTCTCCAGTATCTTCTTCCCAGGGCAAATATGGTCTTCCTTTTCCGGATCTGCATCCAATTGCACGTCCACCTCGGCTAAATTATCTTTGTATGATCTCAGCAGTTGTATGGTAGTTTGAAATTTAAAGTGGATAGCAGAGACGTTGGTGTTCACATAAGTCAGAGGTTCAATAAATTCAAAATCCTCAGATCTTAAAACTCTCAATTGAGGAATTGAATACAGTCTAGTGAGTAGTTCGGTTCTTGAGAGCCAGTCAGATTCATTCTTTTGATAGAGGTTCTTAATGATACATATATTCCTCTTACTCCCAGCCTAGCTCATATCTGCCTCCTTCATAGTTAAATTGACATTCTCTCTTCTAGGGGAGGTCATAATTCTACTGCGAGGAGTAAAAGAGATCTTGTCAGGATCTTCTTCCATAAATGAATCTGGAAGCACTAAAGAGTTTTCTACAACATTGTTAACTTTGTTAGGCTTCTCCGTAATCAACCAGCTGCTTAACCGCCCCTCTTTTACCAGCTTTCATTTCTTTTCCCGTGTCACTTTTTTCTTGGCTTTTTTAATAGTCTTGATGGGTGCAGCCGTTGATGGAGGTATTGAGGCCTCAACACACGGTCTCTTCCTCATAGCTGCCCTTCTAGCCATTCTCCTCTGTTTAAAAGAGAAAATAATCTCAGAGTGTGTTGGATTCTCGATTTCCTGAACCGAGTTCTCATTATTCTCTGGCTCTGCCTCCACCATACCCGCAGCAATTGAAAGATTGTTCTCCGCATCATCAATCTCATTGCAGTTTGCCTCATTTGCCACAGTCAGATTAATGGTATTTTCAAGGATACGCCCACACATTTTTAATAATATTTTAAGCGCAAATTGCAGTGATGCCACTGAGGCATGTAACTCTTTAAACCCACCCATCGAGGTAAAGGATTCATTGGAAGGATCCACTTCAGACTGATCCACCAGTGCCTCCAAATTAGGTGACGCAGACAGCCTAGCTAACCCATTCAGTGATTGCGTCAAATTAGGAGACAGGGTATTAGAGATATGCACTTCCAGGATTTTCATTACTGCTGGAGTCATCTTTCTTTGTATTGAGAGACACATATCCAGAACGGAATTATTGTCTATCTCTCCATTTATAGTCTGCTCCAGAGAGTGATTATCCAGATCAATAGGAGGTACCACATACTGTTCTTGTGACAAGTATCTCTTCTACCTATAAAGTACCGTTGATTTCAACTGTTAAGTGTGAAGATTATACTGGCTGAACACCGTACTTAAATCAGCATCATGTACAGGATCGGTAGCCAGGGACAAGCAGCGTATTCAACTGTACTAATTAGCCCAGGGGATCAAAGGATTAACTCTCACAGTCTCCCCGTAGTATCACAGGCTTTTTCTCATGTACCTAAATTTAAAATTGCTTTCAGCAGCCTCTACCGATCTAGCAATGCAGTAGCATGATGAAAAGTAGGCAATAAGTAGACTATCAAAGCTGGGTGCTCACCCCCCTCAATAATATCAAACCTTAATAGGGTATATCCCTAGGTAATTTTATGACTAGCCCAGGTCGTCTACTATGGCCAATAATGGCAGCTAACAATGCCTAGTATTTTTGCCGGCAGTTTGCTGTATACTCACACCACCTTCAATTTGCCATGTTCACCTGTTGTATTGTAATGTCGGAATACCGAGTCATATCGGACTTCAATTTGGGGGGCCCGCCTTTGTGGCTCGATGTGCTCAACTTATCCCCACTTGCCACCGCTTGCCACCGCTATATTCAGACGCCAATGCCGCCGTCAAAACAAGTCACGGTGCGCACGGCACCGCGCAGCACAGTGAAGGGTTCTCCCTCACCCGCTCGCAAACAGTCTGCCGGCATTAGAATAACAGACCCAGACGCTCCTGTGCGAGAGCCGGAAGTAGGAGGCAATCGCGTACGAGGCGTCCCGCAGGCCTTCCCACGTATCGCTAAGGGGAGTGTCAAGCCGCACCTCTCAGGCTCCGTCAATCGGTCAATAAGCAGAGCAAACCGAGGCCGTCTCCGACACTCTCTCCTTCAAATTCCTTCAAATTCCTTTGGCAATGAACAATAGGATACATCAAGCCTTAGGAACATCAATGAGACTAAGATTTTGTTAAGAAACGTATCTCAACACGTTTATCACTCATACGTTTTAATAAAAAAAAAAACAGTATAAATGTACCCTAATATGACATTTTTCCCTCTAAATAGAACAATCAATCCAAGATACATGACCAAGGAATGGGGATAACATGGAAACAATAGTATTTTCATAACATATGTTGGTAAGAATTGAGGACATTACTTAAATAGGACAAACACAACAAATTAGCTAATAGCATAACATTTGGAGTATGCAATATTCAGTAATTTGAATGCAACACGTCTGATGTATTATTTGGCTTTGAGAAAGTCTCACATGCAAAGCACGTGTTAGGGAGAATTCTCAGAAATGTGCTAATTGTTCTCTGCCTTAGAGACCCCAAGCACTTTTACTGGACTCTAGGACTTTTTAATGTTTAACCTGGATAGAGTGAGACCTTTTTCCCACTCTCTCATGTATTTTACTGTGATTTAAACACTGTGTTTCTTTTGGGTATGGAGTCTGACAAACTCCACAGGCATCATCTTTTTACATTGTGACACATAGCACCTTCAGTGCTGTGGCACGGGAAGGTCTTACAAATTTCCCCATGGTATAAATACCTTCTCTTGGATAAACTACTGTTTCTAAGAGCAGTTAAGTGCAATTGACTTTTCTTACATGTGTAACTTTCTAGACCCAGCACACACTATCGTACAATAGGGTGCTGGAGGGGTTACTTAGTATCCCCTTTGTCTAATTTCTCACGTAAAATTACTATGTTACCCGTTCTACAATTAATGGCTGGTGACAGTGGTTTACTTTTAACTTCCATTGGGAGTTTTTACAGCAGGCTGCGTTCACAGCTGCAGTAAAGCACCCATGGGTGACCATTTTGTCAAAAAAGCCTGGTCTTCCTTTTTCGCCATTTCTCATTGGAACGGTACTTCATGAGATTCACTCTTCACGCCAAACCAGGTTTGGTCCCTTTGTTCATTTTGTCTTTGGCGAGATTCACGAGTGAAGCCGCCTCTGGATCCAGTATGTCTGGCAGGGGCAGGAAATGAGGGAAGTACCAAAACTCCCTGTGCTTTATCCCCATGGTTACAGCAATGCACCCAAAGGTGATTGGCTGGCTGGCAAGGACAGACACCCTGCTGTGTGATTGACAGCTAGGCTGAAATGAATTTTGCGAAACCTGCTTAAAAGGCGAGGCGTTTTGGCTTGGAAGACTGAGTCGACCACTGGACAAAGGAATCCGAAGAAAAACTTGAAAGAGACACCTGCTGCAACTCCTGGACCGTTGATTTGCCCGGTGAAGCCCTGCTGCTGTGCTGAAGCTCTGAATTCGCATAGACTAGAGAAGCCCTGCAAGGACGACTTCTCCCCTTGAGTTGGTGGGACCAATGAACTCCAAAGTGAACTCGTTTGGACATCCTCTCGAAGCTGGTTATACTTCCACTGCTGCTGCTGGAACCGAAGTGCCAGGGAGAGGAACACCAAATCGAGTGGATTGCTTTTAAGTTGGACCCGAGCGCCAGGAATATCCTCCAGACTTCCATGAAGCAGGACTGATCAAGTCTGAGCCACCTCAACAGAGTGCTGGACCCCAGAATCAAGGAAAGTTTGAAGTGATATTCGAGCACCACAGTGTTGCTATTTGCTGTAAAACGGGAGGAGCTGAAACGCTGAGGTGCCACTGAATTCAAGTTTGCCCTTTGCTGTCGCTGATCATCCTGTTGTGTTCTAGGAGTCCACAGAAGTCCTCCCTCTTGTCCCCACAACTGAGGCACTGGAACAAAAGGATCTGCAGAGCCACACAGAAACAGAAGCCAGCTTGAACCATTATTCTAAGCAAAGGTAGTGTACAGTCTAAGAGAACTTACCTCTTGTCTTGTAGCCTTACTTGTTCTCAGTTAAGACTTGTCTTGGTTGCTCCTGTAGAGTTGATTGCATCTTCTATGCCTCACAAGCCTCCCAGCTTGTGGCCCTACATCAATTCTACATTTTCTACAAAGACTTCTAAAACATTGTGCAAGACATTTACTTACCTGCAAGAAGTGCTTCAGCTCACCTAGACTTTTGCCCAATTGACATTGTCTGGCCTGGCTACTTGAATGACTCTTCTCTCCTCTGATTGTGTTTTGGTACCTTCCTTCCAGGAAACGGTTAACTTACTTTGCATTGGGGGGGGTTCAAAAGTACTTACCCGCTTAAGAATATGTGTGTGATCTCTTGTTTTATTCTAAAACCTATTTACTTTGACACACATCTCAGTATTGATGTAAATGTACCAGTGATATATTAATGTCCACAGTGTCCTAGCTATTTAAGTCACCTGAAAGTATAGGAAGTGTCTTGTGTGCCATCCCAAATGGGTACTTGCAGATTTAGAGAAACTAAGAGTGTGCCTTTTGAAGTGTATTTCTGTGTTACTATTAGATTGCCTCTTCTGTAGAAGGGTTATACAAACTGACTGTTAAATAAATTAATAATTGTTTAATCAAGAAACCTTGCATGTAAGAGTTTATTTGGAAACGTGTCACTGTGATTCTCTGTGGAACAACCCAACTGCTCACATTGACCCCTCTTGAGATAAGCCTGGCTGCTCAGCCACATTACCAACCTGTGTAGTACAAACTTATACCTAAGGTTGGGTTCCTATTGCCAGGAGGTCAAGGTTGTTGTAGTGCACCCAGAGGGTACTGCACCAAATCTTGCCTACCAGCATGTGCACAACTGTTGGCTATGACACAATACAAGGAAAATAAATTGGATAAGAAAGTCAATGGGATCTTCCATCTCTTTATTGAACTAACAACGCAATCCACCATATGAAGTCTTGGACTATTGTGCAAGATTGTTAGAAAATTGTGAATGTGTCAGGTATCAAATGTGCAATAATGTACTAGATGGTTAACTTATACATGTATATATTGGGCCCAGTATAATATATCCACATGGACATTTTTCTCTAATGTCATACACAGGTGTATTGGGTAAAGGCACCCATCCGGAAGGCATACACAGCAGGACCTGACCAGTAGTAGTTGCAGGGTGGACTTTACCATATCTCATATATCGTTTAATTTAATTTAAATTTAATGTGATATAGTTTTATAAACAAAAACTGTACACATATGACTCAACAAACAAAAAAAAACGAATTCCTTAAAATCCAAGTTCATCATCTCTAAATAAACACATAAAAGAACATATTACTATTGTATATAGATGATCATACTATCATAAATGATCATAAAGAAAGGAAAGTTGACGGAGGAGACAGAAACTACTTAAGCAAACAAATCCACATATAAATATATACATATACATATCCATCAATAGATCAATAATGTAACTATCAGGCATGTAATACATGTATTCACATATTCATCACTTTCATATGTCTTTCAATGCTTTTCCAGTAGGAGAATAACAAGGGTCCACCCCCCGTAGGTATAAACAGTTTATATACTGGGAGACAATTTAGACCTCATACTGATCACGGTTGATTAGTTGTTACTCAGTCACTTATCCTCATCAGTATGTACTGGGCGACTATTCAAGCCTCATAATGTTCATACTTAGTTGTTACTCAGTCGTTTATCAACATTACGCCAAAATCTATAGAGCGCTAAATGTAGACTGGCATTTAAGGTGTTTAAACACACATACCAAAATTCATCTTCCTTAATGTAATTCAGGTGATGAATGTAAATAGCATAATGTTTAATATATAATGAGCCTAATTTTGGGCATAACATTAAAACATGTCTGGCAGTTTCAGGTGCAGTTCTCCTTTTGCAAATCCATCAGAATCGTCCAGCTTTAGAGATTGCTCGTTCACAGCCATTCACCATTAACATCAGAAGATGATTAATACGTAGTAATAATAGGAAACGTCTGAGATTATCAGATGGACACAAATTTAAATATCCTTGAGGTTTTTTATAAGTATATGGGATATGCTAAATGAATCCATAACTTCTCAGACTTTCTAGGTGTTTGAAGTTATTTTGCCAATCGCATAACTTTAATCGCTCCCCCAGTTGGAATTTCAAAACTTCAAAATCTTTACCCCACAGTGGCTTCCACCCTATGTTCCTAAGCAATGTAGTCATTTCATCCATGAATTTAGCCTGTGTGTTCCCACTGATATCTTCTCTCAATAATTGCAATAGCGGATTAGTAGTATTCACTTGGATTTTGACAAAAAGTTCCGCTCTTTTTTTAAGAACCATAGATTTCAGTGAGAACAGTCGAAGTTCAAGTCTCAGTACTGCCATTGGAATCCCTTGCGGTAAACCCAATAGTTTACACTAGAATTTCCCTCTATTACCTGCAGCCAATCTAAATTCATATTAGGCAGGGCATCTAATCCACATATTACCATGGTGACCAAGCATTGTATATATAATTGGCGTGCGGCCCATATAGAGTACCCACTCTGGTTACGGGTGAACTGGCAGATCATGGCAGTTAATTAGGCAGCTTTTATTTTGCGATTTTGGGAACAGGAGTCATACTTACTTTTGGAATCAAATTCAACTCCTAGATACCTATATGAGGGGGTATAGAGGATTTCGTGACTTCCTACATACAAACGTGGGCGGCTGATTTTCCCATGTGAATAGAGAATTAATTCCGTCTTGATCTGATTTATTGTCAATTCATTCAATTCTGCATATTCCCAGAGCCTCGCTGAAGACCTTGAAAGACCGCTGAATGTATGGTCAAAAATTACCAGATCATCCGCGTAAGCCATCACCAGACAATGATTAGTACCTACTTTCAGAGGACAGTTATGGGCAACTCTAATGAACTCAGGGATGTCAGATACAAATAAATTGCATACGGTCGGTGCAGTAACACAACCCTTTTTTACCCCCCGAAGTTGTTTTATAGGTCTGGTAGTAGTTCCACTGCCATCCAATCTAAGTTGGATTGAGGTGTTGCAGTGAAGAAGCTGTAAGTAATAAAGCAACTCCGCAGAGCAAGCCATTCCTTGCAACTTATGCCACAGCTTCTCTCTGTTAACAACGTTGAAGACCGCCTTAAAATCGACATATAGAGCATACAATGGGGGATTATTCGGTGATAAGGCTTTGTCCCTTAAACTATTCATGATAAAAAGATTATGAGAAGTGGAAAATCTGGCCCTAAAACCGCTTTGAAAGCAGTCTAACACCCCTATTCCTTCGGCTCATGTTTGAAGTTTCTGTAGTAATGAGGAGGCAAACATTTTCCCAGAGCAATCTAACAGAGATAATAGTCTATAATTGTTTGGGTCAGATCTGTTCCCCTTCTTGTAAACGGGAACCAATATTGCAGTCTGCCAAGTTTCCGGGATTTTGCCTTCCGTAAGTACCTTTTCAATTAAGATTTTTAATAAGTTTGCCCAGAAGGTAGGTTGATTTTTCATGACTATATTTGCAAGACCATTTGGTCCTGGTGCACGGGAAGCCTTAAGGTTCAGAATTTTGTCCTGAGGTTCAGCCACACTCACTGTGAAAGGTGGGAGGATATGCTTGTCAATGAATGGTCGTACCGTAGACTCCACCATGTTTCCATTACGTTGTTCAAGGAATCTCACCCATTCTTCAGCATTTATGGGATTAATCTGAGGTGTTAATCTACTCCTCCTCACCTCACCAAGTAAAGCCCAGATATTACGGGTGTTTCTTGAACAAATAACTTGCACTGCCTTTTGCCACCATTTCAGTTTTTTTGTTCTTTTCCATTGTTCGGACCAGGATCTACATTGATTCTTTAATTCTCTAATTTTACTGTGGGACACAATCATAGAGCTAATCGTGGTCTTTATTTTGTGTATTCCACTTCTAAGTTGACATTTGGCATCTTTAATTACTCGATCATAGACTGATCATTTTATCATAACCATTTTACCACCATCTACTCAGGAGGCAAGAGTTACCCACTCACATATGTTCTCACACACGCGCTCACACACACATACACGTTTTACCTACCTTGTGGGGACTATGTGTGGAAACCAGCCTTGTGGGGACTAACCTTTCCCAATGTTCTGGAAATGTGTTAATAGCAGAAATTCATAATACAGGATCCAACTTCAAATTTGCAAAAATACTTATTTTTAGTCACGTGTTTGGTACCATCTTTGCGGGGACTTGAACATGTGTTACCATCTTTGTGGGGACTTACTACATTATTCTTATTTGGGATGGAATGCATAATAAGCAAATGACAAAATGCTTCCTTTATAGTACTTAGTATACAATATACAATTATATTTGTTATATACGAGTACCTTCCTGAATTCTAGGCACCACAACAGATGGATTATGATGGTTTTGCATTTGCAAGATGTTTAGTTTGCATGTGAAACTTAAAAGCACTTTGTTCAGGCAGTAAACACGATTATAAACAATAAAAATGTTTCAGGAAAGAGAACTGTGGCACAGCAGATAACATGATTGACCCAGGATTACACTTTGTGATAAAAAAAGGAAGCAGGATTTCAAATTCACATTTCATTCTTTCACAGGCACCATCTTCCCTATTTGCACATCTCCTCTTTATGAATGGTGAGATGTTGCTATCTACTTTTGAACCATGTTTAATATTAGTGAAGTTACCTTTCCAATAAAGATCATGTTTGATTATGGTCAATTTAAATTTTCCACAGCAATTCCTGTATAATCTTGATAAGGTCCCCACACAGCTGGTGTGTGATTATGATAATACTAAAGTCCCCACAGAGATGGTGTGTGATTACAATGATGTTAATGTCCCCACAAAGATGGTGTGTGATAAGAATAATTTGTATTAAAGAGACACAGAGGCCACACAGAGGTTAACAAAAGATGGGAACTCAATCATTTCAGTCTAGTATTAAACTCCCCAACGTTTGTCCTCATTTCACATATCCTATTCTCCACCTAAAAAACGAACCTCTCCTTCACCTACTGCTTTGCACTACACAATATATCCACCTCACACATGACAGCCTTAGGCAGATTAATATCACATGAACAAGATGGAGGCATGCCAAAGATCTCACCTAATCTAGTGGCTAACTCACCATACTAGCACTTTCATTTAATAGAACTTGGGCTCTCACCTCCATATAAATGAGAAATCCAAGTGCCACTTTCACAAACCACACAGAACCATACCGGCATTGGGCACTGAGGTACATCCGGCCTCCACTTGTCAACACTGCTGGCTTTGCAGATGACTCCCCTTCTAACCTACTAAGACCCCAACACCAGTTTCCGCTAGTTGAACCCCGTACAATAAAACCCCCAAAATGTCAGAGCTACTCTATTAAAGACATTTAATTGCATTAGTTATGTGTGATAATGATGTTGAGTCCTCAACAAGGTGGTGTTTGAATATAATGATGTTAAAATCCTCACAGAGATGGTGTTTGATTGTAATTATTTCAATGGCCCCACACAGATGGTCTATGTATATTCAGATGTTTAAGTCCCCACAAAGATGGTTTATGATGACAACATTAGCATCCTTTACAGAGATGGCATCTGATAACAGTGATGATTATCTCCCCATGAAGATGGCAGTGGTGATGATTAAGTCCCCAGAGATATAGTGTGTGCCAAAAAGGAGGTTGAAGACCCCACAGAGATGGTGTGTGATAATGGTAATGATTAAGTCCCCACAAAGACGGTGTGTGATTAAATAGGTTGAAGACCCCACAGAGATGGATTTTGAATATACTGATGTTAAAGTCTCCACAGAGATGATGTGTGATTATTATGATTTTAAAGTCCCCATGGAGATGGTGCGTGATAATGGTGATGATTAAGTCCCCATAGTGATGGTGTGTTATTATAATGATGTTAAAGTCCCCACAGAGATGGTGTGTGATTAAAACAAGGCTGAAGACCCCACTAAAATGGAGTTTGAAGATAACGATTTTAAAGTCCCCACAGAGATGGTGCGTGATAATGATGATGATTATGTCCCCATAGAGTTGATGTGTGATTAGAATGATGTAAATGCTGTGTGATAAAAATGAGGCTGAAGACCCCACAGGGATGGTGTTTGAATATAATGATGTTCAAGTCCCCGCAAAGATGGTGTGTGATAATGATGAGTATGTCCTCATAGAGCTGGTGTGTGATTATAATGATGTAAAAGTCCCCACAGAGATGCTGTGCGATATAAATAAGGCTGAAGAACCTACAGAGATGGTGCTTGATAAGAGTGGTGTAAAAGTCCTCAAAGAGATAGTGCGATTATGATGATGCTACCTTCGACACAGAGATGATGTGTGACAATTGTGCTGTTAAAGTCGTTGATGATATGCAATATATATATATATATATATATAGAATAGCCTTGTACCACAGTATAAGGCTGTCGGAGTGCACTCCAGAAAACAAACCCACGTGGTGATTCCACACTGGACCCAGAGTAGCAAAGAGACCAGCAGTCATCCAAAACGTCCAAAATGTTCTTTAATAAAATGCCATGGACATAAGAAAAATGTGGACAACGACGCGTTTCGCGGCAAAGCTAGCCGCTTGATCACGATGAGGGTGCAGAAACAAAAGAAGTCCATTTAAACCCGTGTGTTCTCTATGGAATACATGGATAGATTGTCCAGAACAATGGTAGCCATTTTTTCCCACAGAATCCACCATGTTTGAAAGTGTTTAAACCCACAGTGGGTTACCTTAGAAAACATTAAATTACATGAAATACATTTGTTAGGCAGATCCAATTGGCTTGCGATATATCGCTTTTCTCAACATGTAAGCCATACATTTTAAATTTCGGTAGGTGTCCTCCTGTTGCACATGTTACGTTTATAAATGTATTATTAATTTTGTTTATAAAACGAATATATGTTTTAAGGTGTGTATTGAATCAGGTCGATATGTATGTGTAGTGCTGCGTGTATCGTGTTTGTTTATTAGTCTAAAACACGTTTGTCTAATGTCAAAGAACACGCTGAAAAAATACCAATGTATTCCATACTGATCAATTATCGCAATCCTGGATAATTTGTAAAGTAATATACCTGCAATTCATGAATGGATTGCAAAGAGATATGTGTCAATGTAGCTAGTGACATATATTCTAAATTATTGTACATCATATTGTTGGTAGGCTATGTGATGAAAGTGCAAGTGCCATTTTTGCATAAACCGCATATGGAGATGCATAAAGTGCAAGTGCATGTGCAAAGTCGCAGTAACTAACCCCTGCGGGTAATGTGCAAATAGCAATATAGCAGCATAGAAATCCTTAAACAAGGATATATAAAGTGCTTAGTGCATTCTTAGCCTTGATCTAGGAACAACAAATTGTAAATACACAACTATACAGATGATCAAACAATTAAGATACAAGACTGCGACAAAGGATAAAACCCTAATTGGTAGATCAATCATACCTGAGCAATAATCGTAACCAGTCTAATGTGCATTATAAAAGGAGGAACACTTTGAAAATCAGTAAAATAGAATATAACTACGGGTTTAAAATGAAGTTCCTAGATAACATAGCAATAAAATTGCTCACTCTACATATAAAACAAAGAAAGAAAACATTAAAATTAGATAGCTGGAAGTAAGAAGAGATCTAAAATTCATTCAATTACTGTCTTTGGAATATTGAATTGATAGACTCTAAAACCTACAAGCTAATGTGAGAAATGACAGTGGTGTCAACAAACCATGTAGCATAAAGATCAATGTGCGAGTATAATAAATAACACCATGATCCCATATATATCAGACCAGCTGATGGAACTGCAGATTATGTCAGGCGTGTCCCAAAGAGCTACAGTAAAATGCAAAGAGTTGACGAAAAAGGGGGGGTCTCAAAGTAAAAGCCCAGAACAGATACAATTCAAGATGTATGAGACAAATACAGATAATAAATTTAAGACCCAAGAAAAGTATAAAGTTCCTCATCCAGATTGTGTCCCTTGGGTTTCTTAGTTTCTAGATCCAATATATATTTCGCCTCAGTTTGTCTAGGGAGCAATTCACGGTTTCCTCCTCTAAGTGCCTTTGGAATAGCATGTATCCCAAAGTAGGCAAAACCAAGTAGGTTGCCACCATGTTTTTCCTGAAAATGAAGAGCCTTCGGATACGTAGAATCGATATTCTTGATGGCTCTTATGTGTTGCAATATTCTCAATTTCAGTTTGCCAATGGTACTACCAACGTACCACTTGTCACAAGGGCAAGTGAGTACGTACACACCATGCTCAGTTTCACAGGTGATATGAGATTTGATAATCACGTTTTTGTGTAGTATTGGATGAAGGTAGTTTTTTGTATTCTTGGCAAATTTGCACGCTTTACATTTCGTACATTTCTGGAAACCGTCTGGTATTGCTCCAAGCCAACTTTGGCCTATTGAGACGATTTTAGGACACATATAACTGGATACAAGGTGATCCCTGAGTGAGGCAGAGCGTCTAAAGGTAATGTTGATGTTATTACCCAGGATGCTTCGCAAATGTTCATCTTGTTTCAATATATGCCAATGTTTATGCATTATGTGACGTATATTGTTGGAAGCTTTGCTATATGTTAGAATTAGTCTGGTATCTCCTGTTTCCAAACTAGTTACCAATGGAACTTTGGACATCAACAAAATAGAGCGATCTTTCTCTCGTGCCTTATTATACGCTCTTTCCAACACTTTTTTGGGATAACCTCTTTGTAGGAACTTCAGGGCCATACTACCACATTCTTTATCAAAGGTTTCAATTTGGGAACAGTTGCGTCTTATGCAAATGAATTCGCCATAAGGTATGCTCCACTTCAGGGCTGTAGGATGGTTGCTTATAGCATGCAGTGGTACGTTTGAACTGGTAGGTTTGCGATACAATTCTGTCACTAGTTCACCTTCTGCCAAAATAACAAGAATATCTAAGTAGATGATAGCAGTCTTGCTATGGGATTCGGTGAATTGTAAATCAAATGCATTGATGTTAAGTAATTTAACAAACTCCAACCATTCAGTGATAGACCCATCCCAGATAATGAATAGGTCATCTATGTAACGTAACCAAAGTACAACCTTATCAGTATTAGCAGCATTGGTAGATGTCCAAACTTCAAACTTCTTCCACCAGCCCATAGTGAGATTAGCGTACGAAGGAGCAAATGTTGTTCCCATAGCTGTACCTTGCAACTGGGTATAGAAGTTCTTGTTAAATAAAAAGCTGTTATTTGTCAAACATAGGTTAATCATTTCCAGAATCATCTTGCCATGTTCTAAAAGGTTGAGGGATCTGGTTTTTAGAAAGTAATCACATGATTTGAGGCCATCTGTGTGCTTGATGGATGTATATAAGGAGACCACATCCAGTGTAGCTAGTATGTATGTCTTCTCCCAAGGTATGCCATCAATTTTGTTGAGGAAGTCTTTAGTATCGCGTAGATATGACGGTAAGGTGGTGACGAATTGAATAAGGGTTTCGTCCGCTAATTTTGATATCTTTTCACGTAGTGCAGCACATAGCGTAACTATCAGCCTTCCTGGTGGTTTAGTTCTGTTCTTATGCACCTTGGGTAGGAAATAGATAGTAGGCATCATCGGAAACTGCGGATGTAAATATTTACAGATGTCCTCATCAAGCAGGCCTTTCTCTTTCCATTTCGTGAGCAGGTCAAAGAGTGTATTGTTCATCTCGGCTGTTGGATCTGTGGCCAGTAGCTTGTAACAGTCAGTATCCTTAAGTTGTCTATTGGCCTCATTGATATAATCTTGCCGATTCATGATGACTATGTTTGTCCCCTTATCTGAGGGTTTAATAACACAGTCGTCCATTCTGCGTAAATTGGACAAGATCTCCTGCTCACGACGAGTTAGATTGCCTTTCATATTCATTTTCTTTTTTCTGAATTTTTTCAGATCACTTATAACCAAGTCTTGAAACGCCTCAACATGCCCTCCTGGGTTAAACATAGGATTGAAGCGGGATTGTAATTTAAGTTTGCTTTTACTAGGCCAATCAGTTTGTATATTCATTAGTTCCCAATGTGGGTCACTGATGTCTTCATTGTCTTGCCATTCCGTTTCAAGATGGAAGAGGTCACGTAATATATGTGAATCCTCAATTGTCACTGGGGTGTAGCCACCCAGAGGCTCATCTTTTTTAGGTGTGAGTGGATTTATGGCAAAGAACTTTTTCAGCCGAATCTTACGCATATACTTGTCAAAGTCAATTTGAGTTTCTGCATAATTGTATGGGGACGTAGGGCAAAAATTAAGACCCAACTTTAGTACAGTTTGTTCTTCGCGGGTAAATTCTCGTGATGTGAGGTTAATGATAGACATGTCTGGTATTTTGCTTTGTTCTTGCATTAATTTTTTGTCCCAGAGCGTGTTTTTCTGTCTGTCTTGTCTGCTGCTGCGATTTCTCTGGCAGTAGCTCCTCCTTGTTTTTTTGATCCTAGCGTCTTGGTTGGTTTTCCTCGCCCTCTTCCTCTGGTTGTTTTGCCATTGTTTTTGTTTCTGCCATCCATATATAATGTGTGACAATGGTGCTGTTAAAGTCGTTGATTATATGCAACATATATATATAACTGAATCCTGTATAACCTGGCTTATGCTATTTTTGTGGCTTCTTGGGATTATGTTCTGCAATGGAGGAAGGTGGGAGTTGGTGGCAGTAGAGTAAATGGTGAGCTGTGAATTCTTAAGTGTTGATTAGTACAGATTTGGATACACATGTTTACTGTGAGATTGTGAAATGAAGAGTGAAATGGACACATGGGTCTTGCGTGGACACATGAGCCCAGGTGTGTTGCATCATATACTTCTAGCAGGTGTACCCGTGCTTCGCACAGTAAATACTATTTCAGTCCTAGTTTGAAGTGTATTTAATTAACTAAGCCAATGCTTCTGAGTAGACAATATTGATAGTCTTTCCTGTAGGAGCTAGTGTGAGCAAATTGTCTTTATTTCCAACTCTGGAGCAAACCACATAAAGCTTACCATGAGAAAGGCCTGAACCCCATAAATCAATTCCAGCTACTTTGAGTTGGATCATTGAGATTACACAGCAACATTATTGGTGTCTCAATCTAAGTCGAGGCAGCAGCAACCGCAACATAAGTGCTGTATGTCTAGGGTTGAAGTGTGTAAGCTTGAAGTGTTGTACCCATACGTGTACGGCGGAAGCATGTAAGCTTTGTACTGTTGAGGTGGCATACATTCAACAACGTCTGTGGGAAATTAAGTTACCGTAATTATCATAAGAGATTTGCCACGATGTGACGGACAATGTAATTGCGGACACTATAGAAGAGTCATGCACCATTTCCTGTTGCCCGTATTACTACAAAAGTACTGTTTCGTTCACCCGCATGACTTCAAAAGTGAGTGCCACTAATGTCAGCTAGAATGCTGATAGTGTGGAAAGTTTGGAGCAATGAACTTCTGAGGTTTTCATGAACTGCTGAACTTTAGCAACAATGAACGTAGAACTACTGCAGAACTATGGCGGAGAGCCATATGATAGGGGTAAGCATTGCACATTGCTTAGAAAAACAGATAAAAGGTATATTGTATATGTGTTACATTGTCTAAACCATGGAACCTACCTACATGCCAAATTTCAAACAGACACAAATACATATCCACAAACGTCCCTTTTATATATGGGATAAATTACACACCGTAATCATATTTCTGGTGCTTGGATCTGCTTAGATCCACATGGTCTGCATAGTCCAACATCTAGTCGAAGTTGCAGAGTATTAGAAGATTTGTTTTCAAAACTCAATAAATGGACGTCAACAGGGCGTGTTAATAATACTATCCTTAGTGTGATGTGTACTGTACCCATGGTCCTTCACGCATCGAGGTCCCATGAGGTTGCATGAAGTGTAGCGTGAGTACAGATGTAAAATAGCAGAAATAGTGATAGCCCAGAAAACTACTAGGCACCTTCTACTGCAGAAGGGGAGGAAGGGTGGGCGCATGTGAATCTAAGCAGAAACAAGCACCAGAAATATGATAACGGTGAGTAATGTATTCCTTATGGAGCTTGTGGATCTGCTTAGATCATATGCTCTGCATAGATTATCGAGCAGTATCTGGAGAAGGAGGTGGTGAGAAGGTACAGCGGCAAATAGATGTTTTAGGACCTCTTGTCCCACCTGTGAATGTGCTTTAGAGTATGTGTCAATGCAATAATGCTGTGTGAATGTATGGATGGAACTCCATGTAGCAGCTTTGCAAATGGCGTCTAGAGGGATGTTTGCAATGAAAGCTAGGGTAGCTCCTGTACCTTTGGTAGAGTGAGCCCTGGGGGTGAAAGGTAAGACTTTCTTGAATAGGGAATAGCAGAGCTGTATGAACTTAACTATCCATCTGGAGATGGCGTTCTTTGACATGATCGCCTTCTCTTCCAGGTGCTATGGAAACAAAGAGTTGGTCTGTTTTCTTTAGAGGTTTTGTTTTGTTTACATAGTACAAGACCGCCCTCTGTCCATCAAGTGTATGGAGGCTTCTTTCTGCTGAGTTAGATGGATTTTGAAAGAAGGTAGGGAGGTCTATAGATTGATTAACATGAAACTTTGAAATTAACTTAGGTGAGAACCTAGGATATGTTCTGAGGACAACCTTGTCCTTGTGTATTATGAAGAAAGGGTCTTGTATGAACAACACCTGTAGCTCACTGATTCATCTTATAGATGTGATAGCTACTAGGAATGCAGTCTTGTAAGTCAGATGTTTTAGGCTGGCCTTGTGCACAGACTCAAAGGGTGGACCCATGAGCTTTGAGAGCACAACAGTGATATCCCAACCCAGAGAAGGGTTGGAAATGGGGGGGTATAGCCTCTTTACCCCTTCCATGAATGCTTTAATGACAGGAACTTTCCGCCAGGACACCTTGTTCTGTGAAGTGGTGTAAGCTGACAGGCGCCAGATGAACTTTGATGGTATTAAATACTAGGCTGGAGTCTAGTAGGTAAAGCATGTAGTGTAGAATGTTAGCTGGAGAACATTCTGTTGGATTTAGTGTTTGTGATGTCCACCATATCACAAATGTCTTCCACTTACTGAAATAGCAGTGTCTGGTGTTGGGTTTTCTTGCCTCTTTTAGGATGTCCATGCACCTCTGTGGAAGATTCAAGTGGGCAAATACGATGATTTCAGGAGCCAACTTGCCAAGCTCATAGATTGAGGGTGCGGGTGGAGGGATGCTCCCTTGTGTTGTGTTAGCATGTTGTATGGGCACAAGAGCTTGATTGGGTCGCATTTCACTAGTTTGAGCAGATGTGGAAACCAAGGTTGTCTAGCCCCCATAGGGATTCGAGTTAGCTGTTCCTGGTGCATATTGTTCACTATTTTGCTCAGGAGTGGTGTCAGGGGGGAAAAGCGTAAGCAAATTTCCCTGACTAGTTCATCCACAGGGCATTCCCCTTGGATCCTGGTTGGGAAAACCTGGATGTGAAGTATGGGCATTGTGCGTTTGGGCTTGTGGCTAACAAGTCTAATTAATGGGTGGTGACCCCATTGTGAGAATATTCTGTCTAGGATATCTGTCAAGTTGCCACTCGTGTTCTTCTGGTAGAGGGTATCTGCTTAGAGTGTCTGCCAGAGAACTGAGTTCCCCTGGAACATGTTGAGATGTTAGGAACATGTTCCTCTTGAGTGCCCACTTCCATATTTTTGGAGATGGCTTGGACAGACTTTGAGAGTGTGTGCCTCCTTGCTTCTTTAGGTAGAACATGGCAGTGGTGCTGTCTGTGAGGACCTGCACTGTTTGACCTGCCAGATGTTGCTGAAAAGCTTGAAGAGCCTTGAGGACTGCCAATAGTTCCAGGAAGTTGATATGTTTCTGAGCTGTAGCGCATGTGCACTGGCTGTGGGCTGTGTAGTGGAAAAAGTGAGCCCCCATCTGGCAACTAAGGCATCTCTAGTGAGGATTGCTTATGGTGGTGGAATGCGAAAGGGTTTTCCTTTGAGTAGGTTGCTTCTGGACCACCAGTGAATAGTCTGTACAAAGGTTAGCGAAACAACCAATAGATCGTCCCACTGACCGCTTGCCTGAGACCATTGTTTTGCTAACCATTCCTGCATTGGACGCATGCGCAGGTGTGCGTATATAGCTAAGTGAATGCATGAGGCCCTCATCTCGAGCAATCACATTGCTTTGCATACAGTTATTGGTGATTGACTTGGTAGTGAGGCACTTGCAACAGCATGTTTTGCACTTTCTCGTTTGAGGGGAAAGCCAGCTCCTCTTTTGTCTTTAGAATAGCCCCTAGAAATTGTTTTATTTGGCTGGGGACTAAGCTTGATATCTTTTTGTTGACAGAGAAGCCCAGATTGAAAGGAAGGTCTATTGTCTTTTGAGTATTTTGTTGGCAAATTTGAGGAGAGTCCCTGTTAATTAGTAATTCAATTAGTAAGTTAATTAGTAATTAGTAAGTCATCCAGGTGAGGGTATACTGGGGTGGACTTTCTGTGCAGTTGTGCTGCCTCCACCCCAAGTACCTTTGTGAATCCTCTTGTTGCTAAGGCGATGCCGAAGGGGAGTACCTTGAACTGGTGGTGAACTCCCTGTATCTTGAAGCAAAGATATTGTATATGCACTGGGAGCATTGAAATATGAAAGTATGCATCTTTCATATCCAATGTTGCCATGTAATCACCTCTTTTTAGGAGTGGGATTACCTCTTGGAGCGTGGTCATGCAACATTTCTGAGGTTTGACATATTTTTTTCAGGGTGTAGATCTAATACTGGACGCATGGAAAGGTCTTTCTTTGGCATAAGGAAGTACATTGAATAAATATCCTTGTTTACCTGGTTTGCTGGGACGACCTTTGTTTTGGCCGCTGTTAGGGTGCTTTTTGTAACAACTCGATACAATATCCACCTGCCATGGTGGACAACACCTACTTGCCTGATGTTATCCCCTCCCATGCATGGGTAAAGTGTGAAATTCTGCCTCCTGCTGGAGTGGCATGGGAGGGGACCTGAAGTGGGGCGTCATTGTTTGGGAGTTGTGGAGCCTCTCCCAGGTGAGGTTGGACACCTTCCTCTGCCTCTTTTATGTACTCATTGAAAATTGGGAGAGGAACCTTGACCTATTGGCCCCAAGACGAGAACTGTCTGCCCTGAGTGTAGCCCGAGGAATGTTGAGCGCCCTGACCCCAAACCCTTCTAGAGTTTGAGAAGCTCCGTTGAACATAGGGCTTGCTTGAGTGCCATACTCCTGCTTAGCACTTTTAAGGGCATCTTCAACAGCCTTCCCGAATAACACATTAGGCTCCACTGGTATGTTTAAGAGGGCTGCCTGAGTTTCTGACTAAAACCTCAATTATCTGAGCCAGCGCTTGATGAGTGTACCCTCTGCTATGATACATCCTGCATTATCTGCTGAATCAAAGTAATTTTTCAAGATGCAGTTTGATATCTGCTTGCCTTCTGAAATAGTTTGAAGCAACTGAGCCTCTAGGGGTTCCAGGGTGCCTTCAATTTGGCATTCCAGGCCATCCCATTTGTGGCAATCATAGCTAGCTAAAAGCGTAGTTTTGTTGGCCATTCTGGTCTGGTATGCTGCAGAGGAGGCAACCTTTCTCCCAAAAGTATATCTTTTTTTTGCTTTCCTTGTCTGGCAGGGCCTCTGCCAATGCCAGGGGAGTACCAACCCTTTTTCTGTTGGTGGTTAGTCAGTAGGCACTGATCTGAACAGTTTTTCCATTCTGGGGTTGACCGCCCTTGTGAACCTAGGCATCTGTAGGGATGACTGGATGCTTCTTTGTTCAGTCTGCATGAGCGAAATAAACTCAGAGGCAGAATTGTTGTCTCCCAGGATGTCTTCCACAAAGTCTTTGTCGACCTGTGCCTCCTGAGTGTCGATATTAAAGTGTTGTGCAGCCTTTAGTAGCAGTTCATTGTACTGTATTTGGTTTTCAAAGGTTACATCTGCTATTGGCTGGTCCTGGTGGTCTGGCGACTGAATTATGTAAATGTCGTGTCATAAAATGGGTCTTGGTCTTGACTATAAAGGTCCCCTTGAGACCCTGATTCTTGAGACCCAGAGGGGTCGTCATAGTAGGAGTCCTAAGAAGGGTCTTGGTAGGTTAAGGCCAGAGTGCCTAGAGCAGAGGTCCTAGGCTGTGGCTCAAGACAAGACCTGTTGGCTCTTGTGTTGAGTGCCCTGGTTGTGAGCCATCTTTAAGGGATGTGAGTTGATCTGGATTCCTGTCCACAAAGCATCCTCTATAAAATCTTATTAACTTGTTCAGGAGTATAATCACATGAAAGTTGGAAGCCTGACATGATTGGGGTGGCCTGGGAGGGAGCCTGGTATTTGTGGTGCATAGCCCCTGATAATTAGTCTATAGGGGGAGAGATGTTTATAGGTTGTGTTCTTTTCGAGGACAAAGGCATCAACATTTTTTTTCTGTGACCTTGCCTTAAGCAGGTTAGCAGTGACATGTTTTTTGATTAGCTAATTTTTTTGGGGGACGCCGAAATACCTTTAACTGTCTGCATTTCAGCACACGAAAGGAGGGCCTTTTTGTGTGCAGTGTCCGAACCAACCTTGGGATCCGGTTTCGGAGGCATGTCATGAAACAAAAGCATACCCGATAGCCCAAAGGACAGTAAAGACCCTGAGGCTTTCTCCTTGGACACCGCATGGGCCGTCGAGCAGTCTGTTGGGCGTGCGGCAAAGCAAATGATAGGAAAGAAGGAGAGTCTAACCTTTCAACTAATTAAAGGCATCAGCCTGGAAGAGCACTCCACATTTGTGACTGACTTTGATGGAGAAAAGAACAATCTGAAGGACCTTGAAGCGTAAAGGACCATGTGTACAGTATACATCACACTAGGGATAGTATTACTAACGTCCATCGACGTCCGTTTTCCGAGTTTTGAAACCAAATCTTACAATACTCTGTGACTTCCACTAGATGTCACACTATCCAGAGCATGTGATCTAACCAGATGCACATGTTCCAGAAATATATAGATAGAGAGGGAGATAAGGATTCATCCTACGAGCATGGGTAGGTGTGGCAAAGCACCATGGTGGGATAATATGAGAGATTACAAGGTTTATCATTTTATGGAGTGAAATGTGAACACGCAACGTGACGTTCTATAACATCACAGTAATGATTGTGTAGACCCCACAGAGATGTTGTGCGATGTTGTTTAGGTTAAGTCCCCACAGAGATAGTGTGTGAGGATGGAAATGTCAAAATCACTGCCACTGTGTACTGAGATGGTAATGTGTAATATCCTGCTTTGCCCTATTTGACAGTGTGTGCTAATGAAGCTGTTACATTTCACATAGAGAGGCCGTGAGCTATTATTTTGATTTCTTTGGTCCCAGAAAGGTGTTGTGTGATGAGAGGAAACAGAGGAAACTGGATTATAAATTAGGTGTCAGCCACCAAATTAGCATGTAGACCACATCTCCCCTAATCAATAGACATTTTCTGCAAAGCAATTGATTGATGATAGTGATGATAGTGAGGCTTTCGTCTACATTGCATTTTGTATGTTGAGCCTGAGTGCAATGTTGCTAAAGGTAAAGGGCCTGATTTTGAGTTGAATGGAATTATCTTTGATAATTCTGTTAAATCCATTTATCGTTCCTGCCAATGTTAATGGAATTAAAGCCCCAGACCTGGAGATAAATCCTCCAGATTCTGAGTTGGTGTTAATCTCCATTATGAAGTCCTGTAGGACTCCAACAGGGCATATTGGAGTTACAATGTGCATCATTTGCTGTTTGTTTGTTTTATTATTTATAATGCGCAACATACCCTAGGGTAACAGGGCGCAGCAGTTACACGAATATGCAAAGCTTAGTTACAGAACATTAATATTTACATACAGATATTAAATACATAAAAGGTATATACAGATGGATCATATTTATACATAAGAGGTATATACAGATAGATCATATTTATAGACGGCGGTGCAGGAGTAAAAATACAAGAGATACATACAACTTACTTACAATAGCAGAATATACAGGTATGAGTGGTAGTAAGTTGGGTGTGTAGAGGTATACAGTTGGGGGAGGGGTAGTTATGGCTCCTTGTAGAGGGTCCTGAATGCTTACTGCATTAGGTGAGCATTTGCTTACATCCACTTCTACGTTTGATGGGCATTCGCTTTCAACCACAGGATAGTGTTTGTCCTAAAATCTTGGTAGAGGAGGTCAGTTCTCAGTGTTGGAGGTAGGGAGTACCACAGTTAAGCTGCTTTCACCAGGAAGCTGTTGCCACCGATTGTGGAGCGATTGAAAGTAGGGATAGAAAGGCAGTCTTTATAGGCTGTTCTAGAGGGTCTCAAGGAGATCTGTCTATGGAACCTATTGACCAGGTAAGAGGATGCAGCGTTATTAAGGGATTTGTGGGTGAGTGATAGGGTTTTTAGGCGGATTTTATCCATAGTTGGGAGCCAGTTATTCTGTCGGCTACTCTCAGAGATGTGGTCCCTTCTGGATAAGCCCAATGCCGCTCTAAGGGCATTATTTTGTAGGGTTTGAATTTTTCTAATGGTAGCTTTAGTTGTCCCAAGATAAAGGGCATTACAATAATCAAGGTGAGACAGGATGAGGGCTCTGGCCAGGGTAGTGCACCTAGAGTCAGATAAAAATGGTTTAGCTGTGCGGATAAGTTTGCACGTGTAGGCCGAGGAGGACGCTAGAGAGTTAACCTGTTTGGCAAATGAGAGTGTTGAGTCTAGGTAAAAGCCTAGCATTTTTCCCTCATGTCCTACTTTGATGATATTGCCGTCAATTGAAAATGAAGAGTAATCGGGTCCTAGTTTCTTTAGGCTGGAGGTAGTGCCCAGGATGATGAGTTCAGTTTTATCATCATTCAGGCATAGTCCATGTGTGGCCATCCATGCTTGGATGATGATGTACACTCTATTCACCAAAGCCAAATCCTTTTCATAATCCCCAGAAAGCGGGAGGAGGATCTGGGTATCATCTGCATAGTTAATATTGGTGATACCGAAATGATCCAGATCATCCAAAAGGGGCTTGGTACAAATGTTGATGTTGCTAAATCCTCAATTTTTCTGGAGGAAAAACCTCCTAGCAGTCTAGCTAAACTTAAAAATCGACAGATGGTGTGTGGTCAAACTGGTAGTTAGTCTATTACTGACTTTTTATTTACTGCACTGCCATAATTGTAATTAGGTCCAGGGTTGTGGTGTGCTGTTGGTTCTAAAGCCCCCGCAATTATGGTATTTGACAATATTGAAGATTGTGCCTCTACCCAGTTGGGAAACTGTACTTTTAGTTAATGTCCCTGACATAGAAACTTGTGATGATGGTGATGTTAAAGTTCCATACATACCATGTAGTCTATACAATGATTATTTTGGAGCAAAATGGATTTAGAGCCCTTCGTACAAGGGTACACTATACCAAGATTAAAGGTTCATAGAAAATTCTGTCCCGTCCATATGCTCACATAGCAATAGTACATCAAAGTTTCATATGCTTTTTCATGTAAGAATGAAAAACAATGTTCAATGTCATTTCAATCACTTTAATGTTTCAGCTCAATTGTAATTTTATTTCATCATCCAAAGAGTGGCAGTATGCAATGCAGAAGCCAATGCATTTTGGAATGCAGTCTGTCATCAGGGCTAAAACTGTTCGTTTAGCATGCATCATTAAAGCAGTGTACAAATTCACATTTTGATCAATGTAGCTTAAACAAAATCTATGGTCATCTATGAGAAGGGGAAAAGATTTCTTGTGGCCTCACTATTGCGAATGTCCCGATGGAACAAGTGATCTCGAACGATTATCTGGGAGTGATGTAAGTGGGACCAACAATTGTTTAGGTCACCAGCTACTCTGGCGGAATTACAAAGTTTGCATACGAATATGGGGGCAGTGTTTTGGGACCTTCTTTAGAGACATATAAACTTCAAGCGAGACAGGCTGCACTATATGGGACATACATATGGGGCCATGTAAAATGTGGGGGCTTCAGCGTGATTCAAAACGGATTCCTCAAAAAAACCTGGGTCTATTAAATAGCACGTCAACTGTGATGATGAAGAAAGAAAGTGGTCTATCACATATAGCAAATGTCATCGCCCTTAGACCAATACTTTACTGGAAAAGGTTGTGTTCTAGGCCTGGATTTCTTAATATCAGGAAGTGGCTTTAGATGTTCTTGGCCAAGAGGGTGGATCGACGTGAAGAACATTCAGGAACTAGGGAATCAGGAAGTATGAACTAATACAGAGACCATCACCAGTTTTTCAAAAGAGATAGTCAAGGCAGATCATAGCCTAAAATGTTGCCAGGATATATTGAATGTGATTTCCAGATCATCATCATTAGTCATTTATTGGAAAACAAAAATTGTATAGGCTATGAACCCTAATGAAATCTAGATTTGAGAGCATATTATATACAAAGTTCCGATGAAAAATATTTTCTCTTTCCACATGTGGCTCTTTCAACTACTTATCTATACAAGAATAGATTCACATTGCGCGTATATCCAGGGCAAGTTTTAATGCAGAATTCCATGTGTGTATTCATGTACTGTGCACCCTGAAACGTGTTCCGAGCCTCTTCTTCTGAGGCTGCATCTGCCCATCATAAATCAGTTACAATATACATAGAGCACATCAGGTCAAAAACAAATCCTTTGGCACCAGACACGACCAGCAATACAATTGGTAATTGGTGAATAAAAAATAAAAAATAATAAAAGTGCATCATTATGATTGTTGTTCCATATACAAAGCAAAATACATTGTATGCATATAACCCCATAGGGTAAGAGAGCCAATTCAGAGATAAGGAGAAAAACATGAAAGGGTAAACAATAATGAGCCACACATGCATAATGTACAACAAATGCACAAACAAGGGAGAGAAAAGAGAAAAGAAACAATAATATATAGTTATTAAGTTGGCCTTTACACCTTGTGTCTGATTAATGCAGAAGAAATGTGTCACAACAAAGCCTGCACCACACACATGGCCAAAGTACCTTAAACATGAATACACACATGCAATTCTGCATTAAAACCTGCCCTGGATATACGCGCAGTGTGAATGTATTCTTGTATATAGAAGTTCCTTCTCAGTGGGGTTTGAGCAGTAAACCCCACAATTTGATTAATTCACCTGCTGCGAGCATTGGGAACGTATTTGTCAGCACACTAAAAATTGGAGACTATGGGCCTCATTACAAGTCTGGCGGTAGCTGTGCTGGGAAAAACCGGCAGGCTGCCACCGGACCGTAATACCATTCCGCCTCTGTGATTGCCGGAATCACCGGGGCATTACAAGCCCGCTGACCCGGTAATTATGGAGGCGGAATTCTGTAAATCCCCATTCCCATGGGGATGGGGACCATGGAAACACTGGTTCCATCTATAACAGAGCCGGTGTTTCCATGTCCGCCTGCAGGCGGGTGGTGTTACTCCTGCCAGGTCAGACCTGGGCGGGAGTGACACATCCCGCCTTCAGGACTCAGAATCAGCCGGTCCCGAAACAACAGTGGTGGCAGATTTACCGCCACTGTTGTTTCCGGACCGGCTGACTTGTAATGAGGCCCTATATCTTCTATGTATAAACCGGAGACTCACACATACTTTAGTTGTTGTGTCCCAGCACTTTATGCTTAGTGCGTTTCAAAATGTGATCTTCCCTTTGAATTGTAGCTACTCCCAGAAAGCCTTTGTCCAAAACCTCATCCTGACAATCAAATAACAAGTAAAACATAATTTTGTGTTTAGTTTGCTGGGTCTGCCAAAATACCCAGTGATGATTTAGCACGGTGTATAACCATCGCTTTTAAATAATGTGATAGAAAATTGTACTCAATTCTGAAATTCAATGCACATCTGCTGCTGGGACACACCGCATACCCAAGTCTGAATTACAGCCACTCATACAATACAAAACATGAACAACTATTTCTTTCACATACCTAGTTGAGGACACCGTACAAAGGTTTTCACAAATCAGATCAAATTTAGAACTCACTGCCTCATCACAAGTTTGGCAGTAACCCTTAAATGCGGTGGTAACGCTATTACTGCCGCATTTAAGGGTCCACCAAATCACAGGTTTGGCGGGATTTACCCCCAGCTCTTAGCTGGGGGTAAATCCACCACAATTCTGCTGATTTTCAGTGCTATTACCTCACGCTAATACCGCCAACGGTAGTAGTACTGAAAATTCCCCATTGGGCTCAATGGGGAATGGGAAATTCCCGAATGGGCCCAATGGGGAATGGGTAATTACTGATTAGCTAATAGGGCTGGGGATTTGGCAGTGTTACCGCCGGGATACCACCCAACTCGTGATGAGGCCCTGCCAGTGTTAAATGTGTCCCCATTTAATTGGTCATACCATTTTTGTATCTCTGGATCACCAACAGAGGAGGAATGCACAAGGAACACACAATGAGAATACCCAAATGAACAACCAGAAAGGTGTAGAAAGGACAACATAAAACAGTGGAGCAACCTGGGTTTTGACCAGTTAGACGGAGTGTGCTAATGCACCTGAACACTCTACATTTGTATCAATGGTTAGAATATCTCATCTATCTTCTACCAGTGGCAGTTGGTGAATTTATTAATTGATGGGGTGTAAATCTTTTCCACAAATATGCAGAACCGACTGAGCATAGCGTGGGAGCCCAAACAAACCAAAAAATGGATTGGGGTGTTCTCCCTTAAGAAAATATTTAAAATAATGGGTTGAATTGGTGCATTCTACAGAACATATTTTGTCAAAAATTAAGTGAAAAGCCACTCAGTGTGTAATCGTTTCTGTAGGGTAGATCATGAAAAAATCAAATGGGTACAATTTACAAACAGTGCACAGAAGCATTGTCCAACACATTTTCATGATGTGTTTCACTTAATTACAAGCACGTATAAAACACAGAGGAAAATACCAATGTTTGCTTTGCACAGAATGCAAGTAATGAAAACTAGAAGAGTATATGTCCATGCTGGCTATGCCAATGTAGGCCAGTATTGCCACATAAGAACATACTCCTATTGGTTTTCCCAGTCAAATTCCATGACACAATGGGCCTCATTACAACCTTGGTGCTAAGTGCACCAACTTTTACACCATGGTGGATGGCAGATTTACCGCCCCATTCCAAGGTGAGTGGGGCGGTAAATCCCCATTTCCCATTTTCCCTTCCCCATTCCCATTTTTGCCCCATAGGGCATAATGGGAGTGGGGAAGGCGCTAATTACGCCTCCGTAAATTACGGCGGCGTAATTAGCACCATGGCAGGTTAGCGCCATGGATTTTAACGCCTGCTAAAAGCAGGCGTTAAAATCAGAATCAGGCGTTAAGGGTTAACGGTGGCGTTAACCCTTAACGCCTGAGTTGTAATGAGGCCCAATAAGAAACATGTTCAGCCTGGCTGCATCACTGTAGGCCAGTATGGCGACATATCATTAATAGTATTGGCCTAACTATTGATGCCCTGATAAAAAAGCCATGTCACAGTAGGACAACATGACCAAACTGCCTGCAACAATGTAGGTCAGTCTAGCCATGTAATAATGTTCATCATATTTGCTTTACCCATGATGCCTAGTATAAAATGTCATGCCACACTAAGAAAACTCATCCTGACCGCATGCCCCAACGTAGGCAAGTAAAAAGAATGCCATGTCACATTAAGAAAACAAAGCCATAGTGGCAGGACCAAAGTAGACCAGTCTAGCCTAGCTACATAATAACACTTATCAAGTTAGCTTTACTATGGATGCACAGTAGTAATAATTGCCATGCTACACTAGCAATATCTCTCCAGGCAGGAGCCTAATGAGCCTCCCTCCAACCCCAAATCACATAAATTCAGAGGTCGCAGGCCAGCAGAAATGCAAGCACACAGGACGGATAGGTGATGTTATCCTACCAGACAAAGGATTCCTATATGTGCCTGCAGTATTCACTTGCTCATTCACAAGTGCATCTACATACAGTTTACACTTGCTCATTCACACATGCACCCATACACTATGCACTTTTTTATTCACTAACACATGCATACATTCATACTTTACATGCGGTCACAGTCTAAACTCTGCTGTTGTGTCCCACGAATGACCCCCGGCTCCCACGCAGCATGAAACAGGATTCAGGCAGCAGGGGAGCTTTTTGGTTCCTGCCATCTGTGAAGCACTCCAAGCTCAATGCCACAGGTTCTCTGAATGTGTGGTTAGGAACAAAAGCACCCCTATGCACATTCAGGCCATCAGTACCCCAGCCTGTATCCCCTATGGGCCATTCAAGGCGGGGGTAGCATACATTCCCCCAACCTTCCATGGTACTTTGGCACTGGTGTACTACAACTGTCAAAGAGTAACCATGTTTCCCTTTACAGTTTAAAGCCAGTCCAGAAGCAGAGCCTCAGCTGCTTACTGCATCAGAGGGATGGTTCCGTGTTTTCACTGGGCTGCCTTGGCAAGTCCATAAAGGGTGGCCGATCAGCGCCCGGTCACCCATTATTTATGAGCCGCCGCATGTTCTACACTTCTCTATTTCTATGATCATTTTGTCGTTCCCTCTTGCTTTTGTTCTCTCAATGGTGGTTTTTATATCTTGATGATATGATTTGTATTTGTATTGTTACTATAGTGGGAATATGGGAGAGTAGAATTCATGTCACTACCAGGGGTTCTGCTATCATAATGTGTTAGTAGGCAGAGCTATAAGTGTAGAGGGCCTCATTACAAGCAGAGCTGCGTAGGTAAAAATGGCAGTAAAGCATTGACAATTCTCTTACCACTGCATTACCTCCACACTACCACACTGCCATAGAAGTTTGGCAGTGAAGTAGAGGATTCAGTAAAAGCCTGGAGGTGAATCTGGCACTTTACTGCCAAAAATCAACACAGTCAATGAAATTACAGCCGGCAGAATTACCACCAGTGGAAATTCTCTATATCCCCTGGACTCGAAAAATGGGGACTTTCACTGCCTACAACCACTTGTACTTGTGCTGTAAATATGCAGGACCAAGTGGCAGTAACGGTAATCACATTTGATGGCATTCTGGTGGATTTATCACCAAAATACAACCGAACCGGTAATGAGGACAGTAGGATTATAGTGCATTAGGAGCCTCTCTTACATCCTTGAGGGACTGGCATTAGAGAATGTCCTTAAGAAACACTCAGAGTTTGACTGCAGGCCTATACACCATGCTGATAATCATTTGTACCTACAACTGACAAAAACCTCACTATATTCACTGCCACTACCTATTGCTTACCTATGCTGAAACTTGATATGTACAATCCTATATTATGTACCTTGTGATGTAATATAGTGCAAGTACACAGTGCCAAAAAACAGTTTATGCTAATTACTCATAAAAACGGCTTTCTCACTCTATCAAAAGCTGCATAGTGCATAAGAAACACAAGAAACTTGAGAACACATATTTAAAGGAGTATGATTTTTATTTTTGTCAAACGTGTTTATCAAGCTTTAAACTTCATCAAAGAACAACGTTTGAACATTGATTTCAGCTAATTTGTTATCAACTGTTCAGTATTTAAGAAAAAATTACATATTACATTTGGTGCACCCAATGCTCCAAAGGTCTACAGCTGCTGAAAATTGTATTAATTTCTGAGGTGACAGTTCCAGCTGCAAAATCAAAAATACAATCTTAAAATCTAAGGAAAATAATGTTATCGCAAAAAAGGTCACATGGACAATCTATAAAGTGAGTTTAAATAAAGAAAGCCTAAGAATGGAAAAACATGAAACACAAATGCCATTATAATAAGGCATATGTACAAATAATACATATGCTGTCTCCTACTGCTTTAAGGATGCTATGGCATGCAAAGTGTTAGTTGTCTTCTTCGGATTGTTGTAATTCGATTGTAGATGTAGTTTTTTATGGCTCTCCAATCTCTCCCACAATTTGCAAGTTGTGGACATTCACAGTCAGATTTGCCAGGAACTTTCATCAGTTTGATAAACTTGAATAGAAATGAATCAACAGCCTCCTTTTCTAATGTTGACCATGGTTTTCTGACAACATTTCTCCCTGTGTGAGAAAAATAAAATGAATGAAAACCATGCAATTGGTTTCCCAATCTCATAAACCATTCCCCTAACCAGAGCAGGTTTCTCCACTGCACTAATATGTTTTGATTGAAAGCCTCAGTGTGTGTCTCTTTGCTGCTCTCTTCTGTCCCTTTTGTTTTGTATATTTCACCTACTGTTCTTAACCTGTCAATGGCAGCATAGAATACTTTATTAAAACCTCTATCAATTGTAATCTATCAATTATTCTATATCACTTAATTTGCATTTTACAAACCAAAAAGGTTTGCATACATGAGCAGGTCTCTTTTGATTATCAAGCAAAGGAGCTGTAACTGTAAATGCCTAAAATGTATGTGTAATCTCTCATTGAGACAACAACTAACTGTGATTTCAGCCATATTTTTGTCATAGCTAAAGGATTGATATGTTATTGTAGTAGAAATAGCACAGTGTAACTGCCTAACCTGCAACCCATTCAGAATAGGGATTTGTGCATGATATATAGCCTGTGACCCAGGCCATATGTATCATGCCCAATGAGATTTCCAGTTCCCCCAAATAGAATTTGCGTTCTTCAGGAAACCTTTGAACACTAGCCTACTAAGAATCAGGCAGCATGCCCCCATAGCAGACTAAAGTTACATGGGTGGCAATGAGCAATGAATGTTTAACTTGCAACTTAACGCAGTAGTAAAAACATAATAACAAAACATTTAACTACACATGGCAAAATCGGTATATCTACAATGAAAAGACATATTGGACATCATAAATTAATCCAAAAATAGGTTATGAAATTCAGCAGAAATGCCACACCACATCATAACCCAAAGGTATGCAACTCATTCTTGCAAGCGCAAAAAATACATACTTTGTTCTCCTTTAGTCAGTCTTTCTCTTACGTAGACATCACTTACAAGCTTTTCTTAAAAGAATCTCAAAATACCTACTGGAAGCCACTATCCCCCCCACACACACACACCACATTAAGGGTAAAAATAGATAATCCTCATCCAATTGTGTTGCTTAGATAAAAATAACAGGGTCCATCACACCATCAGAAGGAACAATGTTGCTGGGCCGCAAACAAAGGACAGCAAGAGAAAAAAAGAGAACACAGATATGTTCCTGCTATGCACCCTGTCTCTGGAAGAAGTTAGCAGTACAGATACGACTGGTCCCCTCCATTCAAAACATTAGGAATTACCATAAGAGACTATCTTCAAAGAACATCTCTCTTATCATAGAACGCCCCACACAAATCTATTCTCCTCCATAAAGTTACCCCTTCCCCTGAACCTGTACCCATCCCAGCTTCTTTGCTAGTCCGGCACCCTACTTCTAATCCCTTGGTGCAACCCCTTTGTGCAGTGCTTTGTTGCTTCCAAGCTAGGTTTGCACTTCATAACTCATATGCATACATTCATACATACAACATTTTGAATGGCATAGGCATAATAATCATATATTGCTGCATCATTTATTGTGTGTTTTCTGATCAACAAGGACACTTTTCTAATGCCCTTATTTCCACTGTTCTTTGTTTGTGTGCTCAAATATGCAATGCCAAAGAATATTGATTCTTTACTTTAATAAAAACCCTACTGCCCCTGAACTTTGTGTCAAATTTCTGAAGGAGAATATTGAACGAAAAAAGGAATTCCGAAGGATCTCTGTGAGTCATATGAGAACCAATCGGAATCTGGGGATTGGGCCATGTTTCATTGAATCATTATCAAAGAAAAATGAAATTTAAAATGTGTTCATGTCTCTATCAGGATTCTTTAGTGTTCCTTGTGCAATATAATACATTTCACAATAGCCACCCCTTGCTCTTCTTTCTTGAGATTTCCTTCAGGCTCTTTTCTTTTACAGTTGTTCAGCTGATGCATGTGGATATAGGTTGCATGGCCACTGCCCCACTCACATGCTAATCACAGATACATTTTTGTAGCCTCTTTTTCTGCGGCTCTTTTCTTGACACACACCTTTCTTTCCTTATACAAGCTGTGTTCCAGCCTCTTTTCTTTTGAAATTGGTCAGCCTATGCTAGTCAATGTAGGTAGCCTGACCTCTCCTACCACCTGTTAATCACTGCTAATCTTTTGGTGCCTCTCTTTTAGTGTTAATAATCCTAGCCCTACACCCTTCTTTCCTTATATATGCTCCCTTCTAGCCTCTTTTCTTTTGAAATTGTTCAGCTTGTGCAAATCTATCTAGCTGATAATTGGTAATCTTTTGATGCTTTATTTTTGATGCAGATTTATTTAATTGCTTAAGCAGCATTTTAGTCTTTTGTTTTGCAGTTGGTCAGGTGGGATAAGAGGGCCTAGGTCATGTGACCTTTGCCCCACCCTGACATTTAGCACTACCCATGTTTTCCTTTCTTAACTTTTAGATCACAGGGCATCGCTTGCCCAGGTGTCTGAAGAAAAGGGCAATTACCATATTTTCCAGTTAGGGTTTCAAAGGGATGGAACATATTCCATGTAAGCCTTCTGAATGTATGTCATCTACTGATGACTACACTCAACTCAGGCTTCCATTAACTGACTCCAGCAGCATACCCAGATCCAGCATTCAGTAGGAGACAAGTCGAAAGTAGATCATGTCACCTCACTCTTCCCACCTTCTTCCTCACAACCTTCACTGGCCATGCCCACCGTGGGCTTCACTTATGGTACACCAGTGGTATATTAGCCTCAGGCAGCAGAGACAGTGAGAGCAGTTCATCTGACCTCACAATTCCCACCTTCTGCCCTCGATCCACTGATGACCACGTCCATCTTGGATTTCACTTAAGGGACCAAAGGCAAAATCTCTTCCAGCCTTCAGGAGCAGACATGACTAGAAAAGATCATGTGACCTCACTTTTCACACCATCTGACTGACATTCTCTACCTCCTACACCCTTCTCGGCATTCACTTAATGGTTTGGCTCTTCCTGCCTTCAGCCTTCCATTCACTGATAATAACATCCACTGTGGGATTGTCTTAAGGGGCAAAAGCATAGGCCAATCCAATCTCAAGTAGCAAATGAAGTTATCGCAGGTCACATGAATTTGTTCTTCCTGGATTTCACTGCTAACCACGCTCCCCCCAGACTTCCTTTAAGCAGTCAACCCTAGGCGTCCTCATTGTCAGGCAACCTCATCAACGGATAATAGGATGTTGATCTTTGTGTCTTCATGGGCCTAGCAGGGCCAAGACCCAGATCATATGCACCTCACTAATAATAAGACATAACAATGTGCCTCTCACAAACCAAGCTCATCCCCACTTTCTTCAGTGAACGCAGGGGCAAACTCCTTTATTTATTTTTATTTTTCGTTATTGTATTTTATTGTTTAAAGTGCAGACCCAGCTTGAGAACTACAGAGCAGCAGGCTTGTGCACACCACACAGCTAACCCGGCCAACCTTCTCCAAGTCACTTTTTTCACAGCTGGCCCCTTCCCCTTGCATCATATACACTTTGTAACACTTATTAACACCAGCTCACATGCCCCACATGCACCAGGCATTTTGATCTTGAGCACCACCAATAAACTGAATGCTAACTTCATTACCAAAACCTACCACTTACTACCCTCATCCCACAACTTTAATGCCCTTGTCACACCCAGATATAGTATTCAACATATGGACCCATCTGGGGAAATAGGGGGAGGCATGGTAGAACACAACATTGTCTGGCTTCTTATAGTATGCAATCCATCACAATTAGGTTATTTGTATTTATTATGTATTTTATCTTTTTATATTGTGCCGGAGCCCACAGGCATCAGGATGCAAAAGGATTTGCCAAGGCAAGCAGATCAAAGGATAGAAGAGTTTACTTCATTTAAATAAATTTGTCTTCTGACGTTTCCTGAACCTATGAAGGTCTGATTTCTTCCTCAATTCCTCAGGAAGCTTATTCCACACTGCAGCTGCCAGTCCTGGAAAAGAGCGGCCGCTGCCTCTGGCCCTTTTAGCACGGGGGAAACAGAGGAGCACAATGTTACTTGACCTGGTGGTCCTCTTAGATTGTTTCAGTTGAATATTGTCCCGAATATATATCGGGGCTGGTAAATCTCAATGGCCATTTCCCTCTATCACTAGGTTTCTGCCACTTTCCATTTCATGTGCAGACCACCTCACAGGTGTAGTATATTCGTAGATGAGATGGCATGCTTACCTTCTACAATTTCAGCGTCTAATACAAACAACAAGTAACTTGGAGACTTCGCACTCCCTGGAAGTGAAGCAGCTAAAAACACCATACATACATTCCTGACCCTGGCAGAATGGCTGGATGTAACCAAATTTCCACTAGACTCCACAGAGAATTAGGGGTAATAACCAAGACCTCATGGTATCCTGTTCAACCCTCCTAAGCAGTGCATAACCCACCACCCTCGACAAACCATGCAGCTACCAAATTGTTTTTATCAAACTCCCAGACAGTCCACAAAGGTCAGGATAAATACATATTGGTAGCACTTAACTGCTTTTAAAACAATTTAGTAGAGGCGTGGGATAACAATTTCTCCCACTGCTCAAACTGTATGAATGTCAAAGTAATTGGCATATATATTTGCTCTTAAAAATTGGCCTGCACCAGAACCAAACCAATCTCTCCCTGGTATAATCAAGTGTTCTCTATCAACACATGATCAGTCAAGCACTTGGGACATGCTGGTACAAGATACTCAACCCAGAGGACTTTCTGTTCCTCCTTTCTATCCATTCTATCTCTTATGTCTCAAACAGTCTGACCTTGACATCCAAAGTCAATGCAACGTATTACACCAGCTCTTATGGCAGTCCCCAACAGGGCCAGCAATTAAACACTGTGTGAATCTTAAACCAAACCCAGAGGAAAAAGAAAAGTGTCAGACTACCAGTAAATTCTTTATCAACAAGATTGATGCCATCAGACACCACATTGAGGGCTCCATATACTCTGACACGCCCCAATTTTTCCCCCAACTGGCCGTTTTCCTACCTGGGCATAATGTTCTCCCCCATCTCATGTGGACTCCTCATACAAGCTCATGTCAACAAAGCTGATCTCTTGCACCAGTGACATACTTCTGGGCTCCATCCTTTAAAAATGCACTTTTGTTAGGTTAGGCAATGCCTCCATCAGTGAGGGTACATTCCCAGATGTCCTAAAAACATGGCTTGTACTCCCACTGAAAAAAATCACTCAACCCTCAAGAGCTGGCAAACTACTAGCCGATCATGAACTTCCAAATTAAACGTGGTTTTGACCCTCCCAATTGGGCACCTTCCCATAGAACAAGGTATTTGACATGTTTGTTCTCGATAGAGGTGCTCCCAGACCTTCTTGTGCAATTATAGGAATTTTGGGATTCACCCCAAGTTACCCTGGGTAATCCAGACGTAGACCCCTCGCTCAATGTGCTTAGAGAGGTACATCTTCAACTCACTGATGACGCCCAACTAGGCTGAAACACGTTTCTGAGTTTGCTGTTGGTACTCATGTGCAGAGGAGTATTGCCTAGCATTTTAGTGCTGGACTGCCCTTGTCGGTGGGACAAAGACTGATATGTAAATGGTTATTTCTTTTCTGTGAAAGGTACAGTGAGCTAAAAAGTGGTTGTAAACCCTCCCGAGTTGGCACCTTCCCAAAGAAAAGGTTATTTGAATGTGTTTTTTCTTCCCATGTATTGTCAAATTCATAAAGAACGTACTTGCTAACCAGCCACTTACAAAGATAGAACAACTCAGTCTGCTTCTGGATTACCATTATGGGTTACCAATATAGGCAGAATCATATGCAGTACACTTTGGGAACACCACACACAATTAAGACTACAAGTGACAGTACAAATTCACCTTTGATACAAGCCTGTACTACACAGTTAAAGTGGCAGCGATGGCTGAGCAGCCAGACTTATCTCAATAGTAAGTGAGCAGTATCAAATAGTTACACAAAGGACAGCAATTACTATGATTCAGGCAAACACTGACTCAAGGTGTTCAAGTAAAAGAATATACATTTATTTCACTCTTCAGTTGTATAACAGTTCACTCTTCTAAGCAGTTTAAAAATCACACTCTTAATACACCACACAACTACCCTTAAATTCCAGACAAGTTAAGCTCACAAAATGAAGTGGGAGCAAAATGGCACTCCAGCAATTTAAAAGGGAGGAAAAGACAGAAGTTAACAGAAATTGAATTACACCAACAGGTAAGTACTCCGGGCAATCTAACAAGAGAGACTACGATAATAGAAATCTGATAGAAAAGAATTAGGGCCAAAGTCAATGGTTCAAAAGTCTTTTGCTCATGATAATACAGTTCAGTGTAGTTTGCTGTAAAGTTCGTGGCACGGTTTCCGGACGAGGTTGGTTGGTAGAAAATGTAGTTCAAAGAGAAGGACAAACCTCGGATTGGAGAAAGAATTCAAACACTTTCACCGCGGTTGAACGAAACGAACAACCGGATTTGCACAGTACCTTAAAACAGGGAGGGAGCTGTAGCTGAGACAGAGGTTCCTGGTAGGTCAGGCTCACAGTTCCTGAAGCGACTGTCGGACTGATCAGAAGTAGGAAGGCTGGAGGGTCCTGCACTACCCAGGGAAGAAACCAGCAGCAGAGCAAAGCAACAAATAAAAGGTGCGCTCCTTAAAACCCAAGCATAGTCCGACTGTCCTGGCTATCCGGTCCACTGTAGCTCTGTACAGCAAATTCAATGAGAGGAGGTGCCTTGGCTTGTAGTTTGGGCAAACTGTTTGGTCCCACCAGCTCAAGGGAAGAAGTTTCCTGGAGGATCTTCTCTGTTGTCGGATTCTGAAGATTCGGACCTGCAGCAGGGCTTCACCGGGCGGTTCAGTCATGGTAGGGGTCCTCTTCCGTCAGTTCCTCGTAGGTTCTTTTGTTCCAGTGGTGACTCTGCTCTTCCAGTCCCAGAGACCTGCTTTTTATGCAGTTTTGCCCGATTCATACAGCCTGGCTGTCAATCACAGAGCAGTGTGGCTGTGCTGGCAAGGACAATCGCTCAGCCAATCAAACAGGAGTGTGACTTGGGTTACCAAGGGAACCCATGGCAGGTGTCCTAAAACCCCTCCCTCAAATCCTACCTACCCAGACTCTCAGGCACCTAAAGGAGGGCTTCTGTGTGGAAGCCCACGAAAAGGCGATGAACAAAGAGACCACACCTGGTTTGTTGCGCAGAGTAAAACACGAGAAAGACATTTACAAAAAGAAATGGCGAATAAACCCAGCCAGAGCCGTAATAAAATACATATGGTCAAGTGGGTTTATGTTTGAGGCTAATATAATAGCCTAAAACAATACCATGGTTATTTAATATAACCGCAGTATAAAAATGGAGCAAAACAATGCTCCAAGAGACACAGACAAAAAGGGATAGGAATTAACCCTTTCCAATACTCCATGGAAGATGGGGTGTACTGGGTCTATGGTAAAAGTGACTAAATAAAGTTAATGGCAACTTTATCTTTTCTGCGGGACAGTAGTCAGCCCCAGAAAATGGAGTTGGTGGGAAGTCTAAAAGACAACCCTGTGTCACTGCACTGAAGGTGCTGTATAACACACATGAAAGAATATGGTGCCATGGAGTAGGTGAGGCTCCAGTGCCTAAGATCAGACAAAAGTAGAAATACACATAGCAAAACACATGGAAGAGTGGGAAAAAAGGCTCACACTCTTACCAGGTGAAAAAAGTAAATCCTAGAAATCCAGCACAGCTGCTGAGGGACTCAGTAGGTAAGGGAAATCAACCATTTATGAGAATTCTCCCTAAAACTCCCCAAATGAAGTGTAGAAGTATAACGTATAGAAACACCCAACATCTATGTGGATGATAACATCCTTCAGATTACAGATAAAGGGGACTTCTGAATGATGTGATCGACATGTTCAACCATGGCACACAACTTGCATGAAATTTTCTTGCACCATCCTGAAATGGTTCACATTTTACCTAGCTGGCAGACAAAAGGCAATGAGCATGGACTCCTTCAGGTCCAAACACCAATATATTACCTGTGGAGTTCCTCAGGGTTTCATTCTCTCCCTGGTCATCTTTAACCCATACATGGAACCACTGGACTCACTCCTCGATGGCGCCATCATTGTGATACACCAGAAAGCAGAAAATGCACACTTCACAATTGTGCCAAAAGTTCAAGGACCCACAATATATTACGTGCCTTTGCTCATGCTATGTAGTACTTGACTGAATTTTTATTCCTGGGCATCCCTCCAAGCAGGATCCCACTCAAATGTGGCTGGACTAAATGCCCATGGACAAATTCAACCCTCACCGCAACCACGTCATTGTGGATAGCATCAATCCTTTCAAAAACACATTGTGAAAAAGACTCAAATTGACAGGTATCAGAAGATCTCTCTACTCGGCACGATCAAGCAATTCCTCCCACTTCCCCCCACCCAAGCAAGTCCATGCCACCGGCCCTAATGATATTGAATACTGATGGAGTTAACAGTCTCATTGAAGGATTCCCTGCTGCTCAACTGGCCTCTGTAAAAAAAACTCACCACAAAAGGAATTTTGACCACATTCCCCACCTTGCGTTCAGTACTGTCTCCCAATTTTGGCTGGAATCTGTGTACAAAAAAGTGTGTCTCACATTCAAGGCAGCTAGTACTAGTACACTAGCCTACCTGATGGTCAAACTAAACACATCAGATAGCACATGGTCATAATGTAGTACGCCAATCAACAGACTGTACTAGGAAATAGACTGGTCCACAAAGCAAAAAGGAGGAAATAATACATCTCATGCTAAGGTCCATTCTTCTGAAACTCAATCCTGGTTGCAATCCAGATAACCCCAAATCTCCTCCAGTTTAGGAATTAACAGAACATCTGACTCTTCCGACAACACCTTGGAGGAACCTACTTTCCGGCTATCTTCTGATCCATTTATTGTACTTTGTTAATTATTACCAAATTCTAGTTGTTGACTTCTTAAATTCTCACTGACAATATTGTGATCTATTCCCTGTAGAGAACTCTGTTCCTTGCAAGCTAGGTTTCAATTATAAAAATATATACTAATAATCCCACTTCAGAATTATTTTAATTGTACAGGCAGCCAGAGATATCTTGGCCATACTTTCAAAGGATCTTCTACATGAAGGTAACAACTTCATCTTCTTCAATTGTTTTATTCAGAAGATACATAGGTAGACCTTGTCACCAACCTCATACTCCCTTTTTGAACTTCCAAGATCATAGTAGGTCTTAGCACTTATACTATATTTCTCAAAGTTTCATGAAGCATAGTACGAAACATGTTACACAGATTAACTAATCCATACATGATTCCATCATTATGCTATTTATTATTTGACACACTATTTAGATAATAACATATTAACAATAGTTTCAGCAATAATGCAAACATCAATATCCACAAATGATAATATTAATCCCCATCTAATAGAGGATATGTATTATGTCTTAAATAGATATCATAAAGTCCTATATTTACAAACACCTACATCTATACAAATCATTTTAAAGATATTTTTTAACATAGGAAAAGTCTACAACTAATCACAAATATCAATATTGTAGAAAGTAGAATCAAAACATGTTTAATTTACTTAAATTGTGGTAGTGTATTCATTTATAATCAAAACATCCCACACATTTATACAACTATGTTTCTAATAGAGAAAAAGTCATTTTATCACAAATTCATACACTAATACAATTGTGTCTACTTGTATTGTAATTGTCATTTATATAGTGCTTTCACTATTATTATAGTCTCAATGCGCTAGTGGTGGGAACACCCTGGGGGACGGAAGTCTAGGGTGTTGGAGATCACAAAGTAGGATTAGAATATGTGTGTGGATTTGGCCACGATAAAACAGAACAATTATGTGACCACCAAGCCCAAATTTATCATAGTCAATGCTGTATTCTGATGTGTGCAGGTAGCCATGCTGTCACGCCACCAGCCCGCAGGTTCCACTGGCGTCTTTGGAACGCTTCGCGCTGGCGGTGCCATTAGACTGTTCCATTTTGGCTTTCCTTCCTTCCTGGTTTACGGTCTAGTCTTTTTCTGTTCTGTTCTGCTTCCCTATTTAGCCCCGCCTTCATTTCCGGATTGGCGCGTTGCAACTATTGCCTTTCGCTCTTTTGCTGTGCATCCCACTTTTGGAAAGAACTGTGCAAAAGGTTAGGCATAGAGAGGGCCATGTCATCTGGTTTCCACACAGACCAATGGACAGACAAAGAGGACCAATGCCTCTCTTGAACAATATCTCTGATGCTTCATCAATATCCAGCAAGACAATTGGGTGAGCCTGTTGCCCACTCCTGAGTTTGCCTATAATAATTCTACTCACAGTGCTACTGGGCTCAGTCCTTTTTTCTGTTCTTATGGTTACCATCCCAGCTTTATTCCTCCTTTTTTCTCTACTCCCTCTCCTATCCCTTCTGTTGACCAGCTGCTTTCTAACATTTCAGAGGTGCATAAAACTGCAGTTGAGAGTTTGCGAGCTAGTAGCCTTCGCTACCGCACCCAATGCAACCGTAAGCGCCTGCCTTCCCCTAATTGGCAGCAGGGTACAAAGGTGTGGCTAGCTACCAAATATCTACCCCGTTGGTTGCACCCATCCAAGCTCTCCCCCCGATACCTGGGGCCTTTTGTCATTACCCACAGGATCAATCCTGTTGCCTTCCGCCTTCAGTTGCCTAATCACATGCGTCGGCTTCACCCTGTGTTTCATTCATCACTTTTGAAGCAGTACAGAGTGGACCCGTTTTGTCGCCCTTTACCCCGCAAGTCGGTTCCTTCCGCGGTTCCTCCGGCGGAGTATGAGGTGGCCTCCATCCGTGATTCCTGTTATAGAAGGGGTCGTTTGGAGTAACTGGTCCACTGGAAGGGGTATCCTCACTCCGAGGATTCATGGGAGCTGGTTTCTTATGTGCATGCTCCTGCTTTAGTGAAGAGATTCCATCACTTGTTCCCTGGTAAGCCGGTCGGGGGTGTCCCTTGGGGGGGGCATACTGTCACGCCGCCAGCCCGCAGGTTCCGCTGGCGTCTTTCGAACACTTGGCGGCGCCATTAGACTGTTCCATTTTGGCTTTCCTTACTTCCTGGTTTACGGTCTAGTCTTTTTCTGTTCTGTTCTGCTTCCCTATTTAGCCCCGCCTTCATTGCGGGATCGGCGCATTGCAACTATTGCCTTTCGCTCTGTTGCTGTTGCTTGAAGCCAATTTTAGTATGTAAGGAGTAAATATTTTATCTGGCGCTCAGCCGAGATAACTCAGCGTGTTAGTTTTTCATTTTGGAAGTACCACCCATCTCAGTCTCTTATCAACTTTCCTTGATAAAGTGAACAGAAGTGCAGCTTTGCTGTCCATTCAAAAAACACTTCTAGCTGTTTCAGTTATCATTAACTAACACGCAAGTCCCATAAGCAAAATCAGATTTGGACACCTGCAACCCTAAATGATAATTGTAGCCTATTAGAATTGTCTGCTCTTCTGACGGACAGTGGATGAGTAAGCATTTTTTATTTGTATGAAATCAGATTTCAATATGGCACATTTCTCTGTTTTTGTGAACAATGGATCTGTCAAAATGAGAATTAACTGACCAGTTCACAATTCACAAAGCTGTAACATGTATGAACATGTAAATATGTTTCTTTTACCGTGCATAATGAAGCCCTTCAAACCACACTTCATGTTTAACTAGATATTTTGATATGTTTTTAAAAGTATGTGCTCTTTGTGTTTTCATAATAATGTGAGAGAAATAAAAAATAAATAACATGCATGATGCTACACATGTTACTTTTCACAGAGCATGAAGCAGTGCTTTGACAAACTGATTTGTATGCAAATGTAATACAGAAATGAATCCTTTATGAAGTCACTTTATCTCTTATGCATTCCAAAAAAACACCATATATATTTTAAATGTACCAGGCTTTCCTGGCTCTAATTCAGCACACTCTGATGTCACTCACAGTGAACATTCATATTAATCGTAACATGCAATCATAAGCGCTCAATAATGGTCTGTATATTTTCACCTGTGTTCAAAGAGAAAAGGTTGTCAAAGCCAAAAGATCTGAAAGCACCTATGTGAATATGCATCTTTATATGACCTTTTCCACATCCACAGAGGCAACAGATGTTTTCCAGACGTATATGTCTTGCCTTGTATTCAGAGCTGTTCAAACCATAGGTATATGTATGCACTTTCTGACAGTAGTTACTGGGGCTACATACATCACAAATTCACCCTAAAGAAGTTCTCTGCCAAACCAACATTACACATCAATGTTCACTTGAATACAGTTTGACATAGTATTCTATAAATTTGCTTAAGTCTAGATGTACTTCCATTGTTGTATCTCTGTAGTGTGATGAACCCAAAGATTTTTTTTTGCTTTCAGATTACATATTACAGACTACAAGCTTTCCAGACCCTTTACCAAATTCAAAGAAGTGTTGTTTATTGTTTATTTGTAAAGTATACTCTGCTTTTTTGGCTTACAAGATTATTAAGCTGCACATGTATGGCTTGCAGATTATGGAAGACCTTGTGGGACACTGTTTCTCTTTACTTTACTAAAATGTTCTGCTTCTTGGGAAAGCAATGTTGTCATTCTAGAATGTTTTCTAGCAGGAGACATCTGATAGAAGCCTTGAAGCCTTGAAGGTATGCCTGTCTTTTACTAGAAGACTAATGTACGTTTTCAAGAATCAAAAAAAGTAGCGTGATGATAGACACAGTGTGAATTCTCTCAAATTATGCATACATATCCAGAACAGGTAGCCTAAAGACCCTCTGCTATAAAGAAGCCTGATGGTAGGATTGCAGGTGCTGCCACTCAGATCCTGCCTTCCTAGACCTATGCAAAATACAATGTAATTGTTGTTTTACACATATGTGGAAGGCCAATATAACACTCCATCCCTACAACACTGGCCTGACTGGAGCTCCTTGAAGCATAATCAGTGAATGGGGCTCAGAAAAAGATTCTGTTCACTCATTCGTGCAAGGATTGAGGGTGTGTGCCAACTGCTTATAGTGATATCATATCTCTCACACAGATTCTGCCGTCTATAGGGAAGCCAGGATACTTCCCTCTCTACCGGAGCTCACCTCTTCTGCCATCAATTTTGTAAGACCACCAGGACCTTCAGGGAAGATGCCAGAATGCAAGCGCAACATAGGAAAGTCACTGTTGGCAGCCCTACCAATGGAGGCGCTCTGCTTCTTCTTCACTGGCACAAGTGGTTCATCATGTCAGGGGATGGCAGTCTTCTCTCCAGCAACTTTAGTCATCTCCCACTGCAGGTAAGAGATGTTTCTCACCCCATCACTCCAGCCAGTTCAGGGTTGCTCACTCTGATGCTGAACGATACATGGTGGTTCACCATCAAAGGAGCAGGTGCTCAGACATGTCAGATGATTACATTGTAGTTCTGTAGCCTATTGATTTTATTACTGCACATTTCCACAGGGTCAAAGATGTCTCATGTACCTCCAATCATGCCTCAAGCTAGTAAACCTGGTCTTAGTATGGGAAAGTGGCTGAAAGTTGGATGGGGGCAACCATACATTCCAAGTCAAGGACCATCACTGGAGCTGCTAGACACAACTCTACCTGTCAACTTCTCCTCCTTGGAGACCTCATCATCCACCTTCACCACCAACAATCTTTGCCTTAATGCCAGTAAGACTGAGATCCATCTCATTGGGACCCCTGCACCCGCTTTCCCTCTCTCACTCTGGCCGCCCTCCTTGGGCCCTCTTCCTCCACCTTCCTGTGAGGCAAAGAATCTTGGTGTCATCTTCTACTCCACTCTTTTCTTCTCTCCTCACATCACAGACCTTGCCAGGAAGGCCCACTACCTGCTGCACCTCCCCAGAGATATTCTTCCTTTTCTTACTTTTCCCCAGAAGCTCACTGTCTTCAGAGCCCTGGTTCTCTTTAGGCTGCACTACTGCAACAGCTTCATTCTCAATCTGTCTTCCTCTACTCTGCGGCCTCGACAACCTATCCAGAACAGCACTGCAAGTGTTGTCCTTGGCCTCAAGCCCAGGGCCCATATCTCTCCAGCCTTGAAATCACTCCACTGGCTCCTGGTCTCTGCAAGGATCAAGTTCGAGACCCTCTGCCCATCCACAAGACTTTCTGGGGATGGGGCCCACACTACATCCAACTATCTCTTCAAAAACAGGTTCCTTCTCAAGCGCTTTGCTCAGGCCCCTCTCTCTGAGAGTCAGACGCTTCTACAGACAGAGAGTGGGTGGTAGATCTCTCTCCTCTGCAGGTGCCTTCTTTTGGCCTCTTTGGTCCTCTCAAACCTGATCCGGCCCACCTGAAGTTCCAGAAGAAGCTTTAGACCTTCATTTTTGTCTCTGCTTTCTCTCTCTCTCTCCACTACTCACCTACCTGTCTGCTGTGCTGACTGGTGGCCTGGCTACCCTCAGAGTCTCGCTGGGTACCAGGCTCCTTCAGGGCCAACCACCCCTGCACTGCCTCTGGACCTACCATGCACTTAGGGTCTGCAACAGTAACCCTAGAGTCCCCTGCCTCCTTGCACGTACCCAGAGCCATGCTGCCCTGGCTACACTTACTCATCAGAATGCGGTCCTGCTTGCACTTCCCCTTTTTACTCTTTCCCTCACCCTGGCACTTTCCCCTCCTCACTCCCCCCTCACACACTTGCGTCATTGCACTTGTATTATCTATATGTCACAAGGCCTAGTAAGATCATTTGTTTGTCCTCCCTCTCTCTTCCATCTGTTGTCTTGTCACACCTAGAAACACTTGCATACTGGTGCGTTATAAATGACTTATCATATTGGTGGTGTACCGCCCACCCTCCAACTTGATTAATGATTTTATTAATAGTAATTTCATTTGGTTGGAGTTGGCTATATTGGGACTCGCTATCCACTGCACACATTCTATTGGTGATTGTCAAAATCAGCATGCAGCCTGGATCATGGTTTGTCTGGGAACCAACTCCAGGGTTCCGAAGTGGTTGAATGTTTTGGAGGGATGACAAACTTGTGGATGATTGTGGGCGCTGGATGGATTCAATAGTCCAAAAATAGCAGTTTTGCCTTTGGTATTTAATTAATGGTTTGGTCACAAGTGTTGTTGGTGCATGTGGTTTTTTTTAAATAATATTATTTCTGTCTGTTTACCAGAACAAAAAACTTCAACAGAGTGGCAATAGATGCCAGTTGGTCAACTTTAGTGAGTGCAAAACAGCCGACGCGCATTTCGACCTAAGTCTTTTTCAAGGCCAAGTGAGTATGTTGGTGGGCTCAGGGTAGAGCTGATATCTGGTCCTCCCCAGGTCCGGGTGCTAGTTGGGCTGTGTAGCCTGATCTAATGCCGGGATCGGCGAGGACGGCCGTGGTTCTTGTGATCCCGGCATTAGATCAGGCTACCCAGCCCAACTGGCAACTATTGCCACTATGTTGAAGTTGTTTGTTCTGGTAAACCGACAGAAATAATATTATTTAAAAAAACACTTGCACCAACACCGCTTGTGACCAGATTTTATTAATAGCTTTTCTCAAGTGAAGGTTGATTTGGCTCTCGCCCACAGTAATCTGATTTTGATGGATGACCTTAATATTCAGGCCAACGAGGTGTCGGACACGCAGGTGGTTAATTTAATCTCTAGGCTGTCAGATTTCTAGCGTAACTATCTTCAGACCCATAACAGAGGTAACACCCTCTATTTAATATGTTCTGACTTACCACTCTCTGTCACATTTAACCCTTTACCAATTATCTGGTCTGGCCATCTTCTGCTCCCATTCCTCATTGTTCTGCACAGATATAGGCATGCCATATAAAGGATATGCTAGCCGTCGTCACTGGGTAAAAGTCCCCTCGGGGCAACTCACAGATGCTTTGAAACTCAATGTTCAAACAGTTATTTCAGGGAACCACGTAGATGCCTGTGGAGCACTAATATCAGTCATGTCCCACACAGCTGACCTGCTGGCAACTGTGACAAAAGGATTGTGCCATTTTCAACCGTCAGAAACCTGGTTCTCCTTGGACTTGAGAGTCATGAAGCAGAAGTGTCGTAGGGTGGAGAACAAATGGCTTATCTCTTATGAGACACCAGCAAAAGGGGAGTATAAACAGACTCCACTCAATCTCAGCATTATACAGATTGTATAACTACTGTGTCTTGTGCTTGACAGGAACCATTTCAAGTGACGAAGGAGCTTTCGGCTCTGTTGGGGATTTTGTCAGAGGGCTATTACATAACTTGGGTAGTATTTCAGTATTGTGGTAAAATAGTGGTAGCACAGTGTATTTGTAGTAATGCCCTATATGATGGGACAAGACTTCCCCCTTCCTAATAATTGTATTCTGTTTAGGATTGACTGTAAGTGCAGACTATCAGGCTTCACACTTGCAGGGGCAAAACAGTACTAGCTGTTTTTCCAGTCACCTATTTACGAAACCGGACTACAATCTTTGACGGATCTGCTCAGCTGTCAGCATGCACAGCTGAGACATCGCTCACATACAATCTGTCTATCTATGAAGTCACAGTAAACAAATGGCACAACGCATATCCCGGCAATAATGTATCATGATGTGCTGTAACTTTTAAAATGCGCATTTATCACTGAACTTACAGATTGGAAAACAACAGCAACATTGAATAGCGCCACAAGCTATTCATGAGAATACAATTCAGCTAAAATAAACAGCAACCAAAAATTAACATGAGAACACAGTGTAAGTTTCACCCACTTCAACCTTTGATCGTGTCCATTTGTCATGAGCTAAGTCTAGCATGAAATACAATTTCCCTAAATGACATTTAAAATGTGTTGAATTCTTCTACATAAAAATAACATTTATCTAGCTATCGCAGAACACATTCGCACCCTTGCGCCTCAATTCACAAATATACTCACATAAAATATGAGTGAGATTTGTTGTCCTGCCAGCATGTAGCAATATCAGGTCTACCGGGCTCAGGCAACTCGAACACAAGGCCACAACCTCCCTCCGACCGTCTTCTTCAGACGGCTGCCTTGAAGGGAAACTTGCCCTCTCTGCAAAGCCTTGGTCTGCCCTCCTTGCACAACCTGGCTGCACTCTTGGTCTCTTCTCTGTGCCAAATGAAGAATTAATCTCCACCCCCCTTGTAGCTAGATTTATACCATAGGCCTGTCAATCTTACTGACCCTGCCCCTTCTATCCTGATGTCTCCTGTCACTCCAGTTGATCCTTCCAGCTGATCCTTCTAGAACCATGGCATTTCTCTCTCCGAACACCCCAACTTCTGAGCATATTTGTATCAACTTGCTTCCTGCAAAGCACACAATAGAGCCTTCTGAATGAAAAAGACAGCCAATGCATTTTGCATGCATGTTTACCTCCACTGAACAAAATAGAATCTGTTATCTGAATCATTTGCACTGCTCCGTTAAAGGGTACATAATTAATTACTGGGGAAATGTTTTAATGGGAAATTGTTAGTTGATTTTCTGGGTTAGCTTAATCATTGCAAACTGTACAGATGGACCATTCACTATAACATGGAACATTTTACACATGCTCAGAGCATTTCAATTTGCTGTCTTTGCATTCTTTTCACGCCATTAAAAGTAATGCCATGTACTACTCTACATCTCCCAGTCCTGCCCATTTTGATCCTTTCCAACCTCAAGCTGTAACACAATTTGTTTTTTTCCTGAAGAAAATTGAAAACATTAGATGATTGGTCATGTCGACTGGATTAGGGATATCTGAGCCCCCCTCGATGCCTCACTCAGTAGTGAAATCTTCTCTCATTTGGAGCCTGTCTTCAATGTGATTGTACTGGTAGCCATGTGTAAACTTAAATCATCTTCCCCGGCTGGCCCCATCCCACTGCGTCTGCTTCATTCATTCCCTGTGGACACCATTGCACTTTTCACTGCCACGCTCCACCAATCTTTTGAGAATTGGGTTATGCCTGCCCCTTTGAATCATGCTATTGTTACACCATTGTTGAAGATGATGCCGTTACTGGATTTGTTGTCCCCTGCCAGTTACTGCCCAATCTCTCTTCTCTCTTCTCCTGCCCATTATGAAGCTGATAGAAGCCATTGTTAGCCCTCAGCTTTCAAGATTTCTGGTGAACAACGGGCAGCTGCATCCTTTTCAGTCTGGTTTCAGGCCACTCATAGGAACTGAATCAGTCATGGTTTTGATCCTGGATGACTTTGCCTTGCTCCAGTACTGCAAAGTGGTCAGAGTTATGATTATCTTTGACCTCTCCCCAGTATTCGATACCATTTACCATAATATTCTTTTGTAAAGCTTGGAACACGCAGGATTGTCATGTACAGTTCTCAGCTGATTTTCTTCATTCTTGTGAGACTATATGCAGAGTGCCCATTGAGGTTTCCGTGCACTGTCCATACCAATTTTTGTGTGGTGTGCCCCAGAGTCCTTGGTTATCATATTTGCTTTTTAATTGACTGTGTAGGATAGCTCAGGGACAACGTGCTGGTCTTGGAAGCAAGACGATACCCAGAAACACAGGTTCAATCCCTGGGTCCGTGCTAAGAAACCTCTGGGTATTAAGCACGTTATAAATAACCACTAGCAAGTATAATAATTTATATTTCCATCCTCTGGCTAACTTAATTGAGTCATTTGGCATATACATAGGCCAACGACACACAATTCATTTTTAATTGAATACACTTGCATCAGATCCCCCTTCCAAACTTAAATCTTGCCTAGCAGAAATCGACTGTTGGATGTCCCAAAATTTGTTGAAGCTCAACAGCAGTAAAATAGAGATTATGATAGTTGGCCCTTATGATACTCACTCCTTCTGGCATTCTGACTTCTGGCCCGACTCCCTGCCCCACCCATAGCCCCTCGGCTAATAGTTTAGGGGTTAAACTTCTGCCCTCTGGATCCAGAGAAGGCCAGATTGTGGCAGTTTGTAGCTCCGGTTTCTGTGAATTGAGACAGCTCAGAAAAGTGTTGCTGTTTGTGCCTCCACAGATCTGTGCAAATGTATTCACAGTTTCATTCATGGGTGAGCTGGATTACTGCAACAGCATTTACCTTTGCCAGCCTGAATTCCTGGTCCATCAACTCCAAATCATGCAAAATGCTGCTGTGCGTCTGGCACTGAATGCTCCGAGCCGGTCCTCCATCTTGCTGCTGCTCGCCAAAGTTCATTGTCTTCCTGTCAAAAGCTGGATAAACTTTAAGGCACTTTGTATTACACATTGTGCCTTTACCAACACTGGACTGTCTTTCTTTCAATCTAAATGTCCCGCTACCTCTTCACATGCTCCTTGCGATCCTCTTCTGCCAACTTGCTGGAAGTGCATCGCTTTTGTAAAGCTGGAGCTGGAGGGCGTTCCTTTTTGCCCAGATGTTATGGAACTCCCTTCCAGCTTCCTTGAGGGTTATATTGGATCAGTTGCACTTTTGTAGAGCACTTAAAACTTTCTTGCTCTGAGACTGGGGATGGTTTCCTTTGCCTTTTGCTCAATTTGTGGTTAGTGCCCAGATGCCTTTTTGGCCTTGACTTGTGCTCAATAAATTATATTACATTACATTAGATTGCAAAAGAGGTTCTTAGACAAGCTTTATTTTTGGAAACCACACTGTAAAGTTTTGTCTTTCTCTACCTCAGGGTCATCTTCAACCCCACGCTTTCCTTTTCTCCACACATCTCTGACATCTCTAAGACGTCAAACTTCCAATTGCACCTGCTCAGAGGTATTCTTCCTTTTCTCTCCTTCCCCCAGAAACTCACTGTGTCTAGAGCACTGGTTTTCTCTAGGCTGGACTACTGGAATAGCTTCTTTCTAAATTTGCCTGCAACTACTCTCAGCCCTCTCCAACTCATCCAGAATAGGACTGCAAGACGTGTCCTTGGCCTCAATCCCAAGGATCGTATCCCTCCAGTACTAAAATCTCTTCATTGGCTCCTAGTGGCTGCAAGGATTCAGTTCAAGACCCTTTGCATTGTCCACAAGGCCTTCTGGGCCTGGGTCCGCAATACCTTCAACTCTCCCTTCAGAAATACCTTCCTACTCAAGCTCTTTGCTCCTCCACCTCCAACTCCGTCAGGGACAGTCGCTTCTCCAAGCAACAAGTTGGTGGTAAGTCTCTCTCTCTGGCTGGGGCCTCCCTCTGGAACAGCCTTCCTGCCTCTCTGAAACTTAAGGAGAACCATCTTCAGTTCCTGAAGCACCTCAAGACCTTCCTCTTTGCTTATGCCTTTTTTCTTCCTCTCTCCTGCTGATCTATGTCTGTTTCTGCATTGGGCATCTGGCTACCCACTGATTTTGGGCCAAGATCCTTGCCAACCTGCTGCTTACCCGCACTGCCTCCTGGCAAACCTTGCACTTGGGTCTGTATCTGCAATCCTACAGTCCCCTCACCTGCAATTATTAGACACCCGTTGTCTGCGCTTTAGTCATGCACTTGCCACCCGATGGCTGCACTATCTGTTGTTGTTTTGATCTTGTGTTGAGCACTTTCCACTCCTCCCTTGCCCCTGCAATTTCCCCCCTTACCCCTCCCCTGCACTTGCTTGTTCTCAATGTAACTGGGCCTAGTAAGATCGTTGTTTTGACCTCTCTTGCACCTCTCCTACCCCTCGTCACGCTTTGAAACACTTGTGTATGGGTATAAATAAAATATCATATCATATCATATCTACACTGCTATAGTAACAAAGGTACAGCTGGAGGTTATTGTTTGTACATTTAGGATAGGAAGACTGGATGCCCCAAACCCAAAGCTTACAGTTTAGAGTAGCTTGATTATTTAATGTTTATGAAACCTACTCCACATTTTGATGTTACGATGGCCTACACCTCCAGTATCCATTTAAAATAAATTGTATTGTATCATATTTTTATGTATACCACTTCATGTCTTACTCCTGACTCCTCTGGCTTCTAAGTGTTGTAAATCATGTAATTGTATTTTTCTGTATAGCACTTCATGCTGGACTCAATTTTCTAAACGTGGCACAAGGTATCAAACCCATGCTGCTCTTCTCTTGTTTCCAAGATGAAAGCCTTGCCCCTGAGCCATGCACTGTAAAAACAGGGGTTATTACTAGAAAATATAACATAACCTAATGTATTAACCTCAGAAGGATTGAAGGGATGATTCAACTTGACCAATATATGAACTTGGAAAGTGCAGGGTGGCACATGATAGAGTTGAGCTTTTAACATTCTCAACCAGTCAATTGTGACACAGTATGTTGTTTATTTAACTGTGCAGTTTTGTTTATTTAACTGTGCAGTTACAAAAAACATGTATTATGCTATTTCCCGCCACCCCCCAGGCCTTTCACAGCTTTGAATCCTAGCAAGCTCTACATAAACTATAATCTTTCTGAGGTTGACAAATGAGCATTCATTTTGGTTGGTGGGTACCTATTTTACATATGAGTGTTTTATGTAAAGTGCTTTGGCAAAAGCTCTGTATATGTAATGGAATATTGTACATTCGTAAATGTTAGCATCAATAAATCCAAGCATAGGCTCAAAATAATATCATAGTCTTGAATTAGTGTTGCTTTAATATTGTTTATTGTTTCCTTGAGAAACCTGTGAACCTTATTTTATACTGGCATGTCCAAAGTTCGATGAGACTGGTTTACTTTATTTTCCTGGGGTATTTGTGCCTGGACATCACCCATGGTAAAGATACCACAACTCAAAGGAAGTATGTGGTGTTTTGGATCATTTAAGGCTGCACTTGGCACATGATGCAGTCAATTACATGTGAGGCTGTACATGTGGTACCCCTGTACAATGCATAAAAGGTATCCAGTTGCATTGCAGGGGCATTTGTGGTTGCACATTACATATGGTGGCAGCAATTAGTCATGTGGGGCTCTCTCTTCCATATTCTGACCATACCGGGTGTATGAGGCATTACCAGACATTGGGTGGCATTACTGGACACTTGTGGATGCACTTAGTGTATGATAGTAGCAACTGGATAGAGAACGATGTAAACAATATATTTTGAATGTACATAAACTGTAAGGTAATGCATTTTTTAACCAGTATATCTGCACCTGAGAATGTAGGCCTTTACTTAGCACATGATTACTAGATCTGACTTGCACAGCCATAATTGGTATAAAGTGGCAATCAATTGTGACATAAGGCTGTAGTGGCATATGTATGGCTATGCTCCTGGCCTCGGTCGGTTTTACTAGGTCCACCCCCTTCATAACATTACATATGTCATTGCACATCAAGGCAGCAGGCTAGTTAAAATGTGGTTGGTACCTAAAAAGTCTTATGTCTGCTCTAGTACAGGTTTGGAATTTTATGAAATGTAAGCTTGTATATTTTTAACAGCCTTCAGTCACGAGGGATGGATGAAATCTAACTGGCTCTGCCTAAACAGCAGTAAGACGGAGTTTATGATCTTTGGCTCCACCCAGGCAAGAGCAAAATTATCAAACTACGCCCAATTTAACATAAAGAACTCTAGCATCCCTACATCAGACAAAGTGAATCCTCCCTTGGAGCTAACGCCCATGTAGCATATCTAAAAAAAACTTCAGATATTACCATAGACTACTCAGGCACATAAGACCCTTCTTAAATAAAGAAAACGGCACAACCATCGCTAGAGCCGTTATCCTCTCAAGACTTGACTATGGCAATGCCCTGCTATTGGGAACAGCAAGGGTTGTATGAATCAGTGCCAAGTCATTCAGAACGATGCAGTGAGAGCTTTAAAAAAGAAACCTCGACATAATCACATCACAGAAGACCGCAAAGTCTTCCATTGGCTGGTGGTAGATGACCGCATTACATTCAAAGCGGACTCAATCGTCCATCACTGCCTATACGGCTCCCCCCTACCTACCTAAAGGAACAAATATCCTTGTATGAACCAGAACCATCACTGAGATCAAAAACCAAGATCTAGTTACGATCACCCAAAGAAAGCAAATGGAATGGGACGCTCTTTCCCAGTTAAAGCATTCCTAAAATGGAATAGCCTGCCTACCACGCTCAGACTAGAAACCAACTAGAAACCAACTTTCAGATTTTCAAAAAGAAATTGAAAACACTGCTTTTTAAATAAAGTTATCCAATATCTTGAGCTAGACCTCTTGCTCCCATCCTGTTTTTATTCATAGTCCTCTGTCTTTATGTCCGCGCCTTGATGCCTGTGGGCTTTCGGCCCGTAACAAAAATAAATACAAAATAAATACAAATACAAATACTTCAGGTAATGCCATTGGGGTAAATGTCATGTATTGTCATTTCATGTGAGGTCATGATGGTGAAAGATCATACGAAATCACTTCCTGCAATGTCATTTCGTGTGTGATGTCACTTCCCCTGGCATTTTGGTGAAATGACATCCCTATTACTCAGCCCTCATACTTCTACACATCAAGACTGATCCCAATCATAAAGATTAAACAGATATATTTAATAGATATACATCCTTCACCTTTTGTAGTAATTTGATCAAAGGGAATGTTCAATCAAGGCTCAATAAACAATATCATTTATTTAAATACAACATCTTCTATAATAACAGAATAGAAAATAAAACATTACACAACAATGACCCCTGTGAGTTGGAGACTCCCTCTTTTATAGATAAAAGCCCACAGGTGATTTGACAGAAGCAATCCTGGTTAAAGGGGTTCAATCCCTGTCCTTGAGACATGTGGTATTTGCCTCCTGACATCATACCCAAAGTGCTTTGTACTAAAGGAAGTGGCGGGGACAGGAAGGAGAAAGAGGTATAGAGAGAATTAAGATGGTGACATCTTCTCCAACTATTCTGATTCCCCACTGTTTACACTATCTCCTTCTACATCCCGCATCAATAGCATCAAATACTCTATTGGTATTCAGATCCTGCTGGGAAGCTAGCCATTGTGCAGGGAGTATTCCTTTGGATACCTGTTTCACAGGACAGCTCCTGCCCAGTGGTTGTCCTGTTGTGGCGACATGTTACCAGGCATCACAATGGATAAACACAGAGGCCCAACATTCATTATCTTGCTCTGCAAGCTGCCATGGCCAAGCTGTCTGACCAGAATACACATAACCCGTCCACAGCTGAACTGGGCTCAGAGTGCTGACACATGTATTATATTAATTTGATGTGGCTTCTTATAGTTATGGCAATTGCTATCCACTATATCCTAAACTCAAGAATAGCTTTATTATTAATGATTAGACTGCCACTAGAATAGTAATTCCTCATGACTATGTGGATTCGGAACAAAGGTGCAGACTTTAACCATTTAAATACAGCCTCGGTGCTAAAGTGACTTGGCTGTAACAACAGCCCTTGTGCGTGCTCTGTGCCACTGCATTTCCCACGCAGCTTATGAAGGGGAGATCGTGTTACCAGATCACCCTTTCTGAGATGGAATTACTGACATCCTTTTATACATTAATACAAATCTACACACTTGCCAGATGTCAATCTTTCACAGATATTCCCTCCTGCAGGACTGCAAATTGAACTTAGATATATTTATTTATTTATTGTGCATTTGAGAGGCGCTTACACATCAAGACGTTGTGTTTCAAAGTGCCCACAGGGCAGGGGGAACAGGGGAACTGAAGGCAAATAAAATAATGCTAATGAGCAAAGACAGTGAGCATTTGGACCGTGCAAGTGCAGAGAGAGAGAGATGGGACAAGGGAAGGGGTAAGTGCTTGTGGTTCCACAGAGGGGGACATGCCAGAGGGTCAATTGCAGGTAATAGGTAAGTCCCTGGCAGAGATCACTTGGTAATAAGTGGACTTCTTCCAGTACACTACGTGCAGTGTTTTGGGGCCGCACAGATCAGTGGCTGCCCAAAGGCAATTGCTGGGGGGCGGGGAAGGCAAAGGCTGAAGGCAATTGCATGGAAGGCCAGGACCCAGAAGGCTGCATAAGGGCTCAGGTCACCAATCTCAGTCTCTGACATGGAAATCGGATTTTGTAGGTCAACTTGTACTTACTCATATGATATGACTGCACATGAGCAAGACCAAAAGATTCCTCCCACCACCTCAAAATATTATCACACAGCAATTAATGGATTTAAAGTTCTCCATCAAGATACCTTAAATTATATCAAGAATATACATCAAACACTGAGGAAAGGAGATAGGGCCATGCTGCTTGATAGCAGCAGTGGGAAGCCTCCCACCAGCAGAGTCCTACCAGCACCGATGAGATGGAGATAATTGGTGTGGTACAACAGCAGCACCAACGAGCGAAATCTATGGAGAACTATGCACTGCCTGCTGATGCATGTACTTGCAGTGCAGTAAAGGAGCAGTTTCCTGACTTTAACTTCATTTTGCTACAATACCAGCTGCATCCCCATACCTCATCCATGGAGCAGCTTTCAGATATGAAGTTGCACCCATTACACAAACCGCTTACCTATGGTGTGGCCGTGGTGCAGCTCCATAACACAAACTCAGGCATTATTCCGTGCTCAATGGCATTGCTGCAAGCACAGGCACAGGAAATTCATGAATGCATTCCCATCGCCAACTACCAATTCCTTTTCATAATTTTCTTTAATATGGCAGGTACATCCATCCTAATAAACAACTGACAGGTGTTCTCGTCATATACATTACCAGCAGGTGTACCAGTGTTTTGGTGAATTGGAGGTGGGGAAGGTCTGAAAATGATGTTTGTTCCCTAAATTTTGGAATTTGTCTGCGATTGTGGGTGATAGATTTTGGGGCGATTTGTGCAAGTCAGACCTCTGTGGATTCCCACGGGTGTCTTCTTTTCAGAAAGGCATGGGGTTCCCTGTTTTCTTTGGAGGCTTTGACACTCAAGTCCCAAATCTGTAGGTTGTACACAAGAGCAAATTCCTTCCAAATCTGCTCTGCCGAAACACTGCGGGTTACCAGTGGTTTAGCCTTTTCCCTTTAGAGCCCAGATAGGGGCACCCACACATGTGAGGCACTGTTTTCTTCGGGATACCTGTGGGAACCCGGGAAGGTAGGACATGTGTTGTTTGCTGTGTGTTTTAGTGGTTTGGAGGTGGGAAATGTCTAAAAATAGTGTTTTTTTCCCTAAATTTCTGATTTTGCCGGGATTGTGGGTAATAAACTGTCTGCAGCGATTTGCGCAAGTCAACGCTATGTGGATTCCCACGGGTGTCTTCTTTTCAGAAATGCATGAGGTTCCCTGTTTTCCTTGGTGGCTGCGACACCCCAAGCCGAAATCTGTAGGTTGTCCACAGGAGCAAATTCCTGCAAAATCTGCTCTTCCGAAACACTTGGGGATATCAGTGCTTTCGCCTTTTCCCTTTGCGCCTGGTAGGTACACCCACACATTTGAGGTACCGTTTTTGTTGGGACACCTGTGGGAACGCTAGAAGGTAGGACATGTGTTGTTGGCAGCGTGCTTCAGTGGTTTGGAGGTGGGAAATGTCTGAAAATTGTGTTTTTGTTCCTAAATTTCTGACTTTGCCGGGTCTTGTGGGTAATACATCCTGGCGCGATTGGCGCAAGTCAGACTTCTGTGGATTCCATTGGGTTTCGTCTTTTCAGAAATGTATGGGGTTATCTGTTTTCCTTGGTGGCTGCGACACCCCAAGCCCAAATCTGAGGGTTGTCCATAAAGCCAAATCCAGTCTTTTCCAGGGCATTTGATGATTCGTGGTTTGGTCTTCTCCCTTTGGGCCCAGATAGGTGCACCCCCACATGTGAAACACCATTTTTGTTAAGACACCTGCGGCAATGTGGGGAGGTAAGATGTGTGTTGTTTTCTCTTGGTTTTCATAATGTTTTCATACATTTGCTACTGCACTTTGTTACACAACCCTTTCATTTCCCAAATGTAACCTACATTTAGTCGCTGCTTTCTTTAGACACTGTACGCTTTTGTAACCTGCACAAGTCAGCTACCCTTAGAAAGGTCTGCCTGTGCACTTTAAAATGTATGCTTGTCATTCCTCACCACATTTGTTTTCCTTATTTACACATGCTAATTACGTCTGTTTAAGCCTACAGCATAAACATCCTGTGAACCAAGGCTCTGTTTTTGACTTGTGGTAATGCTTGTTTTGTGAAACATTACAAAAAATGTGTAATTTCCTAATTGGAACAATCAGGGGAATGTAGCGCGGCATTGCTTTTCTCAATATTCACAGAAGCCATTACCCTAATTTATACCCAAACTATGGGAATTTTCCCTACATAGTTGTTGCCTGACCTGCGCAAATCACCCATTCCTAAACTTTGGAATTTTGTCTACTTTTAAAAAATGTATGCCTTTCTATCTTCCCATTCAGTTTTCCTACCTTCCACTTCCATTCCGTTCACTAATGTCCTCTTGGAAAAAAAGTGTGAAATCACCTAACTCTCACAAAACTGATGGTAATCTTATACAAAAAAGTTTTTTTTTTATTTCCACTCAACCTGTTCATGAAAGACTGGAATATTGTCAATTCAGCACAGCAAACCATTTGTTTCTAGCTCTCACAAGGAAAGAGCCACAGACTTCTTTGTACATCATTTTATTGCCATTTTCTGAAAAAACAAACAATGTGCTCCCTTTTTGGTTATTTTCTCTCACTTCCATACTACTAGGATTCCTTGGTGGTGTTTTGACCCCCTACATGTAGGAAGAAACGGGCCCAAATTTGGCCAAGACATCAGATGTAACAAAAAGATACAAGGGATTGTATTGCGACTTACCAAAACCACCAAAAAAAGGCTTGGCACTGGGGGCAAACCATTGGCAGTTAAGGGGTTAAAGCTACAGCGGAAGTCCTGTCATCTTCATCTTTTTCTTTTAAGGATTTTATTGCGATGTCTGAGCCTTACGTGTTTTCAAAATAAATGTCTACTCAATCAGGATGTCATTCGATTAAATGACAGGTGTGATTGAAATAATTGACATAACTGGCACTTTTATTTCATTTTATTGTGCAACGAGTTTGATCCAGAGGACCTGGTTCACACAATCTGTCAGGGGATGAAATACTCTGAAGTTAATAATTTCCTAGTGAAACAGGTGTTCGCTGGGAAGCCAATGTCCACCTATTTTTATTTCTATGTTAGTAATCCATCTAAGGAGATTTGGTTCTCATCAAAGTTGTGAAGTTTTCCAAGAAGGGGTTTGATAAAAATATGGTGACTATTGCCCTTTACTTGGTTTGGAATCTCAAGTACTTCTCTGGATATGAATATTGGATGAGAACCTGTATCTATGACAGCTGGTAGGTCACACTATCCCTGACTTTGTACAGGTGAGAAAAACCATTCATCTTTCCTCTCCGATTTACAGAGAAAGTGTCAGGTAGTAGATCATTTGGCCTGCATTTGGTCGCTGTTTAGGTTATATAAACTTGAAATTGTGCCTACCCTCAGGTGCATTCTCCTCAGGGTCATGTTCATGTGACTTAATCAAGGAATGAAATAGCATTTTTATATTAACATTTTAGCAGGGGCTACCTCATTTTCTGCTGGTTTCAGGTCACTTGTACTGCTTGGGTTGTGAGGCCTATAAACACATGAAGTGGGAGGAATATTGATTGATTGATTAATTTTTCAATGTACAAAGCGCACATTCATCCTAGGGCATCTTAGCACTATGCAAAGTACAATCAAGACTAAAAGACCCTCTGTCATGCTTAAATGAAAAGAAATGTCTTGAGTAACCAACGGAAGGACAGATAATACACCGTCGCCCCAGGTGAAGTGGGAGTAAATTCTTTTTTCGCAGCAGCAGCAACATTGAGAAAGCATGCCCTCCAACCCGAGAGAGTCGTACTCGAGGGACAGAGATAGTACATGAGTTAAGAGAACAAAGTGGCCGATTTGGGACATAGGAACGAAAATTGCTCTGCAGGTATTCAGCCCCCTGGCCATAAAAGGCCCGGTGGAAAATACATGACGATTTTAACTGTAGCCTCTGAAAGGCTGGCCGTCGATGAAGATGCCGCAAAGCTGGAGAAATAGACATATGGTAAGGTGTACGAACTACTAACCCGGCTGCAGCATTTTGTAGTACTTGAAGGCAGTGATTCAAGAAGAGTGTTTGTGCTAGATATAAGGTATTGCAATAATCAAGGTTACTCAGGACACATGCAGCAACCACTGTAACGTGAAGCTGGGTGGGTGAAAAACCCAGTACCTTATGAAAACCCTAATTTTATAGTGCCCTAACTGGCAAACAGAAGCCACCTGGCCTTCCAAGGAGAGTTATGACGAGATGTTTACCCCTAAATCCTTTGCAACAAGAGCTGGGCTATGGAAGGGGCCATGAGAGGTAGACCAAAAAGAAGAAGAACAAAGAGAGAAAGTAGAAGGGGTACCTACCACCAGGGTATCAGTCTTGTCCCCATTTAGTTTAAGCCATTTGTGGCCCATACAACACCCCCCATCCTCCATGCAACCCTGTAGCTGAGATGCAGGATGGAGAAGATCGAGATGCAGAATAATCTGGGTATTATCAGTGGAGGAATAGCATTGGAGGCAATGCTATTCCTATGTTGTTGAGAAAAATGTGTAGCCTGACAAAGCTCTCCCTTGCCGCTTCCTCTGAAAATGACTTTAGGTGTTGTTGGATTGGTTGTCAGGCAGAGGTAGTTCCCTAAATGTGTGTCTGGCACACATGTAAGAAATTGAGATAAATGAAAGATAAGATGAAAATGATGTGAGCTAAGGATGGTGAGAATGACCAGACAGACAATAGAAATATGCATATGCACTCACCCTGAAGAATCGCAGACACTAGGCCACAGGTGCACTTATACATGAGGAATTCTACATGTGTAGACCATTCATACATGAATAACATAACATAAGCAATGTGTAAGCTGAATGCAACACTAACTGCAGGTGTCTATAGCTCACTAACATAGAGATGCAACAGTAACAGGCTGTGATCTTTTTTTTAAATGGAAGTTGCAGTAATCATTTTAATATACAAAAGCCTCAAGACTCTTAGAGAAGCAAAGGATGCTGACACCACAGATTAACAAATTTGTGCTGAGTCCAGACATTACCTCGAAGTTTAAAAGCTAACTTTGAAATACGAGAGAAGAAAATTCACATGGAAATAGGGATTCTGCCAAGGAAACCAGTCGCGGACTTTGGTGGTAAAATATAGTGTAACATAGAATTGAATGGTAGAAAATACAGATTTCAGCAGTGCCTCGTAGAAGTGTTTTATAACCACACTTGGCACGAAGCAAGGGAAGAGATATGAAGGGAGGAAGGCCAATCAGAGTGCAGGGGTAAGATTTTCCAGCTCATCTGACCTTGGAGTGCCTTGCATGCTATCTTCAAGAAAATAAGATCTGGTTAAAACCTGTATTTGTAGCTAATTCTGCTGGTCAGCCATGATGATGTAGTAGAAGTGAGTGGGATTGCAAGACTATAATTCCACAAGTGGGTAGTGTACCTTTTGAGTAAAGGAAATGTGTTTGCCCAATAAGAGAAGGGCAATGCATTTTATCCATGAGAACCTGACGAATCAACAGTTCAACCAGCCTCAAATTGCAATGAATGTGTTTATTCTAATTCTGTGTTTTTTTAAATTATAACATGGCTCCAAGGACTGGCAGGTTTGAGAAAATGTTCAACCAGTTTCAGAGCAGGATGCTTTTGAATTACTTTTTCCAGCTGCATGGCGGTTGTAATAAATCCTTTGTATTTTTCACAATATCCATTTGTCTGTTGAAATATTTTCCTATCTATTTTGGGTGTGTGTCTGCAACTGAGGGCTTTTTAACAAGTTGATAGTTTATTGATTTCACTACTCCACTAATATGCAATGTGTGGCTAAGATGTACCTGCCAGATTCATTCCACCTACGTTTTTATCCGTGGTCAGAATTTCAAAAAGTGTGGGGCATGGAAAAATGGAATCCAAATCGGTAAGCCATTTTTTAGGTCCAAACACAATTACCTCAGTCTTGGAGGGGATGAGTTGCAATCAGTTTTCAAGCTTTAAGTCTTCTATTCGTTTGGTGCAGGCTAACAATTCTAGGGGGGACTTAGGTCTAACAAAGATGTGCCTATCATCCACATAGGTGTGATATCATAGATCATATTCAGAGAAAAATAAACAACAGAGAAGAAAGGACCCCTGGGGACAACACAAAAGATAAGAAGCAGGTAAGGAATCAGACAAATAAGTCCCAATTTTAAATTGTTGATCCTGATTTGATAAAGTAAAAGTGAACCATTTCAGGGATTTCTCAGATACTACGGCTCTCGCGGACAATCTAGAAATAAGAATGTCGTAGTCAACAGTATTGAATGCTGCTGATAAGTCAAGCATGACTAGCATGCTTATGTCCTCCTCATCAGTGGCCCTAAGGATATAGTCCCAAACTGCTACCAAAGAAGCCTCGGTACAATGACCTGGTCTGAATCCAGATTGGTAGGTATTAAGGATACCATGTTCTACCAGAAAGTTCTGATGTTGAACAGTCACTGTTTTCTCAAGAATCTTAGTGGACCAAACAAGTCCGGCAATAAGTCGGTAGTTAAAAAGCAGATTGTGGTCCAGTGCTCGTTTTTTGAGTAAGGTAGTGAAATACGATCTTTTTAACTCAGAGGGCACAAAGCCTTGAACCAGGGAGGCATTGGCAAAGGTGGTGATAAAGTCACTTACAAGTGGACCCAGGATTGGGTCGTAGTTATGGTTGGTGGGGTTTAATTTTAAAATTAAAATCGTGATTTCTTCTATGAAGACTGATTTAAACGTAAACTTGGAGAGCATACGTGATGATGGATCACATCAACTTCAGTTTCTTTTTTAGCCTAGGGGTTTGATGGGAAGGAAGCTGAGTGTCAACATTAGATCAGATAAGATTAACTTTATTCATCAAGAATTCATTTAATTGATTTGTGAGTTTAGACAAGGGGGATTAAGACTAACTCAGAATTACTTGAGATGCGAGTTTGCTGAATCCCAAATATAGAATTATGTTTCACTCACAAAATAAGCTAGCCAGACATTTGCCAAATTGGTTTGCTATGTCTATGTGAGTGACAATATTTAAGTGGAAACAAAGAGTGCATGCCTTGACCAAATAAAGACCCCCCTTTCTCACTATTGTCCCAATTGAGGAAATGGTTACATTCTATAGGGGTCTAGGTGTTTGAACAAAGAAGTGGACTGTCCTTGTATATTGCAGGATAAGTGACTTTCATAAAACTATGAATATCACATTTGAAAAGATAATGGTGATACATATTGGGCCTGACTCATGTAATTTTTGGCATGCTGAAAAGTGACTGCGCACCTTTCACTTCGCAAAACTTCTTTTCCCAATTCATGTATCGGACTTTGCGTGTATTTCCAAAACTGTGCATGGGTCCATCAAGTCATTGCATGCAGTCGAGCACTTTGCGCAACACGCCACACAAAGGGTTGGACGGCCAACAGGCCTGTGTAAAGAAATTAATAGGGGGTCGGAACATGCATATTCCCCATTTTCCCAGAAATATAAGGAAGAACAAGCAATAACACGATGTGCTAAGGGACCGGTTACGCAAAGAATGTGCATGCCCAGTCAAGTGCAAACCCAACTGAATTCATGGATTTCAATGCACAACTTCATGTTGGAAAGGTCACACGCAAACCATGTGAACTCACTGCCACATGATAGGAGGTGCAAAGCACTATGTGCATAGGATCCAACGCACAAAGGTAACATAAACAAAGCAATTAAAGAGTGACAGCACATAGTTGAGGTATTGGAGTTAGGGGTGATCATATGCAGAATGCTGGGGTGCTGCCTTGAATTACAGGGGTTCATACGCAGGTTAACTGGGCGCTGCCTTGAGTTACGTGAAAAGGAATGCAGATTATTGGGATGCAGTTTTGGGTTACAGGGTTCTTACGCAGTGTCCCTGTGGTGCTGCCTTAGTTGCGCAGGGACTGCCCACAGTATTGTTGGGGTGATTGATGGTGGGGATAAGATAGGCACCAAGGTTGGTATTTGTTGCCTGTTTCGATTTGCGTTGGGGCATGTTGAGAGTGTTCCATCCGCTATTTTCTTTGTGACTAGGGTTACTTTGCGGTTATAATTCCATGAATAAGTTCAACGGGCAAAACATACTTTTTATTTGTATTTTGTATTGTGCATTTATTATACATTTTCAAACCTTTAGCACATGCATTTAAAAGAACAAACACTTTACAAATATAGAGCTACAACAGGAATTTGACAGTGATAAAATGAGAACTTTCCAATAAATACCATCATTTAAATTCCATACCATCAATTAAATTCCATAATATAATAATAGAAAACATAAAAAGAATTAATAACGTAATTGTCACAAGATTATCACAATAAAATACGTAGCATGTTTTGCTACCATTGACTAAGTAAGTTCATAACAAGTTAAAACTAATTAAGACTATTAAATGGTATGCAGATTAAACTAAAACTAAGGCTAAATAATTGTATTTATATGATGTGACTTGGGCAAAACTAAGTTTCTCAAAGGGAGGCAATACAATTTTGAGCCGCTTTCCAAAAGTGAAAGGTGGCGGCAGATATAACAATTGATTCAGCCACGAAGATGCAACTCCAAAACTGGTCAGTTTCAATGGAGTTGATATTCATTATGTGACTGGAGTAGCTCTTCAGAAAATATGATGTCAATATTGGACATTTGGTGAGGATGTGACGTGCTGCTTCAACCATCAAAATGCATGGCCGACAGGACCACTCCTAGTGGAGTAAATGTATCCATATGCCCGTGTGTTCAGGTGTAGGTAAGATGTTAAAACGCAAATAAGTAATGGATCGACGGGTCTGAGAGGAATACAATTTTGTTAGATAAAATCTAGGAGAATTACGGATGAAACCCTGTGTGCTATACATAATGTAGTGTTTCTTTTTTTTATAGGGAATCGATGTTCGATATAATGTCAAAGTCTCTAGTCTTATTCTTTAAAAATAAATAAGAAGTTGGGAGACTGTGTCATATACTCAAGGTCAACACCAATCTTCCTTAAATGGCTGAGTGCAGTGTGTCGTATTTGGTACAAAAAGGAGTTGGTAGAGTCCTTGGAATATTGGATAGTCAGTAGGTCGGTGTGTGAATCAGATACAAGCAGGTATGTTATAATGTTCAGAAAAAGGCTGCAACGTTGGGAAAGCCAAAGAGAATAGATGGAAGGGACTCCCATATCACATTGAAGTGCCTCTAAAGGTACTGAGCAGGGAACTCCCAAAATCGGACACAGAAGATTGCCTTCAAGCTTTCCCACCCAATTTAGTTTGGTTTCAGGTGCAACTGCAAGACCATAACGTATCCCAGGGAGCATACTACTCTGATAGATAAGGGTCAAGCCCTCAAAATGATGGCCATCACAGAATTTCTTTAGATAAAGCCATCTCTTTAAAATGTGTAAAATCACTGTAAAAGTCACCTGTAGGAAATGGACCAATAGGTGTTCCTATATAAATATATCTGTCCACCTTTTCCAGGGGAACACGATCAAGCAGCCAACAATACGGGCACTCTAAAATACAGACTTTTGTGTGCAGGTAGCCACAGCTTTACGTACAGAGTACTTTGCGGGGACTTTGCACTTTTTTGATGAATCAGCCCAAAGTGTTTGTTCTAAACACAACTGCCTTCTTCTCCATGTCTTAACCTGTGACTGTGCAGATCATCCCTTCATCACCCTGTAGCTGCCTTGGCAAATGTTCAACAGACCAATGCAAGGAGTAACAAGGCGATATACAGTAATATTAACTGTTGAACAAACTCCCAACTCTCACAAAATCATTGCTTACAATCTGGTTGAACGAAGGAGCCAAGCAATCATTCCAAACATCTCTGCTTTATACCCCTGGACCTGCCAGTCAGTGTAAGGTGTGTGCCCCCAGGCATAATTAGTGAGATACATTGGATATTTAGGATAATACATGTCATTGATTTGGGATAATCTTCACAGACATGCCGTCCATCGTTGATGTACATAGAGTTTAGTATTCTGAAATTGCTTCAAAGTAAGAGCTAGTTGTCTTGTGGATTTAATGATATTAACACATACAGAATTAACTAAAGTATACTCAAGGCAAGTTATGTGTTGTGGTACAATAGGTAAAAATAGACTTATATTGTTGTTTCCTTGTGGTCAGTAAACATTCAGACTACTTCTCATTGCTTCTAGCTGCAATTGTGTATACATTGGGCACGCAACTTCCTGGTGTCTGCCCATCAAATTGAGAACACGCAGTCATTGTCTTTCAGGTACTAGAGGTACTAGAGGCCATCTTCCAATGCAACGAAAACCTCATTTCCATGCAATGTTATTTTACTCAGTTTTCATTGTGCACCACTGACACCAGTGGCCCCCAGTGCTGGGGAGAGATGCTGGAAAAATCTGCAAAATCAATAGAGAAGAGTGTTTCAAGGGGAAAGTTCATTCCACATTCTGAATACCAGAAGAAAACTGCATTTCATTGTTCTTGGAAACATCAGGTGATGGGAAGCAACAGGCAACAGATTACAATAGGCATATATTGATGAAACAATTCTCTAAGAAATTGAGTTCCATGCCCCACAAGGCCCAGTGATATATCTGGCTGCTTTAATTATCCACCAGTACCTTGAACAGCTATAGATTAGCATTTGCTTTTGCTTAATACACATCAGTTCATCAAGGATGTGCTCCTGCCCTGGCCAGAACCCCGTCCCCCTTGCATGCACCCTGAGGCTGGTGCAAGAGTTTACCCATACCTCTATAGCCCACTCACTGCTACTGTACCCTCTTCCATGTTACTCCCCCCCACCCAGTTGCTCCTAACGTGACCGAGTGATATACCACTGTTGCCTGTGTTTCTTGTTATTCAACCCTCCTGCCTTGACTTTTAAATCCATGCTCCTATGTATTGTATTGTATTGTATTTTGTTATTTCTATAGCGCTCTTTCCCCACTTGTGTGGCCTCAATGCACGTTTTCCTTGATTGAACGCCCTTGGTGACCAAAGTCGATGTGGTTAGAGATTCTAGGGGGTTAGCTTAGATGCATGTGTGCATATTTGCCATTCTAAGACTTGGGTGGCTGGCGAGGCTCGACTAAGCAGCCCAGTAGAGGTCAGACACGTGGGCGGGTGCTCTTGAGGTTAGAGATAGATTGTTGTTGTTCAGAGAGTCTATGTGATGCCAGCTATACCGGGTGGAGCTCACTGTATGCTAGTGGCAGAGATGTTGTGGTACGTCAGGTGTTTCAGTCTGGATGGCTATGTGTGAAACTAGGCCGGATGTGCTTAGCTGTAGACATGTTCTATCGTGCATCGATGTTTGGCCGTGCCTGCGGCCTATGTCCACGCAAGTGGTGTGAGCTATACATTCCGTAGGGTGCGAGAATTGGTTGTCCGGGTCTAGAATTGAGAGTCCTGTAGCAATGGGCCTAGGTTACCTACTGTAGCTGGCATCAGCGGGTGATAAGCAGACCAAACACGGCTAACTAACAATTCAATTTGTGCACAACACTAAACACAGCTAACTAGTAGTGCAATTTGTGTACAAGACTAAGCACTGCGACCTAACAGTGAAATTTCTTTTCAAAACTACATACAGATGACTAATAATGCAATTTGTGTGCAAGACTAAACACAGCTAGATTTCCGAGTCACAAGTTATAGTGGGAGAGAGGCTACACCTGAGTACAAGGCTAAACACAGCTACATTTGAGAGTCTTGTATAGTGGGAAATAAGGCCTACACCTGACAGAGCAAATTGAGTACAGGACTAAACACAGATACATTTGAGAGTCTTGTATAGTGGGAAAAAGTCCTACACCTGACAGAGCAAATTGAGTACAGGACTAAACATAGCTACATTTGAGAGTACTGTATAGTGGGAGAGAGGCAAACACCTAGCAATGCAATGTGTGTACAAGACTAAATACAGCGACCTAGCAAAGTTAGGTTCACACTCAATAAATATCCAAATACTACTACTACCAATAATAATAATAATAATAATAATAATAATAATAATAAAAATAATAATAATACATTGTTTCCATAACCTTCGTATGACTTATGCAATAGTCTCACGGTGCTGCCCGTTTAGACGCATAATTACACGCAACATATAAGTTCAGTGGAATAGAATGAAACTCGAAATATGCATATATATATGTTCTTTCTGTAAAGTAAAAGAGCGTTGATTGTGTGCACACTGTAAAGGTCTGAACAATGTGAAATCAAACCACAGCCACATGATTGCCTAAAATTAGCCTTCAGGTTGGTAACTCGGATGCAGGGTGTTGATTGATGTGAGATGCATGTATTAGTCACTGCCAACAATCTCACCATGGGATCTCTGGGATCATCAGATCCCAGCGTGCTAACTATGCACTCATAATTTTAATTAAAGTGATGAACTGGAACCCAACTGAAAAGGTGCAATTAAATTAATGAAAAATAGCAGCCATGGGTGATTTGGCTTTTGCCTGACACTCCTCGTAATGCAGAATGTTGAAATCCTTTCCCATCTCTAGCTGAGACTAGCTGCCATATTACTGAGTTGACTTCACAAAGACCAGATTGCTAGATGTGATCCTAATGTCAAAATCGGCAGAAATGATGAGAAGCCACTCTTCCTCAAATCCTATTAAGAGGTTACTGCGAAAAGGAAACACCTGTGCTCCCAACAGCCAGAAAATGCATAGAACATATAGTGCCTCATTACAAGTCCGGCGGTAACCCTGCCGGTGCTACCGGTGGGTTGCCGCCGGACTTGTAAGATTTACCAGCGCCCTGCTTGCCGGTAACACTGGGGGATTACAACCCTGGAGTTCCGGAAAGTGAGGCGCTGGTAAATTGTAATTCCCCACTCCCATTGAGTCCCGTGGAACTCAATGGGAATGGGGAACACGGAATCACCAGCACCATTAATAACGGTGGCCGCAGTGTCAGGCAGGGTCTGCCCTGTCGGGCAGATCTGTTCCGGCAAGCAAACCCATAGTGTGCCCGTCCGGAAACAACAGTGCCGGTAGGCTTACTGGCACCGTTGTTTCTGGACGGCACACTTGTAATGAGGCCCAAAGTCAATGACAGCCGGGCAGAAGATGCCACATATGTTATGCAGTAAGAAATCTGGTGGGAAGACTCAGTACTGGTGGTGGGGAGGGTGAAAATGCATGTGAGTGATCCGGGATGTTGCTAGGTCTGGAAAAGGTCTGGGGCTACGCTAATGTCGGAACTGTCGGGACTCGGGGCTATCTAGCCTTTTGGTTATAGCCCACGACCTTCTATCTGGGGCTAAAACCAATAGAACCAGGGCTATAGCCCCCTCAATGCTCACCCTAGCAACACTTCTGTGAGTGATAGCTGGCATAATGGGGGATTATACAATTAATGCGACGCGTTTACTGCGACCCTCGAAAATGTCAACTTTATATTTATTTCAACCCCCCTTTTCACCTCATATATATGCAGGGGGATGGGTACAGTATGTAATGGTTGAAGACGGCACTGCATGGTCTCCCCTGCATATATATATATGAGGGGGTCACAGTAAACGCGGTGCAGTAATCACATAGATCCCATAATGGGAAAGCAGTCTTGCTGCAATGGGTGAAGGATCAGAAGTGGCTGATATGGATAGGGAAGTGGGAAGTCTGCATTGGGGAGATGCAGGGTGAAGGGCCCCATGTGTCACATGCAAGTAGGTGAAGGAGAGACACACTCAAGGATGGGAGGCAGGATCACGAATCACAGAAAACACATGAAATTGGGACGGGCAGGTTGGCCATATGCTATAGAAAAAAGAAAAAAATGGAGAAAAAATACCAAGCAGGCAAAAGAAAAACAAGGGCAGAATTAATGGTCTTAAGTAGTAAATATTCACTCCAAAATAACACTGTTGTGACGAGACGGTTCAATGGATTTTTGCACCTGTGGGCAACAGGAAAATGCAACTACCATTTCCAAAACACACCGAGGAAACATAAAGAAATATCAGAATGATTGAGTAAATTAAGCCCTCCATGGTGCTGGTATGAGCCGTCTACCTTTTTGACCACTATATTTGTCACTGTTTTACGAAGAAAAACTAAGCTCACCTGACTGTTCTGTTGGCAGTAGGAATGAGTTGGGGAATTTACCAATGGCATGTACTCTTGACTATCTAATGCACTAACAGGGTCTGTACTTGCATATCAAGGCTTCCTGTTCATGTGACACTGACATTGCATCTACCTTTAACAAGGACTGGGTGACATATCATTTCAGCAGCCTGACAGGCCACGCCAACAATAGTTATTTAATAGTCCAGATACAGCATGATCCAGAGATGTCAATTCCCCAAAATGGTAGGGGCTGCGGAATTGACATCACATACCAGATGAAATAACAGGAAGTGACATCACATGAGAATTGACCTTGATGGCATCAGGTGAGGAGACATCATGTCCATAAAAAAAAATAGAATACATGTATGATTTATAAAATACCATCTACAACTAAATAAGACAAAATGCTATTTTAGTGTAAAACATTTATGTATGGTGTTCCCTCAACATGTAAAGGGGGAGGTCATGATATGCCAAGGGCTCACACAGCAGAACAGAATACTGCAACATGTACTGCATCATTTCTAGGTGATGTCAATTTGAGAAGTTAACAAAAATTAGGCCAGATGTTTTGGACAACTACCACTAGCCCCACCCAGCGTAATCAATGGTGTGTTATCATGGGAGTCATGGCCCAAAACAACTGGAGGACCGCAGGTTGTGAACTCTTGTCCTATCAGGTAGAAGTGATTTGCTCAGGATCGCACAGACTGGTCAACAGGGGAACCCAGAGCAACACAGGCTTAAACCCAGGTCCTGCGTTTAGAGACTGGTCTCCGGTATTAAGCACATTATACACGATGAAGTAATTAGTTATTGGGTATACCAATGTTGTCATACATTCTGTATAGTTACCTTGGGGGCATAACCCCATTTTCATCTGCAATATGGTTTACGACTTGCCGTTGTGTTACAGCCCACAGATCTCACATCATGACCAATTTAACCATTACAATGTATTATTAAATGCCTAGCACATGCATTCTGGATGTTGTATTCTCACTGAAAATAGTTGCATCACTCTGTTGAAGTCTTATGAAGGCTGCTCTTCTGTTAAAAGAAACTTCAATTCCAAACAGAAAATTACTGTTGTGTGTTCTAAGAGAGTGTGCTTCATCTGAACACCTTAAGTGCCAAGGTCGAGGTATCTCGTCCTTGGGATTACCTCCCTGTTGCCAAGGACGAGATATCTTGTCCGTGGCACTTAAGAGATTAAGGAAAGAGAAAACGTTAGAAGGCATTGAATGGCGACATACCTAAATCACCAAAAAAACGGCCTTGGCACTTGGGGGTGGGGAGGATCCATGGCAGTTATTAATAGAAGAAACTTTTTTATTGCAAAAAAACAATAACAATATTTACCGCTTGCGCTGCCTTTCATCTAAAATATCTGGAACTGTCTTTGTTGATTCACAGAAAGGTTTTTGAATGACACAATAGGGAAGTGTTCTATGAATTAGGACATGTATGTTCTTCGTAAAGTGATTTGTTGTTTGTTTCTACTTTAAACAGAAGCACATAAGAATAAATAAATAATAAAATAATGAGGTTCACAAACGGGTTGTTGGTTTCATAAACTGAGGTCTTTCACATATTGAGAGAATCATTAATAAGTCTTTCACACATTGAGGGAAACTTGAATATGGTCCAAATCAGACTACTTTACTTTTGGGAGAAAACATTTACACAAAACAGCTTCACACGCTTTCTTCTGGGGAACTGGTTGGAAAGAGATCATGCCATAGACATTAATTGAAGGTAACTAGGGGCGTTGTTTTGATTCCAATACAAATGTGTTACCCCTGAGCTAGCCTACCGGCCCAATAGTTGTGGCCCTTACAGCTGTTTTTTGCATGCTGCATTTGCAGGTAAGAATACTATAAATATTTGGGCCCTTCTTGCCCACTAACTCAAAATTGGTCTGAAAGCAATTGTTAGTAATAGTAAAAAACATAGTAGAATTATGTTTTCTTATTCTGGCGAGTGGAGGCCTGTTAACTATGTGTACTACCAAGTTACGTGTCAGCAAACAATAACTTGCTGACATGTTAAGATTTTTCAAATAGGTAGGGTTATTTTTGGAGTGACCTATGCTGGCGGGATAGGTGTAATCTAAGCTATAACGAAGAAGGGTTAAGCTAAAGTGGGAAGCAGTAGGAATTGGTGAGAATGGTAGGCATGGGTGAGGTATGGTGACTAATGAGGTGTGAGCTATGTTGGGTGTCCTGACCCACGTTTGAGCTATCATGCTGCAACATTTGGTGCTGTGGGCTTAGAAAATCCAAGATGGCCAAAAAGCCCACAAGTGCGCCAGAATCTAGGAGAACCACGCAGTTTGTGCGCACACCAAAATGGTTACCTAACTTGCCAACCACCAGTGTAAAGAAAGATCTTTGTTAACAAAATACACTGTTACTGATGTCAAAAAGTTGCTGAAATCGTGGCTCATTGGACCACTTTAAAGATTCAACCCTTTTGTGGGGTTCCACATAACCATCTTACTGTAAGGAGCCCCATCAAAACAATGTTAAGCAAGGATTCACTACCATGTAAGAACCATTCCTGTTTAGAATGCATTAATCCAAGAAAGATCCCAAAATTGCATGCAGTACCAACAAAATCCTCAAGGCGGCGCTAGCGGTCTAAACTCTGACAGGAGAACTGAGTGCAGTTGCTGACAAAGGGATTTGACTCAGCTGACTTCAAAGGCTGCATTTTAATTAAAAATTAGCCACCTGCTGTTCCCAGAGGCCTGAAGCCTGGGAAACCTTCTCACCTCCAGAGATTCACACCAGGAGTTAGAATCTCACATGACCTCTTGATTGATAGAAAGCAGACTGGCTGGGAGCCTCCTGGAAACCACACAATAGGCTCTTGCAATTGAATAGGATATGTTGATTTTGACTGTTTCCTGTCAACAAAGGCCTGCCTGCCAGAAGACACATGTGACTGACCCACCCAAGTCTTGGAGGCGGACTCCAACACTCTGAGAACTGAATTAAAAGCAAAATATATACTTTACAGAAACACTGATAACTCTTTGTAATCAAATGACAGGAATGTATAACTTTGAGAGCCTTAATTTAAAAAATGTACCTTCAATTCAAGCCCAAACTCCAATTTGTGTGATGTTCTGGGGCAAAACCCTGCTATTTATGTATACTACAGACTCTGTGTTTAAGCTAGAGACATGTTAATTTACTGGAGTATGTATGGACAGGCCGTGTACATGTGTACAAATCTGGAGAAAAATCTGATGTTGCAAAACCACTAAAAAGCACAAAATATTGCCATTTCTGTATGCAAGCCCCCAGGAAGAGCAGAGTTTGAACAGGGGCTACCATCAGCAAATGCATGATGGGTGCATGTGATTTCAAACCACTGTGTACCTATGAAATATGTCTTTTTGATCAAATATAGATTGTGTGTAATTTGACAGGGGAGTGTCCTTTCTGCAAGCCATTAAATGACATCGCTCTGACACTCCACTTCTTTTCCCCAATCAAGAGAGAAAGGAAAGCTTGACCAATGGGCAGTTGGGAGAGGGGCTGGCTAGTGATGCTGCACACACACCCACTTTCAAAACACATAAAAGCAGACAGTCAGGACATATAGAGACATTCAATTCCATTTGCTGCAACGCGCTCTGCCGGACCACACAACATCCAGAAGATACTAGTTTCAACACTTAGACTTTAAAACTCCAAAGAACTTGATTCAGAACTCAAAGCAAGGGCCTAAACCCACAAACTGAGAACTCTTCTCAGTGGGCCTCAGCATCCAGCAAACCTAACAGCGATAGCATCATCCAGGAGCCGTGCAGATCAGCGCTGGGTCCGGAGAAAGCTGTGCAGAAAGATCCAGAAGCAGTGCTGTACCCAGAGAAAGCAGAGCTGACCCAATCTTGGCTTTTCAACGAACCTAGAACCGCATTCGTACTGCCTATACTTTTGCCGCAATCGTGAAAAATGCATTCACGAATTTTACCGCGATTTGCAAATTTCTCCACGTGTGAAAACAGCAGCTTCCTTGCTTTCATTTGCCAAAAATTCATTTAACCTGCCAATCATTCCTAGAACATTGCTAAAGTAAGCCTGAACTTATTTAAACCAACTAATCCTCAACCTGAACCTCCAGAGGGAATTAAAATCATTTTAGCACATTTTCCAATATATTGCTTTCACATATAAAAGCATTTTGGGCCTGTGTTTCAAACTTCTGCAGTCTAAGCTTCCTGGGGTGAACTGAATTACATTTGATTGCATTTCTGAGAACTGTGTGCTTTCCTTCCATTTCCTTGCATTGCCTAAAGGGGGGGGAGTGGATTGCCAGAGAAAAGTGATTACATTGTTTTGTTGAAATCATATTGAGTATTTTCTGTACTGCCTTTCATTCAACATTGCATCCATCTGAACTTATATAAAGCATTCTCTACCACCTTATTCTTCTGTTCCTATTCACAAGTGTGCTAGTGCCAGACTATCCATTATTGATTACTGCTCAGATTAAGTGTGATATCCAATTATTAATTTATCATAAAGTGTGATATATATATATATTGTTTAAATTCTCAAATAAACCTTTTAACTTGCAAAACAGAACTACTTCTTGGCTCAGTGGGGTCAGGGGGATTCCAAGAGAGGGGTGTTATATAGGGGTAGTCATCCAGAACGCATGAACTGGACATAAAGATATATCAATAAGGGTTTTCATTCAGTATTCTAGACTAGGCGTTGACTTAGCTGTAGTGTTGAATTGAATCCTCTTACAAATTGGGGGCTCGAGCGGGACGTTTGGGTTAGATCTACCATTTGTGCAGATTAATACAGCATGCCAGCTGACCAGATACACATATCCGGTCGGATCACCACGCTGTGTTACGCTGTAAAGCACTCCTCAAAGGAACGCTCTAAGGAAAAGGTCTGTTTTGCAAAAATAAAATACAAACTTCTGTAAGTCAGGAAGGAACTCAAATTCCAGAATGACGACCTTGGTAGATATGAAAATAGCCAGAGAGCACTTCTTACATAAGCTATTTGTGAGAGGTGAGTGGACTCATTGGACCAGACGGTCTGGTTGCAAGCAATCACACCCCAGATCACAGAAACACGGTCAGATATATGGAGAGACCAGGGTCCCTTACATGTGGCCCTGAGTGAACTATATATGTCCTCTAAGGCCAAGGATGAGCACAACAAGATTGCCAGGGTAGCGGCATATTTATATTTACATATGGGAGCCATGCAGGACAAATGTGCTGAAGGCCAAGATCTTGCGAGTAGGCAACTGCTGGCATTACAGAAGGCCCAATCTGATCTGGACTCTTCTGAGCAGAGGCTGCAGAGGAGCCAGGAGTCAGAAAATGATAGTAGGCAGTATATCATTAAAATAAAAGAGGACATGGATATACTGCAACAGGAAAAGGCTGACCAGGATACTAGACTTCTGGCCCTGCAGAAGGAGCACCAAGACAGTTTGGACTCCTTACTGCAGAGCCAGAAAAAGCTGGAGCAACAATTAGACTTTAACAGGGCATGCACGGAGCAGGTAGCCACCCTGCAAAGTCATCTAGATAGAGTGAAGGCAGAGAGCAACAAGCTGATTTTGAAAGACCTGGATACCCAGGCAGAGTTTGATGAAGAACGCCAGAAAGCTGGTGCCTTTCAAAGGCAGAGGGACGACCTGGCGGCACAAATGCAGGCTCTTAGCCAGGAAAGAGACGCCTTAGGCCAGGAAGTCTGCCATTTAAAAAGAAAAACAGAAGAAAATCACTTGGCCCTCCAGGGGCTGGGTGACCTCCAAAAAGAACGCCAGAACTTGTTAGAACACACCAGGAGGGTGGAGGATGCTCTGGCAAGAAAGGAGCAGGTCAATAGGGACACAGCTCAGGAGGTAACCCTCCTGCAGCAAAGACTGGCCCAGTGTTCCAGGACCAATCAGGAGGCACAGAGAGAGAATGAGGCTCTCTGCCAGCACAATGATAGACTCCAACAACAGGTAGCGATGCAGGAGAGACTGATAGAGTCTAGTAAGGCCTTAACTGAGGAACTGAAGGCGCAGGCTCTTGCATTGCAACAGGGAGCAGGGGCGGATAGAGATGAGGTTCGCTGGGAAAGAGAAACTCCTGAGCATAACCCCAGGAGCCCTAGTACCAGAAGCCTTTATCTCTCTCAGTCCCTGGACTCTGCCACCCCCATGTCCCCTGGCGCACATGAGCACAGGGCCACAGGGATGGCAGATTACTATCCAGCCAGAAGCATGGGGCTCATAGGCCAGTACCACCCAGGAATGGAGGGGCGGGCATCCGGGTATGGGCACCCAAGCACAGTGCAATTTGATGGGGAACCCCAGGAGAGTAGGCCCGTTAAGGGCATCCTGAAAACCTCTGCCCAGTTAGGTCAGTGGGGGGGTACCCATCAAATCCTGGCAGCAAGGAGGGATCTGAAGACTCCTCTGAGCGGTACAGGACACAGGAGACCAGGTCCCCACATTCTGCCAGCCATTCCCAGGCTCACAGAATCCGGGAAAACCTGGAAGAACAGACGGGAACCTCTGGGAGCAGTGCCTCTGAGTCAGAAGATGAATGGACCAGGGTTACCCGGACCAAAAGGGCCAATAAGACAAAAAGGGCCTTGCTTAAGGACCACTTAAAGCAGATTAAGGCAATCAGGAGCGTCATCACACCTTATCATAAGAACGCCAAGTATTCTGTTTGGGAGCACTTAGAGTTGTTTGAGCAAATGATGGAGACTTTCCATTTGAAGGACAGCCAAAGCTGTATTCAATATGTAAAGTGGACCTTCTCCCCGGAATACTCCAGTTTCTTTGCAGGGCTGGAGGACCAAAATCATTTAAGATGGTCCACCTATAAGGCGGCCATCTTGAAACATTTTTCTACTCATAGAAATCCTCAAGAGGCTCGCAAGGCAGCCTACAATTTACAATGTGGGGAGGATCAGGCCCCACAAGAATTTGTGCAGGAGTTAAAGCGTGCTTTTGCACAGACCACAAGAAGGGTGCGCACGGATAGCAGAGAATTTATTAATACGTTTTTCCATGCCTTGCCCAAATACATAATGACCCAGCTCGTGAGGGATTTTCACGAGAAAAGATCTTTAGATTGGGTCATTGAACAGGCGACCCGGATCTATGAGGTGCAGAAGCCAATAGAAAATAAAAATAATGCGCCCAAAAACCCCAAAGCCAACAACACCCCTGCTGCTGCCAAGGTGGCAGAGGTAAAGGTCACCCCCGTTTTAGAGTTGGAGATGGGGGGGCCTAAAAACCTACCTGCACCTAATAATGCTAGGCCCAGAAGGTCCTCGGGCCAGTCACAGACAGGGAGCCAGGGAGGCAGCCCCACAAATGGGGTCCCTCGCTCCCCTGATTATGTAAGCCCCCGGTACAAGGGAAACAGACCCATCCTGGGTTATGTGTGGACTCCTCCAGCCCAAGGGGGGGGATCCAGCCAAGCACCTAACCCAGAGAACTTCCCTCCCAACTTCTCACAGGAGGGCAGAAACTCACCAAACCCTGGGCAGAACTTCTTCCCCAGGTATCCCCCCAACTTCCAGCCCCAAAATCCTCCACCCTTCTTTCCCCAATTCCCTGAGCCCAGACAACCGAATCCGGGAGAGGGGAGGCCAAGGGTGGAGGGGTATCAAAATCTTCCCAACCAGGGGTACTACTAAAGAAGGGATAGATACCCTTCCCGGGATCAGCCCAGGGGAGAAAACAGGGCCCCGTATCAGCCTGAGCGGGTTTCCCAGTTAGAGCGCCAGGTTCAAAACATGGCGCGGGATCTGGGTCACATACTGAGGGCTCAGCAGAACCCTCAGATCGGCATGCCAGCACAGAACGCACCCAACTGTGGACCTGGTGCCCCAGAACAATGACGGGGGCAGCACCCCGATAACTCACCGGTTCCCAGGGAGGAGGCACAAAGGGAAGGGGGTGTAAAGCCTTGGAGGAAGCTTCCTTCCTCACTTGTAAACAGCCCTTGGAAACCCAGGAACCGGAAACAAAATCTCTTGCCCCTGAAAGTCTGCCTCCTAAGGAGCAGAGGGGGGGTAGGAGAAACAAAAGACCCAAACAGACTCAGTTTGAGGAGGAGGTAAAGATCTTCCAATTTGAGGGAGAGGGATCCTCAGAAGATCCTGGGAAAAGGATCTTCTCCTTCAGAGATGGGGGAACTCCTCCCAAGGAAAAATGGGCCCCAAGGGATTCCAATCCAGACTGGGGAGATATGGAGACTGAGCTACCGCCGCCCATCATCTCATCCCAGAACCCACAATACCAAAATCCCCTGGTTCAAACCCATCCTGATGACTGCCTCCAAAAAGGGGGGGCGGCCCAGAACCGGAGCCAGGGGAACCCACAATGGCTCTGATCTCCAGTTGCCAACTTTTTCTTGCAGATTCCCAAGGCTCTCCACAGAATTCTGCCCAAATCTCTTCGCTAGCGATGTCCAAAACCAGAAAGTTAGCCCACCAGTTGTCCAAAAATGTGCATTATCTGTGCCCCCTTGAGGAGAAGGAGGGAAGATACTATGCCCCGGTACAAGTACAGGGGCAGGGTACAATTTTGGCACTGGTGGACACTGGATCTCAAGCTACCCTTCTGTCCAGAAGGGCCTTTGACGAACTGAATGCAGGAAGGGGAGAGAATTACCAAATTCCTCTCACCTCTCTTCCTGGACAACTGCAGAACTTTGACGGGAAGGAAATTCCCGTTGAGGGGACTGCAGACTTGGACATTAAGATCGGGCGACACAAGGTGAAACACCCGGTCATAGTAGTGACTCCAGAGGGCACCCCTTGTTTACTGGGGAATGACCTCCTGAGGAGGTTGTCACCCTTAATAGATTGCGTAAACAAGGTCCTCTGGACCCAGACTAGCCGACCAATAAAATTAAAACAGAGTGTCAACCATGTTAGTTTAAACGGCACCTGCCACATGGTTGAACAAAAATATGACCAAGTAGAATTTCACTTCCAGAATAGCCAAATTCCAGACGTGACAGTAATAGCAGTAGGACAACAGACTGGTGATGGAGGGTCCTCTCTATTTCTGAAAATCAACCTTCCTTCCAGTCTAAAGTGGTACTCCACGCTGGAAGGAAACACTCTGAGATTCTATACTAATCCACAATCAGAAACTCCCACTCCTATAGTCCAGAAAGATGTGAAATCATCTCAGAGCCTGGCTGATATTCAGCAAATTGGAGAGCAGTTGTTCATCCCTGTCCAGTTAAATGATGGGAAGGACTCTGTTCTCGCTCGAGTGTGTGTGAACAACGGTAAGAGCTTCATCAGCGAAGCCATGTTCCGCCAACTCCCAAAAGATCCAGCCATTCCCACATTCAAACTGATAGACAAATGGGAAATGGACCTGGAAGCACCCAATTCCAAACATCTCCTGCCAAGCAGGTGTATGCTCAAAATCTCCATTGGCAACAAGAGCATAGTCCAAAATTGTTGGGTCGTGCGAGACGTCCCTGCCGCCTTTTACTTAGGCAGTGACATTCTCAATCGCTTTGCCATTAGTTTGGACCTAATAAACTTCAAAGCTTGGTCCCGATTAGCGGATAATCCCATGGGCTTTGATGATCCAGAAAAAGCATTTAGGTCAGCTCAATTGCTACCTTATGCAGTTGAAATTCAGATCAAAGAGGAAGTCACCATCCCAGAAAGGACCCGACAATTCTCCCTGGAAGTGAAAGTTAAAAGAGGACAATATCTGCAAAACCCTGATGCTTACATACATCTAAACGCTTCTCTCCAACAGCAAGGGTTGGGGGTAAACCCAACTCCATTAGTCAACATAGAACATGACACCATTCCAATAGAGGTGGATAACAGCGACTTAAAGAGTATTACTCTAGCCGCAGGCACCATTATTGGAATGGCGGTTGATGACCGACATTTTTCCATAGATTTAGGTAATGAACTGTTAGGGCCAATCCCCAAGGACTGCTTTGACAGTGACAGTGATGACAATACAACACCAGACAGGATTTTTACCCGGCATGGGGGGAACTTCCTGGTGTACACTTCTTGCCCTTATGGTAAGGAAGATGTGACTTGTGACTTCAGGAGGGATGAGGTGATTTTCCAGGTCCATGAGGGCTGCCTTTCCCACCTGAAGCCTCCAGTCCAAATCAGCACTCTGACCAGGGACTTATCCACCCAGCTGGAGGAGGCCGCTGAGATAGCCAAACCAGAAGTCTTTCCAGGCTTCAGGCAGATGGTGGAAGAGAGAGTCAACCTAGCTGATGCCTGTGTGACTCTGGAACAAAAGCAAAAGTTGAAACAAGTTTTCTTGGATTTCCAAGATCTCTTTGCGGTAGACTCATATGACTGTGGTCGCACCGACATCCACACAACAACAATCCCCACGGACCCTGGCATGACTCCAGTGTTTGTGAAGCAATATCGCTTGCCTCTCGTATCAATGGAGTCCCTTACTGAAATAATTAAGAACCTTGAGTCCAGGGGAATAATCCGTCCCATCCACAGCACCTTCAATAATCCGGTGCTGGGAATATTAAAGCCAAACGGCCAGTGGAGACTCTGCGCCGACCTCAGGGAGCTCAACAAATGGGTCCATACTTCCCGATGGCCTCTGCCCTACATTGACCAAGGGCTGGCCCAGATTCAGGGGTCACAGGTATTCACTGCAATAGACCTGACCAATGGATACTGGACCGTGCCAGTCAGTAGGGAGGACCAATACAAGCTGGCTTTTACCTTTGGGGGCCAGCAGTATACATGGACCCGGACTCCCTTCGGAAACCTCAACTCCGGCAATGAATTCAACATTTTCCTACATAAGGCCATGCCCGACCTGGGTGCGAGGGGTAACCTGGCTTATGTAGATGATGTCCTCATCCAAAGTTCATCTGCGGAGGAACACATAGCGGAGATCCGTTATGTTCTGACCCAGTTGAGGGCCGCCGGAGCAAAACTTTCCTTTCAGAAAGCACAGTGGTGTCGAACCCGTGTTAATTTCTTAGGGCATGAGATTACTCCTCAGGGTCTCTGTCCCCAGGAAAAGAAAGTGGAAGCCCTCCAAAAATTGAAAGACCCCACAACTCTGCGGGAACTAAGGAGCCTCCTTGGACTGACTAATTACAGCAGAAAGTTCATTGAGGGCTACGCAGAGATCACCAGACCCCTGATTCATCTCTTGAAGGGGGGGTCAAGTGGGAATGGGGTCCAGAACAAGCCGAGGCGGTAAAACAACTCAAGAGAAGCCTCTCACAAGCGCCTTGCCTAGCTTACCCTGTCAGAAACAAGGAGTTCTTCCTGGAGACTGGGTTCTCTAATACGTGCTTGACGGCAGTATTATACCAAAAGCATGACAAGGTCAATAAAGTAATCTCCTATGCGAGCAAAACTTTATCCTCTGTGGAGTAAAAATTCAACGATTGTGAGAAGGCACTCCTGGCGACGGTGTGGGCATTGAAGAATTACTGCCCGTTTATCCAGGGGGAACACATCATAGTGGAGACTCCACACCAGCCTCTGCAATATCTCCAAAGTGACAGAATCCGGGCCGGAAATGTGAGTAATTCCCGAATTACTTCCTGGATTCTGTCAATGCAAGGCTTTCCTGTGGAGGTCCGATATGGCCAAAACAAGAAGAGTCCCCTCGCGCAAGGTCTGGCTGACTTGCATGATTGTGCCAGAGAAAACTGTCTCGAGGACGAAAGTCTAAAAATCAAGGACAACATGGAGGCATACCTTAATTCCCCACACAAAGTCTTTGAAGAGGACAAGTGTGAGGGAATGCCCACTGTCTATGTGGATGGTTGCTCTTACCATGTTGACAACAACGGGGAAAAAGAACTGGTGGCCGGCGTAGGGAATGCATGGGTGAAGGAGTTCCCAGAACCCTCCGCTGGGTACAAAATTGGTCCCCGAAGTAGTCAGGTGGCAGAATTGATGGCTGTGCATCAGGCCATCCTCACTGCTGTCCAGCATCAACTCCACGAACTGGTCATAATCACAGATTCGAATTATGTACGGAACGGGTTCGTGGAGCACCTGGTTAATTGGAAAACCAGAGGCATGTTATGTGCTAACAACAAACCCTTGAAACATGGGAAGTTGATCCAAAACATTGATGATCTGGTCACCTCGAATGAGATGACCATCTATTGGAAAAAGATCAAGGGTCATTCCAAAGTAGAGGGACCAGACAAAACTGGAAATGACTTAGCTGATCAGCTGGCCAAAACCGTGGCCATCCAAGGGGATCTAATTGAGATTGAGTCCCTGTTGGGGGAAATCCAGGTCACTGCTATCACTAGGTCCCAGACAAATGCTCACAATGATCTTTCAATTGCACAATGGAGTAAGGAGACCCCTGATGCTGATTTAATTACAGCTCAGAAAGGGGATCCAATAATTGGTAAATTTTACCAGCACATTGAGGACCCTGAGAACTTTCCCCTGACGGATACCGATTACATTGGGAAAGATGACCTAAGAGTGTTGATGAAATGTCCAAAAATGTTCCGAATCCAAGACGGTTTGCTGGTAAGGAAATCCAAAGCTGGCCACGATCAGTGGGTGGTTCCTACCTCATTCCGAAGCCTGATGTTAAGTCACGCCCATGATGCGGCCACCGCCGGTCATAGGGGGTTTCACACAACATTGGAAATCTTAAGAGAGGTTGCATACTGGCCACACATGGGGCAGGACCTCGACCAATACTTGAAGGGGTGTCTTGTGTGTGCACAATTTCAGCCATCATCCCTCACGCACCGTGCGCCTCTCCAAAAGAGGGGGATGACACTGCCATGGTCAGATTTACAAATCGACTTTGTAGGCCCCGTGATTCGCTCTGCTAGGGGGAATAAGTACATGTTGACTGTGACATGCTTGTTTACCAAGTGGGTGGAATGTCTCCCAGCCCCAAATTGCAAGGCAGAAACTGCAGCTGCCCTGATGATTAACCACATCTTTTCCTGTTTCGGTCTACCTCAAAGAATTGAGTCAGACAGGGGTAGCCACTTCACCAGTGAAGTAATGACAAAGATGTGGGAGATACTGGGGGTCAAAAGGAAGTTGCATATTGCTTACCGGCCAGCTTCTTCTGGGGCAGTAGAGAGATATAACCGAACCATTGTGAGCATACTAAAAAAGTTTGTGGCAGATTCTGGGCCAATTTGGGATATCCGATTACCTCTGGTCCTAATGGCCATCAGATCTACCCCTTCATCTGCAACCAAAATGTCACCATTCGAGTTGATGACTGGACGCAAGATGGTGCTTCCTCAGCATTTGCTCTACAGGACCCAAGAGCAGACACTAATAAATGCCTCCACAACTCATGAGTATGTGGAGAATTTAAGGAAACACCTTCAACATGCTTTTGCTTATGCTCAGCGGAATCTAGAAAGATCAGCTGATAGCATGAAGACCCACAATGACCTGAAAACTTCCAGGAAGGAATATCAGGTGGGGGACCGGGTCTATCTATACAATTTCCAAAGGAACCAGGCCAAACAGCGAACATTTTTGCCTACATGGAAGGGACCCTTTGAGATTATAGACAAGATCTCCCCTGTGGCCTACAAGATCCGCATCCCCAAAGGTGGTTTGGCAGAGGGGGAAGACAAGTGGGTCCACATTAACCAGTTGAAGTGTTGCCATCCCAGGCACACTCTGCAACAACTGGAGGAATCCTCTGGAATCCTAGAGGGTACTGTCTCAGATTAATTCAGTTCTAACTTAAAATATCCTACATATCGCCTATCAAATTCTGAGTTTCTCAATGTGGGTGTTTTTGTTTTTAAATGCAAAAAGAAATGTGCATGTTCATATGTTTTGACTATAAATTTATATGCCACCCAACTATATCAATGGTGGGGGAGAAATGTCCATGAATAGGTATTGCCGCTCTTCCCTTGTCGTCCTAGGAGAAAGAAAACCTGGAGACGGGCCCAGGAGGACGATCCGGAGACCGGGAGCAGAGACGCAAGGGGCCCAGTGTACCGCCCAATATTCCCATCAGGACCGGCGAGGAGAACCGATCGATCAGTACCGGATGGAGGAAAAGATGCTGAACTGTGCTATTTGCAGAATTGGAAGAAGATTATTCGGACAGACCAGTGCGTGGGTCAAAACCCTTGTGCACCCGACTCCCCATCGACTCAAATTCAAAGGGCAGTCACGTGGCGGGACTTGTTGGGTGTCCTGACCCACGTTTGAGCTATCATGCTGCAACATTTGGTGCTGTGGGCTTAGAAAATCCAAGATGGCCAAAAAGCCCACAAGTGCGCCAGAATCCAGGAGAACCACGCAGTTTGTGCGCACACCAAAATGGTTACCTAACTTGCCACCCACCAGTGTAAAGAAAGATCTTTGTTAACAAAATCCACTGTTACTGATGTCAAAAAGTTGCTGAAATCGTGGCTCATTGGACCACTTTAAAGATTCAACCCTTTTGTGGGGTTCCACATAACCATCTTACTGTAAGGAGCCCCATCAAAACAATGTTAAGCAAGGATTTACTACCATGTAAGAACCATTCCTGTTTAGAATGCATTAATCCAAGAAAGATCCCAAAATTGCATGCAGTACCAACAAAATCCTCAAGGCGGCGCTAGCGGTCTAAACTCTGACAGGAGAACTAAGTGCAGTTGCTGACAAAGGGATTTGACTCAGCTGACTTCAAAGGCTGCATTTTAATTAAAAATGAGCCACCTGCTGTTCCCAGAGGCCTGAAGCCTGGGAAACCTTCTCACCTCCAGAGATTCACACCAGGAGTTAGAATCTCACATGACCTCTTGATTGATAGAAGGCAGGCTGGCTGGGAGCCTCCTGGAGACCACACAATAGGCTCTTGCAATTGAATAGGATATGTTGATTTTGACTGTTTCCTGTCAACAAAGGCCTGCCTGCCAGAAGACACATGTCACTGACCCACCCAAGTCTTGGAGGCGGACTCCAACACTCTGAGAACTGAATTGAAAGCTAAATATATACTTTACAGAAACACTGATAACTCTTTGTAATCAAATGACAGGAATGTATAACTTTGAGAGCCTTAATTTAAAAAATGTACCTTCAATTCAAGCCCAAACTCCAATTTGTGTGATGTTCTGGGGCAAAACCCTGCTATTTATGTATACTACAGACTCTGTGTTTAAGCTAGAGACATGTTAATTTACTGGAGTATGTATGGACAGGCCGTTTACATGTGTACAAATCTGGAGAAAAATCTGATGTTGCAAAACCACTAAAAAGCACAAAATATTGCCATTTCTGAATGCAAGCCCCCAGGAAGAGCAGAGTTTGAACAGGGGCTACCATCAGTAAATGCATGATGGGTGCATGTGATTTCAAACCACTGTGTAGCTATGAAATATGTCTTTTTGATAAAATATAGATTGTGTGTAATTTGACAGGGGAGTGTCCTTTCTGCAAGCCATTAAATGACATCGCTCTGACACTCCACTTCTTTTCCCCAATCAAGAGAGAAAGGAAAGCTTGACCAATGGGCAGTTGGGAGAGGGGCTGGCTAGTGATGCTGCACACACACCCACTTTCAAAACACATAAAAGCAGACAGTCAGGACAGATAGAGACATTCAATTCCATTTGCTGCAACGCGCTCTGCCGGACCACACAACATCCAGAAGATACTAGATTCAACACTTAGACTTTAAAACTCCAAAGAACTTGATTCAGAACTCAAAGCAAGGGCCTAAACCCACAAACTGAGAACTCTTCTCAGTGGGCCTCAGCATCCAGCAAACCTAACAGTGATAGCAGCATCCAGGAGCCGTGCAGATCAGCGCTGGGTCCAGAGAAAGCTGTGCAGAAAGATCCAGAAGCAGTGCTGTACCCAGAGAAAGCAGAGCTGACCCAGACCGCTGTTCGCAGAACTAGAGAGCTGACCCAGACGCTGTGCGCAGAAACCGTCCGTGGCGAGTGAAGAAAACCTGTTGACCAGATCCGTGGCGAGGCCCATTCTATTTCTAAATATATTGTGAGTACCTAGCAGATCTGTGCAGAACCAATCTCTTAGTTAAAATAATATAATTCAATCTATTTTAATCTAACCAGAATTGTCTCCTAACTGTCACCTGTCATTTGCAAAGCTGTCACCTGTCTTTTCTAGTTGCAAGCTGTCACTTGTCACTTTGAACTTTTAAAATTTCAAATCTGAAAAACGACCTTAACCATATCGCTCATATCTCTGTGACCGTTTGTCTTAGAGACTTGCAGTAACTTTCCTCTGAAAGCTGGGAATCTTGGCTTTTCAACGGACATTCCTACTCCCTATACTTTTGCCGCAATCGCGAAAAACGCATTCGCGAATTTTACAGCGATTTGCAAATTTCTCCACGTGTGAAAACAGCAGCTTCCTTGCTTTCATTTGCCAAAAATTCGTTTAACCTGCCAATCATTCCTAGAACATTGTTAAAGTAAGCCTGAACTTATTTAAACCAACTAATCCTCAACCTGAACCTCCAGAGGGAATTAAAATCATTTTAGCACATTTTCCAATATATTGCTATCACATATAAAAGCATTTTGGGCCTGTGTTTCAAACTTCTGCAGTCTAAGCTTGCTGGGGTGAACTGAATTACATTTGATTGCATTTCTGAGAACTGTGTGCTTTCCTTCCATTTCCTTGCATTGCCTAAAGGGGGGGGGAGTGGATTGCCAGAGAAAAGTGATTACATTGTTTTGTTGAAATCATATTGAGTATTTTCTGTACTGCCTTTCATTCAACATTGCATCCATCTGAACTTATATAAAGCATTCTCTACCACCTTATTCTTCTGTTCCTATTCACAAGTGTGCTAGTGCCAGACTATCCATTATTGATTACTGCTCAGATTAAGTGTGATATCCAATTATTAATTTATCATAAAGTGTGATATATATATATATATATATATATATATATATATATATATATATATATAGTTTAAATTCTCAAATAAACCTTTTAACTTGCAAAACAGAACTACTTCTTGGCTCAGTGGGGTCAGGGGGATTCCAAGAGAGGGGTGTTATATAGGGGTAGTCATCCAGAACGCATGAACTGGACATAAAGATATATCAATAAGGGTTTTCATTCAGTATTCTAGACTAGGCGTTGACTTAGCTGTAGTGTTGAATTGAATCCTCTTACAGCTAGGGTGTATAGGTTGGTGGGAATAGGCAGGAGTGAGCTATGGTGAGTGGGAGGTAGGGAGGGGTGCAGAACAGAGGCTGGGTGAAGGGTGGATATGTTAGCGAGGACAGTGGCTGTGTAAGCATGGTGGTGGGTGGGGTGTAGTCTTGTGGGCATAGTGAGATAGGATTCTGTGTGCTGGTCGAGTAGGGTGGTGAATGACATTACATGTGGATTGGTGCTACAGTGAGGGAAGCTATAGATGGGTGTGATATAGAGGGTGGGTTTAGAGGATTGAGGTAGGGTGGAGGCAGAGAGTGCTGATGCATTGGTGGGATGTTAGAGTGTGGAGTGAAAAAGTGGGTGAGTGTAGAGTTGGTAGAGTAGTTGTTTTGGATTCTGAAGTATGAGGTAGTAAGCTTAGGTTGGCATTCCGAAGTGGGGTATTGTGGGTTAGAGTAGTGGAGTGAGGTTAGAGTGGTGTCTGAATAAAAGTGGAGAAGGAATCGGGTGGATGGTGCTACAAGGGTTTGAAGTAGCTCAGGGAAAGGGTTGAGTAGAGCTGAGTATGGTATTTGGGGTTAAGTGGTGAGGGGTTAGCAGTAACGTTGGTGCATGGCAAATTGGAGCAGATAGTGTGCAATAGGAGAGTATTGGCATGGGGTGACGGGGATGGGATAGTGTTGGGAGAGATGAGGTATAGGGGTGCCCTGTGTTACAATATAGTGGTGGGCTAGGTTATTGAGGTCTGTTATTGTGGTGGGGTGAGGGTACATTGGGACAGAGTTAGAATAGCTCTATACCTATAGAGTGGGGTGGGTGGTAGGAGAGTGGGGCCAGTGGAGATAGACAAGGGCAAAATAAGGAGGCACGGGTAATTGGAAGGAGGTATGGTGTGTAGGACTTCATAGGGGTGTGCAAAGGGGTAAAAAGAAAGTGTAGTCATTCACTGATTTCAAGCTCACCACAACCGTATACAGAAAAGGATTTGAATAAAATGGAATCATCTGTGGTCAGTTGGGTTCCAAACCTGTGCCGAGGTACACAAGAACTGTGTCCTCACATAGCATTGAACTCATTCTCATATACACGCATGCATGCATTTGCATTTGCACAAACACGTGTGTTCTTTTTTTACATGTTCTTCACACAGTTCAGATTCCCTGTTCCTGCATCTGCAGGCCCAATGTATTTCTGGGGCTTGCCTCGCCAGTGATGAAGAGGGAGGATAGGGTTTGTTATTTGACAGTGCACTCTGGAGTAGCAGAGGCAGGTGGGAGACCACCATTTTATCATGAATGCTTAGAAAGTTGGTGCTCACCGGGGTGTAACGAGGGGGATCTGCGTCCCATGCCACCATGAAAGGAGCTGCCACATAGTGACAGATGGTGTGGAGAAGTCAGGAAATGAAAGATCACTACACTGTTAGTTGTGGGGAGTCTGAAATGAGAGCAGGACACAAGGAGGTCATGTTTTAACAGGAATATATGTATTGAAAGCAAATGGGTTATTAAATATCTCTCTCACCCGATGCTAAAGAAGGGTGTCCTTGCCTATGAATTAAAAACAAAAGATATTTCTGTGTCAGGAAGTCAATAACTAAAACTGTGCTTGTGTCCAAAATGTCCTAATCTGACCCTCACAACACAAACAAAACACAAAGGGTGCAAGGAAATATCTCTAACTTTATGTTGTCAAAATGTGCTTAAAACCAAAAGTATAAGAATGTCTCCAACAAAAAGTTTTCTGCAAGGTAAATACCCTTGGATCCAGACGTTATTCCCATACCCCTGGAGTTTTAGATAGGATGGATAAACATGTCTCTTTAGATAACAGTTCATTTGGGTCATCATTTGACTCACAAAGTTCTTACTTGAATCATAGGCTCTGTAACGGTCTTTCTGTAGTGGTTCTGATAACTTTCCGGGTCACCGAGTATACCCCCTTGCCAGGAATCTTTACACAATGGGCCTCATTATTACTTTGGCCCGGTAATTCCTCCCTCCAGTAACCCGGCGGCAGGTTAGCGGAGCCCGTTAACCCATTCGCCTCAGTCGTAATGAGGCTCAATGTCAGCTGCCTGTTATCCTCGCCTGCCAGGACTTCTGTTGCAGGATTTCAGATCACCTGGTATACTCCCCTGTCAAGAATCTTCAATTTAATTTCAACTACATGGTGTACTCACCTGCCAAGACTATGCATTTTACAGTTCTTGTCTTATACCAGAATAGCATACACGGTGTGGCATTTGGTATATGTATTTATGGAAACACTCAGTCCTACTCCTCCCCCAGAGTGACATCTCATACATTTGAACTTGATTGGGTGTGCCTTTGTATTTTGCATTGTCTGCATTCAAACATTCTTCTTTTTGAGTGTAGAGTTTGTTCTTTGTCTTGACTACATTCATACAAACCTCTTTCTGATGGGGTCAGGCATTGGTTGGGAGTTGTTGTTTACAGGAATTGCTAATAAAAAAGTAAAACATTTTCTTTTTTAAAACTTCTTTCTGTATCAGCAACCTTATACCAATTAATCACTTATTGGCATGCTTGGTGGAATGCCCAGACTCACTGATTTCTTCCTGCATCTCCATTCCTGCTTGCCATGCTGAGGTGTGACTTGCTAAACAATTGGAAGGTGGTGCATTGCATTGCCATCATTGAGAGGTGTTGGTGGAGGTTAGGTATAAACCAGTCCTCCTGGATGTCTTCTGTGATGTGTTGCTTGGAGCTGTAAGAAGGGTAGTGCAACTGCTCAAATGCTGAGTGTAGAAATTCTATGGACATCACTACTTTCCCACTGCATTGCTGTCTCCATAAAAGGTCAGTTGGAGATTGTGCACATCCACGTTTGAGCCATATTTCTTGTTCTTCCTGGGATGCCCTATGTTGAAGCTCTATCACTTGGGTGATGGACATGGCTGTGTATCGATCTGTCTCTGGTCTTGCAGTCACTGCATATACATGGGCACCGGGAGGTCTGCTGCAGCTTTGGCTGCCATGTGAGCGGTTGCGTCGCCCAATGAGATTTTGTCAGTGTTGTCGGTGTGTGCTGCATATTCAGCGACCACCATTACAGAGGGTTCTGTGAGGGCGGAAATGAGTGTATTGAGCAGAGCGGCAAGATGCACTGGTGACCCATCTGCTCGCCTGAAGACCCTCCTTCTCCAGCGTAAATGAGTGAGAGAGAGAGTGGAGACGTATGCAGAGCCTGAGTAGATCATGGCATAATCCCCCTTGGATGCTCGCAGTGCCTCAATAACTGCTACCAGCTCTGCTACCTGAGTTGAGTAGTATGTAGGCACCCTTTTCATGACCAGTGTTTCATAGTCATCACCCTCTAATTTCACTAGTGCTGGTCCATTGTCGCTGACCCGTCAACAAAAAGTACTTCCCCTTCCTCTAAAGGACTATCTTTGGCTTTAGGGATATCATCTTCCTCACCCTCATATGTTGCGCAGTCTTGCAGTTATAAATCCTTGTCAGTGCAGGGTCCTGTGAGGAACGTGGCAGGGTTCACTGTTTAAACCTCATAACGTGGATTTGTGGGCTTGAGAGAATGATCTTGTATGCCGATGCCCTGTGGGTGGTCTAGAATGACGAATACTGAGTGATCCACATACAAAGTTACTGACACCCCATCACAATCATAGAGCTTTTTGCGATTGCAAAGGCTGCATCGGCGAGAACTTGTTCACATGCAAACTGCTCCTGGATCACTGAGTCTAAGGTGCTGCTGTATTAGGCTAGTGGCTTGTGGCTCAATGGACTCTTTTGTGTGAGTACCGCTGTCATGAGGGTCTGTTTGAGTGTGAGAAGATCTAAAACTCCTGCGTGTAATCTGGGGTCGCAAGAACAGAGCTGTGGAAATTAGTTATTATAAGTCATTGAAACTCCTGATCATGTCTGCTTTTCTGTCTATTTTGTGGTTCTCCTTTTGTGCTTCCTTGAGGCCCTCTAAGAGTGGCCTTGTGTATGCTGCATAGTTAAGAATCCATGCCCTGCAGTAATTGCATAACCCTAGGAATTTCTGCATGTCCTTCACTGTGAGAGGGTTGGGAGTGGCACACACTGTTGCTGCTCTGTTAGTGATGTTCCTTTTTCCATCTCCAGGGATAATATGTCCTAGGTAGAGTACTTCCAGTTGGCAATACTGGAGTGTTGTCTTGTCTACCGTGTACACCTTACATGCTAACAATTGCAATGGGGCAATTGAGTCTCTTCCACAGTTCTGCTCACTGTCACTGCATACCAGTAAATCATCTATGCACTGAATTATCATGATGGGTACCAGGATGTTACCTAAGTCTTTGTGCAGTATCCTATTGAATATGTTGGGGCTTTCGCAGTACCCCTGAAGGAAACAAGTATGTTCGTAGAGCTTTCCTTCCAGGCTAAATACAGTAAGGTACTGTGATTCTGGGTGCAGGGGTACTGAGAAGAAGGCATTATTTAAATCTATAAAAGTGAAATGGGTTGCTTCTTTGAAGATGCTGGACAAAATGGATGCCGGGTTGGGGACAAGTGGAAACTCCTCCTGTACTATGTAATTAAATGGGTGGAGATCTTGGATAATCCTCCAACTGCCCCCTGTTGCCTTTTTGATAGTGTGTATCACTGTGCTGCATGGTGAGGTAGAGGGTACTATGATCCATTGGTGTAGCAAGGCCTGTCTTGTTTCCCTGATCCCCTTGTCTGCTTCCCTGGACAATCGGTATTGCTTCACCCGGGGCAGTTCTGCTGCGCCTTAACTGTGATTCTTACAGGGATCACTTCTTTTAACATCCCTACCTCATGTGTGTTGGTTGGCCATAAGTGTGCAAAAACATGTTGTAAGTCTATCTGGCTAAATGAGGGTGGTGTGACCACAGCTATGAGGGGGCTCTGAACTCTTCAGTATTGCACCATTATCTCACAGGGTATGCAAATTTCGAGGATGATATCTCCATCATTGTAGTCATCCTCAAAAAGCTCTGCATCGGTCAATTCTCTGAGGGGCACAGTAGGATCTGTGCATAACACTGTGCACCACTGGCATCCTTGGCGGTCAGTGCCTAACACTACAATTCTTTTACCTGACACTAGTAGGCCCTCTAGGTCTAAGGAGAGAACCGTTCCTCCAACTAACTCTGGGGACACCACGGGTCGAAAGAGGAAATCTTCAGGTACTCTTCAGCAAGTTCTGGTAATCTGGGGGAGGGCTTGTGCGAGCACTTTAATGCCGTAAATGAACATATCGCGTTTGACAGGGAAGCCTCGTACAGCTGCATCACGTGCCATGGCATGTATCATGAGAGTTGTGAACACATGCCAGGCGTGGCGCAAATGATACCGCTGTCCATGAATGAGATTGTCATGTTTAACTTACTTAGCAGATCCATACTGAGCAAGTTGACAGGAGAACTCTCAGAGAATAAGAGGGGGGCCCTTACGACCTTCCCTCCCAATTCGAAGTTTTTTGTGTAGGCAACCATCAAAACAGCCCCAGACAATCTCTGCTTGTTGAGAGCTTTCCATGATAGCGGGAAGATGCTTTCACTGATGCACGACTTTTCCACTCCTGAATCCACCATAAAGATGAATTGTTTGTTCCCTATCTCTGCCAACACCAATGGTTCCTCTTCTGGATTTACGGTCATTAACAGGACTGGACACATAAGTGCTCTCTTTTGTCTATCCTAGTCAAGGGATGTGTCTGTCACAGGGAACGAAAAAGGGTTTCCTCCTACCACTGTAGTGCCTTGAAACGGGACCACTATGCCATGAGGTGCATTGCCGAACTTGTTCCCTTTTTCCACTTGCTGTGGGTTAGGGCGGGGTTGATAATTCTGGATCGCTAGCTGCTGGACTTGGGGATGACATGGGCTGAGTATCTGTGGGGGTAGTTGTGTGTAAGCATGGTGGATCTCATATGGTATCAAGGTAATTCTGGGATGCAGACCTTGGGGGTTATCTTAATGAGGATGGACATAATTCTGCTGGATCTAGTTGTACCCCATACCTTGCCTGATTCTGCATTCTCTTGAAAAATGTCCCCACCTCCCACATGTCCAGCACTGCCTGATCCCCCTCCTCTTGGTCCTGGACCCCTAAACCCACTCACTCTAGAACCCACCTTGCCCTTGTTTCAGTCCTCCTAGCCACTGGGGCCTGAGAATTGTGGGTTGCCTCCCCACTGCCCTTGTCCTCCTTCAGCTCATACTGCCGCTATTCTTGCACACACTGCATTGGAGGCGTATCCTCCCTTTTCCATCTGTTCTGTTGCTGGCCCAGTCAATACGGTAGCTACCTTCACTAACTTATTTTGGACCAGTTTTGCTTCCTCTGCCTGCCGCATCTGAACCACTTCTTTCTGGTGCTTTTATATTCTTCTACATTTGTGAACTAGAATGCTTTGAATTTCGGGCCATCGCTTCCCTTTCTTACCCGCTATTTTGTTGAGGGCTTGCTGTATATCTTTATGCAGGCCCCTTTTTACTATAAAATAAAAAAGTGATGTTGATGGGTCCCAGGCGCTGCCTGTTTCTGCTCTCCACATGTCTTGGACCCTTAGAATATACTGGGCTGCGTCTTCATCATCCCCCATTGTGCACTGCATGATTGATTGTAAATCGGGGGTATCGGAGAACATTTGCCGCAACGCATCCCATACCCTTGCTGTGATCTTGTTAAACGATGTTCCATCATGGCCATCATTGCTCAACGTTACTCCTGGGTACCCTGCTTTGACCCACACAATTTTTGCTTGGTCCCCAACGCGGCTACCAACAGGCTCTTAATATCCTCTATTGCTACGGGCATCCTGCTGTGTTTTTTCATATATGTAGATCCACTTCCCAGCTCCCGCTGTGAGTTGTGGGAGTGCATTAAGAAGGTTATTATTGTCCATTTGTGCCCAGGGTACATAGTGAGGCCTCTGTGCCCCCTTGTTTATTTGCATTTTCATCTTGCCTTTTCTGCCTTTAGTCACACTTCCCTTTTTCCTCATTAATGCTATCCTGCCAAATCTTGTTCTCAGTCTCCCATCCCACATACTTTCTGATCTTGGGGTGGGCTGAGGTGCTTGCTCTGCATCCCCTTCCCCATCATCCTCAGTCTCATCAAAGTCACTCAAATATTCTTCATCTCCTCTTTGGGACCCCACATTCTCATAGACCAAGCTGTCTGTCTCTCACTCATGCTGTACGTGAACGCTTCTTATGGGTGTGCTGTCTATTCTGAATAGGAAATCGCCTGATTTCCACTCGTCTCCTGCTGGTTGTAGTGGTGTCTCTATGGGCGGCACTGGTGTATCTACCTTGCTCGGCTCTCAGCCTTGCTGGTTCTATCTGTGTTGATACAAGTGCTACTTCCAGGTCTCTGGCGTTCACCCCACTATAGGAAGTAAATTCCAGGTCTGAGAGCTATGGCAGGGGTGGGGCTGTGCCTCGTGTTGCTACTATCGTGCCCGCCGATAAATACATTGGGTTTGTATACCCTATCGCTGGTCGAGTTGCTAGCGGTTATATCCCTTTTCTCGCCTCCATAGTCTTCCCATTTTATTCTAAACCTGTCTCTTTGTTACTGTTGTGTGTCGCCCATCCCCCCTCAGATCCTCTGTGTCTTCCAACATTTTCCAGAGGTTCAATACTTCCCTTCTATGTTGCTATTGTCTCCACTTGTAGTTTGCTGTCAGGTATGTGGACATTTGTTCCAACACGCTTCTGTCAAAAGAGCCCCTGTCTGGCCAGGAGTGGGGCATTCCGTCCCTTTAGTCTCAGTCACCCATTGGTTGTGGTATTTCTTAATATTTTCACAGTAAAGGGGCAGGGCCTTGCATATGGGGTCTAGAGGCATTTCTTCCCCCATTGTCGTGTCTCTCGTATGTCTCGTCTCTGTGGCTGTGCCTATGCTACTGCGCCACAGAAAAACAGTAATTCAGTTCAATGAATATGCAGTTCAGTGTCGTTCCTGCTATATCTAAACACTGTCAACAGGTTTCACGGAACAAACATCATCAATTCACTTTCCCCACCCCACTATCCCTCAACAACTCTCACTCATGTGATATGCTAACATACACACACCACACAGCCCTCCTAGGCCTCCTCCTTACACTTGTAAAGTACACCAACAAAAAAACTAAAATAACAAGCTAAAACAACAACCACTACTAATCCAGAGTGCTCTAATTATGCAGAGCTCTATATTTATCCTTATGTTTTTCCTGCACTGGTCTAGACAGTGCAAGTGGCGCCACCTTCCACCCTTACTCAGGGGTGCTCCTTCTATTCTGTTTTCCTTTACTGTATTATCCTTAAAACTTAAAAATATAAAAAAACAATAACATCAACACACTCTATGAACATGCCACATGTTTCATTTCAGTCACTGCATGTTCACACTTTACACATTGTTCCATACACCCAACTCTACTTTGTTATCCCTTGCAGGCTATACTCATGTGCGTGTGTTCTCCCGAATACCTCTGTTCATGGGTTTAACAACCGGTCTGCACCTCTCCTTGGGGCCGCATCCCGCTCCAAAGAGCAGTCCGGATTCTGCAAAGACAGCTCCCACAAGGCCACTCAGGGTATTTGTTTTGTGACTGGTCACTGTAGGTGGGCGCGGCCCTTAAGGAGAGGCCTGCCTGGATACCTCCACAGGTACGGGGGCGATGGGATCACGTCGGTAGGATAACCAAATGAAGGCAAGTTCCTGTTTACGCTCATGCCAGAATGAATGCAACCCTCTAGGGAAATATGCCAAGAGATAGCTTACAAGGATAACAAGGTTTAACTTTATAGAACACAAAGATATCAGCAAAGGACTATGCTGCTCGAGAATGTTCTGCCAGAGTCTGCATGAACAACACATTATCAGGGCACACAGCGTCATCAGTGACATCATTACATAAAGTCGAAATTCGCAAGTCTGGTTGGTGGAGACCTATACATGGACCTTCTCCATAGGCAATGCCCGGCTACAATTGGTTCACTTTCTCTGCCATGAGTCAGTCCTCACGTGGGTCAGCTGGGCTCATCTCTCTGTGGCGTGAAGGTCAGGTCTTTCGTAAGTTACATTGTAAAAACTGTTATTATAAGCTAAGCCTAATACTACACCACTATGGCATGTACCTGGGAGGCTCGGGCTGGAGCCAGGGGGCAGGGAGGTCGGAAGAAATACAGTAACACTGACCCACACATTCTGCACTTTGTTAATACCGTTCTGCTGGCACCCAAGGCGTCCACCCTCGTTTTGATCTATAATTTCTCGCTGTACCTCGTGTTACAAAAGATGTATTTATGTGGCGAGGTGAAACAAGTCGCTCATGCTTAGATATTTTATGGCCAGTAGAATGCAGGGGTGTGGGGATCAGGTGAGTGGTGTGGGCCATGGCTCTGAGTAGGATGGGTGGGGGTTAGAAGGCTGCTGGCATCTTGGCTGTGATGAATGGGCACTGCGAGGAGCCTGGTGTTGTCTCACAGGCTTGCAGGGCGCATTTCTCCCAGCGATACTAAGTAATTGCAACAATGGAGGGACAAGAGGCCACTTCTGTGAGAACTGGTTATGCGGACCCATCCTGTCTTAATGATCTGGGCTTAGTAGAGTCCTTTTATGGAGCTAAGAATTGTGCAGCACAGCCATGCAAGACTATGCATCTGCCATAATTATAAAATGGCGTCTCTTTCTATGCAAACACTAGGGTTATGCATCTATCGTTCACATCCGTACCGAGTTTCATAGCAGCCCCCCCCATGTACACTACATGATTTCATTTGGGATATGCCTCACCTTAAAGCGCCTAATTTGACAGTTATGGTAATCTAAGCACCATAACTTGCACCACCACCGTGCACTGCTAAAACTAACACCCAGGACATGAAACATGACATCGCAAATGTCATTGGTGAATTTCATAGGTTTGGATTAGTGCAACTTAACCATAACGTCCCTTAACAACGTTTTTTCAATGAATATCATGTTTTTTTACCAATGCACAGTAATTTCCTACAACTTTCTAATATCATACTTACCCCAATATAGCAACATTTTTCTCCAATTTACAAAGCTTCACCTTAAGACTCTGCCATTCTCCACCTTCTAGCATAATGTTTAACACATCTATAACATTTTGCAACTTATTCCACTGTTTTTGTGTTTGTCGACATTCGTGAACATCTGACATCATCGCAGACTTTCTGGAGAGTGTCACATGACCATGCGCTAGTGGCATGATGACGTGTCCGCAAATTTGAGAACTGAGCCCTCATGTGGATTTAGGCAGAAGGGTTGACATTTCAAGTTACCACTACCTGAATCAATCTGTCAGGGCCATATACTTGCAAAGTTTTGTGAGGATTCATCCAGGCGGGGCAAAGTTATAGGTCGCCTAAAAAGTTCTCTTCCTATGGCTTAAGCAACTTAACCATAACTAGCCGCCCGGTACCGCAGGCTGTGTAATGTGTATTTATTTATATATACATTTTACATTAAACATATGTTTCCTATCCATACTAGATTCCCAACAAATATTCCAGGAATGTGCTGTTTTTTAATGATAATTTTAATATCAGATTCGCACTTAACTTTTTTCAAAAGTTATGGAAGCATGCTGTAAAAGAGTTCCTATAGGGTATTTCGTGTAATTTCAACTATGATATAGGCCAACAGGTGATAACTGTTTTATTTCATGTTTTCACAAAACCATTCCCATGGTTGCAAGGTCTGAACAGGAGCTGTCACATATCAATTTCCCTTAGAAGCACGAGGAAAAATGTAAGCAAATCAAACAATGTTCCTCTCTGAAGCCTTTCACTTACAATTGACTTTGCAACTTGGCACGGCCGGTTTTTGCATAAGCCATGCAGGCGTCTGCCTGACGTGCCATCCTGTAATGGGTGCCGAGAGAATCAACGCATGCTTTTGTATCATTTAATTTTATACAGTAGTATGTACATCGTGTGCAGCGGTAATGTTATCTATATTTTAAAAAAAGTGCTACTCGAATTTGAAATCAGTCTGAGAGCACTGCATGACTCACTGCAGGATACCTGGGCAGGGACGTCATTTGGGGGTCGCTCCCTTGCAATGAGCTTCCATTTTGTCAATAAACGTGCCGGCTTCCTGCCTATGCCACAGTGGCGGAAGCCACTCGGTTTCCTCCTGCTTTCCAGAGATCTGTACATTTTCAGTGGTTGCTTAGCAGCCACACAAAGTTACAGTTCTTGAAAGCACATGGGGGCAGGAGTATGAGGGCAGGTTCTAAATGTTATAGGATGTTTGCTTGCTCCTTCAGTTCACATACAAGGAAACACCTTGCCAACACATGAAATCAGCTTTTCCAGCCATAGCAGACCGTAATGCGCCCTAACTCTTCTTTCAGTGCTTTTGGTTTCTTTAAAAAGCTGGTTGAGAACATCCATACAGTGATTTTCTCCCATGGTACTTATTGAAGAGGAAGCCTCTGCTCACAGTCAGCAGAGGAGGCAGAGGCAAGCCCCCTTCGATCTTTGCCGAGTGCTTTGCCTTTCACCACACTGGCATTTCCTTTGAGTTAGTGCCTACCGAAGTGGAGGTGAGGTCCTTCACATGCCGGCCGGGCTGTATGGCAAGCTGCAAGGTTCCAGCTCAGGCATGCCATGGCAACAGTGCCCTGAGCAGTGCGACTGAAACCTGTAACAGCACACCCAGTTTAGCGACTTCAAGCAGATGAGTGCTCAAGTCGGCAACGACAAGCAAAGCAATACTAATGAGAAAACACCAAGCCGATTAAAGATCTTGGTTGTCGTTACAGACCCCAAGGTGATGCAGTCGTCTTGTCTGTCACCGTGAGGTATAAAATGCATGCCACCTATGTGCTAATTGATTCACAGTATTTTCCCAGGCTGGTGTGGCTAGACTGAATGTGCGAACCACCCTTGCAATGACTTTGTCTAATCAGCCTCTAATAAAGTCATTCCCTTTGATAAGTCCGGACCCCTACACGGAATTATCAAGGCCATCTATGCACTTGCAGGTTCTGAATGAAGTCTAAATAGAGCTTGGATGCCGGGCCTTGCCACTTTGTTGCATTTTTTTGTGTGTAAATGTACTGAATGGTGTGGCGCGGAAAGAGAAATTGTTTCACTGAAGCCTGTGGGCATAGGACCTCGCATGCCTGTCAGTCCTGGCAGTTGAGACTGCAGCCTGCGCAGTGAAGCCACAGCCCAGGAGCTTGCAACACAGGTAGGATGCATGTTGCATTCACCATGCATTTTATGTTTAGTTCATATAAGAAACAAATGAGCTTTTATATGTGTGGGTTTTAAACAGTTGAAAAATTCTGTCAGCAACACCATGGTACCTAACACCTTCCCTTCCAGTTATCCTCTTGGCCTCTGCTTTTTCACATGACCGTGTAATGCCATCATATGCCTGGCACAACCACCATGCCATAATCAGGGCCGCTGTCAGGTCCTTCCAACTTTTTCAAATGAACTGGGCTTTGAGCCTCAGGGTGTCCCCCAGTGTTAGGCAAGATTGTGTGCAGTATCCTTTGGAAGACTACATCAACCTTGACCTCCTGGCAATAAGAACCCAACCTTTGGTATAAGTCTGTACTACACAGGCTGGTAGTGTGGATGAGCGGCCAGGCTTATCTCAAGAGGGGTCAATGTGAGCAGTAGGGTTTTTACATAGAGATTCACAGTGACAAGTATTCAAACAAACTCTTACACTCAAGGATTCTTGATTAAACAATTATTAATGTATTTAACTGTCAGTGGAATAAGCCTTCTTCAGAAGAGAGCAATATATAAAAACACAAATGCACTTCAAAATACAAACTCTATCAGCAAGTACCCATTTGGGATGGCACACAGATGGTTCCTACACCCTGAGGTGACTTAAATAACTAGGATACTGTGGGCATTAATATTTTACTGGTACATTTAGAGCAATACTGAGTTTGGTGTCAAAGAAAATGGTTTGAGAATAAGATAAAGTTTAAACAAATATTCTGAAGTACTTTATTTACCCCGAATGCAAAGTAAATTAACTATTTCCTGGAGGAAATAAAAGGTAAATCACAAAGTAAGAGGTTAGAAGAGTCTTTCAGGGAGCCAGGCCAGTCAATGTCAATTGAACAAAAGTCTAGGTGAGCTGAAGCACTTCTTGCAGGTAAGTAAAAGTATTGCACAATGTTTTAGAAGTCTTTGTAGAAAAAGATATAATCACTGTAGGATCACAAGCTGGAAGGTTTGTAAAGGGCAAAGCTGCAACAAACTCTGCAAAATCAACCAAGACAAGTCTCAACTGAGGACAAGCAAGGCTACACAATAAGAGGTAAGTCCCCTTAGTTTTACAGTACCTTTGGTTAGAAGAAATGGTTCCTGCTGACTTCTGCATCCTGTTGTTCCTGGGCCTCAGTCGTAGGGACAGGAGGGAGGACATCTGGGGACTCCTGCACTACAATGGGATGGTCGTCAGCAGCAATGAGCGAACTTCAATTCAGTGGCACTTCACAGTTTCAGCTTCTCACGTCTCTAGCAAATAGCAACAATGCGGTTCCGGGATACCACTTTAGACTTTCCTCGCATCTGTGGTCCAGCACTCTGTTAAGGTGGCTCATGCTTGGTCAGTCCTGCTTCTAGGGAGTCCAGAGGATCTTCCTGCAGCTCGGATGCAACTTAAAGACACTCACTCGATCCTGGTGTTTCTCTACCTGACACTTTGGTTCCTACAGCAGCAATGGAAGTGCAGCCAGCTCAGAGAGGATTTACAAATTAGCTCATCTTGGGGTCAATTGGTCCCACCAACCCAAGAGGAGAAGTCGTCCTTTACAGGTCTTCTCTAGTCGAGGCAAATTCGGAGCTTCAGCACAGCAGCAGGTCTTCACCGGGCAGACCAATGGTCCAGGAGTTGTAGCACGCATCTCTGCCAAGATCATCTTCAGATTCCTTTGTCCAGTGGTTGACTCTGCCTTCCATGCCAAAAAGCCTTGCCTATTATGCAGGTTTCTCCCATTCATTTGCAGTCTCGCAGTCAATCACACAGCAGGGTGGCTGTCCTCTGAGGACATCCCTCCAGCCAATCACCCTTGGGTGCATTCCTGTAACCAAGGAGACAAAGCACAGGGAATTTCAGGCACCTCCCTCAATTCCTGCCCCTGCCAGACATGCTGGAGCAAGAGGTGGGGTTCACGCATGAATCCCGCCAAAAGTAAAATGACCAAAGGGACCAAACCTGGTTTGGAGCGCAGAGTAAATCTCAAGAAGGACCTTTTCAACAAGAAATGGCGAAACAATAAGACTGGGCAATTTTGACAAAATGGGCACCCGTGGTTGTCTAACTGCAGCTGAAATTGCAGCCTGCTGTAAAAACACACAATGGTAGTAAAGGTAAACCACTGCCACCAGCCATTAATTGTACAAAAGTGTAACATAAAATTGTTACCTCAGAAACATGACACAGAGGATACTAAGTAACCCCTCCAGCACTGTATTGTAAGAAAGTGTGTCCTGGGTCTAGAAAGTTACAAAATGTCAGTAAAGTCAATTTGACCTCACTGCTCTTGGAAACAGTAGTTTCACCAAGAGAATGTATTTAAACCTTTGGAAAATCTAAGAGACTTCCCTGTGCCACTGCACTGAAGGTGCTTTGTGTCACAATGCAACTATGATGCCTATGGAGTTTGTAAGACTCCAACGTCAAAAGAAACACAGAGTCCACTCACAGAAAAATATATGAGATTGGGAAAAAGAGGTCTCACTCTCTCCAGGTTAGAAATTAAAAGTCCTAAAGTTCAGCAAAAAGAGGCTCTAAGGTAGAAGGGAACTAGCACATTTCTGAAAATTCTCCCTAACACTCAGCAACCTCTCCCCCATGTTGCCAGTCACCAGTTTTGTAACATAGCAATATATGTGTTTCACTGTTTTTGTTCTAGGGCTTAAAATGTGTGCTTTGCTGCACTTTCATTACAAGCTGCATTTTCTCTTCCCACAGAGGTGTTATCACCTCATTGCCTTCTAACACACTCCACATCAGCCACTTGCGGACAAAGAACAGTTTTGAGCTCTACAGTGGGCATTTTGTGTTTAAACTCCCTGGCGGTAAAGGGAAAAGTCAAGAAAAGTTACTTTTTGAACACATAGGGGCTCATTGCAAGTATGGTGGGGGGGCAAAAAATGGTCAGTAACAGAATTAATGCCACTTTTCCCACACTGCCAAACTACGAGTATGGCCCTGGAGTGGGGGATACACTGTCAGCATCATGCTGGAGGTAAATTCTCCCACTTTCTGCTGAAAAGCATCAAAATCGGTGGAATTATTGTGGCGGTAATTCCACCAGTAGTAATGTCACCCAAAAAGCTGCATAGAGTCCAATATATTCTAAAAAAAAATGGGGATTATCTCTGCCACTGTCACTTGCAATACAGCGGTAAGTCTGCTGGACCAAGTGGCGGTAACGGTAATTCCGTTGGGTGGTATTCCAGCGGATTTACCACTGGAACACCATCCAACTCACAATGAGGCCCATAATACAGGAAGAATTCTAAGACTTTCACCTAGTATCTAAAGTGTTAATTTTCTATTGCATTTCTATTGCCATCTCGTTCTTTATCGAGGGCCTTGTTTACATTTGTAGCACAAACTTCAGTTGTCATTTTTGGGGGAGTGGGGCACCAACAATGCTTCCCGTCTGGGGTGCATTCTGGTGTAAGACCGGCCCAGCAACCTGGTTCTCTCAGAACAACATCCTACAAGTAGAAGAAATACACCATGAGCTAATTGGGATAAAGATATTTATTACATTTGATGAACAACTCACTCATAGATATGATATGTTTCTAAATGCGAGACAGCATTATTAGTTACAGTGGATTTTGAAGTTCAACCAAAATCAAATATTGTATTGTAAATCTGTGCCCTGATTCTCTTTTGTGTGGTAACCTATTTTATTTTCTGTGGGATTTATTGACCCACTCAACAGCATTTCCCCACATCACTAAGCTGCATTTGCGCAAGTTACAGCAACGTGGCTGTGCTGGCTCCTGTGCGCCCCAGGACCTCAAAACTGCGTTTTGGCAGCAACAATAAAATGGCTGCCCCATACTGCCTAGCACGCTTCAGGCAAGATGGAACAAGGGGACACACTCAAAAAGTATGCCAGTGTGTTCTGAAACCTATGAATGGAATCAAGTGAAAAGCAGCACTGCATTGCAGAAAAAGCCAAAACTCACCTTCAAAATGAAACATTTACACCCTTTAAAAATGCTGCTTTGATGCTAATTCCATCTGTTCATTTTGAAACCACTGTGATTCAAAAGGCCTTGTAATGCCCAGGATATTTCACTGTGCTTCACCAAAACCAGGCATAACTCCTGAGTGACAGGCCCAATCAAACCATCTCTGAGAAAAATCAATAAGCAACTTCACTTTCACTTGCACGGGAACGTGTGTTTATTTCTTTCCAAATGTATCCAGGTACAGCAGTTCAAAGAGACTTTAACTCTCTGAGCCAGGTTAAGTGTAAATGTATCTATTCTATATATAAAACTCCTGCTTCAAGGAAATGACTACAGCTGCAAAGACAGTGTGGGTGTCTGAGGGAGCTGACAAACCGAATGTAAAGAAAGAAATGCTAGCAGTTTTAACATATGTGGAAAAATGGGCTTTGCTGACTGAAGATATAATTGGCCTGTTTAAAAATATATTGTGAAGGAAAGCTTGCTTACTCACCAATGTAAAGGCATTATGTTAGTGGTGATAATAGACACATAGGCTATCTTCTTTCACAGGTTTGTTTAATTCAGGACCCAAAATAAGAAATTAAAGCATTTAAAACACATGGGCTGGATTTGCAAGCTCTCAGAAAAACCACGCATTCCAGTTGCCAGCCATGAAACTTCCCCAAGGAAGGGAGACACACCATAAATCCAGGACACGTAAGTGAAAATTGCCAGCCTGAAAAACTTTGAATGGGCTAGGACAAAGAAAGTTCACACACTTGTCAGACATTCGTCTGTGCTCCAGGCTGGGACAATAGAAGTCCTGGGACACTAACCTGTCAAGTGTAAGGGGCGATAATCCTTCAATTAAAATGGGAAACCGCCCCTACCTTGAAGGAAATGACAGTTTCTTGCAGTTGGAGGAAGAATAAAAAGGATCTAGTAACAATGAACTGCCTTTTGGTTACAAAGACTATTTTATAAACTTTAAAGACTTTTTATATCTGCAGCAAGAATTAGTGAAATTGAAAAACGTTTGCAGTTTCAAATCTAATTGTATGTGCTTTCTTCTAAAACTTGGTAGATCACATTGCTGCATGGGGAACAGAAGTTATAAAATATGACAGATTACGAGGAAAGTATTAATGTTGCAAACATAACATTTTGTATATACATCCCTGGGGATAATGCGCATCTGTGTATAAAATTGTGGCAATTTAGGCCAAATCTTTCATGTGTAAAATTACCAAAATATATCAGAAAGGCGAAACAAGGCCGCACAGACTGGAGGATTGGACTGATCTGTGCTGCACATAATATGTAACCTATGTGTATAATTTGCCAAGAGATTGTAATTGTAGAAATGCATGTTTTTGGCAAAATCGGATTTTCAGTAAAGTAAATTGGGAGTTTCTGGACATTGTAAAAATCACCTCATAAACCTGAAATCATTCCCTTGGAATTCCAACCAGTTGAGAGCAGGGCGGAGACTGGCACCCTTGCCCAATCCAAGTAATGTAGGGGTGTGTGTAGTTAACCCTGCCCAGCCTCTACCTTGATGATGTCATTTTACACTATAAATAGGGGTCCCTGACAAGACTCTACACATACACTCTTCCTGATTTCCTGCACTGCGTTCCTGTACCCGTCATCTATCCAGGCTGCAGATCCCAATTACAAGGCCACGCATTGCTGATCATACTCCAGTGCCCATTGCAAAACCCAAGCATTGCTGATCCTGCTCCAGCAAGGCCTCAAAGTCTGAAAACCACTACATTTCCTATTAACGAGGGGAAAACTGTGGTACTTTGGCATCCTGATCCAGATTGGTTTGCTGCCACGCAATGCATGCTGGTGCCATCCTGCTACCCTGATGACCTATATTATCCAGTGACCAGAATCGCCAGTCCAGAAGTGCTACCAGGTAACCAGTCCCTGCCCAGCTGATCCTGTCCCGCTGATTTTGACCGGCTGTCCTTTGTTAGTCCAGATTCGTGTGGTGACTGTCCAAAATCCAAAAACTAAAGAGTGGACTGTGAGTATCAATAGGAACCACAGAAAACCATAGTATACTATGCCTTGCCTTGTCCTTAGTTACCCTCTCTAAGCCACCCTATCCTTATCCTGATACCTTGTTCAAACTGTCCAATCATTCTTGCCACTGTGCCATTGATTTCTAGTGCTAGCGCCATCTCTGTATTAATTCTGTCTTGTATAAATCCTAAACTATTAATCCTATTTCGAGTGATCGAACTGGTTCCACCAGGACGGGCGATGGGGAACTAGGGTTGAATTTGCGAATCAACACTGGAGCTTACTGTGTCCCTCTTTGGTATCCTAGCCTGAATTCCCTAGTGTAGAGTAAAACTGTTCTTGTCAAAACTGATTTCCTTTCCTTTTTCACCGCTCCATTTTACTCAAAACGCACCTTTCTAGATGTTGTATAACTCACTCAATTTACCAGCTAGAGACCTAATTTCACTTCCATACAATATTTCACCCGTTTTTATCAAAAACCATTTTGGTAATTTCAGGTGGGAATTGCAAAGTTTGCAAGTTTCCAACGTATCATTTGCTGCAACTTGTTTTAAAACCTGCCACTCCTTTTCGAGCTGTATGCTCTTGGTTATAAATTGCTTGCGATTGTTTGTACTTCTACAAGGTCTTTCTGTCCCTATCTGAAATCACTCTCTTTCTCCCCACTGCGTGGCTTCTCTCCTTTTCACTTACCACCCTCGGGTTTCTTCCTTCTCTTTCCACTCTTTCCATCTCAGTACTCTGGGGCGTTTTGGTATTCTCCCCACTCTAGGTCTTGTCTGACTCTATCTCCCCGCTATTTGCTGTTTTGGGTATCCCCCACTCTGGGGCTTTTCTCACTCACTCTCCCCATCCTGGGGCTTCTTGGTGTTCTTCCCTTTCTGGTGGCTTTCCTCACTCTGTCACCCCACTATGGGGTATCTCTGGTGTTTCGCTGCTAAGGGGCTTTTATCACTCTCTCTCCTCACTCTGGAGATACTCACTGTTCTCCCCTCTCCAGGGATTTTCTCTCTCTCTCTCTCCCCAAGGACTTATTGGTGGTCTCCTCTCTCCGGGGCTTACCATACTCTTTCTCCCCACTAGAGGGCATCGAGGGTCTCTCCCAGCTTCATGACTTTTTTCACTCTATCTCCCCAATCTGAGTTTCTTCGTGTTCTCCATTTTATGGGGCGTTTCCCATGTTGCCTCCCAACTCTAAGCCACTCCATGGCTTTTTTCTGTCTCTCATGGTTTACTTCTCACCTCCTGATCCATTGGAGCCTCAGCCAAACTGTTTGTGATGGGCAGTGCTCATCAGGATGCTTGTGCAGTCTGTGTGGTGATCCTCTCTTCACTACACCATTTAAAGCAGGGCACAGTCTTCTCTTCATTCATGGTCTCCTTGTCTCAGGACCGGTGGGAGATTTCTCTGGTGACCCCTTCCTCAGCCCTTCAATGCACTCTGCTCTTGCTTGTTTTGCAATGCCCGCTGTCCCCGGTCACCCGTCTGCTTAGCCATGCTGCACTGTACAGGTGTGCACCTTGGCCTACAATGTCTCATCTGGTGTTCACTCTCAAGTGCCAATCCTATCCCCGGTGTGCTCTACTGCCTCCTTGAACTCTGTGAGCTACGCAAATCCTCTGATTTGATTGGTCCTTTTGCTGACATGCCTCCAGGAGGTTGTTGTATCAGGTTTTCTGTGGTTTCCCATAAGGATTAAGTATTATAAGGGTCAGAAGTAATGCCTTTCATTAGAGGGGTTACCATACATCATAGCTTTTAAATACCCCATAAAGGTGCTGGTGTCTGGAAGGGAGGGATGTTGTCTTAAGTCCCTCTCTGTGGGTTTCCTTTCCCCTATGGGGTGTCACCTCCAGATGGGTTCTGCTTACTGCATCCACTAGTGGGTGTTTAAGCATAGCGGGATCACCTTCCTAGTCCCAAAGCAGGTGGCTCCCCCTTGGGGAAAGGTGACAAACTCCTGGGATTTGCCATAGCACACACAGATATTATAGATATTGTCTGATGACAATTAACGATTTATGCTCACTTTAAATTGTGAGCAATGTTTCCACCCATCTCTCTGCTGTTAAGATCCTCAGTCTTGAAGTTTGCCATATCCAAGCTACTCTTTTCTGTTTTGTTCCTTAGAATAGTCATTGTGTCCAGCTCAGAATCCCCAGGAAAAGTCTCACAAGTGTCATCTTTTTTCATTTACTGCAGACCAATTTTAAAACCCTGTGTATACCTTAAGCAAGTGGTAACTTGACATGTCAACCCTTCTGACTTAACCCACCTGAGGGCTCAGTTCTCTAAAGTAATGGAAAACCCACTGTCCTAATGAATGAAGCGTTTTTTCTGTGTACAACAACATACCAGTGTATGAACAGAGTACTATCTCATCCAAGACCTTGTTGGATTGTACCTTAGAAGTATAATTAGGAAGCATGTTACACTAGCTAAGATCATCAGGAGCCTCCATAGTGTGAGCACCCTTGGCCAGGCTGCAGACTAAATGAAATTGTTTGATTTGTTCTGATAAGCACACCTACCGCTGTCCATGCTTCTGGAATTTGAATCTATTTCAGTTCATTAATCCCAGAAATTCCATCTCCATACTGGCCTTCCACATAGGTCTTCTGCACGCTTTCCATCAACACTAGGCCTTGAACAAATTAGCAATAATTGTCCCGCTGTAGATGACAAATCTTTCATTGATGACCCCTGACTACTGATAGAATGGGATGCATCTTTGGGTGCTAATGAATCCCCTGCAAGTTTCAGGGTCTTGTACAATGACTCATTGCCCAACCAGGAGCGGCAGATCATGTGAGGAATAATGAGTTTACTAGGTTCTTGATAAACAAGGTTTGAACCTGACCTGAACGTCAACCCTGAACTGTAAAAGGGAACTCTCTATAAACTTTTAATTTGTCTTCCTCCAACTTTTTCTCTTTCTTCCTCCAATTTTTTCTTTCTTTTCTTCTTTTTGCAAAATCATTGATTTGATAAAAGCGAAATAATTAAAAAAAAAAATAATAAAATAATGAGTTAATTTATTGGGGTCATATATTCTATAAGAGCACTCGCCAATGATTCCATGAGTTTTTCCAAGTTTGCCCAGCCAATCAGTGTCCAAAATCTCCTAAAGGATGTGTTTCACATTATATTAGGTCCATTTAACTTCCTCCGTTCCTTTGTGGGATTTGCCAAGCAGTGAAGAAAGTTGATAAAGCAGGCGGATACATTTCTGGAGGGTTGTTGGTACTTTTGGAGAGTTTTGAGAAATCCTTTGAGTAGTTTGGAGGAGTGTTATCTAACTTGTCACAGATGGGACAGGAATCACCAAAATTCGCAGAGGTGGTTCATGGATTTGTATCGAAATATTAATGGCCCTTTCTCTAATGTCTCAAAGCACCTCCTCCCCAGTCCAGACATAATTAGGTCAGTATGTAGCAATTGTTTCTCCATAAGTATGGTCATTGATAAATAATCTACAATGTTAACCTAATGGCCCTTGTCCTGACCTCTATACCTCTATACCTTACCTCTATAACCTCCCTCAGAGACTCCCTAGCTTTTCCCACTATGACCAGTGGTTAGTTCTCAATAAGGATATGAATAGTGGCTTGAACATGTCCTGCTTTACTCTGTTTTGAATATTTGGACACAAACACAATGAGGCTGCTTCGTCAGCCTTCTGTTTGGGTTCCAGCAGTTCTTCTCTTCCTTTGTCCTTGAGTCTCCCTTCTGCTTCTGCAATTTCTAATCTACCATAACCTTGATTGAAGAATTTGGTTCCCATCCTGTTGATTGCTTCTTCATAGTCCTCTGGGTCGCTGACTATTCTTTTAACTCTCAGCATTTGGCTATACGGGAGATTCTTTATTAAACCTGGCTGGTGGAAACTCAGCTTATGTAAGATGTTATTCCTGTCAGTTGGTTTTAGGTATATGTTGGTTCTGTAGCCTGTATATTCTTTAGTAATCTTGACATCCAGGAAATGTATGGTTTCTGTGTAGCATTCGAATGTAAACTGTATGCGATGATCAATGTTATTGAGATATTCCAAAAATGTCGTCAGTTCGTCTTCTGTACCATGCCAAATCCCAAAAATGTCATCTATGTATCGGATCCATAGGCCAATATTACTTTTCCATCTTTCATTTTTCAACACATTGGGCCTCATTACACGGTAGGCGGTGAGCCATGGCGCTATTAGCGCCATGGCTCATGCCGGTAAAATACTGGCACCGCCTTGGCGGAAAGGGGATTTACCGCCCCATTCCAAGGTTGGAGGGGCGGTAAATCCCCCTTCCGCCATTGCCCTTCCCCATTCCCATTTCTGCCCCATAGGGCTCTATGGGAATGGGGAAGGCGCTAATTACGGCACCGCAATTTTGCGGTGCCGTAATTAGCTCCGAGGTCCCTTAGTGGGTTGGATTTTAACGCCTGCAAAAAGCAGGTGTTAAATCCCCCAACCCGCAAAGGGACCTCGTAGTAAGGCGGTAGGGATTTACCGGTACCGGTATTTTACCGGTACCGGTAAATCCCTACCGCCATCCGTGTAATGAGGCCCATAGTCTACTTCAAATTTATGCATAAATGCATTGGCATATGCCGGTGCCATGGTGGCACCCATGGACGTACCGCTGTCTGTAAGAAAAAATGTTCTTTGTATTGAAAGTATGAGTTTTCACTGATAAATTCTAATAGATGCATGATAAATTCTTTCTGGACTGGGATGTCCCCTTCTTGTAATAATAGCCATTCAACTGCAGCTCTTCCCTGGTCATGTGGGATCGAAGTATAAAGGCTTTTTACATCTATTGTAAACAATATGTCAGATTCGGTATGAATTGTCTCCTTCAAATATTTCAAAAAATGTGTGGTGTCTTTAACGTACGTACTGGTTTTCTGTATTAGTGGTTGTAAAAAGTAGTCAATATAAACTCCCAAGGGTTGTAAGATGCTGTTCGTGCCTGCGATGATGGGTCTGCCAGGAGGATTCATTCGTTAGGTCTTTAGGAACTTTGGGTAATGTGTAAAAATGAGGAATTTTTGGAAAATTATTTGTCAGAAACCTTTTAGTGTGATGGTTAATCCAACTGAGTTCTTCTGTCTTAGTAAGTAGCTCTTCTAAATTCTGTTTTATTTCAGCCGTAGGGTCTTTATCTAGTCTTGCATATGTATTGGATCATTCAACTGTCTCATGCATTCGGCATCATAGTCTGTGGTGTTCAAAAGTACCAGCGCTCCTCCTTTGTCTGCACTTCTTATGGTCAGTTCCTCATCACTATACAGTTTTTTTTTATCAGCTCCCATTCATGTGGTTTCATATTCATTCCTCCTCTTGATTTAAAATTGATCTTTTCCAGGTCCTTAATAGTCTGTTTTTGAAAGATGTTAATTGAAGGTACACTGATCGGTGGAATAGAACCACTTTTCCCTCTGAATTCTTTCAGTACTTCTTCCTCCCTTTCTCTTCCTTCAGGTATTTCCAATTCATTAAAGAACACCTTCAGCTTCATTTTCCTTACGAGTTTGAAGTGTTCCACACATGTATCGAACAGTGAGCTGTTATATGTGGGCACAAAACTGAGCCCCTTATGCAGTGTTATAATTTCCTGTTCGGTTAGCGTTCTAGATAAAAGATTCAGTACTAGACTTTTCTCTGTTTCTGTCTTGTTTCCAGCTCTTCTCTTGGCTTTCCTCTTCCCCCTCCTGGTTCCCTTTGTTCCTTCTGGCCTTTCCCTAAAAAAGCGGAAGATGCAGATGCGCTTGTGGATGTGGTTGGTCTTTGTGTGGGGCTTGTGCTTCCTGTTGCGTGCTCTTCTTCTTCCCCTCGCTGAGCTGGGTTGCTCTCTGACCCAGAGCTAGATGTCTCACTGGTGTTACCAGATCTAGATTTAGGTTTGGGTTTGCCTACTGGTGGTCCATACTTATCCATCCAAGTATATACTTCCCCATTTAGATAATCATATGTGTCTCTGCGGAACTGTCTTATTTTCTTTGCTTCCAATTTGGATTTGGATTCAGTTAATTTCCTGTTAATATCATCCAGAATTGTTTGCACCTCTTCTTGATTTAAGGCTTTCACAAGTTCTTTCTCAATCTCCTCAATTTCCGTATGCAGTGTTGTTTGGTTGTTAGCCAATTCTTGTATGGTAAGTAGTATCAAATCAAGTGAACATTTGTTTAAAATCGCTTCCCATTTCCTTACGAACTCTTTACTCTCTCTCACAGAGTGGGGCGTAATTGTATAGGTAGTCCTCGTGGTATCCTTTGGTTCTTGTGGTATCTGTCCAGGGTAATGGCATGCAATTTACGGTTGATTTCTTTTCTGATCAAGTATTCTAATTGTTTAATTTTTCTGGCCGGATCCTGTCCGGCATTTGAGCTTGTTCTAAAGGAGGAATCAGTGATTTGTCCTAAAATCTTGTTTGCCTCTTCGGCCGAAAATCCCAGGACTTCTACTTTATTACATGTAAGCGCTTCGATGTCTGCAAATGACATGTCTGTAGTTCTTTTATTATTTCAGCATTAATGATATCTTGCAATGTTTTTGCATGTGCCTCAACCTTCTATGTGTCTAGAAGAAACTATAGCAGAAAAATGGAAAGGTTTTATTGGTTTTAAGTGGAAAATAGTTTCTTTTGTGGTTTAAGACAGATATATGCTTTTCTATGGAGTTTACTGGGTTGAAAAAAAGCCAAACGACACTCAGGGTTTATAGTAAGTACAACTGTTAGAAAAACAGAGTAGAGACCACCCCGTAGTGCCCAGTGCTCACTGTTGCTTCCTACTACGAAGCTAAAGTCATTCCTTTAGGTTTGTTATTAATTGGTTTGTTTGGCTTGATAATCAGTTCAAAAAAGCAATTGTAGCCACTTCTTTTTTCTTTTCTCAAGTTTTTACTGTTTTGGTTGTGTTTAAATCACACAATTATTTGGCGGATTCTCAATTCCTCTACAAATCAACACAGCTTCTGCCAATGCATTTCGGTGCCTAGTGCCATCTTCAGGGCTATATTTTAACACAATTCATATCACAAATACACATAAGTAGAATATAAATATATAAATGTACATACCCATAGGTAGGTTAGTCCCATCATGTAGTTAGATAAAAAGAAAAATTACAATGTATTAATTAGTGACCCTAGCAACATAAGAAATGCTTCATTTCAGTGCGCGTATTGTGATCGTAATTGTGCATATTTACCTTAGTCGTTCCTCCACATTCATAAATGCCTCGTGTATATGCAAATGTAAGTAGAGTGTCCCTGTCAGGAGAGAGGGATAATAAGCCTTCCACAACTTCCTTGTAGCCTTACTCAATTCAATCAGGTTGCCCTGTCATAGCAGCGCGTCTTACCTTCACTCTGCTTTTTTACGATCTGCTCGCAAATTGGGTCGCGTACGTGCGTACCTGTGCGAGGCTTCCTAACGGCGTTACCATGGAGTACGTGGCACTGCCCGTCATCCAGGATTGGAGAGAGACGGCCGTGCCTCCAGTCCAACCCCTCCGCGTGAACGGAGGGGCGGGACAATGGACCGCCATGGTAACCGCCCGTGTTGGCGTGATTGTGTGATTCCATTTAATGTGCATTTCTGTATATTGCTCATTGATGCTTTCAATCAATATTAGTAGGACACTGTAGCCAATCTGCCGTCCATGACTGGACGAGCAAAAAAAATGCTAAAATGGCAAAAAAAAAGAATACAGAGGCCATGTTGGTAAAATAGGCAACTGAGGCTGAGGAAATAGGCCGCAGTAAAGGTGCACCGAATCAGTAAAAAGGTTCACAGCCACCAGGCATTTAAAGTAAGACTTTCTTGGTAACATAAATGTTACCTTTAGAATGAGAATGTGAATACATGATATCTCCCCAGCAATCCATATAGGGTAGGGCATGCTGTGCTGGTCTTAACTAAGAAATGTAAAAGAGATGCAAAAATCCTTTCTATCCTTGGGAACAATATTTCTCACAAGGTTAGCCAGAGAAAGTTAAAAGGGGGGCCCCTAGGCCACCCAGCAAAAATAGGCACTTATTGCCAAAAATTTGTCAAAGAAGATAATTTTTAAAAGACACTATGGAGAGTCTTAGAAATGACACCCATTAAAAGAGCAAAAGATTGTGTGAGTGTGGAAAAAGGTTCCCTCTCACAGAGGTATAAGGAAAAATAATCCACCAGTCAAAGCAAAAAGTTCTAGGTTTGACACAGGTCAAGAAGATTTATCATTGCTATGAAAATCTTACCTAACAGTAATCTGCATTTTTTTCTAAGTACTAAATGCAAAAGCAACACTAACTGAACAAACAACAAACAAGGATATAACTAGAAAGAATAGGTTCCTTTCATCTATCTATTACACGCTCTTGTGACACGTCCATCAGTTGGAGTCACATTTATACATTGGTATTTCAACCATTTCAATCTCTGAGTTATTCATTTTCCAGTCAACTTGGCTGGTATTTAACCTGGTATTTAAATGTTACAGAGGGCCCATAAATAGTGTGTACTCTGAATTTGCTCCCAAGTAGGACCAGGAAAATCTATCAAATGTTTTCAAAGACTTCCTGTTTTTTTAGGAGTATACAATATTTTTTTTAAACATGTGGCAAGATGTGGCACGGTAATCCTGTCTGTGTTTGACTGATGTGGTGTAGGGATGCTTCCACTTTGCCAGGATATCCAAATAATTTGTTTTTCAATGATCATCATCTATGCCAACCAAGAGTGGAATTTGTATTCAGAAGAACATAAGGTTAATCATTCAGAATGGTAAACAAAGGCACCAAAGGCATATTTTTTTTCTGTGAGAACAAGCCAAGCTTGCCATATTTTCAATACTGCAAATTTGCTACTCTTGAGCAATTCATGAGCATCTGACTTTAGCCGGATATATTTAAAATCTTGTAAAGTATCCCGTTTTATTAAGCACTAAATTCAACAGCAACACAAACAAAGGAAACAATAAACAGGGAAATAAATAAAATCAACTTAATTTAGTCTTTTCAGACTTCTCTGTTCAGACATATCTTTGACTGGAGTCTAGATAGAAAGATGGTTCCTTACATCTATTACTCTTATGTCATGCTCCTCAGATGCAGTCACACAAGCCATGTGTTGAGGTTGGTTGTGCTCTTCAGGGCCGTCACGAGGAGTTCTCTCTTGTCAGTCAGTGTGTTCACGTTGCTCAGCATGAACACACTGAATGACAGGAGAGGAGTTCTCTCTTGTCAATCAGTGTGTTCATGTTATCAGCATGATCACGCTGACTGATGGGAGAGGAGTTCTCTCTTGTCAATCAGTGTGTTCACATTGCTCAGCGTGACCACGCTGACTGATGGGAGAGGAGTTCTCTCTTGTCAGTCAGTGTGTTCACGTTGCTCAACATTACCACGCTGACTGATGAGAGAAGACTCCTCTCCTGTCAGTCAGTGTGTTCATGTTGTCAGTGTGATCACGCTAACTGATGGGAGAGGAGTTCTCTCTTGTCAGTCAGTGTGTTCACTTTGCTCAGCGTGACCACGCTGACTTATGGTAGAGGAGCTCTCTCTTGTCAGTCAGTGTGTTCACGTTGCACAACATGACCACACTGACTGACAGGAGAGGAGTTCTCTCTTGTCAATCAGTGTGTTCACGTTGCTCAGCGTGAGCACGTTGACTGATGGGAGAGGAGTTCTCTCTTGTCAGTCAGTGTGTTCACGTTGCTCAACATTACCACACTAACTGATGGGAGATTAGTTCTCTCTTGTCAGTCAGTGTGTTCACGTTACTCAACATGACCACACTGACTGACAGGAGAGGAGTTCTCTCTTGTCAGTCAGTGTGTTCATTTTGTCAGTGTGATCACGCTGACTGATGGGAGAGGAGTTCTCTATTGTCAGTCAGTATGTTCAGGTTAATCAGCATGACCACGCTGACTGATGGAGAGAGGTTCTCTCTTGTCAGTCAGTGTGTTCACGTTGCTCAGCATGACCACACTGACTGACAGGAGAGGAGTTCTCTCTTATCAATCAGTGTGTTCATGTTGTCAGCGTGATCATGCTGACTGATGGGAGAGGAATTCTCTCTTGTCAGTCAGTGTGTTCACGTTGCTCAGCATAACCACGCTGACTGATGGGAGAAGACTCCTCTCCTGTCAGTCAGTGTGTTCATGTTGTCAGTGTGATCACGCTAACTGATGGGAGAGGAGTTCTCTCTTGTCAGTCAGTGTGTTCACTTTGCTCAGCGTGACCACGCTGACTTATGGTAGAGGAGCTCTCTCTTGTCAGTCAGTGTGTTCACGTTGCTCATCATGACCACACTGACTGACAGGAGAGGAGTTCTCTCTTGTCAATCAGTCAGTTCATGTTGTCAGTGTGATCACACTAACTGATGGGAGAGGAGTTCTCTCTTATCAGTCAGTGTGTTCACGTTGCTCAGCATGACCACGCTGACTGACAGCAGAGGTGTTCTCTCTTGTCACTCAGTGTGTTCACATTGCTCAGCATGACTACACTGACTGATGGGAGAGGACTCCTCTCCTGTCAGTCAGTGTGTTCACGTTGCTCAGCATGACCACGCTGACTGACAGAAGTGGAGTTCTCTCTTGTCAGTCAGTGTGTTCATGTTGCTCAGCATGACCACACTGACTGACAGGAGAGGAGTTCTCTCTTGTCAATAAGTGTGTTCATGTTGTAAGCGTGTTTTTATTTTAAATTAAAAGTGTATATGTGTATTTAAATTAAATTGGCATGTATATGTGTATGTATGAATGCATGCGTGCATATTGGTGTTTGTGTCAATGCTGTGTTTGGTTGTATGTATACATGCATGTATGGAGTTGTGTAACTGATGGATGAATGCATGGGGGGCCACTTCATTAAGGGGTGGGTTCATGGCATCAGAGGTGCACCTAGGCTAAAATGGCAGGGGGGAAAGGGCACTAACACTTCAAATGGGCAAACTTCCTTGTGTGGGGGCACCTAACATCTTTCCACATTTCGAATGAGACTATTTTGGTGAAGCTTCAATGTTACAAGCAGCTACCTCTTGCCTTCATTTCTGAAACGTCACACTTAAGGACTGCTGTGAGAATGAGATGTCTCATGTCACCACTTCCCTTCTAATCACTCCCCTAGCATGCACGTGCTAACCCCACATCACGATTTCAATTACCTAAAAATGTATGGATATGAATGCAGGTGCTAACAGTGAAATGACTTCTCATGGCCATGCTAATCCCTATGGCAATTCTCACCCAGTTCCTGCCCTCCCCATTCAAAACACCTCCTCACTGGAACTCTTTGAGCTAGCTTTAAACATGCCTTACCATCAAACTTTGCCCTCAATGTGCCTGCAAGTGTTTCCTCAAAGGAGTCTCCTGAGAGTTCATGACTTCATTGGAGTTGTAAACACACAACTGGTGTAATAAAAATGTCTTAATCAGTTCTGCCTTTGGCCACTCAATTTAAAAACACCCTGTGTTTCTTTCGCTGAAGTTCTTTTAAAAATAAACATTGGCAAAGCCAACAGTTTTGACTTGTGTATCAGTATTAGGCATTTACCAGGCACTGCTATTAGATGCTCAGGTACTCAAACCATTTTCCACTGGCACTATCAATGGCCAGCTAATACCAATACAGAATTGCCTTTCCCATGCCTCCACGAATGCCCAAACTGTTAGCATTGCCAGTTCTCTTTTTGCTTTACCCTTGATGCACAGGACTACTTGGCTAAATTGGCCCACATTGAATGTAGGCCAATCTAGCCAGTAATAACACTTATGGTACACAGTCAGCCTGGATATACTTTCTGTGGCATGGCATTTTTACTGGCTAGGAGTCAGTACATGGTAATAATGGCATATATTGATGCAGCCTTCATCGACATAATTAGAACAACCAGCATGAATATATTTTTATACTAGCATATCTCGCGTGGAAAGGCAGTATGAAATGTATTGGAAATTGTTCCTATGCACAATGTGTGATTTGCAACTATTGGGAATTTCCATGTGCTTCCATACACCCTTCCCCTGCACACAGGGGCAGGGTGCTCCTTAATGATATGATATGGCATTTATAACGTGCCTGTACACAAGTGTTTCGAGGTGCGACAATGCAAGGAGGGAGAAACAAAAGAGTAGGACAAAACACAGATCTTACTAGGCCTTGTGTCATTCAGATCACGCAAGAGCAGGGAAGGGGGAGGGGAGAAGTGCTGAGGGTGGCGTAGGATGCAGAAGTCCAGTAACAAAGGAGAAACAATAGTGCAGCCAACGGGTGGCAAGTGTGGGTACTCATAAGAGCAGCCAACGGGTGGAGAATAAGAGCAAGAGCAGGGACTGTAGGGTTACAGATACAGACCAGAAGTGCAGGGGAGCCAAGAGGCAGTGCAGGATTGCAACAGGACAGGCAGGGCCCTGGGCCCGAATTCAGAGCTTGACCAGGTGACCAGTGCATGGATCAGGCAGTTGATCAGCAAGGGAGAGGAAGAGAGAAGGCAGAAGCAAAGAGACAGGTCTTGAGGTGCTTCCAGAACCAGAGATGGTTCTCCTCAAGTTTCAGTGAGGCCGGGAGGCTGTTTCCAGGGGGAGGCCCCAGCCGAAGAAAGAGATCTGCCCTCAACTCTGCTTGGCAAAGTGACTGACCCTCAGAGAATTGGAGGTGTCGCAGTGGAGAGCTCATGCAATCTTATATATATTTATTCATATGATAAAAAAGTTAGTCTGGCATGAACCTTTCTTCACTAGAGAAATCTAACTTCGCTGTAGTTGATTTGGATTTGTATTAATAAACCATATTTGGGATCCTGCACACAAACTCAAGGGTAGATTTCTCGAGTCTCCTGTTTGGGGATGTGCTGGCGCTGGCCAACTGGAAAAAATTGTAAGGGGGCCTCACCAAATGTTTTGCCCCGGGCTTCACCACAGCTTCTGACAGCTCTGGTGCTCTGCGTTGGGTTCTCCAGTTTGTAGACAATTTGTGTGACAAAACATGTGAGGCCTACACTGCTAATGAGATCCAGATGGGGAGTCAAGTATATGCTGAAAAGAAGAGGTAAAAACCTGGATCATTGGAGTACTCAATATGGCAGGTGGTGATGTAAAAATTGCCATAATTGCTGTTTCTGTTTTTTCTGTCAAAAAGGATGCGAACCAGTGGAGAGTGACCATTTTAGTGCAATTTCCTCAAGTCTTGCTATGTAGATCTCAGGACTTCATGGTGTCAAATTTAGCAGAAGTATCTAGAAAGAGGAGTGCACTTGTTGAAATATTGTGGGTGTTTTGTTCTTTCGTATGCCCTAAATTGGGCCGAGCTTGTATTATGTTCCTCTCAATGGTATGAATCTGTATTTTGACTCACGAAGAGGTTGTTCCTGTCAACATTTTCTAAAACGGTTGTAAAATGAATTATTTAAGATGAACTATTTCGAAAATTGTGAAGATGGAGGCATTAAGCAGACTTTATAAAGTAGGGGCTAATCTTGAGTACATTGTTTTAGTTTGATGAATGTTGGAGGGCGACTGTTGGGTTGCTGGCGTTGACTGGTGAACGTAAGTTCTGGCTATTAACATGGGACATTCAGTTACAAAGATGAAACAAGTTTCATTTCATTGGGTGCCATACAATTTAAGTTTATTTTCATGTATTGTCATGTGTGATATTGGTGTTCAGTGTAAACGGAAATTGGTGTTCAGTGTAAATGGAAATCGTGCATTGGTTGTAGTTCACATGTTTTGAGGAGATAGGCTGCATGTGTGGCTCATTTTGCACATTCATGTTGTTCTGGTCGTCTGAGGTATTGTGGTGTCCCATTTCATGTGTTTTTTTTTGCTCTCATCCAGAGTTTTAACTCTACCTGATGCATCTGACTTCCTCTTCAAACATTAGTACCGTTTCCCACGTGGAAGATCTTAGTTGCCAGTGGATTTCTGACTGATGTGCTCCATTAATGATTTGGAATCTCTCATTGCCATACGGTCATATCTTTCACCGACTGTATTAACCCCCATCGATGCACCCACATATTACAATTATCAATAACAGGAACTTACAAGTGAATATATGTGAGCCTCACCCTTATGTTCGGTTGCACAGCATGCTAAACCATGATACTAAAGCTAGGAGTAACGCTTCAAGGGCTTCATTTACCTCCACATCTTCCAGCAGTGTTAAGGCAGCAGAGATGCATGGAGCTGGGATACCTTCTCCACAGTGCATTTCTCCTGCATCTCTTTAGTGTATTTAATTTCATGCCTGCATGACATTTTCATGAAGCTGTAAATCAAATGGATTCCTATGACACCCACCTATGTTTTTCACCTACTAAAAATGGGCAGATTTCATGGGATCCATTAGTAAATGCTGCCTGGAAAGCATGATTTGCATTCGTTGTTTATTTATTCACAAGATGTAGAGAAAAGTGGAAGAGTAAAAGTGAAATTTCCTCGCTTTTACTCTTTCTTTATTCCCTCTGTTTCGAGATGTTCAAAATTACATGAAGTGATCCGCATATAAGTGCTGATGTTGGTGGTCTCCTGCATGCAAATTAAATACATTTTTTTACCAAATGACCCTGATAGTGTCAGTCATTTATTAGTGCTTGCACATTTTGGAGCTTGTGAAACACGAAACTAGTTGTGCCAAATTCCATATAAATCTGCTGATCAGAGATGCATAGAAAAGCCAGCTTATATATTCTCTTTACTTCTTCAGCCAAGTATAAGTTAGAAGTGTTCAAACTCGAGGAGGATCACTAAAAATGCAAAATGCTCTCTACTATTTTGGATTGCAAATTCCTAAAATCACCTTTAACCAAACTTTACATATTTATTGTTTTCATAAGGTGGATCAAGTATCAGAACCAAAAAATCTGTGAAGCTTTCAACGGTATAAAATCAATTAAATGAATTTTGAAGTCAGTGTTGATAGACAATTTTTATCACAAGTGACAAAATATAAAGAGTGATTCTTTTCTTGGCAATGTTTTGAATTAATTTATTTTACGAAAACACCCTAGAGACCAAATGCTGAGTTGAAAAACATTTTATGGCCTGGACACAAAGTTTGTTTGACTGTGATTTGTTAGGATTTTAACTGTAGTTGTGCTTGTGTGATTTATATTATGCTTATAGACGTTTTTATACGTTTTTATTTTACATTTTATTTGAGAGTACTTGTTTACCAGTTCTCTTTCTTTTTTTGACTGTTTCTACTATTGTTATTCTACATTTAGTTTTCAACTTAATTAGAATTAAATATTGGTGTTTTGCTTTAAAGCTATTCTTGCATTTTACTTTGCACGGAGGGACTTGCATTTTCTTTCATATAATGCGAAATAGAAAACTACAATTCCCCAAAAATTCCTTTGCAAAATATAAATGACCAGAAGCTAAAATTAATTTCAACAGAAAATCCATGTTTTTTAAAATGTTGTATTTCATCTGCTCCCATGTCATCATTTAGAGAATTATTTTTGTTTTAGACTATTGGAGTGGGTATTTGGTTCAGTAGATTAATATTTGCTTCCCAATATTTATGAATATTAAAAAAGAAGAGACATGTTTTTGTACATTGCTTTAATGGCATACATTCTAAATGAGGCTTTGAGTTAATGCTGGGTGAACTTCATTCTAACCGATCATATGGGCTCACATAGCTGGTATTACAGTGGATATACAAGATTTCATGGGACTTGCTGGCTGCCCAAAACATTGCTAGGTGCTATTATGAGTTCAAATAAGGCACACCAATCAGAACCGCCAAACCTGCTGGTGACCCTATACAATGCCTTGCTCACTTTAACTTGCATTTTTTGGATATTGTTTGGTTATTAAAGTAGGTGAATGAAGGGCAGACGCACATTTCGGATAGGGACGTCATTTCACCAAAAAGCCAGGCAGTAGCATAACATCACATGACCCTTGACCTGTGATGACATCACAGGAAGTGATGTTATTTGACCACGCCCCAAAGTGACTTCACAGGAAATGATGGCACGCATCCTTTCACCCCTTTACAAAACAGAAAGTGGCATCACATAGCATTGCCAGTACACTAAGAAAAATGATGGTTGCAATTGCACTGTAATATGATATACAATTCATACAAGAATTCATACATACCATATGTAGCGTTAATATCATTGTGTATATATCCATATTACCAAATTGCTGTGAATGTAAGCAGATATCCAACACAACAACCTAGACTATTGTGCATCACTCAGGCTAAACTGTAAACAGACATCCAGTGCCTGCGAAGTGTCTGGCCACAGACTGGAAAAACCAACCCACCAACAGAAGTCCAACCAGAAAAACAATGGTCTGGAGGGTTGCCGAGAGCTGTGCCACTGTTTATGAATGATTTGAAACCTTCCAGCACTCATCCTTCAGTTGTGTTTATTTAGTAATCAACCCATAGTTTTATTTTGTTAGAGGGGAGATAGAGGAGAAGGATATGTTGCAGGTCACTGTAGTTGCAGGTTTTTTTTTTTTATTTTAAAATGAAAGGAGCAGCAGCACCTCAATGACATCACCACTAGAAAGGGCCCGTTTTATAATTTTCTTTTGTCCTTTTTAACTTGCTTAATGCCAGCCTCCTCCAGCTTCTAAGCACTAGATCAGGAACTTAACCCATGTTGCACTGCATCCTCTTGTTCCCAAAGAAAGTGTGTTTCTCCCGAGTTATCCTTCCAAATATATATAAATTTTGCTTGAGGAAGCCATAGATGGTTTACTAAAACTGGAGAGGCCAACTTCAGGTAAATACATTATCTCACCTTGTGTTTATCTACAATGTGCCTGTGATGCAAGTCTGGCAGATCTTGGTCAGATCAAACAGTGCCAGGGCAGGATTGGTGGCAACACAGCTCTCAGCACAGGCCCATTGGCTCACAGGATGTGCTACGCAAACAACCAGAAACACTGATGAGGTGTGTGTTTATGCTATGCTGTCACTGAGTACTGCAGACTGCTCTTACCCATAACACGCTAGCTAGAACTAGCCCCCATGCCCTTCATGTTGCTGCAGTATTGGTTATGAGCTGCACAGATAGCCCTGCCTCTGAACTGAGCCATTCAGGCATTTTTCACTAATGGACTGCCAACCTGTTAGTGATGGTGGATTCATGGTTTTTCCTGCACACCTGTTATTTCTCCAGCTAACAAGATCTAGATTTCATGTGATAAAAGCTGTGGCACATTTAGCTGCCTTTACAACCACCTTTTTCAGGTGCAATAAAGGTATCTGTTCTTGGCACTGCTTCTTTGCCCAGTGGCCCAGAGGTCACAAGGGCAGGTCTAGGTGTAGCAAAGGGGGAACCAGGGGTAGCAGCTGCTTCCCCTGGCAACCCCCAAATAACATCCCTGACTTTGCAGTTCTTTGTTTGTTACTGTGGGAGTTGTTGCTGCTTATTGTTTTTCATTCTGTTTTGTGTGTGTGTTCATGAGCAGAGCAATTGGGATGAGGTGGGGTATTCCAAGTTAAGCTTGTAATTATTTCTCTGACCCTCCAAATAACCAAATATCATGACTTTTGATGTGCTGAATTGAATCATTTTAATTCTATCTTAAGTTTTGTTTAAATGAATTTCAGTTGCCTTGCTACACTATATTATCTCCAGCTCCAAGCCCCACTGAGTCATATCCCTCTGCACAATAACTAACCATCCCGGCTTTGGCATTCAGATGTGTCCACCGACCACATCACAAGAATTCATCAAAAATGCTCAGGCCAACTGGCTATAGTCTACAGTTGTGACTCATATCTCCCACACTAATAAATAATCAGATCCAACTGGCCACAGCCTGTGGCCGGTGACCACATATCATGGTGTGCAAATAATACAAAACAACGCTATGCGTGCGCCACTCGAATCCCAAAAAAAGAGCACATCACAGCTGCCAGGAAACGGGTGCACTGGCTCCCAGTTAGAGAGAGAATCCTCTTGAAAGCCCTTGCCCTTACTCTTAAGTGTGTCCACCACACTGCCCCACCCTTCCTCTCCAAAATAATTAATCCCACAATCTCTACAAGACCGACAATAACACCCTATGCAAACATGCTCGTAACCCCCAGAGTCAAGACAGCCTGAGCTGGGGGCGCTAGCTTCCCTTACCTATCAGCTCTGCAATGGAATGCACTACCACCACCCATGCGAGGAGAAGTCTTCCACCTAGCATTCCGTAAAGCTGTGAAAACTATGTTCTTTACTTAAAATCCGTCTGAAGACAGACCATTACCTACCACATGCTTTGAAATGTCATAATGTATGTATTTGGATGATTGTACTCACCTGCCATGGTGCCTATTTATGACTCATATGCATGCATCTCTTCTGTCTCTAAGCTTGCCACAAGTAACAGCGCTGTGATGCCCTTGGGCTGTATGTGCTCTATACAAATGTAAAAATAAATACATACATGGTGCGTTTCTACAACTAAAAGAACCCAGTCTTCCTCCATGGCATGTCCCTTATGCACCAATTAGTTAAAAAACAAAAAACAGCATCACACACTGGTCATGGCTAGTGGCCCTGGCTTATGGTGGCAGTCCATTTTTCCTTACTAGTAAGTAACCAGATCCCACCAGCTTCCTCTCCGGCTAACTATCGCCCGATCTCCAGCACTCCATTCCTGGGCAAACTCTTAGAAAAGCTGGCCATCTCCCAGCTTAATCTACATACGGAATCTGTTGGTTGCCTCCATGACCACCAGTCTGGCTTCAGAGCTGCCAGAAGCACATTAAATGCTCTCCTGAACACCTGTGAAGACTTGCTCTCCAATCTTGATTCTAATCTCCCTTCTGTCCTCATTTTATTTGATCTATCCTCTGCTTTTGGCTTGGTCAACCATGCCATCCTGCTCAATCATCTCTGGGAAAATCTTGGTATTGCTGATCAGGCCCTGGCCTGGTAGAAATCCTTTCTCACTGACCAACCCTGTCAGGTACAACTGGGTTCTTTCCTCTCTTTTATCCCTCTCTCTACTTGTGGTATTCCCCAGGGGACTAACCTCTTTCCCTGTATCTTCAACTACTACCTGGCACCTCTTGCTGACCACATTGCTACTTTGCTCCAATATTCAAATTCGAAGGACACTCAGCTCCCTTTCCGGCTCCCCTCAGTCACCTCTGCTTCTTCTCTCATGCCCGACTGTCTGGCCCCAATTCAGGAATGGTGTGCCGCCAATGATCTCTGCCTTAATTCCAGTAAGACTAAGATCCTCCTCATTGGGACACACACTCCCTCCCTTCCTCTCTCTCTCTGGCCACCCAATCTGGGCCCTCTTCCTGCTCCTTCCGGTGAGGCTAAGAACATTGGTGGCATCTTCGACTCCACCCTCTTCTTCTCTCCTCACAAATCTGATGTCTCAAAGAAGTCAAACTATCAGTTGCACCTCCTCAGAAGTATTCTCTCTTTTCTCACTTTCCCCCAGAAGCTCACTGTCTCCTGAGCTCTGGTCTTCTCTAGGCTATATTATTGTAATGGCCTCTTTCTAAATCGTCCTGCCTCTACTCTTTGACATTTACAACTTACCCTTAACAGGACTGAGAGACTTGTCCGTGGCCTCAAGCCCAGGGAGGGACCTTATCTCTTCAGCTCTGAAATCTCTTCAATGGCATCCTTTGGCTCCAAGGATCAACTTCAAGACCCTCTGCATTGTCCACAAGGTTTTCTGGGGCCTGAGGATGCTCTACCTCCAACTTTCTCTTCCAAAACATCTTCATTCTCGAGCTCTCCGCTCATCCACACCCAACTCTCTGAGGGTCAGATGCTTCTCCAAGCAGAGAGTTGGGGGCAGATCCATCCCCTCAGCTTGGGCCTCCCTCTGGAACAGAATCCCTGCCTCTTCCAAACTTGAGCAGAACGATCTCCGGTTCTGGAAGCAACTCAAGACCTTCCTTTTCACTTCTTCTTTCTCTCTTCCTCTCCCCTGCTGATGCACCTGACTTCTCCGCTCACTGGTCACCGGGTCACTCTATGAACTCAGGCCCAGGCTTCTCCATGTCAAGTTGCCCTTGTACTGCCTCTGGGCTCCCCACACTTAAGGGTCTGTATCTGTAACCGTACAGTCCCTTCTCTCTGCACTTATGAGCCACCCGATGACTGCACTTCCCCCTTCCCCTCACTTTTCCCCTCTCCTCTTCCCCACACTTGCACAATCTGAATGACACAATGCCTAGTAAGATCATTATTTTGTCCTCCCTTAGTTCCCCCTACTTGCCTTCGCACACCTAGAAACTCTTGCATACAGGTGCGTTATAAATGCCATATCATGCCATATCACCAGACATGGCCTTCGGACTGTGACCATTTATTAAGATGTGTTAATATCAGTAAAAGAGCATGGGCTGAAAGTCATGGCCAGTGGCCCCTGCCAGCAATTTTCTTTATCTCCTTTAATTTCTGCTGAAGTTTCCCCAGGGAAATTCCTGTGAAAACATACCATGTTAAATTTGAAAATGCCTTGTTTTAATACTGTAATCATTCCCAAGGTAATGCTGTATTTGCTGATTTTTCCAGGGTAAAGCAATGTTTGGCAATTACTGAGGCAATGGAAAACTGCTCAACAAATGAGTATTCCCCAACCCCACTGCTACCGTGAATGAGCTACCGTTCTCCTTTCCTAGGTCCCAGTAACACCCCAACTTCCGTGTAAACCCTCTCTAACCTGCTCAAATTATACCCATTCATACAATGTTTTGGGATTTTCTTGCAGACTTCCTGTGGTAAAATGAAAATATTCTGCAACAAAATGGGCTCTCCAGCCCACCCAAAACTCTCCAATTACAAATGTAGTACTCTTTCCCCATCCTGACCCCTATTTCTATCCTAAAGTGAAGGTATCCCTTCAAAATCATTTCTGAAAAGCCTTGCTGTTGCAATAGTGTCATCCCATTACCAAATAATGTTTTTAAAACTGTGGTCCTTTTTACAGCAAGCCAAAATGGAATATCTGCAATTCTTAATTTGGAGCAAATCCATCCACATTTTTCTCTATGGGAAAATGAATGGGAACAGGTTATTTCCCTTATAACTTTGGAACTGTCAAAGAATTTTCCCCTAAATGTTCAAATTGCTGAGGTCCATGCTTGACATTTTGTTGTGACAATTTCACCCAAATCCATCAACTGATTGAAAAGTTATTAGCTATAGAATTTTGAGAACTGTCAATACAAATTGCTGTTATCATAATATCTTAATCATATATAGCTATAGCTATTGGATATATGTGTGTGTATGTTCGAAAATGTTCAGCATAATTCCCAACATGCCACAAACCTAAACTATGGCATATGGGTAGGTTCAATGGTGTAGAATTTACATTGTTCACATTTTTTTAACGTGGTCTGCAATGCTTATTGCCTCCATATGGCTCTTCGCACTGTAGTCCTGCTGTCGTTCTACGTAAACTTCAACAGTTCATTGTTCTTAAACTTTCCACACTATCAGAGCTGACATTAGTGGCACTCACTTTTGAAGTCATGCAGGAGACACAAAACAGTGCTTTTGAAGTAATGAGGGTGGCAGGAAACGGTGCATGTCTTTTCAATAGTGTCCGCAAGGACGTTATCTGTCACGTTGTGGCAAATCTCTCATGATAATTACAGGAACTTCATTTCCCATGGAAGTTGAAGAATGTATTCCATCTCAACAGTACAAAGCTTACTTTCTTCAGCCATACACGAATGGCACTTATGCTGCAGTTGCTGCTGACTATGCTGTAGATCAGGACACCAATAATGTTGCTGCACAGTATCAACACTGCAACTCAAAGTAGCTGGAATCGATTGCGTTGTTATTCAGCAACGCAAACTACCATGCAACATCATCACCTATATTTGTTCATTGAATGAACTTCAAATTAGGACTGAGGTGGGAATTACTGTGCAAAGCACGGGTACATCTGCTAGTCACATATAACATCACTAATGACATCAGACATAACATTATGTATGACTCCTTCAATACAAGTTTTGATTATATAAATACAATTTTGAAATGTTAGGATGGTTTTGTTTAACATAAAATACATATACATATTTTCAAGATACATTATTTTCTACTGTAATTATAAGGTACATTTTATGAAGCTGTAATTTCTTTAAATGTAGTGTATGATCTACCGTCTGCAGTACGTACAAACTGAATATAACGAATTTCGGGTAGTATTTAAAGATTCCTTTCCTTTTGTTGGTTATCTGTTTTAGTTGAATAGCACACAATAGAATAGGTGGCCAGATGTATGTTTGTCTGATGCAGTAATGTGCAGTAGAGACTACCCGCTTCACCTGTTGTCATGGCTAGAGGGAGCTGTTGCGTTAGCATATATAGTGGCCCTACTGTTTTAATGAAAACCCACTGTATCTTCTTTATGCAACTAATAATGTTCTATAACAAGGGAAACAATACACACATAAAATATATACATTTAAGAAAATATATATATATAAACTAAAAGATATTTGATTAAGTACTATCTCTCTAACATAACAAAATACATTTCTTCTTTCCCATACAAAGGGCTTTCTGTAAATACAATTATTTTCAGCAAGTCACTCCAACACAATGCCTCCTTAGAGAATTTTAACACATTAAGATGTAGAAAACATTAAACGAGAAAAAAGTTACTTTCAATGTATTCATTGGACAAATATGACTGAGCAACAAAGGGCAAGTCAACATGAAAAGAATCCTGCAAGTGAACCAAAAAATGGGGCCAATAACACAGCTCAGGAAACAGCTCTCCAATGGGACATGCAACAATCACGTTTTGCAGCCTGTAGGATGAATATGACATACACAGAAAGAGCCCTTGAAGGGGAAAGCAATCGTGAACGCAAAAAAAGATCAAGCCAACATCACCAATCAAGAAAACGCCGCTCAACAGAAATGTTACAAAAACAATGATGGGAAACCTCCATCCAACACTACTTTTTCCCATGTACACAGGTGTTTCCACATGTTAAGTCATAATTGATTTAGAGAAGAAATACCTGAAATATATGTTATTTAATCTAGTTGCATGTTCTCATATGTCAGCCAATGGTGTTATATTATTCAAGAGAGTTTTTACTGTCTTTACACCAAACAGAGAATGGCACACGTAAACTTGGTGCTCTTACAAAATTGGACTACAATAGTTTACAACAAACGGTGTCCAGTTAAAGGATCGACTGTCAAAGGATCGAAAGACAAAGGATCGACTACATTTGCTCGAAATACAATAGGGTCGAACGGTCAAAGGGTCGAAATATATTCGAAACTGTTCGAAATGTAATAACAAACACTTTTATGTTTCTTTTAAATGTTTTTTATTTGACATACAGTTATTATTGTTCAACATATTCAACATTTTTATTTATTATGAAACTTTTGTTATGTATATGTAGTCCTATAACATTTTAAATAGGTATGCATGCAGTTAACATTCTTAAATAAATATATAAATGTGCTTTGTTTTACTAAATAATTAAATATATGTAATGTATTGTAACAAGGAAACACACGTATTATGAACGTATTTCATTTTGTCCACCAGGTGGTGCTGTTTTATTACTTTTGAAATGTAAAGTCATATATATTAGTTGTTATCAGCTTGTAACGTATGACGTATTACGTCGCGTAGGCCAACGTAGATGCTATTTTTGGAGTCTTTCGATCGCGGTTCGGATCCCTGTTGCTCGCTCTCCCAGTTTTAATGGATTTCTTTTTTTTTTTTCATTGGATGGATTTTTTTTGTGGATTGTTTCTACATGGATGCCTTTTTTACTGGATCAAAGCTTTTTTTTCATGGATTCTATGGCTTGGAGTACGTGTTCATGGATTTGGGTTTTTGTTTCCAACAGATGGATTTAGCTTGGATTGAAGTCTTTTTTTTTTGCATGGATGTTTTTCTTTTTTTCACTTGGAGTCATCCTTTTTTATACTATGGAGTTACTATTTGGATATGGTTTCCAGCATTTGGTGTGTGTTTTCGGTGTCCAGAAGTGGCGTTTCTTGGTGAGTTTGTTTTTATTTTTTATTAGCATTTTAAGTTGTATGCAATTGCTTCGAGGAATTGCATAGGTTCTGTAGTTTCAAAACAGCTTACAATGCTTGTGATTCGTTCCTCGTAGTCTCTGTATTTGTTTTTACTTGTTGGTTGGTTTTCCATGGATATTGTTTGTGACAGTTTTATTTCTTCAGTATTTTGTTCTGATTTCAGGTTGTTTATGAAGTGCCATAACTTTGGATTGTTGGTGTTGAATTCATTATGTATTTTTCTGTGCCATCCCTCCTGTAAGTTGTTGGTTCTTGGCCAATTTTCTTTTACGGATTTATAGCAATTCCATATGTTTATTTCATATTTTCCTTTTCTTCTGGTACCATGTCTTGTTAGTTGACCAATCCACGTGCACTCCATATAGTCCATTAAATTGCTTAATTGCTCTTCATGCTTTGTATAGTATTCTGATGAAATCAAAGTGTCATTATATTTTACAACCATGTCCTCTCTTACAAAAGCTAACGCATATAATTTCTTGATTTGGTGTTGGAATTCTGTGTCCTCTATGTACATTGTCCGTAATCCTAATTTCTGAATTTTTTTCCACAATGATTGTCCAAAATGAAAAAAACAGCTTGAATGTGAGTGTCCGGATATATTTTAGAAAATGCTTTTATTTGTCCTTGCTCAAAATCCATGATTATTGTTTTTGGTGTTTTTTCTGGCAATTATTCTCTAATTAATTTATATATACATCTGTACAGTTCCTCTGACTTTCCAGGCATTAAAACATAATTTAAAGGTACTTTGACCAATAACCGTAATAAACCCATGTCTCACCTGCACAAAGCAATCCCCCACTGCATACTGCCGTAATTAACACACGTTCAGCAGTTACACATTCTAACTCCATTAATGAGCTAATTCTCTCTTTAAAATTGAACATTCTCTTTGTGACTGAATCCTGGTTTACCTCCAGTTCATTAGCTAATTTTCACCTATTGGTCCTAGAGACTTTCAGATAAAATGGGTTAAAATAGAATCCCATAGAGGGGAGGAGTTGTGATTATTGCAAGATCCTCCCTGGAAATCCTCAAAGTTCAGACAGTGAACTTGGATAAAACGTCCCAAATATCGGCATGTGCATATTGTCTTTCTCCAAATAATATATGTCATCTGGAACTTTGTTATAGACCTCCTTGCTCTGCTAATTCTTTTTAAAATCCATTGGATGCCTATCTTGGTATGGACACACTCTGTCGTACAAACATGATAATTCTGCACGATTTTAATGTCTGGTGACATAAGCCCCATGAACCAGACTGTGTCCATCTTAAAGACACCATGCTCTCACATGGCTTATAACTTTTGTCTGACTTAGTGACTCGTGTGGGTGGCCAGTGTCTGGATTTGGTGATGTTGAGAGATATAACTCCTCAACATCACAAAGACATTGCAGTAAGTTGGTCACATCACTTTGTGGTGAGCTTCACTACCCGGCTGGCCATGTTCCTCCCGATCAGTATTGCACAACTTTCATGTCGCAAAAAAGACCTTCATTTTATCACTAGTCAGAACTTGTTAGATGACCTGACTCTGATGCAACCAGACAGTCAGACTATATCAGACTTATGTGTCCTCCTTGCAAACAAACCATGACCTTATTTCTCCTCTAAAATGTTAAAGAAGTCGTAGGAGTAGAAACAATCAATGGTGTATTGAATTATTAAAATCTCTCCAAAAACCAAAAGAAAGAAAATCAAAAACATTTAAAAGAATGAATATCAATGACTGTCTGGTGGCCAAATCGGCATTGAAAACCAATAAACATGAAATAGTTTTAGCTAAATCTTGTTGCTTACAAAAGCAAATTAATCTTGCAGAAAAATCAATCTGAGGCATTGTTCACAGCCATTCGAAATGTTACTTGTCCTACATGCGCTATTCCCAGACTACCTACGTCACCCATATTGACAACATTATTCAATATCTACTTTTCTGAAGATTATGATCAACATTGACCCACAGCACACCCTTCAACAGGCCTCTACTGCGAATGGGGAAACTATTTTTATGTTAGAGTCTACCTTACCTACGTACGTTTACATTTGCCATGGTGGATTCAGACATCATTGAGAATCTTATTTGCAAACATAAGACAAATAATCTTGCCTATGCCCCCATTCCAGCATGCTTGGCTATAGAGCATGCAACAGCTTTGAAGGAGATTATTCAATCTTTTGTAAATGCCTCCTTAAATCAAGGATGTGTTTACTTTACTTCACTTTAATAATTTGTACCATGCACCGGGTGACCTGTAGGAATATGGGCGCAGCACACAACAGACATAACAAGGAGCAGAGAAACCTAACTAAAGCAAACCTATCCATAAAGAAATATCTTGTGATCCTATTTAAACAGTTGAATTTTCAAAGTCTTTCTAAATGGTCCAATGGAACCATCTGCTCTCAAATCGGGGGTATTGAATTCCAAGCTTTTGGAGCGGCTGCAAAAAATGTGCCTTTATTTACCTTTTTGAGCGAGCATCTATACTCATTCAACGGATAGGTATTGTTAGATCTCAGTGTTCTGGAGTTTTCATTCTCCAGAATAATTTCTGAAATGTAGGCAGCACTTATACCCATGCAATAATTGTGGGTAATCTCCAACAGGTGAAATTTTATCCTAGCTAATGTCTTTTCAGGCCTGCTATAACTCTAACAACACTATCTTGCATTATCTGGAGTGTTGAACACTCCGATTTTTTCATTCCTACTATCAGACTACAACAGTAGTCTATTTTTGACTCAATAATTGCTCTTGCTATTGTTTAGCAGTTAGTCTTTGTGACATAAGGAGCTATTTGGGCTAACAGCTTCATGGAATATGCTGAAGCCACAACTAAACTGTTTATTTGGGTGTCCATAGTCATAAACCTATCTAAATTTACTCCCAATGATTTTACTCTCTTTTTTTGGCACAATTTCATGACCTGTCACCTCAAACAACCTATATTTAGCACGCAGCTGTGCAATTTTTTTAGGAGTTCCAACCACTATCACCTCAGTTGTTCATTATGGAAAGCAAAACCATTTTCCACCATCCGTATCTGAATAATATTATATACCTCATGTACCCTTTTTACATCTTCTGCATAATAGCCAGCGAGCGGATTCACACACTGGCTGTCATCAGCATGTTTGTAAAACCAATATTATTCAGCAAGTCAAAAATTGGAAATGTAAACATTTTAAAAAGTGATGACGAGAGGCAGGCTCCTTGAGGCACTCCAAATTGCAGCAATATACAGGGTCAGCTTCAGCAAACTCAATACAGACCCTATACAATCGATTGCATAGAAATGAGTGTATCCACTCAGCTGCCTAAGGCAGCAACTTTTTTCAACCTGGTGATAAGCAATGATCCACCAGTTTGAAAACTGCCAATAAGTCCAATAACATTAGCAACACTGTTTGTCCTTTATCCATGCCCTTCAGGAGTCCTGACTTCAGGTCCAGTAATGCTGTTTCAGTATTATATCCCTGCCTAAAACCTGACTGGTTCTTGTTAAAAATATTATGACAATGAAGATATTCTAAAAATCTGCCTGTAAGCCATGGGATCTAAAATGTTCAATAGAAATAGAGTGTTAGTAATGGGCCTGTAATTAGATGGGTCCAGAGCACAGAGGTCAGATTTTTTTTAATATAGGTGTAGTCCACACATTCTTAATATCCTCCGGAACATGACTTCCCAGAAATTAGGTGTTAACACATTTAACTAGTGACCATATCAGCATGATAGAAAATGTGTTAATAGTACTAGCTGGGCAAGTATTCCCTTTACAATTGGTGGGTTTTAGCTTCTCAATAATATCTGCCAATTCAATTTCAGTTACCGGCCGAAAGTTAAACATAAAATCTGCAAATTTATGTGCCGGATAGTATGACTTTGACTCTGATACGCCTAGTATTTTGTTTTCTTTTCATCTATATTCTGCTTAATCATCTCAAGCTTCCCCATCATTAGTGAACACTATGCTGTATCTTTTAGAGGTCCGTCCTGTTTACTCAGACAAGGATGTTCCAATTCTTTTACAATTTAAAAACAATCCTCTCAATTCATGCTGAGCATTCTGGATTCTTGTGTCAAACATCATTCTTTTTGCTTTGATAACCTCTTCTTTAAACACCTTGGACGCCGAATTATAGGCTTCCTTATCCTTGCTATCTTTAAAGGATTTCCAAATAAAACATTTTTTTTATAATTTTTTGCTTTTGAAGGTCCTGTGAAAACCATTTATATGTTTTATTCCTTATTGACACCAATCTCGGTTTGAGAGGGGCAAGAGCACTAATAGCTTTTTTTAGTTGTCTACTGGATAGCTTTAGTAATATCGTCTACCTTATCCAGTTTCTCTACAGTTGTCTACAATGGTCAGAGCAAGACCTCAGTTGAAGCCGGGGAAAGTTTTCCTTATATTCCTTGACATTACCCAAATTTGTTGTGTCTCTCTAGTCCTTATCTTATGTTCAGATATCATTTTAAACTGAACAAAGGAGATGATCTGACCATGGGCAAGGGTAAACTTCCACAGAATTGAGCATAATATTGTGGGTTACCACCCAATCCGATATATGATTCTTAATATGGGTGGGTACCTTGACCTGCTGGGTAAACCCCATGTTATTCAGAGATGTCACAAGTGTTTTTGCTGCCAGATCCTCCTTACCTCCTAACCATAGGTTTATATCACCCATTAACACCACTTTAGAGTTAGGTTTAAGCAGTGACAATAACAAATTGTCCTGACTTTTATGTGCAGCACCTCACAGTCATGTATGTCCTGAATGTCCACTTCCCACATGTCTAAATCTGAGATATACCTCACAGAAAACTGTAGCCTGAGGGAACTGCCAGAGCTTTAGTGGGATCTGCAGCAGTATGTAACCAAGTTTAAGTCAGTGCACACAAATCTATATTCTGATCCAAGATATGTGATGCACATCAGTGACATGTTTCATCAAGGAGCGAGCATTAAGTAAGACAATGGTTTGCTTTGACTTAGGCCCTGAAGCATTACTTATCAGGCCCCCAACATAATCTGTCTCATCCTCATGTTTCTCACTAGCCCTATTGGCATGAAGCACGGTAATGCTCTGATTCAACTGAGGACATTCTAAGACCTGAGGTGTGGTAGCTACAGTTTCTGCAGTATCTACAGTTTTTGTCACTGCCCCCCCCCATGGATACAGCAATACCCACCACCTGCAGGTGATTAACCATGTGGTGTCAGAATTCTGACTGTAGAGGGACAGAATCCAGTAAACACTTGTCTGTCCCTATACAATTCAATATAGAGTCTGTATTTCCAGTAGTCGCAAATGAGACAGCTTCAGCCATATTTTGTGCTAAAATCTCTGCGCACCAGATTGAATCCCCTAAGCTCTTAGGCCTCCTAATCATGAGGTAAGCAACGTTTTTCATGGGCAATCTTAATGGCTGCAAGGGGATGCATAACAAACACTTACCCTGACAGCGGAACAGTGATCTGAAGGCTTGGAGCACCTCTGTTCCACCTGACCTAAGAAAATATTATTTAACTCCACTTTTAAAACTACACTAGACTATAAACTGTTGTCGAAATATCACCCAATTGCTGGCCTGCTATGGCCTGCTAACCTTTTGGAGAAAGTTGTGATGATGCAGCTCCAGAGTTTTTGTGAAGAACATCACATTTTGGATACCTTTCAATCAGGATTCAGACCTGGCCACGGTACTGAGACAGCACTTGTGTGTGTTTGGGACAACCTGCTGGGGGCTGCTGTCAAAGGCGATCTCAGCATGGTTGTCTTGCTGGACTTATTGGTAGCCTTCAACACGGTGGACTATGGCATCTTCCTCGCAAGACTGTCTTCAGTGGCCCATGTTTCTGGAATTGCTCTGAAATGGTCTCTGTCTTTTCTAATTGACCGCTTTCAGCAGGTCGGTATCAGGTAATAATATCCCTATATATATGGTCGCTGTATATAATGTCACCGGGAAAAGGTTGTGGCAACATTATATAGGTGAACATATATATAGGGACAGGGGCAGCGGGGGTTGCAGGGGAGTACCCCACTCTCCATGAAAAATTAAAAAGGGTTTGGGGGTTGCAGGGTTTCCCCCTCATGTACCATGTAATAATGTCCCCACAAAAAAACTGCCATTTTTCGGCAATTATTTTGCATGGCAAAATTGTTGAGGGGATATCATTACATGGAACCAGCAGGTCAAACTAGGTCCACATATACCTGATCCATTACCAGTTATTTGTGGGGTACTCAGTGCTCCTTCCTGTCCCCACTTCTGTTTAATGTCTATAATCGTCTGCTTCTAAACATTCTTGATCAATTCGACCTACAATATCACTCATATGCTGATGACACTGAAATGTATGTCCGGTTAAATCAACGGGTGGAAGCTCTAGATCGAGTGTTAACCTGTGCAGATAGAATAAAGAACTGGATGCTGGAAAACAAACTACAACTGAACCCCTCTAAAACTGAAGTGATTTTATTGGGTTCTGAGAAAAAGCTTGCAAACATTGCTCAAACATTTTCATGTCCTGCTCTTCTTGGGATACCTACTACGTTTTTCCTTAAGGTGAAGGATCTACAATGTATTTGGAAATCAGAGTTGAAGTTCAACTTACATGTTAATCAAATTGTCAAATCAGTGTACAGTCAATTAAAGCTGCTGAAGCCTCTGCTAACTTTTATTACGGAAAATGACCACCACATGGTTGTGGAAGCACTTGGCAACTCAAGGATAGTGCCCTACTATGAGTAAACAGAGCATAGTACAGGGGCAACACACTGGTCTTGGAAGCAAGACCACTGAAAGCAACAGAGGTGCGAAGCCCAGATCCGCGCTTAGAAATCGAACTCAGGTATGATATTAGGCACGTTATAAAAAGACAATTACATTAATAAATACTTATGGTTGTCCCAAAATACTCCACGGTCACTCAGAACTCTGCTGTTAGTTTGATCTTCTCACTGCCCAGGAAATCATATGTTTTTCAGTTTCTCAGGGCTCTTCATTGGCTCCCAGTGTATCATAGGGTCTTGTTTAAGACCCTTTGCATTGTCTTTAAGTGTATTCATTGCCTGACATCAGCATATCTTTCCTCACAAATTGTGACACTGCCCCAATCGGTCTATTCTCTCAACTGGTAAATGTCTGAAGTTGGTCGCTCCAACCACGTCAGTCACTTGGATGACAGATGCTTCTGCATTTCAGGCCGCGGTCCTGGAATCTGGTGCCATTTGAACTCCAAAATATTTATTCCTTATCTATCTTTAGGAAAAGACTAAAGACTTCTCTTTTTGCAAACATTTCCTCTATGCTCTCTGTCATCATTTGTTTACCACTTGTGCCCAGATGTAGATTCTGCTTGGATTTTTGTGATATGCGCGAAATACATTCAAAAATCAATAAAAATCGAATCATGTTTACAAGTAAATGCTCAAATTTGTTTTGTGTATATATAGTCAAGGAAATAACTTTAGTTGCAGGGACATTAAGGTGAGAACACAACACAACAATACCCCTGAAATTCAGCTAAAATCACCTTGACTTCGCTCCCCCTGTTGCGCTGCCTATGACCACAATAATGACATCACAGATCACATCACTGATGCCATCACTAATTGCATGTTGTATGAGAACACTGATGACATTACACATCACATCACTGATGCCGTCACTAGTGACAACACTAATTACATTGTATATAACTGATTACATCAATAATGGAATTAGACATAACATTGTTTAGAAGTTAGCTCATGAAAACTTTGATTACTTTAATAACAATTTAGGCCATGACTTGGCCATGAAAAAGGCTGGGGTCACTGGCCAGCACTAAAGGCCATAGCTAGTGGTTGGTTTATGTTAAGAAATACTGATGTGAATGGTTAGAAACCATGCCTAGTAGTCCATCATTGTTTTAAAATATACAGTGAGCAACGTTGAAAGCTGTAGGCAGTGGCCATGACTAAAGGCCATAGCTAGTGCCCATTAATATGTTAGAATATACAGTCTGTACAGCCAAAGGCTCTGGCCACTGGCTAGAATTGTGTTAAAGACCATGGCTAGTGGCTGGTTAATGTATATAATGTACAGTGGGCACGGCTGAAGGCCATAACTAGTGGCTGCCTAGTGTTGTATGATACACAGTGGGTACGGTCGAAGGCCATCGGTTATTGCGTTTTTTTTTTTAATATACAGAGGACATAGTCATACGATGTACAAACTGCTCAAGGTCAAAGTTTGTGGCCCATTTATATGTTAGAATATATAATGGGCACAGCCACTGGTCAGTATTGTGCCAAAGTCCATGGTTAGTGCCTGATCAATGGATATAATATACAGTGGACATGGCTGAAAGCTGTACCCACTGGTAAAGGCCAACATGTATGGTTGGCAGCCTGTTAGTGTTTTAAAATATTCAGTGCAATGTTAGACATATTCAAATGCCCAATAGTTGATGAAAAAATAAAATACCATAAATGACAACTCTGAAAACATAATGCCACACAAAAATGAAGCTGCCTCTCTGAACATCGCGAGCATTTCAAATACCTCTTCTTCAAATATAGTGTTCCAATGCTGCAGATATTTGTAACAAAATATTACAAGGGCTATGTCTTCCTGTTTGCTTGCACAATGTGCACTGAACATCCTGCACTTCCCTTTTAAAGCATTGGCTGTAATTTGCACACAGGAATCTACTTTAAAAGAGCATCACTACAGTTGTTGTTCTTCAACAAAATAAAGACACTGTTACTACTTCATTATAATGAGCCACAGTCCTAATAGCAATAAGCCCAGAGCCAAGGTGGCATTCCTGCGTCAGATAATTCCCCAAAGTCTTTATTAATGCCCTCACGTTGCTCGGACCTGTATCTATTAGCATGCTAAATGTTCACCTTAACTCCATGGAAGAACCAGTGTGCCCAGTGAATTGGCATTCACAGCTGCCAATATTTCTGTATCAAGTAGCAGTAGAGTAACAATAACACTTTTAAAAAACCAGTGTGTTTCCTATTTTAAACAGTTGCACATGGAAACTTCTAATAAACCATCCCACAATTTTACAACCTCTAATTAGTGTAGTAAAATGAGTTTGCTAAGCACATACTGCACCTGCATGTATTAGGGCAATTTGCACCAGAAAATCCAGTCCATTTCTTTTTTACATAAGAGCAGTTTGCACAACTAATACCATTCCTATATTCTTTATTCAAGTATTTAAAAAATAAAATCAATCACACATATTTTTCATGAAATTAAACACTAGGTTTCACAAAACAATAAACGCATCAAGACAATGCATTTCCTCTTATAGATAACCACACAGTAACACACTTCAGCAAACCAAATCGTTTTTAAAGCACACACTTTTTCAAATCATCCCCAAAAACACGTTAACACACACCATGATTATAAAAGCATTGTAGATACAATCACATTTCTACTGCTCTGTGACGATTCTTTGATTTTGAGTGCAGTGAGTATACTTAATGATTCTACATCATGCATCTCACTGAAATTCATGTTTTTTCCTAATAAACAACTTCCAACATTTTCTACAAATACAGCAGGACTACTTCATTGCTATCAAATGCAATAAAAAAACAAAAAAAATCAAGAGCCCATTATCAACATATCAAATAAAGCTTTCAACAAAACAATGACAAACTACTGATTCATGCCAATTCAATGTTATCACAGGTAACATGAACTGCGCAGTGTGAGTTCTGCATTAAAAAAGAGAAAAGTAGGCAAAATGGGGAGTTTCATACTTTCCAAAATCAAAACCAGAAAAAGAGGACTATATGTTAAGAAAACTAATAAAATCGGCAACACATATTCACTGCAACCTATCACAAAGAAGGACACATTCAAAACATTAACACCAGCCAATTAGAAACACCGAAACAGACAAAACCCTGCCCAGCATCACTAGCGGCAGTGGATATTCAACACAGCTACAAAGCATATTTGTATCGACAGCTACATGTACATTTTCTACAAAGTAAAAACCAAACTAAGCCAACCTTCAAAACTTAAAATAAGCCAAGACAACACCTAAGCACATACAATAACACACACAGATACAATTTTTGCTTTATCATCCACATAACAATCTGATTATTGCACAGAAAATGTATGTTTATATATACTGTTATAAATATAACTGTGCCTATGAACACAATCAATAAAAAGACAAACAGCGTTGATGTGCCTGTGTGCATGCTTTTTTATACACTTCATTATAAAAAACTCACACATGAGTGTTTTACTGATAGCCACGACTATTCGCAAAAACTGCAACTTAAAAAATTGTATTTCCACTCCTCCAAACTCCAAACAAGTGTCCCTAACACACAAGCCAGAACCTTGCCCACACATCATGGTCCTCCTTCAATCCCCTGGTCTTTCCCAATCCCCCAAAACACTCAATGCATCTATGATGCCACTCCACCCGAAATGTCGGATAGCAGTGGCTACCACAAATCCACAAGCACACAACATGCCATTTCCTGCATTATAGCTATGGCTGCACAGGGTACCAGCCCTACCCACGGATAGCAACGCCACACACTGGGTGGCTGCTGGTTAGCTGTGGATAATTATAACAGTACCGTCAACCAATTATAACTCAAAAAACACACACATCATACATACCCTGCTCATACCAACTTCTAGAAATTCAAACTAGGAATAATTTTCCTGGAAACAAAGAAAGAGTGCAGATATCATGGCTGGTTTGAAAACTGTTTAGCTGATCGAAGACAGTTGGCTGTTTTGATTACTGCCTTTTTAAAATAAATATATTCATAATAGATCAGTCTTAGAAGGGACTCTTTCGGGTACAAACAGTGCACTTTTTTGCACAATAAGGCCTAAAGCTGCAGGTATTCTCCAACAAACCCATGGCAAGAACCCTCACCAGTTGCTGCTGCAATTAACCGCGCCTCAGATATTCAACAGCCCATTGGGCTACACCATAGCCGCGGTTTTCACATATGTTTAAAACAGATGATAATATCCTTATTAGTGAAATAAAGAAAGCATAATCTGTTAGAAAACACCCTCACTTTAATAAACACAATTTAGTCCACACATTTTTATGACCCTCACATCCTGTATGCAGTGCATCACATGCACTATATAAGATGCAACATGTGCGCATACGATGCAGTTGTTATCTTTCCACATACTAATAATTGGGTCATTGAAGAAAAGAAATTCAACTTGAATAAAAAAAAACATTTAAAAGCCTTATGTGAGTGTTTGTGCATAATCAAACTCCACACATTAAAGGTGCTGCCACCAACAACCAGACGTGAAATACATGCAGCCATCTATTTCAAGAATCATCGGAAATGCTAGACAGGTTCAAAATGAAGGCTCTCATAAACTGTCTACAAATGTGCTGTTCCCATCCCCAGCAGTACAGCTATGTTTTGAATATAGGTTGTCCTTTCACAGAAGTTAACTGTCCAACATCTGGTTCAAATCCACTGGGATGATGAAAACCATACACACTACAAAAACAAGATGACTAAAATGAACCTACAAAATACCATCAATTGTACTAACTCATAGAAAAATCAAAACAGCTAAAAGTACTGCATAGCACAAACTGCATTACAATTACAACAAATACAGTCAAATAAAGCTCATCCTCACTAACATGAATGCAAAATATAAATGCCTACATACAAATGTCATTGATTGACAAATCTAATTGTGTAGATCCATGTTAGTGAAAGTTAAACAATCCATTCAAATATACTTGCCTTACAATCAGAACAAATGACAAACATCATAATGAACACCATCTGATAGCAGTAATTAATATAACTAACACACACAACACTGCAAATAATACTTCAAACATGTAAATATGTATTCACACTTACTTTCACATCATACAGACTCCTGTCTTGTGCACAGTGAGAGCTCTGGAATTAAAAGGTTAAAACTGCAGAAAATTGTGGCTTTTATACTTCCAAAAATGAATACCAAAAAATGAGGACTTATACCAATAAAACTACTAAAATGGATGACACATTTTCACTACAACCAATCACAAAGAGCTGCACAATAAGAACAGTAACAATAACCAATAGAAAACAATGAAACTCACAGAAATCTATTTTTTCCCACCAAGCCTCTTTTATTGCCATGAATTTGACGCAGCTGCAGATGTTGCTTTGGATCTGCGGCTACATGTACATTTTTTCTGCAACCCCAAAATCAAACTAAATTGGTCTTCCACCGTTCAAATCAAATAAGTGAACAACTAGGTACATAAAATAACACAACCAAATAAAAGTCTGTACTGTATCATCCAAATAAAAATATGATTATTGCACAGACAGTGTATGTTTGTAGATGCAGCTTTAAATATACCGGCAGTTTCAGCCACAACTAATGAAACTCTGAATAGTATCAACGTGCCTACACACATGCTTTTTAATATACGCGGCTACAAATACACGACGTTCCATTTGTCATGATATGGCCACGTCTGCAAAACTGTCACATTTACTCATGGGTAAAAACTCCACGCACGGATAAGCACAACCGCGCAGCAGATAAGCACAACAGTACCATCAACCAATCAAAAACATCAAACTGCACACATCAAACACACCCTGCTCATACAAACTATTAGAACATTCAAACAAGTATTCATTTTCCTGGACACAGAGAAAGACTTCAGATATCATGGCTAGTTTGAAAACTGTGTGGCTAATTGGAGACAGTTGGCTGTTTTGGTGCTGGCTTTTTGTGAGAAACAAAATATTAACATGGACCTGAGAGATTTTACAATTAAATGGTTTGGATTGATTGGGAATGCATTGGTTTCCTTGTTTTTCCAAAATTGTTAAATCTGAAAAGTACATGGCAGCCACATGTCATACTAATTCATTGTGGAGGCAATGATTTGGGGAATGTACAAGGTGTGTCCCTTATTTTAATGGTGAAACAAGACTTGAAATATGAATGGAACTATTTCCTCTCACCATCACAGCATCTTTATCTTTTCTTATCTGACTAAGAGGCAAAAGCGGTGATAGACCGGCATGGATACCCCCATGCCGGGTACCAGGTCTGGGTTCCAGGAATGAGGAATTACCCGGCCCTTCTGACCTTGGAGGGCACGGTAATTCCCTTTCCTGGGACCCGGACCCGGAACATCCCCATTCCCATTTGAGCCCCCATAGGGCTCAATGGGAATGTGGAGGATGCTAACAATGGGCCCGTTAATGATGGCCCATTGTTAGCCACATGGTTTGCTAGCGGGTCCCGCTTAGGACGCCTGGTTTTACCAGACGTCCTTAGTGGGACCCGCAAGCAGACCTCGTAATGATGCGGTAAAGGGTTAATGGCACCGGCAGCTCTACCAGCGCTGTTAACCGTCTACTGCGTTCCTCGTAATCAGTCCCAATGTCACAGTTAATCAAATAAGTACATGGTGTGGGGTTTAGTGGTCTCCCAGTGAATCACGATGCTCAGAATGGGGGTTTTACCAAATGGTAAAACCCCCACTCCAAGCCTGCTCAGAAGCAGGAGACCACCATCTTCCTGCTGATACTAAGTAAGTGTGTGGCCCATGAACCCCCCTACCCAACCCCAATATCCACATCCTACATTGCATCCCCACCTCATCTCCACTCACCTTGTGCTACTTCATCCCACGCCAATGCCAGGAACACTCTGGGTTCCTGCCATGACTCTTTTGGGTAATGGCGACCATCGAAAGGGAGGAGGGACTATGTGTTGTTCCATTCTCCCTGATCCATGGTGGCCATCTTATTTTGTAGTTCTTTTTCAAGTTAAGAAACAGCAAATCTGCCATTTCACAACCTGAAAAGAAAAACTATTTGTATCCTGGTGCAATGTGCCAGGATAGTAATAGCAATAAACCCCTATGGGCAGGGGTATTACCGAGGTAGGCACAGCCCTGGACTCACATTAGAGACTTCACTTCACTCTGGCTTCTAAATAGTCCAGTGCATTACCTAGCCCAGTAATATCCCCCACCCATTGGGGTTTATTGCTTAAATAACATTTAATTTACACAAACATGTACACTAACAACATCAACACGCTAACTATATATAAATAGCTTATGTTTCATGTGTGCACAAACTTTATTTAAAGAAGCTGTGTATAGGAATTGCTGAGTATTTTACGTAACCTTACTAAGGAAACTGTGAAAAATAACCTGCCCTTGCCACCAGTTTTCCTGAATATAAAAAGCCATGATGACAGTGGGCCTCATTACGACTCAGGCGGTAAGGGGTTTACGGCGGCGTAAACAGCGCCGACCCTTACCGCCTGAGTACGAGGTCTCTTAGCGCCATGGCGGATTTAACACCTGCTTTTAGCAGGTGTTAAAATCCATGGCGTTAAGGGACCATGGAGTTAATTACGCCACCGTAATTTACGGTGGCGTAATTAACGCCTTCTCCACTCCCATTATGCCCTATGGGGCAAAAATGGGGAAGGGTAAATGGGGATTGGAGACTTACCGCCCCGCCAAACTCGGAATGGGGCGTTAAGTCCGCCAACCACCATGGCGTAAACATAGTTTACGCCATGGTGGTAAAGTCACGGCCCAGGCGGTAACTTACCGCCTGGGTCGTAATGAGGCCCAGTGTATCATTATTTTGAATTGAATCGTTTTAATGTAAAGTCAGACTGTTATCTAAATAATAGCAAGACACAATCTTATACTGACTATCACTAAATGTATAAATAATGAATTCCTAACTTAGTCTGTCTGTGTTACTTGACATTAGAACACTTCTTGTGAAATCTGTGTGCGTCCTTATTTTTGGCCACATACACACATAAGAAGCTAATGACAATATTCTATTCTGATATATTTTCTTTCTGTTACTTTTCCCTATGGGTCTCTTTACAACAGTTTTTTCTGTTTCATATGTAAACAATTATCTGAAACTATACTCCCTACGATGCAAAATAATGTACATGGAACCCACTTATACAACCTAGTACTTATAGGAAACAGTATATCCAGTAAACTATACATATTGTTTTACATGATACAACAGAAGTAGAAGTTTGCAGAATACTCATTTTTATAATTTGTACGATATTACCTTCAGAAGAAAAATATGAGCACTACTGTTTCTACTGTAAATATATACTACTTTTAAGTATTATCAAAACCTGCATTATGTGCACCCTCGTTTTCATAGCATGCACACTCAGAATGGAATGTGTTGTTTATTACATTGTGAACACTCATGGTTCCACTCATAAGACATTCCTATGAAATTGTTCACACTCAATGTCTCTTTGTCTTACAGCTCAGCAATATTCACTAAAGATTCTTGGGCATTTTGTTGAGTATTTTCTGAAAGAATATTCTCTTTCTGTTTCTACAGCTACTGCAGGTCGAATGGACATGCACAATGTATGTCTTGTGGTTTAAGACTTGAACGTTCCATATATTGTTTTTTCTACGGTTGAAGTCTCTGTGTGCATGAGTGATGTAATTTAAAACAACATACATCAAGCTGCATTTGAGTAACATTCAACTCCTGTTTCGTTACTAAATCTGCAGTGGGAGTATTTCAAATTCGCTTTTCTTTGTAACACTGTTAGATTGCAGAATATACAGGAACAATTTTCTTTGAATGCACCTGTTGCTTGTTTATGGTTGCAATAGGTCTTACAGGAATTGGTGACAAACTAAGATCAGGAGCATAGAGTACACTTAACCTATTGTACTCTTGAATACATGAAATGACTGCTGTCACTATTTTCTCTCGTAAAAGTTTAATAGAAAATGTCTTCTTTATTTTTTTACCTGTGACAGTGCTACACATGAAATTCCTTCTTTAAGCATGGTGTTACCTATGTGTATGAGTGCAGCTTCTAAAGTTGATACTTTTAATTTATGCACATTTATGGCATATACAAGGCACAATGCAAATTGTGCTCTTTTCACAGACATGTTTTTAAAATTCATGAAGCTTTCAGAAGTACAATAAACCAGGTGAGATGCTTCTACACAATTAAACTTAACCAAAATATATTCCATACTTGTACTGTGGGGAAAAGTGACAAATGCAGCCACTCTCCTCACTGCTCCGTTCACCAGACCAAGTCAACATTCAGGTTCCGCTTTAACATTACACATTCATTTATGCACAACTGTAAAACAGCCTCTGGATCTGCTGTGTTCTAAATAGATTTTTTTTTTTATTGTTTATGGTTTAAAAAAAACCTTTACAAAAAGGTAAATACAAAAGACAATAAAAGATAAAGTTTCACAATTCCTAATCAGTTGCAAAATACATATAAAATGAATTTCTCTCATCATCACATCATCATAAAATATACACATCAATACTTTCTCCACATGGTCACTATGTATGTCAAAACAAGGCGAATATTTCAAGCATTGGCTAATACCATACAAATTCAGACTGGTAACCTAGGACCCATTGCGGTGACGAGCGTGAAATCCTCCCTCACTGGCACTCTATATACAACTCCAAAAAAAACTCCCCACAAGTTATATGAACTGCCAGTAGTACCATGTAATAAGAGAAACGGCCTCCCCATCCTAGATGTCCGACTCCGTTATACGACCAAACGGACATCAACTATCGTCTCCTCTTTAAGCACTTTATATTTTAGAGACAAAACAGACTCAAGGGGGACTAAGAAGTTAGTCAGACATAATATCAGCCGTTGACTTGAACCCCACATAAACCTTTCCCACAAGGATTCTTTTCAGGTAGCGGAATCGTTGTAAAGGTAGGACCCAAATGACAGCTTTCTTTGGGAGTCAAAGAATGAACAGAATAGAGTTAGATGTTTCAGGGTTTCCAATACATAACCCTGGGAGCGGAAATGACAACTACCAGTGGATTTGTTGGACAAATCCTGTCTCCAAAGTTGTAGATTCTTCTAATTGACTTAATTATGCTTTTTCTTTTTTATCTAATTCTAGTGGCATATGGAGTCCATCTAGACCATCAGAAAATCACACAATGTATCTGTATAATTGGCTCCTTCTCAGAGCGCATCATTATAGAGTTGAACTTATCACACTCTGCAAGTGTAGACATCAAAGTAACACAAGGCATTTTCTTTTCTTGCAGATTCTAGATGATTTCAGGTCCAGTCGAACATGAACCATATTAGAAATCAGTCTACCTTTCATATCATCCCCAAGTAAACCTATATGAATGTTTTAATGCATTTCTACTCTAAGGGCCTCATCACAAATGGGTGGTATTCTGGTGGCAAATCTTCTGGGATATAGCCCAATGCAAATAGCGTTACCGCAACTTGGTCCGGTGCTATTAGCGGCAGATCACAAGTTGCGGCAATGCTGTTAATCCCATTTATTCCTGAGTTCATAGGACTCTATGCAGCATTTTCGGCACGTTTACCCACTGTGAATGTGCCAAAAATGGACGGAAAGTCGGTGCACACATCCCCAGCTCAAAACTGGAGGTGAGTGCTCTGACCTTCCCCAAAACTTGGGAATTTGCAGAGCAGTAATAAAAGAATTACCGCTGAACTGTAACCACTATTGTAACCACTCCGCCCAACCCCTGATGAGGGCCTAAATCTGCAGACTACCTCATATTAATGGTAAGCTCCTTATATTCAAAATAATTCCAAAGGTTCACATTACCAATGCTACCTATAGTTTTTTGACTATCCTTTCATTGAAGAATCTTGAAGACTGGTTGACCGTTCATAGGAGCTAACTGTAATAAACCTCCAAAAACAAGGCCATGTTTGCCTCCAAACAAAACATCATAGTCAGTCCTCAAGACTTCTTGCATTCATAAGTGAATGAATGGTAGCATCAAGTTAGACTCCATGCTCACTTCATCTACAATCAAGACATTTAATTTTCTCAGAATGCTCCCTACTTCTTGTGCCACTTTGATGCAGGTTTCTGATATTATTCAAGATTATTGTAATTTTCCACTGGTAGCATCAGCAACAAATGTAAAGTAACTTCACCTATACTGATTGCTGCTAAACCTGTGGGAACAATCACAATACACGACACAGAGTAATCTATCACGTGTTGTATCATTGCTCTCAAGGCATGAATTAGAAAATATTTTCCTGTACCAGCCTGTCCACTAACATAAATCAATGAAGGTTGTAGAGTCATGCTTATCATGTTTAAGAATATGCAAAAACCTATCTTTTATTTTCTGATGAATGTCCTTTTGCTCTTCCATTAGCTTGTGTACTAACATCTCCACATTTGTATGTGAATGCTTTATTTTTATTAATTCTTTATTGTGCATTTGGTAATTCAACCTTTCACACATGGACGAACATAAAATGGATAACATAACTCATAAAAACAAAAATATCACATGAGACAATAACATTAAATGAATCAAAACAGCCATTGTATAATAATAAAACCACATAATAGTAAAAAGAGAAAGATCAAAGTTGTAATAAAAGGGGGATGTAAAAGCAATGAGAATACATTATTGTGGGTGGGAGAGAGGAAGGGGCTATACACCAAATTGTTAAATAGGTGAGTTAGTCAGATAAGCTTGCCGTGGATACGGTTCTAAATGCCATATGCAGCCTAAATAATAACCAGGGATTTGGTGCAATAGATGGCACTCCAGAATTGGTCAGAACCGTAATCACCACATTTGTCATAGCTTTTAGAGTACAAATTAATCAAGAGGCTACAATTGGTAAGCACATGTCAATCAGTTTTAATATCTTTCTTACATACTTCATAGTCGGTCCTTCCTGGGCACCCCAATCCAGGCACCTATGTTGGCAAAAGACTGGCAGCTGTTCGACATGCAAGTATAGAATAAATTCTATAAGCAGGGGTGAATGGCACTTAATAAGGTAACTACGCAGTTCATTAAGGAAATTACTTAGGTGAGTATATTTCACGTACTTGGCTTTGCCTGTCAGAAAGGTAAGGGACTGCATTCTGTCCCATTGCATCGTCCTTTTCACATGACGAGAAAGGTGGAAAAAAATAAAGGTGGCCGGTGGTTTATCCACCCCTATTTCAAAGAAATGGCTTCTAACCATGCGATCAAACTCAATGAACCAACAGCTGTGAGAACGCCTATCCTGGTGGGCCTTAACTAACCTTAGCAAAGGATTGCCATTCCCTCAGGGTAGGTGATATTTGCCCAAAGTCTACAAGCAGACATTTCCAACAGGCAGGTAGTGATGAAAGTCCCAGCTCGAATCTGATAAACTCCACCGCAGTGGAGCATGGTAGGCCCAGGAGGGAAGAGAGTATTTTGACCTCTGGTGACACCGACCACTTTACACGGCATTCTGATAGTTCTCTAGGCCATAAGGTTTAGTGGGTACAATATACATCCTGTAAGCTCAGACCTTGGCCTCATTCGAGCCTCCCCCAATCTTATATATAGTCCTCCCAAGTACCAACCACTTCTTCCAGGCCCTGGTCTGAATATTATTTGATAGGTGTGTGGAAAAACTATTGTTCCGTAAGTAAATGCCCAAGTATTTGTACTCACTGGTATGCTCAATGGGGCGGTCGCCACCCACCAGGTAAAGTTTTTATTTTTAGTGACCTTCTTCCCAAAGAACAGAATCTGCCTCACAAGGACATTTATTTTGGCGTATAGAGAACGAGCATCCAAAGATCATTGTAAGCCAATCAGAGTTCTGGCCAGTATCGCTGTGTCATCCGCATATGTGAGGCAGTGCAAGCGCTTATTACCATAGGTGGGAGGGTGATCATTTCTGAGATGTTTGTGAAAATCTGCAACATACAGATTGTACAAAAAGGGTGCTAAGGCACAACCCTGTTTCAGCCTCTTTTTTATAGGGCACGGACTGGATAGCTCCCCATCCTGGGATAAACGCATTCAAATTTCTGTGTCCATTATAACAATTTAAGAAAATAGAGGAGGGAGGGGTCAATGCCCCAACTGGCAATTTGGGATATTTCTTCTCTGTGAAAGATAGTGAGCTAAAGACTCTGGGTAAGTCTCTCGTAACCAGGACTAATGTCTGGCAGAGGGACTCCCAGGACCCCCCTTGTCAATTAGCATATTTAAATAACTTTGGGTCTCACCCTAAGTTAAAAGGGGAATCCAGACGTGGACCCCTTGCTCACTATTCTTAGAGAGGCACAGATCCACCCTACTGATGAGGTCCAACCAGACCGAAACACGTGTCTGGGGTTTCTGTTGGTACTCTTGTTCAGAGGAGAATTGCCTAGCATTTCGGTGCTGGACTGCCCCTGGGCAGGACAAAGACTGATATGTTTGGGATATTTCTTCTCTGTGAAAGATAGTGAGCTAAATACTCTGGGTAAGTCTCTCGTAACCAGGACTAATGTCTGGCAGAGGGACTCCCAAGACCCCCCCTTGTCAATTACTATACCTAATTTGGTTGGATTACTTTCTCAGATCCACTCTACAAGATCATCCCAACCATACTCAGCACAACTTAAAGTCACAAACCAAGTTGGAGGACCCAAGTTTAAGAACATGCATCTAACCTCAGAATGTCTTCTATACCAATATTCTTAAGTTCCGCTCATAGTGGCAAGGATATTGGACATGTTCCCTGCCAGGACTTCATTCTTTTGTTTTAACTTTTATTTGCCAAAACATTTTGAAATCTAGTTCCCATTTGAAGTGCACGAGCAACAGAATAGCACAGGGTTGAAATTTCAGTTTTACACACTAAGTGAAAAATATATGCAATAGTGGTGTAAAATCTGGAATATTCAGAACACATACTTATTCCGAAAAAGAAATAGGGACTTCACGATAATCCAATCTGCCACCTTTTCCAGTGGAAAAAAACATAGAGAAACAACTAGCTTCTAAATGTTCTTCCCATCCACTGACTTGTGATCCTTTTGTTTGTTTCATTTGATATCATTCAAGACTATCACCCATCACTTCTCGTGAGTGTAGAGGATGTATAGTGTAATGTTCATGCAAACCTTTACCTTCTGCAACTTTAAGATGCTGGAAATGACCTTCACTGTTGTTATTTGTTAATCCTACATCAAATAGAGACAAGTTTGGTTGACTGAGACCATCTTTATATAGTTAATTGTGATTGCCTAGAAGCTCTAAAGCTCCTTTAACCTCTGTGAAGTTGTTGCCAAACATGTTTGTCCTTTGTAGCAACACCTTTCAATAAAACAAACAAAGAATCATGATTGTCCCATTTCACTCCCCTTTTTCTTGCAAATTGAGAGGCAAATCCCCAATGTTGCCTTTCACCCCTTGCACTAATGTATTTTTAGGGTGGTTCATGTCTCTGTTTGTAATCTAACAATAACCTGAAAAGGATGAACAGTTTGCAATGCAATCACCTCAAACATGTGCAAGTTTGGAAGCACAGTAGGAATTTCAGGCACCACCATGTTGTCCAATATGCTTCTTGTAGGAAACGTTCTTCTTTGGAATACACTGAAACAGTATTTGTACACAAATACTGCCAATACTTGTATTGAATCGATGTTCCACAAACAAATACAAATAAAGGTCCATCCAAACATTAACTGTGTCGTCTTTTACTTTCTCTTCTATGTACAATTTCTAGACTTGTCTTCTATAGAAGGAGGTTCGACAGGACACACAAACAAAGTCAGGTTTTTCACTTGAAGATTCAAAAATGGCAATTCCTTAGACATACTGATTAACAATTAGATCATTTGAAAGCATAGGATCATCATGGCCACTTCCTATAAGTGATTCTTCTACAAGGAAATCATATTTGAGATCAGTCATTTTTACCATATCAGACTAGAAACTAAACTTTCTACACTTCCAGTAGTCAACACCTTATTTAACAGTGCAAGTGACATGCATGGTGTTTTGCAATGATACAGTTTGCTGTGATGTGCAGCCAGCATATGTATGTGCATATGTAGGTGGCAAAACTGACTCTCACATCTCCCTTTCTGAAGACAAGCCAGAGTGTGACCCAGAATTCCTGTTTTTTGCAAACTTCCCAGTCATCCATTTTCTGCAGCATTTTGATTTGTTGTTGTACATTATTGTTTTTGTGTAAGAATTGTAATAAATTATTTAAAAGTCTAGTAGTTTTCAATTTTACACGAAGAATTAGATTTCCATACTAGACTTTCTTTTCTTACTTCTACATGATTTTAGGATTCCTTCTCTTTCAGAAATAACATTACCTTTCAGTTCATATCCTCTTCCAGTCTCTGCAATAGCAAGAGTCGCATTGCATTTTTTCAATGTAACATTCTTCACAGAAAATCTCTCTGTATGTGAAGTGAGTATCCAATGTCATTTAAACACATCACAAAAGTTTTCTTGTGTAAGTACAGAAATTGATTGAACGTTTTTGTAGAATCCTTTTGAGACCATAGTCAAGTTTTTTAAATTGTTCGACTCTAAAATGAATAATTTCCTTTACACATGAAAGCCTTTGCTTTGATTCCCTCACACTAATTGTTTGTAAGAATCGCTTCAACACATGAACGCGATCCAATTTCACACTATTGCTGTCTCTTAGTAATCTGTACTTATTTTTCATTTTTTAACTATCTCCTGTTTTATGTACAGAAGGCAAAAAGCAACTAAATAAAAGCACAAAACAGGTGGTTATCAGGAGGCTATAGTGTGATAACTTTGATAGTTATCTATGGCAGACCATGTCATCAGTATGTAGGATGGGAAGTAGAGGAGAGGGATGAGATTTGCCGTGGTGGAGTTAAGAGTATCTGGATGGTTCTTGCAGCCTCCATTTAGTGCAGGAGATGAGGAGGGCTCTATATATGGAGCCTACCTGCTGACATCCTTACAGGAAAAATGTATTGGGTGTGTGATCTAATCATGTATAGGTTGGTAGAAATTTGGGATCTTCAACCTGCATTGAAGAATGATCACAGCTGCACTCCCAATTGCTGTCTCTTCTGGGGAATTAACTATCAAACTTGAATGCTTCTACAACTGTTTTTCCTCAATTAATGTGACCCATCGTTCTGAGCTAGGGCTCTAGATGCTGAGAAGATGTTGGGCAGGTTTCATGCTACTGGATTGAGTCATGTGGTGAAGGCAGTCTGTATGCATGTCCTGATGTTGGTTCTCACTTTCTCTCTCATTTGGTGAAGAATACTCAGTTTTCAGAAGCAGCTTTCAGCACTGGGGTGTGGGGTGGACCGTTCCTGAGGGGGCACCAGGATTCTAAATGATTCATGAGTGGATACTAATGAGTGGGGATTTATTTTGAGTGGAAAGGCATAGCAGTTTCTCAAATTAGCATGGACAGCCGAGTGTAGGAGAGAGATCAAAATAATAAGCCTGTGTTGGGGGATGGGTTCTCCCCTTTGTGAACATTTTTAAAATGATGCGTTGAAATGATGCATTTGGTAGCACACTTTTTCTGAACAATGGATTAAAAATGCATTAAATTTACAATGGGTTCTTTAGTGTAACATGAAAAAGAATCCAGTGAATTACATGATTCATGGGTGTTCACGTTGAGTGAATATTTCATTCAAATTTGTGCAAGTGATTTACAGTGACCATTCCTGGAATAGATAAGTTGAGGCTACATCCTCATGCAAAAGATGTACAGTAACCTTTAATGCCTTAGAGAGGCTGTGTAGACCCTCAACAAAATCCAAACAATGATGAGAGTGTCTGAATTGTATAAAACACAACTTTATTGCAAATGCAAAATAACTGCTGGGAGAGTAGGCTAATCTCATAGAACCAAAAAGCTGAGAACTCACTTTGCCCACATCAGACAGTATGATATAATATGATATGATATGATATGATATGATATGATATGATATGATATGACATTTGTAACATCCCTATACACTAGTGTTTCAAGTAGCATTAAAATACAAAAAACACAAAATTAGAATAATTTTGTACACAATCGAAACATTATTTGTAGCTACATTCTAAGCATCGTATTGGCTCCTGCGTATATACAACCTAAGTCAGAATACATTGTCCTATTCTAATTGATTAGTACTTTGGCCTATTCTGATCGGTTAGTACAACAACAGATTACATTTTAGATGTGCATCCTCCTGCAGATGAGCTAATCATGTGCAGTCAGTACGAAATTTGCAATCCCTAGCTAAAAAAGAAATACAAAGTAATTCTCCCACGTGAAACCAGAAAACGTTGGCATCCCATGTTACCCCCTGCATCTGCATCTCTCCCACGTGAAAGTCTGACCTTGTTACTATTGCATACTTTTCTGGCTATGCCAAAGCTGAAAAACAATGATTGTATCATGTGCTTGAATTATTTCATGAGAAAGTGTAGCAGAGGCCTAACGCTTAGAATAATAGGTAATATGTGTGCTGCCTTGCCATCCAGCCATGAAAACGGCAGCCCAATGGCCCTCTTGGATGCAGCAGAAACGAAACCTAATTCAACATTGCAGAGACACTAAAACAAAATGACTGAACACTTTGAGGCCTACTTCTTGATACAATGGTTTATATTTGTGCTGTTAACTCACTGTACCACGTATTACGCAGTCCATGGACTGGCTAGCATGATGCAAAAACAAGGCCTAATTCAATAATAATGGTAAAGACATGTATGTTAATAGTAGTCACTAAGCTTATATTTTCTCTTGCAATTAGGACATTGCACCCCCATATTAACATTCCCCCCTCTAGTTGATTTATAAACTATACTTTCTTTGTTTTTCATCTTATCAAATGGAGTCTTCGGTACCCATATTTTCATAAAACATTTTAAATCCCTGTTGTATTCTTCTGGGCTGCTGGGTAAAAAACAACAACCTCCATCCTCAGTAGGTTCTACATAGTTTCAAAAAATGTTATTTGGTTCATGAAGACACTCGAACCGTGATCCTAGGGGACCAATTGGATAACATATTTCCACCATGTGAGGCTTGTACTCGCAAGTCTTTTTCTCAGTCTGGGTGTGCGCATGTTTCAGAAGAGTAGTGTTATCAGCAGGTTTTTTTGTGAGAGACATCATTGGCATTGTATTAGCTGACAATTGCTTGAAGCATCCTACTTGCAAAAAAGAACAAAAAGCAATATTCCACCACTGGACTCTTCTCCAGCCTCTGTGACTTTTTTTCCCTTACCATTCATCCCTCTTGTCCAACACACTCAGCCAGACTTACCTTGCATGCTCTCATCTCAGCAGACATCCCCATCTCCAACCCTCTCACTACATCTCTCTCCTCATCTGACTGTTCTCTCCTGTCCTCTCACCTGGATCTCTTAGGTCCCCCGTCTAGCCCTCTGCCTGCACTTCTCTGTCATTCGACTGATGAAGTGAGTGTCAGTTGCTGCTTTTGCCACCACTTTCATTCCCATTCCCACTCCTTGCACGGTCACCCACACTTACTCTGCCCTTGCTAATCTTACCCTCGCTATCACCAAAACCCTATACATCCTTACCCCTGTTATGAGATTCCACATGAAGCCTGCCTCCAAGCGCAACACCTGGTATGACTCTGACCTAGCCTCTCTAAAATGCAAGTGCAGAGTTGCTGAGCGGAAGTGGCGGGAGACAGGCACATCCTCTAAGAAAGTGGCTTGCTGCCTGCTCCAAGCCACTAACAGCATGGGCAAACGGTTTATAATCTTCAAGGAACTCACCAATCCTACTGCAGTCTCCACTTCTCCCTGACCCTCTGTCGCTCACTGTCCTCACTCTCCTCTACTCCCGTAACTCCTCCCTCCCAACTCTCAGGCTTCCCTTGGACCCCTCTGCCCTTCCCTCCTACTCTTCTCTTTCTCGCCCATAGCAGTGGATGACGTTTCTAGAGAACTGCTCTTTATGAAAGTCTCCTGCAAGCAGGTTTCCCCTGCTCCTCCAGAACTACCAAGGACAACATTTCCTCTGGTGCACCAGCTGACTTCTATAATCACTCCTTTGGTGCTGGCTCCTTCCCGCTACCCCTCAAGCACTCCTTTGTGCATCCACTCCTCAAAAACCCCCTGCCAACACCTCCTGCCTGGCTAAATCCCACCAGATCTCCATTGCCCGCTTCCTAGGCATACTCCTGGAGAAGTTGGTAATCTCCCAACTGAGCCAACACACTGAATCTGTTGGTTGTCTCCATGGCTTCAGTCCGGCATCAGAGCAGTCAGAGGCATGGAAACCACTTTGCTGAATACCCATGAAGACTTGCTCTCAAATCCCAATTCCAATTCTCCAGCCGTTTGTATTCTTCTGGATCTTAACTCTGCCGTCAACATGGTGAATCATACCACCCTCAAAAATGGACTCCATGACACCCTTGGCATCACAATACTGGCACTCGAGTGAATGACCTCTTTCCTCTCTGACCAACCTTTCCAGGATAAACTTGGCCCTTTTCTCCCCACTGCAGAATCCCTCAAAGCTCTATCCTCTTGCCGTAGCTTTTCAACATCTACATTGCCCCTCTGGCCCATCTGATCTGCTCCTTCTGCCCTCACTTCCAGTGCTATGCAGAAAACATGCAGCTCTCCTTCAAGGTTCCCTCTACTGCCTCCTCTTCCTCCTCTCTCATCCCTGACTGTCTGACTGCTTTTCAGGCATGGTGTGTTGTCAATAATCTCTGCCTTAATGCCAGTAAGACTGAGATCCTTTCATTCTGTACCAGTCTGCCTCCTCCCCCCCCACCCTCAGGCCACCCTTTATGGGTCCCCTCCCCTGACCCTCTTGTGAGGCAAAAAACATTGGTGTCATCTTTGACTCCTTTCTCTCCGCCTAACCTCACATCGCAGACCTTGCCAAGAAGACACATTATCAGCTGCACCTCCTCAATGGCATTCTCCCTTTCCTCCCCCTCCCCCAGAATATCAATATTTCCAGAGCTCTGGCCCTCTATAAGCAGGACTACTGCAACAGCCTCTTCCTCAATCTTCCTTTATCCTCCCTTCTCCACCTCCAACTAACCCAGAATAGGACTGCAAGAGTAATCCTTGGCCATAAGCCCAGCGACTGCATCTCTCCATGCCTAAGAACTCTCCACTGGCTCCAGGTTGCTGCTAGGATCAAGTTCAAGGCACTCTGCTTCATCGGCATGGCTTTCTAGGGCATGGGACCCCACTACATCCAAATCCTCTCCCTAAATACCACCCTGATAGAGCCCTTCGGTCTTCTAGCTCCGACTCTCTGCAGGTTCGATGCTTCTCAAAGTAGAGAGTGGGGGGTAGATCTCTCTCCTCCGAAGGAGCCTTCCTCTGTAATGGTCTCCCTGCCCCTCTCAGTCATAAGATGGATCTCCTTAAGATCCGGAAGCGCCTCATGACCCTCTGTTTCTCTGCTTCCTTCCCTCTCCACCTCCCCTGCTAACACTCATGTCTGCCGCAGTGACTGGCTGCCTGGTTCCCTCTGAGTTCTACAGGGCACCAGGGCCCCCGCCCAGTCCAATCCCATCCTCGCACTTAGCATGTTGACCCTCTCCGCCTGTACCCCATGTAATCCCTGGCACTTGTCCTCCTACTCTCCCCTTGCACTCGCCTAGCCCCTGTTGCCATCTCCCCCTTCTCAACACCCCCTTTTCACTTGCACTCTCTCTTTTTTTATGCACTTTCTTTCCCACCTTAGCACTTACCATTTCTGTGCAGACTGGCACTTGCCCCCTCCCTCACACTTCTTGTTACTGCACTTGCACAATGCGAATGTCACAAGGCCTAGTAGAGCCGTTATTGTTATCTTTCTCCCTTGTTCCCCTTATGTTTTTGTCTTGTGTGCCTTGAGAAACCATTTGTTGTATGGGCACCTTACAAATATTCAATAAATACATAAATAAATACAATACAAATATGATAAAAGAAAGTAAGATTTTATTTAAGGTTACTCATCCATAATGGACCCATGATAAGATTGACTTGAACCAATCATCCTTTTGCACCCTACCATCATTCGCCATGGTGGTTCACAGAGTGAGCAGTGTGTTTATTGCTTGTGTGATAAGTCCATTGTCCATGTCGTTGGAGGGTATGTGCAAGACATAAGATCTAAGACGTAGCTGTTCTGCAGGATGCTAGTCTTAAAGCTCTAAGTTCTTCATTAACCACATTCAGCCCATTTTCAGTACCATTGGCCAATTGGATACGTTCCCATCTTATATTTTGCAACCACTTGGCATTTGCTCCTGCTTGTACTCCAGGAGGACTAAGGAGGAAAACATGTCAGCTTGGTTAAAAATCTGTACTCTAGCGGTATCTCATTCAGCTTTTCATTTCACTCTTGAGACAGATAATTGCTGCAGCGTTGACGACGCAAGCCCACGGGTCGCTGGGACTGGTGGCACAATAGGTGCATAGGCTTGGTCATGGGATGCTTGCGTATGGCAGTCATTTTGATTTCAGGTACCACCAGTATGGGAGCTTGCAACATAGCCATCAAACAGATACCTTACCATGACGGTGGCAGTTACGCATATGCCAGTCCTCCAAACACCCAGTATATGTCCATGAGATCAGTGGTAATACAAACAAACATAGGTGATAGATGGATCAGATAAAAAAAGTATTACAATATATATGATGCCATTAAACATAGCTAGCCCCCAATTTCAAATCACATATGGACGTCACAAGGGAAACACATTGTTGAATAAATAATTTATGAATTCATTTCTTCACAGTCAAAAACTCAAACCGCTTTGCATAGTAAAAAGACAAAAAAATCATCACAATCGACAAACAATAAACATGATAGCATACATCCCATACAAGAAAAAAAGAGTGCTCTGTGTTTGAAAATGCCAACTTGCGTAAGGAATACTTCAATCCACAACCGTGGTTGAACAATCAGTTGACAATCAATTTGTCAGTTGACAGTCTTCTAGTGGAGACAACCTAATATTCATTATTGTACAAATAGGCCACCCCTTGTCATGTGACTGTCCTTAAAGATATTCAATTTGAGATCACCACTTGTTTTCTGACAGGTATTTTATTAACTGTATGCCCCTATGTCGACACATGTTTCTACCTCCTATGGTCCTCATCATGACAGGGCTAATAGACCATCATTGCACATTGCATGTTATACTTAAAGATTATACCATATGGCATTATATTCATAATAGTCATTGATTACATCATAAAAACATGATCAAAGTATTACATTCAGTTATGGTCAATTAGAGAGACACAAATGGGTGGGCAACGGGGAGGATGAAAGAGGGCAGTTAGATGATAGATATACACATTCACTTAGTTCAGTAAATACATTATACAATACATTGCTGCACATTGAATATCTGCCGTGCTCTTGATAAGTGCTGCTATAGAAGGGAGACACACCCTTATCATTGTGAAACCCTTCCTCCATGCCTTTAAATAATCACTCTCCATCCAAGCTTTGCTCCATTCTTTCATCAACTCAATTTCTATTGAGGATAGTCACAACGCCCACTTCTAATGTTGCTGTTGAGCTCAATGGGGGTCATTACGACCCAGGCGCTAATTGTGCCAACATTACCACCATGGTGTAAACTATGTTTACACCATGGTGGATGGTGGATTTACCGCCCCATTCCAAGGTGAGTGGGGCGGTAAATCCCCATTTCCCATTTTCCCTTCCCCATTCCCATTTTTGCCTCATAGGGCATAATGGGAGTGGGGAAGGCGCTAATTACGCCACCGTAAATTACGGTGGCGTAATTAGCATCATGGCAGGTTAGTGCCATGGATTTTAACGGCTGCTAAAAGCAGCCATTAAAATCAGAATAGGCGTTAAGGGTTAACGACGGCGTTAACCCTTAACGCCTGGGTCGTAATGAGGCCCAATGGCTTTAGTCTCTAATATAGTTGCATATTGTTCATCTAAGTATTATATGTAGGATACAATCCTTTCTGGACCTGCAAATGTCACATCATGTATCCTTAATACACCTTCTATATCACCATCTATTGTTAAACTATTGCTCTCACAATCTATTCTCTAGCAGTGTCCCAACCCAGTAATGAGTTGGGCACAGTATGATTCAGATCATTTTAATTCTCATTATTTAATAATAAATCAGACAACACTCATATTAGTTTTGGCCATCAAGCCAAGGATTGCTACCATTAAGATTTAAGTTTCCATTGTTTCTTACTGTTATGGAGAATTCTCATAAATGTGCTAATTCCCTTAACCTTGAGAAGCCCATCAACTTTGCTGGATTTTGAGGACTTTATTTTTTTTACTTGGAGAGAGTGTGACCCTTTTTACCACTCTCTCATGTATTTTGATGTGTGTTTTACTCTTGTGTTTCCTTTGGTTATGGAGTCTCACCAACTCCATAGGCATCATCTTTTCATTTGTGTCACACAACACCCTCACTGCAGTGACACAGGGAAGCCTTTCCAGGCTTTCCCAAGGTTTAAATACCTTCTCTGGGATAAACTACTGTTTCCCAAAGAAAGTAAAGTAAAATTGACTTTACTAGTCTTTTTACATTCCTAGACCCAGCACACCCTATCTTACAATAGAGTGCTGGAGGGGTTACTTAGTATCCCCTGTGTCTAGATACTCATGTAGCAGTCAAATGATACCCTTTCCTCCCAAAATGGCTGGTGGCAGTGGTTTTACAAACAACTACCATGATTTTTCCCGATCAAGAGCGCCGGCAGCGTTAAATCGCGGGAGCCATGTTTTGCAAGATGGCGTCTGAGCCCCCTTTGTTTAAACAGGTCCCGGTCTTCTTTTTTCGGCATTTTTTTGTAGAAAAGGTCCTTTTAGAGTTTTGCTCTGCGCGCCAAACCAGGTTTGGTCTCTTTCTTCTTTTACCTTTGGCGGGCTTCAGGACTGAATTCCACCTCTGGCGTCCGAATGTCTGGGGTGGGCAGGAAGAGGGGAGATGCCCGAAACTCCCTGTGCTTAGTCTTGTAGGAGACCCAAATGCACTCTGTGGTGATTGCCACCCTGCTGAGTGAGTGGCAGCTAGGCTGCAATGAATCGGAGAACACTGAATAAAAGGCGAGTCTCTTGGCTTGGAAGGCAGAGTTGACCACTGGATGAAGGAACCAAAGAAGAGCTCGAAGAGGACGTCTGCTGCAACTCCTGGACCGTTGGTTTACCCGGTGAATCCTACTGCAGTGCGTAATTGAAGAATTTATAATCGACAGGGCAGCCCCTTCAAGGACAACTTCTCCATTTCAATTTCCTCAGAATGCTGCTGGAAACCGTATAACCAGGGAGAGGGACACCGGTTTGTGTGCTTTACTCACAGGAACCGATATCGAAGTTTGCCAAATGCCAGCCTTTGACCAGTCCCAGTGCAGTGCAGGAGTCCCCTCAACGTCCTTCCTCTTCTCCCCACGACTGAGGCTCAGGAACAGCGAGATTTGCAGGAACTGCCAGGAACAGAAGTCATCAGCTGCATCTTTTTCTTCATTGTAATGTACTGTGAAACAAGACGGAGAGAACTTAACTCTCACAGTGAAAGTGCTTGAAACTTTTGCAACTTGCAGGCTTTATCAGCTTGTGACTCAACATATGGTTCGTCTTTTTACAAACTACTTCTGAGAACTTTTACAGAGACTTTACCATTTACTTACCATACTGTTTTATAATATCCAAGACTTTAGCCCATTAACTTTGGCCTAGCACATGGAATTGAATTGACTCTTCTGGTGAACTCAAAGTATCTGCACTGTCTAAAAATAAGTGTCATATTTTTATGTTCTGATATCCTGTGCCTTTTTGCTCCTCCTTCAAAGTATTCTGAATGCCTTTTTGTCCTCCTTCGAAGTAGTCTGAATGCCTCAGAAACTAGTACTGAAGTATATTTGTGTAGAATATTTAACTGCCTCTTTCTAGTGAATGTTTTATAACTGACTGTTGAATAAATTAATATGTGTTTAACCAAGAAATCTTTAGTGTAAGAGTTTATTTGAACACCTGTGATTGTAGACATCTGTGTAACATCATTACTGATCACATTCCCCTCTTGAGCTAAGCCTGGCTGCTCAGCTCTGCTACCACAAACTGTGTAGTACAGACTTATACCAAAGGTTGGTTTGCTTACATGTGTAGTCTTGGTTGTGTGTAGTGGTCCCAAAGGGTACTGCATACAAACTCTGCCTAACGCTTACCTTACTCGTCCTCAATTCCTTTTTGGTTTTTTTCGACTGCCATTTTGAAAAATATTTTTATTATTTTTGACACTGTGACGTCACATGTCATGCATGCGACGTCACAAGTTCCAAATCAACCATTTTGAATGGTGTTTGAAAACAAGTACATGCTGAGTTGCCTAAAAGATTCACGTGGCTCTGGTGGAGAAAACTCTCAGAGGCATCCGAGGACTGTAAACTTTGTTCTGAAAAGAGCACAGAGTCACAGAGTGAACTAAAGCCCTAGGGGTTAAATGGTTGAGAGAATAATAGCCAAATCTGTTTCACAAAATGAAAGCAAAGAATACCTCATGCTTTCCAATTTTCAGATGACCCCTGTCCTCAAACTCTTTCCTTAGTGGATTGAATCCAAAATCCAAACAGCCAACTTCAAATGAAGAGTGCGTTGAAACAATCACATGACTGTCACTGAGGATAGGCATCTAAATGGAACAACATGCATAATAAGTATACATATACATACAGTCAACTGCTATGAGTAAAAAAACATCTGGAAGCTAGACCACACATTATGTAGACTCACTAACCAGCACACTGCTGGAATGACTCGACATGAATAACAGAGAACACTCATGACAATGCAGGTGTTCAAACAGAACCTCTAACTAGCTTCTCCTAAAAGACAGTCATTTGTGCCTGTGCTCTTTTTTTATACAAATGTGTAAGATCACTGAACCCTTTTTCCCTTGTTGTCAGTTCTACAGAATTGTCAGCATTAACTTCCACCCACTGCACCTGGACCTTATGTCCCTGCATTGTTCCTTGCACCCTACATAAGGCTAGGTGATCTAAACAACTTGCTATCATTGGCGGCATTTCTTGAGGCAAGTATAAGCTAGCTGAATAAGGAAACCACATTTTCTCTTCTAATTGTTGATGCACATCGTTAGATGTATCTGGGACAACACTTGGTTTAGAGATTTCCCTCTTAATTCTTATCATAGAAACAATCATGTAATCCTATGTATTTTCACTATTACTAACATTATAAGACTTCCCCTTTCGAGGAATAAAGCACATGAAATATAACACGAGAAAAGAAAAGTTGCAAAACTAACAACAAAATACTGCATACACTGCCTAAGCTCATCGGTGTTGCCCTGATCTCATGGTGAAATGTCAAGTCACCCAAATAGACATAAAGAACTTCGATGTTACTCCTCTTTTCATTTACCCCTCTTCTTCCTCCTTGCTGTTATAGGGGGTTGATGTAGCTCCTGCCATTCTGGACAGCACTGAGAAGAAACCAAGTCTTAAGTCCAGAGACTTTGACCGCTGTGGGAGTAGCGTAGATCACAGTGTACGTTTCCATGAATTTCAGATCTTTCTACTTGCTGTCGAAGTTTTGGATGAATACCTTGTCTCCTGAAAAGAGCTGTAGTTGCTGACACTTCGATGACTCTTGTGGTAATTGCAATGGCTCATCTACCGGTGTCTCATGTCGGTTGAGATGGGGCCCAACCTCACAAGACATTAATCTGACACATTTTGTTAGTTCCCTAATGTACCCCTGGAATTCTTCTTCATGAATTTCAGCAGAGGTATGTGCATTGGAGGCTGTACGCACAGGTGTGAGCCTCCTGCCTGCGATAATTACATGGGGTGAGATGATGATCAGATACTGGCTGATTGCATATTTTTTTTTCATTTGATATAGCATCAAGACCTGAGGTATCAAAGCGCTTGTACAAAGTTGGTGATTGCAGACAAGAACAAGATAGTGTTCATAGTACAGTACATGTTAAACATATTTGTTGAATAACTGCATTTTTTAAGAGTTGTTTGAAGACAAAGAAAGACATTTCCTTTTCAATGTGCTCAGGGTCCTATGCAATTTACCGCACATTTTGGTAAATGTTTTCTTCAAACAAGCTATTAATTCTCCCCACTATCGTGTTGGCTTGAGGGAAGTAAATGGAGCAGAATCTGAGTTTTATACCCAACAGAGAACATATTTCTTTGAACATCTCATTGAAAAAGTGAGTACCATTATTTGGTACCCACCTCAAGCCATCGAGAGAATGGCCAAACCACAACAATTAGGTATCAGAAGTGACTGCATCTGTTAACCATGTCTGCATAGTCAATATCTAAGGGCAAAAACAGCTTAGAGGGATGGGGCAATGTCACTTTTAGTGTACTAAGAGTGGAACAAGTAGTGGACATTTGGCATGTAATGCAACTTGCTAAGAAATCACTAATGAGTTCCTCGAGATTCAGAATAAACCACTCCTGCTGCAAATTTGCAGCAATGCATTCTTTGGATGTGTGTGAGAGAAATCACAACTGAGGGTGATGGTGAGCAGCTCTTGGGGAATAAATGGTTTTCCTGAAATGTTCTACAGCCATATGAGGTCAGTAGGAGTTACAGAGCAGACCCTTTGTATCCATAATTTGTTTTCCTGCTTGGGAGCCAGCACCTGTAGTTCAATGGCTTGGGTCATGGGAAGTGCATTGTGTAGGACCATTTTTTCTACTTGTAGGACATTTCAGATGACACTGTGGTCTCAGAGTTTTCTAAATAAGCTGCTTCATTTTCTGCCAAATCTCCTGCGCTAGTGTCATACAAAATGTGGTCTGTGTTGTTGGTGTGAGCTGTGCATTATGCTACTGCTACTGCTGTGGGAAGTGCTAATGCATATTTTAGCCTGGATAGTAGTGTGTCATGCTGCACAGGTGTGCCGTCTGATTTTCGGAACCCTCTCCTTTACCATCTGGACCGACATGAATGTAAGTGACGTAAGCTGAATCTGTGTAAAAGCTAGTGGAGCACCCTTGCTATAGTTTTAATGTTGTTATCAGTACTACCAGTTCTGCTGCCTGTGCAGAGTAGTGCAAGGGTAGTGGCACATTTGCTGAAATCTTGTACTCCTGTGATACAGGGCTGACTACTGCTGCTCCTGTGTGCCTTATTCCCTTGTTTGATCAGTCATTGACAATCTGTCAACAAAGAGCACATTACACTCTTTGAGTGTGTCTTCTTTAACGCGGGTAGTGTCATCAGTGGTGTCTATGTAGCACAATAATGCACTGTGTCATTTGGCTGTACTGGTTCTGCAATAATTGGTGCTGGATTAACAGTGTGGCACTTGACAATGTGAATGGAGGAGTTCAACAGAATCACTTTATACCCTGATGTTCATTGGGTGGTGAGAGTGGATTTTTACTTCTCTAAGATAGAGAAAACGGAATTCTCCACATACAAAGTGACAGGGCATCCCATGGTAATAATGGATTCTGCCAGAGGCTGCTCACATGGGAAATGTCACTGGAGGAATGGGTCTAGCAGACCACTGTAATAATCCAGCGGCTTATGTTCCAGTTACATCTTTTGTGTGAGTACTGCTGTCATCACCTGACTGTTTGAATGCAGAACACAAATAACAGTTTTTTCATAATCTGGTGTGGCTAGAACTGGGGCACTGCTGATTGCTTTCTTAGGGTTTTGAAATTACTCGATTATCTGGTCTGTCCAGACCATGGGTCATTTTACTTTCTGTGCTTCCTTTAACCCTTACAGTAGGGGTTTGGTATACATTGAATAATCAAATATCCATGCCTGACAATAGTTAAATTAACTCAAAAACTGCTGCATTTGTTTGACCGTGGTAGGCTGTAGTGCATTTTGTACTGATGAGGCCCTTTATTGTTATGCCTGCTGATGATATTATCTGTACTAGGTACAAAACGTATTGCTGACAGTACTGCAGTGTATTCTTGTCCACTTTGTAAGCTTTCTCTGCCAATAAAGTCAGGAGTTTTACTGAATCATTCCTAGATAGCTTTTCTGTCATGCTACAGACCAGGAGGTCATCTACAATGTGCTCTGTGTCTGTAGGTTCCCTAGATCCATTTGCAATACCATGTTAGAAATACTGGGGGACTCACTGTACACTTGGGGAAAACGATTGTGTTGGGATCTTTGGCCCCTGTAGGTAAACGCTGTAAGGGGCTGGGACTTAGGGTGTAATGGGATGGAGAAAAATGCATATTGACATCTATGTCAGTAGAGTAGGTACCTTCTGAAAGGATGTTACACAATATAGTGGTGGGATTAAGAACCACAGTGAACTCTGATTCTGCAATATTGTTCAACGGGCGTACGTCCTGTACCATCCTCCAAATGGAAACTTTTGCTTTTTTCAAAGGATAAATAGCCATGTTGCATGGGGATTCCGATGGCTGTAGTATGCTCTGTTGCCATAAGGCCTCCAGGGTGGAGTACATGCTTTCCTCTACCTCTTTTGACATGGGGTATTGTTTTACTCTGGGTAAAACTGCTCCCGGTTTCAGTTTAATGCAAACCACCCCTATGCATATTAGCAGGCCCACATCGAGCAGGCCATTCGGCCCCGGCTGCATGAGCACCCTGTCTAAATATTCCTTAAATGTGACAATACGCTGTTGGCCAGAAGCAGGGAGTGTGGTACTTCTCTGTGTTCCAATAAAACCTGCAGGGTACGGAGATTGCATATATCATTTCCTCCTCTTCTTCTGTGTCTTCGAACAGCCATTTCATCGGACACATGCCTCAATTGCTTTTTTGAGTCAATGCATAAAAACCGTGCACCAACAAGATTCTCCTTGTGCAAACAGGACAATATCACAATATTTGGGTTGGTGATTACTGCTTGCAAATATATCTTGATAATAGTGCCTGGTGCCCATTCCTACTGGACATCTGGTGGAAATAGGAATTATGCATGTCCATGCACAATTTATTACTTAATCCCTGGCACACAACCTAACACAGTTGTTACCACGCAGATGGACAAATCTAGATGAATTGGTATGTTTCGCAGTGTGTTGTGGCCATAGAGTGCTTGTGTCACTGCTACAGCCCTGGCATGGTATGTGCCTCCTCTGAAATGGAATGGTCATGTTTAACTTTGCTCATGTTTGTGTTTGTCCACAAGGCCTTCTGGAGACTGTGTCCTCAATACCTCCAACTCTCTCTTTGTAAATACCTTCCTACTCAAGCTCTTTGTTCATCCACCTCCAACTCCCTCAGGGTCACTCGCAAGCAACAAGTTATTGGTAGATCTCGTTCTCCGGTGGAGGCCTCCCTCTGAAACTTGAGGAGAACCATCTCAGGTTCTGGAAAGCACCTCGAGACCTTTCTCTTTGCTTGTGCCTGCTCTCTTCCCCTCCCCTGCTGATTTCCTCTCTGATACTGCACTGGTCACCTGTCTACCCTCTGATTTCAGGCCCAGTTCCCTGTCCAGCCAGTTTCACACCCAGACTGCCTCCCAGCAACCTTTGCACTTGGGACTGTATTTGTAACCCTGAAGTCCACCCACCTACATGTTGGTCACCTGCTGTCTGTACTTACCGTTGCACATGCCACCTGCTGGGCACACTTCTTGTTATTTTTTTGATCCCATTTACAGCACTGCCCACTCCCCTTTACCCACTTGTCCCCTTCCCCTGCTTTTGCGCAATCTCAATGTCACTTGGTCTAGTAAGATCATTGTCTCTGTCCTCCCTCTGTTCCCCCTTCGTTGCCTCGTGGTGCCTTGAAACACTTGTGTATAGGCGCGTCACAAATGCCATATCATATCATATCATGATTTCCCCACCCTGGAGATTAACTGGGGTATCCCGTGAATACAATAACAGGGCAGATAATCTGTGTGTACCTATGGTGATTGGTTTGTCTCCAGTGAAAGGAACAGATGTGATGGCCCCAGAAAACCCCTGTATGCTCATTATTTTGTTCCGACATGGGGAACATCCCTTTCTTAATGCAGGATTTAGTAGCTCATGTGATGACAAAAAGAAATCGTTTGATTCCCTATCTTCACTCCCACCCAGTATTCCTGATCCGAGTTGATAGTTACTGGCAGTACAGGTCAGAAACCAATGCTCTCTGTGGGCTGTCCTATTGAGGGTAAACGTTTGATACTGAGGGCAGGAAAGGATTTCCTGTTAGGAGACTCCCTCCCTTGTAGTGAGTGACTGTGCCTTGGGGCAGAGCGTTCTTATCCCATGGTTGTGCAGGGGACTGGGTAAAATGTGACGCCTGCGGCTGCATTTGTTTTTGGGACCTGGTGCACAAAGGGCATATTATGTATGGGGCAGTGGATTGAAGGTGGGACGGTATGCTTGGACATTATAGTTGAATGGCATGGTTGGCCTGCTCCTGCAGTCTTGTGAGAAATTACCCATAATCCCGCAAGACCAACATTGCGGTCCCAATCAGGGCCACATGTTTCCCATACCTCCCCCTCTGCCCCTATAGAAAAATATTCTTCCTCTCTAAAAGCCTCCTGTTCCCCTCCCAAAATCTCTAGACCCTTCTACCCACCCATGCGAGGGGCTGTGTTCAGGCTGCTCCCCCATGGTGTTAGTTATTACCTCACCTTCCACACTCAGCTTTGCTTGTTCCTTATGTATCAACTTTGCTTCTGCCCTCTGTGTTTGTTCTGCATGTTCCTTATCCTTCTGTCTCTACTGAAAATAGTTTGTGATGTGTGCTTGTATCTCAGGCCATGAGTTTGCTTTGATTACAACCAGCTTATTTAAATCTGCCTGTACTTCTAATGAGAGCCCCTTGAATATAAAATGGAAATGTTTTTGCCCCAAGACTCCTCTGTCTCTAACTGCCACATCTCTTGAATCTGCTGTATATAAAGTGTGGGGTCCTCATCAGCACAGGCTTTGATGGAGTTGATGTCGGGTCTGGCAGGGTACAAGTTCCTCAAATCTTTCCATAGCTGCGCTCGGCAATTATTAAATAGGGCTCCATCGTGGGCGGTACTGTTGAACGTTACTCCATTGTACCCAGCTTTACTTCATATCTTGTCTGCCTGCTCCCCTAGCAGGAGGCTACGAAGCTCTCTATAACCTTTATGGCTAGGGTGATACCTGCTGTGCACTTCTCAAAGCCGTAATTCCACTTGCCAGCTCCTGCAGTAAGGGAGGGCAATGTGTGCATTAAGTTGACCCAATCCATGTGGGGCCAAGGCACATAATTAGGTTTCTACTGTCCCTTCTGTAATATTGGGAACTGTGTTCCCCACTGGTTATGCTTTTAAGCCCTCACTTGCTTCTTACTTTTAACTAGGGCTATTCGGCTGGGCCACCATTGAAGTCTGCAGCTCTGTGGTGTTACCTCCTGCGAGGCCTCTGGCTCCCACTCATCGCTCTCCTTTCCATGGCTTCCCTCTGCACTTAAAATATCCCTGTCTATTGTGCCCCTATCCTCCACCATGAAATGCGATTCCTCACTTATTTCCCATGGAGTGGTCCTGCCAGAGGTGGTCTAAGGTGCCGAGATCGGGGGATCGTTGACAACGGTGCCATCATTCTTAAAAACAATATGTCCTGCTTTCCATTCATCAATACCTATCGGCACAATCTGCCCATCCTATTTCCCTGGCTGTCTATTCTGTCTCTTCAAGGCCTGTGTCAACTCCTGCTCTGCTTTTTGTAGCACTTCCTCCACGTCCTTGCAAACCTTGTCTTACATTTATTAAAATCACCACATCTTCGGCGGCACACGCAGCCTTCCCTGATGCCCCTTTCCCATCTTGTTTTCTCTTATATGTTGACAATAAATATGTGTGAATTTGTTCTAATGGTAATGGCCGAACAGAATGGAAAAAAGTCAAATGCACATTTTGAGCACATTCGGCATGGTAGAGAACTTTGAATCCCACAGGGGGAGCAGGGGTTGCAGGGTTGTCCCCCACTTCCCTAATTCAGCATTATGTTTTCAGGGGTTGCGGGGCTGTCCCCTGCTTACATTACATGAAATGTGGGGGACAATTGAAAATAAATGCATTTTACATCTTAGTAATGTGAAGCATTTTACTTTGCAGTATTCCACCACGTTATTCTCAGCAACTTGATTTTCACGTAGATCCATCCTAATACAATTTTCCCACAGTTCGCCGAACCCACTCCTTTTGGTTCTTCAAAGTCTTGTCCTTATATTGCAGAAGCACTTTACACATATGCTCCAATGGCTTATCCATACTGTCACAATGTTCCAACCGAACAGACGTTCCGATTTCCAAAACTCACAATCCTACTAGCAGATCTGCTTGTTCACACAGCTACCAACAACATTTAACAAAAAACACAGTTACAAACAAAATTATCAAAACACATCTGACTCCAAACACATTCCACTACATAACTGCTAAAAATACTTACCGATGAACACCTGACATATATATATCCAATTGCTATCAACACCAAAAACAAACAAAAAAACATCTTGTTTACACACAGGTAAATAATTTCTGCAATAAAACACATCTATTAACACAATGATGTAGATCCTTCCTCTATCCCCTTACCCCGTACCTCGGGACAGGTGGATTAAAACCTCCTCAAGTTCCGCTCTATGGAACGGAGGGGTATCCTCTACGATGTTGTCCTTCCACGTTTAGGAGGAGCTTCGCCACTCTATGTTACAATGCCATCTTTCCCCACTAAAGCAGAGATTCTTCATGCTACTTTGTCACTACACAAAATTGCCTATACCTTTCAAAAGGGAGATTCACCTCAACAATACATCAATAAACATGAAATATTAAACAATGCTGTTTTAAAAGGAGTTTCCCCATAATACTTCATAAATTCATAAACTATAGCAATTCACAAGCAATGACAAAGGGGTCGATTCATGGAACAAACGTGCGCCGAAAATCCCAGCGCAAGCAGGCCCAACCACAGGCACAGGCGCTGCCCATGGGAGGGGATAGGGCACGTGGCGAGGAAGCCCGGACCCAGCTTCTGGCCACATTTTTCACCTAAACTCCCACCCCTGCAGAGTGCACACAGGCCTGGCACATACCAGGTGACAATCGATGATGACAAAGAGACAGTCAACTGTCACAACCTTACCACCCTGAGATTGTTGCCATGGAAGTGCCACATTGTGTGCATCCCTAGCTACTTAAACACAAGCTATCCTGTGTGACCAAAAGGCACACATATTATATATGATATGATATGATATGGCATTTGTAATGCACCTATACACAAGTGTTGCAAGGCGCAACGAGGCAGGGAGGGGGGAACAAGGGAAGACAGACAACGATCCTACTAGGCCAGGTGTCATTTAGATTGCGCAAGTGCAGGGGTAGGTGGAAGTGAAAAGTGCAAGGGGAAGGGGAAGGGGGGGAGTGCAGTACAGGGTAAATAGAATAAAAAATAAATACATAGGTAGCTGGTGGCAAGTGCAAAGGTAAGTGCAGACAAGTGCTGGGAAGGGGGGGCTACAGAGACAGTCCCACAGTGCAGGGGTTGCCAGGGAGGCAGTGCAAGTGGAGAGTGGCTGGTGCAGGGACCGAGGTCAGTGAGAGTGGCCCAGTTGCAGATTCAGTGCAGTTTCAGTGAAGAAATTAGCAAGGGAGAGGGAGAGAGAAAGCAGAAGCAAAGAGGAAGGTGTTGAGGTGCTTCCTGAAGTGGAGTTGGTTCTCCTCAAGTTACAGGGAGGCAGGAAGGCCGTTCCAGAGGGAGGCCCCTGCCGCGGAGAGAGATCTACCCCCAGCTCGTTGCTTCGAGAAGCGGCTGACCCTGACATGCAAGGTGTGAATCACACACACTTGCAAAACAGGCCATGAACATCACTGTTATGTCACTCAAACCCTCCCAAACCACAACATGACATGGCAAGCAATAGCCATACACCAACACAGTACCAATAAGGTACATATTTCCATGTGAAAAATGTAAATTGGCATCAGACAATGATGCCTGACATGGAATCAGATGAAATGACTGACCAACAACCTCCCACCCAAAATAAGTCATTCCCAAATGCATCACAAAAGTAGTAGCCGCAACATAACAAAGAATGCCTGTCTACATGCACATTGTGCATTGCAAAATCAACACTGCAGCTTCTGTGTGCTGTGACTCCTGCAACACACTGCTCAGCGCACAGCACAGTGAACAGCCATTGTGTGTGATGCACACCCTGAGCATCACATCTAAGCGACAAACCACATCAAAAAGCAAAATAGGCATGTACAGGATCCATAATTGGTCACAGAACATGTGCTGCAGGGACACAGTGGGCAGCAGAAGGCAAACAGAGTGTACATGTGGATATCGAAGGGTGGTTGTACATGTAGTGCATCATAGTGTGAGTGTGCGGGTCAGCAAGGACATGCACTCAACATATGCATGTGCAATTAATTGACCATCAGTGTCCTCTACACATCACATGTGAACATTCACCATGTGTACACCCCAGCATGTCAAACCACAACTATCCCCTCACACCTGAAAGGTAAATACACCACATGAACATGCATTGATCAGCAGAACACATCATGTACATAGGATACCACAATTACAATGTCAGGGTTCCCATCACACTCACAAATGACCATGACCCACTGAACAACTGCACCTGGGTCATGGACCCTTCAACCCTCAATTTCACCTGGCCATAGGATCACCATTCCCCTTCACCACCATCTCCCACCTTGTGTGTCAAAAGTTGCTGCACCCTCAGAGTCCACCTTCATTTGCAAAGACACAAACTCCAAGGCAGAAAAACGAACCAGAACAGCCTCCAGTAGATGACTTGAAGTAGCAGTACCTCACAAAGGCCAAGTACTACCACAATGATGTAACAACCAAGGTAGCACAGTAAAACAATGTCACAACAGGATGTGAACCATGTGTGGTACATAACATAGAATGATGCACCACGAACGGATGTGTACTGTCACAGCTCCCGTGTACAGGCGCAGGAGTGGCACGAAACAACCAACCCCACCGTGGCCTAGGTGCCTGCCAGGTCAAACTCACACAGACCCTGGTGGGGAAGGAGGGTCAGGGATATGCAGTTGGGACAGCCGTTGGCATACTGGATTACTGGAATGAGGGGCAGGAGAGGGGCGTATGAATAACAGGTGAAAGTAGGGAATGCTCTAAAATGGAGTACTTGCATTAACACATACACAATCATAACAAACTTGTACATCATTGTCAGGGCATTCCGGAGTCCAGGAGCAGGAGTGGCACGAACCAAGCACCCCCACAAGGGTTTTGGCGCCTGCAAGCTTGGGGCTTACACAGGCATCCGCAACCCCAGCGGGGAAAGAGGGTTAGGGAACGTTGGTTGGATAGGTACGGGAAGCAGGAACACCGGATAGAGGGTACAGGGTTTAGAATTAGATAGGACTCGGGATAATTTGGAGAAAAAAAAACACACCAAATTGAATTACACATTCATCCATGCATCAGTGCACCCCCCAGAAAGCCTATCTAGAGCAGTTTGAAAGATAAACAACAAGACACTCAGCTCTGGTTTTGAGTGCTGGCCTCCTGCCTGCGCACTCTCAGGTCCGGTTACAGGAGCACTTCAATGCTGCAAAGAGAGCCACAGTTAATAATCTGTGCATGCCCATAACACACAAACACACCACCAAATATGCCCCATAGCAACAAACTACCCTACAAACAGTTTTACAAAGGTAGCGGGCGCCCCTCTCTCGCAAGAACAGACATGATAACCTGTTCAGTGGTTATTAACCACTTGAGAGTTCGCAGCCACTGCTTTTACTCACTGTGCCTTTCACAGATGGGAAATATCCATTTGCATATCAGTCTTTGTCCTGCCCAGGGGCAGTCCAGCACCGAAATACAATGGCAATTCCAATCTGAACGAGAGTACCACCAGCAACCCCATACAGGTGTTTCACCCTTGTTGGGGATCATCAGTGAGGTGAAGCTGATGCCTCTCTAAGCACAGTGAGAGGGAGACCACGTCTGGTTGCCCCCAGGAAACCTAGGGTTACCAATCCCAGGTTCCTTAACAAACAGTTTTACAAAGGTAGCGGGCGCCCCTCTCTCGCAAGAACAGACATGATAACCTGTTCAGTGGTTATTAACCACTTGAGAGTTCGCAGCCACTGCTTTGACTCACTGTGCCTTTCACAGATGGGAAATATCCATTTGCATATCAGTCTTTGTCCTGCCCAGGACATGGTCTCCCTCTCACTGTGCTTAGAGAGGCATCAGCTTCACCTCACTGATGATCCCCAACAAGGGTGAAACACGTGTATGGGGTTGCTGGTGGTACTCTCGTTCAGATTGGAGTTGCCATTGTATTTCGGTGCTGGACTGCCCCTGGGCAGGACAAAGACTGATATGCAAATGGATATTTCTCATCTGTGAAAGGCACAGTGAGTAAAAGAAGTGGCTGCGAACTCTCAAGTGGTTAATAACCACTGAACAGGTTATCATGTCTGTTCTTGCGAGAGAGGGGCGCCCGCTACCTTTGTAAAACTATTTTTTAAGGAACCTGGGATTGGTAACCCTAGGTCTCCTGGGGGCAACCAGACGTGGTCTCCCTCTCACTGTGCTTAGAGAGGCATCAGCTTCACCTCACTGATGATCCCCAACAAGGGTGAAACACGTGGTGGTTCTTATCCCATGGTTGTGCAGGGGACTGGGTAAAATGTGACGCCTGCGGCTGCATTTGTTTTTGGGACCTGGTGCACAAAGGGCATATTATGTATGGGGCAGTGGATTGAGGTGGGACGGTATGCTTGGACATTATAGTTGAATGGCATGGTTGGCCTGCTCCTGCAGTCTTGTGAGAAATTACCCATAATCCCGCAAGACCAACATTGCGGTCCCAATCAGGGCCACATGTTTCCCATACCTCCCCCTCTGCCCCTATAGAAAAATATTCTTCCTCTCTAAAAGCCTCCTGTTCCCCTCCCAAAATCTCTAGACCCTTCTACCCACCCATGCGAGGGGCTGTGTTCAGGCTGCTCCCCCATGGTGTTAGTTATTACCTCACCTTCCACACTCAGCTTTGCTTGTTCCTTATGTATCAACTTTGCTTCTGCCCTCTGTGTTTGTTCTGCATGTTCCTTATCCTTCTGTCTCTACTGAAAATAGTTTGTGATGTGTGCTTGTATCTCAGGCCATGAGTTTGCTTTGATTACAACCACCTTATTTAAATCTGCCTGTACTTCTAATGAGAGCCCCTTGAATATAAAATGGAAATGTTTTTGCCCCAAGACTCCTCTGTCTCTAACTGCCACATCTCTTGAATCTGCTGTATATAAAGTGTGGGGTCCTCATCAGCACAGGCTTTGATGGAGTTGATGTCGGGTCTGGCAGGGTACAAGTTCCTCAAATCTTTCCATAGCTGCGCTCGGCAATTATTAAATAGGGCTCCATCGTGGGCGGTACTGTTGAACGTTACTCCATTGTACCCAGCTTTACTTCATATCTTGTCTGCCTGCTCCCCTAGCAGGAGGCTAAGAAGCTCTCTATAACCTTTATGGCAAGGGTGATACCGGCTGTGCACTTCTCAAAGCCGTAATTCCACTTGCCAGCTCCTGCAGTAAGGGAGGGCAATGTGTGCATTAAGTTGACCCAATCCATGTGGGGCCAAGGCACATAATTAGGTTTCTACTGTCCCTTCTGTAATATTGGGAACTGTGTTCCCCACTGGTTATGCTTTTAAGCCCTCACTTGCTTCTTACTTTTAACTAGGGCTATTCGGCTGGGCCACCATTGAAGTCTGCAGCTCTGTGGTGTTACCTCCTGCGAGGCCTCTGCCTCCCACTCATCGCTCTCCTTTCCATGGCTTCCCTCTGCACTTAAAATATCCCTGTCTATTGTGCCCCTATCCTCCACCATGAAATGCGATTCCTCACTTATTTCCCATGGAGTGGTCCTGCCAGAGGTGGTCTAAGGTGCCGAGATCGGGGGATCGTTGACAACGGTGCCATCATTCTTAAAAACAATATGTCCTGCTTTCCATTCATCAATACCTATCGGCACAATCTGCCCATCCTATTTCCCTGGCTGTCTATTCTGTCTCTTCAAGGCCTGTGTCAACTCCTGCTCTGCTTTTTGTAGCACTTCCTCCACGTCCTTGCAAACCTTGTCTTACATTTATTAAAATCACCACATCTTCGGCGGCACACGCAGCCTTCCCTGATGCCCCTTTCCCATCTTGTTTTCTCTTATATGTTGACAATAAATATGTGTGAATTTGTTCTAATGGTAATGGCCGAACAGAATGGAAAAAAGTCAAATGCACATTTTGAGCACATTCGGCATGGTAGAGAACTTTGAATCCCACAGGGGGAGCAGGGGTTGCAGGGTTGTCCCCCACTTCCCTAATTCAGCATTATGTTTTCAGGGGTTGCGGGGCTGTCCCCTGCTTACATTACATGAAATGTGGGGGACAATTGAAAATAAATGCATTTTACATCTTAGTAATGTGAAGCATTTTACTTTGCAGTATTCCACCACGTTATTCTCAGCAACTTGATTTTCACGTAGATCCATCCTAATACAATTTTCCCACAGTTCGCCGAACCCACTCCTTTTGGTTCTTCAAAGTCTTGTCCTTATATTGCAGAAGCACTTTACACATATGCTCCAATGGCTTATCCATACTGTCACAATGTTCCAACCGAACAGACGTTCCGATTTCCAAAACTCACAATCCTACTAGCAGATCTGCTTGTTCACACAGCTACCAACAACATTTAACAAAAAACACAGTTACAAACAAAATTATCAAAACACATCTGACTCCAAACACATTCCACTACATAACTGCTAAAAATACTTACCGATGAACACCTGACATATATATATCCAATTGCTATCAACACCAAAAACAAACAAAAAAACATCTTGTTTACACACAGGTAAATAATTTCTGCAATAAAACACATCTATTAACACAATGATGTAGATCCTTCCTCTATCCCCTTACCCCGTACCTCGGGACAGGTGGATTAAAACCTCCTCAAGTTCCGCTCTATGGAACGGAGGGGTATCCTCTACGATGTTGTCCTTCCACGTTTAGGAGGAGCTTCGCCACTCTATGTTACAATGCCATCTTTCCCCACTAAAGCAGAGATTCTTCATGCTACTTTGTCACTACACAAAATTGCCTATACCTTTCAAAAGGGAGATTCACCTCAACAATACATCAATAAACATGAAATATTAAACAATGCTGTTTTAAAAGGAGTTTCCCCATAATACTTCATAAATTCATAAACTATAGCAATTCACAAGCAATGACAAAGGGGTCGATTCATGGAACAAACGTGCGCCGAAAATCCCAGCGCAAGCAGGCCCAACCACAGGCACAGGCGCTGCCCATGGGAGGGGATAGGGCACGTGGCGAGGAAGCCCGGACCCAGCTTCTGGCCACATTTTTCACCTAAACTCCCACCCCTGCAGAGTGCACACAGGCCTGGCACATACCAGGTGACAATCGATGATGACAAAGAGACAGTCAACTGTCACAACCTTACCACCCTGAGATTGTTGCCATGGAAGTGCCACATTGTGTGCATCCCTAGCTACTTAAACACAAGCTATCCTGTGTGACCAAAAGGCACACATATTATATATGATATGATATGATATGGCATTTGTAATGCACCTATACACAAGTGTTGCAAGGCGCAACGAGGCAGGGAGGGGGGAACAAGGGAAGACAGACAACGATCCTACTAGGCCAGGTGTCATTTAGATTGCGCAAGTGCAGGGGTAGGTGGAAGTGAAAAGTGCAAGGGGAAGGGGAAGGGGGGGAGTGCAGTACAGGGTAAATAGAATAAAAAATAAATACATAGGTAGCTGGTGGCAAGTGCAAAGGTAAGTGCAGACAAGTGCTGGGAAGGGGGGGCTACAGAGACAGTCCCACAGTGCAGGGGTTGCCAGGGAGGCAGTGCAAGTGGAGAGTGGCTGGTGCAGGGACCGAGGTCAGTGAGAGTGGCCCAGTTGCAGATTCAGTGCAGTTTCAGTGAAGAAATTAGCAAGGGAGAGGGAGAGAGAAAGCAGAAGCAAAGAGGAAGGTGTTGAGGTGCTTCCTGAAGTGGAGTTGGTTCTCCTCAAGTTACAGGGAGGCAGGAAGGCCGTTCCAGAGGGAGGCCCCTGCCGCGGAGAGAGATCTACCCCCAGCTCGTTGCTTCGAGAAGCGGCTGACCCTGACATGCAAGGTGTGAATCACACACACTTGCAAAACAGGCCATGAACATCACTGTTATGTCACTCAAACCCTCCCAAACCACAACATGACATGGCAAGCAATAGCCATACACCAACACAGTACCAATAAGGTACATATTTCCATGTGAAAAATGTAAATTGGCATCAGACAATGATGCCTGACATGGAATCAGATGAAATGACTGACCAACAACCTCCCACCCAAAATAAGTCATTCCCAAATGCATCACAAAAGTAGTAGCCGCAACATAACAAAGAATGCCTGTCTACATGCACATTGTGCATTGCAAAATCAACACTGCAGCTTCTGTGTGCTGTGACTCCTGCAACACACTGCTCAGCGCACAGCACAGTGAACAGCCATTGTGTGTGATGCACACCCTGAGCATCACATCTAAGCGACAAACCACATCAAAAAGCAAAATAGGCATGTACAGGATCCATAATTGGTCACAGAACATGTGCTGCAGGGACACAGTGGGCAGCAGAAGGCAAACAGAGTGTACATGTGGATATCGAAGGGTGGTTGTACATGTAGTGCATCATAGTGTGAGTGTGCGGGTCAGCAAGGACATGCACTCAACATATGCATGTGCAATTAATTGACCATCAGTGTCCTCTACACATCACATGTGAACATTCACCATGTGTACACCCCAGCATGTCAAACCACAACTATCCCCTCACACCTGAAAGGTAAATACACCACATGAACATGCATTGATCAGCAGAACACATCATGTACATAGGATACCACAATTACAATGTCAGGGTTCCCATCACACTCACAAATGACCATGACCCACTGAACAACTGCACCTGGGTCATGGACCCTTCAACCCTCAATTTCACCTGGCCATAGGATCACCATTCCCCTTCACCACCATCTCCCACCTTGTGTGTCAAAAGTTGCTGCACCCTCAGAGTCCACCTTCATTTGCAAAGACACAAACTCCAAGGCAGAAAAACGAACCAGAACAGCCTCCAGTAGATGACTTGAAGTAGCAGTACCTCACAAAGGCCAAGTACTACCACAATGATGTAACAACCAAGGTAGCACAGTAAAACAATGTCACAACAGGATGTGAACCATGTGTGGTACATAACATAGAATGATGCACCACGAACGGATGTGTACTGTCACAGCTCCCGTGTACAGGCGCAGGAGTGGCACGAAACAACCAACCCCACCGTGGCCTAGGTGCCTGCCAGGTCAAACTCACACAGACCCTGGTGGGGAAGGAGGGTCAGGGATATGCAGTTGGGACAGCCGTTGGCATACTGGATTACTGGAATGAGGGGCAGGAGAGGGGCGTATGAATAACAGGTGAAAGTAGGGAATGCTCTAAAATGGAGTACTTGCATTAACACATACACAATCATAACAAACTTGTACATCATTGTCAGGGCATTCCGGAGTCCAGGAGCAGGAGTGGCACGAACCAAGCACCCCCACAAGGGTTTTGGCGCCTGCAAGCTTGGGGCTTACACAGGCATCCGCAACCCCAGCGGGGAAAGAGGGTTAGGGAACGTTGGTTGGATAGGTACGGGAAGCAGGAACACCGGATAGAGGGTACAGGGTTTAGAATTAGATAGGACTCGGGATAATTTGGAGAAAAAAAAACACACCAAATTGAATTACACATTCATCCATGCATCAGTGCACCCCCCAGAAAGCCTATCTAGAGCAGTTTGAAAGATAAACAACAAGACACTCAGCTCTGGTTTTGAGTGCTGGCCTCCTGCCTGCGCACTCTCAGGTCCGGTTACAGGAGCACTTCAATGCTGCAAAGAGAGCCACAGTTAATAATCTGTGCATGCCCATAACACACAAACACACCACCAAATATGCCCCATAGCAACAAACTACCCTACAAACAGTTTTACAAAGGTAGCGGGCGCCCCTCTCTCGCAAGAACAGACATGATAACCTGTTCAGTGGTTATTAACCACTTGAGAGTTCGCAGCCACTGCTTTTACTCACTGTGCCTTTCACAGATGGGAAATATCCATTTGCATATCAGTCTTTGTCCTGCCCAGGGGCAGTCCAGCACCGAAATACAATGGCAATTCCAATCTGAACGAGAGTACCACCAGCAACCCCATACAGGTGTTTCACCCTTGTTGGGGATCATCAGTGAGGTGAAGCTGATGCCTCTCTAAGCACAGTGAGAGGGAGACCACGTCTGGTTGCCCCCAGGAAACCTAGGGTTACCAATCCCAGGTTCCTTAACAAACAGTTTTACAAAGGTAGCGGGCGCCCCTCTCTCGCAAGAACAGACATGATAACCTGTTCAGTGGTTATTAACCACTTGAGAGTTCGCAGCCACTGCTTTGACTCACTGTGCCTTTCACAGATGGGAAATATCCATTTGCATATCAGTCTTTGTCCTGCCCAGGACATGGTCTCCCTCTCACTGTGCTTAGAGAGGCATCAGCTTCACCTCACTGATGATCCCCAACAAGGGTGAAACACGTGTATGGGGTTGCTGGTGGTACTCTCGTTCAGATTGGAGTTGCCATTGTATTTCGGTGCTGGACTGCCCCTGGGCAGGACAAAGACTGATATGCAAATGGATATTTCTCATCTGTGAAAGGCACAGTGAGTAAAAGAAGTGGCTGCGAACTCTCAAGTGGTTAATAACCACTGAACAGGTTATCATGTCTGTTCTTGCGAGAGAGGGGCGCCCGCTACCTTTGTAAAACTATTTTTTAAGGAACCTGGGATTGGTAACCCTAGGTCTCCTGGGGGCAACCAGACGTGGTCTCCCTCTCACTGTGCTTAGAGAGGCATCAGCTTCACCTCACTGATGATCCCCAACAAGGGTGAAACACGTGGTGGTTCTTATCCCATGGTTGTGCAGGGGACTGGGTAAAATGTGACGCCTGCGGCTGCATTTGTTTTTGGGACCTGGTGCACAAAGGGCATATTATGTATGGGGCAGTGGATTGAGGTGGGACGGTATGCTTGGACATTATAGTTGAATGGCATGGTTGGCCTGCTCCTGCAGTCTTGTGAGAAATTACCCATAATCCCGCAAGACCAACATTGCGGTCCCAATCAGGGCCACATGTTTCCCATACCTCCCCCTCTGCCCCTATAGAAAAATATTCTTCCTCTCTAAAAGCCTCCTGTTCCCCTCCCAAAATCTCTAGACCCTTCTACCCACCCATGCGAGGGGCTGTGTTCAGGCTGCTCCCCCATGGTGTTAGTTATTACCTCACCTTCCACACTCAGCTTTGCTTGTTCCTTATGTATCAACTTTGCTTCTGCCCTCTGTGTTTGTTCTGCATGTTCCTTATCCTTCTGTCTCTACTGAAAATAGTTTGTGATGTGTGCTTGTATCTCAGGCCATGAGTTTGCTTTGATTACAACCACCTTATTTAAATCTGCCTGTACTTCTAATGAGAGCCCCTTGAATATAAAATGGAAATGTTTTTGCCCCAAGACTCCTCTGTCTCTAACTGCCACATCTCTTGAATCTGCTGTATATAAAGTGTGGGGTCCTCATCAGCACAGGCTTTGATGGAGTTGATGTCGGGTCTGGCAGGGTACAAGTTCCTCAAATCTTTCCATAGCTGCGCTCGGCAATTATTAAATAGGGCTCCATCGTGGGCGGTACTGTTGAACGTTACTCCATTGTACCCAGCTTTACTTCATATCTTGTCTGCCTGCTCCCCTAGCAGGAGGCTAAGAAGCTCTCTATAACCTTTATGGCAAGGGTGATACCGGCTGTGCACTTCTCAAAGCCGTAATTCCACTTGCCAGCTCCTGCAGTAAGGGAGGGCAATGTGTGCATTAAGTTGACCCAATCCATGTGGGGCCAAGGCACATAATTAGGTTTCTACTGTCCCTTCTGTAATATTGGGAACTGTGTTCCCCACTGGTTATGCTTTTAAGCCCTCACTTGCTTCTTACTTTTAACTAGGGCTATTCGGCTGGGCCACCATTGAAGTCTGCAGCTCTGTGGTGTTACCTCCTGCGAGGCCTCTGCCTCCCACTCATCGCTCTCCTTTCCATGGCTTCCCTCTGCACTTAAAATATCCCTGTCTATTGTGCCCCTATCCTCCACCATGAAATGCGATTCCTCACTTATTTCCCATGGAGTGGTCCTGCCAGAGGTGGTCTAAGGTGCCGAGATCGGGGGATCGTTGACAACGGTGCCATCATTCTTAAAAACAATATGTCCTGCTTTCCATTCATCAATACCTATCGGCACAATCTGCCCATCCTATTTCCCTGGCTGTCTATTCTGTCTCTTCAAGGCCTGTGTCAACTCCTGCTCTGCTTTTTGTAGCACTTCCTCCACGTCCTTGCAAACCTTGTCTTACATTTATTAAAATCACCACATCTTCGGCGGCACACGCAGCCTTCCCTGATGCCCCTTTCCCATCTTGTTTTCTCTTATATGTTGACAATAAATATGTGTGAATTTGTTCTAATGGTAATGGCCGAACAGAATGGAAAAAAGTCAAATGCACATTTTGAGCACATTCGGCATGGTAGAGAACTTTGAATCCCACAGGGGGAGCAGGGGTTGCAGGGTTGTCCCCCACTTCCCTAATTCAGCATTATGTTTTCAGGGGTTGCGGGGCTGTCCCCTGCTTACATTACATGAAATGTGGGGGACAAATGAAAATAAATGCATTTTACATCTTAGTAATGTGAAGCATTTTACTTTGCAGTATTCCACCACGTTATTCTCAGCAACTTGATTTTCACGTAGATCCATCCTAATACAATTTTCCCACAGTTCGCCGAACCCACTCCTTTTGGTTCTTCAAAGTCTTGTCCTTATATTGCAGAAGCACTTTACACATATGCTCCAATGGCTTATCCATACTGTCACAATGTTCCAACCGAACAGACGTTCCGATTTCCAAAACTCACAATCCTACTAGCAGATCTGCTTGTTCACACAGCTACCAACAACATTTAACAAAAAACACAGTTACAAACAAAATTATCAAAACACATCTGACTCCAAACACATTCCACTAAATAACTGCTAAAAATACTTACCGATGAACACCTGACATATATATATCCAATTGCTATCAACACCAAAAACAAACAAAAAAACATCTTGTTTACACACTGGTAAATAATTTCTGCAATAAAACACATCTATTAACACAATGATGTAGATCTTTCCTCTATCCCCTTACCCCGTACCTCGGGACAGGTGGATTAAAACCTCCTCAAGTTCCGCTCTATGGAACGGAGGGGTATCCTCTACGATGTTGTCCTTCCACGTTTAGGAGGAGCTTCGCCACTCTATGTTACAATGCCATCTTTCCCCACTAAAGCAGAGATTCTTCATGCTACTTTGTCACTACACAAAATTGCCTATACCTTTCAAAAGGGAGATTCACCTCAACAATACATCAATAAACATGAAATATTAAACAATGCTGTTTTAAAAGGAGTTTCCCCATAATACTTCATAAATTCATAAGCTATAGCAATTCACAAGCAATGACAAAGGGGTCGATTCATGGAACAAACGTGCGCCGAAAATCCCAGCGCAAGCAGGCCCAACCACAGGCACAGGCGCTGCCCATGGGAGGGGATAGGGCACGTGGCGAGGAAGCCCGGACCCAGCTTCTGGCCACATTTTTCACCTAAACTCCCACCCCTGCAGAGTGCACACAGGCCTGGCACATACCAGGTGACAATCGATGATGACAAAGAGACAGTCAACTGTCACAACCTTACCACCCTGAGATTGTTGCCATGGAAGTGCCACATTGTGTGCATCCCTAGCTACTTAAACACAAGCTATCCTGTGTGACCAAAAGGCACACATATTATATATGATATGATATGATATGGCATTTGTAATGCACCTATACACAAGTGTTGCAAGGCGCAACGAGGCAGGGAGGGGGGAACAAGGGAAGACAGACAACGATCCTACTAGGCCAGGTGTCATTTAGATTGCGCAAGTGCAGGGGTAGGTGGAAGTGAAAAGTGCAAGGGGAAGGGGAAGGGGGGGAGTGCAGTACAGGGTAAATAGAATAAAAAATAAATACATAGGCAGCTGGTGGCAAGTGCAAAGGTAAGTGCAGACAAGTGCTGGGAAGGGGGGGCTACAGAGACAGTCCCACAGTGCAGGGGTTGCCAGGGAGGCAGTGCAAGTGGAGAGTGGCTGGTGCAGGGACCGAGGTCAGTGAGAGTGGCCCAGTTGCAGATTCAGTGCAGTTTCAGTGAAGAAATTAGCAAGGGAGAGGGAGAGAGAAAGCAGAAGCAAAGAGGAAGGTGTTGAGGTGCTTCCTGAAGTGGAGTTGGTTCTCCTCAAGTTACAGGGAGGCAGGAAGGCCGTTCCAGAGGGAGGCCCCTGCCGCGGAGAGAGATCTACCCCCAGCTCGTTGCTTCGAGAAGCGGCTGACCCTGACATGCAAGGTGTGAATCACACACACTTGCAAAACAGGCCATGAACATCACTGTTATGTCACTCAAACCCTCCCAAACCACAACATGACATGGCAAGCAATAGCCATACACCAACACAGTACCAATAAGGTACATATTGCCATGTGAAAAATGTAAATTGGCATCAGACAATGATGCCTGACATGGAATCAGATGAAATGACTGACCAACAACCTCCCACCCAAAATAAGTCATTCCCAAATGCATCACAAAAGTAGTAGCCGCAACATAACAAAGAATGCCTGTCTACATGCACATTCTGCATTGCAAAATCAACACTGCAGCTTCTGTGTGCTGTGACTCCTGCAACACACTGCTCAGCGCACAGCACAGTGAACAGCCATTGTGTGTGATGCACACCCTGAGCATCACATCTAAGCGACAAACCACATCAAAAAGCAAAATAGGCATGTACAGGATCCATAATTGGTCACAGAACATGTGCTGCAGGGACACAGTGGGCAGCAGAAGGCAAACAGAGTGTACATGTGGATATCGAAGGGTGGTTGTACATGTAGTGCATCATAGTGTGAGTGTGCGGGTCAGCAAGGACATGCACTCAACATATGCATGTGCAATTAATTGACCATCAGTGTCCTCTACACATCACATGTGAACATTCACCATGTGTACACCCCAGCATGTCAAACCACAACTATCCCCTCACACCTGAAAGGTAAATACACCACATGAACATGCATTGATCAGCAGAACACATCATGTACATAGGATACCACAATTACAATGTCAGGGTTCCCATCACACTCACAAATGACCATGACCCACTGAACAACTGCACCTGGGTCATGGAGCCTTCAACCCTCAATGTCACCTGGCCATAGGATCACCATTCCCCTTCACCACCATCTCCCACCTTGTGTGTCAAAAGTTGCTGCACCCTCAGAGTCCACCTTCATTTGCAAAGACACAAACTCCAAGGCAGAAAAACGAACCAGAACAGCCTCCAGTAGATGACTTGAAGTAGCAGTACCTCACAAAGGCCAAGTACTACCACAATGATGTAACAACCAAGGTAGCACAGTAAAACAATGTCACAACAGGATGTGAACCATGTGTGGTACATAACATAGAATGATGCACCACGAACGGATGTGTACTGTCACAGCTCCCGTGTACAGGCGCAGGAGTGGCACGAAACAACCAACCCCACCGTGGCCTAGGTGCCTGCCAGGTCAAACTCACACAGACCCTGGTGGGGAAGGAGGGTCAGGGATATGCAGTTGGGACAGCCGTTGGCATACTGGATAACTGGAATGAGGGGCAGGAGAGGGGCGTATGAATAACAGGTGAAAGTAGGGAATGATCTAAAATGGAGTACTTGCATTAACACATACACAATCATAACAAACTTGTACATCATTGTCAGGGCATTCCGGAGTCCAGGAGCAGGAGTGGCACGAACCAAGCACCCCCTCTAGGGTTTTGGCGCCTGCAAGCTTGGGGCTTACACAGGCATCCGCAACCCCAGCGGGGAAAGAGGGTTAGGGAACGTTGGTTGGATAGGTACGGGAAGCAGGAACACCGGATAGAGGGTACAGGGTTTAGAATTAGATAGGACTCGGGATAATTTGGAGAAAAAAAAAACACACCAAATTGAATTACACATTCATCCATGCATCAGTGCACCCCCCAGAAAGCCTATCTAGAGCAGTTTGAAAGATAAACAACAAGACACTCAGCTCTGGTTTTGAGTGCTGGCCTCCTGCCTGCGCACTCTCAGGTCCGGTTACAGGAGCACTTCAATGCTGCAAAGAGAGCCACAGTTAATAATCTGTGCATGCCCATAACACACAAACACACCACCAAATATGCCCCATAGCAACAAACTACCCTACAAACAGTTTTACAAAGGTAGCGGGCGCCCCTCTCTCGCAAGAACAGACATGATAACCTGTTCAGTGGTTATTAACCACTTGAGAGTTCGCAGCCACTGCTTTTACTCACTGTGCCTTTCACAGATGGGAAATATCCATTTGCATATCAGTCTTTGTCCTGCCCAGGGGCAGTCCAGCACCGAAATACAATGGCAATTCCAATCTGAACGAGAGTACCACCAGCAACCCCATACACGTGTTTCACCCTTGTTGAGGATCATCAGTGAGGTGAAGCTGATGCCTCTCTAAGCACAGTGAGAGGGAGACCACGTCTGGTTGCCCCCAGGAAACCTAGGGTTACCAATCCCAGGTTCCTTAACAAACAGTTTTACAAAGGTAGCGGGCGCCCCTCTCTCGCAAGAACAGACATGATAACCTGTTCAGTGGTTATTAACCACTTGAGAGTTCGCAGCCACTGCTTTTACTCACTGTGCCTTTCACAGATGGGAAATATCCATTTGCATATCAGTCTTTGTCCTGCCCAGGGGCAGTCCAGCACCGAAATACAATGGCAATTCCAATCTGAACGAGAGTACCGCCAGCAACCCCATACACGTGTTTCACCCTTGTTGGGGATCATCAGTGAGGTGAAGCTGATGCCTCTCTAAGCACAGTGAGAGGGAGACCACGTCTGGTTGCCCCCAGGAAACCTAGGGTTACCAATCCCAGGTTCCTTAACAAACAGTTTTACAAAGGTAGCGGGCGCCCCGCTCTCGCAAGAACAGACATGATAACCTGTTCAGTGGTTATTAACCACTTGAGAGTTCGCAGCCACTGCTTTTACTCACTGTGCCTTTCACAGATGGGAAATATCCATTTGCATATCAGTCTTTGTCCTGCCCAGGACGTGGTCTCCCTCTCACTGTGCTTAGAGAGGCATCAGCTTCACCTCACTGATGATCCCCACCAAGGGTGAAACACGTGTATGGGGTTGCTGGTGGTACTCTCGTTCAGATTGGAGTTGCCATTGTATTTCGGTGCTGGACTGCCCCTGGGCAGGACAAAGACTGATATGCAAATGGATATTTCTTATCTGTGAAAGGCACAGTGAGTAAAAGCAGTGGCTGCGAACTCTCAAGTGGTTAATAACCACTGAACAGGTTATCATGTCTGTTCTTGCGAGAGAGGGGCGCCCGCTACCTTTGTAAAACTATTTTTTAAGGAACCTGGGATTGTTAACCCTTGGTCTCCTGGGGGCAACCAGACGTGGTCTCCCTCTCACTGTGCTTAGAGAGGCATCAGCTTCACCTCACTGATGATCCCCAACAAGGGTGAAACACGTGTATGGGGTTGCTGGTGGTACTCTCGTTCAGATTGGAGTTGCCATTGTATTTCGGTGCTGGACTGCCCCTGGGCAGGACAAAGACTGATATGCAAATGGATATTTCCCATCCGTGAAAGGCACAGTGAGTAAAAGCAGTGGCTGCAAACTCTCAAGTGGGGAATAACCACTGAACAGGTTATCGTGTCTGTTCTTGCGAGAGAGGGGCGCCCGCTACCTTTGTAAAACTATTTTTTAAGGAACCTGGGATTGGTAACCCTAGGTCTCCTGGGGGCAACCAGACGTGGTCTCCTTCTCACTGTGCTTAGAGAGGCATCAGCGTCACCTCACTGATGATCCCCAACAAGGGTGAAACACGTGTATGGGGTTGCTGGTGGTACTCTCGTTCAGATTGGAGTTGCCATTGTATTTCGGTGCTGGACTGCCCCTGGGCAGGACAAAGACTGATATGCAAATGGATATTTCCCATCTGTGAAAGGCACAGTGAGTAAAAGCAGTGGCTGCGAACTCTCAAGTGGTTAATAACCACTGAACAGGTTATCATGTCTGTTCTTGCGAGAGAGGGGCGCCCGCTACCTTTGTAAAACTATTTTTTAAGGAACCTGGGATTGGTAACCCTAGCTCTCCTGGGGGCAACCAGACGTGGTCTCCCTCTCAATGTGCTTAGAGAGGCATCAGCTTCACCTCACTGATGATCCCCAACAAGGGTGAAACACGTGTATGGGGTTGCTGGTGGTACTCTCGTTCAGATTGGAGTTGCCATTGTATTTCGGTGCTGGACTGCCCCTGGGCAGGACAAAGACTGATATGCAAATGGATATTTCCCATCTGTGAAAGGCACAGTGAGTAAAAGCAGTGGCTGCGAACTCTCAAGTGGTTAATAACCACTGAACAGGTTATCATGTCTGTTCTTGCGAGAGAGGGGAGCCCGCTACCTTTGTAAAACTATTTTTTAAGGAACCTGGGATTGGTAACCCTAGGTCTCCTGGGGGCAACCAGACGTGGTCTCCCTCTCACTGTGCTTAGAGAGGCATCAGCTTCACCTCACTGATGATCCCCAACAAGGGTGAAACACGTGTATGGGGTTGCTGGTGGTACTCTCGTTCAGATTGGAGTTGCCATTGTATTTCGGTGCTGGACTGCCCCTGGGCAGGACAAAGACTGATATGCAAATGGATATTTCCCATCTGTGAAAGGCACAGTGAGTAAAAGCAGTGGCTGCGAACTCTCAAGTGGTTAATAACCACTGAACAGGTTATCATGTCTGTTCTTGCGAGAGAGGGGCGCCCGCTACCTTTGTAAAATTATTTTTTAAGGAACCTGGGATTGGTAACCCTAGGTCTCCTGGGGGCAACCAGACGTGGTCTCCCTCTCACTGTGCTTAGAGAGGCATCAGCTTCACCTCACTGATGATCCCCAACAAGGGTGAAACACGTGTATGGGGTTGCTGGTGGTACTCTTGTTCAGATTGGAGTTGCCATTGTATTTCGGTGCTGGACTGCCCCTGGGCAGGACAAAGACTGATATGCAAATGGATATTTCCCATCTGTGAAAGGCACAGTGAGTAAAAGCAGTGGCTGCGAACTCTCAAGTGGTTAATAACCACTGAACAGGTTATCATGTCTGTTCTTGCGAGAGAGGGGCGCCCGCTACCTTTGTAAAACTATTTTTTAAGGAACCTGGGATTGGTAACCCTAGGTCTCCTGGGGGCAACCAGACGTGGTCTCCCTCTCACTGTGCTTAGAGAGGCATCAGCTTCACCTCACTGATGATCCCCAACAAGGGTGAAACACGTGTATGGGGTTGCTGGTGGTACTCTCGTTCAGATTGGAGTTGCCATTGTATTTCGGTGCTGGACTGCCCCTGGGCAGGACAAAGACTGATATGCAAATGGATATTTCTCATCTGTGAAAGGCACAGTGAGTAAAAGCAGTGGCTGCGAACTCTCAAGTGGTTAATAACCACTGAACAGGTTATCATGTCTGTTCTTGCGAGAGAGGGGCGCCCGCTACCTTTGTAAAACTATTTTTTAAGGAACCTGGGATTGTTAACCCTAGGTCTCCTGGGGGCAACCAGACGTGGTCTCCCTCTCACTGTGCTTAGAGAGGCATCAGCTTCACCTCACTGATGATCCCCAACAAGGGTGAAACACGTGTATGGGGTTGCTGGTGGTTCTCTCGTTCAGATTGGAGTTGCCATTGTATTTCGGTGCTGGACTGCCCCTGGGCAGGACAAAGACTGATATGCAAATGGATATTTCCCATCCGTGAAAGGCACAGTGAGTAAAAGCAGTGGCTGCAAACTCTCAAGTGGGGAATAACCACTGAACAGGTTATCATGTCTGTTCTTGCGAGAGAGGGGCGCCCGCTACCTTTGTAAAACTATTTTTTAAGGAACCTGGGATTGGTAACCCTAGGTCTCCTGGGGGCAACCAGACGTGGTCTCCCTCTCACTGTGCTTAGAGAGGCATCAGCGTCACCTCACTGATGATCCCCAACAAGGGTGAAACACGTGTATGGGGTTGCTGGTGGTACTCTCGTTCAGATTGGAGTTGCCATTGTATTTCGGTGCTGGACTGCCCCTGGGCAGGACAAAGACTGATATGCAAATGGATATTTCCCATCTGTGAAAGGCACAGTGAGTAAAAGCAGTGGCTGCGAACTCTCAAGTGGTTAATAACCACTGAACAGGTTATCATGTCTGTTCTTGCGAGAGAGGGGCGCCCGCTACCTTTGTAAAACTACTCTACAAACAGACAATCTGGTGTGTATGCTTCATACCCATACGTAACATTCCCCCTGTGATGGTTCATACACAGTCAATGCAGTAAGTCAGGCGCCGGTGGGTGCGTGGCAAATGGAACACCAATGCGTCACGATTCACACAACATGCAATGTTGCCTGGGTAAGCAAACAGACGCATATAGCAAGGTATGACTTCAGAAAAAGTCGTGTCCCACCATGACCATAAAAAATAGACAGTGCATGTTTCAAAATGTACATGGAAATGAAATGCACTGCACCCGAGTCTGTCCCTTGCTGTATGTCCCTGTGAGCTGCTCCTTTCCATGTCTCGGAAGGCAGCATGGGTGATACAAGTGCCTCAATGGCCCAGGGTGGACCGGAGAGTATGTGTCACTGCCCCTGCAGGTGCCCCAGACAACCTTACAATCAACTAGCCATCAGTCCACCAACACATCTGAGCTGTATTGTGTGCTTCAACACCAATATTCGTCCAAGCTCAACTTGAGTGCTGCTACTAAGCCTGCATGTGCAACTGGCCTGGTGGAAGCTTTGCGGTGTTGTGGCCCCCCTGTGTTGCTCACCTTGCCTGGAGTTCCTTGGAACACGTCAGCAGTTCTAGGATGTATGTCTGCAATCCCTGTGCCTCTGCTTGTGCATGTGCATGTGCATGTGGGCACCAACAAACCTGTCCAGAATCCAGACGTCCAATGGGCCATGTCTGCTGGCAAAGGTGGTCTAGAGGCTCATCCCTCTGCAGAAAGGGCATGAAACACATGATTAATGCTTTAGAGTCATCTGTGTGTGTCTCTTCAGGCATCTCATTACTGGACCATGTCAGAGACGTACATCAGAAATCACACCATCAGTCCGTCTTTCACATCCAAAGTGTGGAACACACTATCTACGGCATGAATTGCAACAAGCACGTGTACAGTAAAGATAAGAAACATACTACACAATGCATAGCAATGCATGTACACATTAATCATGAAACACACCATCTAGCAAAAGCAGAACAGTGGTCAATAACACCACAATCATCCCCACTAGGGGTGTTAACACAAGTTACACAGCACCAGACATGCCACAGATATGACAATCCAAAGCCCTTGTGTAATAGGCTGTTACACCGAACCATCCTTGCGAGCCCATTGATAAGGGAGGCAGGAGTGGCATATGTGAGTCAAGGACCCCAAGCAGCAAACACATACACAAGAGAAGCCTGAAGGGCCCAGCTGGAACAGACAGTGGATGCTTTCAAAAGCCACAAAGCACCGCACCGTCACATGAAAGCACAATAGACAAGCAATTTTAAACTATTTTCACTAATTACATTAACTATGAAAAACCTACATTACCTAATTAAACTAACTATCAAACAGAAACTTAACTAACTAAACTAAAAGAAAAAGCAAAAATGGCCACATACGACCCGGGGGGAGGGGAGGCATCCAGGAGGGGGGAGGTACAGGGTGCTGCTCAACACCAACATGCGATGATGCTGAGCCAAAAAAAAACCTCTATGGGCTCAAAGCCTGCACAACCAGACCTATGTGGGAGATAGATGGTGGTCCGATTCTGGCTCATCCTGGAAAGGAGGACGTGGCACAGTAGCCTGGCCACGCCTAGCCGCAGCTTGCCCCTCGATGGCAGCAAGTCTGCCGTACGGGTGAGCCTGGTTCTGTGTGGCGATGTGACGTAGGTCTGCATGCAGAACCTCACGTGATACACGTGCTTCCTCTTGCAAGGTACCACATGTAACACGGAGTTCCTCCTGCAAGGCCTGGCTGGACAACCGCTGCACCTCCCGGCAAGCCTGTAGCTCAGCCGAGATGGTACGCTCAAGCTGTGCAAACCTCTCCTCTGCCCCCTGCCTCTGGGACATCAGAAGGACACCTAGAGTGGATTTGAGGGAAGCATACTCCTCCCTCAGGGCATCCATGTGCGCCTATGCGTGAGCAGCAATTGCTTGACGCACAGACGACATTTCAGCCTGCATGCTCTGTCTGAGGCCGCCATGCCCAGCCTGAGCGAGCGGGCCGTGGACCGTGCCGACTGCTGCTGGAGAAGCACCTGCCTAGCAGGGGGGAGCACAGATCGGGCCACACGCTCCATGCTCTCAGCGATGTTCTCCATTGCTGCCCCCTGCCGTTCTGAATTGGCAGTCATGTCTTGCTCCCACTCAGTATACTGCGGTTGCGCGCGGCGACCGCGTTGCTGGGCTTGATCCCTGCGGGACCCAAGGACCGGGTGTCCTTGCTGTGTTGGCACCACCCGTGGCTGTATGACTACATGCCCCCGTCGACGTGATGTCCCAGGCACATCAGTGACTGGTGTGGAGGGTGACCCTGCATCCCGATCCACCACGGGCGGAGGAACCAAGACTGTCTGACCCCTCAGTGCAGGTGTTGCGGACAGAGGAGTGTCCACATCAGAATCACTCACCCCTGACACATGGACTTGATGCTCATCCAACTCGACATGGACGTCAGAGTCGTCATCAGGGCTGGACTCATAGGCAGCCAGAGACACGATGGACTGTAGCACTTGGGGGTTTTCGTGGCCTACCACCCCACGAACCCCCACTTGTGCCGGGTTGATGTGGTGGTAACAACCCTGTGTCTGGCATGACAACACCATCCTCCGCCTCTACTGCGTCATCACCTGAAAAATAGAGAGAAAAAAGGTCACTACACATGTCAGAAGCACACAATACACACACACACCGACAACAAACACATCAGGCAGACATGTGACACACAAAATAGAACCTGGCATGCATGCTGGGTTAATTTTGAATTGCTTCTGTGATCAGACATGTTGAAAGGTGGCAGTTTGCATAGAAGTGGGTCTATGCAGTGCAGCAAATGTGTATGTCACTCACTAGCTACATGTACAAGGACTCCATGGTGTGTGTCAGGAAATGTGAAGGCAGTGCAAGGTCAAATTCAGGCATCACGTGCACTGTGCATTCAATGGGTAGCATATCTACAAGCAAAGCACCCCTCCACCCAAGTACAAAAGTAGTTATGCCTAGCATGGTATCAAAAGGCTGACCATAGACCTGTGTATTGACAGGCAGTGTTGACTGGCATCAACAGCTTAATGTGATTCAAGTGACAACACTGCATGTACACAGGACGCATGAACAGGAAAGTACACAATGGCAAGATTGAAGCAGACCAGTGCAAAGGTGGAACTGGGGTGCAGAGTGGCGGAGGAGGGGCAAGGGAGCATGCCTACATGGAGTACCCGCATGCAGGCAGAGGACACATGCACGTCAGTCATGCTATGACATTGTGCCTGGGCTGAGAGGAAGGTCACATGCAGAAGGGCCAGTGAGCTGGAACATGGACCAGAGGGGTATACTGGTAACCAGCATGTGATTAGGGTGCAATAGTGGTGATGCGGACAGTCCCCGTCTGCTCCACATGTCCACCATCCAGCAGAGCAGACATGCATCACGGAAGCATTGCATTACTTGCACATCAGAACCATGTGCACGTCACATGTAGTGGCAATCATGCACAACACATCCCACAAGTAAAACGCACACATCCTCAACAAACACGCATCACCACTCACTGGACTGGGCATCAAAGTCCAGCATCTCTCCCACTCCTTCGACCGATTCAGGTGGTATGAACTCTGCAACGAGTGACTCATGCGGAGTGAGCTCTTCCTCCTCTGGTGCAGGCCCACCGCCAGCAACCAGAGTCAAGATGTAATTTGAGGCAGGCTTAGCCTTAGTGCTGCTTTTAAGGTCATTCCAACGCTTTTTGCACTCTTGCGGCGTGCGCACCTCATGGCCGAAAGAAATGACATGTTCCGCAACATGCTTCCAGTGGGTGTCACAGTGGGGAACCGTAGTCTGACTATTGGCACCCACTACCATGTCACGGCTGTGGACCCACACGTAGTCCACGAGGAAGTCCAGTTCCTGCTTGCAGAAAGGCTTCTTCCTCAACATGCAGGAGGTCGTGGCTGTGTGTGGGGTCCAAGCCTGTGCTGCAGGTGCAACCTTCCTCTTCTTGGACTGTGGTGCAGACCCTGGCTGGCTAATGCCGCCCTGACCAGTATGGCCAGTGGGTTCGGTGCCCCAGGGACACGTGTCTTGGTCAGAGCAGCCCTGCATGCCCCTAACTTTTCCCTCCTGGCCTGTTGTAAATCTTCCAAGGGCTCCTCAAGTGCCAACGCAGTCTGCGCTGGCAGACCCTGAGCCTGGGTGGCGGTGTCCACAGCTGCACCTGCAGCTACCACTACCCTTGGCCCCGTGGCAGTTGATGGAACGGACTGCCGGGTCACACGGGCGCCAGTGCCAGATGCAGAAGCTGCATCTCCCGGAACCACAGGGGGTGGTGGCATGACTGCACCGACACATGGCACAACATTGTGCTCAAGTGGCGCACCCCTGCCTCTTCCCCCTCTGTGGCCGCCCTGGACAACCTGGAGTCCCCCTACTCCCTGGTCACCACGGCCACGTCCCCGACCATGCCCGCCACGAGGAGTACGGCCAGCTGAGGCGCCCCTCACCTTTGCTGGCCTCCCAACCATGGCACAGATGGAGTAGTGCCGGCACAGATGGAGTAGTGCCAATGGGAGGTGTACAGCACAATTGACCTGGGCAATTGGGGTGAAGTGGGTGGGAAGCGAGATGTTAACAACCCCCCTGCACCTGCAAGGCTGTATGTGACCCCGGTGATGTAGTGACGGGTCACGCAATGCTCAGGCACCCCAAAACTGCAGTAAAACCGTGCGCGCAACCCTGCAGCCTACTTGCGTGGAATCAACCTCCCACAGTACGCGGTGGCACCCAGTAACACGAATAACGCGTGGGACACGCATGCTACTATGACCTCGAAAATGGGTGCGATACACAGGGGCATTTTTGGAACTGTGACTTTTGACACCTTTCCTTTGGATTATGATTTGTTGTTTTTCATTATTTTACAGACATGCAGCTTTTCTTTTTTAATTTCCATTGTCGTTTGTTTGATTTTAATTCCATTCATGTTGCTTTAAATACATTTTTTCATCCTACTTCGATGTGTGGTATCATCTCATTGTTTTCATGCATGTCATGATATGGGTTTTGACATTCACTTGCACCCATTGTGTGCATGTGAGGGACATGTGTTCATTTAGATACTTGGCATTGGGGTTGTATCATGTAATTGGCATTTCTAATTGGGTGGATGCAATACTTGGGTGGGTGTTTGGCATGTGGAGGCTGCCCATAAGGGCCAGGGATCTAGATTGTGATGACGTGTTGGCTGGGGGACATGTGTCGGGGCCTGTTGGCAGGTGCCCCGCACTGCTGGGGGGTGGGGGTGCAAGAGGACATTAGTGGGACATGAGTGGGTGCTTGCTGGCAGGTGCCCCGCACTGCTGGGGGGTGGGTGTGCAAGGGGACATGAGTGGGGGCCTGCTGGCAGGTGCCCCTCAGTGCTGGGGGGTGGGGGTGCAAGGGGACATGAGTGGGGGCCTGCTGGCAGGTGCCCCTCAGTGCTGGGGGTGCAAGGGGACATGAGTGGGGGCCTGTTGGCAGGTGCCCTGCACTGCTGGGGGGTACAGGGGGACATGAGTGGGGGCCTGCTGGCAGGTGCCCCACACTGCTGGGGGGTGGGTGTGCAAGGGGACATGAGTGGGGGCCTGCTGGCAGGTGCCCTGCACTGCTGGGTGGTGGGGGTGCAGGGGGACATGAGTGGGACATGAGTGGGGGCCTGCTGGCAGGTGCCCCACACTGCTGGGAGGTGGGGGTGCAAGGGGACATGAGTGGGGGCCTGCAGGCAGGTGCCCCTGACTGCTGGGGGATTGGGGTGCTGGGGGACATGAGTGGGGGCCTGCAGGCAGGTGCCCTGCACTGCTGGGGGCTGGGGGTGCAAGGGGGTAATGCATTGGTGATCACTAGTGCAAGGTGACATGTGGCTTGGCTGGGGGGGCATGCCCATGGTTGTTGGGCTGCCTGCGGGACATGCCCAGGGGTGCAGGGTAGTCCCCTGTGGTGTGGTCTGCCTGCAGGGGCTGTGGAGGGTGTAGAGGGAACACCTGGGAGGACCCACACTGCCAATTCACATGTAGGAATCCCCTGCACCCCTGAAATACACGTACCCCACTCGCACAGGGCCTATCGCATGTGGAACTTCCCACACACCCCAGAAATTCATGTACCCTGCTGAAATCGCGTGGTAAACTTGCCCCCACCCCAGAAATACACATACCCTGCTGCAATCGCGTGTGGAACTTCCCACGCACCCCAGAAATACACGTACACTGCTGAAATTGCTTGTTAAACTTGCCCGCATCCCAAAAATACACGTACCCTGCTGCAATCGCGTGTGGAACGTCCCGCACACCCCAGAAATACACGTACCCTGCTGAAATCGCGTGTTAAACTTGCCCGCACCCCAGAAATACACATACCCTGCTGAAATCGTGTGTTAAACTTGCCCGCACCCCAGAAATACACGTACCCTGCTGAAATTGCGTGTTAAACTTGCCCGCACCCCAGAAATACACGTACCCTGCTGCAATCGCGTGTGGAACTTCCCGCGCACCCCACAAATACACGTACCCCGCTTGCCGTGTACTGTGTGGCGGCCCTGTATACTGGTCCAGGGTTGGCGCAGCCCTTTCCGCTGGATTGGGGATTTTGATGGCTTTTCCTTGCGCGAGGGGCATTCTTGGGGGCGTTACTGGCACTGCTCCAGGATGGCTGAAATCCATGAATAAGCTGTGCGCCGAAATGGATTTTGGCGCATGCGGCTGGCGCAGACTATCGCACGCGGACACTGTGCGCCAGCTGCGTGCGCCACTTGTGTGCTTAATTCTATGAATTACCCCCAAAATGTCAAAAAAACACAGTATTTTTTACAAAACGTGCATTCAAATTAATATGCGTGTTCTGACTCTGCCCGATGCTGTGCCCCCATCAACAGCTTACACTGCCCCTGGCCCACATACCCTATGTCTGAAACCAGGCAGACATTTAGAGAAACACGTTCACCTCTCCATTTGATGTGCGCACAAACCGATAGCAGGAGGTGGGAGCTGTGGCTGCGGATAGGCGGCGAGGGACCACGGCATCTGCCTGAGGTACTGGAGATCACATCAGAGACACCACTTTGTAGACCCTCAATAAAATCCAAACAATGATGAGAAGGCCTTAATTGTAGAAAAAAAACACAGCTTTACTGCAAATGCCAAATAACATTTGGGAGAGTCAGTAGTATTTAAAGACAAAAAACACAAGATTAGAATAATTTTGTATACAATCTAAACATTAATTGTAGCAACATTCTAAACATCCTATTGGCTCCTACCTATATAAAACCTAAGTCAGCATACATTGCCCTATTCCAATTTGTTATTACATTGCCCTATTCTGATTGGTTTGTGCAACAGGTGACATTTTAGATGCGCATACCCCTGCAGATGACCTAATCATGCAGAGTCAGTACGAACAGTGAAATCTGCTATCCGCAGCAATAGACAAAATACACAGACATTCTCCTCTGTGACACCAGATAACTTGGCACCCCATGTTACTCCCTGCACCTGCAGCTCTCCCACGTGAAAGCTCATCGTCATTCCTATTGCATACTTGTCTGGCTATGACAAGGCCGAAAACCATGATTGTATTGTGTGCTTGACTCCCTTGGAACAAGTTCATGAGAAAGTGTAACAGAGGCATAACTCTTAGAATAATAGGTAATATGTGTGCTGCCTGGCCATCCAGCCATGAACAGGGCAGCCCGAAGGCTCTCTTGGATATGGCAGAAACAAAGCCTAATTCAACATCGCAGAGACACTAAAACAAAATGGCAGAACACTCAGAGACCTATTTCTTGATCCAATGTTTAATATGTTGTGTTACTAGTTCACTCTGCACATGTACTTGGCAGTCCATGGACAATCTAGAGTGATGCAGAAACAAGGGCTAATTCAATAATAATGGCAAAAACATTTATGTTAATAGCAGTGCCTTAGCTTACATTTTCTCTAGCGTTTAGGACATTGCACCTACATATTAACAGCTGTAACAAATGGAGATTGTGACTGTGCCCACCGTTTCATGCAAGTGATTTACAGTGACCATTTCAAGCTCGGCATTAGGAGAACATGGTAGGTTTTCATGTGAGATGGTTTATTTCTTATTGGGTTAGGATCCTGTAGATGCAGCCCTGGTGGGATTTTAAAATATATGTATACACATTTTCTATTACAATTAGACCACAAGTTTGGGGGGCTTTTCATGAACCTAGGGACCTTTTCCAGATGACCCTTTGTTTATGAACTTAATGAGTTTTCATGATTCAAGTCAAACAAACCTTATCCACTCCAGATGGCCAAGCCAAATCTCCTGGGACACGTAAACCTTCCCTCATTTGACGATGTATGCCAGACTGAAGTGGAATTTTTAACTAGAGGTCAAGTCATGAAGACGACAGCTTTGGGCAAGCCCACTTCGGACATAATTAATTTCTTACACATTAAAACAATAAGGTATTCCCTATTTTCCAAATGTTGCATGTAAAAAGCATTGCTAAGACACAATAGGGTTCTACATCCATTTATAAAATGTCACTGTTATCTTTTTAAATATATATTCCTTAAAGAATAAACCAATATTAATTTTCTGTTGAAAAACAACAACTGCTCACACTCGGACATTTTTGGTACACTAGCCTTTTTTTTAGAGATGCAGTTTCATAATTATTAACAAACAAGGTGATTATTAATGAGATACAGGGTTTCTCTGCTCCTCCTCAACAGTTCTTGTGTGTAAATTTCAATAGTACACATTCTTTTAGGGCAGCATGGGCGCTCTTGTTCATTAATGCAGATGGAGATTTCACCATTTCCTGTTGTCACATTTACAATTGATTAGAACCCATTCTCTGGGCCAGTTTACTGGTGTGTTCCAGGTGTGTTTTAAACTCTGCTTCAGTGGTGCACAACATATGTCCCACAGCCGGAAGTAGCCATTCGGACATTATTATGACCTTCCAAGTCACTTGAGTTTCCTGATCAAGAGTTGCCTGGACATTCGTTCTCTCTCTCTCTCTTTCTCTCTCCCTCTCGTTCATTCTCCCTCTCTGTGTCTGTATATGCCAGGAGTATGAAGCCTCTAATGTTAATGTTGTCTTTGCATCCCGATACTTGCAGTTTTACCTCTATTATATATACACATTTCAATCCCATAATACAAATAAATCAAAGTAGTAATGCCTTTACCATGTAATGTATCATGCAGGTTTCAACTGAAAAAGGAGACCCTTTCTTTTTGTAATCAAATTCACACACTATTCAACATTTCAGTGAAAGAATGAATGCACCCCCTACTCTATGCCATTTGCAGGGTGATGTCTCTCAGGGGAGCAGGTTACCACCTGCATCCGGTAGATGCATCATTTACGTGGTACCTGGTGGAAAACATGAATCATAACTGAAGTGAGGCATTTCTCTGGTGCCTTATGCTCTAAACTGAGGCAGACGCCATGTCTCTTAGTTTTGTTTTTTACATAGCTGAGTAGATAGTGTGCTGTAGTGAAGTTCGAGGCTGCAGTGGGACTGAGAGTTATGGAAAAAGGCTGAGTGTCAAGAGAGAAGTTTAAGGGATAAATTGTAAACGGCAAAATCCACTTGTTAAGTTCTGAGGATGAAGTTTGAGGGGTAACAGTTAATGGTGAAGGGATGAGAGTGAAGTATGAGGGGCAGAAGTGATTGTGGGCTAAGTGTGAACAGTTCAGGTGTTCACGACCAAAGGTTAAGGGATAGGGCAATGCATGAAGGACTGATAGTAAAGGGCTGACAATGCAGTTGATATGCAGATGAAAGTCAGTTAGACGAAAGGGTAAATGGCTGAGAGATCAATGGAAAAAGGACAAAGAGACCAAATGGTAAGGGACAGTGAGACCATAAGCTAAAGGGAAGAAGTTGAAGGGCTGAAGGCAGGGCATGCAAAGAGAGAAGAGCTGGGGTCTGGGAGTAAAGCGATGAAGTGATGAAATCTAGGCGCAAACACGCCTCATCCACAGCCACGACTACAAGTTGGAATGTGTCAATCCATGTTATGCACCCTTCTCTTTAGGATATCACCTTCCTCTTGCTCATTTCTGCTTTCCCAAAAAGCCTTTTGTCTCCCATTACCTTCCAAGCAAACATTCATTGCACACCTTCTTTTTCAATATCTAATGACCTCAAAAGGATCAATCTTCCTAAAGTTTCATTTAGACCTCCTTGAAAACTCAATAGTTCTATAGTTATGCCTGCACTCCATCCCTTCATTTATACACCAATAACTCCCGCTACAACACTCTCCTTTCTTCCCATCCTCCTATATGTCTCTCATGTGTCCATGCCATCCCTAGGAAGGCTTAGACCATTCATAACCTTACCAACGACAAGTCCAGCAGGGGTGAGGCTAGGCAATCTTGTTCCTGTACTACCCCAGCCTCTGTCTCTCTCAGATGGCTTGATAGACACTGGTGGCCTGGACAGACCTAGGAACCTTGAATTGAGTGCAGGTCCACGATTAACATTGCAGAGGATCTCTATCACTTTGGAGGTGTGTGAACCCTGTTTCTTGTTGTGTCATGATGCCTACCCCCGGGGACCCAGACCAAGTCCAGCAATCCTGGAAACAGACATCAAGTTATTCTAAGCAAGCCCAACAACCCCTGCTAGGGGCTATTTGGGTCCAGTGCTGGCGCCTATGGCACCAGGCTCATATGGAGAGTCAGTCCTGGTGCCCAGGCTCATACATTAAAATGTACTTGATGCAGACCATGCTGCAAACTTAACTGATGCAGACTATGCTGCAAGAGCTCCAAGCCCAAAGAGGCTTGGAAGGGATTACTTTACTTAGGGACTATTTTTTACTCGGGCGGGGCTGGGGAGGAATACATACCTGGGACTACTTTGGAGGCTATTTAAACCACACTGAAGAGCAGCACATGCTTCGCGTTATTCTGCATCCAGCATCGTAACGCTCACCGTGCCAGCAAGTCTACATCCAACCTTCTGCCACGCCCGCCTCGAGAAAAGGTTAGAACAAGAGCAATACCTTTGATCCTTACCTGATTTCCCGATCCATCGCGCCTTCGAGCTGGAAGAAAGAAGTTATTTTATGCGCGTCACCTCGCCTGCTGCAGTGCCGCGCTGAACTCACCGGCCTTCGCAGCATCTTCACATTCCACTGCATCCTCCTATATGGTCCCGCCGTACTCTGGCACCTAAGGAGAAGACAAGAACAGCAAGGTGAGCCAAGGGGATGCACAGAGGAATATTAGTTACCCCCCATAGACTTACCTGATTTTACCACCGGGGGTACTATTCTTCTTCACGGGTCGGCGCAGCTTCCACTGCATCTTCGCCGAACCCCGGCCCCTAAGGGGAAACAAAAGGACAGCAAGGTGAAACAAAGGGACTAACAAGGGGAACCCTCCTCACCACAATAGACTTACCAGATTTTACCGCCGGAGGTATTATTCCCAGAGACTTCATACTTTCTCTCAGTGCCTGAATAAGGGAGAAAGCAACAGGTTACATATTGACATTATTTTATAGAACTGTGTTGGAAAATACAAATCCTGAAGAGGAACTCTTCATTAGGGTCAAGCTGCAACCTGCAAGGAATCGGACAAGAGTGAAAGTCAGGCATTTGAACTCTTACGAACTTTATACTTACGGCGTCTTGCCGGGAATCTCGGAGTCAATATTGTTCTGGAACTCACCAATTCCTTCGAGCCAGTGAAGCAACTGGTTATCAACCCGCCCCTGCGCTCAATGCAGGATGGAGAGCTCATCTTTTCAAACCATCAGGTGAGACTATAAGAGGGGACATCAAAGGTGATCTGTGGGGAGAACAGCGGGAGTGGGTGGATTTACGCTCAACTCCACGGGTGGTTAATTCCCTTTCTCCATTTGCAGACGAATATTCCTACGGGCCAAGCAAATGAAGCTAGGTGGGCTTATCCAGTCTGTCATCTCGGCCCTACGCATCACATTGGTGGAGACCGCAGCTGTCCAGTTCCGATCAACGCCTCTGTGGGAGCCAGGTGAGCGTAACAGTTGTTGTGTAATGTGGGGAGTTGAAAATACAAAGACAATTCTAACGAATCAAGTATGGTTTCCTTAAATGGATATCATTGTTGAGGATATCTTAAAACATTGTGTTGCTTGTCAAGTAACTATGTCTATGTGGTGCTATTGCCTGATGGTCCTTGGAATATAGTGGCACTTGATTTCTTCGGTCCACTTGAAGAAGGAGGATATCTTCTAGTAGCGATAGATGAGTATTCACGTTTTCCATTAGTTAAACATTTGGCTTCTACTGCTTTTCACCATGTTTTAGTAGTTCTAGAAGAGTTGTTTAGTGAATGGGGTGTCCCGAATGTTGTCAAGACTGATAATGGGTCACCATTTCAAATTCATGAATTCCACAAATTTGCTGCTCATCTTGGGTTTAGGCATCAGAGAATTATACCATTATGGCCACAAGCTAATGGTATGGCTGAAAGATTCATGGATACAGTAAAGAAAACTAGACAGAAAGCATTAGTGGACAACATGTCAATGCCTCAAGCGATATCTCAGATGTTGAGAAGCTATCGTAATACTCCTCATGAAATGACTGGATATACACCTTCTAGTTTAATGATTAAATATAAACCTCGGACCAGGCTTCCACAAATAGAAGATTACACTCCTGTTGAGGATGATGAAATCAGAGAAAGAGACCAGATAAAGAGGAAGAAAATTAAAGAATGACCTGATCTCAAGAGACATGCACGTGAAAATACTCTAAAAGTGGGAGATTCTGTTTTAGTGAAACAAAGACAACGTAGAAAACTGGATTCTAGATATAGGTCTTTGCCATTGAGGATTGTGGAGATCAAGGGCCCTATGGTAACTGCTATAGGGGATGAATGTGAGATAACAAGGAACGCTTCATTTTTTAGAAAATGATTTTGTGATGGAAATGATGAAAATACAGATGAATACATGATCAATGGACCTGAAGATGACAGTTTTCCTTTTGATGATGATGACTCTATGGATTTTGATCCTGTGTTAGAAAATCCTTTGTTAGATGAGTCTACTGGTCATAAAAGTCCTGAATTACAAGATGTTGTTTTAGGAAATCGTCCATGTAGGGTGAGTCGGAGACCAGCCCGTTTAATTGAGCAGATGTAATTGTGTACCTGCTAATCTGTAAGAACAAATGTACTTGTTACCTTATAGAGATGAAACAAGATGATAAGTAAGGGGGGGGTTGTTGTGTAATGTTATTTATGATTAATAATGATATGTTGCTAGGTTAAGGGGAATTATAGAATGATGGCCATGGAATGTGTAAAGGAATGGTTGGGGACATTTCTGGAATGTACCCAGTATTCATGTTGACTTTAGATAAAGATAGATGTATATATAAATGGCTCCTGAGTGGTTTATATAGAAATGTACTAAAACACTGTGATTGTTATTAATTAATAAAAGGATACCCATCTCAGGAAGGGTAATCTGCTAATCAGATTCCCATTTCCTAAAATTTATGCAAAAAGCATAAGTCTACAAATGTGAATGTGGATTGTTTCCTTCAAGGAGGAATTACCAGGTCCTCCAATGTTGGAATGACCAGGTTATTCCTCATTGAAGGAACCCGGTGCATGGCTTCCTCTATACTCGTAATGAGGCCCATAGTCTTTTGGAACAGGAGTGCATCTCTTAAATGCAGCCCCTGAACTGCAGAGGGTTGGAAGAGGGAGCTTCTTGCAGCTGGAGGAAGGTTCTGCCATCTTGTTTCTCACTACATTTGTCTTTCCTTCCTATCCATTCGACTTCCTGTAGCACAAAACACTTTGTTTGTGATGTCGGAAAGCAATGTCCACTTGTTCTAAGAACAGGGACTGGACCTGTAAAGCACATTTGGGATGTTGCCTTTAAAATATTGGATCTCCCACTGCTTCTTTGATTCATGTGTGGACTTTAAACCTTCAAGAATAGTTCATTGGACCTCTCTGTTCAAAAACAGTTCCTTCCAAAGCCCTCCATCAGTAGTGAAGACTGAGTGTCCAAGGTAGAGGAGAGCTCTGCCCACTAACCATCCCTAGGGCACTTTGATGATGTGCTCCTGGAACAAGAGCTTTGTCTAGGAACTCCCAATGTTATCCAGGACTTTACAGTGTTAAAGGACAGCTGCAGTTGTGTGCCAGCCTCCCCCATTTCCTGCAGCCAGATACCCATCTTGTCCCTGAGACTCTAGAGTAGGACGCATAGCACCTGAGAGCCGGACAACCAGGATTCCTGTGTTTTTGCCATCAAACCAGTACAAACTGTGAATCAAGCATGCTTAACCCAGTCAAACCAACAGGACCCTCTGGAGCTTCATTTAGCACTCACATCATCTATAAACCGCATATTGTACCTTTTGAGCCAGATTGCCATCATACTATGCCAGCTCAAACCTGAAGCTCATCATTGTACCCACCACCTTAGATCTACCTACCAAACCACCAGTATATTTGTTGCCGAGCTTGATGGAGAGTCAACCAGACCCTGGGGGATCCTTTGAACCCTGGCCATCAAACGTTTCACCGAGCCACGAGACTGGAACTGCATTGCCAGTCACCAGCATGTATGCCACCAAACCAACTGTCAAACCAAACTTGTTGGCCATCATGATCTGAATTGCACTCATTGCCAACTCGAGTTGCTGTTCAAACTTCCATCATCTTCGCTGCCAATCTTTACCATCAGTTAAACCGACCATAGTGGCCTCATCATACTGTGACCCTTGATGCAGCATTGGACCACACATTTCGAACCTGCAAAACCGCCCATGGTGGCTGTTATGATCTGCACTTCTTCAAACTGCAATGCACTTCAGCTTGAACCCAGCTCGACACCTGCTACCCATTTGGAACCATGCAACTGATGCATTCAAGCCTGATTCAAGCCACACAAACAGTACCAAGAAGTCTAGTTTGATACTGTCGAACTTACAAGAACTGGGGAAAGGTATTATTTACTCATAACTGCCCCTTTCATCCAGCTTTGGGCCCTAGAGACTGGTTAGATAATGTTGACCCATGTTTGCATACAAGAACATAACCTTTTAAAGAACAATGTGTTTTTAATTGCATCTCCCCTTGATTCATTACCCAGAGTGTAACATAATTCTATCTGGGCACATGGGCACATTATATTTTCTTTCCTCAGAGGTCGAATTCAAGTTTATTAAAAACATATATACATATGCATAGTTTAGGCAAATATGAAAAACTAAATGCTTAAACGTGTTTTCAAGTGACTGTTCCAGTGATGTTAAATAAGACCAGGTTTAAACAAGAAAATATTAATTAAAAATATAGTTGTGAAGTTTAGGATCATAATTAAAAATGTATGACTTTATTTTATATACTATTTCGTAAGGTGATATACCCATCGGTGGATCTCAAGTGTGGAAACACTGTAGCACCATAATGAAGAAGTTGGCTCTTGGCAAATATGAGTGGCATAAGGAACCCTGTTCCACACTTCAACATTTACAATATTACCAAAAGTGTCTAGTCCTATAAAGCATGGACTATGGATTCGAGTAATCCTCATTGGAGCACGTGGCTGAAGAAAGGGTCATGCCCTGTGTTAACAACGAGTTTTCCGTCTACACGAGGGGTAAAACGTAAGCATGTGTCTTTCACGTTGCTAGTTCACAAAGGTAAAGAGACTTGGGCTCACACACTGCAGAGAGATTATAATCCCCTATTGAATAAATCATGTATGCATACAGTATTAATGCTAAAAATGCCACAACTGCTTTGATACCAGCTGCTCAATCTTGGCCGTCTCAACAACAGTCATGAAATGACCAGCCAGATTGAACGTGTGACCTCTTGGTGGACTGGTTATGTAGTACTGCGTGGAGGCATGCTCTGGAACTGTCTGTTTAGTTCGAGGCAATAAAACAAACTCTAAGCCCCACCCAAATCGATATTTTCCTAATATTTATAGAAAACACCAGAAACGGATCATGTCTTTCTGTTGTGTTTTTTTTTGTCATTAATGGCAGAGTTTTAAACATGTTTGAATATTACCTGCATTTAAAGGTCCTTTCACACAAGGACAGGCTGCAGAATGTAACTCAAAGTAACTCCCCTCATGTATTATGAAACAAAAGCACCTTACTTCCGCCATTCTGTCTTGCAAGCACATCTTCTAAACTTGGGACGCATGCTTGGATGCTCCCCTTTGGCCTCTTAGCTCCGGGGTCAGGCCAGGCTCAGTAGGGATCAACTTTGCTGGAGAAGCCTGAGCAGTGGTTGCTTTTCTCCTTAGGTGCCATTTTCCTCAATCCAGGCATGGGCTCCGCCTAGAACAGGAGAGCGCTCAATCCAAGCCTGTGGTTGAGGTCCATGATCACTTAAGCAAGCCATATTACGAAATTATTTTTCAATGTTATGAAAGGTCATGGACAAGACATTGAGGCCAGGAAGCAGGGCTCTACAACAGTGGTGGCTGGGGATTTCTATTTTAATTGGGCAGGCGTAAACAATTCCTTTGAATATGTAACAAGCAAGCATTGAGATGGAGCCTGAACTAAAGTAGGATGTTTCAGGGGCTTGTTCCATTAAGAAATGATTTTAAAGCAGACTTTTATTGAGAAATTGGGTAAACAGTCATGCAGTTTACAATTGGTATTGTAGGATAAAGCATGAAATAGTTCAGTACATGTCAAGTCACCAACAGTACAACATGGATATTTTCAAATACATTTTCATGATGACTTTGCCAACATTATACTTTATTCTGCCAGTGTAAATAAGCATGTACAGGCTGATTGTGCCCATACAGGCCAATGCTCTCTACACCAATACATGACAGTTTCCCTGCATGAGAACATACTCATATTTGCTTCACTCATAATGCTAGTAATTATACTACATGAGAGAAAGTCCATGCTGGCTCTGCTAATAAATGCCAGTATCCCCATGTAAGAAAACACTCCTGTTGGCTTTGCACTTAATGCCAGTAAACAATAGTATGTCACAGGAAGAAATGATGTCTATAAGGTCTGCACCAATGTAGGCCAGTATGGTCATGCAGGAACACTCATGTTAGCATTGTCCTAAATGCAAGAATAAAATGATATACCATTGTAATACAAAATGTTCTTGAAGGCTGCCCAAATGCTCACCTCCCCCATATGTATGAACCCATGTCATGCTGGCTTTGTCCTTAACAGCAAGTAAACATGCCATGTCTTAGTACGACAACATGCCTAGACTGGTTGCACCAATGTAGCCAGCATGGCAACATAAGGGCACTCATCATGTTGGTACTGGTTGTAGTACCACAGAAAAAAACAAGGTTCAGTAAGTAAACACATCTTAGCTGGCTGCATAAATGTTCCCCACACTCCATATAAGAATCATCATCATGTCAGTAAAATAAAGCCATGCCTTAGTCATAAAAAAGAGAAATGTGTGTCCAAATTGGTTGAAGCAATGTAGGCGAGCACTGCCACATAATGACTGTCATGCTGACATTAACTCTTGATAGAAATTGCCATGCCATAATAAGAAAACCAAACTAGAATGGTTGTACCAATATAGGTCAGCATGTCTACTTGAGAACAGTGATCATGTTGTTTTTGCCCTTATAGCCATGAAACAACGCCAAGCCACAATAAGAAAACATGACTTTGCTAGCTGAACACTGATGATGTCTACATCACCCTTAATACTAGAATAGAATTGAATGGTGCAGTAAGAAAACATGTCCTTGCTGGCTGCACAAATACCCATATCCCATATGTAAGAACACTCATTAAGTCCACTTTGACCTTAACACCAGTAAAAAATGCCATGTCAGAGAAAGGAAATGTGCCTCTGCTGGCTGCACAAATGCTCCAAACCAAATGTGAGATCACTCATTGTGTTGACTTTGCCCTTAGTAAAGTTATAAAATGCCATGCCACAGTAAGAAAACATGTCTATACTGACTGCATACACCAACGTCCTCACATGCCCCAGCCTCACACTCACACATACAAACATACAGCTAAATAAGAACATGCACCATTTTGCCCATGCCCTTAATGATATGCCATAGTAAGAAAAGATGTTCATGCTGACTGCATACACCAATACCCTCCCTAGCTACAGCCACACATGGACAAACACATTCATACACCTTCACACAAATATTCATGTGAGAACATACATAAATTTGCTTTTCCCCTAATAGCTTTTGTAAAATGTCATACCATTGTAAGAAAACATATTCTTGCTGGCTGTGTACACCAATGTCCTCACAGGCAACAGCCTTGCACGCTTACACAGATTCGTACACGATCACACAACTAGTCATGTATTCATTCAGCTTATCTCAAATGGAATTATGTGCATGTTTTCCCAGAACATTCACACTACATTCTCATTCTCATTCACACATGCACTCACGCCCAAACACACCATTCACACTGCACTATCATACACACACATACACAGACAACCCTTCACATGCAAGCATGACTACACACACATATGACAACATACACATACGTTTTTATTTCTTGCCTGTAGCCCTCCAGCTCCAAACTTGATACTGCTTTGTAGACCTATGGCTCCTGGCATGGGAAACGTACAAAAATGTCGCCCCTAACACTGCGACCATATCATTACTGCGCCTTTGCTCTGTACGGCTGGGGTTGTGGGGGTAATGAAGAAAAAAAGAAAGAAAGAAAAAAAAGTGTTAGAAAAAATGGACTGGACCCTGGCCTTCATATACCAGTGAATTTAAGGCCAGATTCACAAAGCTTTTTCCAATGTGACGGCACCATTATAAAACACTTCTGTGAATCAGAGCTTTTAGTCTCTAGTTGGACTGGACCCTGGCCTTCATATACCAGTGAATTTAAGGCCAGATTCACAGAGCTTTTTCCAATGTGACGGCACCATTATAAAACACTTCTGTGAATCAGAGCATTTAGTCTCTAGTGGAAGACAGGGCACACTAGTCCCCTGGTGTCTGGAAACGGCACTGAAACATGTTCAGCTCTTAGCTGGCCTTTGCTTCACAGTTCAGACTCCGAACCTGCAGCGTTTGCCATTCTCATGATGAAAGTGTACGTAGTGATCTGGAATGAACTTAGTTGTCTGAAAATGCAACTGCTCAGTCAAAGATTCAATGAATCTAGCAGAAGAGGTGGGCTGCCTAACAATTCACCATTTGACATTTTTTCTTTCCAGCTATTTTCATAAAAGCCCTGCTTTTCCCAAGAGCAACAAATGCGGTTCCTCCAGCAACAAGTGACACATAAATAGCTGAGAACAGCACTGTGCATTTTGAAAAGTCTGTCTTTTCAATGCTAAATTATTCATTAAGCTTGAATTAGACATCAGTAGCTGTCAAAATCATCTAAATTTGTGTGTTTCTATGTTCCCTGCATATGCTGCTCATTAACACCTTCCCTGTGCAAAGTCTGCACACACCCACGTGTCCAGAAATGACACTACAGAATGAAACGTAGCATAAAATAGATCAGACAGTTAAACGCTCCACCCAAGGTTCGGAAAGTTCATGAAAACATGGGTAATAATAACTATTTATAATGGGATTATAGGCAGGGGGAATCCGGCATTAGGTAGGTGATATTATTTACATCACATTCACAATTGCTCTTTGTGTCCTGCTCAATTTCCCTCAGGAAGGTGAAAGGCTGAGTCGGGGAAACCGGGATTAAGACTCGGGGGATGCAGGTTTCCAGATGAGGGTCCTCAGATCACACTGTCTATGAAACGTGTATGGAACACATAGAAAAATAAGAATCAAACTAATAAATGCGCCAAAACGTTATACAATCGGTATGAGGCCTTCCATGGTTTAAGTCTTGACTAACTTGCAATTGTATTCGAAAAAGGTGCAGAATCTTTGAACGGTCGGTGCTGCATTGACTTGGCAATTAAGGTCGACAGAATTAACAATTCTTGTCACAAACATCAACATGGTGTTAATTTTCGGACTCATGTTCTGTTGGGCAACTGCGTCACATTGTGGATGGACTGAGACCAAAGACATACAGTAATTCAATGGGTGCCATTACTTGTGCTTCTGAGGCTGTACTTAGCATAGAATGGTAGCAACCGGACAAGTGAGACTACACCATGCATGCATGAAATATTCTGCATATTATTTATTCATTAATCTATTCATTCAATTATTTTGTGATTTTTTATAACAGCTTTCACCATAATTAAGGTCCCAATGCGCATTTTGTTGAATGCCTTGAGAGGGACTGAAGTCCGAAAATGTGGCTGAATTTGGGAGGTGATTATATGCCTGTGTGCATTTCAGCCATTCAAGCTATGTGAGGGTGGTCAGGTCCTGCTAGTCACCCATGTCTAATTGGAGTGTGCATTGGTGCAGCAGAGGTAAACCATGGACTAAAGAGGGGAAAGGAGAAAGAGAGAGATGTGGGAATCTGCAGTTCGGATTTTTGTCATTAAAAGTAGCTTCATTCGTATGGCAGAGGGGATGTGCAATAATGTGTGTGTTAAATGTGAGTGCAGGGTATGTTGAGTGAGTCCATTCCTTCCCGCTAAATTGTGAAGATGTGGTGTGCAACAGGAGAAATGGGTTGACTGTACAAACAAGATCTACTTGCTGTGTTCCATCTACGTACAAGGAGCAGTGCTACATTTCACAGCTGATCTAAGTGCTACATGAATGCATAATACTAACCCTCTGACTAACACAAACGGGCTAAAAGCAAGATAAGGCTACCTTACACAATTAGGCTAAATGCAGGATATGGCTATCTTAAACAAATAGCTATTGTATAATAGGTAATATTTAATAAATAGGTGGTGTTTTAATGGAGTATGGTAATGGCTGTACTCCCCGTCCACCCCACACTTACCTTATCTGTTACTGTAGATAGTCTGTGTGAGGTGTCGCAGGCGAGGATGAGCAAACACAGAGTGGAGCTGCTCAGTAGGGAGTTGCCATTTGCCTCTGGCCCTTAGCAGAATGCTGTCTGTGAGGGCCGACGAAGAATGATGTTTCCTCGTCATGTGAACAAGGACACAGGCCAATCAGAAGAAGTGAAAAGCAAGCAGGGGCCTATGGATGTGTAACTGAAAGCCAGGGAAAACTATTGACAAAGGACATGACTCCCTCAGCCAAGTGTTTTCAGTATGGGATGAGAGATGGAAAAAGAACTGAAACAAAGGAATTCTCTGCCAAGTAAGTCCTCTCTAGAAGTTGAACCAGCACAAAAAACTCATTTTGAAATCTCACTAAAAACACAGACAAACCCCCCAAAAAGACCCCAAACAGGCTGGATACCTCTTGCCAAGTGCTTGCTGTACAGGATGTCTAAGGATCACTAATTGCAAGCCAGGCAAAACCACAGACAAAGGACAAGCACCCCAGCATAAAAAAAATTGGAAACGCCACTAAAAACACAGACAACCTCCCGCCAAAAGATTTTCCTTTGCTTCCTTCCTCCTGAAAACCTGTTATTGTATGCACTCCAAGCTGACTTTAGGAGGCAAGTAAAGCCCTCAGCTTTACTTAACTTGCATTTCCTCATCTTTTCTGGGGAGTCTAGACAGCCCTTTCAATCATAAGTACTGGGAGAACCATAGAGATGATGTTTTCAAATGGTACGCATGACCTTAGTATAAAATGTGGTTGGGCTACTTTGTTGCCCTATAACTTTGTCATGTACAACATTACTGTTGCAAACAGTGTGTCCAGTATAGGTTGGTGGCAAGGGATGATTTTCTGCCTTCTTTGTGATTCTTGTGTGCATTTTACCGGATAATGCCATTTTAGAGTACCATATAATCTAAAATGGCTGTGCCTCAAGCATTTAGCCTGTTCTGGGTCTGAAATCACCACATATGTAAAGCCCTTTTCCAGACAAAGTGGCTGTGTGTGATGACGGATGTGGGGGCTGGGTCTGTCTGGACCCAGTCTACATCCAAGCCAAAGTATGTCCGTTGCTGGACCAATGTATTAACCAGAGGCTGTCCATGATTGGACAACCCGTGCCCATTTGAATTGTGCAGATTTGTACCATTAGTAGGCTTAGGGGAGACTCCTGTCCAAATCCTGTAAAAAAGGAGGAGGACTACTACAGCCATTCAACAGATCATTGGAACAAAGGCCCCTATGAAGAAGTGCATCCCACTGATGACCAAAAAATGACCATTGATGCTAAACAGCATCAAGTCAAGGTGAACCCCTGCTCCTCTATGCATCTCCTGAAGTACCTATACAGTGTTTTGACCTCTGGATCAATAGGGAAAAAGCTGTCATGACCGCTGCTGAGGAATCAAAACCTGCTGAGCCTTCAGAAGCATCCCTGGAACTGCTGACTAGCTGGAATGAAACTTGATGCTGGAAGGGACCTCTGACACCCCCTGCACCAGCACTTTCCTGTGCTGGACAAAGACTAGAAGTAAGTGGTCCCAGCAGATTCAGGAACCCCTGAAGTGGTTGCAAATCCTACTTATGCTCTCCCGCGCAATAGACGTGTATGGGCACAACATCGTTACCCTACCTCGCTTGGCGGTGTTCAGTGGGCGTCTATTTGAGTTCCAGTAGAGTGTTGGGATTGGGAGAGGTACCTACAAGAATCTCACTTACCTTGTTTCTGTTTCTGCAACATTGACCTACAAAAGTTAGCTTTGCCAGCTCTTATTTGTAAATCACAAAGTGAACCCTCCAGACTGTACAACAGGATTCTTGTGGAATGGTTGATCCTTAGGGATCCATGCCCCATCTCCTAGAAGGGCAGGATCCATTAAGAACTAGGGACTTGAAACTAGGTTCTTTTTTCTCTTTTCTAACAATGTAAGTACCTGTCCCCAACTGGTTGTAAAATGCATAGCTCTTCTTCGCTTGCTTTGGCCTACACAGTGAAGAAGGAGCCCAGATCCTGCCACCAACCCCCCCCCCCCTTACCCCACTGAATTCATGACTAGACTGAAGGGCAGAAAACAACAAAATCACCCATTCTACTTCGAACAAATCCCAAGTGCACCTATTATTGACAAATACGTTGAGAGGTATCACCTCAGCCAGCCATATAGACCAGGTGCGGTACTTTTCATGTGTGGTTGAAGAACCAAAGGCCATGGTCAGAGGCACATATATGGACAGCTTGGACTAAAGCACAAAGAAGTCATGTTGCTGACATCGTTAAAGACACCACGACATAGCAGTGTTAGACATTGAGCACACATGCCATCCGCACTTCGGGTCACAAACGCATACTCGACTGCATGAAGAACATGAACATACAGTTCTACAGTTAGAGGACAGATATACATACATACTGGCATTGCCTTTATTATTTTTGCCATTAGCCAAGTGCAGCACCATAGACACCACAAGGCACAAGAGATCCAGAACAAAGCTGCTTGCAGATTCTTAAATGCAAATAACCCTTTGGAACTGCAGGAGCAACTATGGGACCTGACAGAGCCAAGTGTGACTAACCTATGAAGAATATAGTATAGAATGGACAATGTAGAAACCGTACTATAAGGTTTAGGAAAATTACAGCAGGCCTCACACCACTCAGCAAGGGACAAACTGAGCTGATTCTGGATGGACAGAGAGTAAGACTGTGAGACAGAACCTGCAGCCAAGATCAAGAGGTATGGATGACATTCCAATCACCAGACGACAAAGGGGCCGGCTGCAGGACTACATCCTCATAATTCAGAGTTGCAGAGCTCAATTTTGTGTTGTCCAAACACGTGATACACCTGAAGCAGACAAAGGTCAGTGATCAGTGGTAAAAAAGGAGAGCCGATCGCAGGCAGCCAGACATGGTCTGCAACAAGTATGCAAGAAGTGTTGCTCCGAACAGGAGAATATTCTCATAAAGCAATGGTGGTGCACACAAGTCACAAAACAGACAGATAGTCTGTCTCATCCATGAAGAGGTACACATTGAGCTGAGAACCATTTTGGGTCCCAGGCCTGGGGACGTCAGCTCTAGCCAATCACAGTTTTGTACCGTAGGGGTGGGACGCAACGGGCGAGAACCAACCATAAGTCCACAACACTGCAACAGTGTTATAGATAGTGAATTTGGGATGGAACAGGCCAGCAACCTGACATGGAAGAACCAGTACAATAACATATATATGTACCCATATAGGTTATTATGCTCCTGATGGTCAATCCCATGCTGCAACAGGTTTTTGGAGAGAGGCCCAGGTAATGACAAAGCAGTGACACGTTTGTTAGACAAAAGTGGCCTGCGGGACATTTGGTGTGTGACATGCTGGAAATTCCTGAGTTCTTGTATCAATGCCTGCTGGTTTTTGGCTGTAATAAACCACAGTTTGAATTTACCATTGACTGAGTCGTCTGTGTATTCTGGGGAAGGGTGTTGGGCCCTCCAAGTCCGCTCTGGCATACCTGGGAGTTCTCTCCAACAAGTTTGCAGCAGAGTGGATGGTTGGCTGTACCAACCCGGCACCAGGTTGTCTCCTCCACTGCAGAACCTGAGAGGCTGCAGGACCCCTTGCATATTTCAAGTTGGAAATCATCCTGCCTGAAGTCATGAAGGAGTCCAGGCAGACTAGGAAGCGGAAGTGAGCACCTTCTGGGGGAGTCGGCAGGCGAGCAGTGCCAGCAGACCACAGAGTCTAAACAAATATTGACCCAGTCGAAATGGCAACTGCAGGTGTGAGGGAGTGTATTGAGTATTATGGAGTATTGTGTAGTATCATCGAGTATTGTCAAAGTATTGTTTAGTATTGTCAAAGTTAGCCGGGACAGGAGCATATGTAGATGTCTGTTTTCTATGTTTAGGGCACATTCGGTTTTAAAGGTAAACGGTTCTGGTGAATATCTTATACTACTGACTTGAGGACACGGATGACAGAAGATATGTAAATTGTGGTTTTGCTGGGGGTTGGGCGTTTTAGCCGGGGTCATAGATGACAGTATCCCTGTAATGGTTAGCAAAGGAGCTGGCCTATATTGCGGAAGGTGAGTCGACTGATTAAGTCTCTAGGAGAGAGACGTTTTGCACACTAGGCAGCACAGTGAGTACAGTTTGATTGCAAGAGAATAATGGTATACTCGGCCTGGCGGTGGGAAGACAGCTGTGGGGTTCAAGTGTGTGGCTTGAGAGTAACAGGTTCTAACAGTGTACGTGCTGCACTACCATGGTTATTAGATTGGTGACATCACCTGTAGGGTTTCACATAGGACACGGAGAGCATGAGACCGTGAGGAGCTATTATTGGAAAATAGAGATGGGCATACAAGGTGAACAACTGGTGGTGTGCACAAGGGACATTTGCAAATTGCGGGTGTGCATGTAGAAGTAGTGGTTGTGATCGAGTGGTGTGATGAGCACATCTGACGAGTTGTGGAGCAAGAGAGGCTCACAAAAACCAAAAAGTACTGTCATTATATTGCAACTTTTTTCCCTGAACAACTGACTGTCGAAACCCTCGACTGGAGGTCAGGTAAAGGCACGAAAGTTGTTCCAAGAGAAGTGTGGGGGGACACGTCCCTTCAGCACTTGTGTAAGACACTGCCACCCTATAGGTAGAAGATTTGTAAATGAAGCATAGAATGGCCCAAAAGTACAGAGGCAAAATTAACTAAACCATGGCCACCTTGTGGAAGTTTCTCCAAAGACGTGCAGCAATCACTACTGACACATATACAGGGCACCTATAAGGGGAAGAAGGTAACAAAACACATGTCTATATTTGAATTGGGGTGCATGTTCCATGTGGGCGAGGAGGACGCACCGAGACCTCACTGAATGCTCAGCCAGCAGGAGGTGAAAGAGCCAGGTGATCATCCCTTTGCGCCTCCCCATGTCCCTACGAGTGTAGTATCCGATGACACAGACGATGAGCAAGGGATGTACCTTGCAAATTAAGAACAACAGAGGGGTATTCAAATCTGACACATAAGCTACCACCATATATGAAGAAGGAAGGACCGAAAGGTGCAGGGCAGCAAGCTAGCGAGTGAGAGATGAGTGGCGAAGTGCAGAAGGATGCGAAGGAGGGGCTCAGGAGCATAGCCACAAATGAGTGGATAGGACGGCAGATACTCCTGAAGTTGAAAGGGAAAACAGACGGGGAGGCAGAAGAGGCAGTTAAGGCAATGAAATGTTTGAAGGGGAGCAGCGAGGCATCAGACTGGGCTGAGATAATGGATGAGACAGACAGGAGGGTGAAGAGAAAACAGGGAGAGGAGGAGAGAAGAGAAGTTGTAGAGAGAGGATGGGGAACACAGGAAGAAGGAGGAGAAGGAGAGCATTGAAAAGGAAAGGGTGGAGAGGATTGAGAGGGATTGTAAGGAGAGGAAAAAAGCAGAATGGGAACATCGGGATAGAAAGACAAGGGAAGGGCAACAGATTGAGAGGCGAAGGGAAGTAGCAGAGCAAGAATAAAACAATTTTGTGGAAAGGGAACAGTGGATTTACGAGATGGAGAAAATGACAGCAGGAAATAGGTTAGCTCTGGGGGATGTAAAGGGACTCCTAGTGTCGATTTTAGGGGATGTCGCTGATGACGTGTGGAAGAGAGCGGGGTTCCTAGGGGTGTTGACACAAAACACAGCACACGATGGTCACCGTTTGAAAACTGCAGGACGGCTGTATGGCAAGCCCTATGGACACAATGCCCAGACACATCAGACATTGAGGCTATTATGTCCCAGAAAATGAGGGAAGATGACGACCCTGTGAAGTATATTCAGGAGATTCAAGAGATTTTGTGCCTTGAAACTCGAGAACCGTAGGACAAAAAAGTATCAATATTCTATCACATACTAGTACAGGGGCTGCCATAGCCCGTTCAGAGAAGTGTAAGGAAATTGGTAGGAATGGAAGCAAGAGGGTGGCCAGAAATACAGCTCATGATAGTTCACCATTGTAGGCTATGGAAGGAGAAGATTAAGAAGGACAGGAAGGTAGATGAAGCGGAATTGGTGCAGAAAAAACTATCCAAGTGCGCAATGGAAGGGGCGATACTAACCAGCACCACCCCACAGGGAAAACAGGATCAGCAGCAACCACAACAGCAGTTCACACCGCCCATGGAGGGAGGGCTCATGAGGCAAAGTGGTGCACAGCAAGGGTTCTGAGGAAGCGGGGGCAACAGAGAGGGTTGGGGTTGGGACCACAGATGCATCACAACCAAGGGGCTTTTCCAGGAGGGTTTGGAGGATATGGGCACCAGATGCAGTAGGGCCCAGGGGATTTTTCAGGGGGTTTCCAAGGGCAAGGGAGAGAGCCACCACAGTGTTGGACGTAGGGAAGTTAGGACACATTTCGAGAGTGGGTAGGAGCATGGGAATGCAGCAGAATCGGGGAGCACAGGGCCATCAGCGCTATCAAGGGGTTCAGGATGATTACTATACACAGGACCAACAACAGCAAGGACAGATGCAGGGCACACACCAGCAGATGACATAAGCACAAACCCAAATGCAGGTACCACAGAGGCAAGCACCGGTACCACAATACTTGCAAGCACCACAGATCAGAGGGAACATACAGCAGTTGGCACATATACAGAACAATGACGCAGCAGCACACGTGGACTCCATGGCAACGGTTCCCATCAGACATTTGGGTGGAGAAACCATGGTAGGAACAACCGCTTTACAGGGAATGGTATGTCCTTATACCCTCAATACGACACCCCACAGATGCACTGGATGTGTCCCATCCTGACGATCAAACCCAATCCTGCGGAGGAACCTTGCATAGGGGTGGCAATAGATGACAAAACGTATTCCTTTCTTGTTGACACTGGGGCAACTAAGTCCTGCATTAGGGAAGGAGCATTTACATTGCCAGACGATGCCATGAACACTCACAAATTCTCTTGGGCTCAGGAGGTGGTTCCTTTAACAGACAACATTTCACTATCTATAGGAGATCACGATCTATCAGTACCTTTACTTTACTAACAACAGACACCTGTAAACATATTGGGACGGGTCATTATGAGCAGACTGAACATGATAATTTCATTCACAGACAAGGGACTAGTGTTCTTCATGCCAGGAATACACATGCTCAATGTAAGACAGATTATTCAAGCCTACTATGGATTCACGGTACAGATAGGGCGCGAGTGGATCCATACATTTTCCAGTATGGGACTGACATTGCTATTGCATGGCCCCCAGGCATTGCAGGGAAGGTGTGGCGGGTTCCAAACTAATACCTATTCTGGCCTGAGCTACCATTGGGCGAGGAAGAGGGAGCCATAGTGCCATTAGAAATAAAGACAGTGGTTGCGAGAGAGGACTGGATAGCGGTACATGGGTTGGATGACACAGGACAGGCACTGAGAGCAGTGATCGCTGTGGCAGAAGGGTGCAGGTTGACCACAGTTACAGGCAAACAGCTACTCAGGGCAGAGAGACTGGAAAAAGAGACACTATTCGAAATGGGTCTGATTTACTGGCTAAGGATATACTACAGGGAAGTACCACAGAGGATGGCAATGCCACTGGAAGCGCCACCCCCATTCTGGGAGGTGGACAGGGCCAAGGTACCCAGCACCTTATAGACAACACGTCCCTATGATGTGGGTCAAATAAAGAGCATGGGCGGATGAAGATCGAGCTGAAACCAGGGGCAATTATTACCAAAAGTGAAACAGTACCCCCTAACTAACGAGGCAGATGAGGACATTTATGAGACAATCACAGCACTGATTGAGAGAGGTATTCTTGTACCATCAGAGTCCCCATGCAACACCATGTTGTACCCAGTGAGAAAGGCAAAAGGGGGCCATGATGTTTCATACAGGATTTTAGGCCTCTTAACCTTATTGTAGAAGCAGAATATACTTTAGTTACAAACCCAGCGACAATCTTGTGCAGAATTCCGACGGAAGCTGCCTGATTCACGGTCATTGACTTGAAGCTTCCATTATTCTCAGTACTGCTAAACCCAGACTCACAATACTTGACCAGTTTTATTTGTATTTGTATTTTATTTGTTTGTATAGCACACCAGGCCCAGGGGCAACCGGGCACATCACTTAGTTACAACATAGGAAAAACAGACAGAACCATAATTACAAACTTTACAAGTATAATACAGAATTTACAGGTATAATGATAGCAATGAGAGGACAAGCAGATTATATATACATGAAAAAATTGAGCAGAGAACCCAGAGCTAAATGTCCTGGGCGGCCAGCCAGGTTTTCGTAAGGTGTTTGAATCTCGGGAATGAGGGTTCTGCTCTAAGCTCATTAGGAAGCGTGTTCCAGAGTTTAGCTGCCAAGATAGGGAAGCTAATTCCACCTGTTCTTTGGAGATTGAAACATGGAACCTCAAGGCAGTTTAAATGAGCCATTCTGCGGGGCCTAATGGTGTTGTGGAGGGCAAATTGGTTGGCCAGGTAGCAGGGAGCTTGGTTATGAAGGCATTTGTGGGTAAGAGCTAGGGTTTTCAGGGCGATACGGTGTGGGACTGAGAGCCAGCAAATATTGCCTCTGCTGTCGGATATGTGTTGGCGCCTGGGAATGTTGAGGGAAGCTCTAATCGCATTGTTTTGGACAGTTTGCAACTTGTTTAGGTTGCTGCAATTTGTGCCTAGATACAGTGCATTGCAGTAATCAATCTTGGATAATACAAGAGTTCTGGCCAGGATGACACAATTGGTTGTGGAGAGGAAAGGGCGACAGGCTGTAATAAGCTTGCAGGTATATGCTGCTGTGGAAGAGACTGAGTTAGTTTGTCTGGTCAGGGATAGGGTCGAGTCAATGTAGATCCCTAGGGTTTTTGTGTCCTTGGCAGTTGGGATAATATTCCCATCGATGATGAAGGACTTGAACGCAGGGTCGAGTTTGGTAAGTTTTTGTGGCGAACCAAGAATAAGGAGCTCAGTCTTTTCATCATTAAGACAGAGTCTGTGTTGAGCCATCCATGCCTGGATGACCTGGTAGATGACATTGATAACTAGGGAGTCAGCTGTGTAGTCACCTGAGATAGGGATTAGTATCTGGGTGTCGTCGGCGTAGTTGGTGTAAGTGACACCCAGATAGTCCAAGATATCGAAGAGAGGTTTGGTGAACACGTTATACAACGTGGGTGAAACACAAGATCCTTGTGGCATGCCACAGGAGACAGGTGCAGGTGGGGCGGCTGCTAGTGGAGAGAACACACGCATAGATCTATTGTCTAAAAATGAGCTAATCCAAGTTGTTGCTTTATCAGAGAAGTGTGCAGCTGATTTAAGGTGGTGGCAGAGGATTTCATGATTGATGAGATCAAAGGCCGTCGAAAGGTCCAAGAGGAGTAAGAGAGCAAGTTTTCCTTTGTCTTTTAGATCTTCAATCTGTGTTTATAAATCTATGAGGGCAGTTTCAGTGCCGTGACGTGGCCGGAATCCAGATTGCCTAAGTCCAAAGAGTTTGTTAGATTCAAGGTAATCTTGAAATTGTAGATATGCTGCACGGTCAAGGATTTTTAGTAAAAACAGGACCGTGGTGATTGGCCTGTAGTTTGTGGGTATACTAGCGTCCAGGGTAGGTTTTTTCAATATGTATAGAAACCAGCAGTGGAAACAAACAATACTTCCTCAGGGGTACTGTGAGCCACCATCTATCTTTAACAGAATCATAAAGATGGATTTGAGCAATATACAGATGGAGAGCACAGTTTTGCAATACTCAAACAACATTTTTGATTTGCTGGGAGACAGAAGATCAGTATAGGCAGGAATTTTTCTTGTTCTCACACACTGACAGTGTAGTGATGAAGGCAGTACTGACACAAAAGATAAGGATGGGACCCAACCCAATAGCTTACTACAGTGAGAAGCTTAACCTAGTAATGAGAGGGCACTATGCATGCGAGCAAGCTTTGACGGCTGCCACATTTTCAGTGGAGAAGTCAGCAGCAATAGCCATGGGGTGCACTGCCACTTTTTATATGGAGCATGCCCTCTTTGCGATACTACAGAAGCCAAAGAGCACACTGACAACACAAAGAGTATCAGGGTACGAGGTGATACTATCAAATGCAGCACTGTAGACAGTGAGGTGCAGACTTGTCAACCCAGCAATATTCCTAGCAGATTCCCTACAGGTAGGAGACTATGCACATGACACACCGCAAACATAGAGATGTTCAGTGATATTCGCAAGGTAGAGGAGGGGGGAGGCGTACTCTACATAGATGGGTCTTCAACAATTGACCAGACAGATGGGGTCAGGCAGACAGGTACAGCAGTAGTATGATTGAAGGAAGATGGGACACGTGATGTAGTAGCCAGTGTGTGACTACCATCCCATTACTCAGCACAAGCAGCAGAACTAGCAGCCCTAATACTATCACTGCAACATAGCAGAGAGAAGGAGGTGACAGTGTAAACTGACTCTGCCTATGTGACATCCAGAGTACACTCAGGACTGTCACGCTGGCTCAGGAGAGGATTCAGAAGGGCGGACAGGACTCAAATATAGCATGCACTTCTACTGATCAAAGTGATTACTTATCAAGCAAGGATATTGATAGTGAAGTGCCAAGCACAAACTAAAGGGGAAGATCCCATTTCAAGAGGAAATGAAGAAGCAGATTTTGAGGCAAAGTGCAAAGCATATTTTGGGGTAGAGGCAGCTCCACAAGCTCGAGAGTTCACCAGGAACATGGTACTAAAGGAAGGGTATAATGAATTGCCAGAAGCACAGATTATGTAATTGCAAGGACCTGCACCCAGGGAGGAGAAGGGGTTGTGGACAAAAATGCAATGCACAATGTCTCTGACAGATGTCAAATGGTGGCAGAATAACACAGGGAACGTGGAAATGGCACTAGCGTTACTGAACACTGTACTAGCACAGTTGCATTATCCAACACACACGGGGAAAGAGGTAATTGCTGCCGGCATTGGAGAAACATGGTTCTGTCCTAATTTGGTGGAAAAAATGGCTGAATTTGTTAGTAACTGCTTGACATGAAAACAGTTTACGGCAGGTCGTACCTTGAGAGTTGTGAGAGGAGCCATACCTCGACCAGTAGGTCCATTCTAGCATTTACATGTTGACTACGTTAACATGATCCAAGTGTGCCAAGGGTACTGCTACATGATAGTGGTTGTGTGCCCATTTTCCAGGTGGATAGAAGCCTGTCACGGTTCCCATGCTAATGTCCTTAAAGTCCCTATGTTCCTGGTCAGGGAAGTATTCCCAAGATGGGGCGTGTTTGAGGCCCTGTGGGCTGACAATGGGCCTCACTTTGCCAATTAGATGTTCCAGCACATCACAGCATTGCTGGTCATTCAACACAAGTTTGCCTGTGTGTACCACCCACAATCCAATGGGGTGTGTGAACACCTGAATGGACTCCTGAAGGTGTGCATAGCCTAAACACAGCAGAGCACAAAGACAAATTGTCTTCACTGCTTACCTCTCGCTTTAATTGCATTGTCTGACTACCATTCAATGCCCCATGAGGTGGTGACGGGACAGAGCATGCATCTCCCACTGGCCCCTCCCACAACAGCGCTGAAAGACTGTGAGCATAGTGCAGAAGTGTTAGGACAGGAAATACATGAGTATATGACTTCCTTGATTGCTGGTGCCTCTTTTATCTCTCACCAGATACAACGATACCGGGGAGGCCCAGAAGACAGCGCAGAGAGCGAATGGGACAGCCCACCTCAAGACTACAGATTTAAAAACATAGTGAATGTAGGAGATATCATGCTCCTGAGGAACTTCGTCAGGTGCTGTGTGGGATGTCTTGACCCACTTTTGTTCGGCCAGGCGGCATCCCTGTGTTCTGATGCTGCCAGAAATGTCAAAATGGCCACAAAACCCTTGTGTGCGCCAAAACCTTTGAAAATCGCACTTTGCAACACAAAAAGATGGCTGCCCAATCTGCCATTCATGTTGTCAGTGGTGGAACAGAGATCTCACTCCTGAAACATGTCACTGGGCTGCCCAACAAGTAAAAATGGAGCACAAAGAGAAAAGCAGTGCTTTGCTGAAAGGAATCCAAAATCTTGCTTTTTAAATCCTTTTTTCTTGGTTGCTGAAACTGCAGAATGCTGGTACAAAACACCCTCAAACATCCAATATTCTTGCGGGGTGTTACAATTCACTTAGTTCAAGAAATCATTGTGATATTACAATGTCCTGGAAAGCTGAATTTGTCAAAGAAACATCCACAGCAAATGTCGCCTGCCTGTGGAATCTGTCAAAATCTGGGCGCAGTACCCTAGGACGCCTAAATGACAGCTGTCAGAAGCCTGCATGAGAAACTGTTAACTGGTACAAACTGAAATCAAATGTTTGAAAACTCAGTGGCTGTTACTGAGAGTAACTTATGTTGTAACTGTTTAATCCCATGGCAAAAGAACACCTACTGCACAAACTGTTTGTCAGGGGTGAATGAGCTGAGCAGGATGAGAATGTTTGTCTGGAGGAAATCAAACCACAAGCCACTGCCACAGAATCAGATATATGGCAGGATCAGGGTCCATTACACCAGGCACTTAGTGAGCTGTATATGGCCCCAAGGGTAAAAGAAGAGCAATGTAAAATTGCCAAAATAGCAGCGTACCTGTACCTCCACATTAGAGAAATACAGGAAAAATATGCAGGAAACCTATACCTGGCAAAAAGGCAAGTACAATCCATAGAGAAGGTCCAAACTGATCTGGACTCTGCAGAGCAAAGGCTACAAAAGAGCCAAGAATCAGAGAGTGAACCCAGACAGAACCTGACAAAAGTAAAAGAAGATTTGGATCTCCTGCAGCAAGAGAGGGTAGAGCAGGATACCAAATTACGGACACTGCAAAAAAAGTGCCAAGAAAGGTTAGATTCTCTACTACAGAGCCAACAAAACCTGGAACAGCAATTAAATTATAATAGGGCCTGCGCAGGGCAGATAATCGCCCTGGAAAATCAGCTTGATGAGATAAAAGAAGAAAATAATACATTCATTCTTAAAGACCTTGAATCCCAAACAGAATTTGATGAAGAGCGCCAGAAAGCAGGTGCATTCAAAAAACAAAGGGACGACCTGGCTGCACAGAGGGGCACTCTAATTCAGGAAAGGGACACCTTAGGCCAGGAAGTCAGTTATTTAAAAACCAAGATGGAAGAAAATCACCTGGCCCTTCAGGGTCTGGGTGAGCTCAAAATGGACTATGGAAAACAGTTAGAGCACACCAGAAGGGTGGAAGATGCTCTAGCAAAGAATGATCAAGCTAGGGAGGATCAGACTCGGGAGGTGCCCCTCCTGCAGAAAAAATTGTCCCAATACTCCAAAATTTGGCAGGAAGCACAGAGAGACAGTGAGGCTCTCTGTGAGAAAAATGACAGGCTCCATAGACAAGTAGCCATGCAGGAACAATTAATAGAGACCAGTAAGGCCTTAATAGAAGAACAAAAGGGTCAGATTCTTGCAGGCCAAGAGGGAGTAGGAGCTGAGAGAGATGAGGTCAGATGGGGGAGGGAAACCCCGGAGCATAACCTCAGGAACCCTGCCACCAGAGACCTCAATCTCTTCAATTCCATGGACTCTGCCACCCCATGTCCACTGGCTCACATGAGCCAAAGGCCATGGGGATGGTAGACTTCAACCCAATGAGGAATATGGGACTAATAGATTAGCGCCTCCCAGAAATGGATGGGCGGGCATCTATGTTTGGGTTCCCAAGTGCTAGGGCCATCTTCTCTGATCAGGGAGAATCCAGTTAGGGGAGAATCAGAGAAATGGATCCTCAGAAATATAACTTACCCAGAGATTGGTGGGGAATTCCATGAGAGTATGCCTACTAAGAGCATACTAAACACCTTTTCCCAGCTAGGACAGTGGAGGTGGTACTCAGCCAATCTTGGGAGCAAGGAAGAGCCAGAAAACTCTTCTGAGCACCACAGGACCGAAGAAACTAGGCCCCCACATTCTGCCAGACATTCCCAAGCTCACAAAATCCAGAAGAGCCTAGAAGACCAGACAGCCACCTCTGGAAGCAGTGCCTCTGAATCAGTTGATGAGTGGACCAGGGTGACCCGAACTAAAAAAGCCAGCAAAGTCAACAGGGCTTTACTCAAGGATCCCCTAAAACAAATAAAATCTATTAGGAGCGTCAGTACGCCCTACCAAAAGAATGCAAAAATATTCGGTTTGGGAGCACCTTGAGCTATTTGAACAGATGATGGAACTTCCCATATGAAGGACAGCCAAAGCTGTATACAGTATGTAAAGTGGACATTTTCTCCTGAGTACTCCAGATTCTTTGTGGGGCTGGAGGATCAGAACCATTCTTGGTGGTCCACCTATAGGGCGGCCATCCTGAAACATTTTTCCATTCATAGGAACCCTCAAGAGGCTCGCAAGGCAGCCTACAAATGTGGGGAAGACCAGGACCCACAAGAATCTGTTCAGGAATTAAAACGTGCCGTTGCTCAGACTACTAGAAGGGTGCGCTCTGACAGTAAAGAATTTGTGGTCACCTTCTTTCATGCTCTCCCTAAGTATATTATGACCCAGCTAGTGAGGGACTTTCACGAGAAAAGATCACAAGAATGGGTCATTGGACAAGCAACGCGCATCTATGAGTTGCAGAAGCCGTTAGAAAATAAAAATAGTAGCAAAAGCCCCAAAACAACCAACACCCCTGCTGCTGCTAAGGTGGTGCAGGTGAAGGCTGCTCCCATTTTAGATCTAGAGATGGAGGGGCCTAAGAATCTTCCCACACAGAAAACCCAGAAGGCCCTCGGGCCAATCCCAAACAGGGAGCCAGGGTGGTAACCCCACAAATGGGACACCTAACTCCCCTGACTACATCAGCCCACGCTACAAGGGAAATAGACCCATCCTGGGCGATGTGTGGACTCCTCCAGCCCAAAGAGGATCCAACCAGACAGCAGGAAACCCAGGGAACTTCCCTCCTCACTTCCCCCAGGAGGGCAGTAATCCCCCAAATGCTGGACAAAATTTCTTTCCTAGGTACCCGCCAAATTTCAACCCCAAAACAACCCATCCTTCTTTCTCCACCTTCCTGAGTCCAGACAGCCCAATCTGGGAAAAGGGAGGCCAAGGGTGGAGGGGTACCCAAACTTCCATAACCAGGGGTATTTTGCGAGAAGGGATAGTCACCCTTCCCGGGATCAACCCAAGGGAGACTTGAGGATTCCGTACCAGCCAAAGCGGGTGTCCCAACTAGAGCGCCAGGTCCAGAACATGGCAGAGGATCTGGGTTGCATGCTGAGGGCTCAACATAACCCTCAGATGAGCATGGTGGCTCAGAATGCCTAAAATCCAGGGTCTGATGCTCCAGAACAATGACGAGTGGAAGAACCCTGACAACCCACCGGTTCCCAGGGAGGAGGCACAAGGGGGTGGGAAGCCGTAGAGGAAGCTTCCTTCGCCACTTGTGGACATCCCCTGGAAACACAGGAACCAGAACCAAAATCTCCTGCCCCTGAAAGTCTGCAACCCAAGGAGCAGAGGGTGGGCAGGAGAAATAAAGAGCCCAAAAAGACCCATTTTGAGGAGGAGGTACAAATCTTCCAGTATGACGGAGAATGATCCTCAGAGAATCCTGGGAAAGGGATCTTCTCCTTCAGGGATGGGGGAACTCCTCCCAAAGAAAAACGGTTCCCAAAGGATCCAAATCCAGACTGGGTAGATGTGGGGACTGAGTTAGAACCACCCATCATCAAACCCCAGAATGACCAACACGAAAATCCCCTGGTTCAAACCCATCCTGGTGAGTGCCTCCAAAAGGGGGGGGAGGGGCGGCAGCCCAGAATAAGAACCAGGGGAACCCAAAACTTCCCCTATATATAGCTGCCACCTTTTTCTTACAGGTTCCCAAGATCCCAAACAGAATCGAGCCCAAATCACCTCTCTGTCAGTATCCAAAGCAAGGAAATTAACCCACCAGTTGGCCAAAAATGTGTATTATCTTTGCCCCCTTGAGGAAAAGGAGGGAAGATGTTATTCCCCGGTCTAAATTGAGGGGCAAGGTACAATTTTGGCACTGGTGGAGACTGGATCCCAAGCCACCCTTCTGTCAAAAAGGGTCTTTGATCAACTGAATTTGGGAAGGGGAGAGAAAAACCAAATTCCTCTCGCCCCTCTTCCTGGACAACTTAAGAACTTCAATGTTAAGGAAATTCCCGTCGAGGGGACTGTGGATTTGGACATTAAAATTGGGCGACACAAGGTGAAGCACCCAGTCATAGTTGTGACTCCAGAGGGCACACCTTGTTTACTAGGGAATGACATCCTGCGTAGGTTGCCTCCCCTCATAGATTGTGTAAACAAGGTCCTCTGGACCCAGACTAGCTGACCAATAACATTGAAACAGAGTGTAAACCATGTTAGTTTAAATGGCACATGGCACATGGTTGAACAAAAACCTGACCAAATTTAATTCCAGTTCCAGAATAATCAAATCCCAGACGTGACAGTAATTGCAGTAGGACAACAAACTGGTGATGGGGAGTCCTCTCTATTTCTGAAAATCAACCTTCCTTCCATTCTAAGGTGGCATTCCACACTGGAAGGAAACACTCTGACATTCTATACACATTCACAATCAGAAAATTCCATTCCTATAGTCCAAAAAGATGAGAAATGAGATCAAAGCTTGGCTGATATTCAGAAAATTGGAGAACAGTTGTTCATCCCTATTCAGTTAAATAAAGGGAAGGACTCTTTTCTCGCCCGAATATGTATGAACAACGGTAAAAGCTTAATCAGCGAGGCGATGTACCGCAAACTCCCAAAAGATCCAGCCATTCTTACATTTAAACGGTTAGACAAATGGGAAATGGACCTGGAAACACCCAATTCCAAATATCTCCTGCCTAGAAGGTGCATGCTTAAAATTTCCATAGGCGACAAGAGCATAGTCCATAATTGTTGGGTTGGCTGAGATGTCCCTGCTGCATTTTATTTAGGCAGTGACATTCTCAATTGCTTTGCCATTAGTTTGGACCTAATAAACATAAAGGATTGGTCCTGATTAGTGGGTAATCCCATGGACTTTGATGACCCACAGAAAGCATTTCGGTCAGCTCAACTGCTGCCATATGCAGTTGAAATTCAGATTGGAGAGGAAGTCATCATCCCAGAATGGACCAGACAATTCTCACTGAAAGTAAAAATCAAAAGAGGACAGAAACTGAAAAATCCTGACGCCTATGTTCATCTCAATGCTCATTTCCAACAGCAAGGCTTGGGGGTAAACCCAACATCACTGGTCAACATAGAACACAACACCATTCCAATACAGGTGGATAACAGCGACCTAAAGAGTATCACTCTGGCCGCAGGCACCATTATTGGAATGGTGATTGATGACTGACATATTTCATAGATTTAGGTAATGAACTGTTAGGACCAATCCCCAAGGACTGTTTTGACAGTGATAGCGACAATGACACAACACCAGACAGGATCTTCACCCGGCATGGGGGAATTTCCTGGTGTACTCTTGCTGCCCTTATGAAAAGGAAGATGTGACATGGGACTTCAGGAGGGATGCGGCATCTTTTAAGTCCACAAGGACTGCCTTCCCCGCCTGAAGCCATCAGTCCAAATCAGCACTTTGACCAGGGACTTCTCCACCCAGCTGGAGGAGGCCGATGAGATATCCAAGCCAGAAGTCTTTCCAGGCTTCAGGCAGAAGGTTGAAAAGAGAGTCAACCTAGCTGATGCCTGTGAGACTCTGGAGCAAAAGCAAAAATTGTAACAAGTTTTCTTAGATTTTCAAGATCTCTTTGCAGTGGACTCATATGACTGTGGTCACACCGACATCCACACAACAACAATTCCCACAGACCCTGGCATGACTCCAGCGTTTGTGAAGCAATATCGCTTGCCTCTCGCATTGATGGAGTCCCTTACTAAAATAATTAAGAACCTTGAGTCACGTGGGATAATTCATCCAGTCCACAGCACCTTCAATAATCTGGTGCTGGGGATTTTGAAACAAAACAGCCAGTGGAGACTCTGAGCTGACCTGAGGGAGCTCAACAAAAGGGTCCATACTTCCTGATGGCCTCTTCCCAACATTGACAAAAGGATGGCTCAGATCTAGCGGTCAAAGGTATTCACTTCCATTGATCTGACCAATGGGTACTAGACTGTACCTGTCTGTAGGGAGGACCAATACAAGCTGGCCTTTACCTTTGGGGGGCAGCAATACACTTGGACCCAGACTCCCTTTGGATAAATCAACTCTGGCAATGCATTTCACATTTTTCTACACAAGACCATGCCCGACTTGGGTGAACGGGGTAACCTGGACTGTGCAGATGATGTGCTAGTCAAAAGCTCAACTGTGGAGGAACACATAGCAGAGATCCATTATGTCCTGACCCAGTTGAAGGCTGCCGGAGCATAACTCCACTTTCAAAAGGCACAGTGGTGCAGAACCCGGGTCTATTTCTTGGGGCATGAGATAACTGCTCAGGGTCTCTGTCCCCAGGAAAAGAAAGTGGAAGCACTCCAGAAAATAAAAGACCCCACAACTCTGCAGGAACTAAAGAGCCTCCTTGGACTAACTCATTACAGCAGAAAGTTCATTGAGGATTACGCAGAGATCACAAGACCCCTGAGCCATCTTTTGAAGGGGGGGTCAAGTCGGAGTGGGGTCCAGAACAAGCCGAGGCAGTACGACAACTCAATAGAAGCCTCTCACAAGCGCCTTGCCTAGCTTACCCTATCAAAAACAAGGATTTCTTCTTGTAGACAGGGTTCTCAAATACATGCTTGACTGTAGTATTATATCAAAAGCATGACAAGGTCAATAAAGTATTCTCCTATGCGAGTAAGACTTTATCCTCGGTGGAGGAAAAAATCAACGATTGTGAGAAGGCACTCCTGGCAACGGTGTGGGCATTGAAGAATTACCACCTGTTTATCCAAGGGGAACACATCATAGTGGAGACTCCACACCAACCTTTGCAATATCTTCAGAGTGACAGAATCTGGGCCGGAAATGTGAGTAATTCCCAAATTACTTCCTGGATTCTGTCAATGCAAGGATTTCCTGTGGAGGTCAGATATGGCCAAAACAAGAAGAGTCCCCTCGTGCAAAGTCTGGTTGACTTGCATGATTGTGCCAGAGAAAACTGTCTCGAGGACGAAAGTCTTAAAATCATGGACAACATGGAGGCATACCTTATTTCCCCACACAAAGTCCATGAAGAAGACCAGTGTAAGGGAATGCCCACTGTCTATGTGGATGGGTGCTCTTACCATGTTGACAACAATGGGAAAAAAAAACGTGTGGCCGGCGTAGGGAATGCATGGGTGAATGATGCCCCAGAACTCTCCGCTGGATACAAAATCGGTCCCCGAAGTAGTCAAGTGGCAGAGTTGATGGCTGTGCATCAAGCCATCCTCGTTGCTGTCCAAATCCAACTCCACAAACTGGTCATAATCACAGATTCAAATTATGGGTTCGTGGAGAACCTGGTTAGCTGGAGATCCAGAGGCATGCTATGTGCTAATAATAAACCATTGAAACATGGACATTTAATCCAAAATATAGATGATCTGGTCACCTTGAATGGGATGACCATCTACTGGAAAAAGCTCAAGGGTCATTCTAAAGTTGAGGGACCAGACAAAACCGTGAATGACCTAGCTGATCAGCTGGCCAAAACCGGAGCCATCCAAGGGGATATACTTGAGATTGGGTCCCTGTTGGGGGAAATGCAGGTCACTGCTATCACTAGGTCCCAGACAAATGCTCACAATGAACTCTCAACTGCACAATGTAGAAAGGAGATCCCATTTGCTGATTTCATTATGGCTCAAAAAGGGGATCCAATAATTGGTAAGTTTTATCAACACATTGAGGATCCTGAGAACTATCCCCTGACGGATACCAATTATATTGGGAAAGAGGATCACAGAGTGTTGATGAAATGTCCAAAAATGTTCTGAATCAAAGACGGTTTGTTGGTGAGGAGATCCATAGCTGGCCATGACCAGTGGGTGGTCCCGACCTCATTCCGAAGCCTGATGCTAAATCACGCCCATGATGAAGCCACAGCCGGTCATCGGGGGTTTCATACGACACTAGAAATCTTGTGAGAGGTTGCATACTGGCCACACATGGGGCAGGACCTCGACCAATACTTGAAGGGGTGTCTTGTGTGTACACAATTTCAGCCAACAACACTCACACACTGTGCTCCCCTCCAAAAGAGGGGGATGACACTGCCTTGGTCAGATTTACAAGTCGATTTTATCGGGCCCGTGATTCGCTCCTCTAGGGGGAACAAGTACATGTTGACCGTGACATGCTTGTTCACTAAATGGGTGGAATGTCTCCCATCCCCAAATTGCATGGCAGAAACAGCAGCTGCCCTAACGGTCAATCACATCTTCTTGAGTTTTTGACTACCCAAAGGATTGAGTCAGACCGAGGTAGCCACTTCTCTAGCAAAGTGATGACAAAGATGTGGGAGATACTTGGGGTCAAAAGGAAACTACACATTGCCTACCGGTGAGCCTCTAGTGGTGGAGTTGAGAGATACAACAAGATAATTGTGAGCATATTAAAAAGTTTGTGGCAGATTATGGGCCAAGTTGGGGCATTCGATTATCCATTGTCCTGATGGCCATCAGATCTACCCCTTCTTCTGAAACAAGAATGTCACCGTTTGAGCTGATGACTGGATGAAGGATGGTGCTTCCCCAGCATCTGCTCTACAGAACCCAAGAGCAGACCTTGATAAATGCCTCTACAACTCATGAGTATGTTGAAAATCTGAGAAAACACTTTGAACATGCTTTTGCCTAGGCTCAGCGGAATCTAGAAAGATCTGCAGACAGTATGAAGACCCACTATGACCTTAAGACAACTAAAAAGAATACCAAATAGGAGACCGGGTCTCCTTGTACAATTTCCAAAGGAACCAAGCCAAACAGCGCAAATTCCTCCCTAGCTGGCTGGGTCCTTTTGAAATTATAGACAGAATCTCACCAGTCGCCTAAAAAATCTGTATCCCCAACGGCAGTTTGGCAGAAGGGGAAGACAAGTGGGTCCACATCAACCAGCTGAAGTGTTGCCATCCTAGGCATACTCTGCGGCAAATAGAGGAGCCAACTGGAAACCCAGAGGGGGACATTCCGGATCCCTAGAAAATTCCAACTGTTAAAACCTTTCCACCTGTCAAAATCATTAGGAATTATAGGCGGGAAATATTGTAATTTATATGTCAATGTATGCTCTGCCCCACTACATGAGTAGTCGTGGGGAAATGTCCATAACTATTCTCTGTTCTGTCTCATAGTACTGAAACCACAGATTCTAAGCACCAAGGAGGCCCACTCGGGGACCAAGAGGAAAGACCCAAGGGGCCCAGAGTATCGCTCCATACTCCCATCCGGAACCGGCGAGGAGAACCTGTCGATCCAGCACTGATGGGAGAAGCAGACGACTTTCTCCATCTGGACCAAAAAGAAAGAAAGAACATCCCAATCTTTTGACTTCCCCTTGACGGGTGGTGAACCTCAAGTCGTGAGGGGGGGCTCTGTGGGATGTCTTGACCCACTTTTGCTCTGCCATGCGGCATCCCTGTGTTCTGATGGTGCCAGAAATGTCAAAATGGCCGCAAAACCCTTGTGCGCGCCAAAACCTTTGAAAATCGTGCTTTGCAACACAAAAAGCTGGCTGCCCAATCTACAATGCATGTTGTCAGTAGTGGAACAGAGATCTCACTCCTGAAACATGTCATTGGGCTGCCCAACAAGTGAAAATGGAGCACAGAGAAAAGCAGTGCGTTGCTGAAAGAAATCCAAAATCTTGCTTTTAAATCCTTTTTTCTTAGTTGCTGAAACTGCAGAGTGCTGGTACAAAACAGCCTCAAACATCCAATATTCTTGTGGGGTGTTACAATTCACTTAGTTCAAGAAATCATTGTGATATTACAATGTCCTTGAAAGCTGAATTTGTCAAAGAAACATCCACAGCAAAAGTTGCCTGCCTGTGGAATCTGCCAAAATCTGGGCGCAGTACCCTCGACCGCCTGAATGACAGCTGTCAGAAGCCTGCATGAGAAACTGTAAACTGGTACGAACTGAAATCAAATGTTTGAAAACTCTGTGGCTCTTACTGAGAGTAACCTATGTTGTAACTCTTTAATCCCATGGTTTAGAATCCGGAATAAGTGTTCTGGCTGCTTGTTTTGAAATTACAAGTTTGTTTTAAGCAACGAAAAAATGCAACAGAATAACATTTGAATTTAAGCCTGACTAAAAGCAACCAAACCAGTATAACAGCTTCCCCCACAGAGGCAAGGCCTCTCCCTTCTGCTTCCCTCCACCAGGAAATTGCACCTAAGTGATGATTATAGAGCGGGAGGAGAATTTGGGCTGCAAGGGGAAGGAGACAATGGACATCCTCCAGCTACAGGAACTGCAAAGTGTGAAGGGTCGTAAAATGGCCTAGGCCCAGGAGGAACTGGGAGGAGATTGCTTCTGAACTGCAGGGAGATAGAAGGATGCAGAGACAAACAACCATTTGTTGCTTAACAAGGACCAAAGACACATTTTAAAAAGAATGATAACTTACTGTGTAAAATTGTCAAAAACACAAAAATAACAGCATTGTTAATGTAAATATTGGCTGCACATTTTAAAAGGCGCCGGAACTCTGTGACATGTTCTGGGAAGAAACGGTGGAAAAATGTGATATTACACAAAATGTATTTCTGATAGAAGTATGAAACATTACACACTTATGCCCATGTTATACGCGCACACTTGTACCAATTTGCGGATATACTGGACATTGGGTTCCTGATGAAAAGGGCAAAATTTGGTGGAAAGCAGACACAAGATCCTAGAGCGACGGGATTTTGAGGAGTATCTGCTACTTAAAATATGTGATCTATATACATGATTGTTATAGAGGTTGGACACATGGAAATATGTATTGTACCAAAAGTAGATGTTGTGTTCAAGAGGCTAGGGGTGGACTCTAGGCCTAATAGACCCACATCATAAAGATCACACACTGTTTTTCTCCTCCGATCAAGGAAGAGAGGAGATTCCGACCAATCCCTGGCAAGGTGCACGCTTAGGATAAACCAGCACACAAACCCCTTTATCATAAGCATAAATAGAGACAACTCAGCACTCAAAAAACAGACACAGATTCACCCACTAACCGATTGCTGGCGGAGCACCCTGTAGCAGAACCATCCATCTTACTTGCTCCAGACTCCAGAAACTTGGCAAAGCAGAAAGGCCCATTCCATTTTATGGCTGAACCATTCTCAGCTAGGCCTTACATTCCAGAACCAGAAGCTTCAAAATATATACAGCTGGGCTGTGCTGTACTGCTTGCCTGCTGAAACAATTATCAGAACCAAAAAGGATAGATCCAGTCCAGTCCTGCCGTGCGGTGACCAGAGAGCGCCTGGCTGATTGCAGATCCAGTCCAGTCCTGTGTGCCCAGCAATCTGTTCTGACCAGAATCCCTGACCAGAATCCTAACGGTTCGTTTGAAACACGTATATTGAGTATCTATTGATAGAACTGTGTCACTAGCCTATGTACCTTGCTTAGTTAATCCCTATCTTAAACTCATCCTCTCTTTCTTTTCCGAGCCAGTATTGTTAGAACTATTTTTGTGTGGACTCTTCTCTCATATGTGTTCCTAAAATCCTAACTTCTTATTGATTGATTAAGAAAAGTAATTTCCAAACCAAACAGAAAGTAGAGTATCACACCTGAACCTTTATGATCGGCTGTGAATGACCTTCCTGTGTGCCATTATACTTTTGGTAGTCTTTAAGATAGTGTAAGAAATCATTTTGGTCATTTTAAAACTGCATTCCTGTTTCCCATTCTTACGCCTATCTCTAAAAAACAACCTCGACTAAAACGTCCATAACTTCTTCAATTTTCATGCTAGAAACAAAATTCCAACTTCTGCTTGTAGCTAACATACACAGCTTTAATTTGTATCCATATAGTTATCCTGTATTTGAGATTATCACACCCTGAAAAGTTTGCCAGACATTTTCATTTAGGCAATTTCTGACACGTGTAAAACAGCTTTTTATTGCTTCCGACCTCAGTTTTAAGATTTCAATTGTTCCTTAGTATTAAATCATTACTAGTGTTTATGTGAAACTATCTAAATTGGTTCCCATAAGAATTTAAACAATTTCAGCAAGTTAGCCCATATTTAGTGTTTTACCCAATCCATTCCAAGATAGCTTCAAAACCATTCTGAACACTTGCCAATCAATTCCGTTTTTCTCTTGTGTTGCTGGAGGGAAATTGGGATTGATATTTGTTTGAATTCTGCCATTCCTGAATACTTACACAACCATGCAGAGTACATCCAATGGTCAGTTGTTCACTCACGGGCGACAGAGTAAGGGACAGGACTGCTCATCAACTTAGAGTGAGGACACACTCTTTGTTATTTTACTCTTCCGCACACAATCAACGAGAACGCCAATGTAATTGTTGATGACTGTTCCTGTTTCCCTCTGCCCATCATTGTTTGTTTTATTCACTTATACTGTGCACCAAACCCAAAGGTAACCGGGTGCAGCCGTACAGAATATACGAGGCTTTAAGTTACATGGTTACAGATTACACAGCAGAATATAGACACATGTATAGGGCAATAATAAGTCACATAGCTACAGACAGATGGGAAAATATACATAAAGGGCAACTGGCTGGGGATTATGTACAACAAGATGGGGTCTGGAATCTTGTATCAGCTAATATGAGATACTTTGTCAAACCAATGTGTCCATACTGTGAGGAGACGCAGTAGATTCAGAGCACAATCCCCTGGAGTATACTTTCTCACCTTTATAGAGTATTTGACCCAAACAAACAGCTTGAGCATGGCAATTCCCCTATCCTTGCCACATTGAGAGACCCATTGTTAAGAAAAGTGTGGGAAGAAGTATTTGCATTTGCTATAAGTGATGACTTGGTCCGCGGGGCTTAAGAGTCATTTAACTACTAACCCAATAATGCATTTCTTTGTGCACTTCAGGAGGAAAACTATATCTTCAAGATGCCAGGATCAAGCAGTGTAAGTGAAAATGAACAACATATTAAAAAATGTGATGCTTCTGCTAGTCTTACTTATTCCTAGCGGTGATATTGTGTTCATATTTTGGAAAATTACCTGTGTTGCTAGTACTACTGCTGTACCCTCCACTAGCATTACTACTACCCAGTCAGGTGGAAAGACCATATCAGGTGGACAGGAGCACACTGCTGATAAGGTAAGGAGAGGTAAGTGCAGTGTTCACACAGACATGAAAGTGGTAGACATGTATCTAACTGACACTTCTAGAGTGTGTAATAACATGTGGTACAAGCACATGACCAAAGTAGGAAAGGAAACCAATGGGGGAGCTGTTATGTCTGCTCCTTAATCCCCTATGGCATGAGTCCCTCCAGGACGTTCATAGCAACTGAAATACCAGCAGCAAGAGCACAATGCTTAATGTATCTCTCGATGGTGACAACTCGAGTAAGATTCCAGGGAAAGACAACAACATTGAGGTGGACGTCCAGAGCAACATTCCTGTATGAAGATTATTACAAATAAAACATTTGACATGATGAATAATTATTGGCAGCTAGATGAATCTATACAGTACATAACTGATAGACCTGACAAAGGAGAAACAAAGACTATCACCCTGAAGGAATTGTCATGTCCATTGACCAGAGAGAAGGAGAAAGGAGGAGAACGTGGCTACTGGGAAAGACTGCAGATACTGGTGTATGGCCAAGTATACACAGAAGATGGATGGACGGATTGAGAGGAAGGGAGCAAGATACTGACATTAGCACAGTCACCAGTGAACAAGGTACAAGAAGAAAATCACAAGTGCCTGAAGGAATGGGAGGTGAGTGCAAAGCTACTGACATGAGTGGATAATGAAGCTGGACCACTGAAGACACCAGACCTGTGTTATCAAAACAACAGTGAAATTGAAGTTGGTGAGAATGTTGGGTGCAGACGCATCAAAAGACAGGCAGCTATGAAGGCCGAGACAGTAGTGCAAATGCATCATTACTGGGCATGCAATCGAAGGCATACTGGAGAGGAGTTTTCTCGTTGGTACACATCAACATGCTTTCATTGGTTGTGCCACAGAAAGATGTGAATCTCAATTAATTCCTGAACATGGACACTAACAAAAGAAAGAAGAGGTTCCTGGAGGATTAATACACAGACAAGAAAGACAAGCCAGCTGAATTGAGCAGAGTAAGGAGAGGTGGGAATAACTTTTCAGCAGTATGAGAACCAGCACTAGATGAAGTGCCTGCAGAACAGAGACTGTTCAGCAGGACCCAGATGTTCTTTGCACCATTAATACCATCCGTACAGATGTACACAAATGCAAAATGGTTACAAATGGCCCGTTGGGAGCTGATGGTGACCATTAACTCTGCAGTGAATGGGTTCAACACGATGAAGGAAGAGCACCGAGCTGTAAGGTTGGTGGCACTCCAGAAGAGATACATTCTGGATCTGCTCACAGCTATGGAAAGAGGAGTTAACAATGAAATTGGGAGTTCCTGTTGCATGTTCATACCAGAAAATGACGAGGGCAACGGTCTGCTGTCAGAAGCGGTATTTCAACTATCCCAGGTGCACGCTAAAATGGAGAAAGAAGCAAGGGGCACTAGAAAGGACCAAAGCTGGATAGCTTACATTTGGTCATGGATGCCGTCAGACGGACTAAATGTTATAATGGGTGCCTCAATACTAGCAACAGTTTCAATGTGCTGGTTAAAAATCTGTAAGACAAGGTGTAAGAAAAAGGCATAGGAGGCTATAGGGATGAAAGTCCTGGTGGATGTAAATATAGGAAGAGCAAAGGACTAGATTGTGCCAGAAAGGAACAAGATAAGGGAGAGGATTGTGCAGTGCAAACTGTTCCCACTTGGAGCAATGAAGTTGGACAACCCATTTGATGCAAAGTACTATGAAGGGAAGTGGGTATGTTTGAACCCTGAAGGAGAGTGCTGTAACATGAACAGGTTGTTCGTTGATTATACAAACTACTCTGGGCACCTCAGCAGAATAACAAAGATATGGCAGCCAAGAGCAAAAGGACTGTCGTATAAGAAAGAGGGTGTTGGGATCCTGCCACCATCCCTCCTCCCACTAAATTCATGAGACGACGGAAGGCCAAAAAACACTGCAATTACCCATTCTAATTCAGACGAATCCCAAAAGCACCTATGATTGACAAATACGTTGAGAGGTTGTTAGGCAGTACCCTTTGGGAACACCACACACAATTAAGATTACAAGTGACAGTACAAATTCACCTTTGGTACAAGCCTGTACTACACAGTAAAGTGGTAGCGATGGCTGAGCAGCCAAGTTATCTCAAGAGCAAGTGAGCAGTATCAATTGTTACACAAAGGACAGCAATTACTATGATTCAAAAACACTGACTCAAGGTTTCAGAGTAAAAGAATATACATTTATTTACACATCAATTGTAAAACATTTAACTAAAGTAAAGCAGTTGAAAAATCACACTCTTAATACACTGTACAGCACCCAATAGATTCTAGACAAGTTAGGCTCAAAATGCAGTGTGAGCAAAATGGCACTCCAGCAATTTAAAAGGGAGGGAAAGACAAAGTTAGAAAAGAATTGAGCAGCACCAACAGGTAAGTAGGGCAATCTTGAAAAAGGAACTACAGTGAGGAAATCAAATTCAAGGGGCCTGGCCCAAAGTCAATGGACCAAAGTCTTTGCTCAAAATCACACAGTTCAGGGTAGTTTGCGGTTAAGTCTTTGCCAAGAGTTCAGGATGAAGTTGTTCAGCAGAAACGTTAGTTTAAAGAATAGAGACGGACAAGCCCTCGGATTGGCGAAAGGTTTCACACACCTTCACTTCGGTAGGACGTAATTAACAACCGGATTTGAACAGTACCTTAAATGGAGGAGAAGGCTGTAGCTGAGGCGGACATCCCTGGCATGTCCTGCAGGCTCATGGTTCCTAAAGCGACTGTCGGACTGACAGAAAGTAGGAAGACTGGAGTGTCCTGCACTGCCCACGGAAGAAACCAGCAGCAGAGCAAAGCAACAAATAAAAGGTGTGCTCCTTAAAACGCAAGCAGGGTCCATTCATCCTGGCTACCCGGTTCCCTGTAGTTCTGTACAACAAATTCATCCAGAGAACGGAGGCCCGATGAGCAGTTTGGTAAACTGGTTGTTCCCACCTGCTCCAGGGGAGAAGATTCCTTGAAGATCTTCCCTGTCATTGGAGTATGAAGATTCGGACCTGCAGCAGGGCTTCACCGGGCAGTTCAGTTGTTGTAGGGGTCCTCTTCTGTCAGCTTCTCATCGGTCCTTTTGTTCCAGTGGCGACTCTGCCTTTCCAGCCCCAGAGACTTGCTTTTTATGCAGTTTTCCCTCATTCACACAGCCTGGCTGTCAATCAAACAGCAGGGTGGCTATCCCACGGGACAGTAACCACAGCCAATCAGATAAGAGTGCGACATGGGTCTCCAAGGAGACCCTGTGCAGGGAGTCCTAAACCCCTCCCTCACATTCTGCCCTCCCAGACATACAGGCGCCTAAGGAGGGCTTCTGTGCAGAAGCCCTCGAAAGGACAGCGAACAAAGGAACCAAACCTGGTTTGGCGCGCAGAGTAAAACACAAGAAAGACTTTTACAAAAAGAAATGGTGACTAAACCCAGCCGGAACCGTATAAAATTGTATATGGTCTTGCAGGTTTAACTTCGAGGCTACCAAGATAGCCTAAAACAATACCAGGGCTATGGAAGATAACGTGGTAGGAAAAATAGGGTAGTTACCACTATCACCAGCCAAGTCTTAATGAAAAGGGAGCGAAACAATGCTCCAAGAGAAACAAACAAAAAGAGATGAGTATTAACCCTTTACAGAACTCTATTTAAGATAGTTTGTATTGATATTAATATTGATATTGAAATTGTATTTCTATCGCGCCCATACACAAGTGTTTCAGAGCGTGACAAGGCAAGGGAGGGGAACAGGGGAGAACAAAACAACGATCTTACTAGGCCCAGTGACAATGAGAACGCAAAGTGCATGGGAGAGGGGGAGGGGACAAGTGCATGGAAGGGGGGAGAAGTGGAAAGTGTGAAGCAGAGGAGAAACAGATAAATAACAATAAATAAATAATCAAGGCAACAAACAGTGGTATTGCAGCCATCCATTTGCAAGTGCTAGGTTTAAGGCAGCAGACAGGGTAGGTCTGATAAGTGCAGGAAGGAAATGGGTGGCTGTATGGGTACAGATACAAACCACAGTGCAAGGGGTGGCCCGGAGCCAGTGTGGGAGGGTGGCAGGGTAAGCAGGTACCTGGGCCCGGAGGATAGAGGGTGGCCAGGTGAACAGTGCCAAGAGAGAACACATCAGCAGGGGAGAGGGGGAGCGAAGGCAGAAGAAAAGAGGAAGGTCCTGTGGTGCTTCTAGAACCAGAGTTGGTCCTCCTCAAGTTTTAGAGTGGCAGGGAGGCTGTTCCAGAGGGATGCCCCAGCCAAACACAGAGATCTACCCCCAGCTCGTTTCTTTGAAAAACAACTGAACCTGAGGGAGTTGGAAGTATTTGCAGAGGGATAGCTGAAGGTAGTTTGTACTCTGGGCCCAGAAAGCCTTGTGGGAAAGGCAGAGGGTTTTCAATTTAATCCTTGCATCCTCTGGGAGCCGATGGAGAGATTTCAGAGCTGGAGAGATATGATCCTAGGGCTTGAGGCCAAGGACAAGTCTTGCAGTCCTGTTCTGGATTAGTTGCAGAGGGGGGGGAGTAGAGGCAGGTAGATTTAGAAAGAGACTGTTACAATAGTCCAAGCTAGAGAGAACCAGAGCTTCGGATACTATGAGCTTCTGGGTGAAGGAGATGAAAGGCAGAGTACCTCTTAGGAGGTGCAGTAGGTGCAGTAGGAAATTTGACTTTTTAGAGACCTCAGAGATGTGGGCGGAGAAGGAAAGGGTTGCGTCAAAGATGACCCCGAGGTTCTTAGCCTCGTAGGTGGGGGTAGGAGGAGGGCATGGGAGGCCGGCCAGAGAGTGAGGGGATAGGATGGTGAAGGTGTGCTGATGAGGAGGATCTCCGTCTTGCTGGCATTCAGACAAAGGTCATTGGTGGCACACCAATCTTGAATGGCAGTTAGGCAATCAGAGATGAGAGAGGGTGAGGAGGTGGCAGAGGGCAGCCTGAAAATGAGTTGAGTATCATCAGCGTACTGTGTCTGTGAGTTTTTAAAAGAGACAAATAAATTCAATGGCAATGTTACATGTTCTGGGAGACAGTAGTCAGTCCCAGAAAATGGAGTCGGAGTTGGGGAGTCAAAAAGACAAACCTGTTTCACTGCACTGAATGTGCTGTGTAACACACAGTAAAACGATGATGCCTATGGAGTAGGTGGGGCTCCACTGTCCATGAACACAAGAAAATGTTCAACACACAGAGCAAAACACATGTAGGAGTGTAAAAAAGGCGCACACTCTTACCAGGTGAAAAATAAAAATCCTAGAAATCCAGCAAAGCTGCTGAGGGACTCAGTATGTAAGGGAAATTAGCCAATCTGGAGAATTCTCCCTAACAGAGGTATACTCTCAGCCAACCATATAGACCAGGTGTGGCACAGATCTATCCATGACTACAGGCTTGCTCCTGGTGGCCCAACATACATTAGGGAACATTTAAACCGAGTCACTGGTTGCATCTCGAATAAGGTATGCAACACCAGTGTCTTCTAACGAGTATCCACTGGATAAAGTGTAAAAAGATATGCACGTGGAAGGAAAGTAGCCACTTCTGTAGCAAACGTGGAACCTATTGGTAATGCAATCACATTAATGGCAAGGAAGAGGGCACAGTGAGACAAGAGGGATAATATTGTGAAAAGTTACTGAACCTGTAGATTCATCTATAGATATGGTGGAATCGAGGGAAATCAATTACAAATTAGATTAGGCTGAAACAGAGGGTCCAGTCTTTAAAAGGCATATGTGGCTTTGAAGGTCAGGGTTAAAACTAGAAATGCAGGCAGCCCTGCTGTATATGAATTCAGAAGAGATGTCAGTTTGGAAAAGCAGATGCTGTTCTTGAGCAAGCAAAGAAAGAGCATAAAATAATAAAAAGTCTAGGACAAACACATCTTTCCATCAAAGGGCATCCCCTTTCAGTGGCATACTTTTATACCCAACTGTACTCAGTGCACATGCCAACACTTGTACTCAATGGGTAACGATACATGGATTTCCATGCAGGGCACACATCAGAAACCTGCATGTTTCTCACAGCACCACCGCAACACAAATGAGGCAATGGCCAGAGTGGCTGCCTCCACCTCAAAACAATGACTACGCAGTGCTGGTCCCCTCCTATGTTACCGCAGTAGGGGGACAAACAACATCTTTCACTCATGCATGCAAGTGAATAATCATCAAGTGGGTCCTAACCAACATCCAGGAGGGTAACTGTATTGAGTTTTTACAAAAAATATCCATCTACCTCCAAGAGGCAGGAAGATGCCACTGGATCATTGTGTACCACTTCAAAGGGGGTACAACCTCGAATAAAAAAGGGAGCCATTGAGAAAATTTCTCTAGAGCAGGTAAACAAAAAGCCCAAAACAGAGGCCAGTCCTCGAGCCAAGGTTTACAAACAAACATGTCAAACCACAAAAATTCAAAATGACTACCCTCTAAGAGGTTGTTCCACTGCTAAAGAAGGGAGAGTAAATGGCAACACTGGATATGAAAGATGCATTCTTTCCTATTTCAATGTTCCCAGGTTATGGCAAACATCTGCTTCAAAATTTACAAAAGACATTTTCAATTCAAGGTGCTACCTTTTGGGATTGTCTCAGCACCTGCTGTGTGTGGACCAAGGTGCTTACAGTGGTTCCCGCTCACTTGCACTGCATGGGAATCTCTGTGTACCCTTATCTGGACCATTGGCTAACATGTAAGAGTGCAAAACACTGCCTCCTGCAGAGGAAGGAAATAGTAAATTTCCTACACAGTCTAGGGTTTTTCCATTAAAAAGGAAATATCAAGTCTTCTTCCAAGCCAAAACAACAAGTTCCTGGTGTCCATCCAAGACACACAGAGAGCAAAGGCTTACCCTTCTCAAGAGTGCAAGCAGAAATAGCTCAAATCCCTTGTAACATGGACAGTTGCCAGATAACTGTCAGAAAAGTCTTAATAGTTCCCCATGCAGGCATCAACATGCACTCTATGCAGCAGTGGCCAGCAGAGCAGTTGTCTTAGGGAAGAGACAAATGGGGTGATCGATCAGTGGTCTTGCAAAAGCTGCTGGTATCATTCAAGTAGTGGAGAAAAGCAAACATTTTAAAAAGGCAGATCATGTGTCAACCCACCAATCCAGTTAATCATAACCACAGATGCATCCAGAACTGGCTAGGGAGGAGGATGCAGTGAGACGGTGGCATTGTCAACACCTCACTGCCCAGGGAAAATGGCCAGCACAGCAAGCATAAGCACATGTGTTGTAAATACCAGCTATCAAGATGGTGATGTGTTTTTCTAAAACATCCTATGAGAAAAGACAGCCTCATCAACACAGACAACACTACAGCCATGCTCTATATGAACAAACAGGGCAGAACACGCCATGGTATTGTTCCGTCTTGCTAATAAATGTTGGCAGTGGTGCCTCAGAAGAACTATTCAAGCACATGTTCCATGGGAACACAAATGCCTAGCGTAATCTTTAGGCACACTGCTGGTACAGGAACACGAGTGTTAAATCAACACCAGTACACTGTAAAATGACTTTTGCATCGCAGGGTCATCCAACAGTTGCCCTATTTGGAAAAGCAGAAAACTCAAAATATCCAAGCTTCATATCCAGGTACCCAGAACAGGGGTCTCCAGGCAATACTCAATGGATAGATTTTTCAGGGATTTTTGCATATGCATTTCCCCGAATGCCACTGCTGCACATCGAAGTACCCATGGGACAATCCAACAAAGAAGCATATTGCACCGAGCCATGGAACTCCAACCTGTGGAATAGGTCTCTATGTCCACCAATAAAACTCCAAACATCACAAAATTTGACACAACAGAAAATACACCCAAACCTTCAATAAACAAATTTGCCAGCTTGGCTCCTGATGTCAAAACATTCAGCCATTTACAACCCGCACTATGAGTGGAAATATGGAAGGAGGCAAGAAAGCCTAACACCAGACATTGTCCGTCCAATGAATGGAAGCAATTTGTAATTTGGTATCCACAAATGCAGATCAGTCACAATAAATGCTCACCAACAAACATTGGGCTTCATTACAAGTCTGGTGGTAAATCCACTGCGATACCACCAAACTGTATTACTCTTATCGCCACTTGGTCTGATGGTATTACCGCTGGATTGCAAGTGGCAGTGGCAGTGTTAGTCCTGTGACAATTCGCCAGGTATCTGTTAGGGAGAATTCACAGAAATGTGCTAATTCCCTGTACCTTAAAGACCTCCAGCAACTTTGCTGGGTTTTGAGGACTTGTATTTTTTAGCCTGGAGAGAGTGTTACCCTTTTTCCCACTCTCTCATGTATTTTATTGTGATTTTAAACACTGTGTTTCTTTTGGTTGTGGAGTCTGACAAACTCCATAGGCATCATCTTTTGCAGTGGCACAAGGAAGTCGTTCAGATTTCCCAAACGTTTAAATACCTTCTCTTGGATAAACTCCTGTTTCCAAGAGCAGTAAAGTGAAATTCACTTTACTTACCATTGTAACTTTCTTAGCCCAGCACCCCCTATCTTATAATAAAGTGCTGGAGGGGTTACGTATTATCCCCTTTGTCTAGCTTCTCATGTAACTTTTTTATGTTACCCTGGCGAGCAGTTTGGTAAACTCACTGAATGGCTGGTGGCAGTGGTTTCATTTGAACTACCAGGGGGTGCATTTACCGTGGGCTGCGTTCGCAGCTACACTAAAGCACCCATGGGTGCCATTTTTGTCAAAATGGCCCCAGTCTTCTTTTTTCGCCATTTCTTTGTGGAAAGGTCCTTCTTGTGATTTACTCTGTGCGCCAAAGCAGGTTTGGTCTATTTGCTCATTTAGCCTTTTGCGGGCTTCACGAGTGAAGCCCGCCTCTGGCTCCAGGGTGTCTGGGGTAGGCAGGAAGCGAGGGAGTTGCCCGAAGCTCCCTGTGCTTAGTCTCCTAGGAGACCCAAATGCACTCTGTAATGATTGGCCGGCTGACTGTCCAGCAAGCACAGCCACCCTGTAGGGTGACTGACAGCTAGGCTGGAATGAATGGGAGAGAACTGAATAAAAGGCAAGTCTTTTGGCTTGAAAGGCAGTGCCGAAACGCCAAGTTCACATCGACAGAGAAGCCTCTTCACGGATGACTTCTCCCTTTGAGTTGGTGGGACCAATCAACTCCAAAGTAAGCCACCTGGAAATCCATCTCAGAGCTGGTTGAATTTCCACAGCATTGCTGCTGGAAACTGTATAACCAGGGAGAGGCGCACCAGATTGTGTGCATTGCTTTTAAGCTGGCTTTGAGCATCAGAAAGATCCTCCGGACTCCCAGGAAGCAGGACTGACCAAGCCTGAGCCCCCTCAACAGCCAGGAACCACAGTGTTGCTATTTGTGGTAGAGACGAGGAGCTGAAACACTGAACAGCCACTGAAAGTGAAGATTGCCAGTTGCGTGTTTTGACCATCCCAGTGCATTGCAGGTGTCGCCCGATGTCCTCCCTCTTGTCCACACGACTGAGGTCCAGGAACAATGAGATCTGCAGGGCTGCACAGCACAGGAACATAAGTCATCAGCTGCATCTTTTTCTTCATTTCTAAGGTACTGTATAAGGTCTGAGAGAACTTACCTCTTACTGTAGAGTGCTTGCAACTACTACAACTCACATGTCTAATCAGCTTGTGGCTCTAAATTTGATTCTTCTTTTAATCAAAGACGCCTAAGAACTTGTGCAAAGACTTTTCCATTTACTTACCAGAAGTGCTTCATCTTATACAGACTTTTCCCATTGACTTTGGCTTAGCCTATGGAATTGTATGACTCGTCTTGAGGGATCCAAAAGTATTTGCCTGCTTAAGAATATTTGTGGTCTCTTGTTGTTCTAATAAACTTTGCCTTTTACCAATTTCTAAGAGTATTCTAAGTGCCGACAGTAAGATATTAATGTCCCCAGCACCCTAGCTATTGAAGTCACCTGTGGGTGTTGGTTGTTTCTGTGAGCCATCCCAAAAGTGTCATTACTGATTTAGAAACTAAGAGTGTACAGTATTGAAGTGTATTTGTGTGTTACTATTATATTGTTCCCTTCTGAAGAAGGTTTATTCTAACTGACTGATACTTACATTAATGATTGTTTATGCAATTTTATTGTAAGATTTTATTTGAATACTTGTAACTGTGAATCTCTGTATAACTCCACCACAGCTCATATTGACCAGTGAAGGATTTGGGACTTTCTTGATACTGTGAGAGTGTGGTAAGATAAACCCCAAGTTTGAAGAATACAGAAAAGAACTATCTAACAGCAGGAGAAGGGAGTCATTCCCTGTGCCCTTGTTGTGAACTATATAGGAGTTTGTAGACCAATACCAGAAGACAGGAGTCATTCTCCTGGTCCAAAAACTTGTGTTGTACAAGGTTTGTTTTGTTTGGAAGCACAAGCCATGAGAAGGGAGTCAATCCCCCTGTCCCTTTTACAAGTGAGTGAACATTTTGGAACAACCCTCCGAATACCAGGACCAGGGAGTTATTGTCATGGAGAAGGCCCTTTCTGTTGGATTACATTATTCTTTATTTGTCCTGTTAGGGATAGAAGTAGGTTGTGACACGGGATGGTGAAGTTTGATTTTGATGGACATTCTGACAGATCCTTTAGTATTAGTTTGAGTCATGGAAACCCCCATCTAGGAGATGAGCATAGTGAAGGTTTATTTTAGTATAAATAAAATGTGCACCTGGGAAAGGGTGCTCAGCCAATCATGTGGCAGGAACAGCGGGTGAGAATACGCAATCCCCACCCGCTCTTCCAACCACCCAAGACCCTCCCAGAGTGGTGCTTTTTTCCCTTTTTTATTTTTATCTAACGTGGTGAGGCAACAAGGAGGCTTTCCCTGTTGCCTGCCCACATTGGAAAAACCCATTCCTCATCCCCTCTTGCCCTCTACCCCAATTTACCAGCCTTGCTCCTCTCCTCTGGCCGCCATCGAAATAGAAAAGGTACTAGACCCCTTTTTCGGATGATGGCGGACATTTTTTAACACGTTTTGAACATGTTTTCAATGGCCGCCGTCATCCGAAAAGGCCTTTTCCATTTCAAAGGTGGTGGCCATTTTTTAAAACATTGTTTTTCTCTGACGGGAACTGAAGGCCCCAGGATGCAAATAGCTTTCACACCCCGGCTGGGGGCATACATGGGCTTTAATGTCCTGTAGCCTGAGCTGAGCCGTACAAAAACTTGGGCTGGCGGGCTGTTAAAACCCATGTACGTTCATCAGCTGGGGTGTAAAGCTATAGTATATAAAAAGCAACATGCCACCCTTGTGTCAGCTTCCTTACACCCTTACAGTCCCCAATAAGTTTGAGTACGTAGGGCTCCATTGGGCATTTTGGCAGAATTACTACTCTGGTAATTCCTCCAAAAACGTGCAGAAAGTTGTCAGTTTTACCTCCAGCTCAATCATCCAACTTTCGGCCAAACATATAGTTGGGGGGTGATGTAATGCAGCGGTATACTGCTGCATTTTACCTACACTGCCCAACTTGTAACGAGGCCGATTGTTATGTACCAGATGCATTTGCTTGACTCAGTTTTAGCATACGATTCACAAAGGTGCATGTGCAACATTATGAGCATACACGTCAGCAAATGAGATCTTGGGGGGCAGTGCTCCTCAGTAGAGGGGCTCATTGACCTTTTAGCAGGATGGGATTTGAACACTAACTTATGGGCCCCCATTTGAACCAATGCACAAAGCTTCTCCTAAGGAGCTTACACACAGTGTACACAGCACTATTGTATCCACAATTTGGAGAAGGCGTTTGCAACTGTGCCTTCAGTTTACCCACAACCTTCATCGGGTACTGCTTGCGAGCTCCTGATCTTTTGCCTTACTGCTCTGCTACACTACCTGAGAGAGTGGCTAGAGCAATTGTCAATTAGCCTGTTCATCAACCAGGGTGGCCCCTTGGCATGTGGGCTCAGAAAATCGATCTAAACTCCCTGAATGAGTATTAATACAGCAATTGAGCATTATAGCAAATAAACTACCTGATCATCGGTATTGCTATTATTGCTATTGGCTTCTGACATAAATAATACAATCTGTTGCAAGCCATCATCCTGGCTGTACATAATTCCAAATTCTACTTAAAGACGCATTACAAATTATGTGATGGCCGTGCTTATTAACAATGCAACTTAATTTCTCTATGCAACTTAATTTCTCTATAAGTGGCAAAGATGTGGGTCTCACTGACCAGTGCACCTAAAAGGTTTGCTTGAACTGCATTTTTTTGGATCGTAATTTAAAAATAATCCTGTGGGAGAAATCCCCTTGAACTGCCTTAAAAATGATTACATTTGCTTGGTGACCCTATATTTTCTCTCACAATGGGAAATAGGTTAGGCATTCATGGTTTGTCGGAAATGTTCTTGCTTCCAGAAAATGTTGCAGGGCTGGCAAACTAGGGGTTGTCTTTGAAGGTAGAAGCTATTGGGATGCAGCAATCATGGTGCGTGCTGAGCCATCCAGGGAGGCATATGTAACCACTGTTACATACTGAGTTTTGGATCACTATAAACTCTGGTGGACGGGTAGAGTTTCTCTCCAACAGAGACTCCCAGAAGGAATCGTCTACACAGATTTAGTCTTCTTATTTCACTATTTATGTACAGGCTGAGCTATGATGCTCCACGTTTAGTCAGATTTTGTACACACCTCTGAGGGCACCTCAACAACTTACCTTCAGACAGGGGGCTAACGTACCTGGCAAGAAAGGGAAGCCAAACCTCAAGGTAGGTAACATGGACAGAGCGACAAGGCTTAACTCTCAGCTAGGGGTACGCAGGGTACAATTTATCCACACATCTCTAGAAAATACACTGATATACCAACAAAAAAAAGGAAAATTGTTATCAAGTCACACATTAATATATCATATCAAAATAATGCACACTATTAAATAAAAAAAGATAGCCAGTACATTTTTAAAAAGTCATCCACTTAAGGGACTGTTCGTACACACTGCCTATGTATGGGTCCACCCAACGTAAGGTGGGTGGGGAGAAAAAAAGCAGACAAAACTCTACCAGCAGGTAACACCCTCCATGGGCCTGCACTATTTTGTACAGTGTCCTAAAGACACATCCCATCCCAAGAATATGTTGAAGGCCATAGACCATGTGGTCAGAACCCAACAATGGAAGGGATAAGGCAGACTTGGTTAGAAACAAGAAAAATATTCTAAAAATCCCAAAGGCCATACATAATGCCACATTAATTTGGGCCCTCTAGGGACTGTTCAAAATAATGCAAATGCACACATTATCAATAGTGTGTAGGAAGTATTTTCATAACTTAGCGACAAAAGGCGATCAAGAATTAAAAAGATGTTAGCAGAAATTACCTTAGCGACACATTTCAGAGAAAAATATTTACAAGGTCACCAAAATAACAAACACTGTTAAAATACTTCAAAATGCATTTAAATATAAGTCATAGGTAAGTACTAACAATTATAATTCTTGGTTCAGAGCTCACTGAACACCTTTTGTAGGAAAAATATCCAGGGGCAGGAAAGAGCCCCAGGACTCAAGTTAGGAGTGTTCCATAGGAATCAATGGGAGCAAAGTAAATGGGCCATCCACTTTAAAGGAGGCAATGCAGTTCTATCCTACACCTGCAGATTCTGTGGCAAACAACCCCAGGTAAGGCAGAATAGAGCCCAAAGAATATATTCCTAGGGTGAGTGGCCAACATGAAGCCCCACAGGAAGATGCCAGAAAGCAGGATGACTCCAATAGAAGGCTAGGGGAAATGCAGAAGAGACTCCCCTCCAAAGAATTTAGACTCTGGACAACAGGACACATTAATACACCATTAATATCTCCTGTCAGGCACCTTTTTTCCTCATGATACTCTATTAATAAGCAATTATTTCCTTTATCTTTCTTCCGTGAATGCTTCCTCTTATCTTCCTATACTCTTCTTTGCCTCATTACCCATATTCCCTCAAGCCTTCCTTTTATCTTCAGTGGAGAAATATCCCTATGAAACATGTGATGGGCTGCCATGGAAATGGAAGAGGGTCCCCATGTGGAGCGTTGCATTCCAGAAACCATGGCAGCCATCTTAAGTAAATATGTTGTTTCAATGAACGGGGCACTGCAATGCATTGTGTTAATTGGACCAAAATCATTTGCTCTTAGCACCCTGCTGGCTATCCAGATTAAAAACTCAAGGTGCTAATAGCGAAAACACCCAAACTGCTGGCTGGTGGAAATGGCAACAGGGCCTATCGGCAATACCTTGGGCCGTGTGCTGGTACCACCCAATCTGCCTGCCAGATTGAGTTTATTGCTTAATTACAAAATAGAAGATGTATTCTCACCTAGATTGGTCTTGGGAGGATAGCTCAGTGGCAAAGTGCTCACCTTGGAAGCAAGATGACACAAAGTGCCGACAGGTTCGATCATGGGTCCTTGCTTAGAAACCTCTGGGTGTTAAGTGCGTTATAAATAACAAATCATATCATCTCATTTCAATAAAGGCTGAACTGAGGTGCATCATTTTGCAGTGCTGGTAGGATTGCTCAGTGGGCTAAGGCATCCACTAAAGCATGCAATTTGTGTTACAGAAAAGGTCACACATTTAAATTATAGTCGGAACACTCCTCCTTTCATGGTTGAAAAAATAAGTACCATTGTGCTGGTTAATAATACTACCTGATATGTGCCTTTGCAAATGCAGGAAATGAGTGTGCCATGTAAGTATATTTTTATCATACACATTTCTAAATATGAATGATGTGATATTTCTCAAGGCAGTAGGCTGCCCCTGTCAGTAATGGCATGTTGCCCAAGTTAAGACACCAAGAGAAGCGAGGGTCCCCTAATGAGTGCAGCAGTTCCATTAATAATAGGGTCTGCCCACCGCTGAGGGGCATGTCACCTTTAGCATCTGTGTATTTCCTTACACGGTTGCTAATGGTGTCTATAAAAAATTAAATAAACATACCTTTTTTGCATGGTCCGACGTGGTTCACAGTCTGTTTTCAATGTTGATGACTGTGATGTCATCAACAGTAAAAACGGACTCCGGGAACCACAGCGCGGCGCCAGGCTGCACCGAAAATGTATGTTTCTTTATTTTTTTATAATAAAAAAAACACAGTTAGCACCTGTGCAGTTAACTACATGGGTGCTAAGAGGTGAGAGGGAGGGTGGGGAAAAGAGGGAGGAGCAGGGAAGGAAAGAGACACTGAAAAGCAGCACCCAGGCTGCTCGGATCAAATGTTTGTACCATACAATACAGCCTCCTTCCAAGCTCCCTGAATGGACGGCACAGCCTCCCAGGGAGCTAATGGCAAATAATTGGATTTCTGAGGAGTCAATGTTTTCAATAAAAACATTGGAAATCATTTTACAGCAATCACCAGCTTGATGATGGAAATTAAAGAAGATCATTAAAAAACATACGTTTTACCATTCAAATCTAAAGTACTTTAACACAATCTAATGTACTTTAACACAATGCTTGTTTTCCAACTTTAGAATCCCAACTGTTCAAAATATTTTGCCATATTCTTCCCAACATTTGACTCTTAAATTAAGGCCTAAGGGCGGTAAGTTTAATTGCCTCCCTGAACAGGTATATTTTGGATTTGTTAACAGGAATGGAGGGAGGAGTGCGTAAGAAGATTGGAGGAACTGCTGCACATTCATGACTTTAAATGATGCAGCCAATGGAACTTTGATGGAGGCTATTGAGGGGCTGCACACACTCCATAAGACTTTGATGAAGGAAAACAGCACAGTAACATCTGACATATGGCTTGATAGCATATTTGCCAGTGTCCCCATGTGTTTGGTGAAGGTTTTTAAAAACTGTCCCAATCCTCATTCTTGTGGTCATCCCTTTTTGTAAATGCCAATTAGGGTTAAGAATTTGTAAGGGAAACAGAAGAGGGGAAAATATAGGATGCCCCTGAATGTTGGCATGGCAGGAAGATGACACCCTGTGTACGACACACACAAACGGAAACAGGAATGCCTGAGTATGGTCCACTGGGAATGCTCACAATGTCACCCCTGCATATAGACAACTATGAGGCCTTTTGGGTAGACTGTTCAGCTGATGGGGAGGCTTGTATGATGATGGGTTGCTCACAGGAAGAGTATGATGCTCAAGGGGAGAGATTGCATAGGGTAAGATGGGAATGCATGTCAAAAGAAAAGAGCACAGAGTTGCTGGGCCAAAATGTGTCAATCAATCAATGGATCAAAGGGGGAATGTTATTAAGGTTCAGGCTCAATGCTGCCGAGGGGGCACACATACCAGTTGCGCAAGTAACTTGGTGGCATTGAGAGTGACGTCAAAGATGACATCGGAGGTGGGGAAATCATAGAGCATGGAGCTGCTTGCATTAGGGGACACAGAAGCAGGCGCTACATGAGAACTTCCATGGTGGGATGCAATGATGAGTGGGTGCTTTGGGTGTAGTAAGGGGTAGTTGGAAAGAGCAGGCACCAGGTGGGTGTTCAAGAGGATGTAGGGGGTACCATGGTAGGTGCATTTGAGAAATATTTGAACAGTAGAGAATCAATTTCTGTTGTAGGCCGATGTTAAGAAAGCATTTCTTGCAGACATTTCATAATAAAAGAGCTGCAAGCCTTGGTGTGACAATCAGCATGTATTTCTTGAACATTCAGCAAAAACAGTGTGCAGAAATGTAGCACGGCTGGTTTTTCCCAGGAGAATGCATCCCCAGCAAATTCACTCTAAGAAACACTTTCAAGGACAATGAGCTAGGCACCTGGGTGCACGGGAGGAAATTGAAAATAAATACATTTAGGTAAACTCCTGCCATGGTGTGGGATATTATGTTCAGACTAAACTTGGCAGCAAGGTGTGAGAAGAGAGCTGGGTGCCAAACATTAGGGTAGAGGTTATGGGTTGTGTGACAGGACCCAATCAGTGGAGAGATGTTTCAGTATCCCTAGGGTGCAACAATTTACAGTGTCCTTGCTGGTGTCCACGAGGGCACATCATTTATCAGACTTGGTGTGACTATCTCACCTGTTACCATCTCAAGTTATTTTATATTTAATTTTATTGTGATTTAGTCCAGAAATCCAGACTTAACACAAAGAAATCAATACAGTATCACATAAAATAAACAATGAAAATAATGATGAGATAAAATAGAATAAAATAGAGTAATGAAATGAGTAAATGATCATATATAAAATGATGCAGCACAATATCTAACAAATACATGTTCTGTCGTAACTCCTTTACATGTGTGCTCTGTCAAACTCATGATGTGTAATACATAAAATGAAGTGCTCAATAGGCAATACCATAGGCGCACTGCTTAGAGCCAGCATAGAATCAAGATAGGTAGAAGAGCCTCATGTAGCATTCCATTTACTAAGGTAATAGGTTTTATATTGACAAGCCACTCAATATGCCATGTCATGCCAGCATGGGGCTCAATGTTCATAGTGGAGAAAATAAACCATCCTAATATTTGTAGCCAAGGTCAAACAACTGTATAGACCCACTGCAGAATGGATGTGGGACTAAGTCTCAAGAGTATGTATAATCCGGCAAAAGATTCCTGACATGGGACTATACTCTGAACAATGCGAGCTAGGTTGAGATGGTATCTGAGTTGAGGCATAAATCCTAAAAGGAGTCCCTGATGATAGACTAATAACTGTGCACCAACCTACCCAGTGTACACATGTACAAGAGCCCCAGTTTGGGGCACTGTGTGAGAACGTGTCTAGTTGACTCCATGAGACCCATTCTCCCCCAGATACAACAAGTCCTGTCTTCCAATACAACCCCTAAACGTGGGCCTGTGACAGCAAGAACCTGTAGTTGGTTGGTACGCAGCCTTAACATAAATTGCCTCACTTTGGGGGCCAGGCAAAGTAGCAAATAGGGTTGTATCTTCCCATATCTATGTATTACATGGGATACTGCCTCATACTCTTTCAACTTTGCCAAGTGAGTGTAATTCTCACACCAATCCCATCTATTAAGCTTGTGTTCAACTGATTTTTTCAGATGGGCATATGGCATGCTTCTCTTCCTGGAGCAGGACCAATCAATCTCCAGGAAAAGAGATTCATTTAGTTGTTTAAGATTACACCCATGAGGTACCTTTCCAGTATCGTAATTACTGCCCGCTAGGGTAAGTAATTTACAAGCAGGGGATACACACGCTTTCAAATGAAAATCTCCCCGAGCGCACAATGCAATTCCACTCTGAGATGTTAAGCCCAATTCCAAGCGTAGATATTGCATAGGGCAAGAAGGCCCCAAGCCCAATACTGCACGCCAGTAATGACCCTCAAGTATGTTTAACCAGTTCAGGTCCTGCATTGCTAGCGCTTCTAGACCATAAAGAATGGACGGCACAAAACATTGCTGGTAAAGTTGTACAATACCGGCCATGCTATAGTCTGCAGTTCCCTTGGCAAATTTACAAGAAGCTTGGAGCGTTAGTAGTTTAGCTCGCTCTCTTTTTTTGAGAAATGATCAAGCTATAGTAAGGCAGAGCATCAAATTCCAGGCCTAAGTAAGGATAGCATGAAGTCATGAAGATCTTGCTTGTAACGTCCAAAATGGACAGGAGGCGGTAATTGGTCACATTATTCTGGTCTCCCTTTTTGTGGACCGGAATAAGAACAGACCTCTGCCATGTTGGAGGAATAGAGCAAGATCTGCAGACCTGTGAAAAAAGAGTCAAGAGTACTTGAACCCAGTTATTCGAGTCCTTTTTTAGGACTGAGTTTTCCAGACCATTCGAGGTGGCCTGTTTCGCACTTTTATAGCTTAAAGGAAGAGGCCAACCTTCGGACCAGGCCATTTCAATCGAGGCATGTACAGGTACCTTATAGAACTTATTCTTAATATGTTCTACCCACTGCTCACCAGAGATAGGGTTTAGGATTTTCAGGATGTGATCTCCCCCTGCCTGCGAGAGTAACTGCCACATTTTTTGGCTGTCTCTACTACACAGAGTCTGGATGAAATGTTGCCACTTCCCTCTTTGCTGTGACTTACGATGGTAGTAAAGCCAAGAGTGGTATTGCCGTTTTATAGACTTTATAAGGGCCACTGTTTTATGCTTACCTACAATAGGGAGATTGACCATTCTACATGCTCTAATTTCCCACCACATTTGGTGTTTATGGTGCCAAATCTTTATATCAAAGGGGTTTCTTCCCTCTGCCTTCTTCTTATCTTAGCAGCCTGGTTACCCTTAAAAAGGGCTTGAGTTAAGAGCTGTATCCAGTCTTAGATAGCCTCAGGTTATTTACCCCAAAGGGCCCAGTCAATCCTAAAGCCCACAGGGAAGGAGAGCAAATTCATCTTTTCAATATTTTTCTGGGTCCAACGGATCCTGTTCCCTGGGCGATTTGGCATCACATCCCTACAAGCACTCACATTCCTGGCCCTCCCTCCCCCATTCAGAGTCAGGACAACAGGGGCATGGCCGCTAAAGATGTTCAGTGCAATTTGTAGTTGTAAGACATAGCCCAATAGGCAATATGAGACCACCTCATAGTCCAGAATAGCACGTTTAGACCCTGCAACCCAGGTCATCTGGCCTGGGTTATCCCCAGTAGTACGTCCATTTAGGACCGTACAGTTTCACTCCTTCAGGAAATTCAACCATAACCTCCCTTTTTTATTGTAAGTGATTTCAATCCGGCACACACCCAAGTCAATGTGTAGCATGTAATGCACAACTGAAATCCTTATTTATTTTTGTCTAAAAGTTCTTTATTCTGAACGATATACCACTCATATCACGCCCCTGTCCTGTAACCCCTCCGGTCACACTGAACCAGGAGTCAGGCCGGTTTGCAAAGTTAAAATATTTATTTATGTATTTACAATTCAATCACACTATGTCTTAATGGGTACACAATAATCACCAATGGGGTGAGGTAACACAGAACAGTCTCTTTAATACACAAGGACTAGTAGTGAGCACAACAATTCAGCACAGAAATAATACTTTTGTGTGTGTGTTCAGATCAGATGACACTGTGGTTAAAGGTTCCCCCGCCCCCCCCCCCCCCTCAACCCCCAATAGGCAATGTAAAGAGATTAGAGTAGAGAGCAGGTATTCAGGAATGGTAAAATTCAAACAAAATATCAATCTCCCTTTCCCCCTTTCAAACACAAGCGAAAACAGAATGGACTGTCAAGTTGTCTGAATGGCTTTTAAAGTTATCCTTAGAATGGACTGGGCAAAAACATCAAATATAGTCAAAATTGCTGAAACTGTTATACATTCTTATGGGAGCCGCTTTGGATAGTTGCACACAAACACAAGCAATGATTTAATACCAAGAAACAATTTGAAATCTTAAAATTCAAGTCGGAAGCAATCAAAAGCTGTTTTACACGTGTCAGAATTTCCCAAAAATGAAATTCGCAGCAAACGTTTCACTGTGTGATAATCGCGATAACGGGAGAACGGTATGGATTTGGAATGTGGTTTTAGATGCAATTTAAAGCTGTGGATGTTAGCTATTATTTTCTTGTTTCTAGCACAAAAACTGAGGACGTTTTACACTAGAGGATGACTATGAACAAAACGAATGCCTCACAGGAAAACAGCCACTTGATCAGAATGACTGCCTGGTATGGGCTCACCTTCTTCAGATGTGAAAAGATGCAAATATAGTTTTAGCAATACTATTACAGGAGGAAGATAGGATGGTTTTGAGAGAGATCAGATAATTCAACAGTACTCCTAACAATACAGGTTCTGAATACAAGATAGGATGGATTTAAGGTAGGGATTGACTATGGACAGTACATATGCTAGTGACACAGTTCTATCTATAGATACTCACTAGATATGTTTTTAAACAGAACCGTAAGGATTCTGGTCCGTCAAGATTCTGGTCAGGGAATTGCATCTGGTTCTAAGAAAGACAGCTGGGCACATCAGATTGGATCTGCAATCAGCAAGGTGCTCTGGTCATAGCACAGCACAGGACTGGACTGGATATGCAATGCACTCTGGTCACAGCACGGCACAGAACTGGATTGGATCTGCCCTTCTTGGTTCTGATGATAATTCTTTCCGCAGGCAAGCAGTACAGAGCAGCCTGGCTGCATTTTGATGCTTCCCCTTAGGTTGGTGGGGTTCTGGTTCTGGAATTTGAGGCCTCGTTGAAAATGGTGCAGCTATGCAATGGTTTTCTGCTTTGGCAAGTTTCTGGAGTTTGGAGCAAGGAAGATGGAGAGTTCAGCAGCAGGGTGCTCTTCCAGTATCAGGATAGTGAGTGAATCTGTCTGTCCTTTTGAGTGGTGAGCTGTCTCTATTTATGCTATGATAAAGGGGTGTGTGGGCTGGTTTATCCTAAGCTCACCCCTTTGACAGATGATTGGATCAGAGTCTCCTCACTGCCTTGATAGGAGGAGCGCAACAGTGTGTCATCTTTATGGTGGGATTTTATGATGCAGAGAATCCACCCCTAGCCTTTGAACACACAATCTACTTTTGGCACCATACATATTTATACAAGTGCAACCACTATAAGAATCACATATACAGATTATATATTTTATATGGCAGCTAGTCCTCAAAACCCCGTAGAAGTGGGATCTTGTCTCTGCTTCTCACAGAATTCTGCCCTTTTCATCAGGAACACAATGTCCAATTTATAGGCACATTTCTACAAGTATGCACGTTTAACATGGGCATAAGTGTATAAAGTTTCATACTTCTAGCGAAAATACATTTTGTGTAAAATCACATTTTCGCCATTTCTTTCGAGAACACGATTTTGCCACCTCTTGAAACGTGCAGCCAAAATTTAGATTCACAAATATGTTATTTTTATATTTTGTACAATTTTCACTGGCAAATTATACGTCTTTTAAGAAAATGTTCTTCGTGAAGGTTCAGCCACAGATGGTTGTTTGTCTCTGCCTCTTTTTGTCTCCCTGCAGTTCAGAAGCAGTCCCCTCCATGTTTGCTCTTGGCAGAAGCCATTTACGACTGTCCTCACACCCCGCATTTCCTTAGTAGCAGCTGTTCATTGTTCCCTTTTGCCTCTGTAGACCAAGTTATTTCCAAACCCTATAATTACTGCTTGGGTGTGATTTCCTGGTTGGGGGAATGGCCATCCTTCTGTGGAGAAACCTGATATTCCAGTTTGGTAGCTTTTGGCCAGGCTTGATTTAATTGTTAATTCTGTTGCATTTTTCCTTAGCTTAAAACAAACTTGTGATTTCAAAATAGCAGCTAGAATACTTATTCAAGATTTTAAACCATGGGATCAAAACAGTTACAGGCCTCTTAATTTGCAAACATTTCATTTCAGTTTATACATGTTAAAGTTTGGTCAGGCAGGCTCCTGACAGCTGTCATCTCAGCATTCCACTGCTGCACAGAGATTTTTTAAATCCACAGACAGGCCACTTTTGCTGTGGAAATCCCTTGATGCTTTCAGCTTTTCAGGACTTTGCAAATTCACAATGATTTCTTAAACTAAGTGAATTGCAGCACCAAACAATAATTTTGGATGTTTGAGGGTGTTTTGTACCAGCATTCTGCAGTCTCAGCAACAAAGAAAAAAGGATTTAAGGTAAGATTTTGGGTTTTCATTTAGCAACACTGCTTTTTCCTTCTGTACTCCATTTGTACTTGTTGTGGAGCCCAGTGATATATTCCAGGAGGGAGATCTCTGTTCCACCACTGACAACATGCATGGCAGATTGGGCAGCCATCTTTTTGTGTTTTGCAAAGCGAGATTTTAAGAGGTTTTTGGCGCGCATTTTGTTATTTCTGGCACCCTCCTAACACAGTGCTACAGCATAGCAGAGCAGAAGTGGGTTAAAACATCCCACAGAACCCCCCTCACGACTCGAGTTTGACCACCTGTCAAGGGGAAGTCGGAAGATTGGAATGTTCTTTCTTTCTTTGGTCCAGGTGGAGAAAGTCATCTGCTTCTCCCATCAATGCTGGATCAACATGCTCTCCTCGCCGGTTCTGGATGGGAGAATGGAGCGATACTCTGGGCTCCTTGTGCCTTTCCTCCCGGTCTCCGAGTGGTCCTACTTGGAAATTAGAAATTCTTGGTTCCAATGCTATGAGATAGAACAGAGCATGGTTATTGAAATGTCCCCACTACTACTCATGGAGTGGGGCAGATGCATACATTGCAATCCAATTTACAATATTCCCGCCTGTATTTACTAAGGGTTTTAACAGGTGGATTCTTATAGGTATCCGGAATGTCCCCTCTAGGTTTCTAGTTGGCTCCTCTATTTGCCGCAGAGCATGCCTGGAATGGCAACTCTTCAGCTGGTTTATGTGGACCCACTTATCTTCCCCTTCTGCCAAACTGGCCATGGGGGTGCAGATTTTGTAGGCGACTGGTGATATTCTGTCTACAATTTCAAAAGGACCCCGCCAAGTTGAGAGGAATTTGTGCTGTTTTGCTTGGTTCTTTTGGAAATTGTACAAATAGACCTGGTCTCTTAGTTGGTATTCTTTTTTAGTTGTTTTAAGATCATAGTGGGTCTTCATACTGTCTGCAGATCCTTCTAGATTCCACTGAGCATAGGCAAAGCATCTTGAAGGTGTTTTCTCAAATTCTCAACATACTCATGAGTTGTGGAGGCATTTATCAAGGTCTGCTCTTTGGTTCTGTAGGGCAGATGCTGGGATAGCACCATCCTTCATCGAGTCATCAGCTCAAATGGAGACATTTTTGTTGCAGAAGAAGGGGTAGATCTGATAGCTATCAGGACAAGGGGTAATCAAATGTCCCAACTTGGCCCAGAATATGCTACAAACTTTTTAAATATGCTCATAATAGTCTTGTTGTATCTCTCAACTCCACCACTAGAGGCTTGCCGGTAGGCAATGTGTAGTTTCCTTTAGAGCCCAAGTATCTCCCACATCTTTGTCATCACTTGGCTAGTGAACTGGCTACCTCGGTCTGACTCAATCCTTTGGGGTAGTCCAAAACGCGATAAGATGTGGTTGATCATTAGGGCAGCTGCTGTTTCTGCCTTGCAATTTGGGGCCAGGAGATATTCCACCCATTTAGTGAACAAGCAAGTTACGGTCAACTTGTACTTGTTCCCGTTAGAGGAGCGAGTCACAGGCCCGATAAAATAGACTTGTAAATCTGACCAAGGCAGTGTCATCCCCATCTTTTGGAGGGGAGCACGGTGTGTGAGTGATGTTGGCTGAAATTGTGCACACACAAGACACCCCTTCAAGTATTGGTCGAGGTCCTGCCCCATGTGAGGCCAGTATGCAACCTCTCGCAAGATTTCTAGTGTCGTATTAAACCCCTGATGACTGGCTGTGGCTGCATCATGGGCGTGACTTAGCATCATGATTCAGAATGAGGTAGGGACTACCCACTGGTCATGGCCAGCTATGGATATCCTCACCAACAAACCGTCTTGGATTTGGAACATTTTTGCACATTTCATCAACACTCTGAGGTCCTCTTTCCCTATGTAATCAGCATTCATCAGGGGAAAGTTCTCAGGGTCCTCAATGCGTTGATAAAACATACCAATTATTGGATCCCCTTTCGAGCCGTAATCAAATCAGCATCTGGGGTCTCCTTACTCCATTGGGCAGTTGAGAGTTCATTGTGAGCATTTGTCTGGGACCTAGTGATAGCAGTGACCTGGATTTTCCCCAACAGAGACTCGATCTCATGTAGATCCCCTTGGATGGCTCTGGTTTTGGCCAGCAGATCAGCTGGGTAATTTCCAGTTTTGTCTGGTCCCTCTACTTTAGAATGACCCTTGAACTTTTTCCAGTAGATGGTCATCCCATTCGAGGTGACCAAATCATCAATATTTTGTATTAATGTTCCATGTTTTAAATGGCATGCCTCTGGTTTTCCAGTTAACCAGGTACTCCACAAACCCGTTCCATATATAATCTGAATCAGTGATTATGACCAGTTCATGCAGTTGGTGTTGGACAGCAGTGAGGATGGCTTGGTGCACAGCCATCAGCTCTGCCACTTGACTACTTCAGGGACCAATTTTGTACCCAGTGGAGGGTTATGGGGCATCATTCACCCATGCATTCCCTATGCCGGCCACAAGTTCCTTTACCCCGTTGTTGTCAACATGGTAGGAGCACCCATCCACATAGACAGTGGGCATTCCCTCACACTTGTCTTCTTCATAGACTTTGTGTGGGGAATTAAGGTATGCCTCCATGGTGTCCTTGATTTTAAGATTTTCGTCCTTGAGACAGTTTTCTCTGGCACAATCATGCAAGTCAGACAGACCTTGCGCCAGGGGACTTTTCTTGTTTTGGCCATATCTGACCTCCACAGGAAAGTCTTGCATTGACAGAATCCAGGATTCTGTCACTTTGAATATATTTCAAAGTTAGGTGTGGAGTCTCCACTATGATGTGTTCTCCCTGGATAAATGGGTGGTAATTCTTCAATGCCCACACCGTTGCCAAGAGTGCCTTCTCACAATCGTTGAATTTTTCCTCCACAGAGGATAAAGTCTTACTCGCATAGGAGACTACTCTATTGACCTTGTCATGCTTTTGATATAATACTGAAGTCAAGCATGTATTTGAGAACCCTGTCTCCAAGAAGAACTCCTTGTTTTTGACAGGGTAAGCTAGGCAAAGCACTTGTGAGAGGCTTCTTTTGAGCTGTCTTACTTCCTCGGCTTGTTCTGGACCCCCCCTTCAAAAGATGGATCAGGGGTCTTGTGATCTCTGCGTAGTCCTCAATGAAATTTCTGCTGTAATTAGTTAGTCCAAGGAGGCTCCTTAGTTCCCGCAGAGTTGTGGGGTCTTTTATTTTCTGGAGGGCTTCTACTTTCTTTTCCTGGTGACAGAGACCCTCAGGAGTTATCTCATGCCCCAAGAAATTGACATGGGTTCTGCACCACTGTGCCTTTTGAAAGGAGAGTTTTGCTCCGGCAGCCCTCAACTGTGTCAGAACATAATGGATCTCCGCTATGTGTTCATCCACAGTTAAGCTTTTGACTAGAACATCATCTACATAGTCCATATTACCCCTTTCACCCAGCTCAGGCATGGCTTTATGTAGAAAGATGTTAAATTCATTGCCAGAGTTCATGTATACGAAGGGAGTCTGGGTCCACATGAACTGCTGCCCCACGAAGGTAAAGGCCAGCTTGTATTGGTCCTCCCTACTGACAGGTACAGTCCAGTACCCAATGGTCAGGTCCATTGCAGTAAATACCTTCGACCCCTGGATCTGGGCCAGCCCTTGGTCAATGTAGGGAAGAGACAATCGGGAAGTATGGACCTGTTTGTTGAGCTCCCTTAGGTCAGCACAGAGTCTCCACTGCCGTTAGGTTTCAAAATCCCGAGTACCGGATTATTGAAGGTGCTGTGGACTGGACAAATTATCCCACAGGACTCAAGGTTCTTAATTATTTCAGTAAGGGACTCCATTGATGTGAGAGGCAAGCGATATTGCTTCACAAACACTGGAGTCATGCCAGGGTCTGTGGGAATTGTTGCTGTGTGGATGTCGGTGCGACCACAGTCATATGAATCCACCACAAAGAGATCTTGAAAATCTAAGAAAACTTGTTTCAATTTTTGCTTTTGCTCCAGAGTCTCACAGGCATCAGCTAGGTTGACTCTCTCTTCAAACATCTGCCTGAAGCCTGGAAAGACTTCCGGTTTGGCTATCTCAGTGGTCTCCTCCAGCTGGGTGGAGAAGTCCCTGGTCAAAGTGCTGATTTGGACTAATGGTTTCAGGTGGGAAAGGCAGTCCTTGTGGACTTGAAAGATCACCTCATCCCTCCTGAAGTCACAGGTCACATCTTCCTTACCATAAGGGCAGGTAGAGTACAGCAGGAAATTCCTGCCATGCCGGGTGAAGATCTTGGGCCTCATTACACGTTGTGTGGTATTGATTTAACGTTACCTTTAAGGGAATACCGGTATCGTTAAATCCCCATGCCAATTACGACCCGGCTCACCGCTATTTGCGGCACCGCTAAGTACGGTGCCACTAATAGCGGCTAGTCCGCGGGCACGTGACCCTCAATACAGTAAATAATGCCATGCCACTAATAGCACCACATCACAAGCCAGGCGGACGTGCTAATAGCGGTATGGAAAAGCCCTCAAAACCCCTTACTGGCATGGCGCAAATACCGGCATCGCCAACCACCCATTATCAGAACCTAGCAGTGTTCTCACCTGCCACAGGTGGGCAAAATCAGCACAGGTGGAGGCAATAGAGACTGTGGCAGCACAAAAGGAGCACACCACACCCCTTCACACACCCATTCCCACAACAAGATGGTTCCAATACTAGCAGCATTACATGGGCTGGAGGACATGATTGCAGTGCAGCAGCAACAACAACAGGCAGCACAAAGGAGACGCAGGAGGAGAAGGAGGAGGATGGCAAGACAGGTGCAGCAAGCACCACCAGGGAACCTAGTCATACCACAGAGGCAGCCACCAATCCCCAGGATCCGAGCCAGTGCATTTAAACTAACCCCTGAGCAGATACACACCCTGTACCGTCTGGACTGGGATACCATCACCAGCATCGTGTACATGATACATGATGACATTGTCAGCCTCATAGACATCAGAACTGCCATTCCCCCCTCTACTGAAGGTAGTGACTGTGCTCCACTTCCTGGCCACAGGCATCTACCAGCATACAGTGGGGCAGATTCATGGCATCTCACAACCAGTATCCTCATGCACGCTGAACCAGGTACTCAATGCCCTCCTGAAGCATGCACGGGAACACATATTCCTGCCACGGACTGCCCAGGAGATCACAAACACCAAAGTTGGCTTCTATTCACTGTCAGGCATCCCAAGTTGCATCGGGGCCATCGACTCTACCCATGTGGAATTGGTGGTCCCACATCACAATATAGTAGTCTACCAAAACAGAAAACAATTCCACTCCATCAATGTGCAAATGGTATCTGACGCTAAGAAGATTATCACACATTGTTGTGTCCAATTTCCCGGATCAACCCATGATTCCATGGTCCTGCATAACTCAAACATGCCACGCTACATGGAGCGACAAGCCGGATAACATTCCTGGCTACTTGGTGAGTAGCAGGGCAAGCACATGGCAGTGTGATGTGGTGGGGAGAGATACATACTCCTACTGGGTGTTGACTGTCGTCTGTAGGACAAATGGACATACAGATGTAGGCCAATGTCCATCAGGGAAGGCCGCAATGTCCTTGAGGAGAACCCACATGCAATTATGAGCTACACAACATAGAGTACAATCCGGGTTCCCGAATATTGCAGATCCATCCACATCCACATTGCACATACTGCGACACCACATACCACACAAATCAGCAACATGGCGTCAAGATGGTACTACAGAATCAGCGCAGCACAACATCAAGACAGCAATGTGCCCTTGAATGCATGCAAAGGTAACACCCCTAGCAATACCATTGAACCACACACCTATAGCACCACTGAAGTGATGCCACACAGCATGGCAACATCGATGTCGGAATGGCAGTACACTAGCAGTGTGGTACCAAATTTGCCTGGGCCCAGGGACACCTAAGACCTGGCCTCACCCAGGACATGTCATTTGCTGTCGGAGGCATGATTCGGGCATGTCCACTTGCAGGGTCAAGCTCACCTTTGCACATTGCAGTCACGCAGATCGTCTGCATGCATGCTGGTAGTCGTGATTTTGAATCACAATGTAAAGTCGATTTGTGTGAGATGTACAGGCCGCACCTGAGGTGAACGGTAACAGGTACCCATTCTTCACCCCATACAGGCTACGCTGGCTATCCCCTGAAGAGGTGGCTCCTAACCCCTGTACGGAATCCACAGAACCGGCAGGAAGAGGACTACAATCGTGCACATACCCGTACCCGCGTCGTGATAGAGCAGGCATTTGGCCTTAGCTATGGTGCCTAAGCGGGCCGGGTGAGGCTCTCCTGTATGGCCATGAAAAAGTGCCGAAGATAACCATGGCATGTGTAATGCAGCACAAAATGTGCATCAGACGGAATGTGCCTATGCCACCTGACATTGAGATGCAACCACCAGATGAGGATGATGTTGATGGGGAAGAGGATGGGTGAAATGGTCCGGCAGGACATGCAGGAGGCGATGGCCAGGAGGGACACGATGTGCGTCAGCATCTGATGTATCAAATGTTATGAGATACAAGGGAGAACTATTATGGGTGGAGATGGGTTTTGTTGCCCTGATGTATGTGGTGAGGCCCACAAAGGACGCAGTCCCCAATAAAGTACACATACACAATGATGAAGACCAAGCCTGTGTTTCATATTTTCAACAGTGTATTGTGATCAAAATGCGAACAAAAAGTGCATGGCCCCAACTGTGCAAACACCCTTTCCCTCCTCCCCAACAACACTCCCAAAAACACCCTTTCCCCCTCCCCCCACAACACTCCCAATAACACCCTTTCCCCCCTCCCCCACAACACTCCCAAAAACACCCTTTCCCCCATGCCCCCCACAACACTCCCAAAAACACCCTTACCCTCCTCCCCCCACAACACTCCCAAAAACACCCTTTCCCCCCTTCCCCCACAACACCCCATGTGAGGCTTATAGTGTGTAGGTGTCCTGCTCCACATGTCCCAGCAAGTTCTTGCTGGCCCTAATTCTCATGGCCTCCTCCGCCATTGGGTGGTTGGGATGACGTGCACCTCATGGTGCGCAGAGAGCGGCGCCGGGGGGGTTGTTTGACGGGAACTCGCAGAGGAGGATGTGCATTGTTGATCCTGTGGTGGGTGGGGTATTGTCTCTCCATGGCGTCCGCAACACGTGTGAGGGCCTGCCTAAGATGGGCCATTTCCTCACAAATCCTGTTTGTGCAGGCATCCATGCCCTCCCTTGTCTGGCTTGCATACAACCTAAGGTCATCCCTCAGACGGGCTGCCTCTGCCACATGCTGGCCAACCAGCGCCGTGATTTCAACCTGCTGCTGGCTGATGGTTGCAAGGTCATGTTGACTGGGTCCAGCTGTTGGGGTGGCTGCTGCGCCCTGGTCCATGCCTCTGGCATCAGGTGAGGATACCTGAGGGCTCCATCGCCCTTCCACAGTTTCGTTGCCTGATTCTACATGGCTACCTGATCGTGATAATGGTCTTGGGCTTGGCTCAATGGACCGTGGTGGGCTGGGGTCTGGCTTTGATTCTGAACAAAAATTGCCTCCTCCACGTCCGAAAGCGGCGCGGTGGCTGCTGCCTCACCAGTGGAACTGGTGGCAGCAGAGTGCGGCCCTTCCGTGCTGGTTTCCAATGTCATGGGGTACACTGCCGTGGGTGGAAAAATTGCAGCAGCCGTGGCCTCAGGCTGTGTAGAACTGGTGCTCTTGCTGCCTTTGGCCCTCTGCTGCTGATCACTCCTCCCGGTTCCCCTTGTGGTGTTAGCGGTATCCCCTGTCTCATGTGTCCTGGGCTTTTTCTTTGCTGGTGGAGCAGGTGTCACAGTGCCCGGTTCATCAGTGTCTGTCTGTGATCCTGTAGGGGACACAAATAGGGAATATCATTGTTTATGGTTCTACGTGCCTTATGCACAATGTTTACGTCATGCCGCTCTATGCATTGGGGCCTCTTTATTTTTGATTCCGGTAATGGGGTTGTCGGGGTGTCATGCATGAATGGGTCTGTGTTGCACGTGTATGTGGTGATGCATGCATGTAGGTTTGTGGCTGGATCGATGGCCTGATTATGGACTCATATTTGGGGGGCCCATCACCCTTCACTGTGCATTGTTTGATGTATACACTCACCTCCATCTGATGAATTGGGTGCACCATGCTCCATGTCTCCGACACCCTCGATCGATTCCACACAAAAGAGTGTGGAGATCCTTCACTATTAATTTATTATTTTCCTCCTTCATTTCATCAATCTGATTTTCTAGGGCAACTATCTGCCCTGCACAGGCTCTATTATAATTTACTTGCTGTTCCAGCTTTTGTTGGCTCTGTTGTAGTGAATCCAACCTTTCTTGACACTCTTTTTGCAGTGTCAGTAATTTTGTATCTTGCTCTAGCTTCTCTTGCTGCAGGAGATCCAGATCTTCTTTTAATTTTGTCATGTACTGTCTGGTTTCTCTCTCTGAATCTTGGCTCTTTTGTAGCCTTTGCTCTGCAGGGTCCAAATCAGTTTGGGTTTTCTCTAGAGATTGTACTTGCCTCGTTGCTAGATCTAGGTTTTTGACATATTTTTCCTGTATTACTCCAATGTGGAGGTATAGGTAAGCTGATATTTTGGCAATTTTACATTGCTTTTCTTTTACTTTTGGGGCCATATACAATTCACTAAGTGCCTGGTGTAATGGACCCTGGTCCTGCCATGTATCTAATTCTATGGCAGTGATTTGTTGTTTGATTTCCTGCAGCCAAACATTCACATCCTGCTCTACCCATTCACCCCTGACAAACAATTTGTGCAGTGGGTGTTCTTTTGCCATATTGATTTCCACTAAGGTCGCCATTCCGGAAATATTCATTTCCTTATGACTTATCTCAGGGTTATTTTATTTTTGCAAAACAGGCCCAAACCCTTTAAGTATTTCTATTGAATGGTGTTTTTACAGTGTAGCACAGTATGGTAGCCCAACAAGGTGTATGTACCCCATCAGTTAGCACGCTGTGTTGGACTGTCACAAGTGGTATGTCTAATTCAGGATCTCGTGACGAGCCCCCAAGCTGTAAGTGATTTCAATCCAGCACACAACCAAGTCAAATCTTTATTTATTTTTGTCTAAAAGTTCTTTATTCTGAACGATATACCACTTATATCACGTCCCTCTCCTGGAACCCGCCCGGTCACACTGAACCAGGAATAAGGCCGGTTTGCAAAGTTAAAATATTTATTTAAGTATTTATTTAAGTATTTACAATTTAATCACACTATGGGCCTCATTACGAGTTGGGCGCAAAGGGATACCGGGCCCGGTAAGGACACTGGTGCCGGTAATCCCTGTGCGCCCTATTCTGAGTTCCCTTAGCGGGTACCTTCCTTAACGCCTGGTTTTACCAGGCGTTAAGGACGGGACCCGTTAAAGGACTTTAGAGCTAATAACGGTACCGCAATTTGCTACAGTTAGCCTGATTTAGGGGTTCAATCCCAGTTCTTGGAAGAAGTGGACTTTACCTTCTGACATCACACGCAAACTGTATTGTGCAGTTGATAGTGGAAGGCACAGGAAGGAAAGAGGCAGTGAGAAATAGGATGGCTTCATTGTTTAACTTCAGCAATGTTTGCAGTGTGCAATCAGCACAGATCCGACCACCATTTAAAGAACCATGAGGTGGTAACAGGACAACGCATGCAACTTCCCCAGGCTCCACCCACTGGGGCATTGACAGATGCAAAAGCAACATCTAATGTTTGTGGAGATTAAATGTACAAATATGTGGATTCTTTGATGGCTAGTGCATCTTTTATTTCTCATCAACTGTAAGGCGCAGGGGGAGTGGTCGAAGAACTGTGAAGATGATAACGGCACCGAAAGAACTGAAAGACTTTTAAAGCAATAATTCTTGTATCCTGGGGACACAGTTTTACTCCGGACCTTTGTGCCATGGTACACACCGAGATTTGAAGGTCCCTTTGTTGTCAAGAAGGCAATATAGAGAGCAGTAAATCATCAACCCCTGCCAGGATGAGGCCTCTTCCTGACTAAAAGAAAATGTTTTGATGCAAGAAGATGACAAAGAAGAACTGCAGCCGCAAATAACTAGGTACAGTGTAAGAAAGTTTGAGAAGGATAATACACACACATATAATAAGTACACTGTCTTTTCTTTACAAGCAACATTCATCAAGAAAGTAAAGACTGTTTTTTTCCGTATGATTATTCAAAGACATAACTCATTCCAGGAATGCTTTATTAATTATGTAATATGAAAAGATTCAGACCAAATGATTCCTCCAAGACTATTGTTTCATCCTTTCGTGTTATATGTAGCACACACCTATCCACAATTGATAAGTGGAGATCCATCCATTATTTTTTTACTTGGAAACCCGAGAATACGTATGGTGTGGGAGAGATTGTTTTATGCAGCACTCACCCAATATTACAGACATAGAGCTTCAATTAACACATGCACCTTTGAGGCTTTTCATTATCAACTCACAGACACCTGGAGTAGCGCAAGACAATGAGATGGGAAATATAATACAAACTACCATGATAATGTTGTAATGTTTTGTGCTTTCTGCCGTTTCTACTTCTTTACACTCCTTGTTTTACAAAGATTATTTTTTGCACATGCACAAGCCTTGACACAGTACTCACCTTGCAACAACTACTAACACTCTAGTCTGCACAAGTAAATCACAAGGCCACACATCACTCGTATGCCCTACAGGGAAACATGTAGAGAGCTTGAGCCAGAAGCCCAGATGGTCAGCACACTGGAGATAGAAAAGAAAAAAAAAAGAATTACGTTTCCACCTTTCACAGGTGACCGAGGCGGCTATCAAATATAAAGTTATGTCCCAGCTCAAGCAATTTTCAGACTTCTGCAGAGCAACATGCACTTTCTGCAAGATCCGGTCAGAGAACCAGTTGTCAATGAATACTTCCCTGCATCACTACCTTTCTAGGGGCTGGTCTGGTTTGCTGATTTTCGACCAAAGACCTCACAGACCCGGTTGAAAGAAAAAGAAAGGGAGAAACGGACAGGCTCACCCTATACTTGTGCATATGCATTGATCATACAAACTCAGAGAGACACCACAGCTCATGCACAATACAAACAAGACAAGCTAAGGAGACATTGTTCCAGTCTGCATAGCGGCAGAACAGTTACCAATTCTATGTTAGGTCCACCCATAAGGACCTAAAGAAGAATGCACAACATGTATTTAAGAATTGGCGTATCGTGCCCAGCCTGAAAACTTGATTGGTTGACAGAACTTATGAAATAATACATACAAAAATGAATGAAATCCTTTGTTAAGGATTATATCCTTTCTAATTACAAGGTTGTATTCGGCCAGTTCCATACAGTTTGGACAGCCTGCCTTGAAAACGACTCTGGTCGAAACATGTGTCGGCTGACAGTTTGGCGAATTAAACCAGCTACTGATGCAACTATGCATTTATTTAATTCATTTTTTTAGATATATTATTTCATAAATTTAATCAACTGAAAATCAAGTTTTCAGGCAGTGTGCGCGATATGCCAATTCTTAAATACATGTCGTGCAGGCCACAGTGTTGCATCAATGGGGTCAGTCGCATAATGAAAATGGTGCACCTTTGGGTGTCAAGAATAGTGTAGCATTCAAGGGGAACTGCCAGTGAGCTTCTAATTCAGGAAAACATGCACCATTCAGAGAGTATCATATAACCGTAAAGCATGCACATGTAGTGAAAAACTGCAGGACCTAATTAAAGTATCAAATGTTTACACTGGTGTCCTTTACAGACTCCCATGATTCTTATCCACCTCCCTGCAGGTTTTCTCTCAATGTAAAATATCACGCTTCTTTAAATGCCTTCTTTTGTCTTCAAACATTTTCATGTACTAATCACCACTCCTCCCTGCCGCCAACTGTTAAACGCTATCTTCCTTTATCCTACCCTGCTCTCTATGGTCCCATACCCACTTAACCATTAACTACCATTTAATGCTTCTGGCTTCTTCTTTTTCAGTCTCCTGTCTCCTAGCCACTGGAACTCCTTACACACTGTCATCAAGTGATTCCCCACAGTGGAGGATTCATGAGTCCTACAACAGAACCCCTCCTTTACCAAGGAAGCCATTGGTATCTATCTATCTATCTATCTATCTATCTATCTATCTATCTATCTATCTATCTATCTATCTATCTATCTATCTATCTATCTATCTATCTCTCTATTTCTTTTATAGCACCACTCGCCCAAAGGCCTCAGGGCACCCACAAGACCTACAACAAAAAACATAAAGAGAGATGCAGATGCAAAATAATCATAACAAGTATTTTAAACTATACCCATATCAAAGAGATGTGTTTTTAGACATTTCTTGAACTGAGCAGTCAAAACACATGCCTTAAGAGCAGAAGGAAGAGAGTTTCAAAGATTAGGTTCCCAAGCATCAAAGTTTGAACCACCAATCCTCCTTGGAAGAACTTGTGGTTGATAAACTAAGAAATTGTTGTTGGAACACAGAGTCTGCCTAAGGGGAACCTTCTTGACCCGTGAAGAGAGGTAGACAGGAGCTTCACCTGTCAGGCAATTAAACACCATAACAGTGACTTTGAGCTAGATTCTTTGACTGACCAAAAGCTGGTGCAGTTTTCTACGTGCCTCAGACACCTTGGACCAACAACCAATCCCACAAACAGCGCATTATGCTCCATTTTCTATTACCTGTAAAAATGTTATATTAGATTGAGAAGTTCCAACAAGCATACTATTACAATAGTCTAACTTTACATTGATGATAGCTGCTGCAATCATAGCCCTATTGGTCTCTGATAGATATGGACGAATCTGCCATAGTGAATGAACAAAATAGGAGCAAGAAGATTTAAGATGAGAGACATGTTCTTTAAAATATAAGTGAGAATACAAAAATACCCCTAATGTTTTAACAGATTTGTAGACCTTGATAGAGTGGCCCGCGATAGTGAAACTGTTCTAAAGTGCATCAAGTTGTTTTAACTTTTGTTGAGTTCCTAGAATGAGCAACTCAGTTTTTTTATTAATTAAAGTGTAGGAAGCATACATCTTTGTTATAGGTGCCTGACAGTTGTATCATAATCGAGTATTGTCCGCATAATTTGTGAACTGTATCCCCATAGAGGCTAACAAATCACATAACGGCCTAGAATAAACATTATAAAGTAATGGCGACAGGCAAAAACCTTGAGGTACGACAAACATGAAAGAAGCCATTTGTGATTGTGCATTGTCCTTGGTCACATTCGCAGTTCTAGGGGCAAGAACCGATCTAAACCAGCAAGCTGCAGCGGTCATGCACCTGCCAACCTTGATCAGTCTATCTGCCAAAAGAGATTGATAGACACGATCAAAGGCGGCAGACAGGTCTAAATGTAATAATAATGCCAAAGCACCTTTTTCAATTATTCCTGCTATATTGGATTTTAGATCCAAAGCGCAGTCCCGTTCCCATGATTCACACAAAATCGAGACTGTCCAGGGGCAAGAATGCTATGTTGTTCCACATAGATTTGATATTGAGCATACACCATTTTGGAAATTATTATCAACACAAAGGGACCATTTGTGATGGGCCTGAAAGGTCCAGGGTCACTTGGATCAAGATTCTCCTTTTTTAATCAAGGTTTAATCTAAGCCTTCTTGTTGTTATCCCGAACAGAGGCTTTGAAAAGGAACAATTGATAAATCTGGTTGCCTAAGGCACAAGGGAGCTAAAAAAAACTCTAGAAACAGAGAGGGGGGCAGATTAGCCCCTTTACATGATGTTGGTTTCATCCTAAATACTAAATCAGCAACTTCTCTTTCGAAAACTTTTTGAAAGGCAAAAGAGGATGTTCTAGTGTTGGTTGCTATGCAAGAGGGAGGTATTACATTTTTTGAAATTTGTAGAGATTTAAGTTGATCAGATATACATTGTTGATGTAATTGGATTTTCTGTACAAAGCTATCATGGATCGATTGACACCATTTCTTATTAACAGCCAAATGTGTTTCAACCGGAATACCTTATAGTTCCTGTAAAAAAACTACAAAAAATTCCCTAGGTTTTGATTTCACCGCCTCAATCCTAGCATTGAATTTAATTTCTTTAGCCTTGAACAAAGCACTCTTAAAAACCTTCACAGCAACCTAGTAATGAAGGGAGGCATCAGATGGATGCTTCCGCCAGTTACGTTCAGCTTTGCATTTTGCTGTCCTAGCAGACAAAATGTCTATTGAGCACCAGAGATTATGTTGTGGCAACTTTTTCTGAGTACAGTGTCTCAAGGGTGCTAAGGTTTCAAACACCTGATTGATAGTAGTCTGAAAGAGGTGTATGAAATCAGCAAGGGGGATATCCTCTTCCAGGAGAGGCAGTGATGGAACAATTAAGGAGGCAAAAGCTGCATGTGTGGCCGTCCTTTAATTTCTAATGAAAATGGGTTGTTTACATAACTGGGTATTTAACTGCACTACCCAAAACTGGATAGACACTTACAATCTGTGCCTGGATGATGACAAAACAGATTTACTTTTTGTGGGACCCCCCCATATTGCTTCAAAAAGCTAGATGCTGCCTATTCCTCTTTCCACATCAATGGCAATTTCATCCCAGTACTCGAACAAGTCAAAACCCGGATTTCTTGGACACTGAGCTTACCATGACCAAGCACATCAACACATTGACCTCCTCTATGGCCTACACTACGAAAAACCATTTCTGTCACTGATTTCTGTCACTGATTAACTGCCTCACTCTTGCAAGAAACATCATCATTAGAAAAGTTGACTAATGTAACGTTCTGCACATGGGCACCTCAGCAAACAACTTGATCGAGCTTCAACTCCTGCAGCTCTGTGCCTCTGTTACACTGACCACATTTCAGCATCCAGGCAAGAACTCCACTGGCTACCTATCAAAGCCTGCATTGATTTCAAAACCCTGACTCTTGCACATCGCTGCTTCTACAATGCCGCCCCTCTTTACTTGAACAAGAGTACCTCCCAGAAACACTACTCATGTGCACTCCGCTCCTCCAAAAGCATCTCTTTCGTCACAGCACACTTCAAAAAGTACAGAGCTGGAGGTGTGCGCTTCTCTATCACTGCCCCTTACTCTGGAACGCTTTACCTCCAAATATCACAGATGAACTACACTACCTTGAAGAAACTGGCAGAAACTTGGCTCTTCAGTAAATACCAGTAATGATACTCTTTACATAACTATTACAGCCCCCAATGTACTAATGAACTGTAACATAGTCACTTTGCTGGCTTCACTGTTGTAATCATGCCTCCACTGTACAAAGGCTGTGATACCCCAGGGTCTGGGATTTACATAAATGTTATAAATAAATAAATTAAGTAAAAAACAAAAAACAAAGATCCTTGTAATTAACAAATCTAAGACTAAGAAGAAATGCATGTGGTACATTGCATGGCAAAACATTGAAGAAGTGGCTAGCTATGTATTTCTAGGATCAATCCTGAGTCAAGATGCCACTGGCGATAAATTGGAGAAGTACAATGAGGAATACATTTAGTATTATCAATATATTTACAAGTACCTGTTCAGGATATTCTACAGAGGATCTGATCTCATTATATCAAGCCAGCATTATGCTGGGGATAACGTATGCTCTCCAGACCTATGTAAGAAACAACTATACTGACTGAAAAGGGTGGAAGGTAAATTGTAGCACGTTTTGCTGGGTCTCTTGAACTCAGTACCGGTAGAAGCAATAAGAATGGACCTGGGTTTGATTTAACTTTACAGATGACTAGCTTAACTACACAGCTTCGCCCGGAATTTCAATTCTCAGATTTTTAAATCTCTGATCGGTAAGTCTCACTTCAGTTTCTTCAACAGTTTTATTCCTCCTTCTCTTAACCACATGTCATGTTACAGTTTCTCTCGCAGTTTCGTTTTGCTTTGTTTTTTAGCAGCACAAATTCTCTGATTAGTAAATCTTGATTCAGGTTCTTGAGCACTTTCAATGTTCTGTCTGAAAGCATGAATTCTATCAGCTTCATGGTCTTGAAATCTACCTTCTTCAGAATGTTGACCTTGTTTCAGCTTTCAATGTTTTGTTTTGATTCGGGTGGGAATAAAACCTACTCTACTTTTTTCGTGGCATTTCTGTAAAAATATATTTCTGGGATTAAACCATTAATGAAAAGAGAGAACACAGAGGAAATAAGCATTTATGTTTAACATAGAACCTGATTCAAATCAACTGATTCAACTATGTGATCTTCAAATCGTAGCAAAATTCCATTTGATGTAACGTTGGTGAAGTACCTGTCCTTTACAAAATGTTGTGATAGAAATTAACCACGTGTTGATCATGTTTGAGCTTTGATGCATGATGATGAGCACTTTCTACAAATGACCTGTAGATGGCAGTGTAAAACCACAAAAGGCAATGACGAAAAAACAAAGCTGAAAAACCAAAAAGAATAATCATCTTTGGAACGGGATGACCTATCAAGTCAGAAATAGTTGCATTAATTTGACAATTAAATAAAGAATATGCCATGCAAAATGAATGACACCAGACCTCACAATTCATGAGGAGTTACTTCCCCAAGAACGCCACATACAAACCAACAAACCCTCAAACAAACACAACTTTGTTTTATATATGTAGATGACAGATAATGTTGAAAATATTTGGCAACATGATAAGTGAAGATGCATATAGGTTGAAAGTCCTTGGGGAGTTTCTCAAGGCGCATTTAGTTTCTCATAATGACATTGGTTGGATAGCGGAGTTTACTGAAAGTTATACCATACTAAGAAAGCAACTAACATAACAGGCCTGTGGGTGATAGAAGATCATATATAGAGTATTTATCTACTAAAAAAACCTACATAGTAAGTAGAATTTCACTTATCAGTTGACATTTAATTATCTAACATGTTTCCCAGATCCCACTTTGAGACTTTTTATGATGAGACGTTGATTTAAATTTAACCAGTTACCTGTTCTGGTAATCATTAGCCCACTAAGCATGATACCTCAAGAAGCATGCATGTGCAGAGCCTGTGAGATGGAACTGGAGACTGCTCGACATCTGCGTACACAATGCACTGCAGAAATCTATAATACTCACTATGAATACCTAAGTAATATCACAAATGTCTCCCAAGATCAGGTTTGTTTGTGTGTATATGCTAGAAACTCTGTCATTTGATCAAATTCTACATATCTAGTATGAAAACATATGGAATCCAAGATGGTTCCAATGTATGGAAAGTATTGTATTTCTCATACTGCACTTTATTCAGAATATGTGGATGTTAACGTACTTATCTATTTCTTATTCTCTGTATTTTACCCAGAAACATCAAATATGATGATTTTTAGCTCTAATTCTTAATGGTGCATGTTATTGTAGTGTGCAATGACAAATTGTATAATGTTATATGTTGTTAATTGGCACCTTTTGTAATTAAACCTAAACACAAAAAACAATGTATTTAAAAAAAGCCCACATATCTACTGAGGCTAGGTGACTCCACGGAAGAATGCAACTAATTCAACTGTTTCTCTCAGCAAAGAACAAGATGGCCTATGATTTTAGATACCTGTTTTCAGTAAACAAGGTGTTTTTTTTTAATATGCCTGATTGTTTTTGGAAGAAAATTGTTGCAATGCAGTTGCAAAGAATATGGATTTTAAGAGGAGCAACACTAAAGAGAGTAACAGAGAATCTCTCTCCTCGCACAACGCAAACAACACTTATACTTTAGTGATATGTATCAGGAACGTGCACGCAGCTCAATTGGCGATCGATGGTCTAATCGGCAGCTGCCAAACCCCACCAGCTGGGGATTGCTATCTTCCTCTATCCCCACTGCTCTCTAACATCACATATCCACTTAACCATCACTGCCTCATACCCAGCATGCAATGCTTCTGGCTTCTGATCCTGCATCCTCAGGTGTTCTGCTGTTGGTACTCCTGACAGCCTACCCTCAAGATGAAACTGCTTCCACTATGGTTAATCATCATTGGGCATTTCTATTGCAGCAGCAAGTGGCACCCAGGTGAGACAAAGTACGTCCAGAGTGACAGCATTCAACTTGGCAAAACGTACTGGAGACTCAGGCAGGCACCTCCATGATTATTAGCAATTTAAAATGTCGGCAATGCTCTGCTTTGTATTTTTGATTTATAAAAGAAGAACAGAAGTCCCTCATTGGAGCTTGATAAAGTAGTGACATCTGAAACAGTATATTAAAATTCAAATACTTGACATCCTTAAAGGGACTGAGAAAGCCATGTTGCAAACCTATCTGATGCACACGTGCAATTAAATACAGAGAAAAGATGTAGCATACATTCAACTGGTTTGAGTTCCAGTAAGGCTGCAATTAATGCCTCCTCTATTTTCTCTGCCCAATAACAGGTTAACATACATTACTCCCATAGCTTGAAGTTGTCAAGCTAAAATTGAAGAACACGTATTTTACATTCCAAAAAACACGCAGTAAATGGCAATTTGTGCTAATTAAGTCAAGAACAAGAAACCAAAACTGCTTCAAAGTGTTGGTTTTGGACAGATTTAAATCCTGAAAAATAGAAAGGTGTGAATCGTGGGAGGCAGATTTGTTTCGGCAGCAACCTAAGGAGGAAATGAATAAATAGTTTGGAGCGCGTGCTTCAGCTGTTAACAGGTGTAGTCAATTTCTGCAAAAACAACAGCTTACTAGAGGTGACAAAGGACCATGTGTGCGCCAATGATGTATGCTAATAATGGAATCATGGATATTTTTGAGATGTCAGCGCACAAACGAGTCTGCAGTAGTAATGAGGGAAATGTGGTGTTGTGTTCTTTTTTTTCTGGGAATAAATGTCGAAACTGATGTCTACTTGACATTTGCAGATTGGGAACAATAACTGCAGCTGTAACTCAAAGTACTACAAAAGTTTAAAAAATAATAGTGTAAAGACTCGATAGCTCAGTATTGTGTGTATTCCCTTTCAGCGCTGTAGAAACTGCTCTTGTAAGTAAGAAAAGTAGCTAAGGATATGTGAACGAGTCCTGTGCACTGTCCTGGAGTCCTGCTTCTGATGTTGGTGTGTAAGGTGCAATCAGCATTTTTCTGTACGACACATTCAAGTGTGCAGGTACGTTTTGCACCTTATGTTGCAGGTGACATTGAAGGTGCAGGATCCCAGACACCGTTTTAGTGAATTAGCATCAGGTTTTGGCAGGTTCACTTCAGTGTGAGTGAACAATATGGATATTGCTATCAAATTCGTTCGAAGTGAGTTTTTCTCCGATAATGCTTTCTAAGTTAAAAAGTCAAAAGATCAATGTCTTCGGAAATTCTCATGGTGGCTTCACAATTCTGCTGCTCCATGGGCAGACATTCATAGTAAATATTTTAGATCTTAGCACTCCGCGATTTTCTTAGATTCCTTTTACTGATGTTTCTCACTAATACATTATTGCAAACTGATATCTAAATGCTTCGCTTACGCAATTAAAGGTAACCTGGTATGGTAGCTAGCAAGTCTGCTTTCAAAACAGGAGCTGGCATGGTAAGAACCAAAAAAGCAGAAAAACAAAATACCTCAATAATCAGTGAAGAGCTGATTCATCCCAACATTTTAAGCCAGTGGTCTTCAAACATTTTTGGCCGGGGCCCCCCTGAGAACAATTTGGGCAGGTTGGGACCCCCCAGAAATGCCAAATGGACAGTATGTATTGTGCGCCGTCACCTGTTCCCATCACAGTCGCTGGGCTCCCTCATCCCACTCCTACCCAGTCCCTGGTCTCTCCCCACCCCATCACACACCCTGGGCACTCCCCACTCTGCTCCCACCACTATCCCATGGTTCCGCCCATTGTGCTTCCACCATCGTCCCTGGGTTCCGCCAGCCCGTTCCCAACACAGTCTGAGGGCCAGTGGAGGCTGGTGATTTTTTTAAGTGGAGGGGCATAACTATTTCCCCCAAAAATGCCATAGCGACCGAGCATAGTGAGGGAGCCTGAATCAATAAAGGGGAATTCGGGGAGGTTTCCCCTTGTGAATTTTTTTTAAATAATGGGTTAAAATGTTGCATTGTAGAGCATACTTTTAACAAAACAATGGGTAAATAGCCAAACAGTTTGCAATTGGTGCTGGGGGGACCAGGGAGCAGGCATGACAATTTTTACTGGACATCTATGATAGATGTCCAGTAAAAAGATAACATCCCTGTCCCACAAGCCCCACTGGGCCTAACACAATCAACATGATTATGTGTGTATGCAAGGCGCTGCACATTCATACAGCAATCACTCTATCATTCACACGAGCATCCATCACCATACACTCACTCATAACTTAAGCATACACGCATCCATACACATGTTTAAATAAAAACAATGAACATAAATGTACCTTCTGCATTGGCCTGCGTGTGGGTGCTGAAACACCCTGCTCCACGCTGCTCTGTCCGTATGTGCGAGGAGGCGCAGGAGATCCCCCTCGGACATGCAGACATGCAGTGCCCCAGCCAGCATTTCCAATGAGCTATGAAATGCTGGCGAAGCAAAACGCCCCAGCATTTGCATGGCTCAGTGAGCATGTGCGGCTGGGGAACTAAACTGAACTGTCAAAGGGAAACAGTGTTTCCCTTTGACAGTACAGCCAGCCCAGGAGCACTCCATCAGCTGGAAAAAGCAGGTGCGTGAGTGCTCACTGTTTGACTGGGCTGGCTCCTTAGTTCCTCCATAATGGGTGAGGGGCCACTGGGTGGGCGCCCCCTCACCATTATGGATGAGCCGCCAGGCTCCGACTGGCCTATAGGGCAATGCCTGTACCAAAAATGTAAAATGCTAATGTGGGCCAGTCAAAATGGGCCACCTTTTGGCCAATGTGGACCAGTTTGATGAGTTACTTAACTATGCAGTTAGTAATTTTGACCATTGTTGCTTAATATATCACAATTTACTTACATTTTAACACAAAGCACCCCCTTGGGTACTATTGAAACAGTGGGGCCTCATTACAACTCTGGCGGTAGCTATGCCAGTAAAACCGGCACGGCTGCCGCCGGAGTTGCATACGGGTCCGGCACCCGAGAATGGGCAATTACCGGGTCATGCTGAGTTAGGCGGGCCTGATAATTGCCCTTTTGCGGGTGCCGGTACCAGTAGATCCCCATTCCCAATGAGCCCATAGGGCTCAATGGGAATGGGGAGCTCTGATGCACCGGCACTGTTAATAACGGTGCCGGTGCATACAACGAGCCCGCGGGCACAACTTGTACTATGGAGGTACGGTAGCAATGGTGCCGCCGTCACCATTGTTACCGTACCGCCACAGATGTAATGAGGCCCAGTCTGTGACTAAAGGAATGAATATCCATTTACAACTGTGGGCCACTTTTTCATTGTTGCCTGAGACAGTTTCATGCTTCAGCCAACCATGTGAGCCACCCCTGCCCATTTTTTCCAAACTAAAAAAAAAAGATTTTTTCTTTTTTTTTTAAATATTTCATGTTGAGCTCTCAGGGCCCCCCAGCGATGCACCTGCGGACCCCTGGGGGGTCGCGACCCACAGTTTGAATACCGCTGTTCTAAGCCATGTTGCAACGACTTTAAAAGTTGCCCATTTTTAAAGGTAGCCTGAGAATTAGGCCCTGCTTGGCACAATCAAAACACGGTATGATAATTAGTATTTCTGTGTTATTTTTCCCCATTGATACTGTGGGGCCGATTCATGGAACAAATGTGTGCCGAAAATTGTGGTGCCAGCGTTAAAAAGCAAGCACACGCACACACGTGGGATTCATGGAAGGCCATGCGCGTGTTTTCCCTTGGATGTGCGCTTAATCCTTGCTTGGTGCACACGGGCGCACACGTCATTGCAACATCTGGAACGCAGTGTGATGCGCACAGCGAAAGTGCGCAAAAGAAAGCGCACACACTAAAAAGGGGGCAGAACACAGGGTGGTACAGGCGGAATGGGGAACAACACATGAAAAAGAAGGCGGAACTGGGGAAGTACTGCAGGGAAATACATGGAACGCACGCAAACTACATGTATTCATAGAATCGAATAGGGTAAACCCGCGCACAGCCAAAGACACGCACAGGCTTAAACACGTCCACCACACGAAGGCAGGCGGTAGCATGCCTGTGCATTACAAAAGTGCGCACAAACACGTATATACAGCTACGATGAATGTCCCATTCTGTGGCCCTCTTGCAGAAATGATGTGTTACACTGTTAAAACTGATATAATATTGTTTCATCCTCATGGTATATGTTGGCCTATGCCCAGTCGCTTTGCGAGGAAATCCGTATTGCAAGGTCGCGAACTTAAGTGAATCAGGCTTCTATTTTAGGTTAAAGCCACCATTTTAGTTTATCGTGCAAAGTCACCCTGTGGCCTAAAATGGCCGACCTGTGTTCTCTTGTTCTTGCTTTAACCTCTTCAACCTCTGTAGGAGAGTTAATGTCCAACCTGCCTCCAGGCTACATGTTAGTGTCATGTAGACCTTGTCCTTTGTTGACCTTGCGATCAGGGGGTTACTTGAATCGGCGATGTTAACCTACAAGTATATAAGAACAATAACGCTGTTTAAACATGTCATGCAAAACATCTGTTTGACCTGCATTAAAGCAATGTGTAAAGAGTGTAAAGTTAAACCCAGAGAATAATAGTGTTTGTTAGCAAATGTATTAAAAGGTATACCGCTCGAGATATGTAAATTAGGAACAAACCTAGCCCAGTACATGATTAATTTGTAGGAGGCTGGACATCGTTATAAAGAAACTGTATAAATACGCTGATGTCCAGCTAGCAATTCCTGTTCACTGCTCACATTGAACCCTGCTGGTGGTCTCTGTGATGTACTGACGACCAAATAGCTATTTGTGCACTTTGTTTTGTAAACTGTACAGCATTGCATTAACGATTCTGGGAATCTTTACAAGCCTGTGTTGGTGTATTTCTCTTTGCATGGTGTAAAAGCCTTAGAGGCCAATTCATGGAATAATTAGCGCGGCGCAAGTGGGCAAAAACGTGCGATTCGCAGTGGAATAGCGAAAATCGCAGTGCAAGTGCGAAAATCGCACGAAAAGCAGCGCACATCGATTCATGGAAGGCCGTGCGCGAGAAAACCATCGGATGTGCGAAAAAAAAGTGCGCGGCGCACGATGGCGCACAGGCCATCTAACAGCGTGCGCCAGGTCACAGCGAAAATCGCACAGGCCACAGCGAAAATCGCACATAGCGCGGCGCACGCAACAAAAGTAGGCGGAACACGGGGCGTAACACTCGGAATGGGGAACAACTTGCCAAAACGTGGGCGTCACGGGGGAAGTACAGGGTACAAGTGCGCGGAACGCCCACACGCTCGCCTACAACACGTATTCATGGAATAGAATAGGGCAAAAAAGCGCACGCTCAAACCAGGGCACAGGCACAAACACGGCCGCCACAAGAAAGCAGGCGGTAGCGTCTCTGCGCCTGGAAGAAATGTGCGCCAAAAGGTGCGCCAACAAATAGCACCTATATACAGCCATGAAGAATGTCCTATACTGTGGCCCTCCAGGACAAATGACGTGCAAAGGGGTACCCACAAACACGGTCACCCGCTGACAAAAAATGACGTGTGCGTGTATACCGGGGTGCGCGGGAAGTCTCACACGCGATTTCGGCAGGGTACGTGTATTACATGGGTGCGCGGGAAGTTCCACACGCGATTGGCCCAGTGCGAGCAGGGTACGTGTATTCCATGGGTGCGCGGGAAGTTCCACACGCGATTTCAGCAGGGTACGTGTATTTCAGGGGTGCGCGGGAAGTACCACACGCGATTTCAGCAGGGTATGTGAATTCCAGGGGTGCGCGGGAAGTTCCACATGCGATTTCAGCAGGGTACGTGGATTTCAGGGGTGCGCGGGAAGTTCCACACGCGATTGGCCCAGTGCGAGCAGGGTACGTGTATTTCAGGGGTGCACGGAAAGTTCCACACGCGATTTCAGCAGGGTACGTGTATTTCAGGGGTGCGCGGGAAGTACCACACGCGATTTGAGCAGGGTAGGTGCATTTCAGGGGTGCGCGGGAAGTTCCACACGCGATTTCAGCAGGGTACGTGTATTTCAGGGGTGCGCGGGAAGTTCCACACGCGATTTCAGCAGGGTACGTGTATTTCAGGGGTGCGCGGGAAGTTCCACACGCGATTTCAGCAGGGTATGTGTATTTCAGGGGTTCTGGGGAGTACTACACGTTAATTGGCCGTGTGGGTCCTCCAAGGTGTACGCTCCACAACCTCCACGGCCCCTGCAGGCAGCCCACACCACGGGGGACTACCCTGCACCCCTGCTCATGTCCCGCAGGCAGCCCATCCACCATGGGCATGCCCCCCAGCCAACCCACATGTCACCTTGCACTACTGATCAACAATGCATGTCTCCCACCACCCCCACCCCCCAGCCACCATGGCCAGCCCCCACCAGGCCCCCACTCATGTCTCCCACCACCCCCACCCCCCAGCAGTGCAGGGGCAGCCTCCACCAGGCCTCCACTCATGTCTCCCACCACCCCACCCCCCAGCAGTGCAGGGGCACCCTCCACCAGGCCCCCACTCATGTCTCCCACCACCCCCACCCCCCAGCCACCAGGGGCACCCTCCACCAGGCCCCCACTCATGTCTCCCACCACCCCCACCCCCCAGCAGTGCAGGGGCAGCCCCCACCAGGCCCCCACTCATGTCTCCCACCACCCCCACCCCCCAGCCACCAGGGGCAGCCACCACCAGGCCCCCACTCATGTCTCCCACCCCCCACCCCCCAGCAGTGCAGGGGCAGCCTCCACCAGGCCCCCACTCATGTCTCCCACCACCCCCACCCCCCAGCAGTGCAGGGGCACCCTCCACCAGGCCCCCACTCATGTCTCCCACCCCCAGCCACCAGGGGCACCCTCCACCAGGCCCCCACTCATGTCTCCCACCACCCCCAGACCCCAGCAGTGCAGGGGCAGCCCCCACCAGGCCCCCACTCATGTCTCCCACCCCCCCCCCACCCCCCAGCAGTGCAGGGGCAGCCCCCACCAGGCCCCCACTCATGTCTCCCACCACCCCCATCCCCCAGCCACCAGGGGCACCCTCCACCAGGACCCCACTCATGTCTCCCACCACCCCCACCCCCCAGCCACCAGGGGCACCCTCCACCAGGCCCCCACTCATGTCTCCCACCACCCCCACCACCCAGCCACCAGGGGCACCCTCCACCAGGCCCCCACTCATGTCTCCCACCACCCCCACCCCCCACCATCCAGGGGCACCCTCCACCAGGCCCCCACTCATGTCTCCCACCACCCCCACCCCCCAGCAGTGCAGGGGCAGCCTCCACCAGGCCCCCACTCACGTATCCCACCACCCCCACCACCCATCCACCAGGGGCAGCCTCCACCAGGCCCCCACTCATGTCTCCCACCACCCCCACCCCCCAGCCACCAGGGGCAGCCACCACCAGGCCCCCACTCATGTCTCCCACCACCCCCACCCCCCAGCCACCAGGGGCAGCCTCCACCAGGCCCCCACTCATGTCTCCCACCACCCCCACCCCCCAGCCACCAGGGGCAGCCACCACCAGGCCCCCACTCATGTCTCCCACCACCCCCACCACCCAGCCACCAGGGGCAGCATCCACCAGGCCCCCACTCATGTCTCCCACCACCCCCACCCCCCAGCCACCAGGGGCACCCTCCACCAGGCCCCCACTCATGCCTCCCACCACCCCCACCACCCAGCCACCAGGGGCACCCTCCACCAGGCCCCCACTCATGTCTCCCACCACCCCCACCCCCCAGCAGTGCAGGGGCAGCCCCCACCAGGCCCCCACTCATGTCTCCCACCACCCCCACCCCCCAGCAGTGCAGGGGCAGCCCCCACCAGGCCCCCACTCATGTCTCCCACCCCCCCCACCCCCCAGCAGTGCAGGAGCAGCCTCCACCAGGCCCCACTCATGTCTCCCACCACCACCACCCCCCAGCCACCAGGGGCAGCCTCCACCAGGCCCCCACTCATGTCTCCCACCCCCCCACCCCCCAGCAGTGCAGGGGCACCCTCCACCAGGCCCCCACTCATGTCTCCCACCCCCCCCCACCCCCCAGCAGTGCAGGGGCAGCCCCCACCAGGCCCCCAATCATGTCTCCCACCACCCCCACCCCCCAGCCACCAGGGGCAGCCACCACCAGGCCCCCACTCATGTCTCCCACCACCCCCACCACCCAGCCACCAGGGGCACCCTCCACCAGGCCCCCACTCATGTCTCCCACCACCCCCACCCCCCAGCCACCAGGGGCAGCCTCCACCAGGCCCCCACTCATGTCTCACACCCAGGCCCCCACTCATGTCTCCCACCACCCCCACCCCCAGCCACCAGGGGCACCCTCCACCAGGCCCCCACTCATGTCTCCCACCACCCCCACCCCCCAGCAGTGCAGGGGCAGCCCCCACCAGGCCCCCACTCATGTCTCCCACCACCCCCACCCCGCACCACCAGGCCCCCACTCATGTCTCCCACCCCCCCACCCCCCAGCAGTGCAGGGGCACCCTCCACCAGGCCCCCACTCATGTCTCCCACCACCCCCACCCCCCAGCCACCAGGGGCACCCTCCACCAGGCCCCCACTCATGTCTCCCACCACCCCCACCCCCCAGCAGTGCAGGGGCAGCCCCCACCAGGCCCCCACTCATGTCTCCCACCACCCCCACCCCCCAGCCACCAGGGGCAGCCACCACCAGGCCCCCACTCATGTCTCCCACCACCCCCCAGCAGTGCAGGGGCAGCCCCCACCAGGCCCCCACTCATGTCTCCCACCCCCACCCACCCCCCAGCAGTGCAGGGGCAGCCCCCACCAGGCCCCCACTCATGTCTCCCACCACCCCCACCCCCCAGCCACCAGGGGCACCCTCCACCAGGCCCCCACTCATGTCGACCACCACCCCCACCCCCCAGCCACCAGGGGCACCCTCCACCAGGCCCCCACTCATGTCTCCCACCACCCCCACCCCCCACCATCCAGGGGCACCCTCCACCAGGCCCCCACTCATGTCTCCCACTGCCCCCACCCCCCAGCAGTGCAGGGGCAGCCTCCACCAGGCCCCCACTCATGTCTCCCACCACCCCTACCACCCAGCCACAAGGGGCAGCCTCCACCAGGCCCCCACTCATGTCTCCCACCCCCCCACCCCCCAGCAGTGCAGGGGCAGCCCCCACCAGGCCCCCACTCATGTCTCCCACCACCCCCACTCCCCCAGCCACCAGGGGCAGCCACCACCAGGCCCCCACTCATGTCTCCCACGACCCCCACCCCCCAGCCACCAGGGGCACCCTCCACCAGGCCCCCACTCATGTCTCCCACCACCCCCACCCCCCAGCCACCAGGGGCACCCTCCACCAGGCCCCCACTCATGTCTCCCACCACCCCCACCCCCACCATCCAGGGGCACCCTCCACCAGGCCCCCACTCATGTCTCCCACCACCCCACCCCCCAGCAGTGCAGGGGCACCCTCCACCAGGCCCCCACTCATGTCTCCCACCACCCCCACCACCCAGCCACCAGGGGCACCCTCCACCAGGCCCCCACTCATGTCTCCCACCACCCCCACCCCCCAGCAGTGCAGGGGCAGCCCCCACCAGGCCCCCACTCATGTCTCCCACCACCCCCACCCCCCAGCCACCAGGGGCAGCCACCACCAGGCCCCCACTCATGTCTCCCACCACCCCCCAGCAGTGCAGGGGCAGCCCCCACCAGGCCCCCACTCATGTCTCCCACCCCCACCCACCCCCCCAGCAGTGCAGGGGCAGCCCCCACCAGGCCCCCACTCATGTCTCCCACCACCCCCACCCCCCAGCCACCAGGGGCACCCTCCACCAGGCCCCCACTCATGTCTCCCACCACCCCCACCCCCCAGCCACCAGGGGCACCCTCCACCAGGCCCCCACTCATGTCTCCCACCACCCCCACCCCCCAGCCACCAGGGGCACCCTCCACCAGGCCCCCACTCATGTCTCCCACCACCCCCACCCCCCAGCAGTGCAGGGGCAGCCTCCACCAGGCCCCCACTCATGTCTCCCACCACCCCTACCACCCAGCCACAAGGGGCAGCCTCGACCAGGCCCCCACTCATGTCTCCCACCCCCCCACCCCCCAGCAGTGCAGGGGCAGCCCCCACCAGGCCCCCACTCATGTCTCCCACCACCCCCACCCCCCAGCCACCAGGGGCACCCTCCACCAGGCCCCCACTCATGTCTCCCACCACCCCCACCCCCCAGCCACCAGGGGCAGCCTCCACCAGGCCCCCACTCATGTCTCCCACCACCCCCACCCCCCAGCCACCAGGGGCACCCTCCACCAGGCCCCCACTCATGTCTCCCACCACCCCCACCCCCCACCATCCAGGGGCACCCTCCACCAGGCCCCCACTCATGTCTCCCACCACCCCCACCCCCCAGCAGTGCAGGGGCAGCTTCCACCAGGCCCCCACTCATGTCTCCCACCACCCCCACCACCCAGCCACCAGGGGCAGCCTCCACCAGGCCCCCACTCATGTCTCCCACCCCCCCACCCCCCAGCAGAGCAGGGGCACCCTCCACCAGGCCCCCACTCATGTCTCCCACCACCCCCACCACCCAGCCACCAGGGTCAGCCTCCACCAGGCCCCCACTTATGTCTCCCACCACCCCCACCCCCCAGCAGTGCAGGGGCAGCACCACCAGGCCCCCACTCATGTCTCCCACCACCCCCCAGCCACCAGGGGCACCCTCGACCAAGTCCTCACAATCCCCAATCATGTGCGTTATGGTCAGCCTCCACAGCCAAAAAGCCCTACCAAGTAACCCATTCACCCACATGGAAATGGAAATTACATGTCACACCCCAAATGTTCATGAAGCAAATGAACCCATGTCCGTCACACACAATGTTTGCAATTGAATGGGAAAACACCCAACATGACATGCATGAAACCAATGAGATGATACCACACAGTGAAGTATGAAAACAAAATTTTATTGAAAAAAAAGAAAGAATGCTAAAGAAATGAAACAAACTACAATGGGAAGTAAAAAAAATCAAGCTGCATGTCCGCATAAAAATAAAGAACTGCAAATCATAATCCAAAAAAATGTCGTCCAAAGTCAAATGTAAAAAAACTATCTATCAAATCAAGAACTATGTAAAAAACTCGAAAGGGTCCATGAGCCCAACTGTACAAAGGAAACCTAAAAAAAACCTAACTAAAAACCAACTATATACAAAAAGTGGAGCAGTGTCCGTCGACTCCAAATCATAAGAAAAAACAAAGGAAACCTAAAACTAAAGAACTATATACAAAGGCGGCGGGCAAGTCCAGCGGCTCACTCCGTGGTGTACCGGGCCAGGGCATCATAGAACTCCTGTTCGATGTCCCGGAGGCGGTCCAGTTCGATGGCCCCGAGGGTCCGCAGGGACGACGCCGTGTCCTCCTCCAACCCCCTGCGGATTGCCTCGAGGCACTCGGACCGCCTCAGGGCCCGCCGCATGGAGTTCTCCGCCCTGACCATTGTGAGCCACGCCTCTTCCGCCCGCCGCCGCTCCGCACCTATGGCGTGGCCCAACCGCTGCCACACGGAAGACACTCTCTGTCCTGGGTCCTCCTGCCCTCCGGCCGATGCCTGCCCCTCCGATGTCGAAGGCCCCGAGCCTTCATGGCTCCCACCATGTTGCTGCTGCTGCTCTGCCTCTGCCCGTGCACTGCCTCCGGCTGCCTGCACATCCTCCGCCGGTTGGGGTGCAGTTGTTGATGTGGTCACCCCTGCTGGACGTCCGACTCCCAACTGTGGCAGGGATGCCTCCTCCACCAGCCTGGCCGCACTGTCAGAGGCAGCTCCACAGGGCACCCAGGTGACTGATGGGTGGGAAGATGGCACAGAGGACGACTGGCGCGTAGGGGGTCCAGTTGAGGAGGGGGTCGGAGCAAGCCCCATCAGACGGAGGAATCCGGCCTGGGTGACCTGTCCCAGCAGGCTGACATGGTCAACGAGCCATTCGAGATGACGTGCAGTCTCTCCATGAAAAGACTGCAGGTCACCTCGCATGGCCCGTTGACGCAACGCCACATCAGCCAGGACAGGCTCAACCCGGACCTGGATAGCCACGTCCGCAGGCAGAGGAAGGCCAGTTGACGTCAGCTCATCCCCTACCTGAAAACGGGTCTGGACGTAGGCATCCCTGCTGGTGCAAGATGATGCAGGGACAGGATCAGGGACAGGATTGCACACAGGCACCTCCCGGCAGCCTGTGCTGCCTCCTGTCCCTGGTCCTGGACTGCACCACTAGCACCAGTGGGATCCCCACCTCCAGACCCCGTCTCTGGTGCTTGCACGGCCTCCTCCTCCACCAAACCCCCCACCAACCTGAATGACTCCGTGCCATCTTCCCCTGTTGGGCCCTGTGGGGTCCCAGCTGCCCCTTCTGCTGCCGAGGAGTCCAACTCCAACCTCCGCCTCTTGGACCTCCCCCCGGCAGCTGCGGCCTGGGACGTGGCACCGGACTCCTCACTCCCCGATGAGATGACAACACGGGAGGGGAGCCGGGCCTTGCGTCTCCGGCTGGCGGTGGGATCCCCGCCGCTGTGCTCCACAGCACCTTCTCCGCCCTCTTCATCAGTTGACGCTGCAGACAGGGAGAAACAAAACACAGGCATCAGGGCACTGTACAATGGACACATACACACATGACAGTTGCACATGAGTGGCATTGGCAAACCTCAGACATGTCATCACAATCCCCAACACACATGTCATTGCAACTCGCACACATGAGCCATACCACAGCCATATCGCAACTGCCACCACCATCCATACACATACAACAGCATGAGCAGCCAAAGGTGACCCAGACATCACATGCAACACAGGAAGTGCACCACACATGTACACACACCACCACACTTGCATGCATGTGTACACCTCTGCCAAGTGTCACACTGTTCAGACGGGCATCCATGTCACATCTGCCAATCAGGCTTCCACATACCGCAGTCACATACATCCATGTTGCATCACTGTTACACCCTTGTCAAATACACACACATGCACATGTACACAGTGCTCATACATGCAGCCGAAAACAACATACATGCGTGATATCACGGACATGTCTACTTAAATACACATTCATCCAAACATGTGTGCACACACAACTGCATTTGGCATGCAAGCCTACACACACAAGCACCATCCATGTCTCACACATTACAGCCCTCGCATGTGTCAGCCCCACGGCCCTGGACACCCCCACTCATACTCGACCCCATACAAACAGATGTGCAACCTGCACACTACCGAATAATCACCACACGCACTGCTCACAATCAGGATGCATGTACACTCACCGCTCGACTCCAGACGGGTCTGCTTCTCCAGGACCTGGACGTGGAGCGCTGGGGATATGCGTTCCAGGACCCTCATCTGTTCTTCCGACAAGTGGCCCCGGTGCCCCTTGGCATCCGCTGCCTTCAAGAGGCGCCGGGCCTTGTTCAGGGTCCTGGACCTGAAGTCCTCCCAGCGCTTCCTGACATGTTGGAAGTCGCGGACTGCCACCCCCCCACGTTGATGGCAGTCACAATGTCAGTCCAGATCCGGGTACGTCCTTCCTTGTCGGCGCGGGAACTTCCGAAGAGGGCATCATACTGCCCCAGGACTTGCTCCACCAGGACACCAACTTCGGTGGCACTGAAGCTGGTGCCCCTCTGCCTCTCTGGCCGGGGGTTGTCAGTGGTCACAGATGGTGTTTGCCCCGACATGACAACCCCAGAGGCAGGAGTGGGTGGGCAACTGGGTCCTGGGGCTGGGCTGTGGAGCGATGGAATACCAGTCGGGAGTCTTCGGTTCCAGCAGGGGTGGTCACAGCAACAGCACCCCTGGCAGATGTGCAGGCAGCAAATGGCAGTGCACGTGGGCAGCAGGCAGTCAGGCAGCAGCAGATGGCAGGTGGGAGCATGCTCGGGGCTCTGGGGGGCAGTAGTTCGGCCTTCTGGGCAGGAGCGTGGTCTTCCGTGTGCATACGCGTGGCCAGCTTGATACGGAGTGATTTGGCACGTGAAAAGTCTGCACGTCAGTGTGAAATTCGAGGAAAGGACCTTAGCACGTAAGCGCGTCAGCACGCATACGCGATTCTATTGGACCAAAGGCCCTCAGCGCGTAAGCGCGTCTGTGACGTGACCCGCACGGGTGTTTCCCACACAGCACGTGATGACAGAGCACACGTGGAAAGACTGCACGTCAGAGTGTCATCGTGTGTTATTGGACAGCACGTCAGAGTGTCATCGCGTGTTATTGGACAGCACGTCACAGTGTCATCGCGTGTAATTGGACAAAAGTGCGCGTACACGCGATTGGCCTATGTACGTGTATATCAGGGGTGCGCGGGCACTTACACACGCAAGTACGTCAGCGCACCTGTATCCCGGGGTGCGCGGGAATTTCCACACGCTATTGGACTGGGTACTGGATTTCAGGGGTGCGCGGGTCACACGCTCGCCTACAACACGCGCAACGCATTAATTTGCGCGCTAACAAAATAACAAGCTCAGACCCAGGATGAACATACCGTTCCTAGCAGCAGTGGGCGTGGGCTACCAAAGGAGGAGGAGGAAGATAGTCAGGGCCAGAATATTCACACCCAGAACCAGCCTTTTCGGGATGCCTGATGACCAGGTGCATGGGAGGTACAGGTTTCCACCACACATTATACTGGACCTGGTGAGTGAGTGGGAGGATGACCTCACATCACCCACCCTGTGCTCCCAAGCACTCAGCCCCCTGGAGAAGGTCCTCAATGTACTGCACTTCTTGGCCACAGGATCATTTCAGCGGACAAGTGCCATTGTGGGTGGGGTATCACAGGCCACCCAGTCACGCTGCCTACACCAGGTCTTGAACATCATCACTGCACGCCCATCAGTCCGCAGGCACATATACCTGCCCAGAACACCTGCAGAAAGGCATGCTGCCGCCCTGGATTTTTACGGTGTGGCACGATTCCCCAAAGTGCTAGGTGCCATTGACTGCACCCATGTGGCTCTACAACCCCCCAGGGCATCAGAGCACATCTATAGGAACCGCAAGCACTGGCATTCCATCAACGTGCAGGTAGTATGTAATGCCAAGGGAATCATCACCTCAGTATTTGCCAACTATCCCGGGTCAACCCACGACAGCTTCATTTACCGAATGTCCACCCTAAACCGGGACCTAGAAGCTGGGCGGCATGGCGATACATGGCTGCTTGATGAGTATGAATGCCACTGCACATGCATGCATGTCAGATACTGAGCAAGGTCACAACCCCACCAATGATACCAATCACCACCTCCACAGGGGACAGTGCCTACCCGCTCAGCCCCCACATGATGACGCCAATTCGGAACCCCACCACGCCACCCCAGGTAAGATATAACACAGCCCACATTACAACCCGGGGCATAGTGGAGCGCACATTCGGAGTGCTAAAGTCACGCTTTCGCTCCCTTGACCGTTCTGGCGGGCAGCTGTTGTACGCTCCCCCAGTAGTGTGCAGGATCATAGTGGCAGCATGTGTCCTGCACAATGGTGCAACACGCCGGGGCCTGGCCGTGGACATGGTGGTGGCCCCACATCCCCAACCACATGCACAGCCGTTGCGCATGGGAGGGGAAAGGGCACGGGGGAGGCAGCCCGTAGACAGCTAGTGGCTAATTACTTCACATAGAAATCACACCCCTCTGGAGTGCACTCTGCCCTGGCACATTCCATCTGACAATCAATGATGACTCAACCTGACACTGATCCTGAATGTCTGGAGAATGAACCGTCAAAACCATATCAGCCTGAGATTGTTCACCTGGAAGTGTCACAATGTGTGCATCCCTACCCACACAGACACCACCAATGCAGTTTTGTGAAGTAACACATTCAAGCAGCTAAAATGAATACCCACTTGCAAAATGCAACAAGAGGACAGTGCCATGTCAGCCAACCCATCCCCAGCACCGCCACATGACACACCGTGCCATGTCATGCTATTTGCAGGTAAACAAACTAATCCCCACAACATGACACTAGTGTCACAATGTAGAGTGTCCCTAATTGAAACTTGCAACACCTGAAATGCTCACAGTAATGCAGGACCAACAACAAACTTGAGCAGGTACTACCATCAACATGACATCACAAATGTTATATATTAGTAGTCTCACCACCTGGAAATGCCTGCACTCCCACCACTACCAACTGTGCAGTGTTGGCGCCATGTAGAGTTGTAGGTGCACTGCTGCCAACATGGACCCCATCTCCAAACTAGAGGGCCTTGTGTAGACATGTTTGTTTGTTTGTTTGTTTGTTTATTATTTATAGCGCGCGCCAGACCCGAGGGTAACCGGGCGCGTTGTTCAAGGATACTTTAAACTTTACAGGTTACGCATGTTTACAAGTAGTGGTTATACGTCGTAGAAGTTACATAATGCAGGACAGTAAGGAGAATATACATTGTGCATAATATATACATATAACATAATATATACAGGAAATATGCAGTAGGAAGATAGAGAGTATATAACTATGTACATAGTACGTTTGTAGAACAGTGGATATATTGGTGTAGGGCAGGACTATCGGTCGTTTTCTTTGATCCAATTGATACAGTTAGATCTGAAGAGAGCGTATGATTGGGTAGATCTCAGGCCAGGCGGGAGGGAATTCCAAAGCTGGGCAGCTTTGACCGGGAAGCTGTTTCCTCCGGCCGTACTTAGTTTAAATGGGGGTATCACTAACTGGTTAGAGTATGCTTCTCTGGTGGGTCTAGTGGAGATTTTTCTGTTGAATCTAGCAACTAGGTATTTGGGTGCTAGATGGTTGATACTTTTGAAAGTTAGAGAAGCTGTCTTGAGTTTGATTTTGTCCGCTGTGGAGAGCCAGTTGGATTGTCTTCTAGCCTCTGAAATATGCTCCCTTCTTGGAATTCCTAAGGCAGCTCTAAGAGCATTGTTCTGTAGTGTTTGAATCTTATGCAGCGTATGTTTATTGGCCCCTATATATAGTGCGTTGCAATAGTCCAATTTCGACAGCACTAAAGCTCGAGCAAGGGTTAGGCAGTTGGCAGTGGATAGGTATGGTTTTGCGGCTCTAATCAACTTACAGGTATATGCGGTGCTGGATGCCATTGCGCTCACCTGTTTGGTTAGGGAGAGGTGGGAATCAAGGTAAAACCCTAATGTTTTTACCTCTTTTGCCACCTTGATAGTGTTACCGTCTATGACGAAGGAGGAGTATTCTTCTTTTAATCTATTGAAGTTTTGTGTGTTCCCCAGTATGATGAGTTCCGTTTTGTCATCATTCAGGCATAGTCCGTGTGTGGCCATCCATGCCTGAATGATGAGATAAATCTTGTTCACCAAGGCCAAATCTTGTTCATAATCCCCTGAAAGTGGTAAGAGAATCTGAGTGTCATCCGCATAGTTAGTGTAGATGACACCCAGATTATCCAGATCATCGAACAAGGGCTTCGTGAAGATGTTGTACATAGTGGGGGAGACACAAGAACCTTGTGGGACTCCACATGTGATGGATACAGGGTCAGCAGCAGCAGAAGTAGAGAAGACTCTCATAGTTCTACCGGTTAGGAATGATTTGATCCATGCGATGGCATGTGTGGAGAAATGGGCAGCTGTTTCTAGGTGGGTGCAGAGCACATCATGATCCACCAGGTCGAAGGCTGCAGAGAGGTCCAGTAAGAGGAGTAGGGCCATCTTTCCGGAGTCTCTCATTTTAAGATCGATGAGCGCGGTTTCAGTTCCGTGCTGAGGTCTGAAGCCTGATTGTCTTGTGCCTAAAAGGTGGTGCAGCTCCAGGTGTTTTTGGATCTGCAGGTAGGCTACCCTGTCTAGGCTGCAAATTGGGAGGTAGACACAGATGATGAGTTACACATTAATGCAACATGCAGTGTACAACACAACAGCAATATGCACTAGGAATGTATACACAGTATTGACTAGACTACCCACACATGTAGTGGGAGTCCAATGTCACCATGTACGTCATTGTCACTTGGGCACATCCTTTGCAAGCCCATGGAAACGGGAAGCAGGAGGGGTGTGTGTGACTCTAACCCAGGCATCTGAACCAAATACATGACAAGCCTGCATGTGCCCAGCCACAATGCAGCGTATGCCCACAGGAACCACGGAAGCCAACAAATTTTCCCAAAAAAATTGGGAAAATATAATTAAAAATAAAAATTAAAATAAAAATAAAAATAAAAATAAAAAAAATAAAAAATGGCCATTGATGGGCCCGGGGGGGTTGGGGAGGCCACCCAGGAGGTCCAAGGACAGGATGCACACCAGAAACCATCTGCGTGGATCCTGGGAAAAAAAAAAAACACCTCCATGGGCTCATGGCCCACACGGCTACCCTATTGTGGGAGTATCACTGCTGTCGCTATTATCACCCTGTGCAGCTGCATCCGGAGGTGGTTGCACTATGGGAGGCAGCCCACGCAAGGCCCTAGTCTGCTCCTCCATGGTTGCAAGCATGCGGGTGTGGTAGGTCTCGTTCTGGAGGATGAGTGTGCGGAGGTCCCCATGCAACAACTCACGGGATGCCCGGACCTCTGCCCTCGTTGCCTGCATCTCAGCTGAGAGCGTACGGGTGAGACGCTCCAGCTGCTGTTCTGTCCTTTGGTGTATTGAAGCCTCAAGCTCAACAAGAGTCGTCCTGAGGTGAAGGAGCTCCTGCCTCAGGGCTTCCCTGTGGCCCTGGGACTCTATGGAGATGGCCTCCTGCAGAGTCGCCAGTGCCGCCCGCCTGTCCCTGTTGGACGCCAACATGTCCTCCCTGTGTGACTGGCAGATGGAGTCGGTTGCCTGCTGTAGTCGCTCCATCAGCCTTTCAGGGGGGACAATGGAAGTGGCCACCCTATGCATGTCCTGAGCCATCATCTCGGATGATGCTGCCTGTTGGGTTGCCATACCGTAAATGGATTGCTCTCATGCGGTATTGCCAGGTGGCGTACGGCCACCACGTCGGCGGGCACCACACCTGTCTGGGGCAAGGCGAACTGCGCCTTGCTGTGCCGGCACTGCCTGAGGCTGCAGGACTGCATTCCCCCTCTGATCTGCTGGCCCAGGAACAGGATCAGATGTCGCGGAGTGTGACCCTGCATCCGTAACCACCAAAGGCGTAGCTGCCAACACTGACATCCCCATTGAGGGTTCTGACCCTGGTGCAGGTGGGTGGGACAGAACAGAATCCCTCCCTGGAACACTCACCTGCGACGGCACGTAGGTCTCATCCGAATCAACACCTGAGTACAGCTCGGGGGAGGTGCAGCCAGAGACACCCCTTGAGAGCAGGACCTGCAGCACTTGTGGGTTCTCACCCACCACCACACCACGTCCCTCACTGGTGGTTGGTCGGCCCTCGGACCCCTCCTGGGTCTGCACCATCTCCACAACCCCAGCAGTATCAGGTGCGTCTTCCCCTGCAAAGACATAAAAACAAAGAAATGGAAACAGGCATTAGCACCATGGCACACAATGAGGGCTGAGAAGCAAGAGAACCAGTACTTGATTGACACATGTCCCACATGACTAAAACCCTCCCATGCATGCACCCTCACTGCATATGAAGGGCAGGCAAATGGCACACACTGATGACACCAAGATGGAAGATGAACACATTTTCTGCATGCTGCCTGGCAGTGGCATCACACATTGGCCTGTGATTGCCAGGTGAAACACCCATGCTATCACACAGATGGCATGTACCATTGCTATTGAGTGAAGATGGAGAGGAGGGCAGCACCTATTCATTCAGTCCAGTTCCCGCATGTAATAGCTTTTCTAATTCAAACAGGTCCGTTTTTTCACCTGGAGCTGCCAGTCCGAAATGGTCCAATTGCACAGGGACATGTGTGAACAAATGATATCCAGGTAACAAAGTCACTCCACTTTACCATAGCCATGTCAGACATGTGACTAGAGGACTGCGAAATGCCTAGTAAAAGTGGTGGAATGCAAACAATCTGACTGAATGAACTGTGAAAAATAACAATGTTGTGGCAAGGTGACACTTCAAGGGCAACTGGCGTGCAGTTGGGCTAGATGTCTACTGTTGGCAGAAGGGATACTGCTATGGCCAAATGCAGCTGCGCAGGATGTATTGCATGAAGCACATGGCTGACCCATACGACTCAGGCGCACACACTCTCACCTGGCACACAAACAGAAGCCCTCACACACACCATGCACATGGATGACACATACATGCATGTGCACTCACCGGACAATGCCTCGTAATCAGGCAGATCTCCCACGCCTTGGATCTGTTCCTCCGTGACGTAGGTCCCAGCGACTGACTCATGTGGAGTGAGTTCCATGTCTACTACTGGAGACCCACCTCCAGTCACTAGAGTTGCGGCATGACTTGAGGCCAGCTTACTCTTTGCCCTGCGCTTTAGGTCATTCCAGCGCTTATAGCAATCATTGGCTGTGCGCCTCACGATTCCAAGGGCACTTACGATGTCCGCAACGGTCTGCCAGTGTGCCTGGCGTTGTGCAGGTGTGGTCTTGGATCCTGCAACAATGACCATCTCGTTGTCATGTGCGGACACATACTCGACAAGTGCATTCAGTTCATCATCCGTGAAGCTGGGCTTCCCCGACGGGCCGGACTGTGTAGCCGTGTCTGGGGCATCAGCCTGTGCCGGATGAGCACTCTTCCTCTTCCGCTTGGAAGGTGGTGGTGATCCTGAGTGTCCTGCGCCGCTCTGGACACTAGGGGCAGGAGCCCTGGTGGACTCTGTATCAGGAGTGTGGGATTGCACACTCAGCATGGGAGTTGGTGCAGGCATTGGCTCAAGTGTGATGGTGTCAGGGGGAATGTCAGCAGGATGGACTAGGACCGACACTGTCCTGGCTGGGTGTGTGAGGGCTGGGGTGGATGGAGCCGCAGCTGCCCCTGCAGCCTCTCCGCCCTGCCTACTTGGGGCAGCAGATGACCTTGCTGCCCCAGATGCACGTGGCATGGTGACATCAACGTGCACCAGCGCACGTGTCATAGGCCTGCTGACCTGGAAGTCAGCCATGGAGTCAGCCAGATCTGGTGCCACAATGGGCTGGTCCAACAAGGGCTGAGCATGGATGGTGTCAGCCACATCAGCCTCAACGGGAGGGGGGGGGATTATGGGTGCCCTTGACTGGTCCTCCACACATGGGGGGACAGGCTCACCCTGCAAGTAACGACCACGTCCCCTACCGGATCCACCACGGCCACCACTTGTGGCTCTTCCACCTTTGCCACCCTTACGGAATCCTCGCCTCCCAGCCATGGCACTGATGTAAATGTGCGTATGGGAGTGGCTGTAAACTATTGTCCTGGGCAATTGGGGGTCAAAGGGGTTGGGTACCAGATGGTAATTATACCCTAGTGCTCTTTCAAGGCTGAATGTAACCCCTGGGGAAAGATGACGGGTCACGCTACGCACAGGAGCCCCAAAAAAGGGAGATGACGTGCACGCAACCCCTCCTAGACCACGTGTGCAGAAAGAAAAACCTGCACTACGCTGTGGCACCCAGTAACACAAGAATGAACGTATGCGTGTCACACGCAGCCTAGAATGACCTCTGAAGGGGTAGGCTACACACGGGGCAAGCACAGATGTTAGATACGTGCGTGACTCACCGTCTGCCAGGTAAAAGAGCGTGAAAAAGGAGCGCGTTTGGTTGGCAACACCCCCGCCAAAAGAAGATTTGTACACTGTCTGAGGAGACAGGACAACAGTAGAAGGGAACACTGTTTGAGGAACAGGCCCAGGTAAACCAGTAAAAGAGAAAAAAGAGAAAAAGCTGTCAGAGGTAACAGGGAATACGAACTTGAAACGCTGTGAAGTAAATCGCGTGTGAAACGACAAGAAGTACAGAATTCACCCACTCGCTCTCCACGAAAAGCACGTACAAGGAAATGGTGTTCTACACATACCTTTTATACAGGCCCACACGTCCAGCATCACTTATGCGGCGTGTACGCGCTAGGGCCATTTCCACCAATTACACGCTTTGTCACTTCTGCGTGTAGGGCCATTTCCACCAATTACACGCTTTGTCACTGCCGCGTGTACGTGCTAGGCCCATTCCCACCAATTACACGCGATGACACTCTGAAGTGCTGTCCAATGACACGCGATGACACTCTGACGTGCAGTCTTTCCACGTGTGCTCTGTCATCACGTGCTGTGTGGGAAACACCCGTGCGGGTCAAGTCACAGACGCGCTTACGCGCTGAGGGCCTTTGGTCCAATAGAATCGCGTATGCGTGCTGACACGCTTACGCGCTAAGGGCCTTTCCTCGAATTTCACGCTGACGTGCAGACTTTTCACGTGCCAAATCACTCCGTATCAAGCTGGCCACGCGTATGCACACGGAAGACCACGCTCCTGCCCAGAAGGCCGAACTACTGCCCCCCAGATCCCCAAGCACGCTCCCACCTGCCATTTGCTGCTGCCTGATTGCCTGCTGCCCACGTGCACTGCCATTTGCTGCCTGCACATCAGCCAGGGGTGCTGTTGCTGTGACCACCCCTGCTGGAACCGAAGACTCCCGACTGGTATTCCATCGCTCCACAGCCCAGCCCCAGGACCCAGTTGCCCACCCACTCCTGCCTCTGGGGTTGTCATGTCGGGGCAAACACCATCTGTGACCACTGACAACCCCCGGCCAGAGAGGCAGAGGGGCACCAACTTCAGTGCCACCGAAGTTGGTGTCCTGGTGGAGCAAGTCCTGGGGCAGTATGATGCCCTCTTCGGAAGTTCCCGTGCCGACAAGGAAGGACGGACTCGGATCTGGACTGACATTGTGACTGCCATCAACGTGGAGGGGGTGGCAGTCCACAACTTCCAACATGTCAGGAAGCGCTGGGAGGACTTCAGGTCCAGGACCCTGAGCAAGGCCCGGCACCTCTTGAAGGCAGCGGATGCCAAGGGGCGCCGGGGCCACTTGTTGGAAGAACAGATGAGGGTCCTGGAACGCATATCCCCAGCGCTCCACATCCAGGTCCTGGAGAAGCAGACCCGTCTGGAGTCGAGCGGTGAGTGTACATGCATCCTAATTGTGAGCAGTGCGTGTGGTGATTATTCGGTAGTGTGCAGGTTGCACATCTGTTTGTATGGGGTCGAGTATGGGTGGGGGTGTCCAGGGCCGTGGGGCTGACACATGCGAGGGCTGTAATGTGTGAGACATGGATGGTGCTTGTGTGTGTAGGCTTGCATGCCAAATGCAGTTGTGTGTGCACACATGTTTGGATGAATGTGTATTTAAGTAGACATGTACGTGATGTCACGCATGTATGTTGTTTTCGGCTGCATGTATGAGCACTGTGTACATGTGCATGTGTGTGTATTTGACAAGGGTGCAACAGTGATGCAACATGGATGCATGTGACTGCGGTATGTGGAAGCCTGATTGGCAGATGTGACATGGATGCCCGTCTGAACAGTGCGACACTTGGCAGAGGTGTACACATGCATGCAAGTGTGGTGGTGTGTGTACATGTGTGGTGCACTTCCTGTGTTGCATGTGATGTCTGGGTCACCTTTGGCTGCTCATGCTGTTGTATGTGTATGGATGGTGGTGGCAGTTGCGATATGGCTGTGGTATGGCTCATGTGTGCGAGTTGCAATGACATATGTGTTGGGGATTGTGATGACATGTCTGAGGTTTGCCAATGCCACTCATGTGCAACTGTCATGTGTGTAGGTGTCCATTGTACAGTGCCCTGATGCCTGTGTTTTGTTTCTCCCTGTCTGCAGCGTCAACTGATGAAGAGGGCGGAGAAGGTGCTATGGAGCACAGCGGCGGGGATCCCACCGCCAGCCGGAGACGCAAGGCCCGGCTCCCCTCCCGTGTTGTCATCTCGTCGGGGAGTGAGGAGTCCGGTGCCGCGTCCCAGGCCGCAGCTGCCGGGGGGAGGTCCAAGAGGCGGAGGTTGGAGTTGGACTCCTCGGCAGCAGAAGGGGCAGCTGGGACCCAACAGGGCCCAACAGGGGAAGATGGCACGGAGTCATCCAGGTTGGTGGGGGGTTTGGTGGAGGAGGAGGCCGTGCAAGCACCAGAGACGGGGTCTGTAGGTGGGGATCCCACTGGTGCTAGTGGTGTAGTCCAGGACCAGGGACAGGAGGCAGCACAGGCCGCCGCAGAGGTGCCTGTGTGCAATCCTGTCCCCGATCCTGTCCCTGCATCATCTTGCACCAGCAGGGATGCCTACGTCCAGACCCGTTTTCAGGCAGGGGATGAGCTGACGTCAACTGGCCTTCCTTTGCCTGCGGACGTGGCTATCCAGGTCCGGGTTGAGCCTGTCCTGGCTGGTGTGGCGTTGCGTCAACGGGCCATGCGAGGTGACCTGCAGTCTTTTCATGGAGAGACTGCACGTCATCTCGAATGGCTCGTTGACCACGTCAGCCTGCTGGGACAGGTCACCCAGGCCGGATTCCTCCGTCTGATGGGGCTTGCTCCGACCCCCTCCTCAACTGGACCCCCTACGCGCCAGTCGTCTTCTGTGCCATCTTCCCACCCATCAGTCACCTGGGTGCCCTATGGAGCTGCCTCTGACAGTGCGGCCAGACTGGTGGAGGAGGCATCCCTGCCAGTCGGGAGTCGGACGTCCAGCAGGGGTGGCCACATCAACAACTGCACCCCAGCCGGCGGAGGATGTGCAGGCAGCAGGAGGCAGTGCACGGGCAGAGGCAGAGCAGCAGCAGCAACATGGTGGGAGCCATGAAGGCTCGGGGCCTTCGACATCGGAGGGGCAGGCATCGGCCGGAGGGCAGGAGGACCCAGGACAGAGAGTGTCTTCCGTGTGGCAGCGGTTGGGCTACGCCATAGGTGCGGAGCGGCAGCGGGCGGAAGAGGCGCGGCTCACAATGGTCAGGGCGGAGAACTCCATGCGGAGGGCCCTGAGGCGGGTCGAGTGCCTCGAGGCAATCCGCAGGGGGTTGGAGGAGGACACGGCGTCGTCCCTGCGGACCCTCGGGGCCATGGAACTGGACCGCCTCCGGGACATCGAACAGGAGTTCTATGATGCCCTGGCCCGGTACACCACGGAGTGAGCCGCTGGACTTGCCCGCCGCCTTTGTATATAGTTCTTTAGTTTTAGGTTTCCTTTGTTTTTTCTTATGATTTGGAGTCGACGGACACTGCTCCACTTTTTGTATATAGTTGGTTTTTAGTTAGGTTTTTTTTTAGGTTTCCTTTGTACAGTTGGGCTCATGGACATGAGTGGGGGCTGTTAGGCGGAAACCTGTGCAGTTCCCTCTGGGACCACTGCAAAAGATTTAGGACTACAGGTGTTGCGATGAACCCACTTGGTAGCAGTCTGTACCACACAGATTCAATTGGTAGCTGTGGCTGAGCAGTCAGACTTCTCTCAAGAAAAGTTGGTCAGTATAGGGAGTAAACAATATAGGGTAATTCTTCGCAGCAAAACGAGTAAACACGCAACCAGGCTTTAGTATAAAGATAGTAAGTTATTTATTGATAACAGAACGTCTACGAAAAATACTAAAGCGAATCACGGCAAACAACTCAAAATACAATTACTCTGCAGAATGGAATAAAGCTCAACCCCCCGAAACACAATATCGACAACTCTAGGTTCTACGGCACCACTTATTTTCAGACAGAGGTGTATACCTCAACCCAGATGACACTCGAATATTTAGTGAGGAAGGGAGGGAAGAGAAAGGCAGGTAATGACGTCAACACGGTTCGTACTGAAGCGGGTAAAAATGCAAGGCAAGAAGGCATTAATCACACTAGATCATACAGTTCGGCGGCCAGGCCCACTCGGTGAGAGGCAAGGCACGATGTCCTGGAAAGTCTCTACGGATGATGCATTCAAGTCTTGTTTAGCAAATTGGTTAGCGACAGGTTGAACCAGTTCAGAACAAAGAGTGAATAAAGCTTGGAGGCAACCCAACGGAACGGAGAGGAATCAGATACCTCACACGAACCGATCGAAAAGGGGAGCCAGGCGGTTACGGTACCTTGTTGTGGAAGACAGCTCCGACGGGGGCAGTTGTTCCTGGTGGTGGATGCACGACGGGTCTTGGCCAAGAGAAGAGATGCTCTCGTCGTCGAAGAGAAGATGTCCGGTGCACCACCAGGGAAGAAACCAGCCGCGGAGTGCTCCGTCACAAGGCACCACCTTTCGATCACGGGGCAGGAGTAGTGGCTATCCGGTTGCCGGGTGCTCTGCACGGGCAATTCGACCACTGCGTCCTGGGCGACCAAAAAGCACAAAGAAGAAGAAGACTGGTTGTTCCCACCAGCCAGGGAAAGAGACTCTCCGGCAGGGAGATCTCTTCTGTCGTCGGGAGATTGTGAGACGATTCCGCAGGGCTTCACCGGAGGTGTTGTCGTGCAGGTCGACTCAGCGTTACCCTCGTCGGATTCTTTAGGTCCAGTGGCGACTTCCTGAAGATCCAGTCCCAAAGCCCTGCTTTTATGCAGACGTCCCCCATTCATTCAGCCTAGCTTGTCAATCAACACATGCTAAGTGGTGAGCGGGAAGGCTCACCACCTGGGCCAATCACTTCAGTGTGCGACCTGAGTTGGCAAGGCCACTCGGTCCAGGGTGTCTAAACCCCCTCCTACACCCCTGAGGTAACCCAGACAGAATGGCGCCACTTTGGAGGGTCTCTGTCCAGAGGCCCGCCAAAAGTGGAACAAAGGGCTCAACCTTTGGTTTAGGAGTCACAGAGAAAAACACAGACGCCATTTTACAACCCGAGTTCTGGCAGAAAATACCACTCGATAAACCTATTTAAGATAAGTAGATCGGTGGTACGTTGGAGATTAACGAAAAACAGTATCAATCTTCAACAATGGGACGAATCCCATAGGGTTATGCTCGGGGGCCGAACATAACAAGTAGTTTCCACTGCCACCAGCCAAAACTCGACGAGGGGGGACGGGACAGTGCCCCCTCGAGTAACAGATCCCGGAGTAATCGTATTACCCCTACTAGCACGTCCACAATAAGATGGTTGGTACTAGTTCTGTTAGCAAATTTAGGTCTAGTAAAGCCAATGGTGACTTTACATGCCCGGGGAGACAGTAGTCAGTCCCCGGGTATGGAGTCTATGGTGGGGGGACCTGCTAGGGTGCCCCCGTGTCACGACACGTAAGGTGCGGGGTGACACACATAGAAAAACTTATGAGACCCTATGGAGTAAAAGACCCCATAGCCCATCGAACACATTGACAATTCAAAGGAATCACACACATACATGTCCAAGAGTGAGAGGAAAAGGGTCACCCTCTTGGCAGGAGGGAAAAAAACAAACTCCAGAAATCCAGCAAAGCTGCTGGGGGACTCACTAGGTTAGGAAATTCAGCCTAAACAGAGAATTCTCCCTAACAGGGGCCTGGTGGGGGCTGCCCCTGCACTGCTGGTGGTTGGGGGTGGTGGGAGACATGAGTGGGGGCCTGGTGGAGGCTGCCCCTGCACTGCTGGGGGGTGGGGGTGGTGGGAGACATGAGTGGGGGCCTGGTGGAGGGTGCCCCTGGTGGCTGGGGGGTGGGGGTGGTGGGAGACATGAGTGGGGGCCTGGTGGGGGCTGCCCCTGCACTGCTGGGGGGTGGGGGTGGTGGGAGACATGAGTGGGGGCCTGGTGGAGGGTGCCCCTGCACTGCTGGGGGGTGGGGGGGTGGGAGACATGAGTGGGGGCCTGGTGGAGGGTGCCCCTGGATGCTGGGGGGTGGGGGTGCAGGGGAACATGAGTGGGGGCCTGGTGGTGCTGCCCCTGCACTGCTGGGGGGTGGGGGTGGTGGGAGACATGAGTGGGGGCCTGGTGGGGGCTGCCCCTGCACTGCTGGTGGGTGGGGGTGGTGGGAGACATGAGTGGGGGCCTGGTGGAGGGTGCCCCTGCACGGCTGGGGGGTGGGGGTGGTGGGAGACATGAGTGGGGGCCTGGTGGGGGCTGCCCCTGCACTGCTGGTGGGTGGGGGTGGTGGGAGACATGAGTGGGGGCCAGTTGGAGGGTGCCCCTGGTGGCTGGGTGGTGGGGGTGGTGGGAGACATGAGTGGGGGCCTGGTGGGGTCTGCCCCTGGTGGCTGGGGGGTGGGGGTGGTGGGAGACATGAGTGGGGGCCTGGTGGAGGCTGCCCCTGCACTGCTGGGGGTTGGGGGTTGTGGGAGACATGATTGGGGGCCTGGTGGAAGGTGCCCCTGGTGGCTGGGGGGTGGGGGTGGTGGGAGACATGAGTGGGGGCCTGGTGGTGGCTGCCCATGGTGGCTGGGGGGTGGGGGTGGTGGGAGACATGAGTGGGGGCCTGGTGGAGGCTGCCCCTGGTGGCTGGGGGGTGGGGGTGGTGGGAGACATGAGTGGGGGCCTGGTGGAGGGTGCCCCTGCACTGCTGGGGGGTGGGGGTGGTGGGAGACATGAGTGGGGGCCTGGTGGAGGGTGCCCCTGGTGGCTGGGGGGTGGGGGTGGTGGGAGACATGAGTGGGGGCCTGGTGGAGCGTGCCCCTGCACTGCTGGGGGGTGGGGGTGGTGGGAGACCTGAGTGGGGTCCTGGTGGAGGCTGACCCTGCACTGCTGGGGGGTGGGGGTGGTGGGAGACATGAGTGGGGGCCTGGGGGGCCTGGTGGAGGCTGCCCCTGCACTGCTGGGGGGTGGGGGTGGTGGGAGACATGAGTGGGGGCCTGGTGGAGGGTGCCCCTGGATGCTGGGGGTTGGGGGTGCAGGGGGACATGAGTGGGGGCCTGGTGGAGGCTGCCCCTGTACTGCTGGGGGGTGGGGGTGGTGGGAGACATGAGTGGGGGCCTGGTGGAGGCTGCCCCTGCACTGCTGGGGGGTGGGGGGTGGGAGACATGAGTGGGGGCCTGGTGGTGGCTGCCCCTGGTGGCTGGGAGGTGGGGGTGGTGGGAGACATGAGTGGGGGCCTGGTGGGGGCTGCCCCTGCACTGCTGGGGGGTGGGGGTGGTGGGAGACATGAGCGGGGGCCTGGTGGAGGGTGCCCCTGGTGGCTGGGGGGTGGGGGTGGTGGGAGACATGAGTGGGGGCCTGGTGGAGGGTGCCCCTGCACTGCTGGGGGGTGGGGGTGCAGGGGGACATGAGTGGGGGCCTGGTGGAGGCTGCCCCTGCACTGCGGGGGGGTGGGAGTGGTGGGAGACATGAGTGGGGGCCTGGTGGAGGGTGCCCCTGGATGCTGGGGGGTGGGGGTGCAGGGGGACATGAGTGGGGGCCTGGTGGTGCTGCCCCTGCACTGCTGGGGGGTGGGGGTGGTGGGAGATATGAGTGGGGGCCTGGTGGAGGGTGCCCCTGGTGGCTGGGTGGTGGGGGTGGTGGGAGACATGAGTGGGGGCCTGGTGGAGGGTGCCCCTGGTGGCTGGGGGGTGGAGGTGGTGGGAGACATGAGTGGGGGCCTGGTGGAGGCTGCCCCTGCACTGCTGGGGGGTGGGGTGGTGGGAGACATGCATTGTTGATCAGTAGTGCAAGGTGACATGTGGGTTGGCTGCGGGGCATGCCCATGGCAGATGGGCTGCCTGCGGGACATGAGCAGGGGTGCAGGGCAGTCCCCCGTGGTGTGGGCTGCCTGCAGGGGCCGTGGAGGTTGTCGAGCGTACACCTGGGAGGACCCACACGGCCAATTCACGTGTAGTACTCCCCAGAACCCCTGGAATTCACATACCCTGCTGGAATCGCATGTGGAACTTCCCGCGCACCCATGGAATACACGTACCCTGCTCGCACTGGGCCAATCGTGTGTGGAACTTCCCGCGCACCCCTGAAATACACGTACCCTGCTGATATCGCGTGTGGAACTTCCCGCGCACCCATGGAATACACTGCTCGCACTGGGCCAATCGCGTGTGGAACTTCCCGCGCACCCCTGAAATACACGTACCCTGCTGAATTCGCGTGTGGAACTTCCCGCGCACCCCTGAAATACATGTACCCTGCTCGCACTGGGCCAATCGCGTGTGGAACTTCCCGCGCACCCCTGGAATACACGTACCCTGCTGAAATCGCGTGTGGAACTTCCCGCGCACCCCTGAAATACACGTACCCTGCTCGCACTGGGCCAATCGCGTGTGGAACTTCCCGCGCACCTCTGGAATACACGTACCCTGCTGAAATCGCGTGTGGAACTTCCCGCGCACCCCTGAAATACACATACCCTGCTCGCACTGGGCCAATCGCGTGTGGAACTTCCCGCGCACCCCTGGAATACACGTACCCTGCTGAAATCGCGTGTGGAACTTCCCACGCACCCCTGAAATACACGTACCCTGCTCGCACTGGGCCAATCGCGTGTGGAACTTCCCGCGCACCCCTGGAATACACGTACCCTGCTGAAATCGCGTGTGGAACTTCCCGCGCACCCCTGAAATACACGTACCCTTCTCGCACTGGGCCAATCGCGTGTGGAACTTCCCGCTCACCCCTGAAATACACGTTCCCCGCTTGGCGTTTGCTGTTTGCCAGCCCGGTGAACTGGTCCAGGGTTAGCGCAGCCCTTTGCGATGATTTAGCGATTTTGATGGCTTTTCCTTGCGCGAGGGCGTTCTTGGGGGCGTTACTGGCGCTGCTACAGGGTCGCTGCGATTCTCTGTGCCACGGCTGGTTTGGGAGCCTAAAATCCATGAATACGCTGTGCGCGGAAATCAGTTTTAGCGCACGTTCCTGGCGCACACAATCGCACGTGGACACTCTGCGCCAGCCGCTTGCGACACTTTTCGGCGAAATTCTATGAATTACCCTGTTAATATTGTATTTTCTGATTCCACAACACAACGCTCAGGCATCCCAAAGAAGAAAAAGAGATACGCGACCCCTGTAGCCCACGTGCATGGAAAAAAAAAACACGCAGTATGCTGTGGCAGCCAGGAAAACAAAAAATGCGTTTGTGATCAACACGCGGGCTAGTATGCCTGAAAAAAAGGGGTACACGACTAACAGGGACATCCGCAGTATGAAAAATAGTGTGTGTGACTCACTGTCTGCCTTGCGTGTAGAAGAAGAACGTGTAGCCAACACCCACGCCAAAAGAAGAAGTGCACACTGTAGCCGCTGTGAAGTAATCTCGTGTGAACCCCATCGTCTGGAAGACACATGCACCCCACATGCAACCCACGTGGGACCTTCAACCCATGCCAGGGAAACGCCTGCGCGCACATTACGTCAACTACGCGCTTAAGCACCAAGGGCCTTTCCTCATATAACACACTGACGTGCTGTTTTTTCACGTTCCAAATCACTCCGTATCAAGCTGGCCACTCGACAACACACGGAAGACCACGCTCCTGCCCAGAAAGCCGAATTACTGCCCCCCAGAGCCTCGAGCAGCCTCCCATGAGCCATCTGCTGCTGCCTGCTGCCACCGTGCCGTGCCATTTGGTACCTGCACATCTGCCATCTGCAGGGGTCCAGTTGCTATGACCACCCCTGCTGGAACAGAAGACTCCCGACTGGTGTTCCATCACTACACAGCTCAGCCCCAGGACCCAGTTGCCCACCCACACCTGCCTCAGGGGTTGCCATGTCCGACACAACACCATCCGGCACCAGTGGCAACCCCCCAGCAGAGAGGCAGAGGGCTACCAGCTTCAGTGAAAAGGAAGTTGCTATCCTGGTGGAGCAAGTTCTGGGGCATTATGATGCCCTCTTCACACCATCGCGCATCGACAAGAAAGGACGGAAGAGGATTTGGAAGGACATAGTGGGTGGCATCAACGCGAAGGGGGTGGCACCCTGTGACATCAAACACGTCCAGAAGCGCTGGGAGGACTACAAGTCCAGGACCCTCAAGAAGTCCTGGCGCCTCTTGGAGGCAGCGGATGCAGTGGGGCGCCGGCCCCCCTTTACCACCCAGCAGATGAGGGTCCTGGAGCACATTCGCCCAGTACTTCATCACCAGATCCTCAGGATGCAAGCCCGTCTGGAGTCGAGCGGTAAGTAGCCATGCATTCACGTTTAAAACAGTGCATGTTGCAGTGTGCTGGTAGTTAGCTACGTGGCTGCTTGTGTTACATGGGTCATGGTTGGATGTGTGTGTGCAGGGACATGATGGTGCTGCATGTGAGTCCAGTCAAGCGTGACCCACATGGATGGTGCATGTGTTACAATGCATCATGCGGAGCAGCATACAGAATGCACACATGTATGCATGCCTGTGTATGTACTTTGACATGTTTGGGGTGTGAGAGATGTGTGCTGCTGTCATGGACATGCATGATGTACATGTCCGTGTGTCTGAGTAGTGTGTGCACCATGAATGCATGACACATGTCTGTGACGATGTGTTGATTCACTGATACAGCCTACTCATCCTTGTATCCACTGTGTCTTTGGGTATACAGGGCCAGATGTATGAACCTCCGGTGATGCGTGTGCATGTGATCAGCATGTCCCATGATGCATGTTAGTTTCGGCCCACCATTGGATGTTTCTACGGTGCGGTGGACATGGATGCAAATGTTTGTTGCATGTGCCATGCTGGTTCCTGCATGTGTGTTGCCTGCACTGACCCATGTGTTGTTGGGAGACATGATGGAAGTGACGTTTAACATTGCCACTCATGTGCTATTGCTTACTATCTAGGGGACTATTGTACAGTACCCTGATGCTTGTGTTCAATGTCTCCCTTTAGACAGCAGCAAGTAAAGAAGAGGGCGGAGACGGCGCTGTGGAGGAAAGCGGCAGGGATGCCTCCACTGGCTGGCGACACAAGGCCCAGTCACCCTCCCAGAAAATTCCATCATCCGGGAGCGAGGGGACTGGTGCCACGTCTGCCACTACAGCTGCAGCGGAAGGGGCGGATGAGCCCCCACAGGGGCTTGCAACGAGGGAATTTGGTGCTGAGCCATCCAGGTTGGTGGTGTGTATAGAGGAGGAGGAGGCCACTACAGAGCTTCACATGGGGCCTGCTGGGAGTGGTATCACTGGTGCAAGTGGTGCAGTCCAGGGGCAGGGGCAGGAGGCAGCACAGGTCACCGCGGAGGTGCCTGTGCATGTCTCTGTCCCTGACACTGTGACTGCATCACCATGCACCAGCAGGGATGCCCTGTCCCAGTCCCGTCGACAGGTAAGAGGGAGTTCCACGTCATCTGGCACTCCTCTACCTGCAGACGAGGGGACCGTGACCGGATGGAGTCTGTCCTGATTGGTGTCACATTGTGCACACGTGACATTCGTGATGACGTGCGTGCTTCCTGGGGGGACCACACACGTCATCACGAAGAGCTGTGTGCCAACGTGGCCCAGTTGGGAGGGTCCATGGTCGAGGTTTTCCTCAATGTGTCGGCCAGTCTTGCGGCCCTCTCCTGCTCTGTGCACACTATACGCCAGTCGTTCTCCGTGCCGGCTTCCGTCCCAGATGCCACCAGGGCCCCCTGTGGATCTGCCCCAACCAATGCAGCCAGCCAGGTGGAGATCCCATCCCTGCCGCAGTCGGGAGTCGGAGGTCCAGCAATGGTGGCCACCCCACCAACTGGACCCCAGCGGATGGAGGATGTGCTGGCATCATCAGTCAGGGCACGTGCATGACGGCGCCTGGGGATTCCATCAGCCCGGATGCCATTGTGGTGGCAGAGGCAGCTGCGTCGGAGGCTGCAGCAGGCTCAGCATGGGAGGCATCATGGCCCGGGGCCATCAACACCCCGGGGCAGGCATCGGCCGAGGGGCAGGAGGACCCCAGACTGGGAGTGTCTTCCGTGTGGCAACGGTTGGGCCGGAAAATAGATGCGGAGAGGCGGCAGGCGGATAGGGCATGGCTCAGGATGGTCAGAGGGCGAAGAACTCCATGCACCGGGCTTTGAGGCGGGCCGAGGGCCTCGAGGAAACTTGCAGGGAGTTGAGGGATTCCATGGCTGCATCCCTGAGAGACCTCGAGACCAGGAAACAGGCCCGCCTCCGTAACATCAACATGGAGTTCGATGATGCCCTGGGCCAGAACATCAAACAGTGAGCCGTGGGACTAGCCCGCTGCCTTTGTAAATAGTTATGTAGTTGTAGGTTTCCTTTATTTATTTTTTCCTTTGGGGCGCATGGACTATGCCCTGCCTTTTTGTAAATAGTTATTTATTAGGTAGGTTTTTTCTTAGGTTTCCTTTGGATTGTTGGGCACATGGACCCTTGATTTTTACATTGTATATAGTTATGGACCTGATTTTACATATTTATTTTTACCATGGAGGAATGGTTTTGTTTTTATTTTGACTTTGGATTTGGTGTTATGGATGGACACTTCAGAGGCATTTTTCTTTGCATTTTATTAGATGATAGAGTGATGTTACTATATTCATTCGTCATGTTGATAACCATAACAGTGCCAATTTCTCCAACAGTTTTCCCCACATGCTCATACTGTACTGATTGAGATACGATTGCATCATGGAAGGCAGTTAAAACGACATATTTATGAACAATCTCACTATATGTCTAATGATACTGTGAGCAGTTTCGTAGTTTGTCCAGCGTTACATGAATGGACTGCATTATAGAAAGGATTATGAAAAGTAAAATCTACCCAGAACTAATATGTTCTTAAAGTACTTTCCTTAGAGTTTATACTGAGCTCATAGTGCACATAAATGGGGCAATAAGCAAGCCACAAAGACACAATTAATTTGTGTACATGATGATTAACTCTAATATTATTGTAATTTGTCAGTGATGTTCTTTATTTCTTCCTTACTTTAGTTACGCTATATGTCCCTCTAATTTGTATGCATTGTGGGTTTTTATATGTATTTATTCTACTAAAACAAATGTGGGGTAAATATTCAATTGTTGCCTATTTATTCCATGTTTAACATTACTCAAAACTCTCATACGGTATCATTTATTATTTTACTATGGGAAAATACCAGATTAAAAATACTGTACTTCTATGGTGCATGCTGCAAACATTGCCTATGTGTATGTATGATTAGGTTCCTCTATTAACAACAACACTCAAATAATATGTTTTGTTTACATTAATACATTATTTAATAAATTAAGTAGTTCATGATAGGTCTCCCAATCACCCCTAACATTTTGTTACCAACATTATAAACACAACCCTTTGTAGGGACTGTTTATTAATATTAATATTAATATAATATGTGATGTCATCAGTGAAGTCATCAATGACATTGTGATGTCATCTTTCAAGTCCTGGGTGTTAGTCTTAGCAGTGCACAGTGGTGGTGTGAATTATGTTTTTTTAGCCATAAATGGCGAATTTCTGGGGGTTTTCGGTTTTACTTGTAACCATTATGTCCCTTTAACAAAGTTTTGTATTGAATTTCATAGGTTTTTATTATCGCGACCTAACCATAATGTCCCTTTAACAAAGTTTTTTCACTGAATTGAATAGGTATTTGTTAGTGCAACTTAACCATAACATCCCTTTATCAAAGATTTGTCAGTGAATTTCATGAGTTTTTACCAGTGCACCCTAATATCCTACTACTGACTAAAATTATACTTACCCCATTATAGCAACATTTTTGTTCAATTTAGAAAGTTTCACCTTAAAACTCTGCCATTCCCCACTTCCTAGCATCATTTTTAACACTTCTATGCAACCTTTTCCACATTTTTTGTGCTCATCGACATCCGGTTATGTCTGCCATAATAGCAAACCTTTGGGACAGTGCCACGTGACCAGTTTGGAACTGCATTTTTCAGCTACTCTAGGAACATTGAAGTTCAAAATGTACCTTGCACAGCTCATACACCTATTCTTACTAATCTAATTATCTATTAACAATATAGAAAACAGCACATACTTGGAAGAATATTAGCAAAACTGCTATTTATCTTAAAAATGGCATCAGCTATTGCCATCCCTCCTTCCCAAAACCCACCACCAGCTGGAGGACCTACACAACGAAAGAAACGCAATACTTTAAAACACAATGAAGAGGACAAGGAAGATGAGGTAGAGGACGTGCCTACCTCTTGCACCAGAGAGAATCATGGGTGTGGCAAGTTATTTACCACTGTTGGGAATGTACCAAAGGCTAAAACTACCAAAGTGAAATGCACTCAGTGCAACGTTGTACTCAGTCGGTGGGCAGTACTCTCATGAGACCACCTCTGTGGTCCACCACACCAAATCCAACCACTGCAAAATGCTCTCAGAAAGGCTGTTCCTTACTTCGGAAGTAGTAGGCTCTCTTCCTCTTCCTCAACCAATACTGTAACCACATAACCTACTTTTTTGGGACACAAAATCCAACCAGCTACCTTGCAAGCAATACAAGAGGCTGTTGATCCATATCTTTCAAAGATAACAGTACTCTGTATATGCTGCAACAGACCACTCGACAGGGGGAGCAATTCTGAAATGCTTCTGAAGCTGTAATCAAGGAGCATGAGAAACACTGCCCCCTACTTTAGATGTAACACACACGCAACATCTTCCCCTGTCCACCTGCCTCTCCCTATTTCTGGTTCGTGCCCCTACCCTCATTCCCCCCCACATTACTTTCTGGCCTCCCCTGCAAAAAAATAAAAGAAAACATAAAAAACATTAAAAAGATTCCTTTAGGAACCACATTTCACAGTTAAAAATAGAATATAAAAATAAGCTTATAGACTCCATCTACTTTAAATTTTTCAGTGAAGAATTTAGATTCATTTAATAAGATATTCCAACATTCCCATTAGAATTTTCTACTATGGTAATGGAAATAATGGACAATAGTATACGTGAGAAAAAGAAAAAAAGCACAGAAACAATTTTCTGTTGGAAATTCTTCCCGCTAGTATACTTTTTCAACTATGTAAGCACTTCGACACCCCAGATGCTTCTCCCTCCACCCCCTCCTTCAGCTTGGTTGCCAATTTGTCCACCACCCCATCTTGTACTCCTTCCACCCACTTTTACCACAATAGCACTTACCTGATGGGCACTTTCAGACCCCATTGCTCTTTTACCTCCCCACTAACCTGCACCTAATTTCATTGCAATCCTACCATCCCTTCATTACTTCTCTTCCTGCCTACCTAATCCTCCCTTCTCTCTCTTTGGCAATTATGGAACATACAGTCTTGTGGAAGTTCTTGCTTACTAACCCTAATTAAATGCAATTGGTATGTACGTGTTATACATCCTGTCTACACATTGAAGCACTCTGGCATCTGTATACAAGACATGAATAAAATGCTAATAAATAAAACAAAAGAAAAATAGTACAATCCAATTCATATAAAAATATATTGACATGTAAATTATGTAAATACTTACAATAACGTAATAAGGCTGCAATGAAGGAGTTCTGTTGTCCAATCATTGTGCGTGACCAAAAATGATCAGATTGTAAAGTCTGTGTCAGGTACAAATATGCAAAAACAGTGTATCTACATAGAACATAAACCTTGACGTACAATACATGAATGTCTTGTTTTTCGATTCTATCCTCTATTTTGAAAGAACCACATGTGCGTTCCTTTCTTAACAGGCTGTTCTGGTCCCTTGAATTCCCCCCATTGCCACAAGATTCAATCCAAAGTTCAAATATAACGTGGCACCGTGCTGAGCTGGAAACAATTTCACATATGGCTGGATGGTCAATGGATTCGGGGAAAATGTAATATACTACTGTAAAAAGGTATTTTTCTCCACATAGCCTATATTTAGATTCCAATCCCATCTAGTTATCTTCTTCTTAAAATTTGTGAAAACACATTTCTTAATATTTGTAATTAAATAATTAACTGCCCTCATAAAATTGTCACAGTAAGTATAAAACCCCGTTAAAAAGCCGTTCTTGCCCCTCATGATTGTATCATTCCATTGATATAAAAAATGTAGCCCAGCCCAGATGGTCGAATTCTGAGACAAATCTCAAAGGACGCAACATGCATCGCAAATACAATATCATTCCCAATCATATTGTTATAGCTTCTTTGTGGGTGGAGTTGGGCAATCCTAGTAAGCCTTTTCAGATCTGTCCTTTCCAAACAGCCTTGATTTTCATTGGAACCTTTGGCATCATCGCAATACGCTATAATGATGTGGGTAAACAATTTGGCAAATGTAGATCAATTAGGGTTAGTACTGTAAAACCATCATATTTCTAATTAAACCACTTAATTGAATATACCAGTGAAGCGAGCAACTGAACAACCTATGTGTAATTCCTTTTGATTTCAAATGTTTTATCCCAGAACGTTTATTTTGGGAAACTGCATTATAAATAATTTTGCACAGTCAATCTCCAAATCTCTGTCCACTGCAAAATCCTACATAGCTGTTAAACTGTGTGAATATTTACAAATCAATATATTTGGAATTACAACGGCGTGCATACTGAAAAGTACAAGTAATATCTTGTGTCAAGATTAGTGTTTTTCATTCCTATTTCAACCTTCTACTTAAGTAATAATGTGTGTTGATTTGAGGACAATTGTTAGTAAGGTTATGCATAGATTCCCTGCAAAGCACACACTCTTGCTTCCATAGGTGTCATTTGTTTTACTCAAGCAGACGAATTGCATAATCTTTATAGTTGTGTATATCAGTCTACAATTTGAGTCCAGTTTATTTTAGATCAAGGTGATGTATGGTTTGTCTGGTGTCTAAACGTGTACTACTTCTGTAAATGCGAGGTAGTTATGTACTATTTCTGTAAATATGAGGCAGCTCTGCTTTGTCACAACAATGGAAGGGAGATGATCAAACAGGAATTAGCATTTTCTGGAGGGAACGTAAAAATGGAATGGTCATTTATTTGGGTGCAATGTAAAACATATCATGAACAATTTCTGGGAGGATTTAGAAACTAGCATGGCAATAAACCTAACAGGCTCAAGTCTAGCTTTGCTTGGTTGAAACTAGCATGCCAATTGTCTTGGTGCAATGTGAATGCTGCATGATGATATTCTGTAGCAATGTGGAAACTATCATTATAATACAAGAGGAAACAATATTATACCTCTGTTGAAACTGGCCTGCCAGTATGTGGCTAAGTGAGGAGATATTAAATCGATTTGATAGCTTGAGAATTAACATTCAAAGCTTATTATGACAGTCTGGCACACTGAGCTGCAGTCTGCCATAAATGATTGGATCATGTTCTATTTGATCGGCACATTGTGCATCATATTTTTAAAAGCAGCCAGAATTATTTGGGAAATGATCAGACTAGCTTTGAAAGTGCCTGGTGTGCGAAACATGAAGGCGTCTCACCCGCTAGACCCCAGGGATCTGTCATCCAGGTGGCCAGGACACAGCCATCGTTATTGGATCCAGTTCCTGGGGTGGACCAGTGCGGGATGATCACATGGATGGGGGTCTTCGGGGAGTGGAAGTGGGACATAGAAGGGTGAGACCCGGTATCCCCTTCCTTATGACAACTTTGTCCCATCCTGAACAGTAGTATATTTAGAAACTCTACCCCCCCTTTTCCAACATGAGCACTTTCTCATACCGTGAGCAACAACAGACTAATACCAGAGCTGTTTACCTGACATGTCCCAACACAAGGGTCAGGCAGAGTAAGGCAATTGCAGACAACTACACACTCCTGACTGCCCTTTCCCTTCCTCGCTGGGATAAAAGGCAGAGCACAAGAGCACACTTTGAGCAAGGCTGAATGCATGAGGAAGTAGCTATTCCAGGACGGCAGTTCAAATTGAGGAGAATGTCTGTGAGACCTGAAAGGACATCAAGGAGTGAATCGCTGTTGTCCTTTTCAACCCAGACCTGCAAAAGATACATGACTGGGAATCGCAGCTGGCGAATGGTGTGATGGATGTCAGTGGTACATGGGACACTCCAACACTGATAGCCAGGGCGGGGAGACATGGTTATCTTGGTACCGTCCTTGACTCCAGCGGCAAAAGAAACAGCAACGAGTTCAGCAGAGCAGGTGAGTCGGAAGAACCTGATAGTGGGCTGAACTGTGTTACACTCAAGGTTGCAGGGGTCATATTAAGAAGATTAAGATACAGAGGTCTTTTGCGAATGAACTTAGAACCAGAGATAGAGTGGTCTGGCACCACGTGGGTGCTCATTCGATGCGCCACGTGGGTGCTCATTCGAAGGACTCTGACTGGTAACCCTCTCCTGAACAAAGAAAGCATTGAACAAAAAGGTATTGAAATACTAGTACCAAGAGGCCATAGAGAAGGCCGGCATGAGGTGTCAAGGTGGTCATACAAGGGTCACGCCAAACCTCTTGTACAATCGAATGAAATTGATATGCTGTAGAAATTGCAAATTGTGGAAAGTGTGAACCCGACTGAGGGAATTGTGAAATTGGCATTTGTGCCCAGGTAGGGGAACTCTGTGCAAACTGTGATAGTGTGAAACACACACTTGACATAGAATAACAGAGTGACCCAGTGAGATGTTATCGCCCTTCGAAAGCCTCTGTTTAAATTGGCAAGTGCTTTGAGAGGCTATTGCTGAGAGATGGATCAGAGCCTGCTGAGGGGGATCCTAGGGTGAAGAATAATCACTCGACGTGAAGGTTATCAGAAGGAACTTTTGTTTTGTTGTATTGTATTGTTTATTTATTTATAGAGTACACCTTGCCGTTAAGGCCAGGCTTCTTGCAAAAAGAAAAACTTGGGTTACAGGTACATAAATATGTTACATTTCTTATGTTACATATTTATGTATGATCATATATCAAGCATTTCTTATGTTACAAAGTCAGATGACTTACATGTAGGATATGTTACAGTTTCAAGAATTTTACAGTAAATGTACAGAGTATTTGGTACAGTTGAGGCATTTAGCAGTCGTTGGTGTGAAGCCAGAGTTTGACGTTAGCTTTGAACACATGGAAGGAGGGGGTGGCTGTGAGTGCGTCTTGGATGGCGTTCCAGAGCTGAGCTGCTAGAACTGGGAAGCTGAACCCACCAGTTCTTTTCAGTTTAAAGTTAGGAATTTTGATGCTGTTTGAGAGGGCCTTTCTGATGGGTCGTCCGGACGTGTGCTTTGTGAATTTTTCTGTGAGGTATGCAGGTGCTTTGTTGTTCAGACAATTGTGTGTAATGTTCAGAGTTTTAAATTTGATAGGTCATTGATGGCCAACCAGTTGACGGTTCTTCTATGGACAGATATGTGTTGCCCTTTGGGAATACCTAGGGCTGTTCTAAGGGTATTGTTCTGTAGGGTTTGGAGTTTGTTAATGTTATGTTTACAAGTGCCTAGATAAAGTGCATTACAGTAGTCTAATTTGGAGAGGATGAAGGCTCGTGCTATGGTGGTGCAGCTGTCTGTGGAAAGGTATGGTTTACATGCGTGAATTAGTTTGCAGGTGTAACTGGTTGCTGAGGCTGTGGCATTTACTTGCTTGTCGAGGGTAAGAGCTGAGTCTAAGTAGAATCCTAAGGTTTTAACTTCCTTGGCTACCTTAATTTTGATACCATCAATCGTGATGGAGTTGTACAGATGGGGTAATTTGTTAAGTTTACTGGTAGATCCGATGATTAATAGCTCGGTCTTGTCGTCGTTAAGACATAGGCCGTGTGTGGCCATCCAGGTTTGGATGATTTGGTAGATTTTATTTATGAGGCTGGTATCCTGATCATAGTCCCCCTGGATTGGGATAAGGATCTGGGTATTATCAGCGTAGTTGGTATATGAGACCCCTAGTTTGTCCAATATGTCAAAGAGAGGCTTTGTAAAAATATTGTACAAAGTGGGGGAAACACATGATCCTTGAGGCACTCCACAAGTGATGGTGACTGGGTCCGCTGCTGATGTAGGTGAGAAGACTCTTATGGTTCTCTGGTCCTGGAATGAGTTTATCCATGCCGTGGCTTTTGTGGAGAAGTTGGCCGCCGATTTGAGGTGATTGCAAAGTTCCTTGTGGTCTACCAGGTCGAAGGCAGTTGATAGGTCTAGGAGTAGGGGAATAGAGATGTTTTCTCTATCTTTGCGTTCATCTAGTTGGTTTTTAAGATCAAGGAGAGCCATTTCGGTTCCATGTCTTGGTCTGAATTCTGATTGTCTTGTCCCTAGTAGATTATTGATCTCCAGATAAGATTGGATCTGTAGATATGCAGCTTTATCTAAGATTTTGAGGAGAAACGGGACAGTTGTTATGGGCCTATAGTTTGTTGGGACATTGGGGTGCAGGTTTGCCTTTTTTAGGAGAGGTAATATCCAGGCATCTTTAAGGTTGGATGGCACGGAACATGTTTTGAATGATGAGTTGATAAATGATGTGTTGAAGGGGGATAGTTCATTTGAAGCCTCTTTAATATTTGGGGCTGGGCAGGTGTCACCAAGGCATCAAGACGGTTTAAGAGACATGATGATGTTCTTGGTTTCCGCAATAGAAATGGCTCTAAAACTAAATTGGTTAGGAGGTTTGGTTTGGTTGGCGGCAAGTTCCTGAAGTATGGTCTCTTGTGTGGAGAGGGCAATGTTGTGGAGGGCAGATTTTTTGGCTAATATTTAGTCTTTTAACATTGTGATTTTGTTGCATAGGGCCTTTTAAATGTTTGTGCACCAGGCTTTGTCTTTGGTACAAGAGTCTATGGGTGCGATTGGGGATTCTAATTCTCTCAGGATGCAGAAGATTTCCCTGGTATTCAAATTCGCTTTTTTGATTCTGTCATTAAAGGTCTCTTTTTTTGCCTGAATGATTTGTTTTTTGTAGCTATTAGTAGGGGTAGTGAGGAGATTTTAGTTATGGGGAGAAGGGTTTTTTATCCAACAGGCTTCTGCGTGTCGTTTCTCTTTGGGTAAGACTTTTAGCGTGGGAGTGAACCAAGGGTTAAGATGGGCAATAGGTTTAGATTTGGTGAGTTTCAGCGGCGCAATGGCGTCAATAGCTGAGTTGATGGTGTTATTGTACAGGTCAGCTAGATCAATGGGGTTAGAGATCAGGCTAGACTGATTGGTGATAGGCTGGATCAGGGGGAGAAGATTCAAGAGTGTTATTTTTTTTTGTAGCGGGTAATGGCCGGGGGAGCATGAGGTTTAGTAGATTTAGGTTGGGGAGGGTCTGGAATGGACAGTGAGATCAGGTAGTGATCAGTCCATATGCAGGGTTCAATTGCCGTTATGAGGGAAACGCGGTTGATGTCTGCAGTGGGGCCGTTATTCCGTATGGTGAGGCCTGCTTCCACAATAGTGTTGGCTATGGTGGAGGCATTGGAATCTTTTAAGTCCTTTTAGCCTAAGTTAAACTCGCCTAGTAGAATGATTTGTGTTCCCGGTTTGGCATTATTGTTTAAGAGGGTGGTTAAGTCTTCTTCGAAAGTGCCTAATGGACCGGGGTCCAATGGTGTACCATGATAGTACGTGAAGCGTAGATTTCTAGTTTTAGGGAGAGTAGTTTAGCTGACGGCATAGTAACACTGTCTATTTCTTTGATGGTGAGGTTGGTGGTGCAGATAAAAGCTATACATCCTCCTTTGGATGTTTCCCTGTCTTTTCTGAAGATGGTAAAGTTTGGGGGTATGGCTATCATGAGGCTAGGGCCAGCAGCTTTGTGTAGCCATGTTTCAGTAACAGCTAGGAAGTCGAGTTGGTTGCAGGAGATAATGTCAGCAATTTCAGAGGCGTGGGCTATTAGAGATCTAGCGTTGATGAGACCTCCCTTGAGGTTTTGTGTTATTTTAGTTGTTTTGGCATATCAGGCCCTCTGAAGCAAGAGACTTTGCATGACAAGGCCCTGATATAAAGAAAGGGAACTGGAAGCTTGTGCCAGAGAAGCCCAGGAGTATGCTGTGCTCAAGAGTCCTGCCTTGTCCCATGCTAAAAACGTGGGAAAGGGAGACCCCAGCCATAACATCCTGACTCATTGTTTTGTGAACACTTCTTTGTTTTCATGTCAAACATTATCCCACACTATTTTGTAGCATAGTGGTGAGGATTGGCAATAGGTTTTTTAGTATAGACCATTTTTATTTGGCTAGACTCCAGTAGGTCTGTATTATTATTAGTTTAAGACAGGTTTTTGGCTTTGGAGGTCTGGTCTAACAAGGTGACATGGTGACTTGGATAAGATGAGCAGCAAAAATTGTTAAGATGTGGACATAGTAAGCTGTGTGTCGCGTCTTACTGAGTTGTGGTTAAAAAAAGCCAAATAAACCACTAGCTAAATTAGTTACTCCAGAAATACTCAGATAAAAGACAGCGCCAAGTCAAAGTTTCAGTAGCAAGTATTCATTTTGATTTGTAACAGCAACGCGTGGCAGAAAATGGTAGCACTGAATACAGAAGGGATTGAACCCAGCTATTGGCGATCATCATCTAAATAATTTATGGGGATATACAATTTAAGAATGCGTAATTTATAGCAATAAGGCCCTGATTTGATAAAGGCTGAAAGTTCAGCCGAAACACATGTCATCATTTTTTTTCAAAATTAAAATTAATACTTGCTACTGAAACTTTGACTTGGCGCTGTCTTCTATCTGAGTGTTTTTGGAGTAACCTGTATTATTATTAGTTGATGGTCGTAGCTTGCTCCCAACTTAGATTTAGGTTTAGAGTAGGTGTTTACCTCACCCATTTTACAGTTTAATAAACACACTTTAACTATGGTCACTTGTGTCTGTCTTGCTTTGATACCATCCCTTCCTTAGATATGATGTCAGGTGTGGGATCTGACTGAAATTAAACTAATTGGGGAATCCTACAATTTAAAAAAAACTAAGTCAAGAGCTTCCCCCTCTATTGCCATGAACAAATCAATAGGTTTTGATATATGTAGCAGTATGGAGGCTGTTATACCCCCTGGGAAAAGAGGAATAATTCCTACTAGTTTTGTTTTAATACCCCTTACAGGGTGTTACATAAGGTTGGCCCCAAAGTCTGGCTTAGCGTGGAAGTTTGGTATAGACGTTTTAGTAGGCGTCATCAATCCCAACTTACTGGGAGACGTAAAGCTGCTATTACAGAATCATGGTGATATCCCAATTGATGTACAGTGTGCGGATCAGATTGCTCAAGGAATTTTGGAAAGGGCTCTAGTTCCTCACTTTAAATAAAGTGAACCAGATGAATCAAAAGGAGGTACATTAGGTTTGGGGGGAGCTAATAAACCTGTTAACATCTAAGAAAGAAAGGGAGAAGAACCTACCATCTATCCTGACCTAGCCTTCACTCAGCGAAATAATCTAGCTCTCGCTGAAGGGTTCTTACAAGCTATTCCAGAAGGAGAAGGTATAGACAAAGGAAGACCATTTTGTTTCTTAAAGCAGAGGTTGCTTTATAGAAGAGAAAAATCTACAGAAGGCTTAGTGAAGACGCAGTTAGTAATCCCCAAAACACACCAAAAGGTTCTACTAGAGATTGTGCACTCCCATCTTACAGGGGGGCACTTAGAACAATCCAAAACCCAGGCACATATCAGTGTGAAGTTTTACTGGCCAGTTATCTAAGGTGATATCAAAACCTTTGTTCAGACGTGTGACATTTGTCCAAAACCCAGCATGCATATCACATTACTTGCCCGTCTGAATCACTTACCAATCATAGAAGTCCCTTTTTCAAGAATTGGAATGGACATCATTGGGCCTTTATAAACATTCAGATTAGTTAGCAAATATGTCCTTGTGATTGTTGAATATGCAACCAGATACCCCGAAGCATTCACAATGCGGAACAATACCACCCAACAAATCCTTAAACACTTCTTACCGTATTTCTCGAGGGTCGGCTTTCCCAAAGAAATGCTAACCAATCAAAGTTTAAATTTTATGAGCAAGCTTATGGCAGAAGTCAAAGAGTTGCTCCATATTACCACCTAACAAACTTCTGTGTACCATCCCTAGACGGATGGCTTGGTAGAAAGATTCAATAAAACACTGAAACTAATCCTACTGAAATTGGTAGATAAGGACGGGACAGACTGGCACTGACTGATTCCTTGGGCACTATTTCCAGTAAGGAAAACCCCTCAGGACGCTACAGGAATCTCTCCTTTCGAACTGTGTTATGGTAGAGAGCCTAGAGATGTCCTAGACATGCTCCAGGAAACCTGGGAAGAACGAGAAGAGGCACCCATTCTCGCAAACCACTCTTAGAATGTGAGAACATATGAGACTTGTTCGAGATTTAGTCTGTACTCATATGGAAAAAGCCCCGAGTCACCAAAACCCCACTTATGATAGGAAGGTGAGCTTAAACCCTTAAGTGCCAAGGACGAGATTTCTCATCCTTGACATTACCTCCGTAGTGCCAAGGATGAGATAGCTCATCCTGTTTGGCACGTTGTTTTGAGCGATCCCTGCAAAGCCATTTGTAGGAGACTCAGGGAGGCCTGCATGAGGTGCACCGCCACCCATTTGGGTGAGGGGGGAGAGGGCAACCAAACATTCTGGGCAGGCCCCCCAGTGGGTGCGACAGTAAGGTATGGGCACCCTGGGGCCAGATTGGAACACTATTGGGCCCATCTGCGCCAAGGGGAGTTGGGTTACCAAAGAAAAAAAGTGAAAATGGTAGAACACATTTTAGGGGGGCTATGGGACACCCCAAACTGACAAAGAATTTTCTAATGGAAAGGGATGGTGACCTCATCGCCCCCACCCACAATAGAGTGGGGGCCATGTCATGCAGCTCTACCTGGGGGCAGATATCTGATCATAGGAAGGGACACCTGGGCCCAGGGAGGAGTGCAGGACAGCCCCCCTTATCTGCCCCCAAGCAGGGCTACATGAGATGCGCCACCCCTCCGATTGGGGTGGGGGTGGAGAGGTGCACCCCATTTCACATTACAAAGTTTCCCGACAGTGTAGGGTGGCCCTCAGCCCCCCCTAAAGTGCAGCCTGCCATTTTCAATTTTTTTCTATGTTTACCAAACTTGCCTTGAGGGGCACATTGGTGTGCCAATCTGGCCCCAGGGTGCCCACACATTACTGCCCCACCCACTGGGGGGCCTGTCCCACAGTTTTTGGTAGCCCCCCGACCCCAAATGGAGGGGGAATGTACCTCACGCAGTGGTTTAGTAGGAGGCCCAGGGAGGCCTGCATGAGGTGCCCCCGCCACTCATTTGGGGTGATGGGGGAGAGGGCCACCAAAAATTGTGGGACAGGTGCCCAGTGGGTGGGGCAGTAAGGTTTGGGCACCCTGGGGCCAGATTGGAACACTTTTGGGCCCATCTGCGCCAAGCGGAGGTGGGTTACCAAAGGAAAAAAGTAAAAATGGTAGACCGCATTATAGGGGGGGCTGTGGGGCACCCCAAACCGACGGGATATTTTCTAATGGGAAGGGGTGGTGAACCCTTCCCCCCACCCACAATGGAGTGAGGGCCATGGCATGCAGCCCTCCTTGGGGGCAGATAACTGCTCCTAGGAAGGGACACCTGAGAACAGGGAGGAGTGCAGCACAGCCCCCCCTTATCTGCCCCCAGGGAGGGCTACATGAGATGTGCCGCCCCTCCAATTGGGGTGGGGGTGGAGAGGTGCAACCCCCATTACATTAAAAAATTTTCCAGCGGTTTAGGGTGCCCCTCAGCCCCCCTAAAGTGCAGCCTGCCATTTTCAATTTGTTTCCCTTGGCATAGATGGGCACATTGGTGTGCCAATCTGCCCCAGGGTGCCCAAACCCTACTTCCCCATCCATTGGGGGGATTGTCTGATGTGTTGGGGTCGGCTTCTACCCCCACTCAAATGGAGTGTGGGAGGGGCACCTCATGCAGGTCTCCCCGGGGGAAGATATCTTCCCGTAGGAAGGGGCAAATGGGTTTTCACTGAGGGGTGAGGTTCAGTAGAAGACCAGGGATGGCTTGCAAGGGGGGGCAAACTTGCAAAGTATTGATTTGTTTTTGCTGGTGTGACCGTAGGTAACACATGTTTTTTGTTTTGTTTACAGCTTTTTCTACGCGAGCAGCGGCAACGTTATGTGAGTACTGTTTTCTATTATTCTATGGTTAGGGCCCACTGTCAGTGGGGTGGGTGAAACTGGGGCTGGATTGTTGGTGATGTGGGTGGGAATGGGCCGTCTGGGCAGATATTTTGGTGGGCAGGGACACAATTGCGGGGGCAGGCCACAAATTGCCCCCCATGCCAGCAGAACATTGGTGTTTCCCTGGGAGCGGATTCCTCCCATGTAGGTTGTCCATCTGCAAACCCAGGCTGCAGCTCTGACTGTGCTACGTTACAGGTGTCACCTCCGGAGAGTAATGGGGATCCTGCTGGGGATCCCTGGAGCTGCTGCTGTGCTTAGGGGACAGTACACCCAAATGGTGCATGGATGTCCAAGGCCAGGGACATCACCTCAAACCGTCCTGGAGTTGCGGCTGGGCTGCATTACAGCTTTTGCCTTTGTGGAGGTATTGGTACACTGTCGGGACTTCCTGTTGGGGAGAAGCTGTAACGCAGGTCAGCCAGAGCTCCAGCAAAGTCGGCAGTGATATTCCTGGCCTTGGGTACCCTTCTCCCTGTGCATTCCTGTGCATTCCCATGGGTGTCCTCTTTTGGGAAATGCATGGGGTTCCCTGTTTCCTTGCTGGCTTTGACACCCTAGGCCCAAATATGTAGGTTGCGCACACTTACAAAATGTGCTGTACCGAAAGGCTTGGGGTTGACAGTGGGTTACCCTTTTCCTTTTGCTCCCGGGTAGGTGCACCCACACATGTGAGGTAACGTTTTCATCGAACATGCGTGGGAACGCAGTAAGGTAGACCATGTGTTGTTGGCGGCGTGTTTCGGTGGGTCTGCCGAGTGAAATGTGGGGGATTTTTTTTTTCCTCACATTTCTGACTTTGTCGGGGATTCTGGGTAATAAATTCTGTGCCGACTTGTGCAAGTCAGACCTCTGCAGGTTCCCACGGACGTCCTCTTTTTGGAAATGCATGGGGTTCCCTGTTTTCCTTGGTGGCTTGGACACCCGAGGCACATATCTGTACGGTGTGCACGTCTAAAAAAATTGTGAAATTCAGTTGTTGGAAAAGAATTGGGGTTAGGGGTGTTTTAGGCTTTCCCCTTGGTGCCCAGGTAGGTGCACCCACACATGTGAGGTACCGTTTTCATTGGGACACGCTGGGATTTCTGGATAATAAATTCCTGGCCGATTTGCGCAAGTCAGGCCTCTGCGGATTCCTACGGATGTCCTCTTTTCGGAAATGCATGGGGTTTCCTGTTTTCCATGCTGGCTTGGACACCCTACGCCCATATCTGTATGGTGTGCCCGTCTGAAAACATTGTGAAATTCAACTGTCAGAAAAGACTTGGGTTAGGGGTGTTTTAGGCTTTCCCCTTGGCGCCCAGGTAGGTGCACCCACAAATGTGAGGTACAGTTTTCATTGGGTCACATGTGGGAACGTGGGAAGGTATGACATTTGTTGTGTTTGTGTGTTTTACATAACGTTTCAACCCATTTGCTGGTGCCCGTTGTCACACAACTCTTTCATTTCCCAAATGTGCCCTAAATTTAGTCGCTGCTAAGGCACCATGCACTTTTGTAACCTGCACAAGGCACCTACCCTTGAAAAGGTCTCCCTGTGCTCTTTCAAAAAATGTATGCTTGCCGTTCCTCACGACATGGGTTTTCCTGATTTACACATGCTAGTATGTCTGTTCTGGCCATACGAAGAAAACTCCTGTGTACCATGGCCCAGTGTTTGGCTTGTGGTATTGCTTGTTTTGTGAATCACTACAAAAAATGTGTGATTTCCTAACTGCAAGAGTCAGGGAAATGTAGCAGAGCATTGTTTTTGTCAAAATTCATAGAAGCCATTGCCGTACCAAGCCAACCATTTCCACCACATACCTTTTTTTTCGGTCATTTTCCCGCTTTTTCCCCAAACTATGGCATTTTCCCCTACCTAGTTGTTGCCCGACCTGCGCAAATCACTCCTTCCTAAACTTGGAATTTTGTCTACTTTTCAGAAATGTATGCCTTTCTGTCCTCAAATTCGGCTTTCCTACCCTTTTCATACATTCCGTCCACGCATGTCCAATTGTCAAAAATGGCTAAAATCGCCTACCTCTCACAAAACGGTTGATAACCACATTAAAATATATATTTTTTTCGTTTCTACTCAACCTGTTCTTGAAAGCCAGGAAATTGGGGAATTCAGCACAGCAAACCATTTGTTCTCAGCTCTTACAAGGAAACAACCACAGGCTTCTTTGTACATCATTTCATAGGCATTGTTTGAAAAAACACAACATTTTCGGATTTTTTGGTTATTTGCTCTCACCCCCCTTCAGCAACCTATGATTCCTGGGTGGTGTTACGACTGCCTGTATGTGAGATAAAAAGGGGCCAAATTTGGCCAAGATATCTCATGTAACAACAAAGATACAAGGCATTGAATGGTGACACCAAAATCCCCAAAAAAAGGCCTTAGCACTGAGGGGAAAAACCCATGGCACTTAAAGGGTTAAGATGTTTTTCCATAGGACAGAAAGTACTGGTCCTTTTGCCCACCTCAGAAAACAAGCTTGTATCTCAGTAGCACAGTCCCTACAAAATATTAGAACAAACAGGAACCTGTACTTATAAAGTAGTCCTGCCGGACAAGAAACAGAAGGTCGATTTATATCATGTAAATCGCTTAAAAGATTGGAAAGAAAACCCATCGGCCACCCATGCCAAAGTAATATCCTGTTTGGTTCCTGAAGAACAAGACAGCCTCAAATGAATTCCCTTAGAGCTATCTCTTCAACAACAAGAAGATCTAAAATATCTAATTACATCATTTTCGATTTATTTTCAGAAAAGCCAGGAAGAGTAAAGGGCACCTAGCACTATATTAGAACACCTAAGGGAAAAGTGGTTCCTTTAAAAACGTACAGACTCCCAGAAGCCTGTAAACAGATAGTGGTTGAGGAGGTAAATAAAATGTTGAAAGCACATATTATCGAGCCTTCTTCAAGCCCATGGTCTGCCCCTATCGTGTTGATCACTAAACCTAACCGTCAAGTTAATGCAATTTCTGACTTCGATGCCTACCCCATGCCACGCATCAATGACCTAATTGATAAACAAGGAGCAGCTACCTTTCTATCCACCTTACACTTAACAAAATGGTACTGGCAGTTCCCAGTATATGGACTAGATAAAAAGAAAACCACTTTTTCAATGCCCCACGGACTGTTTCAAGCGTGCAACTTGCAGGGCTAGGGCTCAAGTTCAGATGGGTGGCCAGGAACCCGTGCAGTCTCATTGTCAGCCAGGAATTCAGCAGGGGGGGGTAGAAAGCAGAAGCAAAGAGGAAGGTTTTAAGGTGCTTCCGGAACCAAAGATGGTTCTCCTCAGGTTTTAAGGTGGCGGATGAGCGAAGAGCTCGAGAGGGAAGATATTTAGGAAGAGAGCGTTGAAGGTATTGAGGCCCCATGCCCCAAAAGGCCTTGTGGATGATGCAGAGGGTTTTGAACTTAATCCTCGCAGCCACAGGGAGCCAGTGCAGAGATTTCGGTCTTGGAGAGATACGATCACTGGGCTTGAGGCCAAGGACAAGTCTTGCAGTCCTGTTCTGGATGAGCTGTAGAGGGAGTAGAGTAGAAGCAGGCAGATTTAGAAAGAGGTTGTTGCAGTAATCCAGCCTGGCGAGAACCAGAGCTCAGGAGGCAGTGAGCTTCTGGGGGAAGGATAAGAAAGGAAGAATACTTCTGAGTAGGTGCAGCTGGTAGTGTGACTTCTTAGAGATGTCAGAGATGTGAGGGGAGAAAGAGAGTGTGGAGTCAAAGTTGACCCCCAGGTTTTGCAGGAAGAGGGCCAAGAGAGGCCGGCTAGAGAACTACAGGAAAGGAGGGACTGGGTGTGCCGATGAGGAGAATCTCAGTCTTACTGGCATTAAGGCAGAGGTCATTGGCAGTATACCACTCCTGGATAGCAGCCAGACAGTCAGAGATGAGGGAGGAGGAAGAGGTGGCTGAAGGTAGCCTGAAGATTAGTTGAGTGTCATCCGCATAGCACTGAAAGTTGAGGCAGAGAGTGGCAATGGGGTGGGCAAGGATTGCAAGGTATTGGTTGAACAGCTAGGGAGAGAGGTTATACACCTGGGGACACCACTGGTAGAGTAAAAGATAGCAGAGAGGAAGGACCCAAGTTGGACCTGGGATGGTCAGTCAGAGAGGAAGGAAGTCAGCCACGCCAGGGCCTGATCGATGATACCTAGGTTATCACAGAGACACTTTAGCAGGATGGCATGGTTGACAGTGTCAAAGGCAGAAGAGAGATCAAGGAAGAAGAGGACACAGGGGGTGGGGTCTTCACGGATATTAAGGTGAGCAGTTTCCATACTTCTGGCTGCTCTGAAGCCAGACTGATGGTCATGAAGACAACCAACAGATTTAGTGTGCAGATTAAGCTGGAAGATGGCCAGTTTCTCCAGGAGCTTGCCCAGGAAGGGAGTGATGAAGATTGGGCGATAGCAGGCCGGGCACGAGGGATCAGCAGAGGGTTTCTTAAGAAGAGGGTGCACACGGGAGTGCTTCAGGGGAGATGGGAAGACTCTGGTGGCTAAGGAGTCGTTGCAGAAGTCAGCCAGAGCAGGAGCCAGGGTGTCAATGTGTTTCTTGATGGTTTTCGAGGAACAGGGGTGAACCTGTTTTCAAAAGCCTTTCATAGATCGGACTTGTCTAGAAACCTCGTCTGCGAAGAACAGAGGAAAGGCAGAGAAGCAAGAAGGAGGGGTGGCTACAGAAGGGTCAGAGGAAGAGCAGGGGGTATAGGGAGGGACGGGAGAGTAGGAGAGTGAGGACAGGATGTCCTGGATTTTAGAGATGAAGTGAGAAGCCAGTGCCATGCAGAGGGCCTGGGAAGGGATAGGAGAGGTAGAGACTGCAGCAGGATTGGAAAGTTCCTTGCAGATTTTACAGAGTTCAGCCGAGTTATTACATGCTGCCGAGACACGGGCTTGTATATGAGCTCTCTTCTTGGAGAGGACAGAGAGCCGGTATTGCCGCTGAAGCAGGCGGCAGGCCAGTTTTTCGGAGGATGTACAGGAAGCACACAATTTCCTCTCAGCCACCCTGCACTTGCGTTTAATGGTGATGAGGTCTGAGTGGTAGCTGGCGTTGCACTTGGCTTTGTGCTTCAAGCAGATCCTCATGACAGGGGCAAGAACATCAAGAGTATCGGATATATCAAAATGGAGCATGGAAAGGGCTGTGCCAGGGTGTGAGTCAGCCAAAGGGAGACGGGGGGTTAGAAAGTGGTAGCAAAAGTGGCACAGCGAGTACAGCCATTCAAGTGGCACATCGGTGCAGAGTCTGCTAACGCAGGTTCGAATCTCGGCAGGGCCAAATTCAGCCTTTCATCCTTCCGAGGTCGATAAATGAGCACCACACATCCTGGGTAATAATAAGCAGCACTCAGATACCTGAGGGTTAACAGCGCTATATAAATGCCAAATTATTATTATTATTATTATTATTAACTGATACGCGCTTCATGGGTCGGATGACCGAGAAGGTGGGTGGTTGTGATGGAGGTGGCTTGGCCTGTGGGGTAGAGAGGGTGAGTTGGGAAGAAAGGGGAAAGTGATCACTTCAGGAGAGAGGAGTGGTGAGAGGGATAGAAAGGGGAAGGTCTGAGGAGATCAGAACATCCAGAGTGTGCCCTGTAGAGTGAGTCGGGCCAGAGGGGAGAATGGTGAGTGAGAGAGAGTTGCAGAGGTCACAAACGAGTTCAGAGGGAGGACAGGAGGCATCCAGTTGGATGTTGAAGTCTCCAAGAAGAAGGAGTTGAGTGGTCAAGGCCTGAAGTGAGAAGGAGAGGTCAGCCCACTTAGCGAGGAAGGAGGAAGTCTAACCAGGTGGTCAATAGATAGTAGCCACAGTAAGGGAATGGCTAGGGGAGAGAGAGAGCCTGCAGACGAGGCATTCAAAGGAGGAGTAGACCTGCATAGGGATGACAGAGGCAGTAATCCACTTGGGGAAGATCAGGGCTACATCCCATCCGAGTGGTTGGACCTGGGCGCAGAGAGGATCTTGTTGCTGTCAGGGAGGAGCGAGTCAAAGCTTGTGACAGAGCTGGCCATGAACCATGTTTCTGTGAGACCGAGGACATCGAGGTGAAGTTCTTCCAGAAGGCAGCAGATGTCAGAGGAGTGTTTGAAAGCTGAACGAGAGTTAAGAGTGGCAATATGGAGAAGGTTGCCATCCTTGAAGGACTTCCGGGCGGTTGTACACATCACGGTACACCCTGCGGGGGTGTTGAAGGCACCCAAAGGGGGGCAGAGAGGGAAAGAGATGGCAAGGTAGCCGAGGAGGAGGGCGCAGTGGGAGGCGAGGAAGCAATGGAGGGGGTGAGGGGACAGCCTGAGAAGAAAGGAAATTGATGAGGCACAGGAAGCGTCTATCAAAGAGGTGAAGGTTGGCCTTGGACCAGGATGGTCCCATTGGAATAAACATTAATGATGACCTTAGAGGAATGGAAGGAGGCCAGGAGTGCATCCCAACGGGTGCTGCCATTAATGGGAGAGGAAGAGAAAGGAGAGAGCACAGCAACCATATGTAGGGTCCCTAGGTCTGGCGAGGGAACGACAAAGAGGGTGTCGATGAGAGTTTCCTTAGAGGAGGCACTGTTATAGGTGTCAGGGATAGGGAGGCCTGGGTTGGAGACCAGGATATCCTTTTTAAACTTCTTCCTACCGGATTTTGTGATGAGAGCAGGATAGTCAATAGAGAAGCAGTTAGAACAGATAGGAGAGACAGAGAGCACCATAGCGTAGGAGGGGAGAGGAGAGAAGAGGGTGGAAGGGGGAGGGGAGCACTAGGGAAGGACAAGGGTGCATGCAGACAGCAAGAGCCAAGAGGGTTGAGCAATAGGACAAGACAACAGCACTCAGGATTTAATCAATTATTCAAATGCACATCAACAACAGGGGGGACAACCCACCTACGATTGAGAATCCTGAATAGAGGGAAAAAGGCCTAGGTTTCACAATGCAATTTCTAGTATTGGTACAGTGCACATTTTTAAACAGGAGACATAAACACACCTAAGTAAGTGAGTCTGCTAGGAGGGCAGGGGTTGCAACGGAGGTCTGAGGGACTAACCAAGAGGTAGTCTGGCAACTTGCATCCCCTGCGGACACCTGCAGACACAACCAGGAGCTGCCTGTCTCATTTGCTTCACGTTCCTCCCGCTACCTTTTGATCCCTGGATTAATTTTCCACAGGTTTGAAAGGTTGCCATCCACTACAATATTAGTTATCAGTAATGCTTCATATGTTTATATTAACATATATGTTTTAGTTGGTCCTGAGCCACATACTCACATCCATTATTAACCACAGGGATTTAATCAAATCAGAATCATGAAATTGAGGACTTACACCCTATTCACAAAAAAAAAATCCTTGATGTGAGTTTCCCTTTAGAAGTGGACCGTGAAATCCAATTGCGAAGGATTGATTTAAATGAACCCAATTATGACCATTACAAGAATTCCTACTTCATGAACATAGTTTAAAGCAATCTCCTAATGCTTAGAGATAATGAAAGGGTTGATTCATTGAACATCTGTCCCCATGTAAATGTTTGACCATCAAAATATCCACACACCTGGCCTACCTATGCCTCACTTTGTAGTACCAAACTGGCGGTTACTCCCCACTCCCTACTGAGGGCAAATATTGAACAACAGGGGAGAGTTGGATCCTGACTGGCTCCAAAGCACAGAACGAGAATTCCTTGCTGCAACACCCTGGTACTTACCAAAGGATTCAACCTTGCACACCTGAATCAGATATGCCTCCCTGACCTTTGCTGAGATTTGGAAGCGGGCTTGGATGAGAACATCACTGGACTGTGGAGCTGATTGTAACTGGAACCCAGAGTTGCGGCCCTGCCACTTCTCTTTATTTGAACATGTAACTGGAGTCTGAGGCTACCTATGCATGACTTTGAAGAGCCGCACCAGACCCCACTGAGGGCAAACATTGAACAGTGGGGTATAGTGGATCCTGACTGGCTCCAAATGACAGGAACCAGGATTCCTTGCTGAAACATTCGGATACTTACCAGAAGGATTCAACCGTGCACACCTGAATCAGATCTGCCTCCCTGAAGATTGCTAGGGCATTTAAGAACACTTGGTGGATTCTCGAGCAAAGGAGAAAAGTATAATTGAATATACATGTTTTACTTAACTTAATTTCAAATAAATCGTACATTCTACCCTCGCAAATTCTTTGGCAAGGACTTCCATACGGGTAAACACGGTTTCCAATACGGGTTTCCAAGCAACCTTTAAGTTGTACAGTATTAACATCTGCTTCAATTGCTCTGACTCTTTTCATGCACAAGCACGTTCACGATGTCAGTATGTTGCGATATGTCCTGCTATTCAAATGCAAGATAAGTTCAGATGTTTGTGTACACGTGATTGGCACGTCTGCAAACATATTGGATGCTTTTCATGAGATTTCCATTTGTACTATAATCTTTTTATTGATTTTGGACGTTGCCCAACATGTAGTTTTGTCTTTCCATCCCATTACGCACAAAATAGTAGGTCATATTTTCAAAACACTTCCGTCAAAGAAGCAAGATGAGACACATTCCAAGACGCTTGTGGCGCGGATTAGCAGGCCTACTCTTACCTTCCTGACCTTGCTTTCAACCTGTTTCTATATGATCTCGCTGGCTGTCATGCAACGTGAACATTTCTTTTTTATCCGGCTCCCACTGATCCTGTATTTGATGTGTCTCTCTTTTTCTTTTTCTATCCTTTCTGTTCTGCCTATGATCCTCCATTCTTACCTGTCCTTTGAGAACAAAAGAAGCCTGGTCTCGTTTCTTCAACATTTCTGAAAGGGCACAGTTATTCTCCAAAAATACACCTTTACACATAAAAAGGGAATAATGGCTTCGGATGCAGCACACCACCCGACTTTATTATAACCTAAATGTGAAAAGGAAGATCAAATTGACATTTTTTTTAATGGAGGAGCGCATGACGTGTTACTATTCACTCCAAACACATTTCTCAAATGCAATACCTTGCTCGTTATTACTCAGAGCACCGTTATTTATTTTATTGTTTGCAAAGTAATGGTTTGACATCTATTCTGATTATAGAATATGCCATTTAGTGATGATGATATACTGACTTGCTAGGCTGAGGTGAATCCCAAGACATGTCGCTTTCTCTGTGCCTACATTTTGAACTCAGCAAGACTGATGAGCTGTGCAACTGCAGCCAGTGCTCTTTTTTATTACACATCCCTGGAACATGGTTTATGTCTTCATCTGCTGAAGCAGGTAATGTGTGTGGGTATATATACCATCCCATTCTACAAACAACATTATGTTTTAAAAGTACAAAAAGCGTTGCTGATCCGACCAGACAGACATTGACACATTCTACTTAAAGATCATCTTGGAAAGATCTACAAACTACCAATGTTTTATTTTTTATTATTTTTTTATTTTTTTTTATTTGTGTTATAGTTCTCATGGAACTTTTCACATATACAAACAAAGACATCACATATAAGGACATATTAAAAGAAAGTTAAACTCAGTTTAAATCTGCTTTTGATGCCTATTATACACCTTAAAAATACACTTTCCGAGTTACCGGTTCAACAGAAAATAATATCTTCCCAATGCATAAGGGTTAAAAGTTAAAAATGAACTGACGAAGAATGATTTAAAATGACTTCCACAAATAGATCAAAGAATCTAGTAGAAATCTCTACAAGGTGGATGCTTATCTAAGTGCTAACATCTCTTTCATAAAACGTATAGCGGCCAAGGACTATTTAAAGGATTTGTCTGTAAAAATACACTGCCAGACCCAGCACAAATGGACCAGTCTGAGTTCCTTCAAAAGATGCAAAAAATGTGCCTGGCGTATCCTGGACAATTCGGGGCAATTTACCAACAGATCCTGAAGGGGTTCTATAGAGTTCTCCATTTTACAGAATCTACAGCATCTGAAATTATGATGTATACCACCATGGGCCGACAAAATTTCATTTGTGGAGAGCAGATTCAAACGCAGTCGTAGACACTGGCTACACCAGTATTGCCACGGACATTTCCTCAAATAATATGGTAGGATGTTGTAGGGACTGGCGCCTAGTAACAGATGCGTAAAAACACCCTAAACTGATCAAGTGTGTCAATCCAGTCGGCCTCCACAACCTTTTTTTTACTTTCAGTGGATACATTACCAAGAAGTCCACTGAGGAGTCGACGGCACTCAATATTTCAATGCACTGACGGAACCAATCAATGAGACCTGCAGGGGAATTAGATGCTACCCCACACTTTAGTAACCCCCAGATCGAGCCCTCTTCCACCAGGGAGATTTTTCATACGAAGTTTGAGTGTTTCCATTTTACCAACGCTTCTAATGACACTAGACCCAATTTGGATCTTAGGACTGGAACCGGGACGCTAATTGGCAGTCCCAACACATTTCTCCAGAAAAGTCCCTCAAACTTGCATCATTAAACATTAAGCGCAATAAAAGAAACCTCAGCACCATATGTCATCACTGGAACCACAAATTTACAATAAAACACTCGTACAGGAATTATTTAAAAGTGCCTGCATTTTTTGAATAAACAACTTCCCTCTGTGGCCTAGGACTTGATCTTTTGTTTTTTTCCCGCAAACCGTCACAGGATGTTATCCTTTTGTAAAAATTGAGATAAAACAAGTGTATGTCTCCAGCGCCTTCAACTGCTGCTGTAACCCTATTGAAGTGTGATCCATCAGGATCAGGTAATCAATGTATAAATAGTTGATTGTTCTGTCATTCAGATTGGGGGAGAGGTTTGATATCAATGAATGCTTCACCTAAGTTGGACCAAAAAAGGAGGAATAGAATTGAGGCCTGAAGGCAACCTTGTTTCAATCATTTTGCCAAATTAATTGGAGCAGATAGTCTACCCTCTCTGTCCAAGTGTACGCACATACTGGTGTCCATGTGTAGTGCAATAGGATCGCTAGTAGGGCAGGAGGACAACCCCATTTATCCAATGTGGCCCAAAGCAAGTTCCTCTGCATGGTATTGAAAACCATGGAGAAATCTATGAAGGCCGCATAGAGCGGTTTGTTTCTTTTCTACACCCACTTCTTCATGAGCACAAAACCATTCATTTCAGTTCCCACTCCGCCACAGAAACCTGTTTGGAAGATATCCATTCTCCCGTTATCCTTAGCCCATGTTCTCAGGTCTCATAATACTAGACCTGTGAAGATCTTGCCCAGGCAAGCCAGGGGAGAAATTGGTCTGTAATTAGGACTTAAACACAACGTCTTTTTAAAGATAACCACAACAATGGCTGTTAGAGAAGACACAGGTACTACTTTTTCCCTCAATATAGTTCTAAACATTTTTATCTAGGACACATATCCAAGTGTCTGTGAAATTTTCTCAGGACACACATAGTTAATCCATCCGGCCGGGGCCATATATTTTTTACTCTTAGTAATTAGATGCCAGGGATTGTCTAGGGCCCAGTTTAACTCCCAATCTACCTTTTTTCTCCTTTATTACACAGCCACACTAGTGGCTGTGTAGTTATGGTTAAGTTGCTAATCCCATACGAAGAGCACTTTTTGGGCGGCTTATAACTTCGCTCCCCCTGCACAAATCCACACCAAACTTTTCAGTATATGGCCCACTCTGAATTCTTTTGAAAAGTTTGGTGAGGTTTGGTCTGGGGGGGGGGCAAAGTTATAGGGGGGGTCCCAAAATGTCTTTTTTTCCCAAAGACTGAATGGGAAAAAAACGTTGGTCACGCCTACAGTCCAAAACATTGGACGGATTTTCCCCAAATTTGCAGCAGCAGCAGCGGCTTGGTCCCAAAAGTGTGCTTTTGTAAATTTGGTGAAAATCCATCCAGTATTTTTTTTTTAATGACCAAAAAGTATGTCACAAAAAATTAGTGATTTCTATGTCTGCTCCGCAGACACACTTCCCTCTTCCCTCCGCGGACATTGTCCTTATTGGCTAATCGGCTTGCGTCATGTCCGCGGACATGCAACGTGTTCGCTTATTGGATGGTGAAGAGCGTGAAGTGCGTCAGATTTTTGGAAACGCCCATGACCTTGGATTCGCGGACAGCGGCCGATGTCTGCGGACATCACGGTAAAAACATATTAAAAAACACAACATTCCACTTGTCAAACTTATCAAATAATATCTGGAGAGGTGAGGGGTGATGAGGATGGGATGGGATATGGCTGCAAGAAGCAAAAAAGGGGTGGTTTTTGCCGCAGAAGTCCGCGAACAGGTCGGATGTTCACAAACAGTCCTGAAAAGTTTGTGGACACCTTAGCATTACAGGGTTGGTGAAATGCAGTTCTTGGATGCTTATAACTTTGGCACCACTTAATGAAACAGCATGAAACTTCGCATGCATATTTCTCACCTGATCCTGAGTGAGTATGCACAGTTTGGTGGGATTCTGTCATGAGGGGGCAAAATTAGAGGGGGGTCCCAAAATAATGTAAAGGCTTTTAAATGAGGTGCCATTTAACGAATCTACACTTAATTTGGGAAACTGATAATACATTTAGATATGAATGTTTTTGCAAAGTGTGGTGGGATTTTGTGGAGAGGTGGCAACATTAGAGGCAGGTCCCAAAATAATGTAAAGGCTTATAAATGAGGTGCCATTTGACTAATCTACACCTCATTTGGCAAACTGATAATAGATCTAGATATACATGTTTTTCCGAGGTTTGGTGGGATTCTGTCAAGATGGAGTAAAATTAGAGGGGGCGTCCCAAAATATTGTAAAGGCTTATAAATGTGGTGCCATTTGACAAATGTTTTGCAAAAAGATTATAGATCTAGATATAGATGGTTTCGTAAAGTCTGAGTGGATTTTGTCAAGTGGGGGCTAGGTTATATCACAAGTGTATGTGCATACATTTGACACTTTTGAAAAAATAAAACATGGATGGATTTCAAGCAAACTTGCGTAAGGAGCATTGGCAAGGAACTACAAGCATGGTTTTACAAATGTTCCAGTGTTTTATTATTTGTCAAGTGTCATACTGTAGCTACAAAAAATAGTGGAATGCCTTTAGTGACTGAGGGGTAGCCTGCGGCCATGGGCAGTGGCCAAAATGTCTGGGTCATGGAATAAGGTCATGATTCGGACAATCTGGCTACTCGCCATGACCACAAGGGACAAAACATAGGATTAAAGTGGCCATGTCCACCTGGGACTGGCTTTGTGGTAAAGTTATTCGAAATTAGGATAGATTTGAAAGGGAAGAAAAATTAGCTTGTGGTATATATGGTCATAGGGTTTTCTTTTTGCCTTCTGCAGGCTGCTATGGAAAGCGAAGAGGGGCACTGCATGGAACTCTCGCCTACCCTTTCCATGGCGGCCATCTCGTAAAAGGATTTTCCTTCCAACACCGGGATGCCACAGGCACCCCGGGTTCCCGCTTTGGGAACTTAGGGTGCTAATGGCCTTCATCCCCCATTACAGGGGCTGCAATGGGGGGATAATGGTCCAGAGACCTCATTATCCAACCTCACTTCGCTTGGGCTGATAACTTGGGCTGCTGGGCTGATATCCACTGTTCCAGTCCCTGGAACAGAGGATGAACGCCATAATATTTCCATTAGCATAACACAAAATGCAAATGGAAATGTTGGAAAATCTTATTTAGTCTATGTACTTTACTGAGAAATATAAAGTAGATGGAGTCTACACGTTTTTGTTTTTAGTTCTATTTTTTAACTGAAACGTGGTTCCTAAAGGAACATTTATTTTGTTTTTGGATGCATTTTTTTTTGGCAGGAGAGCTTAGAACGAAATGTGGGGAGGGAAATGAGGGAAGAAGCATCACACACTAACATGTAGGGGCAGGTGGACAGGGGAAAATGTTGCGGGTGTGTTATTTCTTAGGTAGGGGGCAGTGTTTCTCATGCTTCTTGATTACAGCAGTGCTGGTGTCTCTTGGGGAGGAGGGATGGCATTAGCTGATTCTATAAGACAAATAGCATATTTGCTAAAAGTATGTACTGTGTATTAGATTGTTAATGGATGAGGAGGAATAGGTATTGGAGCTGTGCAAGGGAAATTTTGAAGTTGAAAGTTCCTAGATCAGAAGAAAATGCAGTTCCGAACTGTCCGCGGAGCACATATCTTATCGTGGAGTGCGTATGGGGCCTCAGACACGTCATCATGCCGCGCGCCAGCATATGGTCATGTGGCACTCTCCGGAAGGTCTTTAATGAAGTCAGATGTTTATAGACTTTATGGTTAAGTTGCACTAATAAAAACCTATGAAATTCAATGAAAAAATGTGTTAAGGGGACATTATGGTTAAGTTGCACTAATAAAAACCAATGAAATTCACTGAAAAAACGTTGTTAAAGTGACGTTATGGTTAAGTTGGACTCATAAAAACCTATGAAATTCAATGAAAACACGTTGTTAAGAGGACGTTATGGTTAAGTTGCGCTACTAACAACCTATGAAATTCAGTGAAAAAACTTTGTCAAAGGGACGTTATGGTTCCAAGTCAAACTGAAAAACCCTGAAATTCGGCAGTTATGGTAAGCTAAGCAACCATAACTCACGCCCTCACCGTGCACTGCTAAGACTAACACCCAGGACATCAAAGATGGCATCACAAAATGTCATTGATGACATCACTGATGACATCACATGTGCATTTACCTTTCATGAAAAGTCTGCACAAGGGATTTTTATTGCAATGTTAATAAAAAAGTGTCAAGGATCATTGGAATACCATAACTGACGAATTTCAGGGTTTTTTCGGTTTTACTTGGTACCATAACGTCCCTTTAACAAAGTTTTTTCACTTAATTTCATAGGTTTTTATTAGTGCAACTTAACCATAACGTCCCCTTAACAACGGGTTTTCATTGAATTTCATAGGTTTTTATGAGTCCAACTTAACCATAACGTCACTTTAGCAAAGTTTTTTCAGTGAATTTCATTGTTTTTTATTAGTGCAACTTAACCATAACATCCCCTTAACAAAGTTTTTTCATTGATATCTTTATAAATCACAGTGAAATGGGCCCTACATGATAATTCCAAAATTGGATTTATTTGGGCCCCCGTTTGGTCTTTGTCATCATTTTTAATTAAGTTCCAGAAGTCATGCAAGTTATTAATAGCCATGACCTCCAACATTTTACAGGCATACCTGAGGGTCAATTGCTGGTGATAGTATCTTAACCAACCCTTATAGAAGGGCGTCATTTTGAACTTGTTCCATGTTATTTTATTTCCCCATGCATTCATCGCGAGTTAAAACATGTAGCATCTCTGGTTCTGTTTCATCGAGGGCAGTGATCATTTAATACTTATCAAGAGATGGTCGCTTGTATTGGTTTCCACGATGATTAATTATTTAAACTCTAGGTAGATGTCCTCTGAAACATACACATAGTCTAGAATGTTGCTTTGAGCGCCCCTCACCCAAGTGTCATGTGAGAATTCATTGCCCCTCATGTTCCGTTTTAATATTATTAGCCCCCATTCCTCCATTAGATTCCCCCAGGCCCTTCCGTAACCCTGCTTAACTTGTCAGGGCCTGAGGTGCTTTTACCTTCTGGCCAGTCTACACATCTACAGTTTAGATCAACGCATATTATTGTAGAGTTTAAACCTCTATGACCCCTACTAAAGAAGCTCTCCTCAACTGCGCCCAGCATGTCTTGTTTAGTGATTTTTAAATTATTCCAATACATATTTATTACCAAAGTATCAGGTCTTCCCGGGAAACTTTCCCTGTTCCAAATAAGATTCATTCCCTGTACATAAGGATGTAAGCGAGCCATGATCTCGACCTCCGCCCATACCTTCTTTGATGCAGCCACCAACAGCCCAAACATAGGGCGTTCCCTCTCCCCTTTGATGGCTGTTATCAGAACCAGAGTACCCGTCAATGACGGATATGATATGATATGGCATTTATAACGTGCCTATATACAAGTGTTTGAAGTCGCAAACTGATGCTTCTGACAACCAACACTCTTGGAGGGCAAACAGATCATAGTTTAGCAAATCCACACTTTCAGGTTGGAACAGACGGGGTGATCCTCTACACTTCCAAGAAGTTAAAATCTCCTGTGAACAGCCACTATGCTGATGGTTCCCTTCTTGATAGGCCATCGGTCCTCGATTTAAAGTGTCCGCCACCCACGAGAAGTCTTCTTCCCTTACTGGGCGACTTTGCCCGTCTACCCGTACTACAAATTCTCTCCTATTTACTCCCATCCCTGATGCTTTTATCGTTAAATTCCTGTATTCCACCGGATGGGTCTTATTTATTTGTTCATCAGTACTCGCCCTGGGGGCCAATTAAAGGCCACCACTCTTACTGGGTAGTTTATAAAGATCATAGCCCCATGCTCAAATCGCATCTGCCTCGCCCAGTACCTGATTTAGTAGCATACTGGAGGCAAAGTGAAGGATTACCTTATCCATATTAAAACGATTCCAAAATTCCACCATGTTGATGTCTCTAGAAACAAAATCAGGTAAGTCCTGTGATGTCCACAGTATGGCCAGCACCGTTGAGCAATTTAAGACAACCGGCTCCTGATCCAAGGGTAGCCTATGCAGGACCAGGTTGTTTATGACATCCTCCCTGTCATGTCTGCTGGCTTATCTAAATCCCCCCCTAACTGCTAATTGACGTTCCTCAAGGGGCAGGAAGGGAACTGCCCTGGCGTTTAAATCCCTTGCACCAGCTGCAACCGGGGCCCCAAACTCAAGTTGATCTTCCCACGGGCCTTGGGTAACTGGGTCCTCTGGTAAAATCCCCACAAATTGCACATGCTCAGCTTATCCAGTTTCTTTGCAAGGGGCCCGTGCCTGTCAGTTTCTCCCCACAGTTTCCCACTCTCTCTCATTTTCTGGGTTGCACATCTGCCGGGACCATCATCAGTTCCTTAAAGCAGTTCCCCTTCCTCCACTCTTGTGATGGAGCAATTTGTCAGGCCCCCTGTGTGAGTGACCCTCCTAATTGCCACCCCCTGCTCTGTTTCGGACCAGGGGGGCAGATAACCTCTGGATAAACTGAGTCACCACCTTTCGTCCATTTTTTTCAGTCACTTTTTATTTTTTGCTTCTGGACCCGTTATATTACGAGACAGTTACCCTTGTCTTTTTTTTCACGTGCCCTGGTTAAATATCTCAAACTTGTTTGTTTTTGTAAAACAGTGTCTCCTAGTGGTAGCTGACTATCTGCAGCTGAATTGCTCCACTCTTTTCAACTTTTATGTATTGCACATATTCCATTTTACAATTTTAATAACCTCTCGTAAACTGCACTTATGGTCCTCAATTAGAAAGTATTCTTTCCAGCACTAGACACTTTTGAACATGAGATATTCTGTGCTCTAATTTTGAATTTCACAATGGAACGGAGTCAAGAAAACCAAATAAAAAGAGAGATTTGGTGGTTCATTGCCACTGCAAGGTAACCAAACGCCCTTGCCTTAACAGGCTGGCCACAGGGGCACCGCAATTGGGAATACATTGTGTTGTAGGCATTCAAGCACACTCGTGCTCAGATGCCCAGCACTGTGAGTGATGGCAGCGGCAGGAGCTCAGAGTTAGAGGCCCCTGCAGAAAGCTTTTGGTGCAAGGATTCGAGGCTGCTGTTCAGAACTGTGTTGGGTGATCACACTGCACATTGGGGTGACTCACATAAATATGTTGCATTACTTGATATTCCCATCGCAACATTTTTATTTTACAAAGCTTTATGGCTAATCACACAGCAGGCCCTAACATCATAGGTACCCACTATTGTACATTGGGTACATTATACACACGTAGTCAGCATGCTTACTTCTGTGTTGCAGCCAGGATTTAGTAGGCTGTTTAGGAGAAAATAAGACGCAGATAAAGACGAAAAAAATGTGAGCTGAGAAAGGACTTCCTAAAAATGGAGCGAGTCATCAGTAACGATAAAAGGATGCCTGTTTGATTGTGCAAGTGTCAGGTGTAAATAAATGCACGTGCCCTTGAGAACATTTTTCTTCAACAGTGTAAAAATGTGCAACCATTTTCCTGTGCCTTGAATTTACAAACTGGCTTTTCAGTGCTGAACGCCAAGGTTTTGGAGTGCATTTACTTCCCAAAAGAATTCGGCAAGCACAGCATGTTTGTTGAAGAACATGCCACAGTTGTCATCTTCAGTGTGGTGTTCCTGGATTCCAAGTAGTACTCGAGGATGATTTCTTGTATTACAAACGTGCCCTGTGTAGTGAAAATGTATCTGAAGATTAAACGTAATTTGTACTCAATGAATATCTTTATTATGTATTTTAGAGTAAAACATGATGTAAAAAGTAAGGCTTATGACAGCCTCATGTACTGTATTCTACCATCGTTTTACTTCTCTTCGAATGGGGCTGTGATAAATATAAGTCAAATCGTCTTACCAGACATATCCCTTTGATTGATAAGGGAAATGTGAAACCGTCAGTTGTCCCCCTTCTGAAAGCCCTGGCCATGAATGTAGAATACAAACACATCAAGAAGCAACAAAGATCCAGACCCATCTTGTCCAAGCCAGTTCTGAGGGCCAGCCTGGAAACACTACCAGATGGTTGGCCCTGGTAAACATAAATTCAGGAATAAAAGAAATTCAAGAGGTGCCAGGTCACCAACATTACACAAGACCATATTTCAAGATTTGTATAATGGCTATGGCTATAATGGCTATGCCTCAATATATGAATACAAAAGTGGGGGTGGGGAAACAACTTTGTTAATCAGGCTTTAAATCAAAAGTGGTGATTTACTTAGTCAGAAACAATAGTCTTGCTAGAATTAAGAGTTGTTTCAGGTGCAGAAGGGGAAAGTCTCAAGGCCATCCGAGACTTGGGAAAAGATGCACAAACAAAACCTGTTGTCGCCAACCAGTGACCCTTGTGTGTACACCAACCGGTAAACCTTGTGCGCACTCCTAGGGTTGGCGACAACAGGTTTTGTTTGTGCATCTATACCTCAATATATGCCAGCATTTGCAATGTAAAACACAGTCACTCTCTCTCACTTAGCGCACTTATACACACATCCTTGTACACACTCATATACACTTACAATCGATAACATTCAAACCACTCAGTGAAACACATTACAAAAAAAGAAATACGACATGATCAGCCCTCTCTACAGTTGGGGGGAGCAGGACTCATGAAGTTATGAACAGGTGGCCTGGTGGCAGAAATATAAAAACACATGTTTGCCCAGATGATATCTGAACCAGAGAGCTGCAGCGAGTACAGTGTGTGTGACACCTTCTCTGTTCATGTTATGCTATGTTATGTTATCTAATTCATACCCCAGGGTACAACACAACTTACACCAGAAGGCAACATGAGCCACAGTGGACCACAGTGCAATAGGAAGGGCATTCCACAGTTTGGCAGCCATCACAGAAAAGGACCAACCACCAATTCGGAATTACCGAAATCTAGGAACAAAAATAAGAAATTGGTCAGCAGAATGGAGAGAACGGCAAGGTACATAGGGGCGGAACCTATGCTGTAAATGTTCAGGCCCAGAGCATGAAAAGGTAGAGAAATGAGCAAGGGGAGTAGGGAGGGGCACACCGAGTTGAGTTGTGGTCATAAATAGGAGTGCAGAACGCACCAATTAAATCCTTAAATCTAGGTACATACATTAGATTGTTTCAGGTGCGTATGGGTCAAACAGTCTAAGGGCCACCCAAGACTGCAATGGGGAACAATGTGAAACAGAATCTGTTAATTGCTAACAGGAGACCCACTAGCACACTCTTATGGGGATAAAGATCCCGTATTAACTCTTACAAAGGTATTCTGGAACAAAAAATCCACAGGACCAGTTTTGATGTTAAATAAATAAAGTAATCGCATTCCATATGTCTGTTGAATAATCATTTGGTTTCTAGCAATGAATTGCAGTGAACTGTAAGTGTGTGAAGATGTCTACTGCCAAAAAACAGACACTCCACTGGTTTCGATTTTCGTTTTTTAGTATTCAAAACACAATAGTAAATAAAGAGAAACGTCAATTCCAATACACCACTGACATAACGATTTCCCAGTTCAAAATGAATACATAATCCACTTAGAATGCAGTGGTAAAGTACATAGTTGTGTTATTGTCACACAAAAGTGTAATCACATTCCTATAAACATTCAAAGTCTGAAGTGTGATCCTAATAGGCTCCTTTATGTGTGTGCCGGCGCATTTTGGATATAATCCTTCTTCAGGGCTTTTTGCCTATTATTCTTTATGAAATTCAATTCCATTTTCAATATTGTCACTCATTTGAGACCTGATAATAAAGGTCTATTAGTACTACATTAGTTGATGTGTGTCCAAATATGTTGCTGGGCATTTATCACAAAATATTGCTGACCTTTGGATCTAGGCCATTGCAGGTGTATAGATCCAAGATATCTTCGTCCCAAATCTTTAGTCTGGATTACATAAGTAGGTAGGTTTCCCGTATTTGTAGAGTGACACTGTATAACATGTATCCGTAGAGCGGGGGAAGGAGCGAAAGTGGTCGTTCCGCCAATCACCTGAAAGCAAGGTAGGTCATATTAAGTAGCGAAGTGTGAATACTAATATATGAACTAAGGTATGACCGTGATGACGGCTCCCCTTGAAAGTGAACGACTGCATGATTATTAAAAGGTTCATGCTCCGTGGTGGATGTTATCTGCTCATATGCTGTGCCGACCCCCCATGCTGTGGGGGCCCATTATTATAAGAGGTGTTGGGTGCAACCGTGGTAACGGCTCCCCATGAGAGTGAGCGACTGTAAGATTGTTAATGGCTTGTGCACCGTGATGGATGTTAACTTGCTAATTTACTGAGTGGACCCCCCAATGCTGTGGGGCCCCACTGTTATAGGAGGTATCTGGTGCATAAAGCATCCCTGCTCGAAGAATCTACTCCCATGAACGGAGCAGCACTCACCTGTCGGTAACTTCCAGCGCTCGTCTGCAGCAGTAAACATGACTTTGATTTTTGAGGCGCTGTTACAGTAATTGTTTGTTTTTTAGTTGCGTAATTGATTTTTTGTCTTCGTTGCATATGTATAATGCGCTTAAATACCCAGAGGTTTCTAAGCGTGGACCTGGGGACCTGGGGATCGAACCTGTGTTGTGTCATGTCGTCTTCTTTCCAAGGCGAGCACATTACCGCTGAGCCATCCTCCTGGGACTAGCGAACGCTGTGCAGTTTGTGTATCCTGTGGTTGCCAAGTGACGCCCCCGCATGCACAGTGTGCCGCGAGGCAACCATCTTGACAACCATCTTGGTGTGGGACCATTGCTATGGCAACATCCCACACTACTGTTACGGCATTGCGGATAGAAGAGTGTATGACTTCTCATACTACTCAGCGAAAGACTCTTCAAGGCCCTTAAGGTCTGCCACTACCATGCCACGAAGGCGCACATGATCCTTGCCTAGGCACATGGACCGCCGTGCAACACCTGCAGACAGTAATGCCAAGCCTGCCGGTGGCACCGCAGGACTTGCGCCAACACCAGCAGCCACCCGGAGCAGTGCAGGCCAAGCTACACCCAAACCTGTAGCCGTATGCACAGTCACAGAGCTGACACCTGCTTCCAGTGCTCTGTGGAACCACAGGGCGACACCAGCCCATAGTCTACACCTGCCAAAGACCTCCACTCCCCGGGAAGCCCCCCACACCACCAGCACAAAGCAATACCAGAGCCGGATGAGGACACTCCAGTTTATGGCTCACCCGCATACAGCCCTGGCCGAGTGCAGAGCCCCTCACCCAGACCGCATAGTACATTTTGCAGCATGCTGCTGCAAAGGCTGGATGACATGGAGCGCAGACCGTGATAGATGGAGGAGATTGGGCACACCCACTCCCCACACCTACAGACCATCAGGGAGAGTATTCAGGGGGCCACCCGTAGGGTACAGAACAGGGCCGAGGTGAGTGCCAAAACGTCTGCCCTGACACTATATGCACAACGTGTCAGGGAAATGACAGAGTGTGTCTCTGCCCTAGCGGAAGCCATCCAGCAGGGCAATGAGTTCCAGCGGAAGCAGAACCTGGTGACAGGGTCTGTCCCATCCACCTCCACAACACCCAAAGCGGGGTCACAGCAGGGCACGCTGCAACAATAGTGCCAGTTCTTCTTCACACACAGTCACCAGGGGCAGCCGCGGGGAGGGAGAGGCCCTGAATCTAAATGACTCTGGGACACTGGCTCCATGAGGGGCCATGCTGGGGAGTTGGTGGTGGGATGGGCTAGGGGAGATAGTGTGCTTGGGAGTTGGTGGTGGGAGGATGATAGCATGCTGAATAGGTGGTTGTGGGGGTAGTGTACTGGGCAGTTGGTAGGGGAGGAGGGAGGAGGGATTTTTGGGGCACTCAATTAAATGGAACCCATTACAATTCTTCAAAACAAGGACATTCATGATTGTGTTTATGGCATGTTTATTGATTAGGGTGGTGTCACACAGTAGTGCATTGCTTGTGCCATGTGAACGTGTCAAGAGAAATTGTCTATCAGTCCTTGGCATGTCATTCTCCCACCTCATTGTCCTCTGGGCCTCGCCATGTATCCTGGAAGTGTGCTGTTCCATAGAACAAGGGTAGCAGGCTCAGCAGTGGGTGATGATGGGGTTGGGATAGCAGGTCACCTACACATTCAGGGAGTGGTAGTGCTTGTGGTTTCGGTACACTGCTACGTGGGCCTTGGGGCCACCAGCACAACATGGGTAGAGTCCAGGGAAGCTATCACATTTGGCATTTGGGCAACGGCATAGAACTGTGCCTTCATGGCATTGACCTGTGCTGGGGTGGTGGGCAGTGACATGTGGCATTGCACTTGCCACAGGAGGGCTTCAGCATCTGGGCCAGCACTGCACGGAATGTGGGCTGTGCCATGGCGTGCATCATGGCCATGAAGTGCTGGAGGCTGGCAGTTCTAAGGAATTGTAGGACAGACACTAGTTTCAGTAGTGGGGGTGCAGCTGTCCAGATGTTGATCCTGCTCCCTATGTCATCCTGTATTGTGTTGAGCAGCTCTGTTATGATCTCCATGTTAAGGCAGTATAGGGTGATCAACTGGCTGTCAGTGAGTGTCCAAGGAGAGGGCCTGACCGTGGGGATTGGTGCACACCTTGCTTGGGCTCTCCTCCTCCTCCTGCCCCCCCACCCCGTACTCCCTGTGCCCTGTCCTGGTTGTGCATCCTCTCTACTTCCAAGCGCAGCATGAGCAGCTGTCTGTCCCAGCTTGCAGTGCCTAGTGGCAGCATGGTGTTGAAAACAGTGTTTGAGGTAGGGGTGTGCCTTATGCAGTCCTCTGGGATGGATTGGGATCACATTTGACTTAATTTCAGGCACCTCTGTTCATTGCTTCCTGCTGGAGGTAACTGTGCTGTGTTTCTGGCGGTATCAGCACCGGTTTTCAATGCTAATAGCACCGGACATGGACTTGTGATGTGGCTGTGTTTGCGCCACGTGTGGCTTGCTGCAATAGCAATGGCTGTAATAGCGCTGGCTGTAATTGCGCTGGCTGTAATTGCGCTGGCTGTAATAGCGCTGGCTGATTTTTACAGTCAGTGGTATTTGCGCCAGCTCATGATCTGGTGGGGCAGTATTTACGGCGTTAATTCAGTTACAGCCACTTTTAAGGGTTACCGCCAGACTTGACTTGTGATGAGGCCCTATGAAATTATCCACATCTCTGCAACCATGAATCATTTTAAAAACTCATTGACATATGGCAGAGATTTGCATTTTCATAATTTGGAAAGGGACCCTGGAGGGACTTCAGGACGTTTGCATTTGGTTGAATGAGAAATATCATAACCTGAGATTCAAGATGACACATGATAACAACATGCTTCCCTTCTTGGATATTTGGATAGTCAAAAAGAATGGGTGTCTACAGGCTTCACTGTATCGTAAACCAACAGATTTCTGGGGATTAAACAGAATTGTTCTGATAAAAGTTATTTTGAGACATATTTGAGTGATCTTCAGAAACGACTCATGGTGAGAAGATATCCTCCAAGAATGATAAAAAGGCTGAAAGACAGAGCACAGTACACAGATCAAGAGATTTGTCTTACTATAGAGGAGAGAGAAAAAGATGATAGGATCACTTGCGTGGTTCTCAGACCCTTTTTTAGTCATTTTATCACATTGGATTCATCTATCTGAAGTCTTCTGTGAGAGGCCAATCCTAGTTTATGCAACAAGGATTAGGCGTTCTTCTGTCATTTTCCAGACTGGTTTGTCAGCAGGAAGTTGGGAGAGATGCAAGACGGAAATGTATTCTATGTATTTCTTTCTTTACTTCTTTGCTCAGCACAAAGCCATTCTGAACACAACCAAGTCATCATATAAAATACAATATAAAATAGAATCAATTCATGAAACAATATAACCAATTTTAAAACAGATAAGTACATTGAAAATATCATCAAGATACAATTAAAAACATTATTATACAGATGGCATCATGCAACATTAACATGTAACAGAAGTCAAATATAACCAGCACAATAAGGGAAGAACATCATGCTGCAACAATGGCATGGGTATTTTTGCACTATGCATTACCCCATGCAACTTCCGGCTCAGGGATTTTATTGGCAATGGGAAATGTCCTGTTGCATATATTAAACAGCAGTGTACAGTTGTTGCTGTGTCTGTGGGTTGGGGCTGGTTATAACTGCCCCTTCCATCGCATACTTCTTTAGCTTTCTCTGTGCTAATTTTGCTTCATCTGCCTTCCTGTGTTCCACTTTTTGCTTAACCTTCTCCTGCCATATTCTACAATGGTGCACTATTGTGAGCTGTATCTCTGGCCATCCTTTCACTTCCATCCCTACCAATTTCTTCAAACTCTTCTGAACTGGTTCAGGTAGTCCCTGCACCAATACATGATCAAATATTGCTATTGTTTTGTCCCTAGGCCCACAAGTTGTGAGGTGCCAAAGCTCTTGAATCTACTGGATGTACTGCACAGGATCTTCGTCCTCCCTCATATTCTGTGATGTATTTGCCCCAATGTCTGACATGTTTGGGTATTGTGTCCTTAATGCTTACTATACCACTGCCCTGCAGTTTGCAAATGGCGCCCCTTCATGTGCTGTGTTCTGTGTCGTCACCCCACGGGAACCCCACCCTTTTCCATATGTCATCAGCTGCATATCCTAATATCGATACTAACAGTCCTTTTATGTCAGCCACTGCTAACCTGTGGCTAGCTGTCAATTTCCCCATCTCATAAATCCATTTCCCAGCTCCCACGCTCAACAATGGTAACCTACACTTCACATTTTACTTGTCTGTGTGCTTCCACGGCACATACTGAGGTCTCACCCCTCCTCTCTATAATAGAGACATCTGTGAGTATGCTGTCACCTCCTCAGGTGTCCGTCTAGTCAGTCTGATTTGTCGAGGCCCTCTTTCGTCCTCAATGTCTGCACATGCATCTACTGGTTCTAATATAGGCACCCTCCTGTTATCGTCATACCCTCTAGATAATCGTTCTCTCAAGCAAGCTATGGCTGTCTCTCCCCTCCTTCATCCTGGGAGATCCCTTAGTCTATTAACATATGTGTTGTCTGTGGTGCAAAGGTCGTTCATCTGCTGTGCCTGCTCTTCTCAATCAGCCCGTCCCTCTCCTTTTCTGTGGGTCCTGAATTCCCATGATGCCCACTTATCTGTGCCTGTGGACTTGGATCGGACCTGCTCCCCCCTTTTATCCCCACTATGTGTATTATCATTGTCGGATCCTGTGTCCATTTTGCTACAGAAATCATCGGCATAAATTAGTCTTCCCGATGTCAAGTCTGTGTTAGGTTTCATGCTAGGTTCGATGTCTATTAAATCATACTGCCCATGCCCCTAGGCCTGCTCCTCCTCCCTCAGTCGCGCTCCTGCCTCATGAGTTTGTACTATCTGGCTCAGCTCGTCTGTCCTCCTCGCATCTATTATTTTCCATATGCAGTGCTGCCTGCATCCTCACTGCCCTTAATGGTCACTCGTCCTCCTCCCTGTGCGCTCGTTCCCTTGTCAGTCTGTCCAACTGCAACTTCCTCTGTTCCCTCTTCGCTAACTTACATGTTTTCTTGCTCTGATATCTCTCGTCATCTGTGTGCCTTTTCCAGTTCCCGCTCGCTTTTCTCCCTCATCTCCCTTTCTGCCCTTTTCCTTTCTTTAAGATCTCTCTCTATTTTTCATTCTAGCTCCATTTCCAAGTGTTCCCTCTTTTCCTCCCCTCTTCATTCCCTATCTTTCTGTTCAAGTTTCTTCTCTCTCTCCTTCTCTCTCTCTCTGTTCACGCTCTGATCTCACCTCACTGTCCTTATCTCTTCTATCCTCCTCATCCATTAGTTCTTCCCAGTCTGTCATGACACTGTCCCTTTTCAGGATTTCTCCTCACCTTGGTCGCCCCTTCTGCCTCTCCATGAGTCTTCCCTTGAAGCTTCAAAAGTACCTGCGCTGTTATCCATTCATTTGCGATTATGCCCTCAAGCTCCTCATTTGCGCGCTGCTGCTGCTCACTGTTCACCCCTGAATCACTAGCTGGCTGCCCTGTGCCTTTCGGTTTCTCATCCTTCATATATGGTGGTGGCTAATATGTCGGATTTGAGTACCCTTCCGCTGCTCTAAGTTCCCCATGGGATAAATTCCATTCTCATTGTCTGTATCATCAGATACTACACTCGTAGGGGTGGGGGAGGTTTGAAGGGATGGGTCCCTTGGTCCATCACCTCCTTTGGCTTAGCATCCACTGACCCCTCGTGGCATCCCGCTCTCCCTCCGGAAACATGAGCCACAACCCAAATATGGCCATGCGTTTGGTCAATTTCTTCCCTTCATAGGTACCCTGTATGTGTGTCAATAGTGATTGCTGCACGTCTTAGGAGAAACTGATGGCCATGGTTTGGTTAATTTGCCCTCAGTACTTTTGGACCATTATATGCTATATTTACAGATCTTTCCCTTATAAGGTGGAAGCATCTTATGCAAGTGCTGAAGGGGCGCATCCCCCCACATTTACCTTGGTACATCTCAATACATTTTACCCAATCTCAAGTTGAGGGTTTTGATAATCCGCTGTTTAGGGATAAAAGTCACATTGCAGTGATAATACTTTCCACTTTCTACAAGCCTCTGTGACTCGACAACTTATCAGGCATGCTCCGTGCACCAGCCCGCCTTTACAACCATTGCCTCCTCAGGCAAACACACAATCTTGTGCATGCGCCTTCCGCACACTGCCACTCGTTAATCTGGTCTACCAATTCCAAGTTTATAATACTAGCTCCTCACCGTCTCAAGCTCTCTCTGTCCTATATGCAAATGTAAGGTTGACGTCAGCAAGCTACCAGAACGATAAAGGAAAAGCAAATATCGCGCGCACACTGTAATAGCCTGGTACTCCCAACCCACACAAAAACACCACAGCTGTCTTCCTGCACTCCAGGCAGAGTATACCAATATTCTCTTTTGATCTAACTGCACCCAAAGCGTCACCTAACATGTGAAATGGCTCTCTCTAGGAGACTAACCAGTCAATTTACCTGACGTAATCCAGGCCAGCTCCCTTGCTAACCCTCAAGGGGATACCGTCATCTATGTCCTGACCTAAAACGGCCAACCCGCATAATCCCTAACAGCCAAACTTGCCCTCACCCCTAACCACACCATTTCACTTCACCTACTCTAGAGGACCCCAGGGCCATTATCCACCTTCGCTGAAGACCTTTCCAACATCCTGGCAGACAACACTAAAACCCACTCCCAAATTATTGTACTAGGTGACTTTAACCTGGGACTCACTGACCCCAATGACACGGCTGCCCTGAAGATTGCCAACCTGCTCACTAACCTAGGATTTACTCAGCATATCAACACCCCCACACACTCCAAAGTCAGAATCCTTGATTGGATAGCTGACGTCAATTGCGGAATCAATGTGGCAGCTAACCAACATTGTGCCTGGACACACTACCGCTTAATCACCTTCAACATCCCTGCCAAAACCTTCAATTCCACTCCAGACATTACACCTGCTATTCCTACATGAAATACGTGCGACATAACTTGTGACAAACTCCTCCCTTTCATCCTTCCAGTCCTGAATGAACAAGCGCTATTAAGCACCGATCCTACTGTCCTGGTTGACACCTTCAACCACACTATGCTCAAAGCCCTTGACCTCATTGCCCCATCTAAACTGAGAAAACCCAAACCACAAGCTCATCTCAACTCCTGGTTTACACCCCATCTAAGAACTCTTCGCAAAGAAAAACGAATAGCTGAATCACATTGGAAGAGTAACCCCACCAAAGCTAATAAATCTAGCATCATCCTAGCTACGTTAAATTATAATGAAGCTATACTCCAGTCAAAAAAAGACACGTACAACAAACGCATTGAGAAAGCTAAATCTAATACAAAATAACTCTTCAGAATCTTGAAAGAACTGGAAACCCCTGTTACTGCACCCAACACCTCCATCAAAGATAGCACCTGGTGCACTAATATCCAAAACACTCTCCTTGGTAAAATAGCCACTCTCCAAGTCAAAATTAACAATAAACAGAGTAATCTACAATCCAACTTGCAACCCAACTCTCTTCCAACTATAAACAACTCTATCCCAGATTCATTGACTCAGTTCAGCTTCTCACCACTATCTATCACAGAAGTGGAAAATATTATTAATAGCCTTAAACCTACTAACTGCCAAGGGGACCTTTGCCCGGTGCCCATCATCAAGGAAGCGGCCCACAAGCTAGCTCCATTCATCACCACTCTCATCAATTCCTCCTTCAGCACGGGAACCGTACCAGACAATTTGAAGGATGCCTGGGTTATTCCGCTCCTAAAAAAAACAACTTTGGATGCTAATATACCTACAAACTACAGGCCCATCACCACTTTGCCGTTCTTACTAGAAATCCTTGACCGAGCTGCATACCTACAGATTCTAGACTTTCTTGAATCCAATAAACTTCTGGGTATAAGGCAATCTGGGTGTCGGCCCTGTCACAGAACTGAAACTGCCCTTATCGACCTCAAAACACAGATCGAAGATTTAAGAGACAATGGTAAACTTGCTCTACTACTTCTGCTTGATCTCTCGGCGGCCTTTGATCTGGTAAATCATCAAATTCTGTGTCAGAACCTTAAACTAGCCGCCCATTTTTCTGATAAAGCCACAGCCTGGATCAGCTCATTCCTGGACAATGGATCAATGCATGTCTTCTCCCCCCTAGCAGCAGCATCGCCAGCACCCGTCACCTGCGGGGTACCACAAGGTTCTTGGGTCTCGCCCACATTATACAACGTGTTCACAAAACCTCTCTTTTGATATTCTCGACTATCTGGGTGTCACATATACTAATTATGCTGAAGACACCCAGATACTCATCCCAATCTCAGGAGACTACGTCACCAACTCTCTCTCGGTGAATGCCATCTACAAAGTCATCCAAGCCAGGATAGCGCAACACAGACTCTGCCTGAATGATGAGAAGACAGAGCTCCTCATTCCCGGCTCTCCTCAAAAACTATCCAAAGTAGCCCCTGAGTTCAATTCCATCATCATTGATGGTAACACTATCAAGGCCTCCAAGGACACTAAAAAGTTAGGGATTTACCTCGACTCTACTCTATCCATGGCCAGACAAACAAATGCAGTATCCTCTGCAGTGGCATACACCTGTAAGCTCATTACAGCTAGCCACCCTTTCCTATCACCAGCCAACTGTATCACACTTGCCAGAACTCTCGTGCTGTCTAAAATTAACTATTGTAATGCCCTCTATTTAGGCACCAACGGATGTAACTTAACCAAGTTACAAATAATCCAAAACAATGCTATCAGAGCAGCCCTCAACATCTTCAGGAACCAACACATCTCAGACACCGGACGTAACCTACGCTGGCTCTCCGTCCGTCAACGAATTACACTGAAAACACTTGTTCTCACTCATAAATGCTTATCCAACCAAGCACCTTCCTACCTAGCCAACAGATTCGCCCTCCACAACACCAACAGACCTCGCAGAACTGCTCAGACTAACTGCCTCTCTATACCACGCTTCAACCTTCAAAGATCTGGCGGAGCCAGCTTCCCAGTAATGGAGGAGAAACTCTGGAATTCGCTCCCCAACTTGCTAAGATCTGAACCTTCCTTCCACAGATTCAAAAACATAGCCAAAGCCTGGCTGACCGCCCAATACCCATCACTTACTAGCCAACCACCCCCCATGTGCTGGCCAACCCTCACCACCCGTAACTGCGTTATGTATATATGTCCTTAACTGTAACTGTAATTTTAAACTGAAATTTAAACTGTAATTATTTTTGCTCTGTCTGCCTTATCATGTTGTAACCAAAACACGCACCCGGATGCCCTGGGGGCCTGTTGCGCTCTATAAATAAAATAAATACAAATACAAATAACTTTTATCACCCAAGCCCTTAGAACAATAGGTTATTCACCAGAACCTTTTACTTCTAAGACCAAATGTGCCCCAAACATTGAAATGGGTTTTCTACCACCGCTCCCGTCCCTATTCACTATAACACTACTAAACAATACTTGACAATACTTGATGATAGTAAACAATACTCCACAATACTCAATACCTTCCCTCACACCCACAGTTGCCATAACACTGGGTCAATACTTATGCTCTGTGGTGTGCTAGCACTATTCGGCTGCCAGCTCCTTGTCAAGGTCCTTTCCTCCCCATCCTGGTCTGCCTGGACAACTCACTGGCTTCGGGCAGGATGATGTCCAAGGGGCTCCTGACTACCTGTAAACGGACATGCATATTCATGTCTTCTTGAAATATGCGAGGGTTCGGCGGCGAAGGAGTCAACCTGGTGCGAGACTGGCGCAGACAACCATCCTTCTGCTACCAACAAGTTGGAACAAACTCCCATGTATGCCAGAAGGCCACTTGGAGTTTGTGGATTCTCGGAAGGCCCAACATATTCCATAGGACAAAAGGAGGACTCAATAAACGGCAAGTTCCAGTTTTGTACCCCAATTGCATCAGAGTGATGTCACATCATTGGACCTATTCCAGAAAACCTCTCACCCTCTGGGATTGGCCATCAGGAGCCTAATAACCTATATGATCGCCTATATGTATTATTCTACTGGCTCTCTCATGTCAGGTGGCTGGCCTGGTCCATCCCCAAGTCACTATCTACAACAATGTTTCAGTGTGAGTGTCTTACCATTGATTCTTGCCTGTTGCTACCCACCCCTAGGATACTAAACTATGATTGGCTAGAGGCGGCATCCTCAGGCCTGGGATCTGCAAAGGTTCTCAATTCTTGGTGTACCTTTCCAAGGTAATAAGAATGGCTATGTTTCTGTATTGTAACTTGTGTGTACCACCTTAGTCTATGACAGTGCTTGTTCATCTCGTGCAACACTTGTCTAGCATTGTAGCATCTTTAGTGCGTGCATCTGTCTTGTAGCGTGAGATCGGCTCCCTTTCTCAGCGCTGGTTGCTGTCTATTGTCTGCGTCAACCAGGTCAAATGTTCTAAGACCATGATTTGAAGCGGTGCAGCTCTGAATTATGAGGAATTATTTGCATTTACTGCAGCTGGGCTACTGTCATTCAAGGAATGGAATGTCATCCATATCTGGTGCCCATGGCAGAGGGTCCTGAATCACACGTTTTCTCTCTTCTCAGCCTGAATTCAGCTCTGCTCGCTTCTCGCTGAGAGATTTGTGGCCTGCTGTAATTTTCCTAAACCATAATGCAGCTTCTATAATGTTGGTACTAGTCTATATTCTCCATAAGTTAGTCACACTTGGTTCTGTCAGGTCCCATAGGTGTTCCTGCGGTTCCATAAGATTATTTGCATGTAAGCATCTGCAAGCTCTGTTCAGGATGTCTTGCGGTTTCTGTGTTGCTGTGTCTAGCTAGTGGCAAAATAATAAAGCAATGTCAGTATGTATATGTATCTGTCCTCTAACTATAGAACTGTACGCTTTTATTCTTTGTGTACTCGAGTGCATGTTTGTGTCCCGAAGTACGGATGGCACGTGTGCTTCATGTCTAATGCTGCCGAGTCATAATGTCTCTATCGACGTCAGCAACATGGCTTCTTGGCCCTTTAATCAACACTGTCAATTGAGGTGTTGTTAGCCCCAGGTTGCAGCCTGGGGCTCCTCGTCCACTCGGGGGTAGATTTTTACTGCCCCTGGTCTGTAGTGTTGGCTGAGGTGGTATCTCTCAACATACTTGTCAACCATAGTAGTACTGGGAATTGGTCCAAAATAGTACAGGCAATTGTGGTATCTCCTGGTGTTCTTCCGTGTCATGTATCTTATAGGAGGAAGAGGAGGGGGTAAACTTCCCCATCCCTCTTCAGGATTTAGGATGTTCCTCGGCCTGGATTCAACTAATGAATCAAATTTAGCAACAAGGGGTTGTGTAATACCTTTCAAGGCCTCTATTTTCTTACCCAAGTTTTGCAAAATTCTAACAGGAATCAGAGCCCTTAAGGGCTTAATCTCAGACATCATCTCACTTAACACAGGTTTACAACGACATACACCACATCCCAAATCACCAATACCTGTTGCACGATTCTTTATACCCCCACTGAGCATATTTTGGACTGAAACCTTCCAGTTATAAAAAATGTGCTCATTATGGGTCACAGTGATAGTTACTCTGGATGTCTCTATGGTGACTGATACCTCTAGATCTGGAATAGCAATAAACTGGACCTGGGGCAGTTCGCTGTGCCTTTTGCTACAATCTTTGATGGCATCAGGAATGTAAATTTCAAGAATATCACCAGAGGAACATCTGGGGGCGTTATGGCCAGCTGCAGTTTTTCCCCTACTCTTGACCTACCGTTTTATCGACCTCAAAAGCCATTAATGAGTACGTAGCCCGGTCAGTGCCTCAGTGCCTCTGAGGCCTGGCAATTAACACAAGATTAGCTGAGTCCACCATAAATGATTCAATAGACTCCCTCCCACCTCCTGCTATTATACAATTAGGGCCTTCACGTATCACAGCACCATTATTCCCAATGCCACCCACATTCTGCTTCACCCTAGAACATGGTCTCTCATCCTTCCCAGCAGAGCAAATTCCTTCTAAACAATCACTATTCTGAATCAGATCCTTTATCTCTGAGATTAAGACATTCACTTCTCTGATAGGCTGACATTTAAAAAAAAAGAAATGTTATCTATAATTTGCTGAGACTGCTTTCCTTTTGGACATGACTGCAAAAAAACAAATGTGAATGAGACTATACTGCAAGTGGTAACAGAGGAAATAAACTGTTCAAGAGGTGACCAACAAAATAGAAATGGCAGTAGGAACAATATATATATATATATATATATATATATATATATATATATATATATATATATATATATATTCAGTAAAAAAAAAACTTTGTTAAAGGGACGTTATGGTTAAGTTGCGCTACTAAAAACCTATGGAATTCAGTAAAAAACCTTGTTAAAGGGACATTATGGTTCCAAGTAAAACCGAAAAAAAACTGAAATTCGTAAATTATGGTAAGCTAAGCAACCATAACTCGCGCCACCACTGTGCACTGCTCAGACTAACACCCAGGACACCAAAGATGACATCACAAATGTCATTAACAGACCATACAAACATTGAAAATAGTACACCAAAAGATACATTGGATAAGACTCTCCAGCGCATGGAAGAAAAAATGGACATGCTCATGGCAAATTTCAAACATTTGAAGAACTTTGTGGAGGACCACATAAAAGGAAAAATTAAATACCATTGTCCCACATGTGCCTGTCCCCCCTCTCTATATCCCAGTCAATTATCCCCAAACCCTCTCCACGAAGAAAAACGTTTTGATGAGACTTCCATCCCTTCATCTCCTCCTATTCATCCTCTTGAAACACCCAATTCCCCGGTGTTTGCGTCAGTTTCTGCTTCCCCCTCTCTTTCATAAATTGTACATCTATATATAATAAAACAGAAATATTATGTATCTTAATTCAGTTCTTTTTTGTGTTTTTTTAAAAAAAAGGCAGTTAGGGTGTCTGCGGACAGTGCGGGTGTCCGGAATGTCCGTAATTAACCAAAATGGGGGTGTCCTAAGGACGCTATACCTGTCCCGTACTGTTCGCAAGCAAAATGGAACCATTCTTAGAACACACTCGGTGTCCGGGATGTCCGCAATTAACCAAAATGGAGGTGTCCTAAGGACACTATACCTCTCCGAACTGTTCGCAGGCAAGTTGAAACTGTTCTAAGAACACACTCAGTGTCCGGGATGTCTGTAAAAACCAAAAGAGAGATGTCCTAAGGACACTATACCTGTCCGTACTGTTCGCAGGCAAGTTGAAACTGTTCTAAGAACACACTTGTTGTCCGAGATATCCGTAAAAACCAAAATGGAGATGTCCTAAGGACACTATAGCTGTCCGTACTGTTTGCAAGCAAAATGGAACCATTCTTAGAACACACTCGGTGTCTGGGATGTCTGCAATTAACCAAAATGGAGGTGTCATAAGGACACTATACCTGTCCGTACTGTTCGCAAGCAAAATGGAACAGTTCTTAGAACACACTTGGTGTCCGGAATGTCTGCAATTAACCAAAATGGAGGTGTCCTAAGGACACTATACCTCTCCGTATTGTTCGCAGGCAAGTTGAAACTGTTCTATGAACACACACGGTGTCCGGGATGTCCGTAATAAATGAAAATGGAGGTGTCCTAAGGACATTATACCTGTCCGTATTGTTCGTAGGCAAATGGGAACTGTTCTAGGAACACACTCGGTGTCTGGGTTGTCCGCATATATGCAAAATGGGGGTGTTCTAAGGACACTATACTTGTCCGTACTGTCTAAAGAACATCTATGCACATGCGCACCACACCAATAAGTTTTCCGAACATCGCGCCTGTCCGTAACTGTTCGCGTCAAACACACGCGCACATGCGCACAACTGTTCCCGTGCATTTGATGTCCTGCGGACACCCATTTGCTTTGCGGACATGTTCGCGACGCCATCATGTGACTGCACCCACGCTGAGTGTGTGTTCTGAATTGCGGACACTGTCCGGGTCCCCGAACATTTTAAAAGTGCATTTTCAGGCTATCCACAGTATTTTATAGTAAACATTCACCATAGCACATGTCCCAGACAATCACCCTGACTCTACATACTTTTTGGAACTTTTTGAGCCTTTTTGGGATGTTCGATCTGTCCGCGGACAGGGCGGGTGTCTGCGAACCGTGCACCCGCACCCCTATAAAAGGCCACACCCCAGAGCTAATCCTCATTGTGTTTCTGGCTATCTTACAGAACGCGGTGTACTTTGGATGCCAATCTTCAAGATTTTTCTGAAACCTGATGGCATGCATGGCTCCTCTACTGCCACCTGGTGCTACAACTACCTCAGCACCAACCCCACCCCCTCCACCACCACCACCTCCCCAAGGGCCTGAAGAGGGGAACACGCATGAGGATGTAGAGGAGGATGAAGAGGATGACAAGGATGAGGTAGTGGAAGTCCCTACTACCAGCACTCGCCATGAGTCTTGGGTGTGGTGGTTATTTACCATTCACGGTAATGTACCCAAGGCGCGTGCGAACAAAGTCACCTGCAACCAGTGCAAAATGGTGCTGAGTTGCGGGAGGCTTGGTTCGTACAGCTTTGGTACGACTACTATGAAGCGACACCTAAGGTCGTTCCACGGTGGGGCCGTTCGCAAGGTTGTACCTTGCGAGGAGCGTAGAAGGTTGAGTTCCTCTACTTCATCCTCCATTTCTACTCCTCTCATCACAAGAGACACTCCTATGGGAGAGTGCATCCCTCCAGCTGCCTCACAGCCCATTCACAATGCTGATGACCCTTATCATTCGAGGGTCACAGTTTTGTGTAGGTACTGCAACGCAGTACTCTGCAGGGGGGAGAGACTTCAAAGTGCTTTTGAGACTGTGGTCTCAGAGCACGAGAAGACCTGCTACCTACCTAAGTAAGGCCCACCCTACATTTTCCTCTCTTCACCTGCCCTTATCCCCGTGGTTGGTGTCTCCCCCTTACCCTCCTTTCCCCTCCTCTCCTAGTGTGTTGTGTGTAAAAAAACCAAAAAAATATAAAACAACAAAAAAAAGGCTCTTTTCAGAGCCGCCCTTCACAGTCCAAAAATAGAAGTGACTAATAATTGGAGCAGGGCCATGTGCATTTTTTTGAAGTCCGCAGACAGTTTGCGAACATCAAAAATGTTGGGGTGCTGCCCTATCAAAATCATCGCACTTTTCTCTGGGAGGAAGTGGTGGCTCTGAAAAGAGCCTTTCGGTAGGTTTTTTTGTATTTGAAATACTTGAAATAGTCAACACCTACTGCAAAAAAGATGGCTTTAATTCCACAAAAGGATGCAATGCATTTTGTACAAATCTGATTACCAGCATAAGTAAGATCAACTCCATCTCTACGAAAAATGTATGTGCTATGAACCATAATATTTTCATTGTGAAAAGAGGACATGCCAACATCTCCTAGAAAGGCACAAACACCCTTATTAACATTCCGCCTTGCTTTAACCATTTGTGGACCAAATGAAGAAGAATACGAGAAAATATTACTTGGGAATTTGGAAACATGTCCATGACCTTCCATTCATCGCAAATTGCAAAGAAATTCCTGACACATGTCCCAAACTGTTCCCTCCACAATGAATTTTAATTATGTCTGGATGAATCTCTGTCTCCAAACTAGCACAGAGAGGTTGCAAGTCTAGCCACTTCATTCCACGCACTCCATACCAGTGCACTTCCACATGAGGGAATCCAAGATCTGCAGCTACTCCACAGCGTTGTGCATGCACCTCCAACCAATGTATCCATGAGTCTCCCAAAATCCACACAATCTGTTTTCTGAAACACACAGACATGGCTAACTGTTTTTCTCTCAGGAAAAAGACTTTCAGACAAACTCTCTCCTTACACAACACACCCACTAAACTTTATTGACCAATCAATTGCTCTGCTCACTCTCATTTACATGCCTCTCCACCTCAAAATTCCCGTATGCAATACGTATGCAATACGGGATGTCCACAGACTACCGCCATGTCCGCAGACATATCGTGACACGGACAGCCCTTTTACCATTTCCACTTCACTCTCTGTGCTTTCCCTCATTGGATACAGCTAACCAGTCACACAACCATCCACCATTCACATCCAAGACCTCTACATCTAACTCCATCATCAAAGTTCAGCACTTCAAATGTACTGTTGATCACTCTGAGTACAAGTCTCATATAATTGTAAAACACCTACTACAAAAACTGCTCTACAAGTCTCCATGATTTCTACTTGCAGCTGCATGCATATCCACATGCATGAATACAAACTACTGGTATACATATTTTCTGCACAGTACATGTACAAGTAACTCCCACTTAAACTGTATAACCTATAAAATGAACGTACTGTCATGTTTCCCATCTGATATAATCAACTGTCACTTCCAAACCTGTCTGCTATCTAATTTTCTTTTTTTACACACACACCTATCTAAAAAATTATAATATTAGAAGATGGGAGAAATAACAATACAATTGTGGAAAAGCACTTAGTAATGTATTATAAAATGATACACAGCCAGTAAAAGGTCATGCATCTTCATACACTCACACACATAAACACTATAATTGAAAAGCGCCCAGCTGCAATAACACCAATACCTGCAAATCACATCCTTCTGCTTTATTACCCACACCTTCACAAATGCATACATTCCATGCTTTTCTATACAGTTTCTGCCATTTACCTTATAAAAATTGCAAAAAATATATATCATTATTTCTTCTTTCTCCTAACATCCTGTAACACAGCTTTAAAAAACCAAGTGAGTTTCATACAGTTAATATTCTACTCATTTGCAAAGCATGTTGAACCAAAATATTGTAAATAAAATATAAAGGCTGTACATAGTCAAATGAAACTGCATGCATACACTATGTTCAGAAATCAAACAAGAATACTACTACAAAGACATAAAAAATAATCTCTCAATTAACATCACTGCTATAAACACACAAAATGACTAACTTCTTTCTTTTACAATTGCAGTGAAGACCACTCTCCTGGAAAACAGCAACATCTGAACTACAAACACCAACTACAAAGAAACCTGCTCATTCCACAAAAAAAGAGTAAGTGCAATAGTCAATTTTGTTCTCTGCCTAGTCTTTAAATCTCTCCACAATCTTGCTCCCCCTTATCTCTCTCCTCTGTCCTCTCTTTGTACACTCCCTCCCACTCCCTTCACTCTGCTGACCACTTTCTTCTTACTTTTCCTCCTTCCCCTTGTGCCACACCCCATTACCGCTCCTTTTATCTCCTAGCCCCCCTGCACTGGAACTCCTTACCTCTCTCACTCCGCTCTATTTCTACCTTTTCCTCATTCTACACTTTCCTCAAATTTCTCCTTCTCCATTCCCCAACATGAAACCCCTCCCACCTTCTTGCCCCCTCCCCCCTTGCCTTATCTCCTTAATCCTCTCCCTCCCCTTCCCTCTCCCCCATTCTCACCTTTAACCCCACCCGTTTCGCTCCTCCTCCTCTTCCACACCCTTCCCTCTCACTTCTACTGCACTACTCACCTTCTACCCTTCAGTTTAATTGGTCTACTTATTGTTTTCTAGGTCTGATTCTCAATTTTAAATTGCTTCCACTGTTACTAATATAATTTTACTTGTTATATTTACCTTCTTGTTATTAAAATATATTACTCAAACACACTGTGCGGGTGATTCATGTAATTTGCGCACCAACAAAAACAAAGATGTGTGTACCATTCTACCCACAAATCCCCATTTATTAAACAGGGATTAACACGCACAATGGCATACAAATCCCTGTTTTTCAGAGCACAAATAACATAAATCAGCCCCTAGAACATTAGTATTACAAAACAAAGAATAGTTTTAATTTTATACCATTTGAGTTACTGTTAGTGCTTATCCTCACCACCAGCTCACTTTCTACTGTCATCTGAACCGCAGTATTGTAACACACAAATAGAAGAACAGCCTTCCCAACTAATTGTAGCTCCCCAATGCACAATCACACACCACCAGATACATCTTTACAATCATACTCAAACACTCATGCATACAGCACACATACATTGCACAACAGCCCAACCCATACCTTCTATTTTTTTGTTTCAACAGACCCCACAGAATGCCTACCAGAAAGCAAGTCCATAGAAAGCAACGCAGAAATAGAGCAAACAAACAAAACAGCTAATACAGTCATTTAGCAAAACTAAACAATCTTCCAGTACAAAAACTTTGCCTCCTCTATCAAAATGTAAAAGAAAACAGAAAATGATTAACAGAAATGCAGGTACCACTACTGCTAAAACTGCTCCTATAAATCTTGATATAGCAGGAAATAACCATACCAAAAAAAGTATATCAACAAAAATGTTCTGCCACAGAGTCCTTCAGAATCTTATAAAATCAGGAGACAAATCATGCACAACCCTTAAAAACTACCGTAAAAAATGAATCTTAGAAGCTTTGATAGACAGTGCAATCCTTCTCAAAAGAAAGTTATTTATTTTAGTGTTAAACAGAATGAAACCACTAACAAAACTAAGTACTAAATTACAAAAAAGGCTTCTCAATGAACGGAATGTCAACCAAAATAACTTCATAAATATCTGTGGAGTTGAATGGAGTCACAACACAAGCACATAACCATATTTCAATGAAGAAGCATACAAACAAAATCAAACAAACACAATTGCCATCCATAGCAGTGGACGAGGTTATGAAAAAATAATACCACAATGGAACAAGAAATACTGCTTACAAAAATATCCCCAGAGAACTCAGAATCAATTCTCCATTTGACTGAACCAGAACGTCCAGTATACAAATGGTCATGCACGTCAATGTGTAACATTTCCAAAAAATCTTTCAAATCTTTAAGCAGTTCCTCAATCAATATGTGAAAGGCAAAGACAAAATCAAAATAAAACTGCTGCAAAATATGGATACCTGTGCAGTGCGCAAATACACAGGACTGCAAGGACATTCATTGGCCTGCATTTCAGGATCTATTTGCAAAAGCAGCTTCCATCATATCACAATGATATCAACACATCATAAAACTATAAAAAATCTAGTCTATAAACTGTACTATGCTAAAAGTCCTGCTTTAGCACTAGCCAATTTAAATAACAATCTTCTACATGGTACAGCCAAAGACCTACTTGAAGAAATCAACCATATCCAGAGTAAATATTTTGGAAGTGAAAACCACTTACAAAATGCAATAGTTTTACAACAGACTAGCAACAATTCTGTACATGGTAACCTTCTACTACACACAAACAAAAAAGAAATACTAAAATTCAAAAGTGCATCAGCTGTACCAAACCATGTGTGTGTGTTGCCGCAGAACTTTTTATAAAAGTAACACAAAAACTATAGACATACCATATAAAATAGAAGAAAATGAAGATTCCAAATGGTTTGAATTAGCTCTCTACCATATAGCAGAAAACAAATACGAAATAACTGACCCTTTAACATTTTGCAATTACTGCACTACAAAACTTGACAACAATCAAACTCCTTCACGTGCTATCACAAATAATTTGGAATTATTCCCTCTTCCAAAAGCCCTGCAACAACTCAATTTGTATGAGAGCATCATAATTCAAACAGTACACCCATTCCAAGCAATAATATGCCTCAACCAAAAACAGCAAAATTACCTCCCTCTGAATTGGTGAAAGGCATTCATGGCAAAGTAGTATATTCACCATTAGATCTAAAAGAAAATGTGCACACTCTGGGAGTGCAATGTCCAATAGAACAATCTTTAATTGTCTTAGTAAATGGTGTACCTACAAAAGACAAAGAAAATTGGCAACAACTGGTAGATTTACATAAAGTTTGACAAGCCTTGCAATACCTAAAAGACAATAATGAATACCACAAAGAAATAAATATTTAAGAAAACTTAAGAGAAACAACTGAAATAATACAAGAGTCACCAGAAACTGGTCAATTTGAACTTCTAGATCCTGCTACAGTCTCCAATATTTTAGACCATTATACATTTCACCCATTACACTCTGAAGACACCATAGATGATGCACTAGAAAAGTAACAAATGTGACAAACAAAAGGATCACAAATCAGCATATGGGAAAAAAGTATAGAAGCACATGCTTTTCCTTTACTCTTTCCTACTGGCAAAGGAGGAAGGTATGATGATAGACCGACTCAGATACAGCATCAGAATACCGCTCATTACAAATGTATTCTGAAGATCCCACATTTAGACAAAATGTGGAATACATATTCCACCTACTCTTTGAAAGTGAACTAGCAACTCTATGTTACGGAGTTGCACACACATTAAAATCAGGAACCCACTTTCAAAATATGTCACCTACGCAATTACTACAAAAAGTGCAAGAAAAAGATGAAGTTTACAATCAAGCATTACAAATCTGTTAGCAAACGTGTGGTACGAAATAGTACTGGTTCCGACATCACAGAGATGTATTTTGCATGTAAAACAAAACAAACATAGATATACTAACACCTGGAGAACTTTGCTCTCTAGATCCTGTTAATGTTTCAAGATATTTCCATCACCACTTCATTGCTATGCTACACTTTATTTGTAATAAAACTGTTCCTCCCCTCGGAGAAGTGCAACACTTCTTTTGGAGAAACGAATACCAGAGTCCGTGAAGAGTCCAGTCTGCAGCAGTGTGAGCAGGAGAGAGGAGCTGCAGCTACAGTGGACGAACTCTGTTTTCTGAGTTGGAGTATTGGAGTGTTGCTTTAAGGAAATAAGCACAATTACCCTTAAAAACACCGGAAGAGCGCAGAGCGCGCGCGTAGTCCACAGAAGGCAGTAGCAGGCAGCAGTGACTCGCGTGAGCGAAGGAAAGAGGTAAGAGATATTCATGGCTGACAACTGGCCATTGACCTGGCTTAAACTAAAACAAGCTCAGAAATCACTGACTTCCTTGTCCGGCAGCACTTTTGATTGTGAACTGCATTTAAATAGTGCCGATGGAAATGGAAATGTATCTGAAACTGAGAGTGAAACAAGACATTGTGTAGCCCTTAACGTATCGATATGTGGAGGAGGAAGTAGTGTAGTAGTCCCGATACACCCCAAACATTCGAATGACCTATGCTTATTAGACACAACCCTGGATGTGCGAGATGTGCGAGAGGCTGCGAGCTGCAACAAAATAACTGAAGCAGAGCCGGGCACTTTAGAAGTGCCTCTACAAGCAGAACTTGAGTCCGAGTCTGAGCCTGTGGTGGCCTCAGATAACGTGGTAACTGACGCGGCTCAGACTATGGCCGCGGATTCACTAATAAAGCCAATCGAGACCCTGCACTTAAAAATACTGTCAATACCGCAATAAATGTATCTGTGAGACCTGGCAAATAAAGAAAATACAAGCGCGGCTGTTGATTGTACTGACAATCCTATGAAAGACAAGGACAGAAAGAAAAATGCCTCTACTGAAAACTGCCACCCACCTACGATATCTCATAACAGCAATGCCATTAATGGCACTAATGGCAGGGACAGTAATAATCCAGGTGCTGGTTTGAATAAAGGTGCGAACCATTGGGAATACGATCCGAACTGAGAAAATACTGACATGGAGGTGATAGAGATAAATGCGGAGGCATTTGAATCCCCCTTCGATGTAACTAACAATGAACTGCTCGCGCTCGAAGTACCGTATGCAGTGCTGGATACGAACCTGCTGAAATTTACTTTTCCATTGTCATCTGCTAAACATACACTCACAGAAAGAGAGCACGCCAATACAAAAAATTGCAAATGGCAATAATGATATCCAGTCAATCAAGCAGACAAACAATGGTTATAACAGAAGTGAGGAAACTGTCGCAATCTCATAAAACAGTGGTAATATATTAAACAAGTTTGCATTAGAGAAACGTGCTAATTGCTTACAACAGGACTTCTGTAATGAAACATCAATAAAGGAGACCGACTTGGCGGTGCGCGAAGCACGCCTGACTCGGAGATTGCAAGCCGACTTCGAAGAAATGAAGGAAAGACTGACGGCAAGTCTCTCACTTGGCAATTTGAGTAACATGAGCACTGTTGAATTAAATTCTGGTCAAAATAAAGTAGGCGAAAATTATCTTTCTACAAATGGCAGAGTGACAGGTTCGAAGCAGAAATTTCCTGAGCCGAAGTGTGTACTCGTTAACGTGGACTCAAATCTTGAGAACAAAACTATGCTAAGTTCAAAATGCCAGGAAAAGCAAATACATACAACGACTAACACTAGTTCCAAAGAAAGGGGCTCCCCATCGTGTTCAATAACAACAAACCAGAGAGGAAAGTCCCTCGACCAACAATCTCAGCAGCAGCCGAAAAGTACTCCACTATTCAGCAGGAATGAGCAGAGTATCTCAAGCAACGAGAATAAATGCAGTTCGCTAAATAAAGTTCTAAAAGCAAAAACAAACTTATCTGTTGCAGCTGCTATACAGATCCACAATAACGTTTTAGCTGCAACATCATTATCTCTAATTCCATTCATAAAGCTGTATGAAAGCCTAAACGAATCTACTCTAAATAATGGAGCCGTAATGAGGAATATGGATAACAAAATAAACAAGCTAGAAGCTCAATTTTTGACCTTTCAATTAAGACAGGAAGCAGAAAACACCCTGTCTGTCGATCGAATGAACAGGCACTTTACGCAATTGCTAGAGGAAAATAAAGGAAACAATTCTCGCTTGGATGAAATGCTTGGTAGCATAAACCAAATGTTAAAAAAATCACTAGAGATACAAGCCTCTTGTGCAAATAGTGCTGACGGTGGAATAGAAGTGGGGACACAAAGCGAAACAGAGGCAGAAACTAGGGACAAGCCAAATGACAAAAACAATACAGTAAAGAGGCCTAATTCAAACGCCCTTATTGATCTGACAGAGAAAAGTGAAAAAACGACGTCTATGTCAATGACGAAGGGCACTGTCCCTAAAGCAAAGGTGAATGCAGACAGCAGGAAACACCTGCCCTTGGCAAGCAACAAAGATCTCAATGCTGAAACCAACAAAATAGTTAGAGGGACAACGATGACATCTGAGAATTGTTCAGAGATCTCATCATGCTCCACTGCAAAGGGATCGTATGGCATATTTAGTGGTCCTGCAAAAAATCTAGAGATCACAACGAGTAAAGGAAAACTGAACCCAGCGATAAATGGAAATGCAAAGAAAAAGCTGGACAAAAAAAAGATAAAGCATCGAAGTAATACAAGGCAATTTATAAGAAATTTAACTACGCCTGTGAAACCAAAGGCTTCTAAAAGTGAAACATTTGGCAGACCAAATAGAAACAATAAGGAAGGAAAAGTGGAGAAAAGAGCGGGAACTGTTAGCAAAGCTACTACAAATCCAAAAAATCAGATGAGAATTGCATTTGACCTGAGCTCATCCACCTCTGGAGATCTAATGGAAGAGTTATGTAACTTGTCCACATACTCCGACAATGACAGTGAGGAACGTCCTTGAGGGTCCGCTGAGGACTTTTTGAACACGTCTACAAGCAGTTCAGAATCATTAAGACTAAGTGAACAAGAAACATACCCTTTAAAGAAAACCTGTTTCAATAAAATTGCGAAAGGAGTGAGCCGAGAGAAAGAAAGAACCACTTGTGTGCAATCGACGGAACAAAAAAAAGGGCTTGTATACCCTAGCTCAAAATTGTCAAACAATTTACTTTCATCGTTGAATCCGAAACATACAACAGCGCACAACCAAAACTCCTCCGATCTAGCACATGAAGTCATTCGAAGTGCGCAAAAGATGTCCATCCAAAAAATTAAGATTGAAAACATCTTCAGTGATGAATTGGACGTCAACTTGAACCGCGCAAATATAATGCGTCTATTGAATGCAGTGCCAGTGCTATGAACCATAAGGTCTGAAGACATCCGCATTGTAGAATACTTATCAGAGGATCGAGTCGACTGTGTATTATTACACATTAATTCTCAAGCGGTACGTAATATTTTATTGACTGCGAAAGAAGAACTTATGTGCCTCGGGTTTGAGATTTTGGCCGATGTTACATCTGAAAGACAGGGCCCAGTTGCGGTAGCTGAGTCCAAGAGTGTGAAAGACTCTATACAACAACGACGAGAAGGATTGAGGAGACATCTAACCAGCAAACCATTGTTAAATTCAAAGAATGGGAATATTGCAACCGAGTCCAGGAAGCACTAGCATGTGGAAAAGGAAACCAACACCCCTCTGACCGTGATTTTGTGGAATACCAGAGGATTTAGTCATCTCTACAATGATTTTCCAGTAGATCTAACTGACAATTTCGCAATTTGCCTCCAGGAAACTTGGATGCAGTTGCCACCAGCAAAAGATGGCTATGTAACATTGCTAAATCCAGCAGGAAAAAACAACAAGGGATGTCCATTTTCCGGACTAATTACTATGATAAAGTCAGGAACAAATTGGGAGGTAATTGAAGAAATTAATCCCAAGAGATACGTCCAAGGAACATTACTTCAAAACTTGAACAATGAAAAATATAAAAAACACATTTTACTATTGTTGAATGTGTACTGGAACCCATTAAAAATCTCGGCTGGTGCATTCATATCTACTGTGACGAAAAAAATAGATAACTACCAAAGGACTTGCCTGGACATTGCAATTATCATATGTGGAGATATGAATATCTCCTGGTTCGACGAACAAAAGATGCTCATCGAGGGTAAATCGACAGAGGAATCTATTGGAAATGTAAGAAGATCACAATGGGGCAATGAAATGAAAGCCAGAGACTCTCTGATGGTAAATGGACATGTGAGGGGAGACATCCCACCAAATTTTACCTGGCAAAACATGGGCAATGAAAAGACAATAGATTACATTTGGACATCAAGAAATGTGTTTGTTACAATTAACAAATTACAAATTATACCTACTACAAACAGTGATCACTACGCATTAGTAATGTCATGGCCGCTAATGTGTAAAACGAAATCTAACATCAATTGTCAAGAACCAGAGACAAACCATGGGTGGAATCGATTAAGAATTAAGGAAAACCAAATTTTCAAAATGTCAAACGCGATTCAGGAATCAAACCGTGAAACTGCTGAGTAAATAGAGTACATACCTCTGCTTCCATGTTTGAAAATGGGCTTCTCCCAAATAAATCATTATATTGATAATGTTCACAAGCACAAATGGAGTTCCACCTTGAAAAATAAAAAAATAAAAAGCTTAGGAAAGATCTAAACAAATTGAAAAAACAACACAGAAAGAATGCCTCGATTGTATTGAAACAGAGGAAACAACATTATCGGAATTGGCTCAAATCATTTTCTCACCAGAGAGACCAAGAACTTGGGGAAGAAATGTTGGCACTGATTAAAAAAAAACAATTCAAGAGAAATTTGGAAAATCTTGAATAAAGGAACAGTAAATCAGGATGCCTTTTTAATAATTGGAATAGCTGAAAATGATTGGGAAACACACTTTCAGAAGGTGTTCACAGGAATGGAGAGTCCGCACTCATTAGAAAGTGAAATGCATGATACAGCTTGGGACATAATTGAAGACTTCTGTATGGCCATTAACAAGCTAAAACGTCAAGAGCGTCAGGCCCAGACGGCATCAGCAATACGATGCTAAAGGAACACAAACTTGCGTGGTCGACATTCATTGAAAAACTGTTTGTGGCAATAGCTGATAGAAAGAAGTTGCTGAGATCTTGGACAGATGCAATAATAGTACCAGTGTTTAAGAAGGGGAATCCGGACGATCCTGCCAACTATCGCCCGATTGCCCTTCTAGACACTATTGGTAAAGTGTTGGCGACATTCCTTCAAAAAAACTGTCTGTATGGGCCAAGGAGATAGGCTTACTTGATGATAGACAAACAGGATTCACAAAGGGCGTAGGAATAGAGAACAACTTAGCCCTGGTGAATCTGCTGAAGCTGGAAGCTCTACAGAAGAAGAACAACTTATTTATGGCCTTTATCGATGTGCAACAGGCATTTGACTCCATAAATCGAAATAAATTATGGGAGAAGTGAGAAAACAGAAAATGTCCAAACACGCTGCTGTTACCAATAAAGGCCTTGCATTCTAATACAACAATCAGTAAGGCTAAATGAAAGAGGAGAACTGTCTAAATCCATCTCTATGACAAGAGGGGTGAAACAGGGATGTCCTCTGGCCGCTGTCCTGTTTAAACTATGCATTGCTGACATCCCCTTGGCCTTAGCGAGTGTTAATTGCTTCCCTCCAAAAATTAACGATCATCATATAAGTTATGCGATCTACGCGGATGACTTGGTACTGTTCGACAAGACTCGGATAGTTTTACAACGGCTCCTGTCAAAACTTGAATCCTACATGACCGACAATGACTTGTCAATCAATGTGAAAAAAACAAAAATCATGAGGTTGGTCTCTAACTTGGCCGCCACAAATAAGAACTTTAAATGGCGTATCTACAACAAAGTGATCGAGGAAGTCTCAGAAATTCGCTATTTAGGAATACTAGTGAACACCTCGATACGAGAGTGGAGTTGGGTACAAGATTTATTCTATCGAACTGGAACGTTCGCCTTACAAGGAGCAAGAATCCACACGCTATATGGAAAATTCTCATTATCACAGCTCCGTATGTTTTATCTCCAAAAAGTCGTTCCTACAATAACTTTTGGGGCGGAAGCCGACTGGAATATTGACCAGAAGATCTGGTGCCAAATGGAAGGCATATTCTAGCGCCGAATTTTGAGATAACCTAAATATTTATGAATGATTATAATATGCCATGAGCTGGCCCTAGAAAGTCTTTATGGAACAGTACTATGGAAATCCATGCCTTTGTTACGAAAGATGGAAATATCGAATCCTGAACCAGCTTATAAAATACTAAGAACAAAGGCTTGCTCTTAAAATGATCAGAAAAAGTGAAGGCTATCATGCATAATGCAAATATTTCGATGGACACATTGATGAATCGTCCCCAAATTGCGAGAAGGAAGCTGAAAGAGTGGCTATGGATTCACAACCTGGTCAAGTATGAGAAGATGCCGACAGCTTTAGATTTAGGACCAACAAAGAATAAAGTTGACAACATGCCAAAATACTTATGCCAATTTCCTTCGAGATACCATCGAGACAATTTTCTCAGACTAAGAATGAATCTATATAAAACAAATCAAATGTTGGTGATGAGAAAATTGAAGATTGGCATAGATGAAGCTTCTCGGCATTGCCAATTACATCTGGAGTCCTTAAAACATCTGTTAATCGAATGTGTGGCAAAAAGTGAACTGAGATCCACCCATCTGAGTAAATTTCAGCCAGCAAATGTTATGATGGAGGATCTGTGGACTCGGATCCTGAGTGGAAGCTCAGTACACTTAACCTGTTCAGTGATACATTTCCTAGATAAAGCCATAAAGTGAAAGGACAAAGAGCTTAATCTAACATTGGAAATCGTAAACAGTGAAGGGATGAAATGAATTGTAATAAAAGTTTGAAAGAAACTAGATGTTACAAATAAAATAAAAAAATAAAGAAAAACAAGCCAGAGGAGCACCACATATCCACATGCATAAATGGATTAAAGATGCTCCTAAATTTGGTCAAGACAGTGATGCCACTGTGTTACAGTTTATGGAAAAATACGTCACTTGTGAAATTCCATCAGAAGCAACAAATAGTGATCTTCATGCACAAATTGTACAATTTCAAAGCTACAAATGTGGCAAATATTGTCGTCGCAAATACAAAAAAAAAGGGAAATACTACGCCAAATGCCGTTTTGGTTTCCCTAGACCAGTTACAGAAACAGGTGAAGTGAACCACTTCATGTCTTCAGTTAGACATAGTGTTAAAGGTAAATCACCTTGTAATACATATTACATAAATAGGACAGAAGAAGCAAAATATATCAATGATTACAATGCAATCATTGCCCTATTGTGGAATGCAAACATGGATGTGCAGTACATTGCAGACAATTCCACTGCAGTTGCACAATATGTTGCAGCCTACTTAACAAAAGCAGAAAAAACAGAGCTTCAAGACCTCTGGAATGACCTGTCATCAGACAAAACACTGTCTCAGAAATTGTAGAGCTTGGGCATAAAAATGCTCTCCCATAGAGAATGTGGCTGCTATGAAGCTGCAGATCGTTTAACCGGTTTTGCTTTGTATGGAAAATCTGAAAATATAGTATGGCTAAGTTGCTCCTGCTAAATCTAGAAATAGAGTTCTCAAATCATACGACAGCATAGAAACAATAGCCAAAAATGATCCGAACAGCCAAGACATTTTAAAAACAATTTACTAGACAAATACTACCCAAACAGAAGTACCACTTTGGAAACCATGTGTCTAAACCACATAGCCCAAAACTTACAAAAATAATATAAAACCGGATAAAACAAAAGTAGATACAGAGTGACAAATTGTGAAGGCAGCTTACTAAAACTTACCAAACCAAGTTTAATTAATCATGTCAAATTGTCATTAAACCCTCCTCAACATAAAGAACTATATTACATGTGCCTGCTGCAAGTTTTTAAACCATGGAGAAAAGAAGAAGAAATACTAGATAACTATGACTCCTATGAAGACGCTTTCAAAGCAAATGAAAGCACTATCACTGATGTAAACTTTACACAGTACAAAACAATGCTGCACAATGAACAGCAACACGAAGAACTCCAGGCTCAACTAGATAAGGACACTCCTGACAGTAGTCAACCTTCTGTAACAGGAAGCCAAGAACCACTGGGACAGCCACTAATAGCAAATGAGGCAGAATTAGCTATGACAGAAGTAGAAAACGCCATGCGTCAGTATGAAGATACAGAAGACTTAAGTACACTACAATCAAAACTAAACAATGAGCAGCGTAGCATTTTTCAAGAAGTAACAAAAGAAATTGTACATGGTGTACAACATGAAAATAAAGAATGTACCTGCCAAAATTACAAACCTATACTAGTATACGTCAGTGGTGAAGCTGGTTCAGGCAAAACATTCTTAATCAAAATCATCAGCAAGTTCCTTCAACAATTGACAAACAACAAACTGTCAGCTGTTGTAACTGCCCCCACAGGTTTAACTGCCTACAACATAGGTGGTATCACTTTACACTGATTACTACTCCTGCCAGTAGAACACTAAAACAATTTAGAATATTACAAACTTTCTACAGAAGCTGTAATGGAACTATGCAGAGTGTTAAAACAAATACAAATGCTACTAATAGATGAAGTGAGCATGGTCTCCAACCTAATGTTGGCTTTGATTCACCTCAGATTACAAGAAGTACTTAAAACAAACTATGAAGAGCTCTTTGGAGGAAAACACGTTATTGTTTTTGGAGATCTTCTTCAATTTGAACCAGTGAAAGGTGAACCAATTTTTAAAACCTTAGGACACAAACTCTGCCGGAAAACTGTTGGTAGCATAGGAAATGTGAACCTTTGCCAACATTTCCAATACAGAGAATTAACAGAAAACATGCAAAAGTCTGCAGACCTCACCTACGCCAACATTTTAAAAAGTATTAGAGTTGGTGTACTATCTCAAGAAGCACAAGCAATATTAAAAACCCAGCATATCCATGCACTTTATGGGCATAACTCATGTGCTACTGATGTTATGGAACAATTTTCACACAATAAAATCAATTGTATGTCCTTAATGCCAACTCTTGCAAGCTGTTCCAAATTCAATGAAACAATGTTGAAAAAAGAAATGCAACCAATAATTGAAATTTCCGCAACAGACAAACTGGACGTACATGGCATGACACTACCCATGTGTGAACAAGCCACAAAAGACTAAATAGCTGGTTTGGAAAAAATATTAAAATTATCCTTAAACTGTAGAGTAATGCTTAAACATAACCTTGACGTGGAGCAAGGAATAGTTAATGGAGCACTGGGTACAGTTGTTGGCTTTCAAACATACCCACGTGAAAATAACATTCAGTTTGTCAATATTCTCATTGACAAACTTTCAGAAATAAAAAGGATAGGCCGCTCAACAGCTCGATTCCTTCTCTTCAAAGACATGTATGTACGCAGAGAACAATTTTCTCTAACTCTAGCATAAGCAGTCACCATTCATAAATCACAAGGTCTTACTCTAGACAAAACATTGATAGATATTGGTAACACAGTCTTTAAAGAAGGCATGAGCTACATAGCACTATCACGCTTACGTACACTTGACGGTCTATTTCTAATCAACTTTGATGCAAATAAAGTAAACGCTGATATTCCTTGCATTTTAGAATACAATAGACTATGTTCTCTATACACCCCCATCTGAAAACATATCCTGTTCCACAAAAAAGAAAACATTGTAAAAGAAAAATAATTCAAACAGAAATGCAACAGGATCTCACTGCAAATCCTCCAAAGAGACAAAAAGAAACTAATACTTCATCAATTACCACAGCCAAAGAAGAACCTATTGCTCAAAGTAACTCAGGTACTTCTTCAAAGAAGCAACAAACACTCAGAAAAAATGACTTGGACACAGACCTATCTGGTCCATTCAAATTTTCAAATATAACTGGTGTAAGTTGCTACGCAAATGTAGCAATGAATATTCTATTTCAATTACCACCAATTGTCGAGAACATTTACTTACAAAGTACATACCAATTGTGTTTGCAAATGTTAGTACTTCATAGAAACGCAACAAACAACCCTGACAACACGTATAGTGTTCATGGAAGTGGACAAGAATTGGACTACTGTGCTGGAATGGTGAAATTCACTATAAACTCACAAGAAGAGCCACACACATTTCTAATGAATTTACTACAAGTACTGGAAAACAAAAACATACCTATAAATGAAATCTTCCAGATTTCATACATGTGGAAACATACATGCACGCTCTGCAACAATGTGACACAGGAACAAATCCCTAATGAGTGCTTTGTGTATATATCCATACCTAATTGTGAATCCGTTCCATTTCAGCAACTTGTACAAAATGCAAACCATGGTAGATTATGTACCACCTGCAATTCAGATAATCGCTTCACCATACTAATACAAACACATAATAAATACATAATACTAATGCTTCTATGTTACAATGCAGATGGTACAAAAAGCAACTGCAAACTGACTGGATTCACACATGGTCAAGTATCACTTGGTAAGAAAAGCTTCACAACAATAGGTATAATCTACCACGCAGGATCCACAACCATTGCAGGTCAATACACTGCATATATTAAAACGAAATGTGGATGGTTCAAATGTAATTATAGTACCATTACTCTAAAGCAAAGATTACCAGCAAATCTTACAAACACTTATTTAATATTCTTAAAAACAAAATGTAATAACTAATCTGTACTTAAACATGGACAAAACTTCAATTAAATAACTATAAACTGTTTCAATACACCAAAAGGTATCTAACTGCCCCAAGATTCTACAACAACCAAACAGATAAACGAATATCACTAAATTATAACAAGAAATAAACAAGTAAAAAATTCCAACAGGTATCTAACTGCCCCAATATTTTGCAACAACCAAACAAATAAATCAATACCACTAAATTATAACAAAATATAGACAGTTAGAATACGCCAACAAGAATCTAACTTCTCCAAAAATGTGCACCAAGCCAACAGATAGAACATTAGTCAAAAACAACAAGTGAACAGTAACAACAAACAAACACATACACTGTAGCATAAAAAAAGGTTTTTTATCTACCACACAGGAGGCAGAACTGATGCAGGTCACTACACTGCACATATTAAAAAGAAATGTGGATGGTTTGATTGCAATAATAGTACCATTATTCTAAAGCAGAGATTACCGGGAAATCTTACAAACACTTCTTTAATCTTCTTAAAACCAAAATTTTATAACTAATCTGTACTTAAACATTAACAAAACTTCAATTAAAAAAACTATAAACTGTTAGAATACGCCAACAGGTATCTAACTGCTCCAAGATTCAATAACAACCAACCAAACAGATGAATAAATACCACTAAATTATAACAAGAAAAAACAGTTAGAATACGCCAACAGGAATCTAACTGCCCCAAGATTTTGCAACAACCAAACAGATAAATCAATACCACTAAATTATAACAAAAAATAAACAATTAGAATACACCAACAGGTATCTGCCTGCTCCAAAAATATGTAACAAACCAAGAGATAGAACATTAGCCAGAAACAACAAGTGCACTCTGAAAACAAACAAACAAATAGACTGTAGCATAACAAAAAAAGTATTTTTTTTAATCCGACATGAATTTTTGTTTCACAGACCGAATGATTTGAAAAACAAACACAGAAACTGAGCAAATAGCACAGTACACTGGTTTGTAATCTACTAAATATGAGTGTCAAAATGAATAAACACTGTCTATTATTCAATGCTATAAGTCCTTACAAACTACCAATACTAACATGATCTTTTCTTTTATCACATAAATTGACAAAGAATATATGTACTGCAGTTACCAAACCAAACAGTAAGTATATTACAATAAGTACAACTCATAAATACTGCTCCATAACACAACAACGCAAACAAACAGTGCATATAACTTCAGTCTTGAATGCATGGCCCATGAGCCCAAGACTCTAGGACCTGGTCACAACCACCGCAGCATCTCACATCTCACACCCATGAATGCTTATAACTTTGGTACATATAACATTGGTCTTGCTTAGGCCCTGGCCACAACACCACAACATATCACACCCATGCTAGCTTATAACTTTGGTACTTATAACTCCTTCGGTACTTATAACTTTGGTTTTGAACTTTGATCTTGGGTGCATGACCTTCGGCCAAACACCCAACACTCTAGGCCTTGGCCACAACCACTGCAGCATATCACACCCATAGATCACTCCCATAGAATCAAACATTTCAACTATGCCATATGCACATTTTTTTATGTCTGCGGAACACCATGGTTGTTCTTAGAACAGCTTCAACTTGCCTGCAAACAGTACGGTCAGGTATATTATCCTTAAGATACCTCGATTTTTGTTTAATTGCAGATATCCCGGATACCGTGTATGTTCTTAGAACAGTTTCAACTTGCCTGCAAACAATACGGACAGGTATACTATCTTTAGGACACCTCCATTTTTGTTTTATTACATACATCCCAGACACTGTGTGTGTTCTTAGAATGCATTCAACTTGCCTGTGAACATTACGGACAGGTATAGTGTCCTTAGGACATCCCCATCTGGGTTGATTGCGGACATCAAGGACAGCGGCACAACAGCAGTGCCAACCACCTAAATAGATACAATATTTGAACCATCTCTTACTCCCCCACCCTCCCCAAACAGTCTTACAGGCCAACACACTTGCCAAAATTGCATTTCCCCAACATTTATCACAGCGCTGTCCGCGGACGTCTGGATACAAGATGGCAGGCATTTCCGAAAATCTGACGCACGCCACTCTCTTCACCATCCAATCGGTGGAGGAAACGCCACATGTCAGCTTGTAATATATATATATATATATATATATATATATATATATATATATATATATATATATATATATATATATATAAAAAATAAGGCTAGATATAATTAGCTGAATTTGGTTGCATTAACAATATCAACAATATGGACTATTGCAATGCAATGGAAAACACAACAATAGTTCATAAAAGTAAATAGGAGTTTCTAGCAGCTAGTTGAAATAATGGTGAGAGAGTGAACGAGGAACACCCGACTGGTTCAAGAGCAGGGATGTCATTTGGGGGTTGCCAGGGGTTGAATATGCGACCCCTGGGAGCCACAGTTGCAACACCTGGGGCCTCCCTTGCGACACCATTTTTTTAATGTTTTCCTTGTTTTTTATTTTTGCACAAAATAAATGGGTGTTCCTGATGTAGCGGGCCCTCCTGCTGTGCTGGTGGGCCCGTTACGCCAGGTCTGATGTCTCCCCGGCCCAGTCCACACCCACCCGAGTGACAGCTGGGCTGGGGAGGCCATCAATAGGAGTGGGAGCTGAGCATGTGAAGTGGCACATGTCACATGCCACGTTCAGCCCCAACCCCATCTCCCTCAGCTTCCTTGCAGCTCACATGCAGGAACCAGGAAGCTCTTGCAGCTTCCTGTTTCCTGTTTGTGAGCAGAAAGGAGGAGCTGAGGGGTCCTGGAAGGACAGACCGAAGCTGCAAGAAAAAGGTTAGCAGGATTCTTTGGGGGATTGTGATGTGTTTAGCATGTGTGAAGTGCATGTCAGATGCATGTATGTGAATGGTGGATGAATGAGAAGTGATGTGATGTAATGTGTGTTTTTGGGTGTTCTGGGTACGTGGGTGTGTGCCTGTGTAGAGAATGCAATGAGTGGATGAAAGAGAAGCCGCGAGTGACTGGGGGGTGAATTAGAAGTGATGTGATGTGTGTTTTTGAATGTTCTGGGTGGGTGGTTGTGTGCCTGTGTAGAGAATGCAATAAGTGGATGTAAGAGAATGTGTGTGTGAGTGACTGGTGGGTTAATGACTATTAAAGTGATGGTGTGTTATTAATGTTCTTGGTGGGTGGGTATTATGTGTGCCGGTGTAGAATATGCAATGAGTGGAGGTAAGAAAAGGTATATGATTGAGTGATTGGTTGGTGAATGAGTATGAATGTGATGGTGTGTTTCTGAATATACTGGGTGGGTGTGTGCCTGTGTAGAGAATGCAGTGAGCACATGTAAGAGAAGGTATGATTGAGTGACTGGTGGGTGAATGAGCATACATGTGGTAGTGTGTGTTTGAATGTTTTGGGTGGGGTTTAATGATACTATAGAAAAACATCTTAAAGCGAACATCTGTACGGTCTTATATGGGAATACTAGCATATGCTGGTGGTGCCAGCATGGAAATCTATGGGCACAGTCAGCATACGTATGCTCTTTTTCATACTGGCATATATTGCAGGGTCTGGCATGATAATACAGGGGGAAATGCCCTGTGCACTTTTGGGGACTTGCATCTATTGTACTTCTTTTGTGATTTACCCGGCACCCTACAAAACCAATCGTTGGCCATTTACCCACATTGTTGGCATTTTACCCAAATCTTCCCAGAAAGTATGCTGTGTAATGCACCATTTTAACCCATTATTGAAAACATTTACTCTGGGGAGGGAGAAGGATCATCCCCGGCCTCCCCAACACATTTTTGTTATTTCGGGCTCAATAGCTATGCTCAGTCGTAATCACATACTTGTGGCAAATATTTACACCCTCCCAAAAAAAAAAAAACTCAGCAGCCAACACTGGTGACTTTTATATTTGTGGACCAGGCACCACCCCCTTCTCTCTATGTTATGCTAAAGATTTAAGCTTTGATTGAAAAGCATATTTACTTCTTTCACTCGCAGTAGTGCATGCCACTGTATCTGCATAATCATCATGGACATTACACACACACGTGGTGGTCCGTACCGGCCTAGGGTGTGGCGTGCCCTGTACTTTGTTAAGGAGCTTGGGGGGGGACACAGCATGGCTCACAGGGGAGCTGCCAAATTCTGTGCTACACCATTGGGCAACACTGGGTCTGACAAAGGGGGTATTTTCAATTTTAAATAACTGTGTGGTGCTATGAATTTCTGTGTGCAGTAATGACATTACATTAAATGGGTTTTTTTTAAGTCCTTTGGCACCCAGTATTACGCTTATATCATAAAAACTAAGGCAAGCCTTTCCCAGGTATTATACTCTAGCAAAGATAGGTTCACTCCCCTCTGTGCAAGCAGACCAGTCTAATAGGTATATTCTATTGTAGTGGTAGCTGAATCATATGTACATTTATAACTAGGGGATTTTGTTGATACTAAATTCTGGTCAATGATTTAATTTCAGGCCTTGCTCATGCAACTTTTTTCTACAGGTTAAACCTCCCCAGGTCAGTGCTTTTTTGGCACAGCAACACCACAGATAGCACGTTCTTCTGTGTCGATTGATCTATAGATGTTTCATATGCTAGCTGTAGCCTACATTACAGATTGTGGTTATCCTGTTAGAAATACTGCATTATGCATATTTTACATATGGTCCCCATGTCGAATCTGGAAAATGGCATTCCCCAAATGGGTAATCGTGGACAAATCATGCCTCCCTCAGTGCCTCGGTTCTTATGTCTGGTTGAAATGAGAGCACCGAAACACAGTGCTAGATGCATCTAAAAAAATCTGAAGGCCATGTCATCAGAGGGTCAGGGTCATGCAATGTCACTTCCGCTACCCCAGGCTTTACCACTCCGGGCTTCTAGATACAACTTTAAAGGTGAAGGGGGTGCAGGCTCCAACTCATGTGTGCTACCTGTGGCGCAAAACACCACACCTGCAATTAGCAAGATATCACCTGGGTGCAACTCATGTCCTGGGCTACACTATTTTTTTCTCCATTTTGTTCGCCTAGGAGCAGTCAATATGCACCTGGTGTGACACCTCTTTTGTTCTGCCAGAGCTTCATGTGAAGCCTCACCCTGCACCCCACCACCTTGGTCGTGTTCTTTTCCTCTGAGAAAGTGGTATGCCTTCCCAAAGAGAGCACAGGTCAAGCAGAGTGGGCACACCCTCTTTTGTGAGTATAGCTCCCAACCTCAGACAGTGACATAAAGCCCTGGTATCTGCAGCTGTCACAGGGAACCAGTTGAGAATCAAATAAGATCAGTTGGTTTTGCACAATTATTATCCCCCATAGGACACTATATCTCATCATATATATAGCTTTACATTTATATTTAGCCAACTGCCTCCAGGCTCGGGGAATACAGTTATAGAGAAGTAATATTCTAGGGGCCCACTGTTAAAGGCAAACCATGACTGCTGGAATTATGTAGATTCCAGCTAGCTATTATCATACATATACCGGTGGCTCTGTGGTTGTCATGTTGGCAAACTACATGATAGCTGCTGGTTCACCAGTGGAGATAGCCCTGTCAGAAGAGCACATGTGCACTAACATTTTTCATAAACAACATTACATGGCCTGCGGTAGCGGCAGTGGAGTTATGGTTAAGTTGCTCATCTCACAGGAGGAGCACTTTTTGGTTGGTTTATAACTTCTCTCCCTCTGGACGAATCCTCACCAATTTGTAGCAAAATAAGTATATGGCCCGCTCCGAATTTCTTTGCAAAGTTTGGTGAGGTTCGGTCAAGGGAGAGAAAAGTTATAGTGGGGGTCCCATAATTTATTTTTTTCCCATAGACTGAAAGGAGAAGACTTTGCTCACGCTTACAGCCGAAACTGCTGGACAGATTTTCACCAAATTTGTGGTAGAACTGGCAGCTTGGTCTTGAAAGCGTGCTTTTGTAAATTTGGTGGAAATCTGTCCATTTGTTTTCTTTTAGACGACCAAAAAGTAGGTCCAAAAAAATGTGTGATATCTGTGTCCGGTCCACGGATGCACTTCCCTGTTCACTTCATGGACAGGACACCAATTGGCCAGTGGGCCTATGTCATGTCCACGGACAGACAACATGTTCGCTGATTCGAAGCGTGAGGTGCGTCGCATTTTCCTGATGCGCCCGCCATCTTGGATCTGCAGACATCCACGGACAGCGCCGCGTGGAACAGAGGAGAAATCTATTTTTGGGGAGTGTGTTGGTGTGGAAGAGTGGCTGGAGAGGGCAGGGGAGTGAGAGATGGGTCAAATGCTGTATTTGTTTAGGTGGAAGAAGGCAGTGATGTGAATGCGGTGTCCGCGGTCACTGCGGCTGTTCGCGGACATACCAAACACTGACTGGGTATTTTATTATGCGCAAATGTTTTGGTTATGGGTAGTTAGTTGAGTATTGGGTGGATAGGGCATGCATTGAAGAGTTTGTGCATTGGCTGCAAGTACTATCTTAGTATGTCGAGTGAAGTGGATAGGGTTTGAGGTGGTTGTGTTATGTTTTTGGGCTGTGGTCAGTTGGCAGGTGTTTGCTTGCATGGGTGTGTTATGTTGTGGTGGTTGTGGCCAGGGCCTAGAGTATTGGGTGAATGGCCAAAGGCTCTAGGCCAGGCCTTTGGCCATGCACCCAAGGCTCTAGGCCCTGGTCACAACCACTGCAGCATAACACACCCATGCAAGCAAACATGGTGACTGTGGCATGTGGGCAGCATAGGGGGTATGTTTTCAAAAGTGTGTGTACTGTTTGCCAGTAGTGTAATAGTATTTATAGAACAGTGGACATGGTGTGTGGTAGTTGGTTTGTTGGATTGTGTTCAGAATATTGGTACCTAAGACTGTAGGCATTTTGGGTTGTAGTTAGTGGTCAGGTGTTCCCTTGCATGGGTGTGTAATGTTGCAGTGGTTGTGACTCCAATCATTGTATACTTACTGTTTGCTTTGTTGCGGCTGTATGCAGTATTTTGTCCACGCCATGCACCCAAGACTGTAGGCACTGGTCGCAACCACCTCAGCATAAGACACCCATGCAAGCAAACATTTTGGGTTGTGGTGAGTAGTCAGGTGTTTGTTTTCATGGGTGTGTTATGTTGCAGTGTTTGTGACTCTCATTGTATACTTACTTCTTGCTTTGTTGAGTTTGTATGCAGTTTTTTTCACGGTATGGGAAATTGGAGCAGACATTGTTGTTTCATTCTCTGTGATAAAAGAAAAGATCACATGTTAGTTGAGGTAGTTTGTAATGAGTTATTGCATTGCATAGTAGACATTTCTGTACTTTGTCGACCCTTAGTTAGTACCTTACAAGCACTATGCTTCAAACCAGTGTAATGTGCAATTTGAGCAAATTCCTGTGTTTGTACGTAAAATCATTGTGTCTGTGGGAAAAAAATCGATGCAGGATTAAAAAAACTTTCTACGTTATGGTACAATATTTTTTGGTGGTTGATTTCAGTAGGAGGAATTGAATAGGTGTAAAGTGGTGGCACTATTGTTGCAATTAGATATCAGCGTATGCCGTATTCTAATTGTTTATTTCTTGTTGCATTTTAGCAGTATTCATTTATCTGTTTGGTTGTTGCAGTATGTTCGCCAGTTAGATACCTGTTGGCGTATTCAAACTGTTTATTTCTTGTTGCATTTTAGCAGTATTCATTTATCTGTTTGGTAGTTGCAGAATTTTGGGGCAGTTAGATACCAGTTGGTGTATTCTAACTGTTGATAGTTTTAAAGTTGTTGAAGGTATTTTTATACGTAATAAGTGTTGTAGGATTTCCTTAGAAAATGTATATTGCAGTTGTCTGGTTATAGGTAGACACCAGTTGGCGTATTCTAACTGTTTATAAATTTTCACTGTTAGATAGCTGTTTTCTTATTCTATTAGTTTATGGATTTAAAGGTTATTGAGGAAATTGTGTAGATGTTTATAGTCAGATTAGTGAATACATTTTGGTTTTAAGAATATTAAGTAAGCATTTACAAGATTTGCTGGTAATCTTTGTTTTAGAGTAATGGAAGTGTCATTAAATTCAAACCATCCGCATTTCTTTTTTATGTATACAGTGTAGTGACCTGCATTGGTTGTGGCTCCTATGTGGTAGATTATGCCTACTGTTGTGAAGGTTCTCTTACCAAGTGATACTTGTCAATGTGTGAATCCAGTCAGCTTGCAGTTGTTTTTGGTACCATCTGCATTGTTATGCAAAAGCATTACTATTATGTACTCACTTTGTGACTGTATTTGTAAGGTGGAACGATTATCAGAATAGCAAGTAGTACATAATCTGCCATGGTTTGCATTTTGTACAATTTGCTGAAATGTAATGGATTCACAGTTAGGTATGGATGCATACACGAAGCGTTCATTAGGGATTTGTTCCTGTGCCACATGGTTGCAGAGAGCACATGTATATTTCCATATGGATGAAATCTGGAAGATTTCCTTTATAGGTATGTTTTTGTTTTCCAGTATTTGTAGGAAGTACATTAGGCATTTGTGTGGATCGTCTTGTGTGTTTATAGTGAATCTGATCATTCCAAAACAGTAGTCTAATTCCTGCCTTATTCCAGAAACACTGTAAGTGTTGTCAGGATTGTTGGTTGCATTTCTGTGAAGGTCTAATATTTGCAAACATAATTGGTCTGTCCCGTTTAAGTAAATGTTTTCAATACTTGGTGGCAATTGCACTAGAATATTGATTGCTACATTTGCATAGAAATTTACACCAGTTGTATTTGAAAATTTGAATGGACCAGACAGTTCTGTGTCTAAGGGCCTCATTACGACCCGGGCGGTAAGGGATTTCCGGTACCGGTAAGGGCACCGGTCATCCCTTACCGCCCTATTCCGAGGTCCCTTTGCGGGTCCTCCCTTAATGCCTGGTTTTACCAGGTGTTAAGGACAGGACCCGCAAAGGCACTTTGGAGCTAATAACGGTACCACAATTAGCGGTACCATTATTAGCGCCTTCCCCATTCCCATTGAGCCCTATGGGGGCTCAAATAGGAATGGGGAAGGGCCCTAGTGAATGGGGAATTACTGCCCCCGCCAACCTTGGAATGGGGCGGTAATAGCTCTATTCACCAGGGCGGAGTCAGTATGGGTTTGGAGGCAGCCATGGCGCTAATAGCGCCATGGTTACCTCCAAACTTGTTGTGATCCCCTAAGTCATTTGTTGGAAGTGTGCGTTATTTCTTTGAAGAGGTAGTTGGTTTCTTTTGTGCATTAGATCCTTCTTTGGTTGTGGTCATTGATGAAGTATTAGCTTCTTTTAACTTCTTTGGAGGTATGGTTGTGAGATCCTGTATAATTTGAGTCTGAACTAGTTTTCTTTTACAAACATTTGCTTTTTGAGGAACAGTATAGGTTTTGAGATGGGGTGCATAGGGTGCACGTAGTCTATTGTATTCTAGAATGCAAGGAATATCAGCGTTTACTTTACTTGCATCACCGTTGACAAGTGTACGTAGGCATGATAGTGCTACATAGCTCATGTCTTCTTTAAACACTGTGCTGCCAATACCTATCAATGCTTGATCTAGGGTAAGACCTTGTGATTTATGAATGGTGACTGCGTATGCTGGAGATAGAGAAAATTGTTCTCTGCATACATACATATCTTTGAAAAGTAGGAATCGGGCTGTTGAGCGTCCTATCCTTTTAACCTCTGACAGTTTGTCAAAGTGAATATTGACAAACTTATTGTTGTTATCACGTGGGTATGTTTGAAATACAACAACTGTACCAAGAGCTCCATTAACTAGTCCTTGCTCCAGGTCAAGGTTGTGTTTGAGCATTACTCTACAGTTTAAAGATAATTTTAATATTTTCTCTAAACCAGCTGTGTTAGAGACTGAGTTTTCTAAGGTATTTAGTCATGTGTGCGTTGTTCACACATGGGTAGTGTCATACCGTGCATGTCCAGTTTGTCTGTGGAGCAAATGTGAACTATTGGTTGCATTTCTTTTTTTCAACATTGTTTCATTGAATTGTGCACAGCTTGCAAGAGTTGGCATCAAGGACATACAGTTTAAATGTTTGTGTGCTAATTGTTCCATGACATCAGTAGCACATGAGTTATGGCCGTATAGGTAATGGATGTGTCTGGTATTCAAGATACTCTGTGCTTCCTTAGATAGTACACCAATCTGAATACTTTTCAAAATGTTGGCATAGGTGAGGTCTTCAGACTGACGCATGTTTTCAATTAAATCTTTGTATTGGAAATGTTGCCAAATATTGACATTTCCTATGCTTCCAAGAGTTTTATGGCATAGTTTGTGCCCTAAGATTTCAAAAAGAGGTTCACCTTTAACTCGTGTTAATTGAAGAAGATCTCAGACAACAATAATGTGTTTTCCTCCAAAGAGCTCTTCATAGTCTGTTTTGAGGACCTCTTGTAATCTGAGGTGAATCAAAGCCAACATTAGTTTGGAGACCACACTCGCCTCATCTATTAGCAGCTTTTTCATCAGTTTCAAAACACTCTGTAGTTCCATTGCAGCTTCTGGAGAAAGTTTGTAGTAGTCTAATTTGTTTTGGCGTTCTACTGGAAGGAGTAGTAATCGGTGTAGAGTGACACTGCCTATGTTGTAGGCAGCTAAACCTGTGTTTCTACTGCAAGGAGAAGTAATCGGTGTAGAGTGACACTGCCTATGTTGTAGGCAGCTAAACCTGTGGGGGCATTTACAACAGCTGACAGTTTCTTGTTTGTCAATTGTTGGAGGAACTTGCTGCTGATTTTGATTAAGAATGTTTTCCCTGAAACAGGTTGACCAGTCACATATAGCGGTATAGGTTCACAGTCTTGGCAGGTACAAGTTTTAGATTTGTGCTGCATGCCATGTTCAATTTGTTTCGTTTTTTCTAGGAAAATGCTACATTGTTCATTGTTCAATTGTGCTTGGGTATAGCAAAGTCTTCTGTAGACCCTTCATACTGGTACATGGTGTTTTCTACTTCAGTCATGGCTAATTCAGCCTCATTTGCTATGAGTGGCTGTCCAAGTGGTTTTTGGCTTCCTGTTAGAGAAGGTTGACTGCTGTCAGGAGTGTCTATATTTAGTTGTGCCTGGAGTTATTCTTGTTGCTGTTCATTGTCTACCATTGTTTTGTACTGCATAAAGTTTATGCCTGTTATAGTGCTTTCATTCGCTTTGAAAGCATCTTCATGAGAGACATGGGTATCTAATAATTCTTCTTCTTTTTTCCATGGTTTAAAATGTTGTAGTAAGGACATGTAATACAGTTCTTTATGTGGAGGTGTTTTTAATGACAGTGACATATGATTAATTACGCTTTGTTTAGTATTTTGCACTAGGATGCCTTCACAATTTTCGACTCTGTATCTATCTTTCTTCTCATCTGGTTTAATATTATTTTTGTATGTGAAGTTTGGGGCTATGTGGTATAGACACATGGTTTCCTAAGTGGTACTCCTGTTTGGGCAGTATGTGTCTAGTAAATTGTTTTTCAAAATGTCTTGGCTGTTGGGATCATTTTTGCTATTGTTTCTATGTCTTCATATGATTTGAGAACTCTTTTTTCTGAATTTTGCAGGACCAAGGCTTAGCCATACTATGTTTTCAGATTTTCCATGCAAGGCAGTACCGGTTAAACAGTCTGCGGCTTTGTAGCAACCACATTCTATTGGAGAGCAGTTTATTGCCTAAGCTGTACAATTTCTGGGACAGTGTTTTGTCAGATGATATGTTGTCCCAGAGGTATTTGAGCTCTGTTTTTTCTGCTTTGGTTAAGTAGGTTGTGACATATCGTGCAACTGCAGTGGAATTGTCTGAAATGTATTGCATATCTATATTTGCATTCCATAGGAGGGCAATGATTGCATTGTAATCATTGATGTACTTTGATCCTCTGTTCTTTGTATGCAGTATGTCTTCTTAGGTGATTTTCCTTTGACACTATGTCTAACTGACGACATTAAGGGGCTGATTCATGGAATTTGTGTGCCGAAAAACGGGGATTTGTGCACCATATTGCCCGCAAATCCCCATTTGTTAAACAGTTTTTCGGCGCACAAATTCTATGAATCAGCCCCTAAATTGTTCACTTGACTTGTTGTTGAAACTGGTCTAGGGAAACCAAAGTGGCATTCGGTGTAGTATTTCCCTTTGTTTTTATAATTGCCCTGACAATACTTCCCACACTTGTGTCTTTGAAATTGTAAAATTTGTGCATGTAGGTCACTATGTGTAATTTGTGAAGGGATTTCACAAGTGACATATTTCTGAATGAACTGAAAAACAGTGGCATCACTGTCCTGACCAAATTTAGGAGCATCTTTAATCCACAAAAGCATGTAGATGTGTGGTGCTCCTCTGGCTTGGTATTCTTCTCTCCAAAAGAAGTGTTACACTTCTCCGAGAGGATGCACTGTTTTTATTACAAATTAAGTGTAGCATGGCAATAAAGCAATGATGGAAATATCTTGATACATTTACAGGATCTAGAGAGCAGAGTTCACCTGGTATTTTTATATCTACATTTGTTTTGTTTTTGTTTGCTATGCGTAGGAAATCATGCAAATCTTCCCATGCATATTCTGCACAACTTAATGTCACAAACCTTGTGGGTGGGCAAATGTTTCTTATCATAAACTGTACTTCTGCATGTCATTGGAACCAGTATTCTTTAGTACCGCACATATTTGCTAAAATATTTGTAATGATTGACTTTAAAACTTCATCTTTCTCTTACACTTTTTGTAGTAATTGCGTTGCAGACATATTTTGAAAATTGGTACCTGCTTTCAATGTGTGTGCAACTCCAAAGCATAGAGTTGCTAGTTCACTTTTAAAGAGAAGGTGGAATATGTATTCCACGTTTTGTCTGAATATGTGGTCTTCAGAAGACATTCGTAAAGAGCGGTATTCTCATGCTGTTTGTGTGGGTCTTTCATCGTACCTTCCTCTTTTCCAGTAGGAAAGAGTAGAGGAAAGGCTTGTGCTTCTACACTTTTTTCCCATATGCTGATCGGAGATCCTTTGGATTGCCGCATTTGGTAAGTTTCCAGTGCATCATTTATGGTGTCTTTAGAGTGAAATGGGTGAATTGTACAATGGTCTAATATATTGGATTCTGTCATAGGATCTAGAAGTTTAAATTGGCCAGTTCCTGATGATTCTTGATTTATTTCGGTGGTTTCCCTCAGGTTTTCTTCAATGTCTATTTCTTTGTAGTATTCATTGTTGTCTTTTAGATATTGCAGGGCTTCTCTAACTGTATACAAGTGCATCACAGAGGGTGTTGGAGGTGACTGCAGCCCTAGGCTGCGATGCGGCTTGACGTTTCAAGGATGATCTAGGGACTTTTCTAGGACCATAGTTGGTCCTTTACTCTAACTCTTCCACTTCTCCCTTCTGCATGACGAGTGCCGGAGCCGCTGAATCTGGACGCTGTTAGCTGCTCCAATGCTGGGCACTGCCCCTGCCCCCTTTTCTGCCTTTTGTTACCCAGGCACGGGAAATGGGTGCACTCATTGTGTTAGGGGCGGCTATTGGGGGAAGTTTCGTGAGGAGCCGGCCCGCGTCCATACTACTCAAGCTGCACATCTCTATTAAAATATTATTTAGCCATAAGGTACGACTTAATACTGTTAGCCCCCGGTCCATTTCCACATTGTTTATATGGAGGAAATAATGAAGTCCGGCTCTCCAACATGTTTACCTGGCCATCCGGTTGTATAGAAATCTACAACCGAAGGCAGGGGAGACTCTTTTTGGTCTGACCAGGGCTCCCCAGAAGTCTCTCCTCTGTGCAGCAGGGACCGCATATCCGAGGTCCTGGCTTTAAGTAAACAGAGGAGACAGAGAGTGTATGGACCCACCTCTCATATTGACAAGCTGCTTAATGCTCAAAACTCCACCACAAGGAATCTCAATTTGGACCTGGTTGGTGTGCCCCCATTTGTGAAATCACAATACCATCCACCCCAGAGCGGCTAGTCGGAAAGGATTTGATACACCCTGCGGGGCAGCCTTCTCACCAGCAGTGACCACACTCATAGGAGGGATAAAGAAGTATTCTATGAGGTACTCTGACACCATAACATCTTTACCCTTAACTCCTACAATGGGTCATGAGAGCCTATCTACTCAAACAGACGATACCACCATTACTCAGTTCTCATACTTAAAAGAAAGTATCTTGACAGAACTCCAGAAGTGTCACAACTTACAGAATCTCTGTGCTATTGTGGCTACTCTTAATGAGTTTGTAGCAGTTGTATGCCCGAATAAAGACAGTATGGCAACACAAACTGACATACAATTCCCCCCAGTTGAGCGGAAACAGATAAAAAAAATCAGATATGGAGGCCAAACTAACATACCAGCAGTGCGTTATGAGCAAGCCACACATACAGACCCTAGCAAAGTTTTCCTGCAAGCATCAGCCAGGACACCGACGAGTAACAAGAAACAGACTAAGTTCTGATCATAAGGTGCCATGTGAGGATAAATCCATGGTATTACCAACACCGGATCACATCCAAGATAAAAACGGTGATTCACAAGCCCCTGAAAACAATCCTGTGTTTAAGCAAGCGTTCAAGAGGAATGTGCGATCAAATAAACTGCGCATGCCATGTACCAAGGAGCCCAGCACACATGTGTTTATCATGGACCATCGCAATTTTGTTATTGCCAACATTCCGAAAGTCACTGCAAAAGAGCCAAGCGATACCTTAAGAAACAAAGTTGTAGCATGGCTGCGCCAACGCACAGGACCAGGCTCTGTCAGATTGTCGGATCTAAAGGTCATTCATCACATCAATTTGAGCGACTGGTTTTCCCTGCCGAACACAGACTGTGTCATTGTAGGGTGTAGGTTTAGCTCAATCCCCCACTATCTTAGCCTGTTCAATTACTTCCCGAGAGGGGACACTAACTGGACTTTTCTTCGTTAAGTGTTTTGTAATGTTCCACCTTCAAGCCATATGATAGTTTCTATCTTGTTTATGAATATCCCAGGGGCTTGTCTCCTATTTTTGTAGAGGGTCTATATTGGTTTTTAGGTTGTACTTTTATCATGCTTTATGTTTTTTCTTACTTGTGGTTTGTATTATTGTTTGTCATGTTACGCGCCATCATGCCTATGGGTTCATTGTGCGCTATATAAATGAATTAAAGTAAAGTATGTAAGTCCACTAGTTACTGCCAAATTGTTTCGTCTTTTGTGGGTACATACTAGCAATTTGCTAGGATAATCAAAGATTGATCTATTGGATGTTGCACTTCCAGAGTGTGTACATTTTCTTTGAGATTTAATGGCAAATAAACTACTTTGCCACAAATGCCTTTTAGTAATTCAGAGTGAGGCCGTTTTGCTGTTTTTGGTTGAAGGCATATTATTGCTTGAAATGGGTGTACTGTTTGAATAATAATGCTCTCACTCAAGTTTAGTTGTTGCAGTGGTTTTGGTAGTGGCAATAATTCCAAGTTATTAGTGATAGCACGTCAAGGTATTTGGTTGTTGTCAAGTTTTGCAGTGCAGTATCTGCAAAGTATGGAGGAGTTAGTAATTTCGTAGTTGTTTTCTGTTATAAAATAGAGAGCCAGTTGGAACCATTTGTAATCTTCATTGTCTTTTATTTTGTACATTATGTCTACAGTTTTATGCTATTTTTATAAAAAGTCCTGCGGCAACACACACATGGTTTGGTGCTTCAGCAGATGTGCTTTTAAACTTTAGTAATTCTTTTTTGTATGTGTGTAGTAGAAGGTTGCCATCTGTGAGGTTGTTGCTAGTCTGTAAGTGGCTTTCACTTCCAAAGTATTTTCTTTGGATGTACTCTATTTCTTTGAGTAGTTCTTTGGCTGTACCATGTAGAAGACTGTTATTTAAATTGGCCAGTGCTAAAGCAGGACTTTTGGCATAGTACAGTTTATGAATGAGATGTCTTACAGTTGAATGGTGTGTTCCTATCATTTTGATATGGTGGAAGGTGCTTTTGCAAATAGGTCAAGAAATGCAGGCTAATGAATGTCCTTGTAGTCCTGTGTATTTTCGCACTGGACAGGAGTCCATAGTTTGTAATAGTTTTATTTTCAATTTGTTTTAGCCTTTCACATATTGATTGAGGAACTGGCGTAAAGATGTGAAAGATTGTTTGCCTATGCTACACATTGATGTTCACGGCCATTTGTAGACTGGACGTATTGGTTCAGTGGAATGGAGAGTTGATGCTAAGTTTGCTGGAGATATTTGTGTGAGCAGCATTTCTTGTTGCATGATGGTATTATTAACCTTTACATACCCTCGTCCACTGCTATGTATCGCAATTGGGTTTGTTCGCTTTTGTTTGTATGCTTCTTCATTGAAATATGGTTCTGTGCTTGTGGTGTGACTCCACTCACCTGCACAGAAGTTTGAAAAGCTATCTTTGTTGACATTCCGTTTGTTGAGAAGTCTGTGTCGTAGTTTAGTAGTTAGTTTTGTTAGTGGTTTCATTCTGTTTAAAAGTAATTACACTGTCTGTGAGAGCTTCCAGGATTAGTTTTCTGTGGTAGGTTTTAAGGGTTCAGCATGATTTCTCTCCTGTTTTTATAAGGTTCTGAAGGACTCTGTGGCAGAAAATTTTTTGGAAAATAATTTTTTTTATATGCTTACTTGTGGCTTCATCAAGATTTATAGGAGCAGCGTTAGCACTAGTGGTAGCTGCAGTCTTTTTAACAACTGTCAGTGTAGCTTTACATTTTTTACATTTACATTTTGAAAGAGGATTCAACGTTTCTTTACTGCAAGCTGCTTTAGTTTAGCTTAGTGACTGCTTTAGCTGTTTTGTTTGAATTTTTTGTATACATTTGGCTATAGGCGGATGCCTATTTTGTACACTTGTATTTATTTCTGCTTTGCTTTCTACAGAGTTATTTTTTGGTAGGCATTTTTTGATGTCTGTTGGAGAAAAAGTCTAGGTTGGGATGTTGTGCAATGTATGTGTGCAGTGTGCATGAGTGTCTGAGTATTATGGTAGGCATTTATGTAGAGGTGTGTGATTGTTGAGTGGGCCGTTACTTGAGGTTGGGAAGGCTAATCTCGTATGTGTGTGTTACCATACTGGTGTTGAGATAAAAATACAAAGTGTTCACCTGTTGAGGTGCAATCAGTAATGCTGAATTTAATGCTGTATGGTTGATACAATTGTTTGTTCTACAATACTAGAATACTACAGTGTTTCAGTAACAGTTAGAACATTATGACAGTATTGCACTTTGTTGGATGCAAAGAGTAGATTTCTTTTTGGTTATGTCTTGTACTTCAGACTCTGCTGGTTTACATGAGTGTGGTCTTCACTGCAATTGTGAAAGAAGGAAGTTAGTACATATGTGTGTTAATGTCACAGTAATTTCACTTCAAGAATAGATTAGTTACATTTGCAAAATAAATTGTTGGTAGGAAGAGGTACTGTATGTGTTAAATTGCATGGCTTTGTATATGAATGGGGATGGTGGAGCATCAGCTTCATGGCTAAGGGGGTTAGAGGAGATTTTATAGGTGTGTCCTATGACGTGCACTTTTGGAAGTATTTGTTGCTGTTGCACTGTTTAGTGTGGAAATAGATTAGTGCAAGTTGTAGTAGTGTGAGAAACAAAGCTTGGAAAAAAGAACAGATTGAAAGGGAGAATGTTTTGTGTGTGTAATTACATTATTTATTTCTGTGCATAGATTTTCCCTACATGAGTGCTAGAAACCTTTGAAAGTGGTCATTCCCATAAATATAATAAAAAAACATAGAATGGATCGACACCAATAGACACACCCCGCTAGGGAATGAGACCAGGAGAATTTGCGGATAAAGAAAAAATGGGGCACGCAGAGGACTCTGCTACCCCGAGCGCGCTCTGGCAACATTATAGGTAAGATACATTATAAATCCAAAACACATCATCTATGACGTGTTCTATAAAGAATACACAAACGTTTTCCATTGAAGTAGTTAACATAAGACATTATACAATGTATAAGAGTGCCGGTTCTGGTTGTCTGGAGCCAAAGTTGTTACTTCTTGAGGTGTGTGGGTTAGCTGGTCTCATCAGGCAGGGCAGATAGTTCACGTTGGCTCCACACAGCTATAATTCCTGGCTAAGCTAGACATCACAGTAATCGTAGGCATGCACAATTTAATATGGCACATGATGTTCAACATAACACATTAGCAGCGATAAAATGTAAAGCAAGGTGTGCATTCTTCACGCAGACTAGAGTAGGGCAGTTGTGTGGTGTTCTGGGTGCCTTATCTCGCGTGTGATTCTGGGGCACATTTATCAGGTGGTTCAGGGATCAAACAAGGGTGTCAGGGTTTGTTAGTACATGGAGAATATATGTTTGCTCTGGATCAGTTATATGGGGGGTCAATTAAGGGTGGCTCATGGTCAGGGTCTCATCACTGCTACATCAAAGAGGTGAGGGGCTTGAGGTTCATTCAGACAGTATTTCTTAATGGTGGGGGCTATTTGAGCATCGGCAGTTTTTTGGAGACAAATGGTTTCCAAGGGCCAGGATCCGGCCCGGTCACACAGGGCAATGATCTCAGAGGAAAAAGAAAGATACAGTGTCAGCTTGCAACAGTTTGCGCCCAAGCTTCCGTGAGAGCATGACAGAGACAGCGCTGACAGTGGGAAGGTGGTTGGGCTGTCAGGGCAGGCTGTGCGTGGAGCTGTACAGGGGAGAGATGCAGGTTTCCTCTGCGAGTTTCATGTGAGGCCTAGCAAAAAATGTAGTTGTTGTAAACATAAAATGGAGTCCTGGGGTCCATTTGTTAGGTGTCATTCAATGGCTACCTCCATCCCGTCATCAGGGTTTGGCCATGGGTGTACTGCCAACAATTAAATCAGCATAACATATGCTTAGCCTGGAATGTAGGGGGGCTCAAATCGGCTCCTTCCTCCCATACATTCCCCCCTTTCATTACTAAAGAAGCAAAGATGCTAAGGCTTTAAACATTTTCGTTCTTCTGCCTCAGCCACTGCCTCATCCCAAGCCAGGTTTCCCCTTATTGGCATCCAAGCCCTGCACACCGATCTGAGGCTCTCACCTCTCCGGGCGTATTCATCCATGGTGCAGGTCATGTAAATGCACCCACCATCCCCATAGAGATCCACCCACACCTACTAGTACCATTCTAATTCATAGGGCTCTTTTATTGTGGTGTGGTAAAGGTCATCTACCCTGTATCCCGTGTTATATACTGCAGTCATTTGATATTTGGGTTCTGGGCTCTCCCCAGTTTGGACCTGGTCGTCTCGTGTGACCCCAAGCACCTTTGCTGTGTTGCCCATTGTCAGCAAAATGGATTTTGCACAGCACCTAGTCCCACCTGGCACACACAACAAACCAGTAGAAAAAAGACGATGGCCCTCATTAGGACCCTGGCGGAAAGGGTTTTACGCCGGCGTAAAGCATGGCGTACCTTTCCGCCAGACTACGAGTTCCCGTAGCGCCATGGTGATTTTTTCGCCTGCTTTTCGCAGGCGGAAAAATCCATGGCGCTACGGGACTTGTTGTAATTTACGGTGGCGTAATTAACGCCTTCCCCACTCCCATTATACCTATGGGGCAAAAATGGGAATGGGGAAGGGTAAATGGGGATTGGGGACTTACCGCCCCGCACACCTCGGAATGGGGCGGTAAGTCCGCCAACCCCCATGGCGGAGTTGGCAGCTTTGCGCCATGGACCATGGTGCAAATTGCACCATGGTCCTCCGCCAGGGTCGTAATGAGGGCCGATGACTGATATCAGCATTTTCATGGCTATCCCTAGTCATGGTAGGACCCACTCAAACAGGTTGTCGCACCAGGTGCTTTGTTGTATGCCGCCCTCCTCTGTCATACTTTCACTGAGATTGTGTACTGCTGCTATCACATGTGACAGGGTCCCATTGTCTGCATTGCTGTCAATAGGTCCAGCACATACCTGTTCTGCATGGTCATCAGTTGCAGCGCCCTAAGTTCTACCTTGATGACGTTGAATCCTTCTTCAGTGTCATTGGCCAACTGGATCAGCTCCCACCAGACAATCGGTAGCCACTTTGCATTTGCTCGGGCCTGAATGCATGGTATGAGTGATGCGAAAAATGTTTCTGATGTTTTTATGACACTCTGTCCTGCAACTGCTCCTCTGCCAATACAAGTACGTTGGGGGTTCTTCAGTTGTAGACCAGGGTGCCTGGGAAATCTCAGTGGGCACCCTCTCCTCTTGGACATGGCTTTCAGGAGTTATCATTAAGGCCGAGTGCATCATAGCCACGGCGCAAGTTTCTCTCCATGATTGCAGGAGGTGTAAGTATGCCTGTTTGCTGCACATCCAGTATGTGTCCATTAGCGCTGCCTTTCCTTTCTTCATATCAGGCAGTATGAGTGTCTTATTGCAGTGTTTATTTGTGCATAAGGGCATCTTCCCTTCTCCATGGGAAGAAAGTTCGTATGGTATTTCACGTTGCATCTTGATTGGTTTTTCGAGAGCTGTTACCCACGTTAGCTTGGGAATGTGCTGGGACCAGATCGGGGTGCACGTTTTCTCGATCCACTGAAACTTCTCTTCCGACAGTCCTCGCAATGCTTCTGCTCTGCACATCACTTGCTCCTCTTGCCACATTTTGTCCATGAACAGTGTCCCCTTGATAAAACAGAATGGCTCCTTGACTCAGATCACACCTCGTGGCTTGCTGTGCCAGGTTTTTCATTCTTCAGCAGTTGCAACTAAACTGTGTGTGCTTGGTAAGTGCTTTTAATTCTACTCAGTGCAAGATGAATAAGACACTGAGCCTCAGCAATAGGCGCCTCTTGGGGTAATAAAATGTTTGGGGTCCACGATGCTTGGGGTATCAAGGAGCACACATAGCAACTTTCATTAGTTGCTTGTTTTGCCATGTTGCTCATATCTGCATACCACTTATTTGATTGATCTGGGTGATGTAGGTCTTCCACTGCATCTAGAACCAGGCCGTGATATGCGTCGTACTGTTTCCGCCCACCACACTTTTCCACCTCCTGCTACCCGCTAGACCAGTCTGAGCTTTTAGTAACTTCTGCATTGCATTCTGTATTTCTGATGCATTTCGAATCCTGGTGTATTTTCAACATCTCTGCACCCCTTTTTGAATTGCATTCTGTACTTCTGGTGTAATTGAAATGCTGGTGAGTTTGTGCTCATACCGTGCTGTGCAGCCCTTCCTCTATACTCCTCCTATCCTCCACCTCACTTATGGCACTCACCATCTCCCCTATCTTTTGTAACTGCCATACTATTACCTATCCTCCCTCCCTCATGAAGTCTGGAAGAAAAAAGCTTAAAAAAGACATCCTGACATAACCCTGGCCTACCTATCGCAGACACCTATGTCAGCGCAACTTCCAGACAGATTTTCACTGATATGCTCTTTTCTGTGCCCTCTCCTGATCTATGGACTCCTCATTTTATATCTCCTCTCTCTCCTCTCACATTTTCACCCATTAATGTTGGCACTAGATGGGAAGAGAAATACCCCAAAAGACCAAATTTAAAGACTGAATGTCATATTTGACCGAATTTTTGCTGCACAAAAAGTTTGTGCAACCAAAAATGTGATCAAATATGTCATTTGAACCCATTGGAGCAGACAAGGGCAAAGGGGGTTGCTGGGGTGTCCCCCGATCCCCTTGTTTGCAATAATGGGAATAGGGAGATGGGGGTGTTCCCCGTGTAAATCAATAAAATGTGTTTTTTAAAAAAAGGAAAGGACCCTGCAGCACTGGTTCCCAAGCACATAAGTGCAGAGAACCAGTGTTGCAGGGAGTCAGGGGAGTCAGCGGAATCATGCAAGGAGGTTTGCCTCAAATAGGTAAGTGTGGGCATGGGGGAAGTGTATACCTAATGTATGGGTTGTTTGACAGTAATGTCAAGTTGCTATGGTCTTTTTGTCCCAAACATTTCTGTTACAGGCAAACAACCCAAATCTGATTGGTAGTACTCTTGGTGGGCTTCTCATCATCCAGGTCTATCATAAATGTCTATCACAATGGCACTATCTTGGCTCAGGGCCCTGAACCCAACGTCCTCCTCTTTGCCAACTTCCTTGATATGATATGATATGATATTATATGATAGTTTATTTATATAGCGCCTATACAAAATGTGTTTCAAAGCGCTTCAAGGAAAGGAAGGGAACAAGGGAAAATACAACGACATTCTTACAGGCCATGAACAGTAAGGATGTGAAATTAACTATCGTACTCGGCCTGACGACATTTCAGATAGTGCAAGTGCTAAGACATAGATAAGGAAGGGAGGGGAAGAGTGGGAAGGAAATGGAAACAGACAGGTGACTACCGTAGTAGGCCTGACGACATTTCTGGTAGAGCTGGAGGAAAACAAAAGGTGAGGGAGAGGGGTGCAGAAAGGGAGGGGAGGAACAAAACAAGTGACTATCGTACTAGGCCTGACAATGTTTCAGATAGTGCTGGAGGAAGGGGGGGGCAACAGTAAAGGGAAAGGGGAGCGACAGACGAGGTTGCTATCATAGTAGGTCCAGGGACAATTCTGATAGAGTAAGTGCATGGAAGAAAGTAAGGGGACGCGGGGAGGAGATAGGAAAAGGGAGAGGGGAGGGGAGGAGAGAACAGAGTAAGCAGTCAAAAAGAGTGGAGAAGCAAGAAAGGAGAGCGAATACAATCGCAGAAGTCAGTAGTAAAACATAATGTTGCAAGCAGGATACAAGATGAAGATGGAACAGCATGATTCAGGGCCACCATGAGTACAAGATGCAAAGGAAGTCCAGCATGATAGTTGAGAGAGAGTGACGCACCATGAATCAATGAAGTCAATAAAAGTAAAATCCAGCATTGGCCACAAGACGGTGATGGTGAAACCAGAATGTATCAGGGAGACTCCTGTGTGCAGGAAGGGGGGGGGGTGCACAAGGGAACAACATAGGGGGACCAGAGAGGGTGGGGGATGGCCTGTTGGGACAGAGGGTGTAAACACATGTTGGTGCATGCTTACCTGGTGTCTTAGCAGGGGGTCAGACCCTGGATCCTCCTGGCCCGAACAGGTCCAAACAGCAATAGCCCTTTTCTTTGACTGCCCTTCACTTTGGACACCCGGGCGAGAGACACCCTTCATCTAAGAGTTAAGAGCAGGAAGGAAGAGGCAGGGCTAAGAAGGTGGGCGGGGTTTAGGCAAGGTGACCTAGATCCACTTACACCTGCTCCCCAGCTGCAAAGGAAAAGAGGCTGGAAGGCTCCTTAAGTAGGGAAAAGCGCAGCAAGCAGGAAGGCAGCATGTGGGCGGGGCTTGCTAAGTGGTGGAAAGGAGCAGCAAGCAGGAAGGCACAAGGTGGGCAGGGCTTAGGCCAGGTGACCTAGATCCACTTCCACTTGCTCCCCAGCTGCAAAGGAAAAGAGGCTGGAGGGCTCCTTAAGTAGGGAAAAGAGCGGCAAGCAGGAAGACACCAGGTGGACGGGGCTTGCTAAGTGGTGAAGAGGAGCGGCAAGCAGGAAGGCACCAGGTGGGCGGGGCTTTAGCCCAGGTGACCTAGATCCACTTACACCTGCTCCCCAGCTGCCCACACAAGATGATTTCTGCAATCAGTCTTTGCTACTGGGTCTTTCCCTTCTTCCCTCATGTACTCCTTGTGCGCCTCCTCCTGAAAAAACCTTCTGAAGACCCGTCTTGTCCGGCTAACTACCGCTGCACCTCTATCACCCCCTTACTTGGGAACTCTTGGAGAAGATGGCCTTCCCCCAACTGACCGAGTATACTAAGCTGGTTGGTTGCCTACACAATGATCAATCTGGATTCTGAGCATCCAGAGGCAAGGAAACTGTTCTTCTGAATGCCTGTGAAGAACTGCGTGAATCTCTTGATTTTAACTCTCCTACCGTTCTCATTCTACTTGATCTCCTCTGTGCATTTGACACATTCAATCACTCCATCCTCATAAAATGGCTCCACAATACCCTAAGTATCTAGGAGTGGGCACTGTACTGGCTGACCCCCTTCCTCAGTATCCATCCCTCCCAGGTTTTACTGGGCTCGTTCACTTATCCCACCTCTATCTCTATCTCCACTTGTGGCATACCCCAGAGCCCCAACCTTTCTCCCTGGCTCTTTAACATTAACATTAATCTTGCCCCGCTTACACACCTCATTTCCACCTACTCCCCTTACTTCCAGTGTTATGCCGATGACACACAACTCTTCTTCAAACTTCCCTCTGATCCTATCCTTATCTGCTCCATCATTCCAGACTGCCTATCTGCCATCCAGTCCTGGCGTGCATCCAATGATCTCTGCTTCAATGCTAGCAAGACTGAGATCCTTCCCTTTGGGACTCCTGCTCCCTCATTCTTCCCCTCACTCTGGACACCCTCTATGGGTTCTCCCCTTCTCTTTCATCTGAAGCCAAAAACCTTGGAGTCATCTTCAACTCATCTCTTTCCTTCCTCCTTGACATACGGGACCTTGCCAAGAAGACCCACTTTCACCTCCACTCCTCAAAGGAATCCTTCCTTTCCTCACTTTTCCCCAGAAGCTCAATGTCTCTAGAGTTGTAGGATTGACTACTACAATAGCCTCTTCCTTGATCTACCAGATTCCTCTCTATGGGCCTCATTACGACCCTGGCGGTAAGGGGTTAACGCCAGCCTTAGCTGCGCCGACCCCTTACCGCCAATTACGAGGTCCCTTAGCGCCATGGCGCTTTTAACACCTGCTTTTAGCAGGTGTTAAAATCCATGGCGCTAAGGGACCATGGAGTTAATTACGCCACCGTAATTTACGGTGGCGTAATTAACGCCTTCCCCACTCCCATTATGCCCTATGGGGCAAAAATAGGAATGGGGAAGGGTAAATGGGGATTGGGGACTTACCGCCCCGCCGACCTCGGAATGGGGCGGTAAGTCCGCCAACCACCATGGCGTAAACGTAGTTTACGCCATGGTGGTAAAGTCACGGCCCAGGCGGTAACTTACCGCCTGGGTCGTAATGAGGCCCAATGTCTCCTGCAGCTAATCCGGAGTAAGGCTGCAAGACTTATCCTTGGCCTCAAGCCCAGGGACTGCATCTCTCCAGCTCTACACACTCTCCACTGACTCCTGGTTCAAATTCAAATCCCTCTGCGCCATCCATAAGGCTGTCTGGGGCCAGGGACCACGCTATCTATAAATGGTTCTCACTAAATACACTTCCTCCAGATCTTTACATTCCTCCGGCACCAACTCTCTGTGTGTCAAGTGATTTGCTAAACAGCAAGCTGGTGGACAATCTATTTCCTTAGCTGGCTCCCTCCTATGGTACAGCCTCCCCTTTTCTCTTCATCTTGAGCCAGATCTCTTCAAATTCCAGAAACTTCTCAAGACTTTCCTTTTCACTTCCTCCTTCCCCATCCCTCCTTTGCTAAACCCCACAGTCACTGAGATTGGTGACCAAGCCCTTTATGTGCCCACCTGGGTCCTGGCCTGCCACCCCAAATACCCTTCAGCCTCTGCCAACTCCCAGAACTTGCTTTAGGCACCCAATGGCCTGTTCTATCACAGGCCTGCACTTTCATTGGCAGTTGACCATTTTCACTAAGTGATCTCTGTCAGTCACCTAACAATTTGCAACTTACTCCCTTGCACTTCCCTCCCTGTTTCTCCTATCATTTACCACCTCCCTCAACCATCTGTTTCCCTCCACTTGCATGCTCTGAATGCTCACAAAGCCTAGTAGGACTGCCTCTCTATAAAAAACAAACTACTTTGTTAAAATACATTTTCCTTGACCTGACTGTGAAGCAACATTTTCTTTACAGTTTTATGAATTCAGATAGAATCACAATGTATTTGTATCTATCTGTGTCTGCCAGTTTTACTTGGGCTCTAAATAAATCTCTAAAGGTTGTTTTTCAGTTCTCATTGTATTTCACACTGACACATGAGAATGACAGTGAAACTAGGAACCCAGCCATTCTGACGATATACTTCAACTGCACTTTCGGATCTAGCAATAGTGTGGCATTCTTTTGCACTGTTACTCTGGCTCATTACCTTTTTAGGTTTCTGTTTTTTGTTGTCCAAATAGCACAGCACCCTATTTACCCTATCGCTAAGAGGTGACAGTCTCTTAAGGCAATTTGTTCCTATACAGAATGGTATCTCCACAATGGATGTGACTACTACGTTCTGTCTCATTCTATGATTCCCCATCTTGATGTCAACTGGTATTTATTCCCCATTAAAAGTATTCACAGTGCGTTCACTCTGCCTCAACTTCAGTATGTCTTGTGGGGATCTTCCATCATTTATGCTTTACATTAATTTCCTTAACATCACTGTTGCCTGGGCAACTGTGTCAATCATTTCAATTCTTGCCTCTTCCCCCAGCCTTATCTTCCTTGGAGACTTCAACATCCATCTCACCTTCCCTGATGTGGCCACCATGCTCTTCCATGACCTCTGCAACACTCAGTCCCTCACTATCCTCCCCTTTGGCCCAACCCACTCTGCATGGCACACCCTGGATACCCTCATCTCGACAAGCATCCCTCTCTCCAACCCCGTCATAACCTCTCTCCTGGTCTGACCACTCTCTCCTCGCTTCCTTCCTTGACCTCCACTGCCCCCAGTCTCCTTCCCCCACACTGTCAGTCTCCTTCTGTGTCTTTCCACCGATGAAGAGTGTGTCAGTCACTGCATTTGCTTTCTCCTTCATCCCTCCCATGCCCCCTTCTTTGGACTCTCCTTCTGACTCTACCCTAACTACCTTCCACCTCTTGATCACTAGCACCATGGACATCTTTGCCCCTGTCATGAGTATCTGCATGAAGCCTACCTCCAAATGCAACTCTTGGTATGACTCTGACTTAGCCGCTTTGAAACGAAAGTGCAAAATGGCAGAGCAGAAGTGGCAGACATCTCGCTCATCCCCTGCCGAACTGGCCTGCTGTCTACTCCAAAGGCAATACCGTCTTTCCATCTGCTCCAAGAAAAGGGCTCATGTCCAAACTTGGATCTCTGAAGATACAAATAACACAGCTGAACTCTTTAAATTCTGCAAGGAATTTGCCATTCCTACTGCAGTCTCCTCTTCTCTTCCTCCGTCCCAGGCCTTATGCTCGGCAGTGAACTCCCACTTTTCCTCCCAAACTTTTGACATCCTGTCCTCTCTGCCATACCCCCCAACCTCCTTCATTCTTTCACCTCTTCGGACACCCATCTGCCACCCATACTCCCCTCTCTCTCTCCCATTGCACCAGAAGAGATATCTAGAGTTGTCGCTCTATGAAAGTCTCAACTAAATAGGTGCTACCCTGGTGCTCCTCCAGAACCACCAAGGACAACATTGACACTCTCACCCCTGCTTTGGCTGACCTCTGCAACCACTCATTTGCCACAGGTTCCTCCCCTCTACCCCTCAAGCACTCTCATGTGCACTCTCTCCTAAAAAAGGCATCTGCTGACCCCTCTTGCCCGGTTAACTATTGACCTATTTCTATCCCCCCTTTCTTGGGTAAACTCATGGAGAATCTGGTCATTCCCCAACTGACCCTCCACACCAAATTGTCTGACTGCCTTCATGACCACCAGTCTGGTTTTAGGGCAGCAAGAGGCACTGAAACTGCTATACTGAATACCGAGGAGACCTACTCTCTAATCTGGCTCTAACACTCCTTCTGTTCTGACTCTCTTTGATCTTTCCTCTGCTTTTGAAACTGTAAAACACTTCATCCTCATAAACCTCCTCTGTGATACCCTAGTCATCGCAGACAAGGCACTGGAGTGGCTTACCTCTTTTCTCTCTAACAGACCATCTCAGGTTCAAATGGGTCCTTTTCTCTCCTACAGCTCACTCTCTACGTGTGGCGTCCATCAGGGATCTATCCTATTACCATGGCTCTTCAACATCTACTTGGCCCCACTGGCCCACCCAATCGCCACCTTCTCACTTCATTAGTGTTACATAGATGACACACAGCTCTCTTTCCAGCTGCCTACCCCTACCTCCTCTCCTTCCTCTGCCTGCCTTATACCTGAATGCCTAACTACTATTCAGGCATGGTGCTCTGCTAATGATCTCTGTCTCAACCCGAGCAAGAAAGAGATCCTTCTCATTGGGATGCCTGCTTCTAGATTCCCCCTCACGCTCTGGCCAGATTCCTTGGGTCCCTTCCAATCACCCACTTGTGAGGCAAACACCTTGGGATCATCTTTTACTCCTCTATCTCCTTCTCTCCTCACATCACAGACCTTGCCAGAAAGTCCATTTTTCAGCTTCATCTCCTCAGGGGCAATCTACCTTTCCTCACCTTCCCTCAGAAGCTCAATGTCTCTAGAGCCCTGGTACTCTCTAGGTTTGACTAATGCCACAGCCTCTTCCTCAACCTACTTCTTTCCTCTCTGTTCCCCCTCCAACTAATCCAGAATAGGACTGCAAGACTTAACCTTGCAGTCCTATTCTGGCCTCAAGCCCAGGGACTGCATCTCTCCAGCCCTAAAATATCTTGACTTGCTCCCGGTGACTGCAAGGATCAAATTCAAAACCCTTTACACCATCCCAAAGGCTGTCTGGGGCCTGGGACCTCTCAACATCCAGCTTTCCCTGCCGCAATACTTCCCAGCCACAGGAGCAGGAGCTCACCCCGCATGAAGAGGCCATGAGCCAGTTAATTCATGTGGATCAGGTGCAAGACTAGGGAGGCCTGCCAAATTATGAGGGCACGTCTGGTGAGTGACCAAGCATGTGCACCCTGAGTATGTTTATGTAGATTAAACGAAGAAGTATGATTGTGTGGCACGTGTGCCTGTATTTAAATGATTGCCATGGGTGATCCATGTCATGGTGTACTGACTCGTGCACAGTGTGCTCTAGAGTGCATACAACCCATGTGTCGTACATCTGTTGCACATGGCATTGTGAACGTAGTCATCACCCATCAGCATACACAAACAACATTTTCAACATGCTATCACAATGTGGCATCTGGTTAGTAGCATCTGTGATGTCAGTAACTCTGTTCTGCTACGCTACGTGTTAGGATTTGATATGATAGGTTATTTATAATGCTTAATACCCAGAGGTTTCTATGCGCGGACCTGGGGATCGAACATGTGTTGCTCTGTGTCATCTTGCTTCCAAGGCAAGCAAACTGTCCCTGAGCTATCCTCCAGAGACTACCCATCATGCAGTGTTACACATCATGCAGTGCATAGGTGGTTCCTTGCTACAGATAACTTCCATGAACACTATCAGCTGGCCTCTCAGTGTGCAATAAGTGACATTGCATTTCTGAACACTGTGTACATCACCAGTGCAGCTAAGGCACTGACCCTGTAGACAAATATTAGTCAGGTGTCATCCATGTTAACCTCCCACACTATGCACACACTCCATGGGTCCATTACCCTGTCCCTCTTGTGTGTCACTGTGCCTTCTTACTGTTGTATAATGTATGTTATTACTCTCTCCACCTGGTACACCACACTCACACCATGTCCACATTGTGTTCCCTCCCTGTGCCAGTTCTACAACGGTGTGGCATGTAATTGATGTGCACTTTGGAGTGAATATGTGTGTACATGTACACATGTAATAGCATGTTACATAACCACATGACGATGGCCAATTAGTATGTATTTGTCAATTAGATTGCTGTGCCATGGGACAGAATTTGCTTTCAGAGGACCATATCTGATGTCAGTGTGTCCACTGGCTACATGGTCAGGAACATGGGATGTTGTTGCAAGTCAGCATACGCCATGATCTGAAAGATTCTTGTACATAGTGTGTGCATGTGATTTTTGGCATGGTAACATGCACGGCAATGTGTTTCAGGAAAGCATTGTGATACCAATGTATACTGTCAACACAATGTAGGGTGTCCTGACCCACGTTTAAGCTACCCTGCTACAACATTTGGTGCTGTGGGCTTAGGAAATTCAAGATGGCGGAAAACCCACATGTGCGCCGAAATCCAGGAAAGCTGCGCAGTTGTGCGCACACCAAAATGGTTACTTAACTTGCCACCCACCAGGGTAAAGAAAGGTCTTTGTTAACAAAATCCACTTTTACTGATGTCAAAAAGTTGCTGAAATCGTGACTCATTGGACCACTTTAAAGATTCAACCCTTTTTGTGGGGTTCCACATAACCATCTTACTGTAAGGAGCCCCATCAAAACAATGTTAAGCAAGGATTTACTACCATGTAAGAACCATTCCTGTTTAGAATGCATTAATCCAAGAAAATCCCAAAAATGGGTGCAGTACCAGTACTCACCACTATCCAAAAGCCGGCGTTTTAAAACCCACTGTGGCCCTCATTACGACCCTTGCGGAAATCGACTGACCGGAGCGCCACAGCGTAAATAGCGTTTCCGCCATTGCACGAAGGAGCAAAGTGCGGCCTATTCCGACCCATCGGGCACGAGCACCACGGCATGGCGGAAGTGCTAAGTCCGCGATGGCGGAAAAGACCCCAAAACGGCCCACACCGCCGCCGTACGGGGCCCCAGGTGCAATACCGCCACCCCTCCTAGCGGTCACCGCAGTGTGCGCCTACCGGAAAGTACGGTGGCCGGAAATATACGGAAACGGAAGTTAAAACACGGGCCCGGAACGGGAAACATCCCGGCGTACACCTATAAATACACTAAAACCACACAACCACTAAAAACACTACCCTGAGACACACCCCACCCCGTCAACCACCCTAGCGAAACCAAGAAAAATGGGAAAAGCAGCGAAGAAAGCGTGCGACCGCAAGCGGCAGGTCCACTTCTCCCGTGAGGAACTCACCGTGCTAACAGAGACCCTCCAGGAGAATGCTGCCGTGGTCTTCTCCACGCAAATGACCAGGACGGCACTTGCAAACAAGAAGGCCATATGGGCTCTGGTGGCACAGCGGGTAAGTGCGGTGGGGACCGCACCCCGCACCCCACAGCAATGCCGCAAGCGATGGGACGACCTGCGGATACGCGTCCGCAGCATACTCTCTGCCAACCGCAACATTGCCACAGCCACCGGGGGAGGTCCTGAATCACCCATCAAGTTGACCCCCTGGGAAGAAATCTGTGCCTCCACCATCGGAATGGAGAGCATAGAGGGAGTCGGAGGGATGGAGAAAGGAGTGCAGACATCCGAAGATTCAGGTAGGTGGGCCAGACATAACAAGCCACACAGTCCATCCATGTGAAGTACCATGCGTCCACATAGTGCAACAGAAACACATGTCCAGGAGAACGTCCACACACATCGGCCTGATAGCGCACGTTAAAACCCACAATAAATACATAAATAATTAAAAACCCCTAATACACGCACTACATGTGCAGCAGGCACACCCTAACTGCAGGCTGCCAAACAACTGCACCCTCACTCCACACACAAATTAAAGCACCTCCAAGGCCCCGACCCAAATCACCCTCAGGTACCACCCCAAAGCATGTGATACAATGCCATTCCAATTCCCACAGACCCATCAATAACCCTCGCCCTCCTTTACTCCACCACAGGGTCCGATCCAAACGACGAGCTACAGGACACCCCTACCAGCACACCTGCAAAGAGGGCCAAGACCAACGGCCAGAGACCCTCCACCTCAGCTGCACGCATCAAGACACGGCAGCAGCACAAATCAGGTGGCAGCACAGAGGAGGGAACATCAACAGGCACCCCAGCAGCCAGCATGCCCACAACACCACCACCACAGGTCCCCCCAATGGATGCCACAGAAGGCACTGCCTCTGGTGGCAGCAGCACCATAGGTGACACCCCATTGATGGCAGCATGCTCGGACACAGAAGACGGGGATGTCGAGGTCAGATCCATCCATGACCTGTCCCAATCCCCCTGTCTGTCCCATCCCGTACAACATGAGGATACCACGCAGGGGCACCCACAAGACGACGACTGGCCATCCCCCCCAAGCCCTGTGGCAAGGCAACATGAGGACAACAGCCCCTCTGTGACACCCCCGCAAATGGGCATGGCCCAGCAGAGGCAACAGTCCCTCGACAAGTTAATCGTCCAACAGCAGCAAATGGCCACACTCCTCAAGGACCATGCCGATGAATGTGGGGGCACCAAGGCAGACATAGAAACATCAACAGAGACACTTAGGGCAGAAATGGAGAGATGTACAGAGACGCTAAGGGCACAAATTGAGAGTAGCACCGAGAGCCTGAGAGTCCAAATGGAGAGTAGCACCGAGAGCCTGAGAGTACAAATGGAGAGAAGCACCGAGAGCCTGAGGGGGCAACTGCATGCGACGTCCAAAGACGTATGTGCCGAACTTGCCGCAGTGCGCCGTGTGCTCACTGAGCTCTCGCAAACCCTTAGGGACATGCATGGACGTGAGCAGGCAGACACATCATCCGTTGCAAGTTCCGTCCAGGGCAGCCCCCAACGTAGATCAGGGAGGAACCTGCGCTCCACAGGCAGGGGTGCCCCTGATACCCGCAGAGGGGGCTTGCAATAGCGACAGGCCACTGACAATGAGCATCTTTGGACACTGGTGTTCGGGTGGGAGGTAGGAGGGTGGAGGGGGTGTGTTGGGCTCACTTGGGTGGCGGGTCGATAGGGTGTTCAACATGATATCACATATGCCATAAAAAGTGCACGATCACCCAATGAGATGTGTGGACATTGATCTTTGTGTACTAGGCCATCATAGGCGTACAGTCCATATTGTGCATGTCCCAGACACACGCAGTGCCACGAGTCCCGTGTCCATGTATCAGCCCCCAGGCGTGAGTGCTAGAAGCATACATCAATGAGATGCTGACGGATGTCACGGCCCTCCGGTGCCTCGCAGACTCCTTGAGGTGCTGCCACATCCCCACCCTCATCATGACCATCATCCGGTGCTTGCAGTTCAGCGTCAGGGGGCATGGGCACATTTCTACGTACGCACATGTTGTGGAGCATGACACATGCCATGACCATCTTTGCAACCTTCTCATGGCGGTACAGGAGTGCCCCGCCAGACCTGCTGAGGCAGCGGAAACGAGTCTTCAGTAGGCCGAATGCCTGTTCTATGACTACACGGGTACGTGAGTGGGCATGGTTGTAGTCCTCCTCATGCAGGTCCCGTGGGTTCCGGACTGGTGTGAGGAGCCATCTCTTCAGTGGATATCCAGCATCACCTGTATGTGGACGATAAACGTAGGATGTGGAATGCCATTGATACGTACGCACACCCCCCCCCCTTCCTGCCAGTACATTGCCAAATCACATACCCCACATCATCATGCATGCAATGAGACTCACCGAGTAGCCAGGATCTGTACCCTGCGTGTCGCTCCATGTAGCGTCGTATGGTAGAGTTCCTCAAGACCATGGAATCATGGGTTGATCCAGGGAATCGGGCACAACAATGCGTAATGATCCTGTTGGAGTCACACACCATTTGTACATTCAGGGAATGAAATTGTTTTCGGTTGCGGTACTGGGCCTCCATGGCATGTGGGACGACCAATTCAACATGGGTGCAGTCGATGGCACCAATGCAACCCGGTATGCCGGCAAGTGCATGGAATCCCACTTTTGTGTTCGTAATTTCCTGCTCCGAGCGTGGTAGGGAGATGTAGTCGTCTGCGTGCTGCAGGAGGGCATCGAGCACTTGGAATAGTGTCCGTGAAAACAGTGGCTGTGATATGCCATGCAACTGTCCGACTGTGTGCTGGTAGGTGCCTGTGGCCAGGAAGTGGAGTACAGACACCACCTTCAGTAGGGGTGGGATAGCGGTTGGGCTATCTATCATGCTGACTAGGTCAGCCTGTGTCATGTCCACAATGGCGGCTATGGTGCCCCGGTCCAGACGGTAGAGGGTGTGGATCTGCTCATCAGTGAGGTTGAACGGATGTGCTCGGAGGCGTGGGATTGCGGGCTGCCTGCGTGGTGGTAGTGGCTGTGCTGGTGGGCCTTGCTGGCCCTGCCTTGGCCTCCTCCTCCTCCTGCGTCTCCTCCGTGCGGCTGGTTGTAGTTGTTGTTCGTCTTCTTCTTGGAGTCGGAGCACTTGCAGTGCTATCAGGTCCCCCAGGGCCAACATCGCGAGTCCTGCCGGTAGCATTTCGCTGTGGTTGTGGGAGGAGACTGGCTGTGCAATTTATGTGTTTTCAGGCTGTATGGCCTCCACCTGTGGTGATTGATTCCACCTGTGCAAACGGCTCTCCCCTTTGGCCGTGCACGTCCCGCGCACTACGCTGCAATTCGGGTAATGGTATCTTGCTATTGCAATCATGTATTTGTACCCGATGGGCGTGTAAGATTGGTTGATCTGTTCATTCTGCTGTGGTCCCATTGTTTCCCATACTATCTGTGCAGTCACGAACAGACTTGTGAAGGGTCAGTGGAACGTAGTACTCGAGTAACGGTGGGCCCTCATGCATCACTGTACCGAGTTGCAACGACGGGCGGGGCGTCCCATTTGTGGGTGAAGGCAGTTGCCATTTTCACACACAGCCGCACTCGATGGAATAATTAGTGATTTCAAACGGCCACAGATGCCTTTTCGACGTGATGTTGCAAATGAGGAATTCGAAGGGCGGCGCTTTCGGTTTCCAGCTAGCGGCGAGGAGATGCCCACAGGTCTGACTGCAAATGTAACGTTCTATTGTTCTATGTCCTTGAGACAGGGCCCATGGCGAGGGAGCAATGATTGATATGAATAGTTTGGGATGCGCAATAGCTACGTGGGCGATGAGGCCGGCCATTCCCAAATACATGTTACTTCACAACACTGGATTTACGGGCTGGGGCACTGTGGATGTAGCAGGCTGCATTACGCACAGACTCAATGGACGTTTCTAATGTCATGTGAGTAATTATTCTGGCGTTTTGATCCCGGGATGAGGGAATGATGAATGGATGCATGGGCAGGTGATTTGGTGCAGAGTTTGCCATGTACAGGGCTTCTTGGGATCTATCCGCCTCCCCTACGCTATGTGATGCAGGGCTGCCATAGTGGGACCATCGTCTATCTGGCCTTGTTGAGCCCTCCCTGTCTCGACGCGCCCTCAGACACTTGTGTCCATGCACGTTAACATTCCCATCAGATGGATTCTGTTTTTGCAGACGCATGCACAGGTACACTCGTTCGTGATGGTGTTTACACCTAGGTATAGATGGTTATGAGTCGCAAGTGGCTTTGGGGTGTTGATGATCCTTTGGAGTGGGCTGGCATGCATATGGCTGTGGATTTCGTGTGCTCATTGAAGTGAGTTGTTCGAATGTAGTTCTGATGGCCATTCTGTTCTTGTTCTTTTCTTTTGGTTGACAGGTATCTCCTCCCCTTTTGCCACTGCCATCTGTATGCCACTCCTGCAGATGGATTTTACTCCCGACACCTGCTGCTTCGTGTTAATCGGTGGAGCAGCATTACGATCTTATGGGACGATCGCCAGTGGCCCACATGCCCTTACGCAGTACTGGTGGCTCGGAGCAACATTTCGGCCTTTCAGCTGGACTAGTGCCTCCCCATTGGGACGGCCCTGCGGTTGTGTGCGCTTCCTTTTTGCCTTTTCGTACGTGATTGTGGCTCTGTGTACCATGATGGGACAGGGCGTCACACAAGTAGTGGCTGGTCTTTTCTTGCGGATGCAGCCCACAATGGTGAAATGTGTTTTGGAGTTCATGGCCTGATGGCTGTATGGGCTTGGTGATTTTGTTGTGCATTAAATTTCTATTCTGATTTGGGCCGTGTAGCGTTTTTCTTTGCAAGTGATGTGGCATGTGCCTATATGTGGGGCGATGTATTGTGAGGAGATCTGCATTGGGTTCCTGCTTCGGGGTTTAGTTGCGTGGTACTGTGCTGGGCGCGTTTGCCTACTGAGCCCGTGAGGTCAGGGATGGGGGCTGCCTATATGACAGTTTGGATGTTGTCATGCTCAGGGGCGAGGGATTGGGTTTTGTGTGACAGATGGCGGTCAGCCAGGTGGACTGGTGGAATGATGTTATTTTCGGAATGTTGCTGGTCACAGGTGCCTGTGTTTGCGTGCGTTTCGGGGGGGGGGACTGTGGTCATGTCCATTGGGATGGCTTCTGTATTCGTGCCATCTGTGCCCTGCAGCTCCCATTGGCCCCTGTTGTGTTTCTTTTGTTCGTTGGCATGCATGGGTGCTTTGTACATTTCAATGGTTGCATTGTGACTTCATTGCACCTACAGGGAGTTGTACTTTGTGGGCAGGGAGCGGTGTACAGGCACTCAGTGGGGCCGTTTACGGTTGATTCGCGATGCCGTACTTCTCGCCATGGCGGAATGGTCCATTCCGCCATGCCTGATGGCGTTAGGTACATGTCCGCTAGGGTCGGAATTGGCGTACCGTTGCACCATGGTGGTGTTTGCGGTTTGGCATGGCGCGCGCGCGCGTGCTTAGTGCAGTTAGCGTTGGCGTTCACTACGGTGTCGCTAATGGCTTCGTACTTTGCGGTGACGGGTCATAGTCGCACCGAGCGCTATTCGATGGCGGTATTGCATTTCCGCCATCGTTTTCCCCTTTCCGCCAGGGTCGTAATGAGGGCCAGTGTGTTTTTCTGAAGGCAAGCAAAATGCCTATTTCAAACCTTGCAACATGTGCAAAATATTCACTGAACACCAGCAGACATTTGGCAGAATGGAGTTTTGTGTGCCTACAAAATCTGGGAAATGAAGAGCCCAAAAACAATGCTTATAACAAAAATGCTATGGAGTCAGCAGCTTAAGCCTAACTGCAACTGGATTTAAAACCACCAAAATCGAAAATGTTAAATTAAATGAGTGACCTATGTTTGGTGTCACATGCCTTTGTAACTGTTGAAATGTCATAGTTTTGCACTTAGAATCAGCATTCTAGCTGCATGTGTAAAATTACAAGTTATTTTAAAAGCAACAAAAAGTTAGCTGAAGGTCTGGCTTAAGGAACTTGATTTTGCCTAGCAACGGATCCCATCAGGAGTGAAACTTGAGTCACAACTATGTTCCCAGGCCAATGTTCCTTTTGCTGCCCACACTAAGGATATGCCATCTATCTGATAATTGAATTTCCTGTGCTCTGCCAGAGAGTGAACAAAGCCCTCTCCACTCAGGCAAAGGTTTTTATTACAGACGTCGTAAAAAGTGGCTTCCTCCTGGAGAAGCTGGGAGGGGCACTGCCTGTGAGAAGCAAGCTGGCTTGGCAGAAACTGGAAAGACTGGTTTCTGTACCATGTGACCTGAAAAGACACACCCCTGCAGCAAGGATATGGTTTTATAAAAAGGGGGATAATTCATAGTGCGGACATGTGAAAATTTTATAAATGATACCATAATTCTTGTGATTTTTCTGCCCACAGTTTAAGACGTGGTAGGAACCGGTGGTATGTTCAGGGGGGTTTTAGCGGAAAAGTGGATATTACTCTAAATGTGTGCATGTTAAAAATCTGAAACTTCATCAGTTAATGTCCCTACCCCCTGCACACATGTATGTAAAGTTGGGTCCATGTCGGAAATTGAAAAAGCAGTTAAAAAGTCAATTATGTACACTCTTTGAATGCAAGCTCCGAGAATGAGCAGATTTGGACATAGACATGGCTAAATTCAGCCACACCATGTATATGTAATTTCAAACAACTGTGTAACTCTGAAGTATGGATTTTGATCATATATATATTTGGGTGCACAGATGATAAGGGAGGTTGTTTCAAGAGATCATAAAATGACATCAATCTGACTCACAGTTCAGTTTGCCAATCAAGCGGAGGAATGGAAGCCTGACCAATGACGAATGAGAGGGGCAAGTCTAGTGATGCAACACACACACCCATTCTCAAGAAACAGATAAAAGCAGAGAGTCAGGACACATAGAGACATTCAATTTCATCTGCCGCTGGAAGCCCTGCCGGAAAAATCCATACTTACCTCCATCAAACTTCCAGAGAGCCAAACTAGAGACTTCAATCTATCCATAGCAGAGACCAGACCAGAGAGAAAGCAGTGCTGTGCCTAGCAGAGACCAGACCAGAGAGAAAGCAGTGCTGTGCCTAGCAGAGACCAGACCAGAGAGAAAGCAGTGCTGTGCCTAGCCGAGACCAGACCAGGCGCTGTGAGCAGAATCCGGAAAGACCTGACCAGACTGAAGATCGTGACCAAGTCGCTTTCCTGTTCAAAATCTCTTGTGAGTACTTAGCAAAACTCAGAACACATCTCTTAGTTTAAATTCATCTAATTCAATCTATTTAACCTAAGTAGAACTGCCTCCTATCTGTCACCTGTCATTTCTAGTAAAATTTGTCATTTTGAAAAAGTGTGCGTTTAAAATTTACAAAACCAAAAACGACCTTTACTAAATTACTCATATCTCCGCAACCGTTTGGGCTAGAGACTTGCAATAACTTTCATTTGGAAGCTGAGATCCCAGGCTGTCCTAGGACCCCAAAACGGTAGAGATAGTCCTTGCGGTTCCTTTGTAATAGCGCTCGGCGCATCCGCAAATTTTGCCGCGATTTGCAATTTCTTCACATGTAAAAAAACTGCTGCTGCCTGATTTCATTTGCCAGAAATTCGTTTAACCTGCTAACTATCCCTGCATCATTGCTAGTGTGAGCCTGGACTAATATTAACTAGATACCACTCATCCTGAACCTCTAAAAGGGAATTAAGAGCGTTTCCAGCATATTTCTCATTCATTGCTAGCACCTATCAAAGCATTTGCCTGTGTTTTCAAACTTCTGTTTAAGCTTGCTGGATTGAACTGAATTACAGTTGATTGCATTTCTGAGAACTGTGTGTTTTCCTTCCATTTCCTTGCCTTGCATCAAGGGGGGGAGGGGAGTAGCCAGAGAAAAGTGATTACATTGTTTGGTTGAAATCATATTGCGTATTTTCTGTACTGCATTCATTGAATATTGCATCCACCTGAGCCTACATAAAGCATCCTCTACCACATTATACTTTTGTTCCTATTTACCAGTGTGCTACCTTATCCATTTCATGTCAACTCATTAGTGATTAAAGAAGTGTGCTAGTGCCAGATTCTCCGTTGTTAATATTTACCATATCAGATTAAGTGTGATATTCAATTATTAATTTATTAAAAAGTGTGATATATATTTTAATTTATCAAATAAACCTTTTAAACTTGCAAAACAGAATTACTTCTTGGCTCAGTGGGGTCAGGGGGATTCCAAGAGAGGGGTGTTATACAAGGGTAGTCATCCAGAACGCATGAACTGGACCTAAAGATATATCAATAAGGGTTTTCATTCAGTATTCTAGACTAGGCGTTAACTTGGCTGTAGTGCTGAATTGAATCCTCTTACAAAGTGGGGGCTCGAGCCGAGACGTTGGGTTAGATTTACCAGTTGTGCAGCTTAATACAGTGTGCTAACTGACGGGATACATACACCCGGTCGGATCACCACGCTGCATTACGCTGTGAAGCATTCCTCAAAAGGGACACTCCAAGAAAAGTTCTGTTCTGCAAAAATAAAATACTAACTTCTGTAAGTCAGGACAGAGACCAATCTCTAGAATGACGACCTTAGTAGACATGAAAATAGCCAGAGAGCACCTCTTGCATAAGCTATTTGTGAGAGGTGAATGGACCGAACAGGGCCAGGATGTGTGGTTGCAGGCCATCACACAACAGGTCACTGAAACAGGGTCAGATATATATAGAGATCAGGGTCCCTTACATGTGGCCCTGAGTGAACTATATATGGCTCCTAAAGCCAAAGAGGAACACAATAAGATCGCCAGGATAGCAGCATACCTGTACCTATATATGGGAGACATGCAGGATAGATGTGCTGAAAGCCAAAATCTGGCAAATAGGCAACAGATGGCATTACAGAAGGTCCAATCTGATCTGGACTCTTCTGAGCAGAGGCTGCAGAGGAGCCAGGAGTCAGAAAATGACAGCAGACTGTACATTACTAAAATAAAGGAGGATATGGATGTGCTGCAAAAGGAAAAGTCAGAACAGGATACTAGATTTCTGGCCCTGCAGAAGGAGCACCAAGACAGTTTGGACTCCTTACTGCAGAGCCAGAAAAAGCTGGAGCAACAGATCAATTTCAACAGGGCATGCACAGAGCAGGTAGCCACCCTGCAAATCCAACTAGACAGAGAGAAAGAGGAGAGCAATAAACTGATCCTGAAAGACCTGGATACCCAGGCAGAGTTTGATCAGGAGCGCCAGAAAGCTGGTGCCTTCCAAAGGCAAAGGGACGACCTGGCGGCACAAATGCAGGCTCTTAGTCAGGAAAGAGACGCCTTAGGCCAGGAAGTCTGCCATTTAAAAAGGAAAATGGAAGAAAATCACCTGGCCCACCAGGGACTGGGTGACCTCCAAAAAGAAAACCAGAACTTGCTAGAGCACACCAGGAGGGTGGAGGATGCTCTAGCAAGAAAGGAGCAGGCCAATAGGGACACAGCTCAGGAGGTAACCCTCCTGCAGCAAAGACTGGCCCAGTTCTCCAGGACCAACCAGGAAGCACAGAGGGAAAATGAGGCCCTCTGTCAACACAATGATAGGCTCCAACAGCAGGTAGCGATGCAGGAGAGACTGATAGAGTCGAGTAAGGCCTTAACTGAGGAACTGAAGGCACAAATGCAGGCTCTTGCATTGCAACAGGGAGCAGGGGCGGATAGAGATGAGGTTCGCTGGGAAATGGAAACTCCGGAGCATAACCTCAGGAGCCCTAGTACCAGAGGCCCTCATACCTCTCAGTCCCTGGACTCTGCCACCCCCATGTCCCCTGGCGCACATGAGCACAGGGCCACAGGGATGGCAGATTACTATCCAGCCAGAAGCATGGGGCTCATAGGCCAGTACCATCCAGGAATGGAGGGGTGGGCATCCGGGTATGGGCACCCAAGTACAATACAGTTCAGTGGGGAACCCCAGGAGAGTAGGCCCATTAAGGGCATCCTGAAAACCTCTGCCCAGTTAGGTCAGTGGAGGGGGTACCCATCAAATCCTGACAGCAAGGAGGAATCTGAAGACTCCTCTGAACTGCGCAGGACACAGGAGACCAGGTCCCCACATTCTGCCAGCCATTCCCAGGCTCGCAGAATCCGGGAAAACCTGGAAGAACAGACGGGAACCTCTGGGAGCAGTGCCTCTGAGTCCGACGAAGAATGGACAAGGGTTACCCGAACCAAAAAGGCCAATAAGGCAAAAAGGGCCTTGCTCAAGGACCCCTTAAAGCAGATTAAGGCGATCAGGAGCGTCATCACGCCTTACCATAAGAACGCTAAGTATTCTGTTTGGGAGCACTTAGAGTTGTTTGAACAAATGATGGAGACTTTCCATTTGAAGGACAGCCAAAGCTGCATTCAATATGTAAAGTGGACCTTCTCCCCGGAATACTCCAGTTTCTTTGCGGGGCTGGAGGACCAAAATCATTTAAGATGGTCCACCTATAAGGCGGCCATCCTGAAACATTTTTCTGTTCACAGAAATCCTCAAGAGGCTCGCAAGGCAGCCTACAATTTGCAATGTGGGGAGGATCAGGCCCCACAAGAATTTGTGCAGGAGCTAAAGCGGGCTTTTGCACAGACCACAAGAAGGGTGCGCACGGATAGCCGTGAATTTATAAACACGTTTTTCCATGCCTTGCCCAAATATATCATGACCCAGCTCGTGAGGGATTTTCACGAGAAAAGATCTTTAGACTGGGTCATTGAACAGGCTACCCGCATCTATGAGGTGCAGAAGCCCATAGAAAATAAAAGCAATGCCCAGAAAAACCCCAAAGCCAACAGCACCCCTGCTGCTGCCAAGGTGGCAGAGGTAAAGGTCACCCCCGTTTTGGATTTGGAGATGGGGGGGCCTAAAAACCTACCTGCACCTAATAATGCTAGGCCCAGAAGGTCCTCGGGCCAGTCGCAGACAGGGAGCCAGGGAGGCAGCCCCACAAATGGGGTCCCTCGCTCTCCTGACTATGTAAGTCCTCGTTACAAAGGTAACAGACCCATCCTGGGTTATGTGTGGACTCCTCCAGCCCAAGGGGGGGGATCCAGCCAAGCACCTAACCCAGGGAACTTCCCTCCAAACTTCCCACAGGAGGGCAGAAATTTACCAAACCCTGGGCAGAACTTTTTCCCCAGATATCCACCCGACTTCCAACCCCAAAATCATCGATCCTTCTTTCCTCAATTCCCTGAGCCCAGACCACTGAATCCGGGAGAGGGGAGGCCAAGGGTGGAGGGGTACCAAAATCTTCCCAACCAGGGGTACTACCAGAGGAGGGACAGCTACCCTTCCCGGGATCAGCCCAGGGGAGAAAACAGGGCCCCGTATCAGCCTGAGCGGGTTTCCCAGTTAGAGCGCCAGGTTCAAAACATGGCGCGGGATCTGGGTCACATACTGAGGGCTCGGCAGAGCCCTCAGATGGGCGTGCCGGCGCAGAACGCACCCAACTCTGGACCTGGTGCTCCAGAACAATGACGGGGGCAGCACCCCGATAACGCAGCGGTTCCCAGGGAGGAGGCACAAGGGGAAGGGGGGTGTAAAGCCTTGGAGGAAGCTTCCTTCCTCACTTGTAAACAGCCCCTGGAAACCCAGGAACCGGAAACAAAATCTCTTGCCCCGGAAAGTCTGCCTCCTAAGGAGCAGAGGGGGGGTAGGAGAAACAAAAGACCCAAACAGACTCAATTTGAGGAGGAGGTACAGATCTTCCAATTTGAGGGAGAGGGATCCTCAGAGGATCCTGGGAAAAGGATCTTCTCCTTCAGAGAGGGGGGAACTCCCCCCAAAGAAAAATGGGTCCCTAGGAATGCAAATCCAGACTGGGGAGATGTGGAGACTGAGCTACCGCCGCCCACCATCTCATCCCAGAACCAACAGCAAGAAAATCCCCTGGTTCAAACCCATCCTGGTGACTGCCTCCAAAAAGGGGGGGGCGGCCCAGAACCGGAGCCAGGGGAACCCACAATGGCTCTGATCTCCAGTTGCAAAATTTTTCTTTCAGATTCCCAAAACTCTCCACAGAATTCTGCCCAAATCTCCTCGCTAGCGATGTCCAAAACCAGAAAATTAGCCCACCAGTTGTCCAAAAATGTACATTATCTGTGCCCCCTTGAGGAGAAGGAGGGAAGATATTATGCCCCGGTACAAGTACAGGGGCAGGGTACAATCTCAGCACTGGTGGACACTGGATCTCAAGCTACCCTTCTGTCCAGAAGGGCCTTTGACGAACTGAATGCAGGAAGGGGAGAGAATTACCAAATTCCTCTCACCTCTCTTCCTGGACAACTGCAGAACTTTGACGGGAAGGAAATTCCCGTCGAGGGGACGGCAGACTTGGACATTAAGATCGGGCGACATAAGTTGAAACACCCGGTCATAGTTGTGACCCCAGAGGGCACCCCTTGTTTACTAGGGAATGACCTCCTGAGAAGGTTGTCACCCCTAATAGATTGCGTAAACAAGGTCCTCTGGACTCAGACTAGCCGACCCATAAAATTAAAACAGAGTGTCAACCATGTTAGTTTAAACGGCACATGCCACATGGTTGAACAAAAATCTGACCAAGTAGAATTTCACTTCCAGAACAACCAAATTCCAGACGTGACGGTAATAGCAGTAGGACAACAGACTGGTGATGGGGGGTCCTCTCTATTTCTGAAAATCAACCTTCCTTCCAGTCTAAAGTGGTATTCCACGCTGGAAGGAAACACTCTGAAATTCTATACTAATCCACAATCAGAAACCCCCACTCCTATAGTCCAGAAAGATGTGAAATCAGCTCAAAGCCTGGCTGATATTCAGCAAATTGGAGAGCAGTTGTTCATCCCTGTTCAGTTAAATGATGGGAAGGACTCTGTTCTCGCTCGAGTGTGTGTGAACAACGGTAAGAGCTTCATCAGCGAAGCCATGTTCCGCCAACTCCCAAAAGATCCAGCCATTCCCACCTTCAAACTGATAGACAAATGGGAAATGGACCTGGAAGCACCTGACTCCAAACATCTCCTGCCAAGCAGGTGTATGCTCAAAATCTCCATTGACAACAAGAGCATAGTCCATAATTGTTGGGTCGTGCGAGACGTCACTGCCGCCTTTTACTTAGGCAGTGACATTCTCAATCGCTTTGCCATTAGTTTGGACCTAATAAACTTCAAAGCTTGGTCCCGATTAGCGGATAATCCCATGGGCTTTGATGATCCAGAAAAAGCATTTAGGTCAGCTCAATTGCTACCTTATGCAGTTGAAATTCAGGTTAAAGAGGAAGTCACCATCCCAGAAAGGACCCGACAATTCTCCCTGGAAGTGAAAGTTAAAAGGGGACAAGAGTTGAAAAACCCTGATGCTTACATACATCTAAATGCTTCTCTCCAACAGCAAGGGTTGGGGGTAAACCCGACTCCATTAGTCAACATAGAACATGACCCCATTCTAATAGAGGTGGATAACAGCGACTTAAAGAGTATTACTCTAGCCGCAGGCACCATTATTGGAATGGCGGTTGATGACCGACATTTCTCCATTGATCTTGTAAATGAACTGTTAGGACCCATCCCCAAGGATTGTTTTGACAGTGACAGTGATGACAACGCAACACCAGACAGGATTTTTACCCGGCATGGGGGGAACTTCCTGGTGTACACTTCCTGCCCCTATGGTAAGGAAGATGTGACCTGTGACTTCAGGAGGGATGAGGTGATTTTCCAGGTCCATGAGGGCTGCCTTTCCCACCTGAAGCCTCCGGTCCAAATCAGCACTCTGACCAGGGACTTCTCCACCCAGCTGGAGGAGGCCGCGGAGATAGCCAAACCAGAAGTCTTTCCAGGCTTCAGGCAGATGGTGGAAGAGAGAGTCAACCTAGCTGATGCCTGTGTGACTCTGGAACAAAAGCAAAAGTTGAAACAAGTTTTCTTGGATTTCCAAGATCTCTTTGCGGTAGACTCATATGACTGTGGTCGCACTGACATCCACACAACAACAATCCCCACGGACCCTGGCATGACTCCTGTGTTTGTGAAGCAATATCGCTTGCCTCTCGCATCAATGGAGTCCCTTACTGAAATAATTAAGAACCTTGAGTCCCGGGGAATAATCCGTCCAGTCCACAGCACCTTCAATAATCCGGTGCTGGGAATATTGAAGCCAAACGGCCAGTGGAGACTCTGCGCTGACCTCAGGGAGCTCAACAAACGGGTCCACACTTCCCGATGGCCTCTTCCCTACATTGACCAAGGGCTGGCCCAGATTCAGGGGTCACAGGTATTCACTGCAATAGACCTGACCAATGGATACTGGACCGTGCCTGTCAGTAGGGAGGACCAATACAAGCTGGCTTTTACCTTTGGGGGCCAGCAGTACACATGGACCCGGATTCCCTTCGGATACCTTAACTCCGGTAATGAGTTCAATATTTTCCTACATAAGGCCATGCCCGACCTGGGTACGAGGGGTAACCTGGCTTATGTAGATGATGTCCTCATCAAAAGTTCATCTGTGGAGGAACACATAGCAGAGATCCGTTATGTTCTGACACAGTTGAGGGCCGCCGGAGCAAAACTTTCCTTTCAGAAAGCACAGTGGTGTAGAACCCGGGTTAATTTCTTGGGGCATGAGATTACTCCTCAGGGTCTCTGTCCCCAGGAAAAGAAAGTGGAAGCACTTCAGAAACTGAAAGACCCCACAACTCTGCGGGAACTAAGGAGCCTCCTTGGACTGACTAATTACAGCAGAAAGTTCATTGAGGGCTACGCAGAGATCACCAGACCCCTGATTCATCTCCTGAAGGGGGGGGTCAAGTGGGAATGGGGTCCAGAACAAGCCGAGGCAGTAAAACAACTCAAAAGAAGCCTCTCACAAGCGCCTTGCCTAGCTTACCCTGTCAGAAACAAGGAGTTCTTCCTGGAGACGGGGTTCTCTAATACGTGCTTGACGGCAGTATTATATCAAAAGCATGACAAGGTCAATAAAGTAATCTCCTATGCGAGCAAAACTTTATCCTCTGTGGAGGAAAAATTCAACGATTGTGAGAAGGCACTCCTGGCAACGGTGTGGGCATTGAAGAATTACCGCCCGTTTATCCAGGGGGAACACATCATAGTGGAGACTCCACACCAGCCTCTGCAATATCTCCAAAGTGACAGAATCCGGGCCGGAAATGTGAGTAATTCCCGAATTACTTCCTGGATTCTGTCAATGCAAGGCTTTCCTGTGGAGGTCAGATATGGCCAAAACAAGAAGAGTCCCCTCGCGCAAGGTCTGGCTGACTTGCATGATTGTGCCAGAGAAAACTGTCTCGAGGACGAAAGTCTAAAAATAAAGGACAACATGGAGGCATACCTTAATTCCCCCCACAAAGTCTTTGAAGAAGACAAGTGTGAGGGAATGCCCACTGTGTATGTGGATGGATGCTCTTACCATGTCGACAACAACGGGGAGAAAGAACTGGTGGCCGGCGTAGGGAATGCATGGGTGAATGAGTCCCCAGAACCCTCCGCTGGATACAAAATTGGTCCCCGAAGAAGTCAGGTGGCAGAATTGATGGCTGTGCATCAGGCCATCCTCACTGCTGTCCAGCATCAACTCCACGAACTGGTCATAGTCACAGATTCGGATTATGTACGGAACGGGTTCGTGGAGCACCTGGTTAATTGGAAGACCAGAGGCATGGTATGTGCTAACAACAAACCCTTGAAACATGGGAAGTTGATCCAAAACATTGATGATCTGGTCACCTCGAATGGGATGACCATCTATTGGAAGAAGATCAAGGGTCATTCCAAAGTAGAGGGACCAGACAAAACTGGAAATGACTTAGCTGATCAGCTGGCCAAAACCGGGGCCATCCAAGGGGATCTAATTGAGATTGAGTCCCTGTTGGGGGAAATCCAGGTCACTGCCATCACTAGGTCCCAGACAAATGCTCACAACGACCTCTCAATTGCACAATGGAGTAAGGAGACCCCTGATGCTGATTTGATTACCGCTCAGAAGGGGGATCCAATTATTGGTAAATTTTACCAGCACCTTGAGGACCCTGAGAACTTTCCCCTGACGGATACCGATTACATTGGGAAAGAGGACCTAAGAGTGTTGATGAAATGTCCAAAAATGTTCCGGATCCAAGACGGTTTGCTGGTAAGGAAATCCAAAGCTGGCCACGATCAGTGGGTGGTTCCTACCTCATTCCGAAGCCTGATGTTAAGTCACGCCCATGATGCGGCCACCGCCGGTCATAGGGGGTTTCACACAACACTGGAAATCTTAAGAGAGGTTGCATACTGCCCACACATGGGCCAGGACCTCAACCAATATTTGAAGGGTTGTCTTGTGTGTGCACAATTTCAGCCGACATCCCTCACACACCGGGCGCCTTTACAAAAGAGGGGAATGACACTGCCATGGTCAGATTTACAAATCGACTTTGTAGGCCCTGTGATTCGCTCGGCTAGGGGGAATAAGTACATGTTGACCGTGACATGCTTGTTTACCAAGTGGGTGGAATGTCTCCCAGCCCCAAATTGCAAGGCAGAAACTGCAGCGGCCTTGATGATTAACCACATCTTTTCCCGTTTTGGTCTACCTCAAAGGATTGAGTCAGACAGAGGTAGCCACTTCACCAGTGAAGTAATGACAAAGATGTGGGAGATACTGGGGGTCAAGAGAAAGCTGCATATTGCTTATAGACCAGCTTCTTCTGGGGCAGTAGAGAGATATAACCGGACAATTGTGAGCATATTAAAGAAGTTTGTGGCAGATTCTGGGCCAAGTTGGGATATCCGATTACCTCTGGTCCTAATGGCCATCAGATCTACCCCTTCATCTGCAACCAAAATGTCACCATTTGAGTTGATGACTGGGCGCAAGATGGTGCTTCCGCAGCATTTGCTCTACAGGACCCAAGAGCAGACACTGATAAATGCCTCCACTACTCATGAGTATGTAGAGAATTTAAGGAAACACCTCCAACATGCTTTTGCTTATGCTCAGCGGAATCTAGAAAGATCGACTGATAGCATGAAGACCCATTATGACCTGAAAACTTCCAGGAAGGAATATCAGGTGGGAGACCGGGTCTATCTATACAACTTCCAAAGGAACCAGGCCAAGCAGCGCAAATTTTTGCCTACATGGAAGGGACCCTTTGAGATCGTCGATAAGATCTCCCCTGTGGCCTACAAGATCCGCATCCCCAAAGGTGGTTCGGCAGAGGGGGAAGACAAGTGGGTCCACATAAACCAGTTGAAATGTTGCCATCCCAGGCACACTCTGCAACAACTGGAGGAATCCTCTGGAATCCTAGCGGGTACTGTATCAGACTAATTCAGTTCCAATCATAAAACCTACCACATCTAGTCTCTAAAATATTGTGATTTACATGAAACTGTCTCTAGTGATGCTGTTTTTTTTTTTCAAAATAAGAATGTAATATTTCGTTACGATGAAATGCATATGCTGCCCCACTATCTCAACAGTGGTGGAAAAAAAAATCGTCTATGAGTAGATATTGCCGCTCTTCCTTTATCATCCTAGGAGAGATGAAACCATGAAGGATGACCAAGAAGGACGATCCGGAGACCGGGAGCAAAGACACAATGGCCCCGGGGTACCGCCCAATCTTCCCATCAGGACCGGCGAGGAGAACTGATCGATCTGACCGGATGGAGAAGAAGATGCTGAACTGTGCCATCTACAGAAGAGGAAGAAGATTATGCGGACAGACCGGTGCGTGGGTCAAAACCCTTGGGCACGCGACTCCCCATCGACCCAAACTCAAAGTGCAGTCACGTGGGGGGGCTTGTAGGGTGTCCTGACCCACGTTTAAGCTACCCTGCTACAACATTTGGTGCTGTGGGCTTAGGAAATTCAAGATGGCGGAAAACCCACATGTGCGCCGAAATCCAGGAAAGCTGCGCAGTTGTGCGCACACCAAAATGGTTACCTAACTTGCCACCCACCAGGGTAAAGAAAGGTCTTTGTTAACAAAATCCACTTTTACTGATGTCAAAAAGTTGCTGAAATCGTGACTCATTGGACCACTTTAAAGATTCAACCCTTTTTGTGGGGTTCCACATAACCATCTTACTGTAAGGAGCCCCATCAAAACAATGTTAAGCAAGGATTTACTACCATGTAAGAACCATTCCTGTTTAGAATGCATTAATCCAAGAAAATCCCAAAAATGGGTGCAGTACCAGTACTCACCACTATCCAAAAGCCGGCGTTTTAAAACCCACTGTGTGTTTTTCTGAAGGCAAGCAAAATGCCTATTTCAAACCTTGCAACATGTGCAAAATATTCACTGAACACCAGCAGACATTTGGCAGAATGGAGTTTTGTGTGCCTACAAAATCTGGGAAATGAAGAGCCCAAAAACAATGCTTATAACAAAAATGCTATGGAGTCAGCAGCTTAAGCCTAACTGCAACTGGATTTAAAACCACCAAAATCGAAAATGTTAAATTAAATGAGTGACCTATGTTTGGTGTCACATGCCTTTGTAACTGTTGAAATGTCATAGTTTTGCACTTAGAATCAGCATTCTAGCTGCATGTGTAAAATTACAAGTTATTTTAAAAGCAACAAAAAGTTAGCTGAAGGTCTGGCTTAAGGAACTTGATTTTGCCTAGCAACGGATCCCATCAGGAGTGAAACTTGAGTCACAACTATGTTCCCAGGCCAATGTTCCTTTTGCTGCCCACACTAAGGATATGCCATCTATCTGATAATTGAATTTCCTGTGCTCTGCCAGAGAGTGAACAAAGCCCTCTCCACTCAGGCAAAGGTTTTTATTACAGACGTCGTAAAAAGTGGCTTCCTCCTGGAGAAGCTGGGAGGGGCACTGCCTGTGAGAAGCAAGCTGGCTTGGCAGAAACTGGAAAGACTGGTTTCTGTACCATGTGACCTGAAAAGACACACCCCTGCAGCAAGGATATGGTTTTATAAAAAGGGGGATAATTCATAGTGCGGACATGTGAAAATTTTATAAATGATACCATAATTCTTGTGATTTTTCTGCCCACAGTTTAAGACGTGGTAGGAACCGGTGGTATGTTCAGGGGGGTTTTAGCGGAAAAGTGGATATTACTCTAAATGTGTGCATGTTAAAAATCTGAAACTTCATCAGTTAATGTCCCTACCCCCTGCACACATGTATGTAAAGTTGGGTCCATGTCGGAAATTGAAAAAGCAGTTAAAAAGTCAATTATGTACACTCTTTGAATGCAAGCTCCGAGAATGAGCAGATTTGGACATAGACATGGCTAAATTCAGCCACACCATGTATATGTAATTTCAAACAACTGTGTAACTCTGAAGTATGGATTTTGATCATATATATATTTGGGTGCACAGATGATAAGGGAGGTTGTTTCAAGAGATCATAAAATGACATAAATCTGACTCACAGTTCAGTTTGCCAATCAAGCGGAGGAATGGAAGCCTGACCAATGGCGAATGAGAGGGGCAAGTCTAGTGATGCAACACACACACCCATTCTCAAGAAACAGATAAAAGCAGAGAGTCAGGACACATAGAGACATTCAATTTCATCTGCCGCTGGAAGCCCTGCCGGAAAAATCCATACTTACCTCCATCAAACTTCCAGAGAGCCAAACTAGAGACTTCAATCTATCCATAGCAGAGACCAGACCAGAGAGAAAGCAGTGCTGTGCCTAGCAGAGACCAGACCAGAGAGAAAGCAGTGCTGTGCCTAGCAGAGACCAGACCAGAGAGAAAGCAGTGCTGTGCCTAGCCGAGACCAGACCAGGCGCTGTGAGCAGAATCCGGAAAGACCTGACCAGACTGAAGATCGTGACCAAGTCGCTTTCCTGTTCAAAATCTCTTGTGAGTACTTAGCAAAACTCAGAACACATCTCTTAGTTTAAATTCATCTAATTCAATCTATTTAACCTAAGTAGAACTGCCTCCTATCTGTCACCTGTCATTTCTAGTAAAATTTGTCATTTTGAAAAAGTGTGCGTTTAAAATTTACAAAACCAAAAACGACCTTTACTAAATTACTCATATCTCCGCAACCGTTTGGGCTAGAGACTTGCAATAACTTTCATTTGGAAGCTGAGATCCCAGGCTTTCCTAGGACCCCAAAACGGTAGAGATAGTCCTTGCGGTTCCTTTGTAATAGCGCTCGGCGCATCCGCGAATTTTGCCGCGATTTGCAATTTCTTCACATGTAAAAAAACTGCTGCTGCCTGATTTCATTTGCCAGAAATTCGTTTAACCTGCTAACTATCCCTGCATCATTGCTAGTGTGAGCCTGGACTAATATTAACTAGATACCACTCATCCTGAACCTCTAAAAGGGAATTAAGAGCGTTTCCAGCATATTTCTCATTCATTGCTAGCACCTATCAAAGCATTTGCCTGTGTTTTCAAACTTCTGTTTAAGCTTGCTGGATTGAACTGAATTACAGTTGATTGCATTTCTGAGAACTGTGTGTTTTCCTTCCATTTCCTTGCCTTGCATCAAGGGGGGGAGGGGAGTAGCCAGAGAAAAGTGATTACATTGTTTGGTTGAAATCATATTGCGTATTTTCTGTACTGCATTCATTGAATATTGCATCCACCTGAGCCTACATAAAGCATCCTCTACCACATTATACTTTTGTTCCTATTTACCAGTGTGCTACCTTATCCATTTCATGTCAACTCATTAGTGATTAAAGAAGTGTGCTAGTGCCAGATTCTCCGTTGTTAATATTTACCATATCAGATTAAGTGTGATATTCAATTATTAATTTATTAAAAAGTGTGATATATATTTTAATTTATCAAATAAACCTTTTAAACTTGCAAAACAGAATTACTTCTTGGCTCAGTGGGGTCAGGGGGATTCCAAGAGAGGGGTGTTATACAAGGGTAGTCATCCAGAACGCATGAACTGGACCTAAAGATATATCAATAAGGGTTTTCATTCAGTATTCTAGACTAGGCGTTAACTTGGCTGTAGTGCTGAATTGAATCCTCTTACAACAATTAACATGATTCTTCATGTCTTAATATGCCCTTGTGCAGGTGATGAGGCACTAGATGCAGGGGAGGAGGTAGACGAGGAATGGGAGTCTGATCTGGAACAGACCACCGGTGGAGGATGTGATGTTGCAGCCCATGAAAATCCACTGATGGTACAGTGCATCCTAGGAATGTCTGGGTTCGACACCGACTCCTATGAAACCAGTATCTTTGGTGCTGAACCGGATATTCAATCCTCCATGCTGTTGGGGTGAGTGCACCAAGTGTTGGAGCTGTTGTTGCCTGTGAGTCTGCAGGGGGTCAGGTGCCCTCACTGAGCCAGTCAGTGGTGTCACATCCATCTGTGGTGGTTACAGCTGCAAGGCCACGCTCCATAGTATTGGTTTCTGGTCCTGGGCCAGATGTCCAAGGGAGGGAGGCAGTCCTGCATCCACAGATAGTGGTATCACAGGAAGGGCCATGCTCCCTTGGGTCAGACAGCCGTGGGCCCCGCACACATGGTGGATGTGTGCCGGGAGGGGAGACAGTGTGGGAGCAGTCGATGTTGCGTGTTGCGCTACATCAGGGTGCTGCCTATGAGATGTTGGCTGTATAGGGCATGTATAGGGTAGCCAGTTCCATGATCCCGCCAGAAACACAGGTAGAACATTAGCTGCAAACATTGCGGTCCATATGCCACTCACACAGGCTGCACATGGAGGCCAACAGCAGAAGTTGATGGGCCGATCAAATGTCTCTGCAGGCATCCCTGCTTGCGGAGGGTCAGGCCCACAAGGAAGCCCTGAGGCGAGAGTTGTTGGCCCTCAGAGCTTCAATCAAAGTGCATGAGGCAGCCCGCAGGACACAGTACCAACAGGAGATGCAAATATTGAGGCAGACTATCTTTGAGGAAATCCGTGTATCCCGTGAGGTGTTGCATGAGGACCTCTGAGGCTTCATGTTGCAGATGCATTCAATTGTGTCCCATGTGGTCGCTGCCAGTGAGGACCGGACCATGGCACTACGTGGTGAACCTGTCACGATGCATGTCCCTGACCCCCTCAGGTATAAAAACCCTCTGGCAGCGATGGGGCTAAAGCACTTCACACTGGCCCCAAAGGCCTTAAAACTCCATCAGAAACATACATGGAGTCAGTCCTGGCACCTTTGGTGCCAGGCTCATTATCAGGAATAAAGAAATACCAGTTTTTGACCTTAATCCAACATGGAGGCCTATTACACAGCTCAGTTCTTTAGAACCAAGCCATGCGGTCTAGTGTTTTGGGTGTGGCTGGGCCTGGAACTACTTGGCCTGGAACTACTTTACCTGGGATATTTAAACCACACCCAAATAGCAGAACATGCTTTGCGTTATTCTGCACTCCTGCAGCGTAACGCTCACCGTGTCCAGCTCCTGCTCATATGCTTCTCTGGCGGCCCGATCCTGAAACCCTAGATCCGGATTCCATTAATAACCTGGAAGAACAAGAACAGCATTAGCAAGCAAGAACACTTACCTGTGAAGTAACCGGCATTTAATCCATACTGCGCTTCGCTTACCTCGTCCATCTCCGGAGTTTGCCGCAACCTGCAAAGGTAAAGAAACAAGGAGAGCATTAATAACAATTCTTACCTGGGCAAACAGCGAGACCTGGTAGCACCCTGCGCTTCTCTTACCTCGTCCATCTCCGGGATTCACTGCAACCTGCAAGGGAGAAGGAACAAGGTCAGCATTAACAAAGCACTGACTTGGACAAGCAGCACTTCGAGCGCTCATCACTCCAGAACATCACCGCAACCTGTACAAAGAAGAGAAGAGAACATAGGTTAGCAAATAACACCAATAAACAGCGCAGCGCTCCGTGCATCAATAACTCACTGTGGTCTTCGCCATCGGTGCAGCAAATACTCCGAGATCACAACCATCCCTGTGAAAACAAAAGAGACATTGTTAGGGAGCAGCATAGTGGAGCAAGATGCCGAGAAAACAGAGAAAATGGAGGGAAAGAAAGAGACAGAATAAAGACGGAAAAGACATTATAACTCACCTGGAAGACAGCAAGCAGAGTCAGAATCAAAGCCAGTCTGGACCCTACATAAGGGCACACGGAACAGTGAAGCAACTAGGTTCACGGAACACCCGCACCAACCATGCGCCCCTGCACAGAGACGCAGGACGGAGACTTCAACGCACAAAAACCTAAGGTGAGCAATAACCCAAAGGGAGGGGATTTGGACCAGAGGGAGGTGGGAGTCCACCCATCACAGAAAAAGTATCTTAACCCTCCATTCTCCTCTTATAGGTGCTACCCAACATCTGGCACATAACCAAGCAGAGAGGAGTCCAGGATAGTGCTTAGACCTCCATCCAGTATCGTGTGGCGCCCCTCGTGGACATCAGGTGAGTGTAACAGAACCTCCCTTACCACTACCACCTTCTTATTCCACCCAGGAAGGTGGCCACAGCAGAAACGTGCCTCCCAGTCCAAGATAGCCGTGCGGTCCATGAGCGCATGGAGGGAATTCTTTTTTTCATAATCCACCCATGTGGGAGTTGATGTGCACCATGCTCCTCTCCCATCCTGGGTTCCCCCCACCCCCGCGGTCCAAGATGGACATTTTTATTCTTGGTTGTTTGTGTTTTTTTTACCCCCCTGACCAGATGTTGTCATAGCATATTTTGTTTTGCCCTTTCCTGGTTATTTTCTAATTTTTATCTTGATTTCCCTTGAGGTGTGCCATTAACTCCTCAAGGACAACATGTGTGCTGTTTTGTACATGAATACATGCCTAGTGAAGTCAACCAGCATGTTTGTGTGTTAGTGCACAGGATGGCATGTGCAGGTAATTATAGGTGTGGTGTTCCGTTGCATGTGTGTGCTGTGTCAATGGTACTTCACAATGGCTGTTTTAATGTGTTCTCTCATGTTGTTTCAGTAATCTGTGATGTCCAGTGACTGCTTTCCCAGGGGATACACCACCATTTCAAGTCCATGCACCCCATGCCCTCCACCAGACATTGTCCTTCCTGTACAAAATTAGGAAACACAATTCCTGGGGAAGGTGATGTGGGATTTACACCATGCAGGCACAGTCAGCGGGTACACGTTTGCACTGTTTTGCATGTTGAGCATGTGTCATTGGTGTGCATGTTTGGGGCATGTGTTGGATGTTTTATATGTCCTTTGCATGCTGACATGCCATTATGGTAATTAGAGTGGTGCTCATATCACTGTGTAACCTACCTATGTGTATACCTCCAATGGTGCACCTACTGTTCTGTGCAGCATGGTATTGTACATCTGAAGATCAGGCCGTGTACTCCTTGATCTGTCATGTCCTTGTTTTTCCCTTTCTGTATCACTCTCTCTAACTCTCTCTGTTGTGGTACACTGTACTCCTGGACTAATCACTATCGATTTCCATTCACCCCACAGCACCATGTGTTGCTCTTGCAGTGTGTGTTGTGTGCATATTTTCTTTCAGTGATCATTGGTCTGATCAAGTCTGTGCATGTTGTTTGTGCTGTTACTCTGCATTGTATTCAATTTAGGTGAAGCATCTCTCGATGGTGTGCATCGTATGCAAGGCAGGTGAATTTCATGGTCATGTAAGTGCATGGCATTCGCTGACACTTCTGTCGTGTTTTCATGGGAGTGTGGCACTGTCTGTGTTCACTTGGGATCAACTTACCTGTGCTCAAACACGAATCCTTGAGGGGGCATGATTCACATGGGGGTGATTCTAATGATGCTATGGTCATGTTCCTCTGAGGGATTGCTGGGGCAGCTGTTCACTGATTATGGTAGCTGTGCTTGTTAACTGTGGGCTGGGATTTCATGGTTGTTTGGGAGTGTGTAGCATGGTGAACAGTTGTGGGCTGGGTCAGGTGCATATGTTTGTGCTGAGGTGTACCTCGTGCAACTTTTATCATGTCTAATGAGTGACACGTCAGATCCCTAACAGGGTTTGTGGAATTAGGGCTGTTTGTCACATTTGGCATGTCCAACTTATCGATCAACTAATAGGGTGTGCTACAGCATTGTGAAGCCACAAATATGTTTCTATGTCTGATGTGTTGTGGGATATTTGTTCTAACAGCACATCAGGTTTCCTGTTAGTGGGTTTTCTTTCATTTCTCATGCATGCAGCACATTGGGGTATGCAGCTTCTAGTGCAACACGTCTGGGTGCATGGTGGTGCTGCATTGGAATAGATGCAGTAGTAGACCATTGCTATGCATTGACAATGAAGTCTGCATTGACTATGGTCTGGTGGTTAACAGTGCACTTTTAGCATGGTAATTGTTGATCAATTTATCAATTTGCTTTGTGTTGTCTGCTAATGTGTTTGATTGCGGCTCCATCGGTGTGCAGCAGTCCTTTGTGCCATCAAGCATGGTTCTGGCAGAGGTGCAAGAGGTGAGTGGCTCAATGATTGGCAAGACATCCACTGTATTCTGCAAGAACTCCTTCACAGTACCTTTGTTGTACGCTCGCAGCACATATGTCTTGCAAATAAACATGACTGACTGAACCGACTAGTGAGAGGCTCTTCAAACACAACCCTCCACACCTCTGCACTCACCATCATCATTATTTATTCTCCTCATTCACTCATGTCTACCCTGAAGTAGTCAACATACTCCATGAAGGTGTCATCCCTATTGGTGTCCTGCTCCTACAGAACCATCATTGCCAACATCTTCCCTCTGTCAAATGCTCTTGGTTATCTATGCAAACTCTCCTTTCCTGGTGTTTAGTTTCCATCCTCCATCAAGCAATCACTTGTGTGCACCATCATTACTATGGAAGAAAGAAGAGTGGACAATTGTGGCACACCCTAGTAGTTAGAATATAAGGAGGTATGTAGGATTACAAGAAAGTTTTACAAAAATTAAAGAAATAGATTCGAGGTGCAGAGGAGAGAGAAGAGATCTTGACACCTAGGTTGCACGAAGTAAAAGAGAAACAGAATAAGTTCCAGATAGTATCTGGAATACCAGACCAACAGTTAGGTTGTTATTTAAACAGTGATTCTAATCTTATTGTGGGGAATCTTTGTACAATTTTAAATTCAGAAAAACAAACTGTTAAGGAAATAAACAATCAATCAAATAAGGTCACAAGAACCAGTCTTCATTTTAATTCTCGATGTTGAAGCTGTGGAGGGCCCAACGCGTTTCGAGTGGTACAACACTCTTCATCAGGGGCAAATCAATATTTCTAGGAAAAAATATGTACAGTATTTACATTAGATTAATTGTACACACATAATTTTTCTTGAATCCAAACATTTGTTAAGTGATCATTTCAACAAACTTTAGTCAATATATAGTCTAAGAGCATTCTTTGAACACAATATCAAAGGTTTAAAGTAAAAATGTCATGTCAACCACTTTTACTATAATTATGTTTAAGTAGGAGTCAAGGTGGCATTAGGGCATCATAGGACTGCCTTGTCGGTGGTAGTGAACACAAGATCAACTGAAAAAGGTGAAGATGGTGCTAAAATCTGAGGTATCAAAAAAATAATAATAGAAGTAATGAATCTAACCTTGTGCTAATTTTCAATAAGATATCTTCAAGGGAAGAAAGATCTCTGGGTCAGGGATCCCGGGCATTCAGGGAATCAGGTTAGAAGTCTTGAGGGAGAATCCTTGTCTGCAAGAAGGGAGTAGGCATAAGAATCTTCTAAAGGGAATCCCGACAATAATAACAGTGGAAAGAAGGTGTAGAAGAAAACGTACAAATATTGGCAGTCTTCCAGGACAGTGTACTAACCGGTATATAGTTCCAACATGTGGAGCTAGTAGGGGGATGTTCTATAAACCTGGGTGGAGACCAGGACATGACGGTGGAGATGGCCAAAATACAGGCTCTACGTAATGCCAATGTTAAAAAAGAAAAGGAAAAAAAGTAAGGAAAAGTGAGAAATAGTAACAGGGTGGGAGTGTTCTAGGAAGTAAGAACACCTGCATTCTGCTGGCTGACCAAGGAATTTGAAAAAATCTTACCTAGTTACCCACAGCATTGCAACATGGAGACCGGAGCCCTGAAGGTTGTCCGACTCCATTTGCAACGCCGTCTGAGTATATATTATGAATGATGGCGTGACGTCATCACGCGCATGCACGTGCAACGTTATAGTCGTCACTCGGGATGTTGAAGAAAACCATAGGAAAGACCTAAATCTGGTGCTGTAAAGAATAGAATATGGACCTAATGGAAGGTGTCCATAAATCGCATAGAGTTACTAGGAAATGCTAAAGTAAAAATAGACCGGGTATGTTTATATTATGACATCATCACGCTTGCGTGTGCATGACGCCATATGTAAACAAACCGGTTGAATTGTCCCGGGAGCTCCGGAGGATGAATCAACCAAACGGATGTGGATAAGCCTGGTTAACGCATAATGATAAGATGCCTGGGTGAGGGATAGGTCCCAGTATACGAAGTAATTCGAGGAAATGAGTAAAAAGAGCTTAGTAAAAAAGCAGCTCATGGAGCCAAACTCTGTCCTTCCTACATGGGCTCACTCCCTGGCCACTCATCCCCAGGAAGGAATCTTGGATTAATCTTCGACTACCCCCTTCCCCTACTGCCACATATTTGTGAGATTGTCAAAGAGTCCGACTTGATGCACACAGTTAATTTACACTTCCACAACATCATGCCGAGGTGCACTGTTACATGTGCTGTGGTACTGTCCATGCTACACTACTGCAACATCCGACTCCTGAGTGTTCCTTGTCCTTATCTTCACCCCCTACAGTTTACCCGGATTATGTATGTGTGACTCGTCATTTGACTCAGGGCCAGGGCCATGGTTTCTCCTGCAATATGAATGCTTCAGAGGCTCATAGACTCTGCACGTATTACATTGTAATACCGCTATTCCATCCACAGGGATGTCTGGGTCCCGGTACCGTCTTCAATGCTTCCTGATGATATACTACCCTTCTGTACCCATACATTCCTCTGGTAACTACTGCCTGTGTGTGAAGCACTTAGGTATTAGAAGGGGTGGTGGTGGGTCCATTTGCTATGCGTGATGCCTTTTGTATAGTATACTCACTCTCCCTCTGCACATTGAGAAAGTACTCCTTACGGTCACATTGATCATGTAGCCCTTTCTCTTCTTCATTTCCATCTCCAACTCTATTCCGTGCTATTGATTCAGTAGCATGCATCATGTCCATGTGCCTTATGTGTCCTTGGTGCCCTCACCCCACACATGTTGTTATGTTATGTTATGTTACTTGTCATTTATATAGCGCTTTATATATCATTGGTATAACCTCAAAGCACTGGTAGGTTGAACGCCTCGGGAACCGTAGTTCAGGTCAGTAGAGAGAGATAGTGTTGTTTGGTGTGTGGGTGCAGCTGATGTAATTGTCTGATGATAGCTGCTTCCTAGCGATAGGTGTGGTGCTGAAGATATCAGTTGGATGTGTGCAGTCTGGTGGGTGTACGCCCAGACAGGGTTATGGCTGCGTTAGGCCTGAGGTACGCCTATGTGAGCAGCTAGGCTGGAATGTGCTCAGCTAGCTACGTTTTATTAGGGTGACGAGGTGTTCATGGTGTCATATTTGTATGTGAACAGCTAGACCAAATTATCATGGATATAGCTGTGTTCTAGTTGAATGATGATGTATAGTGGAGAGTAAGTGTAGTGGTGTGATATGGTGGTTATCTGTAAAACACCTGAGACCAGGCACGTGACCAGGATGTGGGGACGTACATAGCGACATAAGGATATATAGCGATAGAGGTCGATACAGGTATATATGGCAATACAGATATATAGCATATTAAGGTGATATAGATATATGGCGACTGGGGCCGATACAGGTATATATGGGAATACAGGTATATATGGGGATACAGATATATATGGGGATACAGATATATATGGGGATACAGATATATAGCATATAAAGGGGGATACAGATATATGGCAGCAACACAGGGAATAGGTGCACAGTGATACAATGTGTGGGGCAATTTCAACAGGTTCTACTGATTCTATTCTGCCCCATTCATTCAGTCCACTCCGTCCATTTTCTGCTTCGTCTACTCAATCCATTCCATCTATGTTATCAATGTAATTTATTCTACCTATTCTATTCACTCTATTCATTCTACCTGTTCCATCTGCACTACTGATTTTATCTATTTCGTTTGTGTTGCTAAATGTCTACGTTCTTTTTAGATGTGGCACGTGCATAACCTTGCACTTCTATCCAGATTAGGTATTGGCCAACACGCACAGTTTCATCTAAGAGTGGCGCATGCCAACGTTCACAATTTCATCCAAGTGTGGCACATGCCATCATTCACATCTCTATCTAGTAGAGACGCAGGCCAATGTTCAAGATTCAATCCGAATGTGACGAACGACGACACTCAATGATTCATCCAAGTGTGACACATGCTAACATTAACATTTCTGTCTAGATGCAACGCAGGCTAAAGTTCACAATTTCATCTAAGTGTGGCACATGCCATCATTCACATTTCTATTTAGATGCGACGCATGCCAATGTTCAAGATTCAATCTAAGTGTGACGCATGCTGACATTCATACTTTCATCTCAGTGTGGCACATCCTATTATTCACATTTCTATCTAGATGTGACTCAGGCTAGTGTTCACTATTCCATCTAAGTAAGGCACATGCTATCATTCACATTTCTGTCTAGATGCGATGCAGGCTAAAGTTCACAATTTCATACAAGTGTTACACATGCCATCATTCACATTTCTGTTTAGATGCAACACAGGCCAATATTCATGATTCAATCTAAGCGAGGCACATGCTATCATTCATATTTCCACCTAGCTGCGACGCAGGCTAAAGTTCACAATTCAATCTAAGTGTGATGCATGCTGAAATTCATGGTTTCATCTAAGTGTGGGACATGCTATCATTCGCATTTCTATCTAGATGCGACGCAGGCTAAAGTTCACTAATTTCTCCAGGTGTGGCCTGTGTTGACATTAGCAAGTGTAATGAATAGATTCAGGCTGATAGTCACAGATCTTTCTAAGTATGCCTGGTGTTAGTTTATGGCAGTCTATATTATCGAAAGGTAAGGTAGAGTGGTGGGGGCTTTCCAGAGTAGAGTAATTGCTCTACACCCCACCCATGCCACACTTACAGTTTTTGTTGGTGTCAGCTGCTGGCTTCACTGGCTTCCCCTGCGGACACCTGCAGACACTCACTGGAGCCGCCATTGTAGGAGCCCTTTGCCTTGGGGCCCTTAGTCGAAGGTGCTGCTGGGCAGGGGGCTGCCCTGAGAGGGCCAGATATAACCAGATGAGCCTGCAAATCAGAGGACTTGGGGGTCTCAGCGCTCACCTGCTTATGGAAGCATTGAGGCAACCACAGGTTGCTAGACCCAAGAGCAGGGCCTTGGATAGCCAGAGGGGAGTGGTGGGTGGGATGGGAGGCGGGAGCTGGGTGGATCAGGAAGGATTGGGGAGCGAAGGAGACGGAGCGGGAACCAGCACCTGGGGGCTGGAAAATTACTTTTTGGGGGTATCTGGTGGCGCATGGGAAGCGGAGCACTCACCTACTTCTGGATGGCAATGGAAGCAGGGAGGCTACCGCGGGTTGCTAGACCCGAGACCAGGGCCTTGGATAGCCAAAGGGGAGTGGTGGCCGGGATGGGAGGCAGGAGCTGAGTGGATCAGGAAGGAGCGGGGAGTGAAGGAGACCGAAAGGGACCGGCGCCTGTGGCCTGGAAAATTACCTTTTGGGGGCATCTGGGGGCGCATGGAAAGCGGAGCACTCACCTGCTTCTGGATGGCAATGGAAGCATGGAGGCTACCGCGGGTTGCTAGACCCGAGACCATGGCCTTGGATAGCCAATGGGGAGCAGTGGGCAGGATGGGAGGCGGGAGCTGGGTGGATCAGGAAGGATCAGGGAGCGAAGGAGAATGAGGGGGAACCGGCGTCTAGGGCCTGGAAAATTACTTTTTGGGGGGAATCTGGGGGCGCATGGGAAGCGGAGCACTAGCCTGCTTAAGGGTGGCAATGGAAGCAGGGAGGCTACCGTGGGTTGCTAGACCCGAGACCAGGGCCTTGGATAGCCAATGGGGAGCAGTGGGTGGGATGGGAGGCGGGAGCTGGGTGGATCAGAAACGATCGGGGAGCTAAGGAAACCGAGGAGGAACCGGCACCTGTGGCCTGGAAAATTACATTTTTGGGGATGTCTGGGGGCACATGGGAAGCGTAGCACTCACCTGCTTCTGGATGGAAATGGAAGCAGAGAGGCTACCGCGGGTTGTTAGACCCGAGACCAGGGCCTTGGCTAGCCAATGGGGAGAAGTGGGCGGGACACAAGGCAGGAGCTGGGTGTATCAGGAGGAGCAGGAAACGAAGGAGACCGAGGGGGAATCGGTGTCTGGGGCCTGGGCATTTGGGGGTGCATGGGAAGCAGAGCACTTAATTGCTTCTGAAAGGCAATGGAAGCAGGGAGGCTAACGCGGGTTGCTAGACCCAAGACCAGGGCCTTGGATAGCCAATGGAGAGCAGTGGGTGGGATGGGAGGCGGGAGCTGGGTGGATCTGGAAGGAGCGGGGGGAGCAAAGGACACCGAGGGGGAACTGGCATCTGGGGCCTGGAAAATTACTTTTCTGGGGGGCATCTGGGGGTGCATGGGAAGCAGAGCACTCACCTGCTTCTGGATGGCAATGGAAGCAGGAAGGCTACCACAGGTTGCTAGACCCGAGACCAGGGCCTTGGAATAGCCAATGGGGAGCGGTGGGCGGGATGGGAGGCGGGAGATGGGTGGATCAGGAAGGATTGGGGAGCAAACGAGACTGAGGGGGAACCAGCGCCTGGGGCCTGGAAAATTACTTGTTGGGGGCATCTGGGGGCGCATGGGAAGCGGAGCACTCGCTTGCTTCTGGATGGTAATGGAAGCAGGGAGGCTACCGTAGGTTACTAGACCCGAGACCAGGGTCTTGAATAGCCAATGGGGAGCGGTGGGTGGGATGGGAGGCGGGAGCTGGGTGGATCAGGAAGGATCAGGGAGCGAAGGAGACTGAGGGGGAACCGGCACCTGGGGCCTGGAAAATTACTTTTTTGGGGGCATCTGGGGGGGCATGGGAAGTCGAGCACTCACCTGCTTCTGGATGGCAATGGAAGCAGGGAGGTTGCCGCGAGTTGCTAGACCCGAGACCAGGGCCTTCAATAGCCAATGGGGAGCGGTGGGCGGGATGGGTGGCGGGAGCTGGGTGGATCAGGAAGGATCGGGGAACAAAGGATACTGAGAGGGAACCAGCACCTGGGGCCTGGAAAATTACTTGTTGGGGGCCTCTGAGGGCGCATGGGAAGCGGAGCACTCACCTGCTTCTGGATGGCAATGGAAGCAGGGAGGCTACCGTAGGTTACTAGACCCGGGTCCTGGGCCTTGGATAGACAATGGGGAGCGGTGGGCGGGATGGGAGGTGGGAGCTGGGTGGATCAGGAAGGATCAGGGAGCGAAGGAGACCGAGGGGGAACTGGCGTCTGGGGCCAGGAAAATTACTTTTCTGGGGGGCATCTGGGGGTGCATGGGAAGCAGAGCACTCACCTGCTTCTGGATGGCAATGGAAGCAGGAAGGCTACCACAGGTTGCTAGACCCGAGACCAGGGCCTTGAATAGCCAATGGGGAGCGGTGGGCGGGATGGGAGGCGGGAGCTGGGTGGATCAGGAAGGATTGGGGAGCAAACGAGACTGAGGGGGAACCAGCGCCTGGGGCCTGGAAAATTACTTGTTGGGGGCATCTGGGTGCGCATGGGAAGCAGAGCACTCACTTGCTTCTGGATGGTAATGGAAGCAGGGAGGCTACCGTAGGTTACTGGACCCGAGACCAGGGTCTTGAATAGCCAATGGGGAGCGGTGGGCGGGATGGGAGGCGGGAGCTGGGTGCATCAGGAAGGATCAGGGAGCGAAGGAGACTGAGGGGGAACCGGCACCTGGGGCCGGGAAAATTACTTTTTTGGGGACATCTGGGGGGCATGGGAATTGGAGCACTCACCTGCTTCTGGATGGCAATGGAAGCAGGGAGGGTGCCGCGGGTTGCTAGACCCGAGACCAGGGCCTTCGATAGCCAATGGGGAGCGGTGGGCGGGATGGGAGGCGGGAGCTGGGTGGATCAGGAAAGATCTGGGAACAAAGGAGACTGAGGGGGAACCAGCGCCGGGGGCCTGGAAAATTACATGTTGGGGGCCTCTGAGGGCGCATGGGAAGCGGAGCACTCACCTGCTTCTGGATGGCAATGAAAGCAGGGAGGCTACCGTAGGTTACTAGACCTCACACCAGGGCCTTGGATAGCCAATGGGGAGCGGTGGGTGGGATGGAAGGCGGGAGCTGGGTGGATCAGGAAGGATCAGGGAGCGAAGGAGACCGAGGGGGAACCGGTGCCTGGGGCCAGGAAAATTACTTTTTGGGGGCATCTGGGGGGGCATGGGAAGTGGAGCACTGACCTGCTTGTGGATGGCAATGGAAGCAGGAAGGCTACCACAGGTTGCTAGACCCGAGACCAGGGCCTTGAATAGCCAATGGGGAGCGGTGGGCGGGATGGGAGGCGAGAGCTGGGTGGATCAGGAAGGATCGGGAGCGAAGGAGACTGAGGGGAAACCAGTGCCTGGGCCCTGGAAAATTACTTTTTGGCGGCATCTGGGGGCGCATGGGAAGCAGAGGACTCATCTGCATCTGGATGGTAATGGAAGCAGGGAGGCTACCGCGGGTTGCTAGACCCGAGACCAGGGCCTTGGCTAGCCAATGGGGAGCGGTGGGCGGGATGGGAGGCGGGAGCTGGGTGGATCAGGAAGGATTGGGGAGCAAACGATACTGAGGGGGAACCAGCGCCTGAGGCCTGGAAAATGACTTGTTGGGGGCATCTGGGGGCGCATGGGAAGCGAAGCACTCACCTGCTTCTGGATGGTAATGGAAGCAGGGAGGCTACCATAGGTTACTAGACCCGAGACCAGGGTCTTGAATAGCCAATGGGGAGCGGTGGGCAGGATGGGAGGCGGGAGCTGAGTGGATCAGGAAGGATCAGGGAGTGAAGGAGACCGAGGGGGAACCGGCGCCTGGGGCCGGGAAAATTACTTTTTTGGGGGCATCTGGGGGGGCATGGGAAGTGGAGCACTCACCTGCTTCTGGATGGCAATGGAAGCAGGGAGGGTGCCGCGGGTTGCTAGACCCGAGACCAGGGCCTTCGATAGCCAATGGGGAGTGATGGGCGGGATGGGAGGCGGGAGCTGAGTGGATCAGGAAGGATGAGGGAGCAAAGGGGACTGAGGGGGAACCAGCGCCTGGGGCCAGGAAAATTACTTGTTGGGGGCCTCTGAGGGCACATGGGAAGCGGAGCACTCACCTGCTTCTGGATGGCAATGGAAGCAGGGAGGCTACCGTAGGTTACTAGACCCTAGACCAGGGCCTTCCATAGCCAATGGGGAGTGGTGGGAAGGATGGGAGGCGGGAGCTGGGTGGATCAGGAAGGATCGGGGAGCGAAGGAGACCGAGGGGGAACCAGCGTCTGGGGCCTGGAAAATTACTTTTTTGGGGCCATCTGGGGGTTGTATGGGAAGCAGAGCACTCACCTGCTTCTGGCTGGCAATCTCACGTTCATACTGCTCTGTGCTGAAAAGTACAGTGCAACCATGTACCTCTTCTGGGACAGTCTACTGAATTTATTGCAGGGACCTATGCAGACCAGATCCCGTTCGTCTGTGCAAACCTGGAAGGTCGCAGATGACGAGCGGCCACCACATGCGTCGGTCGCATTGGTCAAGTATGTATTGCTATCCCGTGCTAGGTTTACAGCTCATCTTTTTGCACAAGCCTACTTTCATAATCCACACACAATCGTATGTTTCCTTATTCTTCAGGCAGAGCGCATGTGCCTGCTTTTCAACTAATTGCAGGCACACCACACGTGCTCTTTTCATTTCTGCTTAGTCTAGTAATCCAGCATACAACTGCCTAGCATCACAAAGTCACATGACAGAGAGCAATTTAACCCTACAATAATCTCGCACTAACAACCAAAGCTCTGCCCTGAACCAACGATTCAACCAGTTGTTTGGGACAAGTAGCTCCATGCACAATTCAACATAAGAATCCCTGTGTGGACAGGCAACTTACTGTATGCATTTGAAGCATAGAACTTGTTGGCCATCAGGAATGCCATGCCACTCCACATTTAGCGCAGGAATTGTACCCAGGGTATAGACCAGCGCAGTTAATTCAGAAGACTATGCTTCCTGCAGGGAAATCAGAGTAACGTTTCCACTGCAGGTCATAGGTGCTGGCGGAATCAATCATTTAGAGGCAGCCCAAGGTTCTTTTATAGGACAGTTTATCCAAAAACTATGTAGCTGGATTGGAGAAATTTCATCCTTTCATTATATATGTATTTACACAATGGTATCTCAGAAACATGCTTATGTACATTACCAATAAAACATAAACCTATAGGGCAAGCAGAACAAACCAGCAGCAATGCCTGAAAGCAAGATGGTGACCCGGTGTAGTGTGCACCACTTCAAGAGCTGCCCTTTTTTCCGTTTATGGCCTTTTTGAGGCACCCGGAAGCCACTTAGTATATCGCAGCTCTACCCAGTGGGAAATTAAAGACACCGATTTTAAGAGTCGTTACATCTGTTTCAGCGATCACTGACCCAATTAAAAATAAAATACCAACTGAATTTTATAAGGAGATGTGAAGTACTGTGTATATAGTGTACTTCATCACAAGCAGCTTTAACACGTGACTAATCACTTCCATTAGTGTATTATTTTCTTGCATTTTCTGCACAAGATGTTCTCCATGCACTAATTCCAAACTTTTGCCTTCACAACATCACCTGTACACTTTCACGTTGTAAAAACTCACAAGGCATTGTGGGCTTGTCTCCCCTTCCAGTGATTCTCATGACTTCTTGGAAGTATTGATTGTCTGATCTGTGTTTGTAAATCATTTTCTACATTCACCTGTCCCCAACCTGTTGTCTGTGTACCCTTTCACACTTTTTTGGATATTGGATGTATGCCTGAGCAATGCGCTACACATGTGTTAAGTGGTAATGTGCTTCCATGACAGTGTGCAGTTCAATGTCCCTATAATAAGCAGGTGTTTTCTGCCTTATATAGACACTGGTATTGTTCCAAGGGTGTCCCATGTTTTGTTTTGGTTACATTTTCGGCATATGTGCTGTCTTCAGAGTTTCATGCGGCATGTGGAGTGAAGTGTCCATTGTGTATGTGACAACGTGTAATTATTGTGGATGTGTTGCATGCACATTTGCTGCATGGCATTGACGGGGACAGGCAGTGTGTGAGAAATAGTTAGGTGTGAGTGTTTGTGTATTGTGTGTTTGAATTGCATGCTGTGTACAGGTGTTTCTGCATATGTGCAGGGACACAAATGTTACTGGCTGAATTGGGACTTGTGGTTTGCATGTGTTTCAGTTCACTGAGGGTTTCCCCTGTGTATTGAAGTATTTTTATGCATTTATGTGGTACATGACAATGTTTGATGTTTTTCTTTGTCTGCAGATGCTTACCTCTGGTAATGATGGGTTTCATGTTAGGAAATTGAAGTGCCAACTGCATGGCAAGTGTACAGGTAAGATGTTATTTTACATTGATCATTTTGTAAGGTTACAGTTTTAACTGGCATGTTAGTTGTCATCCACCAATGCAACTTGTGTACACTACTGTGTGTATGGTGCACAGGGTTCAGGGATGAAGCTATGGTGGATCTCAAAAGCTTTAATTCTTCTATGGCTCTTTCAAACTGTGGCACTAAACAGGGATGTGTGCTATCCACTTGATTATTCTATGTGTACATGGCTGCCATTGTACATGTGATTAGCACTTTCACCTCTGGATTCAAGTTTAATGTGAATGACACAGTACTTTATTTCAGGCTACCCTCGGCCAGCTCATCTTTATCACTCATATCTGACTATCTGTCCACGATTCTGTCATAGTGTGCTACAAAGAACCTCTGCCTTGACGCCAGCAGGACGGCGGTTCATTTGCATTGTGGCCCCAGAAACAGCGTTCCCGCTTTCTCTGTAGCCAGACTCCCTTGGCCATACAGCCACTACTACCTGCACATATATTAATGATTGTGGTCATGTTCGCCTCAACTCTCTTCTTCTCATGTCCCAATTGAGTCATCTTTTGGAAGTACAACTATCTGCTACACCTCTTCTGAGGTACTGCACCTTTTCTCATTTTCCCTCAGGAGGTAACTGTCTCCACAGCCCCAATTTTAGCCGGGGCTGCACTACTGCAACTGCATCTTGCTCAAACTTTGTGCATCTAATCCACACCCTGTGACTCAAACAGAACGAGACCTCAAGGATTATGCTTAGCCTCAAGACCAGGGACCACATCTATCTGACAATGATTTACCTACACTGGCTAGCCGTGGCTGAAAGGGTCAATTCATAGAAAGTATGCATTGTCCACAGGGCTTTGTTGGGCTTGTGTACTGCCTATCTGCAGATATTCATACCTCAATGCTGTCTCTACAGAGCCATATCATCATCTTACTCCAACCTTCTTCAGGTGAGTCAGTTCTGGATGCAAATTATTTTAGGGGGATATTCATCGTCCGCAGGGGCCACTTTCCTGCCACCCTCTGTTTGTGGCCTCATATCCTTAAGTTCGTGGAACTCCTCAGGAGTTTCCTCTTCTACTCTTCCTTCTCTCTCCCTCTTCTCTGCTTAGCGATCCTTCTGCTCTCTCACTCGCTCCATACTTTTTTCCTTGCAGCTTGATGACTGGCTGTTTGATGTACCTTAGGGTCGCACAAGCCTCTGTCACCCCAGCAATGTTTTGTGCACTTGCCTCCGGGACTTGAACTAGTCTGCACTTGGCGAATGACCCTATAGAGTCGCATCTCTCTGCACATACCCCCACCTCCACTGACTGGAGGCACTTGGACCACATCTGAACTTGTTCCCACCATCCATATACCACTCCCTGTAAACGTCTGTGCATTCGCTCCTTCTGATTGCACCATGCCTGTACAGCGTCTGTGTGTTCCACCCTGTACTCACTCCCTGCATGCTGGCTCATTCATGCACTTGATGAAACTGTAGCTTCATCATAAAACATAATCACTTTTGTCACCACTGTTGATTGTAAGACATGCACAGAGTGACTACTATGGTTTCTGTGATTCTAAGGATCTGCACAAGTTTTCTTTTCCACCCCTTGTTCCATCCATCCTTGAACTCTATCAGACACTTGCCTTTTGTATCAGGCATTTCAGAATGTACTTTTGCATGACTTGGCATACCATGACACAGTATAATGATAATTTTACATGACATATGGGATGGGTTGTGTGACATAAAGGTGAGTTAATCGAAGGTTTGGCATGTTGGTAGTGGTGTCATTGTGTTACTTGTGGTGGTAAGAGAGGAATGTATTTTAAGTTGTGAGGGATACACACAATTTTGCACATCCAGGGGCACATGCTCAGGGTGGTTGGGTAGGCACTGTTCAATGGCCCATTGTCATCATTGAATGGCACCTGGAATGTGGCATGGTCGTGTGCACTCCACAGGGGATGGAGTTTAGGTAAAAAAAGAAGCCACAATCTGGGTAGGCGCAGCACCTCCATGTGCCCTTTGCCCAGCCATATGCAAGCGGTGTGCCTGTGGATGTGGGGGCACCACCATGTCCACCGGTACGCCACACTGTGTTGCAACATTGTAGAGGACACATGCTGCCACAATGATCCTGCACTCTACTGGTGGTGTATAGCAATTCACCACCAGAGTGGTTGAGGGAGCGGAAAAGTGACTTGAGTACTCTGAATGTGCACTCCACTATAGCCTGAACTGCAATATGGACAGTGTTGTATCTTACCTGGGCAGGTGTGGTGGGGTTCCATATTGGAGTCATCATGCAGGTGCTCAGAGGGTACGCACTGTCCACTGGAGAAGTGAGAATGTTTGTCATTGGTGTCTAATTGTCTATGTCTAACATGCATGGATGTGCAGGGCCATTTATACTCACCAATGAGCCATGTGTTGCCATGCCTCCCAGCTTCTAGGGCCCAGTGAAGGGGTGAAATTCTGAATATATAACTATCATGGGTGGAGCCAGGATAGTTTGCATGGACAGACTTAATGATGCTCTTGCATAACATACAACCTGAACATTGATGGAATGCCAGTGTTTCTGGTTGCAATATATATATGCTCTGTTGCCCTAGGTGGCCATAGAGCAACATGGGTGCAATCAATGGCACCAAACCCTTTAGCGAAGTGCACCACCCCATAAAAGTCCTGGACCACGGCCTGCATTTCAGCAGGTGTTCTGGGCATAGAGATGTGCAGGTGGACTGAGGTGCATGCAGTCATTATTGCCAATACCTGGTGTAGGCAGCGTGACTGTGTTGCCTGTGAAATGGCCCGAACTATTGCAGTGGTCCGCTGGAACGACCCAGTGGCCAAACAATACAGTACACTGAGCACCTTTTGCAAGGGGCTCAGTGCTTAGGAACACAGGGTGGGTGATGTAAGGTCATCTTTCCACTCCATGGACAAGGTCTAAAATGATATGAGGGGTAAACCTATACCTGGCATAGGCCTGGTCATCAGGCAGCCCACGAAGTGTGGTCCTTGGGTGGAAAATCTGGGCCCTGGCCATCCTCCTCGTCCTGTAGTGTCCCACGATCACTGCTGCAACCAATAGTACATTAATTGTGGCAGTATACGAGTGTTTGTTGATCGTACATGCTTTCTATGCATTTTTTTATGTGCGCATTTACGTTTATGCCTGCTATCACGTGGCATAGCTGTTTCGGTATTTGCAAGTACTATTTTGCGGGCTGGTGATCCCTGTTTAAATCCATGAATATGGTTTCTATGCGCATGTATGTATCTATTCCGTAATGGTGTAGCGTCCCTCATAATGCCTACATTTACCCATTTTCATCATTGAATGGCACCTTGAATGTGGCATGGTCATGTGCACTCCACAGGGGATTGAGTTTAGTTAAAAAATGTAGCCACGATCTGGGTACGCACAGCCCATCCATGTGTCCTTTGCTGAGCCATGTGCACTGGTACGCCACGCTGTGTTGCAACATTGTAGAGGACACATGCTGCCACAATGAACCTGCACTCTACTGGTGGTGTATAGCAACTCACCACCAGAGTGGTTGAGGGAGCGGAAACGTGACTTCAGCACTCCGAATGTGCACTCCACTGTGGCCCGAATTGCAATATGGGCAGTGTTGTATCTTACCTGGGCAGGTGTGGTGGGGTTCTGTATTGGCGTTATCATGTACTGTCCCCTGGAGAGGTGAGAATGTTTGTCATTGGTGTCTATTAGTCTGTGTCTAATATGCATGCATGTGCAGGGCCGTTTATACTCACCAATGAGCCATGTGTTGCCATGTGTTGCCATGTCTCCCAGCTTCCAGGGCCCAGTGTAGGGGTGAAATTCTGAATATATAACTATCATTAGTGGAGCCAGGATAGTTTGCATAGACAGAAGACAACATACAACCTGAACATTGATGGAGTGTCAGTGTTTCCAGTTGCGATATATATTCTCTGTTGCCTTAGGTGGACGTACAGCCGTAGAGCAACATGGGTGCAATCAATGGCACCAAGCACTCTAGGGAAGTGCACCACCCCATAAAAATCCTGCACCACGGCCTGCTTTTCAGCAGGTGTTCTGGGCATAGAGCTGTGCCGGTGGACTGAGGGGCATGCAGTCATTATTGCCCACACCTGGTGTGGGCAGCGTGACTGCGCGGCCTGTGAAATGCCCACAACTATAGCAGTGGTCCGCTGGAATGACCCAGTGGGCAAACAATGCAGTACACTGAGCACCTTTTGAAAGAGGCTCAGTGCTTAGGAGCACATGGGGGGTGATGTAAGATCATCTTCCCACTCCATGACCAGGTCTAAGATGATATGAGGGGTAAACGTATACCTGGCATAGACCTGGTCATCAGGCATCCCAAAAAGTGTGGTCCTTGGGTGGAAAATCTGGGCCCTGGCCATCCTCCTCCTCCTGTGGTGTCCCACGATCACTGCTGCAACAAACAGTATGTTCATTGTGTCAGAATATGTGCGTTTGTTGATCGTGCATGCTTTTATGCATTATTTTTGTGTGCGCATTGACCATTATGCCTGCTATTGCGTGGCGTAGCTGTTTCAGTATTTGCGAATGCTATTTTGCACGCTGTAGATCCCTGTTTAAATCCATGAATATGGTTTCTTTGCGCATGTATGGGCGTTGCAATTGCTTACCTGTGTAATGTCCCTTGTAACGCCCACATTTTTGCTTGTTGTTCCCCATTCCACATGTTCTGCCCCCTTTTACGTGGCTGCGTAGACCCGGGTTGCTCTTTGCTTGGGGTCTTATGCAAGGCGTTTATGCTGTTGTATTTAGGTGTCGGACCGGCGCAGATTCCTCACAAGTCCCAGGTAAGCCCCATGCATTGTGTGCCATGAATCGAGGAACGTGCGCTTGCGCGCGATGTTGTGCGCAACTTCCCGATTTTCCATGCAATATAGTCTATGAATTGGGCTCTTAATCTGCTGCTTAGTTTTTGATAATGTTTTTAATGTAAATTATATTGATATCATTTTATATATGTTCAATGTGGAATTTGTTATAACTTTTTAAAACTTCTGTAACATTACAACATTTTAATTTTTAATAACCACTGAAATTCAGTGAAAAAACATTGTTAAAGGGACATTATGGTAAAAAAGTAAAATCGAAAAACCCAAGAAAATTGCCAGTTGTGGTAATCTATGCAATCATAACTCGTGCCACCACTATGCACTGCTAACACTAACACCCAGTACATGAAATATATCACCACAGATGGCATCATTGATGACATCACTGATGATATCAGAAATCCTTTGAATTACAATCAAAAGTCTCTACAGCGGGTTTGGTTTAGAGAGTTCCTACGAACCTGTCAAATGTGAGTAGGAGAGCTCTCAAAATACTCTTTGTATCAAACACGAGTATACATTTTTGCTATTTTTATAAGTGCCTAAGAAATGACCAATCAATAAATAAATAAATAAATACATTAATAAGAATAAATACTCATTAAAACCAAAACATTATATTGATGTGTTGTGTTGTTAATACAGGAACCTAATAATACATACACCCAAGCAATCTCTGCGGCATGCACCATAGAAGTACAATATTTTTAATCTGGTAATATTGGCAAGTAAAATAATAAATCCAAGCATATCAGAATCTTGACTAATGTTAAACTTGGAATTAATATCTAAAAATCCAAGACTTACTACATACATGTCTTAGTACAAACAATATATACAAAGAGCCTCAGTGCATAGATATATGAGGCACATACAGGGAAACTCGAGTAAGGAGGAAAGAAACACCATGACCAGAAAATGACAATAAGATTAGAGTTCATCATCATATATAAAAATGAATTGTGTGTTTGAGGCCTGCCTTTTGGTCCATGATTGGGCACCATGAGCTAAGGCCAAACCTATATAAAGTACTTAACAACAAATGACAAGGTTAACTTCTAGATATGTAGCACTGTTTCTGTTTTAAGATTCTCACTGTCATTGAACAAAAACAACCAGCCCAGATTTGATGTCATCAGTGATGTCATCAATGATGCCATTTGTGATGTCATCTTTCATGTACTGTGTGATAGTCTTAGCATTGGTGAATTTCTTGAGGTTTTCAATTTTACTTGCAACCATAATGTCCCTTTAACAAAGTTTTTTTTTTACTCTAATATATACAAATATAATAAAAATCACATACCAGAAGCAGAAACAAATATACAAAGCAAATATTCTCAAAGCAAAATTCTTTACCAAACGGAAGGTACCAACAATTCAACTAAGATCCACATTAATGAGCTAAGAAACCTAGCATCCTGTACCACACACCTACACCCTCTCAAAAATGATGTGACGGCCTGGCAAATCACTTCAAAAACAAAATCAGAAGAATCCAGCAAGTCATCAGTAGCAGACCCCAAAACACCAACAACATCACTAACAAACACCGGAACCAATCACAAGACTAACCGACTTCCCAACCAACTCATCAGAAAATTGTACAAACCTAGTGAACGAAAGCAAAAGAGCAGGCTCACCAACAGACTCTTGCCCACCAAACATGTAGAAGACTGTCCTTTACCACAGAAACACTGACAGAATACTTCCGCAACATATTCAACCACTCGTACCACAAAGCATCAAATCAGCATACCTCAAACCACTCTTGAAAGACCCCTCACAAAACACAGAAGACCTAGCAAACTACCAATCAATATCAAACATCACATTCCCTGCAAGGCTCCTAGAAAGCTATGTATTCAAACAAATCCTTGAACATGTAGAAAACACCCAGATACTAGATCAGGCACAAGTTGGCTTCAGATCAATGAGAGGGATGGAAACAGCATTACTGTCCATACGGTCTAAAACCATCGCAGACTCCAACGTCAACTCAGCACTAATACTACTAGACCTATCCGTAGCCTTCAACACAGTGAACCACGAAACCTTCATCAAAAGACTAATAGAAATAGGAATCAGCAACAAAGCCTTACTATCTCTGAAATCCTTCCTGACAGAAAGAAAGGAAACCATGTGGCTAACTCCCTTCAAACCAGCCACACACAACACAACCTGTGGAGTCCCACAAGGGTCATCACTGTCACTGCAGTTCCTTAACAGCTGTATGACCCTTCTCGTCAATCTAATCAAAAGACATTGGGACTCATTACAGGTGTGGCAATCAGGAATTAAGGGTGCTGGTAGCCCCATACCACACCCTATCCGGACAGCTACATTAATACTCTGTGGGTGGGGGCCATTGTGCCCTACAGGATTGACCAGCCAGGTGTAACAGTATCCGCCCACAGAGTTTTCGTGGACGTACCGGCACCAGTAGCAACAGTGCTGGTGCTTCCGAGTCCCCATTCCCATGGAGTCCAATGGGACTCTATGGGAATGGGGACCTACACTTTCCACTGTCATATTTGTTTGTTTGTTTGTTTATTAATTTATAGGGCGCACCAAACCCTTAGGTAACTGGGCGCAACAGAATACAAAGGATACTTAAAACTAAGTTACATAGGAAGAAGGTGAGGTAAGGTACATGCATGCATTGCATAATTGGAGGATCCGATGAAGTTCATACATACATGAATCGGGATACAATACAGTAGGGGGCCGGGTACAGAGGTACAAGCAAGTGCAGAAGAGAGTTCAGAGGCTAGTGCATATTGGTTAGTCCTACTGGTCTTGGATCATAGCCAGTTAAGAGTATTACGTCTAAAGCTGTAGTAGGATTGGTCTATTCTAGATCAAGTGGGAGTGCATTCCAGTATTGGGCAGCTTTTACCAGGAAACTATTTCTGCCTGTTTTTTTTTTACCTAAATCTAGGTATCTGTAGATAGTGGGAGTTAGCCACTCTGGAGGGGCGAGTCGATGTTCTTCTGACTATTCTCTCTGTAAGGTAAGGGGGGCTGCATTATTCAGTCACTTTAAAGTTAGCGAGTGGTGATCTCTTCTCATATTCGATACATGTTCCCTAATAGGTAAGTTCAGGGCCATTCTAAGGGCATTATTTTGCAGTGTCTGGATTTCATTAGTGATGTATTTGTTGGCTCCCAAGTATAGGGTGTTGCAATAATCTAATGTTGATAGTATTAGGGCATTGGCAAGGATAATGCAACTGGTTTGTGTTAGAAATGGTCTGCATGATGTAATATGTTTACAGGTAGATGATGCCAGATAGTTTACCTGTTTCCTCAAAGTTAGGGTAGAGTCAATGTAAAATCCTAACGTTTTCACTTCTTTTGCTACTGTGATTATGTTGCCATCGATGTTGAAAGCAGAGTAGTTGGTGTTGAGTTTTTTTAGATTGGTGGTGGAGTCAAGGATCAGGATCTCTGTTTTATCGTTATTCAGGCAGAGGCCCTGGGTTGCCATCCATGTCTGAATGAGGAGGTATATTATTTCATTTTCCTATGCCGTATCAGAGACAAAGTTGCCCGAAGGTGGAATGAGGATCTGGGTGTCATCTGCGCAATTCGTGTAGGTGACACCCAGTCTGTCCAATTTGTCAAATAGGGGCTTGGTAAATATATTATACATAGTTGGTGACAAGAGCCTTGTGGAACACTGCATGCTGTCTGGATTGGGTCCGTCGATGCCGATGTGGAGAAAACTCTGATTGTTCTATTGTCTAGGAATGACTGGACCCAAGCTATGGCTTTGCTCAAAAAGTGGACAGCCGATGCTAGGTGTTTGCACAAAACTGCATGCTCCACCAGGTAAAAGGCTGCCGACAGGTTGAGCAGGAGCATGGGCTGATGTGCTACAACTACGTAGATGACACACAACTCAACTACAAAATCAGCATGAGTGAGGAACCAGACCTAAACTCTATACAACTTCTCTGAAAAATAAATGAATGGATGAGCACCAACAAATTTAAACTCAATCCGACTGAACAGAAATCATGATCACTCCAAAAACTTGTAAAACCAACTTCACATTCCCTTGCCAGTGGAAATGGGAAAGTGACCAGATCCCTGCAAGATAGTTAGAAAAATCGAGATACTAATGAAAAAGACTTAACACTACAACCACAAGTCAACGCAGTAGTGAAGAAATGCTTTTTCCACCTACACACAATCAATCATATTTCACCCTTTCTCAACTTCCAACATAGAACACTCACTGTCATCTCCCTCTTGTCAAGAGTAGACTACACAAACATCAAATATCTCATAATACCGGAACACCTCACCAAAAAAATAAATGAATCCAGAATGCAGCTACAAGACTACTGCTCAGGCTCACCAAGAGAAACCACATCACAACATCACTTAGAACCCTACACTGGCTACCAGTCAAAAACATTCTTTTCTTTAAAACTCACTGCATAACCCACAGAGCAATCCACATCCAAGGAGCGGAATTCATACAGGAAGACATCTCCATTTATAAACCAAATCAAACACTGAGATTCAGCAACGGCATTTGCCTCGAACCAAAATGATACTCACAACTTAAATTTGCTGGATCAGTATTCTCCAGCATCTCGGTAAAACTTTGGAACTCACTCCTGAATCAAAACCGAACAACAAAAGATTACCTACTTACAATGTCTGAACTTCTTGCATACTCATCCTTAATCACCAAATCATATGCACACCTTTCCAAGAGCAGAAAACTGAAGCCACCACAAAGGTGGAGTGACTTTACCGAAAATGTTGGGGGGGAACATGACATCTGAATAAAATGTGCACCAGCCAAATGAATGGGGACAAAATGGTGTACCAAGAAAGTTAGGGGGGACAAACACCCCTGCCCCTCGCGCCCCCTAAAATTACGCCCATGCACTATAAACCACACAAACTACATACAATCTGCAACACCGCCTAAACCAAACAAACTACAAAACAAACACAAGCACAAAAACCACCCCATACAGCCTCATACACAAAACACCACCAAACCATTACTGATCAAAAACAGACCCAGCACACAATGACCAGTATTTTCAGACTGAAGCTACCAACAGCACATCAGAGCTCCATTGTGCTCTCCCTCTCAATCAAACTAATTAAACCTCCCTTTTCCTTTTCAGAACTGCCAGAGCACCTGGAGAACATGCAAATGGCAGTGGTGCATGATATAAATCAAAATAACATAACATTATATGGGGGGATTCTGGATGAGGATGTCACAGGCATTTTGCACATTAAATGTTTTCTTCAATGGTCATGTGTCAAGGGTGGATGCTGCGTGTAATAAGAGATGTAGTTCTAAAAGGCACACATGGACTGCTGGAGGGGTTGCCTAACTTCCCCTGAATCAAAACACACATGTAACAGTAAAATGTTACGCTTTCCTAATTTAAATGGCTGGTGGAAGTGGTTTAGATCAACTACGGTGATTTTTTTCCGACCGCTAACAATGGTAGCAAAAAATTGGGTCAGCCATGTTTTTCAATATGGCGCCCAAGACCTATCTGTAAAAATAGACTTGGGTCATCTTTTTTAACCATTTCTTTTAGGAAAGGTCCTTCCTGTGTTTGTCTCTGCACGCCAATCCAGGTTTGGTCCCTTTGTTGATTGGCCTTTGGCAGGCTTCAGTGCTGAAGCCCTCCTCTGGTGCCAGGGTGTCTGGTGTGGACAGGATGTGAGGGAGGTGCCCAAAACTCCCTGTGCTTAGTATCCTAGGAGACCTGAATGCGCTCTGGAGTGATTGGCTGGCTGGCTGTCCGGCAAGGAGTTGCTGCTTTGTGAGTTGCAACCAGGCTGGAATGAATGGGGGAAAACTGTTTAAAAGCAGGCCTCTGGGACTTGGAAAGCAGAGTTGACCACTGGAATGAAAGAACCGAACAGAAGAGGAAGGAAGAGGACTGCTGCAACTCCTGGACGACTGGTGAAGCCCTGCTGCAGGTCCGAATTGCCTGAAACTCCGACGACAGAGAAGCCCTTCAAGGTTAACTTCTCCTCTTGAGTTTGGTGGGAACAACCAACTCACAAGCCGACTGGACACCGTCCCCATCTGGTCGAATTTTTCAGTGCTGTTGAAAACCGGATAGCCGGAGTGAAGGAAACCAGCTTGTGAACTTTAAGGCACTCACACCTTAAACCAACGTCTTGCTACAGCTTTTGGCCTCTTCCCTGGGCAGCGCAGGAACCTCCCGACGTCCCCCTTCTTGTACCCATGACTGAAGCTCAGGAACAGCAAGATCTGTTCGAACTGCCAGGAACAACTGCCTCAGCTAAAGCTTTCTTCATTGACAAGGTACTGTGCAAACACAGTCCAGAACTCTTTTCGGCCATCGAGAAAGTGCGTGAAACGTTCCTCAACTACGAAGGCTTGTCCTTCCCTAAACATTCGTCAAACTTTTTGCCTAGCCAAATTCTTCTAATCTCTGTGGCAAAGACTTAACCGTTACTTACCAGAAGTGTGCTATCCTATACAAGACACTTTGAACCATTGACTTTGGCCCAGGCCTATTGAGGAGAATTGCTGGTTGTATTTAACTGAAACTCTTTGCCCTGCCTATGAATGTATTTGGGCTGTCTATTATTATAACCTTGTCTTTTCCCCCCTTTATTAATTATCTGAAGTGCCTATTTGCTCCCACTTCATTTTGGAGCTAAACTTGTTCATTTACTTTCCGGTTGGATTTTTGTGGTTTATTAGTGTGTGATATTGAGCTGCTTATGCTACTGTAATGTTTTCTAACTGACTGAGTAAATAAATGTATATTCTTTTACCAAGAAACCTTGAGCACATGTTTACTTGAATCACTGTATTAGTTGGTCCTTTGTGTAACTTGTTCTGCTGCTCACTTAAACTTTTGAGATAAGTCTGGCTGCTCAGCCATCGCTACCACTTTACTGTGTAGTACAGGCTTGTACCAAAGGTGAAATTGTGCTTGCACTTGTAGTCCTGTAGTGTTCCCCGAGGGTACTGCAGGTGATTCTGCCTAACCCCTTCAAACAACCCATTTACATTTACAACAGCAATTACAGACACCTGAATCCCTGGGAATTTGAAATGAGTCTATATTGTGTATGTGTTGGCTGTTACTGAAGGCATTATAGCACACCCAAATTAATCAGCTTTAGATAAATACATATATGGGTTTTGACATGAATTTGAATGTGTGAGACAGCTATATTGATCCAAAAACAGGGAATAAAAATAGCAAAAGATAATAAATAACAAAATCAATTACTGTGGTCCCATGTGTATACTTGATGAGGAAGCAGGGGTATGCCCACACCTATGAATATCACAGCTACATAAAAACTAAACAAATTAAAAAGCAGGAAATAAATAAAAACAATATTATTAACATACATACATAACAATGTAATAGAGTATGCTCAATGTGTGGCTGGGGAATGATGCAGATGCATGTGCTTTGAACATTGTTGAATGAAAAGGAGCCACATACTGGAGAAACAATGCAGCATTTCAGAATACGATGTGCATAATGTATTAGAGACTGCACATTCCCATGTGTTTGCATTCTTGCAGTTTTAGCTCTTACCCCTTCCTTCATGAACATGAACATGGCCATCACTCTATCACTAAACCTGGTGTTTGGACTCTGATGGTGAGTCTGTTGTTTATCTGGTCCGTACTGCTCCTCAGGTTTATGTCTGGGGTTGAGCTTATAAGTCACATGTCAAGTGCTCACCTCCAACATGGGACCAACCTGAAGTTCATATGTATTTATCTCACAACAGTAACTTAAGGTCTTCATCCATCTTCATTTTCTACCTTGCTGTGAAACTCTGCATCTCTGGAGTCGTACGACCCGCCTCCCCCAAAAGTAAGTACATGTGCAAACTTGCATTTCACCTATAAAGGAAGAAAAGAACCAGAAGGCAGGCCTTCTCTGTTTAAACCCCCAGACTCCTCTGGTACCAAACCCCTGTCAATGCCAGAATCGCCCCCTTGCTTCTTCAGTTCAGGAAGAAGCTCAAGACCCTCCATTTCAAGGAATCACTCTTCCCTATACCTAGGAGCACAAATCCTCCACTCCCTACCTAACATGAGACTGGGTGATTAACTGCTGTTGTTTTCTCCCCTGGGTGCTTGTAGATCCCTTGCTGCCGAATTGCCCTCTCCAATTCCCGGTTGTTAGCTTCCCTCTCCTTTGTCCCTCCATTTGCCATCACTGTGTACTTTCTCCATGAATGGTAAGTCACTCTGTTGCTTCCTGAAGATAGGTCTGCACGCAATCACTACCCCAAGCATGATGATAATAATAGTAAAATCCATCTGAGGTCAACAAATTCATTAGTATTAAATTAGGTTACTATAAAACCATAGTATTGCTAAGCAGGGGTAAATTGGCAGGAGGCCCTGTATAAAAAAACAATATGGCATTGGATAGCACATTTGAACATCTTTAAACAAACAGGAGAAACACTTGTAAAGGACATTGTGACGTTGGATACACGTCGATTAAACATGTTTGCTTGCTGTGTGTTTAATAGTAGGATAGAGTCTGTGTAAAACCTGGTGGAAGAATATCTTATTTCGTCCATTTCACCATCTGAGGCTAGAAGTTCATTCTGTCAGACAAACTCCTCTTTTCTGTGCAGTGCCTAATTGCCGAATCAATGCAGTGTTGTGAAGTACAAAGATTGAAAAGTTTTGCTTCATAATTGAAAAAGAAAAAAACATGGCACTTGACTTTCCGAACAGATGGGAAGCTGAAAATAAATGCTGTTTTTCTTTTTCACAGTTCCTATATGTGTGTCGTGATGCTTATACATTATTTAAAGAAAATGCGTTCATCACTGCAACTACTTAATTCCGTTTAGCAAAAGACTGAAGTACAGACCCTTGTTCAATGATATGTTGATTTAGATAAGCTTCAATGTAGAAATATCTTCCAAGCAAATGTGTGCAAAATGATGTCATTGCCATTTTTCATTGGTAAAACAAAAAAAACACATACTTCAAATCAGTGTACAGTTTGGGGCTCACAGTACAGGTACATAGCTACATTATCAAAAATACTTGTATCAGATCAGTGTGGTTTTCCGACGTTCTCTGAATGCACACGGTCCAGAAGGCGCTTAAAGACCAAAAGCAAACTATAGATTTGCTCTGCAAATTACCGGGCAATATGCTTCATGAGGCAGTTGACCTCTGGGAAAGAGCCGGATGATAATGCGACTGGTCAGCCAGGAGCATCCACACTTGCATTCTTATCTGTAGCTCCTTCAATCTTTAGGCTGAAGCCAAAAGAAGTTATTGTCCTGATTACAAGGTTTCCGGTAGGCCGCCATTAGTACCGGTGTCCTACTGGCAACCCAGCCTTACTGTTTCCGCAGCCCAATAACCTGGTAATACCAGGATATTATAGGCAGCAAAAGAACAGTACATTTCCATTCCCCTGGAGTCCCATAGATCTCCACAGGAATGGGAACACTGAAGCATCAGCGCCATTAGAATTAGTGCCCTTGCTTCAGTGAATTATTTGCCAGAGGGGCGTGAACTACCGGCAGGTCAAGTCTGACGGTAGTTCAGAGCCCCTACCGGCATACTAGGAGTGACCCGCTCCGGAAAACGTGCTGCTAACCGTTTTTCCTGGCACTTTTTTCCAGACGGGGTCACTCGTAACAAGGGCCTGTGTACCTGACTTACAAAAGCGTTTGCAAACCGCACAATCACATTGCAAAAAGCTTTGTAAATCAAGCACTGTTTTTCAAAGTTTCAGCAAGGTTGCTGAGAATTCTTTCAACTGCTTTCTCATGGGTTAAGAACTGGAATTAATCTGTTTTCATAGAGTGTTGGGGGATTAGGGAGTCATATGGAAAGTCCTACAGTGCATGAGTTTATATATGACTCCACCTTTTTAACCTTGCAGGACACCTTCTTGTCAGAAGAGAACACTATTCAGGTTTGAGGGGCTTTTGATGAAATGTAATAAAAGCAGAGAAACAACTCAACTAAAGGTCTTTCTACTCATGCTTTATAGGTTTAAATAATGACTCATCTATAGACAAAATCAAAAATTACTACAGCTTTATGTATAGGTTAAAATCCATCGAAAAGTACAAGAAACATTTAATAAATACAGTGAGCTCACCTGCAAAGGACGGAAAAAAGAACTGCATCTGTTCTCTTTTTGGGAAAACATGAGACAAGAAAGCCTATCAGTGTGGGGCAAGAGGAGTACAGGATGAGGCGGGATTGGTGTTGAGCGGAATTGGGTTTGTAAAATGTGCAGATTTAAACCAGGCTGGATGTGAGAATAGAGAAACACTAAAGACTAAAAGAGGTGCCCTAACTCATAGTGAGGACGAGATTCAGAGACACACAAGAGCGATGAAGGAAACATCAGAGGGAAGGGTTAAGAGAAAGAGATAGAGGTGGAGGTGCACCCATTTCAGAGAACCAGAAAACTTCCTCAGGGGGAGGTTGACTTCGGTGAGTGGAACAGTGTCCAGCAATGGTAAGGTCAAATAGAGGTTTGTGAATGTGTTGTGACTACCCAAGCTGAGAAATGTTAGTTGGAACATTGCAAAATCCCACTATGGAAACTGAATCAAAGCATTGAGAGAAGAGAAGCTGCAGGGCATAAATGGGACGTGAGGTCTGTAGAGCTTCTTAGAAATGGAATGCAGCCAGAAGTGCTTTATGGTGGAACTTGAAGGCCAATCCCTAAATCCTCCAAGAAGGAGATGTAGAAAAGAGAGACTGCAGGCTAGAACTGGGAGGGGAGGTTCCCAGTGCCATAGAGAAACATAATTTAACCAGAAGCAGTGTTTGTTGGAAGTCGAGGTCCAAGATCCTCGAAACTTGAAACAAGGTATTTAGGAAAGAGAAGCTACATGTTAGAACTGGGAGTACACATTCACGGAGCCCTTGAAAAATAGAGTGTGAGCAGAACTGCTTCTTGACAGAACTTGAGGTTGAAGTTCCTAGAGCCATTGAGAAATGGAGTGTAACAATACATGCTAGATGCAATAACTTGAGGTCCAAATACCTAGAACCATTGTGAGATTTGATACATTAGAAACCTCTACATGTCGGGAAGTAAAGTGCAACTTCCAAGAGTCATTGAGGGAAAGTGAAGGAGCATAGACACACTGAAAACAGAGTCTTGAAGTCCCATTTCCAAGGAGAAATTACTAATTGTATGGATAACCACTGCATGCTGGGACTTAAAGACGTAAGTACTAAGAGGCATTGAGAATACCAAGACATTTTGCATTTCAGCATTTGAGGTACAGAGTCCTGGGAGATATTGAGAAAGGGATTGCAAAGAAAACAAATGCATGCTCTCACTTAAAGTCTAAAGTCCAAAGATACTGGAAGTCCAACACTACCAAGAAAATTCCTACTGAGAAACATGGTAGCAAGCAGTTCTGGATAACCATATACTTGGTTTAACTAGAATGCCTTGTCACTATTTAAGTTTATTATTTTCATAATTTGTAGAAATTACCAACGGGGAAGTGATCAAATTCATATGGTATACGGGCTATGGTGTAGTTAAATATTTTTTAAATATATGCAATTTGAACTTTATGAAAAATATCAGATTGAAATAAATTATAGCAATGTTTCTGTTGCTGTAGATTTCAATTCCTAGGAAGGACATGATGCTGAGTCCAGTTACAATCATAGTATTGCAAACGTGGCATTTAGAGAACAATAATGTACTGGAAATGGTCATGAAACAGCCAGAAACTCTCTTTGCATGGGGATGCAATACAAATATGTTTTCATTCATAGCAAGGTAACAATAGTGTTTTATAAAAGATTTTTAATATAATTTAGAGACGACATCTATAGCTCTCCCATGCTACTTTCACAAAAGATACGATTCCAGATGCAAATCATTCTTCCGACTCTCTCACCTTTTTCACAACTTACAATAAGCTACCTTCATACCTACAGAACCACTGCATGCAACCCCCTCATGCCCCACATTGTTTAATGTAAAAGCTCATACAATGATGGAAAAAGGAGAGCCAAGCACACCTGAAGAGAAAATGACTTACCAACAGATAAAAACATGTATTACCATCACCTCTGTATCCACCCAGCAGAAAATATAACGCAAGCAAGCTTACTGTGCACACTGCATAGAATCAGTACAACACTGCCAGAGGAAATGTTCAAAATGATCAAATAATTCAAAATCTGTCATCTTGAAACATACCAATGACCTCATCCCAAAAAAATGTTGCATCTATCTCATACTCAACCCACTTCAGTAGCCCATTTTGACAAGAAAGGCCCACCAACACTAAACATAGCATGGCATGTAACACAAAGCAACGCCCCTATACTGCTTTAGGAACTTTCCAATGCAAGGTAATAGTGTTCACAGTCAATTCCAGCAAGCATGTGGAATTGCCCCAAGAGCTACGCACCACCAACTTCTACCAATCCATAACTGTAGAAATATTTGCTGATATATCACTCTTTTCACTACATGGCAATCACTAATTTAACATCCCATAGTACACAGTCCCACCCCACAATTATGTGACAACAAGCAGGCTATTTGTAAATTCATTATACATGGGAAGTCACCACAATAAGATGCATGAACGTTAAATATTTGTTTCCACAATTAGAAGTTGCCTGCATGCGGAAATCTTGCTAGGAGGTGGCACACATACATTCAATGACCATAATGTCAAATTAATATATTCCTTATGTTTCTAGAGTGGTACTAACAAATCATGTCTTTGGAGATTGTGGGGTAAAACAGGTTTGCTAATGAGAAAGTCAATTGGAAAACTCAGAAAATTAAATGTGGTTTTATTTTGTAGTATTTAAATGACAATTTTGTTAAGTATTTCAATTGCAATCTTGGTTAAACCAGAGAGGGTTCAACATGAGCATGCACTAGGGATTGTGTAAAAGTAATCCGTTAAAGAAATAAAAAAACAGCATTACAGGGCTTGGCTGCTTATCTTCAAATTTCAAAGGCCCTCATTACGACCCTTGCGGAAAGTGACTGACCGGACCGCCACAGCGTAAATAGCGTTTCCGCCATTGCACGATGGAGCAAAGTGCGGCCCATTCCGACCCATCGGGCACGAGCACCACGCCATGGCGGAAGTGCAAAGTCCGCGATGGCGGAAATGACCCCAAAACGGCCCACACCGCCGCCGTACGGCGCCCTAGGTGCAATACCGCCACCCATCATAGCGGACACCGCAGTGAGCGCCAACCGGAAAGTACGGCGACCGTAAATATACGGAAACGGAAGTAAAAACATGGGCCCGGAACGGGAAACAACACCCCGTACACCTATAAAACCACAAAATACACACAACCACTAAAAACACCACCCTGAGACACATCCCAACCCGTCATCCACCCTAGTGAAACCAAGAAAAATGGGAAAAGTAGCGAAGAAAGCGTGCGACCGCAAGCGGCAGGTCCACTTCTCCCGTGAGGAACTCACCGTACTCACAGAGACCCTCCAGGAGAATGCCGCCGCCGTCTTCTCCACGCAAATGACCAGGACGGCACTTGCGAACAAGAAGGCCATATGGGCCCTGGTGGCACAGCGGGTAAGTGCGATGGGGACCGCACCCCGCAACCCACAGCAATGCAGGAAGCGGTGGGACGACCTGCGGATACGCGTCCGTAGCATACTTTCTGCCAACCGCAACATTGCCACAGCCACCGGGGGAGGGTCGGAATCACCCATCAAGTTGACCCCCTGGGAAGAAATCTGTGCCTCCACCATTGGAATGGAGAGCATAGAGGGAGTCGGAGGGATGGAGAAAGGAGTGCAGACATCCGGAGAATCAGGTAGGTGGCCCAAATAAAACCATGCCAAATCCACAATGTCCAATCATGTGACTCACATGTGTCCACATAGCGCAACAGCAACACATGGCCAGGAGAACGTCCACACACATTGGCCGGATAGCGCACTTTAAAACACACAATAAATACATAAATAAGTAAAAACCCCAAAAACACCCACTACACGTGCAGCAGGCACACCCTAACTGCAGGCTGCCAAACAACTGCACCCTCACTCCACACACAAATGAAAGCACCTCCAAGGCCCCGACCCAAATCACCCTCAGGTACCACCCCAATGCATGTGATACATTGCCATTCCAATTCCCACAGACCCATTAATAACGCTCGCCCTCCTTTACTCCACCACAGGGTCCGATCCAAACGACGAGCTCCAGGACACCCCTACCAGCACACCTGCAAAGAGGGCCAAGACCGACAGCCAAAGACCCTCCACCTCAGCTGCACGCATCAAGACACGGCAGCAGCACATATCAAGTGGCAGCACACAGGAGGGAACATCAACAGGCACCCCAGCAGCCAGCATGCCCACAACAGCACCACCACAGGTCCCCCCAATGGATGCCACAGAAGGTACTGCCTCTGGTGGCAGCAGCACCATAGGTGACACCCCATTAATGGCAGCATGCTCCGACACAGAAGACGGGGATGTCGAAGTCAGATCCATCCATGACCTGTCCCAATCCCCCTGTCTGTTCCATCCCGTACACCATGAGGATACCACGCAGGGGCACCCACAAGACAACGACTGGCCATCCCCCACAAGCCCTGTGGCAGGGCAACATGAGGCGAACAGCCCCTCTGTGACACCACCGCAAATGGCCATGGCCCAGCAGAGGCAACAGTCCCTCGACCAGTTAATCGTGCAACAGCAGCAACTGGCCACGCTCCTCAAGGACCATGCCGATGGATGTGGGGGCACTAAGGCAGACATAGAAACATCAACTGAGACACTTATGGCACAAATGGAGAGTAGCACCGAGAGCCTGAGAGTCCAAATGGAGAGTAGCACCGAGAGCCTGAGAGTCCAAATGGAGAGTAGCACCGAGAGCCTGAGAGTCCAAATGGAGAGAAGCACCGAGAGCCTGAGGGGGGAACTGCATGCGACGTCCAAAGACGTATGTGCCGAACTTGCCGCAGTGCGCCGTGTGCTCACTGAGCTCTCACAAACCCTTAGGGACATGCATGGACGTGAGCAGGCATAGACATCATCCGTTGCAAGTTCCGTCCAGGGCAGCCCCCAACGTAGATCTGGGAGGAACCTGCGCTCCACAGGCAGGGGTGCCCCTGATACCCGCAGAGGGGGCTTGCAATAGCGACTGCCCACTGACAATGAGCATCTTTGGACACTGGTATTCGGGGGGGAGGTGGGAGGGTGGAGGGGGTTTGTTGGGCTCACTTGGGTGGCGGGTCGATAGGGTGTTCCACATGATATCACATATGCCATAAACAATGCACGATCAAACAATGAGATGTGTGGACAATGATCTTTGTGTACTAGGCCATCATAGGCGTACAGTCCATATTGTGCATGTACCAGACACACACAGTGCCACGAGTCCCGTGTCCATGTATCAGCCACCAGGCGTGAGTGCTAGAAGCATGCATCTATGAGATGCTGACGAATTTCACGGCCCTCCTGTGCCTCGCAGACTCCTTGAGGTGCTGCCACATCCCCACCCTCATCATGACCATCTTCAGGTGCTTGCAGTTCTGCGTCAGGGGGCATGGGCACATTTCTACGTACGCACATGTTGTGGAGCATGACACATGCCATCACCATCTTTGCAACCTTCTCATGGCGGTACAGGAGTGCCCCGCCAGACCTGCTGAGGCACCGGAAACGAGTCTTCAGTAGGCCGAATGCCTGTTCAATGACTACACGGGTACGTGAGTGGGCATGGTTGTAGTCCTCCTCATGCTGGTCCCGTGGGTTCCGGACTGGTGTGAGGAGCCATCTCTTCAGTGGATATCCTGCATCACCTGTATGTGGACGATAAACGAATTATGTGGAATGCCATTGCTACGTACGCACCCCCCCCCTTCCTGCCAGGTCATTGCCGCATCACATACCCCACTTCATCATGCATGAAATGAGACTCACCGAGTAGCCAGGATCTGTTCCCTGCGTGTCGCTCCATGTAGCGTGGTATTGTAGAGTTCCTCAAGACCATAGAATCATGGGTTGATCCAGAGAATCGGGCACAACAATGTGTAATGATCCTGTTGGAGTCACACACCATTTGTACATTCAGTGAATGAAATTGTTTTCGGTTGCGGTACTGGGCCTCCATGGCATGTGGGACGACCAATTCCACATGGGTGCAGTCGATGGCACCAATGCAACCCGGTATGCCGGCAAGTGCATGGAATCCCACTTTTGTGTTGGTAATTTCCTGCTCCGAGCGTGGTAGGGAGATGTAGTCGTCTGCGTGCTGCAGGAGGGCATCGAGCACTTGCAATAGTGTCCGTGAGAACAGTGGCTGAGAAATGCCATGCAACTGTCCGACTGTGTGCTGGTAGGTGCCTGTGGCCAGGAAGTGGAGTACAGACACCACCTTCAGTAGGGGTGGGATGGCGGTTGGGCTATCTATCATGCTGACAAGGTCAGCCTGTGTCATGTCCACAATGGCGGCTATGGTGTCCCGGTCCAAACGGTAGAGGGTGTGGATCTGCTCATCAGTGAGGTTGAACGGATGTGCTTGGAGGCGTGGGATTGCGGGCTGCCTGCGTGGTGGTAGTGGCTGTGCTGGCAGCCCTTGCTGGCCCTGCCTTGCCCTCCTCCTCCTCCTGCGTCTCCTCCGTGCGGCCGGTTGTAGTTGGTGTTCGTCTTCTTCTTGGAGTTGGAGTACTTGTAGTGCTATCAGGTCCCCCAGGGCCAACATCGCGAGTCCTGCCAGTAGCATTTCGGAGTGGTTGTGGGAGGAGACTGGGCGTGCAATTTATGTGTTTTCAGGCTGTATGGCCTCCACCTGTGGTGATTCATTCCACCTGTGCAAGCTGCTCTCCCCTTTGGGCAAGCACGTCCCGCACACAACGCTGCAATTCGAGGAATGGCATCTTGCTATTACAATCATGTATTAGTACCCGATGGCCGTGTAACATTGGTTGATATGTTCATTCGGCTATGGTCCCATTGTTTCACATGCATTCTTTGCTGTCGCGAACAGACTTGTGAAGGGTCAGTGGAACGTAGTACTCGAGTAACGGTGGACCCTCATGCATCACTGTACCGAGGTTCACCGACGGGCGGGGCCTCCCATTTGTGAGTGAAGGCAGTTGCCATTTTCACACACAGCCGCACTAGATGGATTAATTTGTGATTTCAAGCGGCCACAGATGCCTTTTCGACGTGATGTTGCAAATGAGGAATTCGAAGGGCGGCGCTTTCGGTCTTCAGCTAACGGCGAGGAGATGCCCACAGGTCTGACTGCAAATATAACGTTCTATTGTTCAGTGTCCTTGGGACAGGGGCCATGGCGAGGATGCAATGATTGATATGAATAGTTTGGGATGCGCAATAGCGAAGTGGATGATGAGGCCGGACGTTCCCAAATACATGTTACTTCACAACACTGGAATTACGGGCTGGGGCACAGTGGATTTTGCAGGCTGCATAACGCACTGACTCAATGGAATTCTCACATGTTATGTGAGTATGGAAACAGGCGTTATCATTACGGGATGAAGGAATGATGAATGGATGCATGGGCAGATGATTTGATACGGTGTTTGCCATGTACAGGGCTTCTTGGAATCTGTCCGCCTCCCCTGCGCTATGTGATGCAGGGCTGCCATAGTGGGACCATCGTCTATCTGGCCTTGTTGAGCCCTCCCTGTCTCGACGCGCCTTCAGACACTTGTGTCCATGCACGTTACCAATCCCATCTGATGGATTCTGTTTTCACAGACGCATGCACAGGTACACTCGTTTGTGATGGTGTTTTCACCTCGATATGGATAGTTATGAGTCGCAAGTGGTTTTGGGGTGGTGATGATCCTTTGGAGTGGGCTAGCATGCATATGGCTGTGGATCTAGTGTGATCATTGAAGTGAGTTGTTCGAATGTAGTTCTGATGGCCATTCTTTTCTTTTTCTTTTCTTTTGGTTGACAGGTATCTCCTCCCCTTTTGCCACTGCCATCTGTATGCCACTCCTGCAGATGGTTTTACTCCCGACACCTGCTGCTTCGTGTTAATCAGTGGAGCAGCATTACGATCTTATGGGATGATCGCCAATGGGCCACATGCCCTTACGCAGTACTAGTGGCTCGGAGCAACATTTCGGCCTTTCAGCTGGACTAGTGCCTCCCTATTGGGACGGCCCTGCGGTTCTAGGCGCTTCCATGTTGCCTTTTCGTACGAGAATGTAGCCCCTGTGTACCATGAAGGAACAGGGCGTCACACAAGAAGTAGCTGGTCATTTATTGCCGATGCAGCCCACAATGGTGAAATGTGTTTTGGAGTTCATGGCCTAATGGCTGTATGGGCTTGGTGAATTTGTTGTGCATTAAATTTCTATTCTGATATGGGCCGTGTAGCGTTCTTCTTTGCAAGTGATGTGGCATATTCCTATTTGGGGAGCGATGTATTGTGAGGAGATCTGCATTGGGTTCCAGCTTCGGAGTATAGTTGCGTGGTACTGTGCTGGGCGCGTTTGCCTACGAAGCCCAGTGAGGTCAGGGGTGAGGGCTGCCAATATGACTGTTTGGATGATGTCATGCTCAGGGGCGGGGGATTAGGTTTTGTGTAACAGATGCCGGTCAGCCAGGTGGATTGGTGGAATGATGTGATTATCGGAATATTGCTGGTCACAGGTGCCTGTGTTTGCGTGCGTTTCTTGGTGGGAGACTGGGGTCATGTCCATTGGTATAGCTTCTGTATTCGTGCCATCTGTGCCCTGCAGCTCCCATTGGCCCCTCTTGTGATTCTTTTGTTCGTTGGCATGCATGGGTGACTTGTACATTTCACTGGTTGCATTGTGACTTCGTTGCACCTACGGGGAGTTGTACTATGTGGCCAGGGAGCGGTGTACAGGCACTCAGTGGGGCCGTTTACGGTTGATTCGTGATGCCGTACTTCTCACCATGGCGGAATGGTACTTTCCGCCGTGCTTGATGGCGTTAAGTACATGTCCGCTAGGGTCGGAATTCGCGTACCCTTGCGCCATGGTGCTAATTACGGTTTGGCATGGCGCGCGCGCGCGTACTTGGTGCAGTTAGCGTTGGCGTTCACTACGGTGTCGCTAATGGCATCGTACTTTACGGTGACGGGTCATAGTCGCACCGAGCGCTATTCGATGGCGGTATTGCATTTCCGCCATCGTTTTTCGATTTCCGCCAGGGTCGTAATGAGGGCCAAAGAGTGTAAGAACAGGGAGAGCAAATGCTGAGCTCATTGGCCAAAGCCAACATAAGAGACATGTGGGCAATTATAAATAATTTAACCTTGAATCCGCAAAGTCGACTGTGTGCCTGTGTTAGTAAAACTAACTGGGTAAAGCATTACTCAGACGTCTTTGAAAATGAAGAGGATAAGCTTTCTGATGAAGAGGTGACGTCGGAGACATTGTGGGACATAGAAATTAACGCTCCAGAAATGGAGGCAACGATTGAAAAACTGAAGGATTCAGCAGCAGCAGGCCCCAATGGGATTTCTAACATGATCTTGAAAAAGGATCCAGCTGAATGGGCAAGACTGATTATACTGATATTTAAGAACATCAGAAAACATTGCTCCATACCGACATCGTGGAACTCAAGTATCACCATCCCCATCTTTAAAAAAGGCATAAGAGAAGATCCGACAAATTATTGGCCAATAGCCTTACTTGACGTGATAGGAAAAATCTTTGCATCTATACGGCAAGATAAATTAGCCACTTGGGCAGACAAAGCAAAGATCATAGACCCTCGGCAGACCGGATTTACGAGGGGGCGGGCACTGACCTAAATCTCTTTATTCTCTCTCTATTAAAACTAAACGCCATAAGAAACAAAGGCACAATCTATCTTGCCTTCATAGATTTAAAGGAGGCATTTGACCAAGAAAACAGAGCAAAACTATGGAGGAAATTACAGTCCTGGCAATGCCCCGATGGGATTCTGCAACCGATGAAGGCCCTTTATCGCAATAAAACAACATGAATAAGATTAAATAGTGAAGGTCGCTTGTTGGTGCCAATCCTAATGATCAGAGGAGTATAGAAAGGCTCCCCCTTGGCATCAACAATATTTAAGATATACACTGCAGATCTCCCAGAAATGCTCAAAAACACCAAGCATTTTCCACAAAAATTAAACAACCAAGAAATATTCCTCCATTCCTACGCGAACAACATGGTCCTAGTGGACCAAACACAAATTGGTCTGCAACATCTTTTGGAGAATCTACAAAAGTACATGATCACTAATGATCTACTAATTAACACCAGCAAGTCGCTGATAATCGAAATTGGAGGGAAAGCAAACTTCAGAAAATGTTTCTCTTGGAGAATTGGCTTATCTTGGAACCAAATTCAACGAGTCTATAACGAAACGGAATTGGCAACTGGAGTTATATGCCAAAGTTAAGATGCTGGCATGCCAAGCAATAATCCTGAACGCAAGATTTGGGAAATTCTCCCTCCTACCAGTATGGTGGTTCTATACCCAAAAGGTAACCGCAATCCTAACGTATGGGGGTGAAGCAGCCCTAAATTTAACAGGGAAGATCGGGCCACTCCTAGAGGGAAAATTTTAGAAATGTGCTTTAGGTCTCCCGAAAGTAATGCCAGTAGTGGCTATAAGAGTTGAATAAGGTCTCTTGTCCCTGCAATCACGGATAAGGTGGAAATCACTGGCCCTTCTAAGAAAGTTCATATTGGCAGAGACACTTATTGGCTACAGACTTCTGTCCGCTGCCTGGAAAGTAACGTGGATTGAGTATCTGCAAACGATTGATTCATCACTTCAAGAACTGTTAATGAATTCAGAGAAAATCACGGAAAAATTAAAACAAGATGACTGGATAAGATCACAAGACTCTCAGACTATAAATCTCTAAATAATGAGGCACAGGACAATCGTCTGAGAGAAACACTACCGGAGGATTTGACCAAATTTCCAAGCAAGTTTCATCGAGATCAACTAATGCAAATAAGGCTAAATACATATCCGACAAATGAGTATCAATGACAAATGAGTACTAATGAGTATCACCAGATTAAAGCAAAGAGAGGTTCAAACAACAGATTTTGTAGATGTTGTAACGCACTAGGCTATCAAGAGTTTTTTAAACATCTACTTATTGAATGTATGGCACTGAAGGAACAACACAAGCAGCTGATGGGTTAATTCCTCAGTGCATATAGGGCGAAACCCGAACAAGATTGGTGGGTTGAGTTCTTGCAAGGAACAAACCCCCGTTTGGTATTTGCTGGAGTCAATTTTTTGAGCAAATTGAATGGCAGATCTGGAATCATTGTGTAATGCTAGCAGTCAAAAGGAAACAGGAGGAGCACCGTGTGAGGAGAAACAGAATTTGACAAGTTGAAGGACATTGATCTATTCTGATGCATTAAATGTTTTTTTGAAAGTTTATAGAGTGATGACTAATGGAGAAAGAAAGTATCAAAAGTATCAAATGTGTAAAAAGTTTTTTGTATTGTTAAAACTACCACACAATAAAAAATTAAAACTACAGCAATCTGTTTCTTTATAAGAAAGTGAAAGCATTTTGCCCATGTTTTTGCTTTGGTAAGATTAATAGGATGGTGAAGTGAAAAAACACTGCACCATGTCATGTTGAAAGACATTTTGTCTGGAATATATTGTTTATTGTTTCTCTGTCAATGTTTGAAGTCAGAATGTAAAGAATGTAGTAATCCACTGAACGCTGAATATTCTGATTCACTGATGCTAATATTGGGATGAGTACTGCTCCAACTTCACAAATCGGATCCCTAATAGGCAAAGCCCTTCCCGTACTGTGTAACATCAAGAAAGAGGCAAGCATGTGGTTAATATTGGTATGATTTGAGAATGGAATTAGGATGAGTAAACTTCCTTTCACTTCACCATTCACAATTTACATATCAATGGGCCTCATTACAAGTTTGGCGGTAGCCTTGCCGGTAAAACTGGCAGGCTGCCGCCAAACTTGCAACTTTTTCTGGTGCTCGCAAATGGGCAATTACTGGGTCATTACGGCCCTGCCGGACCTGGTAATTGCCCATTTGCGGGCAACGGAATTAAATGCTCCCCATTCCCACTTGAGCCCCACAGGGCTTAATGGGAATGGGGAGGTAGGATGCACTGGCACCATTCAGAATGGTGCCAGTGCTTCCGACATGCTCTGCTCACGGGTGCCAGCGGGCGGAAAGGCACCTGTGAGCAGAACTCCTAGTTTGCCGGTCCGGTAACAATGGTACCAGTAACCTTACCGGTACCGTTGTGACCGGACCGGCAAACTTATAATGAGGCCCAATGACTTTTACAGGTCACAAATTATCAAGCAACTTTCTATTTATATCAGGAATTGTGTCAACTGATGCACAACCCAAAGTGTTGTCTATAACTCTGAATACTGCCGGATTCTGTTTATTTTAGCTATGTTTTTTTAAAATGCTGCACTGTAAGAAATGGGAAGTACTTCCAGTTTTACACACCACATATATCACAGAAAAAAAATATTTGTTCTTATTTAAATGTAATTTCCCTCAGCTTTAATATCAGTCCATAGCAAAATGCTATGTTTTCTACAAGCAGTCAAATCTTACATGGCTTTAAATATATTGAGAAACCACACTTGCATTTCAAACAACATATCAAAATATTCTATTTAGCATGTGTTCCCTCAAGTAGATATTACCAACCCAATACCTCCAGCTAGGGGACTTAGCAGGGCAATGATTAGAGTGAACAATTCTAATTGGATGTGAGGGAATCTTTAAAGCATGATGTACTGTGCTGGACCAAAATGGCCCTCATGAGTGTTCTATGAACTCACAATTAGCCTCTCCTCCGTCTTGGAAAACAGTTCTACTCCAGTTAATATTCTCTTAATGGGAAGGGCCATATTTTCCAAATAATGCCCAGTTTCAGCACTAATCCATTTGGAAAAGGTTGTGTCCAAGATTTTGCTTACAGAGAATAAAAACTATTATGTGGGCTTTTGCTTTTATAATAGGTCATATTCCCATGCTTCTGTACCACTTTTTGAATGATCAAATCTTTATATTGGCTTGCTCAATAATCAGACACTCCCAGAGATTACATCCCACACCTTTTCATAGGCTAATCATAATTATGAAAGAAAAGGGGTGCTAATCTGATCTTACACTTTTGGATGCAAACATCATTTTTATTCTACATTTCATTGTAGCACCTTCAATGAAATGTGGATTTCTTGGATGCTAGGCAGACATCACAAATATGTATTATTCTCATTAAGTTATTAATATTTATCATTTTATGAATTTTTCTAAATCTAAAAGCTTTTGTGTTGAAGCCCTCAGAGTCATGACAGATGTTTGCAATTCTTTCTAAGTAATGTAATTGTGCATTTATATCAAAAAATATATATTTGAATGAATAGTGTTGGTTCCCATAGATGATTATATTTCTGTGCCGGTTTACATTTCAGCTTTGAGGTTTGTTTCTTCAGATTTTAAAACCCTTGTGCTACTAAGACCTTTCTGCTATCATTAATCTAGATCTTCTGAAAAGGGCTTCTAATTTACATTAGGCTAACCATCTGAACCGTTTAATAGCACTACAAGATTTCTTTGAATTCCAGGTTCAGGAGAACATGCTGGGTTGTGATTGAAGTTATTCTGATTCTTATAAACCAACACACCACAGATTTAACCGTTGGTGAAATGTGTATAAGAATATTTCCTTGGAAGTGGGTCACAAGCATGGGGGCCACTTCATTAACTCAAAAACCTGTTCCACAAGGCCCTTTGTATTTCTGTGAGCCTAATGGCATTTCATGGCAACAGACAATCCATCTTTCCACTCCTGATGATTCATCCAAGAACATCCTGCGAAACATAAGCCACCTCCATTGTTAGCCATCAATGCAAGGCAGACAGGGATGTGTCAGATTTCACTGGAGGCTAACCAGTATTGCAAACCTTTATATGATTATGTACACATTAAAGAATGTTTCACTTATAATGTATTGACAAATTGTAAGCCATTCTTGCCAAATACACATCAGAAATAATAAACCTTTTGCTAAACACTGCCAATAAAAAGTTGGTATAATGTGATGCTTCATTTTGGCTTCATTTTGAGCACATATCAACATTTTAATTTAAAGCATTACAGGCAAACACATTTGATAGTGTTGTTTTCAACATTGATAATGTTTTCTTGGATGGAGAAACTGGTGCTTTCTGCACATTGTTCCATTGTGCAAAGGACCACTTTTAAAAACTTAGAGGATTTAACTTTAAACGAGGGCTTTGAATATCGGTTTAGCATACAATTAGGTACTGCTGGTGATACATGTCTAACTATATTCCATTTGTTGGGTGCTCCTACTCATGTAAGCAAGTACATATTAGCACTTGTAGGTAAACCCTGTTTGTTCTTGGCAATTGAAAGAACTATACACACATGAAAAATGAAGCAAGATGAAATTCTGGCACCTCTTTCACTTTAAATGAAGGCTGACCCCAAGTTTCTTTGTGGGTGCTGTCCATTACATGAGGTGACACCTGTCTCCCAACTTTACATAAATAGTATTTCCCCTTACAATGTATTCATATGCACCAAAGAATCAGTGCAGTTTTTCATCATCTCATTATTCAGGGGACTATGTTTCGGTTTCATTTATTTTAATATAAACACAGAGCACAAACTTGTACACATATTACAAGTGCTCCTCAATTCACATATAGAACAACACTTCATCTTTTAACTGCGTAGGTAGGCTTCTTCTAAAATAAAAGACCACTAACCCTGACAACCCATCTTCAGCACAACAATCACTCAACCAATTAATCAGTGAATGACTCACAGTAACATAGAAAGCAACAACCTGTTAAATCAATAACAACACACATTCAGACCAACGGAATCCACCATTGCTTTAATTTGGAAGACTAAAAAACAATGCTTACACAAACATGTCACATGAATTCATACTGAATTAAGGCTGTATATTTCTGCATCATTCAAACTATCATCCACAAAATCCTGCTAAAAAAATAATCATGATCATAGAGCTAGTGAGAAACACACTATGCTGGATTCCATTGTTCTGTACGGACAGGACTGAGATTGCACACATGTGCCATTCACCTTAAGTCAGTCCCTCAAACATTGCTTGTGGAGTATTAAAAGGATCCTTCCTTTCATCCCTTTTATTCAATGTCTGCATGATCCCAACTTAAAACATACTAACAACTGAGGCCCCACATTCTTTAAGTATGCAGATTATAACCAAACAATATCCTAACTCACAACCACGTCATTCTCAAATAAACCAACACTTGGCATCTCAATTCAACAAGCTGATGCTTCGATGATGGCAAATCAACACAAACCTAACCTAACTAAAAGAGAAATTATGATTTTTGGCAAGACAAGTACACACCTCCTCAGTCCACTGGCCTAAGGAATAGGGATTCTGCCCGAAGAAAATGACAATGATACAGATACTCAGATTTTCTATGGACTGTGCCATGTGAGAAACCTGAAGGTGTCTCACCTTCTAGTCCATGGAGATCTGTCATCCAGGTGGCCAGGACACGGCCATCGCTATTAGATCCAGTTCCTGGGGGTGGACAGTGAGGGAGGATCAGCGGGCCGAGAGGTCTTCGGGGAGTGGAAGTGGGACACTGAGGGTTGAGTCACGGTATCCCCTTCCCTGTAACACCTTTTTCCGATCCTACCCTGTCAGATATTTAGAAGCTCTACACCCCCGTCCCACACAAACACTTTCTTACATGGTAACATACAACGGACTAACACCAGAGTGTTTACCTGACATTTCCCAACACATGGGCCAGGCAGAGTCAGGCAATTAACAATGATCACACACACCTGATGGCCCCTTTCCTTCCCCACAGGGATGAAATGCGGAGCACTAAAGCACTTTCCGTGCAAGGCTGAATGCACAAGGAGATAGCTACACCAAACTGGCAGTTCAAACGAAGGAGAAAGGCACTGAGACCTAGAAGGATGACGAAGGAGGAATTACCCTTGCCCTTTGCAACTCTGACCTGTGAAACCTCTGACAGGGAAATAATAAGACCGGGAGTTACAGCTTGTGTGCATAGCAGCAGATGTCAACAATACATGGGCCCTCCCACATTGATAAGGCAGGCAGAGAGGGAAGCTGGCTACCTTGACTCCAGAAAGAATTCCTCCTGTCATCTCACAGGCCCTCCAGGAGGCTGCTGACCCACACCTTGCACAGTCAATAGTCATATGTATGTACTGTGACAAAATCATCTGCAGGGGGAGGGAATTGGAATTGCCTTTAAAGTGGATATATAGGTGCATGAAAAGGATTTCGTCCTACCTTCACTTTTTGGCAGCATAACTTCTTCCTTTGTCCACCCATCACTCCGTTATGGTGGTAGGTGCCACTCCCTCCCTCTCTGCTTTGCTCTCTTTCCCTCTGTGAAAGAAATACATTTAAACATTATTAAAAATGGTCCCTCAAAGGTTATCAAACGAATGAGAAAAAAACAAACTCTTATAGACTCCATCTACTTTACATGTATACTTAAAGTAGTAAGGGTCTATGAGAATATTTATCATTTTCATTAGCATAAAATATTATGCTAACGAAAATTGTAGACAATTTGCATACAAAAGAAAAGGTGACAGGAATACATTTCTGTCCCAACCCCTTTTCTTTGACATACAAAATGTTAAAATAAAGAGTAACATGCATAGCAAGTGTGCAGCCATTATGTATGTCTTTCCCACTTCCCACTTATATTATTACACTATCATCAAAAAATAACTCTCCTCCCTTTTCCGCAGTCATACAGTGTGCACTTTTTGGATTTGGAGAAATTAAGGGGTTTAAACTCAACTTAATTGTTTTCATTCTACAATGGTGGCTGTTAAAATAACCTTTTTAATTTTAGTTGTTTAAATACTTTTTTGTTTGTATATACTATACTAACTAATGCTGTACTGTTTTTTATAACTTTTACAAAGACTGCTTCAAACCTTTTTGTGTTTTTGGTTTGTATGTACTATATCCACTAACAGATGCTTTACTACATATTGTGTGTGCTCTGTTTTAATTTGTTTCACAGCAACTGCTACCAGCCATTCTGAACATTTGAAACAAAAACTCATTTCCAACATCTGTTAAATGTACTCCATCTCTTTGAAAAATGTTCACTGCATCACATTTTATATTCTCATTGTGGGAAGATGCCATTCCTATATGCTAAACAACAAAAAAAACCACAGAAAGCTTTATTCACATTCCGCCTGGATTTTTCAATTTTTGGACAAAACCAGTTTGAACATTTCCACATTTGCCTTTGAGTTATTCATGAAAAAAATATCTTTGAAAATTGAAACAGTTTCATGAGTCTTTTAAACTTATCCTTCATGACAAACTGCAATGATACACCAGTCACATACCCCAAACTGTTGCCTCCACAATGTACTATTATGATGTTGGGATGTTTAAACCTAACCATATTCATACAGCAGTGATAATGCCACCCAGTTTATTCCTCAAACGCCAGAAAAGGAGAGCACCACTTCTTCTAATCCAAGATTAACAAATATGCCACTGTGCGCTGTGCAAACATTCAACAAATGTCCCATTAATCTCTCTACATACACACACTATGCTTCTCTACAGCCATCCCTCCACCAGTTCATACAAGAAAGAAAACTCTTGCTAACCTGTGCTCCTGTGAACGATGTACAACTACTATTCCACAACCACAAAACCTGATTGGCTAATTCCTAATGTCCATGGACTCAACAGTCCTCTTTCCAGGCAAGGCATCCTTAGAAGACCTGGATGGCACTTGCAGATCTGCAGCCATTCTACCCATTTTACTTCTATGCTTGGAACACTCCCTCATTGGCTACTTTCAAACAGTCACACGTCCATCCACCAAGCACATCTAAAAACTCTACATGTAACCCTGTCACCTCATCCCAGCACTTAAGATGTACATTGCAACTCTCAGAGTACGTGTCTCCCGTCATTCACAGCCTCCTGCATCAAAGCTTAGTGTGACACTCTCCCTGATGTCAATGTACAGATTCAACACTATCTACATCTAACAAAACAGTACATAATATGCTTCTAATTTAAAAAGTAATTTCCTTCACCACCTTTAAAAATCTGCATACAGGGATGCTGCCAATTACCCTGTAATAATCATCTCAATATACGTATGGTCTTGTTTAACCACTACTATCAAATGCCATGCATTGCAACATTCTGCCCTTGCTCACATTACTTACATATACTCCAAACATAAGGCAATTCTTCACACCAACTGCCACTGCAGTCCTTTACATCTAAAAAATAAAGTTATAAATGATGCAGCACTAAATGCACATAGGCATATTTTCTTTATAATAAAATGCTCCTAAAAAGAAACAGCATGTTTCCTTACATGTAAAAGTCACATTTTCCAACCTTTGCTATCACATTCACAAAGCCACTGATACAAGTGCAGTTTCTGTATTAAAAATAAAAACAGGAAATAATTACTATACTGTAAAGAAAATACATTTTTCATTCATGTTTGCATGAAGGCACACTTTGCTATACAGCTAATACCCTTCAATATTTGCCCTAGTGCTAACTTTCCTGTGCTGTAAAAATGCCCAAAAATTAATTCTTTTGTGTGCTACGCCAATTGTTCTCCTTTCTTTAAAATATGTTAAACTGAGGTTGTTATGGTTCAATCGTTTTCTAATGTATAACACGCAGAGTTGGCTGCTGAGTTGCAGTCTGTGGCAGTCCCTTCAACTCTGCTACTGTGATAGCTGGTGTGTCTGCAGTCTATCTACCATTTCTATATTGAATAGGAGACACTCAAAAGCTCCACTTTGCTGCGGAGCGGCCGCGAGGTTGGCTGCTAAGTTGCAGTCTGCAGTAGTCCCTTCACCTCTGTTACTGTGACCCCTGGTGAGTCTGCAGTCTAGCTACCATTTCCATATTGAAGAGAAGGAGACTCTTCAAAAGCTCCATTTTGCTGCGGATCGGCTGAGGAGTTGACTGCTGAGTTGCAGTCTGCAGCAGTCTATGGCAGCAATGGCATGAAAGCAAAGTCTGGAGGAGGAAGGGTGCCGACTGCGTAGCCAGCACCCCTGCTGTGAAGACCATGGGCTGGAGCACAGGAATCTGCTAAAAACTCCACCCAGACAAAAAAGACTATGGGGGTCTTTCCGAGGTTGGAGGTAAGTAATGGCCCTTACCGGCATGGCGCAAATAGCGTGTCGGTGTAGTCAATAGCCTGCTAATAGAGGGATATTACGACTTCGTGAGCACAAGCTTTGCGCCATGCCGGTAAGGGCATTACCGGCCAGCCAGAGGAATCAGCCGAGGCACCACTCTCGGAGGAGTCAAGTTTGGCTGGGGAGGTGGCAGCCACAGCACCCCAGGCTGTGGAGGCAGCACAGGATGATGTATGGGTGCCCGTTGAGGACGATTCCTCAGAAGTGCCCCGCACGCCCAGTCCACAGGCATCCCCCCAAATCTCATCCCTTGAGACAGACCACGCCACCACCCCGGAGCAGTCTAGGTGGGAGCCAATTGAAGGGACCTTTAGTCCGATAGTGGCGAGTAGTGAGGCCGAGCAAGACACCCAGGAACCATCGACCTCCACAGGTGCACCCGCAGGGCCGCAACGTGCTGAGCAGCTGACTGCCCTTGTGCAGCAGTTCGTTGAGGACAACTCACAGGCTAGGCAGGAGTGGTGGTAGAACATCGTCTCTCTAGGCAGGACCATCTCGGACAACACCACCTCCATGGGCAAAATATTTGCAGAGAACACTAGCCGCCTCTGCGAGGAGGTATCCACCCTGCGCCAGGTACTAAGCCGCATAGCCGATGCCATGGAGTCAGGGCATCTGGCAACCCAATTTGAGCAGGCGGGCACACCATCCTCGTCTAGCTCTACCCAGACGAGCCGCCAGGTCCAGGGAGTGCTAATCAATAGTCTGGGCAGCCTGATATAGGCATTAGAGACTTGATGGGAAATGTGTGAGGGAGTTGTGGGGGTAGGGGGAGCTGGGTGATGGTGTGTGGGGGAGTTGTGGGGGGAGGGGGTGGGGGATGAGGGTGGTGTTGGGTTATTGCACTATTGTTTTCATTGTTAAATTTAATACACCCGTTGTGTCAAAAGCAAGACCTGAGTGGACATTCATCATTGTAATTGTATCATTTATTCATATACAGTGCATAGAGTGCATGTACCCACACACCCAGTGGAATCTGTCAAAATATCATGTCCCTCCCTGCAGCCATGTGTGTCAGTAATATTGTGCAATCACTGACTGACGGACAGCACGTCACTCCTGTGCATCTACACCGCAATGATGTGCAGTCAGTTCTTCTTCATCCCCTTCATCATCACCAGGTGGTTGCAGTTCAATGTCAGTGGGCAGGGGCACATTGCGTTGGATACACATGTTGTGCATAATGACACATGCCATGATGATCTTGGCCACCTTATCATGCCTGTAGAGGAGTGGCCCACCTGACGGGCTAAAGCAGCGAAACCATGCCTTAAACAGGCAAAGGTCTGCTCAATTACCACACTGGTACGGGTGTGGGATCAATTGTAGTCCTTCCCATGCCTGTTTCTGTGTGTTTTGGACAGGGGTGATGAGCCACGACATCAAGGGATAGCCACTATCACCTGCATGGGAGGCATATCAAGCTATATGTCAGTTGATTGATGATGGACAGCTGTACTAGTCACACATGCCGGCAGATTATCGCTGGTCACATGCACATTTCCCTGGTTGTATGCACGCCATTTTTAGGCCCTCAATGTGTCCTGTGCCATGGAATAATGGTGTGGGTTGCATCTTCAAGATGATACACGGTATGCTCTGCCGTCTTGTAGCTCATGCATACAGCTGTGTTTGTGTCATTTTAGTGATGTGTTGTGTTCTGTAGGATTTCCTGATGGGGAGCATTGGCAGTAGGCTCTGCAATGTTAGGCATTTTGCACTGATTTTTGACATGGTGTAATGCAGCATTCCTGTGGTTGATCCGGGATATCAGGCACAACAATGTGTGATGATCTTGCTTGCGTCACCTTCCATCTGCACCTGTTTGGAGTGGTACTGCTTGCAATTGTGGTAAACCACCTCCATGGCATGGAGGCCACCTTTTGCTTCAAGAATCTCCTGGGGAGTCAGTGGTAGGGATATGTATTGCGTTGTGTGCTTGAGGAGGGTATCCAGCACTTGCTTCAGGATGCGAGTGAATACTGGTGGTGATATGCCATGCATGTGCCCCACTGTGTGCTGGTAGGTGGCTGTGGAAAGGAAGTGGAGCACCGACACAACCTTCAGTAGAGGGGGGATGGCGCTGCGTATTTCTATGAGGCTGACAATTGTGTATTATGTCCACGATGGTGTTGATGGTGTCCCGGTCCAGACAGTACAGGGTGTGGTTGTGCTCCGGGGATGGGTTGGAGGCACTGGCTTTGATGTTTGGGATTGGGGGCTGCATGCATGGTTACCCTGGCTGCACTGGTGGGGCATGCTGGGCCTGTCTCCCCCTCCTTCTCCTGCAGCGTCTCCCCTGTGGTGACTGTTGTTGGTGGTGGTGTTGTTGCTGGTGTTGCAATGCATGCATGTCCTCAAGCTGAAGTGTTGATGCTACTATTGGATTGATCCTGGTGTGGAAAGGGGTGTGGTGTGTGGGTGTGATCCTTTTGTTTAGGCCCAGACTCCATTGCCCCTAGCTGTGCTGATGGTGTGCACCTGTGGCAGTTGGGAACACTGCACATAGCATTTTACGGTTGGTCAGAGATGCCGGTATTTACGGCATGCCGGAATCCACTTTTAGCGCCTTCATGATGCCAGTATTTGCATGTCCGCTTAACTTGTGATATCCTCCAGTTTACGCCATGCTGCTATTGCCGGTATGATGGCCCATGTGCCCGCACCCATGCCGCTATTAGAGGCACTATTATTCACGGTGCCGCTAATAGCGGTTTGGCTGGTCGTAATAGCCCGGAGCGGTAAGTGATGCCGGTTATCCTTTACGGCATCATTTATGCCTTACCTCCAACCTCGGAATGACCCCCTATGACACTACCTTCCGAGACTACTGAAGACTTCGACACAGGTAGGAGAGAAACAAACTCTGGTCTAGAAGTCTCTCAATCAACACTGTTTGCTCCCATACATTCGCCAGCAACCCTGCCCTCACGTTCCACATGTTCCCACACCAAGTACTTATTAAAAAGTAAAACCAGCAATAACTTATTAGACTTCCTCAAAGTACGCAGTGATTAGGGGGGGTCAGGCAGTGGTATGGTGAAGGAGGGCGAGCAGGGGGGCGGGTAGCCCTGGGAAGTCAAGGCGAGGTAATTCACAGTGGTGATGAATGCCGCAGGGCTGGCCTGTTGGGAGACGTGCTGGCCCTGCCTCTCCTCTCTAGCAGAAAACTCAATGCTGCAGCAATTAAGGAAAGAAATGAAAGTAAAGAACTAAAGCAATTACATCCGCCGCTGGGCGGGAAAGTAGTTGTGCAAGATCTTTCAACACAAAATGTTGAGAACCGTGCAGAAATGGAGGACACTCAACCAGTCAAAAAAGACCCGAGATATCTGCATGCGTACATCAGTCTGAAAAATACACCAGATACACCAGATAAAATGGTAAAGCAAACAGAAAGCAATACTGGGGAAATGGAAGAAAGGAACAATGATGCAAGGTTGCCACCGACAAAGGTCCAAATTGAAATCCATGCAACACCTCATGGAAAGGATTTGACAAGCCCAATCCCCTGTCTGAATACTCCTGATCCGTCACGAAGAGAGGAAGTAACTGGAGACACTCAAGCTTTAACAAGGAATTTCAGCTTGGACATTGAGGGCTTAAACGAATCCCTACAGGACGTGGGTAACCCCATGAACTCCACAGATTATGGAAACAAATCCCCAAAGGGGGGGGGGGCAAAAAACAACCCCATTGAAGTGGTTTCACGCAAAAGCGACGAGCAATGCTAAGGTACTGCAAAAACATGGAAAATCCAATGGTACATTCTAATTCAAAAACTACCCAAAAACGCCCTTGTGAAACAACTTCCCAAAGAAGCAACAGCACACGAAAAAGCAAGGACGTATAGAAAAATCACTTCTTTAAGAACGATGAGCTACTACAGTGCGGGCTCACAATCAAACTTTTTTTAAAAAAAAACAACAATTTCACCCGCGTGAACTTTGGCAAACTTTGTGATGCAGAGATTATGGAAGGAGCTCATGTTCAACGCATTTGAGACGCCTACAGAACCCATTATCTTTGACCAGCCTATCGACCAGGGTAAAACCGTAAGCAGAGTACCTGTGCTAACCAAGTTTTGGGGGAACCAGCTTGATAAGCAGAACAAAAAAAACTGTATTTCCCCCCTAAAAGCAGCTGAGGACACCACGAAAGACGTACAACATAAGCCAACAAAAAACCATCAACATAGCCCTGATTTGAGGGCGGACAATTTGTCACTCCAAAGCAGATTTCAGGACGCCAAGGAACACCTCATAATTTCCTCTAGGTTCTCTCCCCGAGCAAGATGGGAGAACCAGTTCATACAATGAATCTGGGAAGCAAGGAACTGCCCTCCGAATTAAGGAATATTAGGTCAAGGTCAAGAAACAGCGACATTGGACGAGACCATTAATCAATCAATAATGCAACATGAGAAACAAATGAGTCCTCTAGAGCAGCACTTCACTTCGAATAATAACACCCAACGTCCTCAAAATGCATGACTTCCTTTTCTATCCCCAGTCTCAAATAGAAGACTTACAGCTACATCACAACCTAGTTGCATGAGAGAGTCCAACCATTAAACCGGATATCTTTGCCATTATGTCCGCAGTGATGATCGCATTGGCCCTGTTTAGTAAACTATATGAAGCTTTAAATGACATCTTGAAGGACCATACCACACTGGCTGCTATGATGCACACAAAATTGATTTACCCGGAGGGGTACATCAGAGCATTAGATGCTAAACAGGAGGCTGTACAGAATATAGACACACAACTTGATGCACCAAAAGTGCCGGATCCTGGACCTCTACAATTAAGTAAAGCACCGGGAGTATCAGGCTCTCTGACAATTGCTACCCAGACATCGCTTGAGCCTAAGAAAGATCTTAAACCTTGCATAATGAACACTTCACTACTTGACGATGCATGCAATCCTAGCAGAGTAATTAAGTCCTGACCTAAAATAAACAAGCATACTGTAATAGAGAATCAACTGGTAAAACCCACAAGAAGTACACCACAGGAGTGTGCGAAAAATGTATTGCATTGACCAAGAAAACTGCATAACGGTTGCATAGTCCTGGAAATGAATGAACAAGCAGCAATTACAAATACTCTATCTGATTTAACCAAGCAAGACGGGAACACCATTCAAAGTGATACAGAATCTACCCAATGTTCTCCCAAATAAGGTGTAAAAAACAGACAGACACACGATTTGTAATGATAATTAGTGGCACACTAAAGAGTCCTGTTCAAGAGACTGAAAATACAAAGTTACAAAGCCAACTCCTATTCTTGAGCCTGTCTGAGACACTGGATGCTGTTTGCCAAAAACACTACCTTGCACTATATGTACCTACTGCCCCTACCTCCTTCCCACTATCTGCTGCATCCTTTGACTGGCCTACAGACCTTTTTCCATTGAACCCGCCAACCTTGGCCATTGAATTTGGGCCACTAGCAACCAATCGCACTGTTGCGGTAAGCAGACACCACCTCTCCTTGGCATCTTAACTTTCACTGCCTAGAAAGAGGTATCCTGGCTTGCAACATTATGTGTTACTACTGACTTCTGCAATTGTATTCGCTCTCCACTCTTGCTTCTCGACTCTTTTTGACTGCTTACTCTCTTTTCACTCCTCCCTGCCCTTTTTCCTTTTCCTATCTCCTCCCCTTACTTTTTTCTATGCACTTACTCTATCAGAATTGTCCCTGGACCTAATATGATAGCAACCTCGTCTGTTTCCTCCACCCTCCCATTACTGTTTTTTTCCTCCCCACCATCCCTCCAGCACTATCTGAAATGTCGTCAGGCCTAGTATGATAGTTGCTTGTTTTGTTCCTCCCCTCCCTTTCTGCACCCCTCTCCCTCACCTTTTGTTTTTCTCTGGCTCTACCAGAAATGTCATCAGGCCTAGTACGGCAGTCGCCTGTCTGTTTCCATTTCCTTCCCACTCTCCCCCTCCCTTCCTTATCTATGTCTTAGCTCTTGCACTATCTGAAATGTCGTTAGGCCGAGTACGATAGTTAATTTCACAGCCTTACTGTTCATGGCCTGTAAGAATGTGGTTGTATTTTCCCTTGTTCCCTCCCTTGCTTTGAAGCGCTTTGAAACACATTGTGTATAGGCGCTATATAAATAAACGATGATATCATCGTGGACAGTAACCCGTTCCACATAGCCGTGCAAGTCACTCAACTTCGAACGCCTGACATAAACCTAGATGGTCTCAATTTCACTTTTACACGGATGATGTTTGCATCTCTTACGTATTAATGTGTGCTATCTTCTACTCAGCATACTACCGAATGTACGTAAGGTAATTTCTGTCAGCAATCAATCTTGTTTCTAGTTAAACATCTCATTATCTACCTTATCTGAGGGCGCTAGTCCTCGTGGGCACTGTTTTCCTCCCCTCTGTGCCTGCTAAATATGATGCCCGAGCTCTGCTCTCTGACCTGAGTCAGCTGCGCATCAACTGCGACACGCCTCCTCCCATCTGCGCTCACAAGTCTGACCTAAGCTCTGACTCACATTAAACTGCCTTACTTACTATTGCCTTCCTATTCCACTTGCAAAGTGCCTCCTTAAATCCGGATTGCACTAGATGGCTGCTTCTAAAGTATGACCTCTATTGGGTATGTAACTTACCCCCATTTATGCCCGCCACATTGCCACTCATTTACGCATATCATATTGCCTTCCATATATGCTTGTCATACTGTTGTCCATTTACGTATGCCGTATTGCCTTTTTATATGCTTGTCATACCGTAGTCCAGTTAAGTATGCCTATTGCCTTTATATATTCCTGTCATACCATAGTCCATTTACGTTTGCCTATTGCCTTTATGTATTCCTGTCATACCAAAGTCCATTTACGTTTGCCTATTGCCTTTTATATATACCTGTCATACTGTAGTCCTATTACGTATTTCTATTGCCCTACATATATAACTGTCATATTACCTTCTGGCTATTCATGCATGCCATATCGCAAACTGAAATTAGAACTGCAGTAGGCCTCACAACTTTGCGTGCCCCCTCTTTGCAAAAGCAACACTACTCTTGAATCAGAACTGCGCCCAACCATATCATTGACTGCTTGCCTTCACTTCACCATGTATGTTATTGCCGCCTCTCAGCTCTGACATAGAATGTACTATATTTGTTCAGGCAAACTGCGCCGCAACATCTAGATTGGCCTAGTATGCTACTTCATAGCCTTAACCACTAATAGCCTAAGGCAATACAAGCCTATAATGGCCCACTCTGACTATCTACCCAGTTATACCGTTGCTAGGAGGCTGAATCGACAGCCTATCCGACCTGCACCAACTGACTAGCACTTCAGCATACATCTCGACCAATACTATCCTTCTAGTCATGCACTTGCACACCAATTACACTGCATATGGACTGCTTACTCTTAGCTCTCGTCTCCTACTCACTCTTTCACCACACATCACAGATGCCATGCCCAATGCCGAGAAATACACCAATTTACTGACTAATAAGGCCTCCCCCATCAAGCCTTGCAAACCTTACATTATTCTCACCTTGTCTACCTCACTACCTTTATCGGACAATATAACACCTTCCAAATTCCTGTCTCCGTGCCAATTCAAGACAACCTCACCTACTCTGACTACCAGGACCAAATCAAGCATTGACCACCCTCTTTCTCCACTCCAATGGGTCCAGTTATATGCCACCCGACTTACACCCAACAAACCGTGTCCTACAAACATGAGAAAACGTAGACTTGGATCTAGACTGAATAAGTTTAATCGATCTCTATTTAAAGCCAGAACTAAATCCAGTACCTCCACCCCGCATACCAGGAGAAACAAACGTAAGTTAGTCACCGGCTAAACAATAACAATCTGCCTTCACAAACAATTGAAGCTCCACAATCCATTAAACCTGAGAGCAATACCCCTGTTATTAAGGGTGCACCCATAAATGCCAGATCCTTGATAGCTCAAGCACCAGACATTGCAGACCTTATTGTCCAAAATCAACTGGACTTCCTTGCTATAACAGAGACTTTGCTACACACTGCAGCAGGTCCTGCTCTTTCACTAGCCCAACCGGAAAACTATACCATCCTTTGACTAGATAGGGAAGGCTCTAGAGGCGGCGGTATCGCCTTTCTAGCCAAGACTAAGCTTGTACTACCTAACTCCCCTTTCGCTTCGGGAGAACTCCTGTCAGTTAAACTCCCACTCACGGCCTCTCACACAATCACCCTCCAACTCATCTATAGACCATTAGGACCTATATCAACCTTCAAGGAAGATATCACAACACTACTCACTGTGAACACCAAACCAGGTTCACAAATTATGCTGCTGGGCGACCTTAACCTAGGCCTTCATGACTTCAATACCAATGCCTTAGAACTTGCCAACTCCATCACTGAATTAGGCTTCACCCATCATATTAACATGCGCACACATAACAAAGGTAGAATACTAGACTGGTTAGTAGACCTCAACTGTAACACCAATATCCTATCCAATGATTCTTACGCTTGGACTGACCATCACCTCATATCCTTCACCTTACAATATACTGTTCATCCTTATCTACCTAACCTGCCAGCCCTGCCAGCTCTCATGTGAAATAACCAAAATATTGCCTTAGAGAAACTATTACCACTACTACAACCTATCACCAGTCACCCTAACACTAGTACGATCCCTCGGTACTAGTTGAACTTTATAACCAAATTATTCAGCAAGCCATTGACAAAATAGCACCTCTAAAAATGCGTAAAGCAAAGCCTTGTGCATACTTAAACTCATGGTTCACCCCAACCTTAAAGCCTTAAGCAGGGAAAAAAGAAGTGCAGAGTCCAGATGGAAAAATAACCCTACAGCAGTGAATAAAGAAAAACTCTCAAAAATCTCAAATAGGTAATAAGCTGCGATCCACCAAACAAAAAGTGACATCTACAATGACAGAATTAGCAAAGCCAATTCACATACTAAATAACTATTAATTATCCTTATAGAATAAGAATCACCCATTCCTCCAACTGAAACCGGCACTAAAGACTCGACTTGGTATACGAATATTCGAAATGCTCTACTCGATAAAATGTCACTTCTACAGGCAAAAATGTAAACCAGAAAATTGAGTCTCACAATAGACACACCCCTCCAAAAGATTCATATTCCTCTAGCAACCTCATGCAACCTGTTTAAATTCACCCCTGTCTCCATTCGGGAAGCAGAAGACATTATAACCAACCTCAAACCATCAAGATGGCAGGGAGATATTTGCCCGGCAACAATTATCAAAGAGGACGCTAGGGACCTAGCGCTGTTCATCGCCAACCTAATAAATGCATCATTTGAATCCAGCATTGTCCCCCCTAACATAAAAGATGTGTGGGTCCTCCCTTTTTAAAAAAACCTAGCCTTGACCCTAACATTCCTACCAATTACAGACCAATAACCACAGTACCATTCCTACTGAAAATCTTAGACAGGGAAGCCTAATTATAAATTCAGACACATCTCGAATCTAACAATCGTCTCGGCCTGAGACAATCTGCCTTTAGACCTAAACATTTTACGGAAACTGCATTAATTGACTTAAAAACCCAGATGGACGATCTAAAAGATATAGGGAACTTTGGCATTGATTTTGATATTGGACCATTCGATTTAGTATATCACAATATCCTTTGCAGCCATCTCATGACAGCAGCCGATTTCTAACCCTTTCTTAGACAACCGAACCACGACAGTATTTGCTCTGTCAGTGTCAGCTGAGCCTGCTCTGGTCCCCTGTGGAGTACCTCAGTGTTCTTGCATCCCTACAATTCTTTATAATATCTTTACCAATTCCTTATTTGATGATCTTGATAATGTGGGTGTAACCTACACTAACTACACAGATGACACCCAAATCCCCTCCCCCCCATCACTGGCGACTATGACACTTAATCAATTCTACTTAATAAAATCTACCTTGCTATCCAAGCCTGGTGGCTACACATGGTCTCTGTCTTAACAATGACAAGACAGAGTTACTCCTCATTGGCTCCCAAATAAGACTTAATAAAGTAGGTACCCAGTTCAAAGTGTTCAACATAGACAGGATTAACACAAAAGTGTCAAAGGAAGTAAAAACTCTGGGAATTGAAGTCTGACTAGACAAGTTAATGCAACAGCCTAGGCCACGGCATACACGTGCAAACTAATCAACGCTTGCAAAACCATTTCTGTCCAAGCAAGTTGCATAACCCTGGCCAGAGCATTGGTCTTGTCTAAAATAGACAATTGTGATACCCTGTATTTAGGGACCAGTAAGCGCAATGCAAAAAACGGCAAATAATACAAAATAACCTGTTAAGAACTGTGCTCAATATACCAAGAACCCAACACATTTCCGCCTTCAGACGGAACGCTACATGCCTATCAGTCAAAGACAGAGGGCCTGATTCATGGATTATTTGCGCCAAAAAAACGGGATTTGTGCACCATTCTGTCCGCAAATCCCCATTAGTTAAACAGGGATTTGCAGGCAGAATGGCGCACAAATCCTGTTTTTATTGCCGCAAATAATCCATGAATCAGGGATAGAATCTCATTCAAAACCTTATCAATCACTCATAAATGCATATCCAACTTAGCACTCAAATATCTAGCCTGCAAATTCTCTAGGAACACCTCTGATCGACCCACAAGATCCCAATACCTACATTGCCTCAAAATACGAGCTACAAGCTTCAGAAAGCAGGGGGTAATAGCTTCCCTGTTCTATCAGCCACGCTATGGAACTCCTTGCCTGTCAATTTAAGAGCTGAACTATCCTACTACAGTTTTTGGGAAAAATTTAAAATCGTAGCTCTTTTCTCAGGATGCATGATAAATGCATTAACCAGCCAATTGTACATATCAGAAATGCATTCCTAAACTATTTATGTAAAAGTTAATGATTATCTTTGCCTTGTAATGTATTGTATTGTATATTTATTTCTAGAGCGCGCCGGGCCCTCAGGCATCTGGACGCTTTATAAGTTACAGGGGTTGCAGGTGATAGGTACATCAAAATAAGAAACATATACAGGATATATACACTAGTATAATTCATGGTATACTATACAGCATCATGTGGTAATTTTAGATCATCATCCGTTCATAAATCAAGAGGCAATCATTGGTCGCAGGAGTGGAGCCAGTGCTTAACATTAGACTTAAAAGAGTGGAAGGGAGGTAATGCTCTGTAGGTGTCAGGTATGGAATTCCAGAGTTGTACCACCATGACTGGAAAACTGGAGCCTCCAGTTTTTTTGAGCTTGAAATTAGGGATTCTGAGGCTATTCGATTGTGCTTTTCTGATGGGTCGTACTGCAGTATGTTTGGTGAATCTGTCCGTCAGATATGTGGGAGCTTGTTTAATTAGACATTTATATGGAAGGTTAAGTGCTTTGAGTTTAATTCTGTCATTTATGGCTAGCAAGTTGATAGAGCGTCTTTCATGGGAGACCTGCTGCGATCTTGGAATGCCTAAGGAAAATCTTAGAGCATTATTTTGGAGTGTTTGGAGTGTATTAGTGTTGTGTTTGCTTGTGCCCAAGTACAGTGCATTGCAGTAATCTAGCTTGGATAATATTAATGCACGTGCAATCGTGGTACAGTTATCTGAAGAAAGGAAAGGTTTGCATGCATAGATCAACTTACAAGTGTAGCTAGTTGAAGATGCGGTGGCATTTACTTGTTTATTGGGGTTTAGTGCAGAATCCAAGTAGAAACCTAATGTTTTTACTTAATTAGCAACCTTGATCTTGATTCCATCAATGGTGACGGAGCTATATTGAGATGAGAGTTTATTTAGTCTATTGGAAGACCCAATGATTAAGAGCTTGGTCTTTTCATCATTGAGGCATAATCCATGAATGGCGATCCCAGCTTGTATAATCAAATAAATTGTATTGATCAGTTCACCATTTTTGTCATAGTCTCCTTGGATAGGGATGAGAATCTGGGTGTTGTCAGCATAATTAGTGCATGAGACACCCAGATTGTCAAGTATATCGAAGATAGGCTTAGTAAATATATTATACAAAGTAGGGGAGACGTATGAACCTTGTGGAACACCACATGTGATGGGTCCTGGGATTGCTGCTGAGGAGGGTGAAAACACTCTTATGGATCTGTTTTCTAAGAAGGGGTTTATCCAGGTGGTAGCTTCCTTGGAGAAGTAGGTGGCTGATTTTAGGTGGTTTCACAGGACTTTGTGATCAACAAGGTCAAATTCGGCAGATAAATCCATGGGCAGAAGAATAGAAGCTTCTCCTTTGTCTTTTCGATTGTCCAGTTGGTTCTTCAAGTCAAGGAGGGCAGTCTCTGTCTCGTCTCGTGCCTTGCCTTGAAGTCTGATTGTTCGGTGCCTAGTAGGTTGTTGATCTCCAGGTAGGATTGGATCTGGAGATAAGCAGCTCGGTCCATGATTTTAAGGAGAAATTATACAGTCGTGAATGGCCTATAATTAGTGGGGATTCTGGGGTCCAGATTAGTTTTTTTTAATAAGGCTAGTACCCAGGCATATTGGTTGGTAGGAACTGAGCAGGATTCCAAGGATGAGTTGATTAAGGTAGTAATGAACGGGGCTAGGTCTTTCACGGCTTCTTTAATGATTGGTGCAGGGCAGGTATCTCCAAGGCATCGGGAGGGTTTGTGGGATGTGATGATATTTTCAACCTCAGTTGTAGAGATGGCTTTGAATTTGAACTGGTTTGCAAGGTGGTGGACAAGAGGTAAGAGGTTTGTAACTTTTATGTTCTTTTTACATCTGGTTAGGGCTGGCAGGGCCATGGGGTTTGCTAAGCTTCTTTGTAGGCTGTCTTGATTAGTAAAAGAGATCAAGTAGTAATCTGTCCAGACACAAGGTTCAATGGTGCAGTTGATATCTGCAATCCAAACCAAGGTGTGACCTTTAACGTGAGTGGGTCCATTATTCATAATAGTAAGGCCTGCTTCAGCAATAGTATTGGCTAAAATGGTGGCGTTGGAGTCATTAGGGTTGTTTAGGTCTACGTTGAAATTACCCATTAGGATAATTTGGGAACCAGGTTTGGTGTTGGTGTTTAATAGGAACATTATGTGTTCTTCAAATGTTCTCAGTGGGCCAGGTGGTCTGTAGAGCAGATGCAAGAAGATGGTTCATGAGAGAGATAGGGCCAGGTTGACTGAAAATAACTCGGCCGAGGGGAGTTGCTTTGATTCTGTCTCTTATATGGTTAAATTGGATTTGCATATGAATGCTAAACCACCTCCTTTAGAAGTCTCTCTGTCTCATCTGATAATGGTGAAATGTGTTGGGACAGCTAGGGAGAGGGCAGGTCCGGCTGCTTTGTGGAGCCAGGTTTCAGTGACAGCTAGAAAATCTAGCTGGTTAGATGTGATGATTTTGGCGATTTCTGCGGTGTGGGCCACAAGGGATCTGGTGTTAATAATGTGATTTTCCTTAGTTTTATTTTTGGTAATGACTGGGAATGTGGCCAATTGAGCTGTGCTCCATATTCAGAGTGGATTTGACATTGAAAGTGTTGAGTGTGCGTAGACTAAGTGTAGAATCGGTGTTCCCTGTTATAGAGGTGAGGTGAGTCTAGAACAAAGTCTGTGGTTTCTCTATTTAGTAGTGCAAGGCTGGTTGGGCTTGGGTTTACTCGCGAATCATAAAATCCATTGGGTAGGTGTCAGTTCAGGCGCATGTAGCGGGTTGTTAATAATGGAGCAAGATTCCCTTTTTGTCGTAACGAGAGGCGGCAGGAAGTATGTTGGCTTGATGAGGTTCGATGTGGGTAATGTTTTTCTTAATGAAGAAGAGTTAGGGGCATTGAAAGCCAACACTACCTGGGCTTTGGTACAAATTAGTGCTTTAGAGGTTGGGAGAGGGAGGAGGGTTAAGATAGCGATGATCACTGTATAGATGATGGTCTTGGGCAAGGCTTGGATCATGGCTAAGGTTACACAGGGTACAAGCTATCAGGGATATACCAATAGTCAGGGTTACACAAGGATACAAGCTATCAGAGGTACAGCGGTAATCAGGTTACGTAAGGATGTAAATGTTCAGTGTACAAGAATAGTCAGGTGAGTACCGGCGATAGACAAGTACAGAATGACCTCAGGTTACAAGCTTGTTGTAACTGTATATGTTATGCTTTAATGCGCCTAGATACCTGAGGGTTCTGTGCACTATATAAATAAATAAACAAACGATTCCAAAAGCTCTCCAGCAACTTAACTTGCATGTGAGCACATCATAATTCAAACAGTACACCCATATCAAGCTACAATACACCTTCAACCAAAAACGTCCAAATTGCCTCCATCCGAGTTACTCAAAGGCATTTGTGGCAAAGTAGTATATTTGCCTTTTGGTCTTAAAGAAAATGTAAAATCTCTAGGAGTAGGACAGCCAATAGAACAATCTTTAATTGTGCTAATTGACTTAAACACACTTAGACAAGCCATAGAATATCTTAAAGACAACAATGAATACTACAGAGATATAAACGTAGAAAAAAAGAGAAACCACCCATATAATTGAAGATGGACCACCAACTGGCCATTTTGAATGTGTGGATCTTGTTACTGCAGCCAACATTTTAAACCAGTGTACAATTCACCCACTACATTCCAAAGACACCATAGAAGATGATTAGAAACATATCAAATTTGTCAAGCCAAAGGATCTCCAATGAACATATGAGAGAAAAGCTTAGAAGCACATTATTTGACGGTACTATTTCATACAGGAAAAGGAGGAAGATATGATGAAAGAGCAACAGAAATTAGTGCATCAAAATATTGTTCTTTACAAGTGTATTCTAAAGACCCAAGATTCAGAAAAAGGGCCTGATCACGACTTTGGCGGTAATGTAATTCCCCATTCCCCATTGAGCCCATTCGGGAATGCCCCGTTCACCATTGGGCTCAATGGGGAAAATTCGTGCTCTTACCACCGGCGATTTTACCGCCGGCGGTAATAGCGTGAATTTTCAGCGGATTTCCCCCCAGCCAAGAGCTGGGGCGAAATCCACTGAAGTCCTGATTTGGCGGACCCTTAAATCCGGCGGGAATAGCGCGACGGCCGGATTTAAGGGTTACCACCAAAGTCGTGATGAGGCCCAAAGTGTAGAATACATTTTCAATCTCCTCTTCGAAAGCAAACTAAAATCTTTATGTTATGGTGGTGCATACACTTTAAAATCAGGCTCTAATTTCTTAAAAATAGTAGCTTCCCAACTGCTTAAAAAGGTAAAAAATAAAGATGAAGTTTTGCAGTCAAGTATCACAAATCTCTTAGCAAACATGTGTGGCATAAAAGAATATTGGCTCCGACATCATGCTGATGTATGTTGTATGCTATGAAACCTAGGTCCACCCACATGGTTTGTTACTTTATGTTGCACAGAATGCGCATGGGTAAGACTTGCACGACTTCTTACACATTGCAAACCAAATTAAAGAGAGGATAGACATAAAAACAAGACACTTTCACCATCAATTTATTGCCATGCTGCCCTTCATCTTCTACTCGGACAAGTAGAACACTTCTTTTGGAGAAACAAATACCAATCTAGAGGAGCACCACACATGCACATGCTTTTGTGGATAAAAGATGCTCCTAAATTTTGCCATGACAGAGATGCCACTGTTTTACAATGTACTAATTTGCATAATAATTCTAAAATGTAACCTTGATGTAGAGCAAGGTTTAGTCAATGTAGCAATTGGTACACCCACATTATAAATGGCATATCATATTATGATATAACAATATGGAAACAGTTCTTCCCTGCTCCTCCAGAACCATCAAGGAAAACCTTACTCCAACCTTGGCTGATTTCTTCAATCACTCTTTTGCCACTGGATCTTCCCCTCTCTCCTCAAGCACTCCTTTGTGCACCCCTTCTTAAAAAGCTTTCTGCTGATCCAACCTGCCCGACAGACTATCACCCGATCTCTATTACTCCTTTCCTGGGCAAACTCCTGGAAAGGCTGGCCATCTCCCAGCTTACTCTCCACACTGAATCTGTTGGTTGTCTCCATGACCATCAGTCTGGCCTTAGAGCAGCCAGAGGCACAGAAACTGTTCTCCTGTACACATGTGAAGATCTGCTCATTAATCCGGATTCCAGCCTTCCTGTCCCCATCCTCCTTGTTCTTTCCTCTACTTTTGACATGGTCAATCACGCCATCCCGATCAATCAATTCTTTGAGAACTTGGCCATCATGGATCAGGCACTGGATTGATTGACCCCCTTCCTCCTGGACTGACCCTCCCAGGTCCAACTTGGGTTTTTGGGCCCTCTTCACTCACCTTGGAGGTAAACAACCTTGGTGTCATCTTCAGTCCACTCTCTACTTCTCTGCTCATAGCACAGACCTTGCAAAGAAGGGCTACATCCAGCTGCACCTCCTCAAAGGTACTCATCCTTTTCTCACATTCCCCCAGAAGCTCACTGTCTCTAGAGCCCTGGTTCTCTCTAGGCTGGACAACTGCAACATCCTCTTTCTTAATCTGCCTTCCTCTACTCCCCACCCTCTGAAAATAATCCAGAATAGAACTGCAAGACTTGTCCTTGTCCTCAAGCCCAGGGACTCTATGTCTCCAACCCTGAAATCTCTGCACTGGCTTCCGGTGGCTGCACGGATCAAGTTCAAGACCCTCTGCATCATCCACAAGGCATTCTGGGGCTGAAGCCGGCAGTACATCCAACTCTCTCTTCCAAAATACCTTCCTTCTCGAGCCCTTTGGTCAACTACCTCAAACTCTCTGAAGGTCAGGCGCTTCTCCAGGCAGAGAGTGGGGTGTAGAACCCTCTCCTCTGTAGGTGCCTCCCCCCAGAATGGCCTCCCTGCCCCTCTCAAACTTGAGCCGGACCACCTGAAATTCCAAAAGCAGCTCAAGACCTTCCTTTTCTCCTCTGCTTTCTCTCGCTCTCTCCTCTGCTGACCTACATGTCTGGTGCACCAACTAGTTGTATGGTTACCATCAGAGTCTCACTGGGTACCAGGATCCTCATGATCAGTCTCCCCTGCAATGCCACTGGGCCTACCACACACTTAGGGGCTGTAACTGTAACCCTACAGTCCCCTGCCTCCTTGCACTTACCAGAGCTGCACTACCCTGGCTGCACTGAGCAATGCCTCCCGTTCCACTTTCCCCTTCCCTCTTCCAGGAACATACCCCTTTCCTTCCCCCTAGACTTTGCGTTGTTGCACTTGCACGATCTGAATGACACAAGACCTAGTACGTTTGTTTGTCTCGACCTCCCTTTGTCTTGTCATGCCTAGAAACATTTGTGTACACCCACATTATAAATGACATATCATATTATGATTTAACAATATGGAAACAATCATCATGCCTCACTTATTCAGTTGAGCAAGATTTCCTTCGTTTTGAAGAAACTGACCACATCTCACCAGCTTTCAAATCACTATGCTGGCTCTGTTTGGAATGCAGAATTCTATGTGATGAACTATGCAACATGCCCAAAAGCAAATGCCAGGATGTCTGAGAAAACTATCTCAGTTCCAAACCTCAGGGAGGAATCTCTTTTCCAGGAACATCTGCACTATCACCATCACCATCGCCTAGTTTATTTTCCAATTGGGTAAAAAGAGTGGAAACTATCTATGTGAGTCTAAGTTGCCTAATTCTTGAACAATTTTCTTGAAGAGTTTTTGACTACACAACCTTTAGGAAAAACCTCAAGACTGCTTTTCAGAAAACCTGTTGGATCTTGGTTTCTCAATGTGGAACCTCCCGCAAAAATAGGGTAGGCACCTTTAAGTGACATGGGGCGTGATTTACAAAATCATTTAGCAAATGGAAAAATCCCACTTTAAAATGCTTTGTAAATCAGGATCATGGTGGTCGATTACAAAGACAAGAATCCAACAAAACAAAGAAAAATGTCACTCACAACACCTGAACACCTAAATGAAGAAGACAATTAAATTCTGAAATCCACTTGCTACATTGGCTTCCAATCAAACCACGTATCACGTTCAAAACAATGTGCATAACACACAGGGCCATCAGCGGACAGGGAGCAGAATTCCTACAGGAGAAAATAACCATCTACAAGCCACGAGACTCCTCAAATCAAGCAATGAAATCCACCTGCAACCAAAGCCATACACCCAAAAAAACCGAGGAGGCTCCTCTTTCTCCCACCTCGTGGAAAAAACCTAGAACAGCCTCCTGAAAGGAATAAGAAACTCCAAAGACCACCTAAAATTCATAAAACAACGAAAAACCTGGCTCTCCAACACCTTTGTACTAAAACGAAGAAAGTGAAACAATAAAATGCAAAGAACAGGCTGACAGAACCCTTGACGGTACAGATAAGACCTAGAACCGAGAGACAGGAATACTGCCAGTGCCACAACCAATAGAGTTGGGAACATTGCCAGAACTGCATTCTGATAGAATTGTGATTAATACAAAAGCAGGACTTATAAGTACACATTTTTAGATTTAAGGTGAACTCACAGTATTAGAATTGGGCTGGTGCGATAGCTGTTAACTATGAATAGTCGGCACACACCCACGATGGAGGCTGTAAGTAGCCACCGCTCATGCACTAGCGGCTCGGGCTAGCTTAGTGAATATATATATATGTTCAAACACCCTCACAGCATTTAGCGTCTCAACACAGAACTGCTACACGCATTGACAAGGTAAGGCTCTTAGTACACAGTCCCTTAGACTTCCGCGGAATCGCTGCTTTACAGCATTTAATAATATTCTATTCTGCATGGGCCATTGAAGCCTAGTGAAGCTAATGCACATATGTGTGTGCTCACTTTCACTTCCATTTACAATGTGGCAAATGACTTACGTCGCTACAATACAATTCCTTATGGATCTATTTGGATTGACATGGTGTTCTTTGTGATCGTAATAGTAATTTACCGCAACTGCGAAGGATTAGAGGTATGTTAAATAGTTATGACTTACAATTGGAGTTACAGTTTATAATTTTGGAGAATTAACACATACTATGACGTGATGCATTATCTCTGTGCTTTACTGCAGTGTCCTATGGGATACCAGCTGGTAGTTTAACCAGACTGGACTTATTTGACATTTTGGACATTTCCAGAGCAGATACAAGGTATTGTTATACACTTTGTTTTTTTTTTTTTTTTACTTTGGTGAGTTGGTGCTTCGTTGTGCATTTATCATTTATTATTTTTTGAGATAATCAAATTAAGAAGCCATACTAACCGATTGTTTTGCAATCTCTTTTGACCCCTTACACTTACCTCTCAGTTCTTCTTTTTTTAATTTTGGTATGTATTGTGATTTTCTTTCCAAGCGTCTTGATCACTTTTCACAAATGTTGATGTTCAAGTGGTGTTAACTCTCGGGCATACATGATGGACCCATGATCTTTTATAATGCTTTATAGTATGAATATTTTGTTGAATTGAATGTGATATATATTCTATTGCTGACTTGTTACGCCTTGCTGGCGTCTGGATGGAAAGGATTTGTGCATTCTGTACTATATCTTCATATCAATACAATTTCTAATCAGCCTCTGAAGAAGAGCAAGTTTATGCTTAAAACGCGTGTCAGGCTGCATCTATCAGTCCTATGCCAATAAACCACTTGTGCATCGGAAGCATATTTTGATTCATCACAATTGGCGCTGTGTGACTGTTTTTGTATTAATCACCTTATATTGTTGGCATACTTAGGCAAAAGTACCCAGACTCAATCAGTCACCTGCAGCCTCAGTGGGCCTCATTCCGAGTATGGCGGTAAGGGATAGCGGCCACCGGTAACGAGACCGGTGGCGGTAATCCCTTACCGCCATACTCCGAGTTCCCTTTGCGCCCTCGCCCTTAACGCCTGCTTTGAGCAGGTGTTAAAGTCGAGGGCGCAAAGGGGCCTCCAAGCCAATAACGGTGACCGTAATGAACGGTCACCGTTATTTGCATCTTCTCCATTCCCATTGAGCCCTATGGGGGCTCATTTGGGAATGGGGAAGAGCCTTGGTGAATGGGGAATTACCGCCCCGCCAACCTTGGAATGGGGCGGTAATTCCGCCATCCACCAAGGCGCTGCCGGTCCGGGTACGGCGTCAACCAAGGCATTAATAGCGCCATTGGTTAGCGCCGTACTCGGAATGAGGCCCAGTGACTTTTGAATTCAGCTTGCTAGCGCAGTGGATTGTAAGTGACTTTTGCCACTAGCATGCTCTGATAGAATTGTGGTTATTGGCTTGCGCCAATCTGGACAGGATTGTGAATATGGCCAGTGCCACACCTAAACATAATTATGAATACTAGCCTGGATCACATCTAGACAGGATTGTGGATGTCGGCCACCTGGATACAACTATGAGTATTGGCTTGCGTCACATCTAGACAGGATTGTGAAAATTGCCAGTACCACATTTAGATAGAACTGTGAATATTGGCTGGTGCCACATCCAGACAGGATTGCAAATGTTGGCTTGCATCGCTTCTAGACAGGACCATGAATGTTAGCTACTGCTGCATTTAGATATAGGTGTGAACATTGGCTTGCGTTGCATCTGAACAGGATTGTGAATATTAGCCAGTACCGCTTCTGAATGGAGACTGGGGGATCGTCACGTTCCACATCTAGAAAGAATTTGGAAATTAGCACGTATTGCATCTAAACAGCGAGACCACTAACCAACTCACCCACTAACAATCTCACTCTTCTGCAGACACCTCTCAAACTCTAACCAAATACAACCACACCTCTAAAACATAGCAACCCACACAAATGTCACTACACCCTAACAACAAAACAAATCACACATAGTTCTGCACAACAGAACATGAAGGCTACCAACCAAAATGCACACCTAAACTCAGAGAACAGTGCTAACCAAATTGAAGCTGCCAACAGCATATCACTTCTCTTGTTCAGGAGTATCGAACCACCGCCACTTCTGGGCCTTTGCATTTCTGGGGTTAAGAAGAGACTCTGGAGCAAGCAGGCCACTCAGACTGGTTTCAAGAAGTCATCAGATTTTGTTTCTTCCAGCAGGCAATACACAGGATACACCATCAGAAACACCAATGGGACTCTGCTAAAAGTTACAAAATGTCCCTTCTTATATACACTATAGATAGGTGAGATAATGGCTTGATAAAAGGAACAATCCCTTTTCTATCTGTGATTCGCTGATTTATATGACATGATCAATGTGCTGTTCCTTTTTCTACTTGTCATTTCCTGGCCTATCTTCCTCTCAGACCTATCTAGACCAGTTCTACTCACTCCTTCCCCCCACCTTTGTCACCTACATGAACTCTTTATAAAAAAAGTCCACTTATGTCATAGTGAGTTAGCACAAAGCAACCATTTTGTCTACTTAAACAAGTATTCATTTTGAAGTATTTGACCTCTTCACAAAATCCAAAATGGCGGATCACTGCTGAACTGCCTGACCAGCCCAATTTTACCCATAACGTAGCACCTGCTACGATTTGAATCGCGTTTTATGGTAAACTATACTTAGCATGTACTACAATTCTGATTTCTACAACATTTAAAGTTATTGATCAGCCCATCAAGTTATCTTTGTTCGGTTTGAGGGAGAGTGGGTCTATCTTCACTTCATTCAGTTTGAGGGGGATTGGATAGTCATTCCTTTACACTCTCTTGCACTTTTCATGCCCTGTCTCACTAACTCAACCCATCCCCTTTCCTTTTCAGATAAGCTAGAGCACCAGGGGACCACTCCGGTGGTTATAGGGTGCGGTACAAATATCCTTTAACATTAATATTAACATTGAATTTAGGCTACAGTGGTGCTCAGAATAAATAAAATATCTTTCATGCTTAAAAATGAAACACTTTAAATTCATGTTTACATCTATCTACACCTATAAAGCTGCAATTTGACATATCCAAGGAATAAAGAAAAACAACCTTTACAGTGCTCTCTACTCATGCATCCACCGATCTATAAAATAGCAACACATAACTGGAGATCTTAAATAACATTAGATGGTGCAAGCGCGGTACCAACCAATCCTTAGGCTCGAAATGTGGCTGTTCCCGCCGGTGAAAGACTGCATTCCATGCTTTGCACCTCGGCCTCTCCAGCACACCAGCCTTATTTTATCTTGGCCATCGCTTGCCAGAAGTCTTAGTCCATGCCTTACCTCCCCACGCTCCTGCAAAGGCTCATGCTGGCAGAATATTCCTCCCAGACTACCTTATATATGGCTTAACTTTGCAATACAGGCTACATTCATAATGTGGCACTAACTATTGTAATCATTTATTTTATTTGCAGGGTCTTTGAGCGCTTGAAAAGTTCAAAGGTTAAAAATGTGTGAGGTGAAACAGAAGCTACAAAATGTTTTCAGGTCAGGTTATTATAAGAATAGACGCGTGGTATCAGGGGAGATGTAGGGAGGTTGTTAACAGGATTTTTTTTTTTTCGACCATGGGGCACTTATTATGTTCTACGATACATAGTTTGCACCATGTCAAAAGCTAGTGGAAAATTGTCCGTAAACACATTATTGTCAAACGTATCATAGTATTACATTCTTCACACACAGATGCATGCATGTTTCACATTAGATCTCCTTGACAGGTCTTTAAGATAGTTACACAGGAGTCCAACATATTATATCAACAAACACACCTACAATGATAAATAGTGTAATGTCACCCACGTTTTAATTCAGTAAAATCATGCTTTTCATAATGTGACAGAAAAATCAGTTTTTTACTCCAGTCAGGAAGAATAATGAATATTCGCTTGCAATATTTGGCAAGAAAGTCTCATAAGCTTTGGTTATTGAAGATTGATGTACAGATACACGTTTTCTTTAATCACGGCTCCGTGTATTTAAACACATATTTCCACATGTTTGCTTTCAGTCAACATCTTTGCATGACTGCTGCTCATTGATTGGTAGTGCATTGACAACATCTGTAATATCCTGTTGTGATACAGGAAGAGCCTGGGGCTTAATCAGTGATTCGCATTCAGGTAGTAAGCATCTGCAATCTTTAGAGCGCATTTCTTTTCCCCAAAACAGAACTTCTAAAGGGAGTTATTGAACATTGATTTTTAAGCAAAGGAGCCAAATCTGCTTCGTACATGTGAAGGATGACTGAAACAAATATGAGGGAGAGTGTGAGCCTATCTGTTGTCTCTTTGCTCATGTGGAGCAGTGGCCAAATCACCTCAGACATGAGCCAATGCTGGAGCGAACTGCACAGAGGCACTGAGGATAAAATGATGCAGACTAAACGGCATATGCGTCAGAGATGGGGAGAACGTGAAGATTATTTAGGAACTGTCTCCTACCACAGGAAGAGATGGTATTGGATAGCTACATCATGGAGCGTGTCCATGGAACAGGACACACACCACAGTCCCTAGTGGGATAGAGCCAACACAATGAGATCGTACGACACATAGGCTCAAAACACGGGCACTATATTTTACAAAAGGCCAGCTACTGTTGGCATCAACACATTACCTTAAAGTAGTATCACAGTGAGCATTGAGCGCGAAGATTGCCATGTTCACACTTATTCCTCCTTACACAATATCTAAAACTGGACATGGACACACAAACCCCATGTGTACACATGTTTCTTCCCACGCACCAAATTATGTTAAAACCCTTTGCTCTTTGACCAGCTGTGAAGCGGTCTGTGATCATAAATGATTTCAAAGAAACGTGGACCCGTCTTTGCTTTGCAAAAAGTGCACAGACTACGTCCTCTTCCCATCAATTATAGTTCAATGAATTTTACTTTTTTTGTAACTTAAGTTTACATGGTCACAAAAAGCATCTTCCCACAATCTGTAATTTAAACACATTTAATTCCATTGTGGCAATTCAAATATGCTCTTTCATGTTTCTCCGTTTTACAACTAATTCGGAAGCACACATACAACTACTGTAAAGTTGGCATTGGTGAAAGTGCATGAAAGAAAATGTACAACGGGTTCTCAAATATGCACACTGTAACACTTACAAACATACAAGAGGGACAGGTGCCCAAACAGACATTAGAGAATTGGTCGAACGGTAGAATATAACGGATGTTCACAGGAAGAGCCAGGTTTTAAGAGCTTTGCGGAAGGCCATATAGTCTTGGGTGTGTCGAATGTGTTGGGGGGAGTGAGTTCCACAGAGTTGAAGCCAAGGTTGATAAGGAGGATTCTCCAATCCTGTGCTGAATTGGAGATTGGTATCACTAGTAAGAGGGCAGTGCTTGATCATAGGGTGCCTGATGGGAGGTAGGGTTTAATCTTCTATTGTAGGTACGTTGGGTCGGTCTTGTGCGCTGCTCGTGGGTAATGCATAGGGTTTTGAAGGTGGCCCTTCATCTGACAGGGCGCCAATGAAAGGTGTGGAGAGCTGCAGAGATGTGGTCTGTGTGTCCAAGGGCAAGAAGGAGTTTGGCAGCAGCGTTTTGGGCCTTTTGGAGTTTGTTAAGTTGGTATGCAAGTGCTCCCAGGTAGAAGGGGTTGGCATAGTCCAGTCTTGACATAAAAATTGACATAATAGCGGAACATCTGTTGTGATAGGTGAGGCAATGGAAAATGCCTCTAAGGAGTTTAAGGTGGTAGTGACAGGAGTTTGAAACATTGTTGATCTGATGGAAGAAGATTAGGCCCGAGTCCATAGTGCAGCCAAGGTTTTTTAATATTTTGGAGGGAGGGTGTGCCAAGGGAAGGGGCAATGGGAGTGGTTGCGGGAGAAGGGAAGTATTGCTTCATACAATGATTTCAGTTTTATCTGGGTTCAGAAGAAGGTGGTTTCTTGTCATCCATCTGTAAAAATCACTGAGGCAAGTTTCAAGGCCGGGACGTGAGTTGGTGCTTGAATTCTTTGGATAATTTGGGCATCGTCAGCGTAGTTGTAACAAGAGAGGTTGTGCACGCAGATGATTCCTGGTGGAGTAGTCAGATAGTAGTGGGGAACCTGTGTGGGTTAAGACTGTGTGCATCCAAACATACTTTCATGTCCTCATCTATGTATGTAGCTGCACGTTTTAAGGCTGCTGCCACTTTTTGTGCATTCCGCAGTATTGCAGACTGATCAGCAAGTGAATTGCCTGCTCTTTGCACAGAATCCCTTCTGTTTGATTTTGTGTGCATAATCCAGCCTTTTTGATATTGCATACTGTTTGCCAAAGTTGTTTTGACAATATAGGCTTGTCTTTAGAATGTCTGAATGAGTTAGCTTGCCACCATTGAAGGTCAAAATTATAACGCTGTACTAAATAGTCTGAATCAGACACAATTAGAGTGGGCTTATGTGAAGCAATATATTTTAGTGCCAGAGGGAGGCCTTGGAACTCACCAACCTAAGCCTATGTACCCCCTAAATGGTTTGTTTGGGTATTTGTGTGATCAAACACTTTGCTATGGTTGAATCACCTTTTTACCGCTGCACAGGCAGAAGAATACTTAGAGTGTGTCCCAACTTCTGGAACATCACTTCCATCACATACAGTACATTTGCAAAGATCCAAAGTGGGATGTTGGGTATTGCTGCATCTGCTTATGGTTGTAGAGACCATTCAATTTCATACATTTCTAGGAATTCTGGTTTATAGTGATATTTCATGTCTTTTGTTCTGTGTCATGGCCCACTGTAACCTTCGGGAGTGTAGTGCCTTCAGATTTACAAAACTAGAGCGTTTAGCTGCTTCTAACAGTGTGTTTATGTGCATCATGTTATCTGCTTCTACGGTGTATTCTTTATGTGCTATCATTTGTACCGCAGCCAGATTCTTTTCTTGTGGCACACATTTCAGCTCTGAAATTGCATAGAGATTTGAATGGTATTCTATGGGTTTTGTCTCCACATAGCTACATTCTACATATATAAAAGCTTTTGGACCAGCCAATAGTGTCACTTCTAAGTCCTTATCTGTGCTTCAGTCCTGAACAGAACTACTTTGAGTCAACAGTTCCTAGACATAGTGCAGGATGCGTGTTTGCTCTCCATTCCAGTAAGTTGGACGGAAGTTTGGCTTCAATAACTCATATAGTAGTTTCACTAATGCTGCATAATCTGCCATGTATGAGTGCCAAATATTGAAAAGGCCATGTAAGGCCTGTAACTGCTTGAGTGTGTGTGAGCTTTGCAAGTGCGCACATTTCAATGCGAATTGTGGAGAAAGTACTCTTACCTCATCAGATAATGAAATCCCCAGAAATGTGATTTCTCTATGGGCTAGTGTCCTAATGATTAACTCTACATTCTCTAATTGTTTATTCAAGTCATCTTCTGTGCAGTCTATGTCGTCCACATGTGTCCAGCACACCTGTATGACTTCTAAGAGGGATTGCATTCTACTAGAGAATAGCCCAGGACTGTTTTTGCATACCTGTGGGAGTCTCGAGAAGCAAAGCTGTTTTGCACTAAATGTCATAGCTGTGTATGTATAGCTCTCTGAATCTAAAGGTTGTGCAAAACATTGATTCCCCAGATCCAATACAGTGTATCGCTGTATGTTTCAAGGCCTGAACTATGCATGTTCTGTATAGCCTCAGTGAATGTTTTGACATTTGAAATCCTAAAGTCACTTATTAGCTGATATGAACCATCTGGCTTATATAATGGGAGTAATGCTTTATTATATGGGCTAGTACCCGTTGGTCTAATAACTAATCTGCAATCATTTTCAAATGTAGTTTAACCTGTGCTTTGATATTGCCTAAGGATTTGGTTTTGCAAACTGCCATTTATTGTGGTGGGCAATCTATGCCATGTCCTGTACAAGGCTTCAAATGGGGTCACTGCATTTTCCACAACCTCATCTGAAAAAGCTGGTTTAATTATGTCCATCCCCCTAGGGCTTTCCCTAACATATAGCCTGGGCCCATCATGTTTTTCTAAAAGGCTATCTTGTGTTATATTCAATTTTGACCAAAATAGTGTCCCTATTTCCTTTGGATGTTCCCCTTCAAGTCGGATTGTAACTATATACACATTATTGTCCTCAACCATTGTGGGCGTAATGACCTCCACTGTCTGAGTGGTGGGAATAATATGGAGACGTGTGTGCCAGAGTCCAATTGCGCCACTAGTCGATCACTTGGATCTTTAGTCAGTGGTATGAGCTTGTGTGTTTGGTTTAGAGCTTTTGCCATTGTCCGCTCCTCAAGCTGCAATTTGCTTCCTTTCTCCTTTGTTCTCCTTCCTCCTGGTGTGCTTCTGCTCTTCCTTGCATGCCAAGCCTGGTGTCTTCTCTTTCTCTGAAGGAGGAGAAAGATAATCTTAATCTGTGTAGCTTTGTGGTTGCCTAAGCTGTGCCTTATCAGTTAACTGATCTTTTTACCACTTCTGCCCTTGTAGGTTCTCCTACCACAACCAGAATATTTTCCTGACACTTGTATTGTCCCTTTCTACATATATTGTCCTGCCACGTAATGTCTCCCTTTCTTCTTTGGGGGAATACTGGAAGCCTGTGTCTTTCCCTTTCTGTCTATAGCTGAGAAGGCATCTCTGCCTGGTTCCTGCCTGATACCAATGGTACTAGTAGGTGGTGCCCTTTTAGGGTGCTTACTTTCACCTGATTCCTTAATTTGCCCTTCCCTTGGGGATCTGCCCAAAAAGTGATCTCAGCTAGAGACCTGTAAGTAGCTGTCACACTATGACCAAACTGGAGTTTCCTTTCCCTCTATTATGGAATAATTTCCCCCAGCGATTACCATTCCTAAACGCATTGCTGCTTCTGATCCCTGAGAGTTCAATATGTCTTCCGGAATGGAGGTTAGTTCTGTTTTTGAAAGCGTCCAAATTAAATGAAGGTATAACTAAGTATACGCTGAAAAGAAACTATCACAGCGTTCCATAGGTGGATTTAAGTCTTTTGGCATTATAATTGCATAGCCATCTGCCTCTGCTGAAGAGTGACCTGAGGGTAGGCTACCTCTAACCTACTAAGTCAAGTGGAATACCATCTAGGGGCTTGCCCCTGCCTTGTGTGTGAAGGCTTTGAGGGTCTAAAATTGAAGTGTTCCTTCCGCCCCTGCTATCACATGCCTGGGTGCTGCAGGAGATGCTCCCAAGGCTCTATGTTCTATAGCTTGAGAACGGACAGTGTCAAAATGTCTCACCAGAATGTCATAGAGCTCCCTATTAGATGGTTCTCTTTAACCCCTATTGGGTGTGTCCTAATGATGTGATCTAAGGTTAACCCTTCCAGTGAAAAAGGACCATGTTTAGCTCTAGTAGTGGGAAATGCCAAGCCCCTGTGAAAGCAGTTCTGGTAGCCTACATGCTTCAAAGCTAACTCATGATACCTATAGGGTGTGTACTGTATCTGTTATAGAACCTGCCTAATGTGTAGGGTTTCAAACACATAGCCTGGCTTGACACCAGGTTTCGTCATATATGTAAGCAGGGTTTCTCATGGCAATACTCCATGCACAGCCAATGACACTGTAAAGTTGGTGTTGACATCTCAAACACTTGCTTCCTGTAACAACCTGGTTACTGCCCGGTGGCAGTTTATAGGTATAGGGACATCAACATATGGGTTAGCCATTTGAATATCTCTTAGCCAGGTTGCTGTTAAGAGTACTTGCTTGAAAAGACAGCCTGCTCTGTTTTATGCTATTTATTCTACACCCTGGTCTTCACTACAGTGTATACTATTCGTGGTAATTCCAGGCCTGCAGCAACCCCCATAGTCCCTCTTCAGGAGCTAAATAGGGAGAATATTTTGAGGGTGAGCAATGTCTGACCGCAGTCACCAACGGTGACATGATTCTTATCATCCCTACCTCTGGATCCTTCCCTCCACCTCGAGGGCTGCATCCAAGACCCCCAGCAGGGTCTTTGGTAGGTGTAGAGGTAGAGGAAAGAAAGTACCTGTTACTGAGCATCAGTAACGAGAGTAAGCAACAACCCCATGCAGTGGGCGACTACTCTAATTCGTCAGCTCTGAAAAGGCTTACTAATGCCACATTATAATGTATTGTTAGTCAACTGCTCAGACCTTCCAGTAACCCTTCATATGTTTTGACAGATGGCCTGAATGAAGCACAAAGTCTTGAGGACGGTTCAAGGATTGCATTATTATCCCACACAGTAGCTATGCTGTGGTCCTTGAAAGCTTCATTTAGAATTGCAGAACAGCCAGGTATTTATCATAACAAGGCATACTGGCTGAAAACGGGGTTTGCAAAGGTGGATCTAGGGCTGTCCCTCTCCCTCACTCTTTCAACTCCCCACAGGCTTCCTGCCCTAGCCCAGGCATCTGTAGCCCCGGTTAGTCTCTACAGATTGGTAACCTTTCTACTACTCCACCCGCAACCTCAACCGTACAACCCACACTCTGTGTCTGCTGCTGTCAGATTATATAGTGCAGAATGCTGTATGATGGGATTGTCTCACCCACTCGCCCATTGGTTGGAGTGCTCAGCTGATTCCCTGAACAAATCAGTGCTTGCCTTTTCCCCTCGAGGAGAGCTACACATCTGCTAGGCTTTCAAAACCCCTTTAAACTCCTCCCCCATTTCCACCACGGTTTTTAAAGCAGTTTGGTGTTTCTCTGCCATGCTGGTGGCTGAAAGTGTGTTTTCTGTTGGATGGGTTTTGGTGGTGTTGCCATTTCACACTATGCTGCGTTTCATGCCTGTAGGGTGTATGCTTCCAAACCATTTGACTGGCTGTGTGCTGTTGCATTGTGGGAGATGTAGTTCTGAAAAGAGAACAAGAGAACTGTGGTGAGCGACTGTATTGAGAGGCATTGAGAGCATATGAGTGGCATCATTGTTGTCTTTATTAGCACAAGGGGGGCTTATTGGGGACATGTGACCTATGAAAAAACCTGTGGGTCCTTCACTGAAACCCTGCCTAAAGTCTCCTCCCTGGTGTCCAGGGGACGGCAGATGATTTTGTATCCCATCCCTGGGGATGGTGTACTCTGGGAGGATAACCTCGGTGGAGACAGAGCCCAGAGTAGCAAAGAGATTCCGTTGGATGAGACACAGTATGTTTCCTCTGATAGAGACAGTGCCAAAAGAGATTATGGCTCATTGTCATTTTAATGTCTCTCAACCTCATATTAAATCTAAGGTTGTGAACTCTAAGGGGGTAACAAAGTGCATTACACCAAATAAAATACATTTTGGACATTTAAAATTAATAACCTCCTCAATCCCAAGGGTGCAATACAGAGGATTGTGTAAATGTTGTCTTCTTTAAATCATCTTCCTCTGAACAAGTCAAAACAGACAGCACCTCTGTTAACAATATTAAGGGAATTAAATCTACCCTTATAAATAATCAAGAAGCAGAAAAACTAACTTTACTAGAACACACCACATGTCCTAGAATCCTAGAGGTACTGAAATAAAGACAAGGGCTGAAGAGGTATGTAGATGTAGTGGTCAGGCAATTAAGCCTAGTAGCCATTGCAGGAGTCAGGCAATTGAAGCAAATGGCTCACAACGGAAGCCTATTGTCAAACCTGTGAGGCATGACAGGCCCAAGCAGGAAAAAAGGAGAAGAAGAAAGATATGGAACAGGAGTTGGAAGGCTGGCAGTAGTAGTATTAGAAGAGAAGCATGAGGCGGCAAGTCACGAGGAAGGGAAGTGGGAGCACAGAATGAACACCAGAACATGGAGATAGCAGATTTCGCCTGCAAGTTCTGATAAGGTCATGTGCTCCCAAAACCTGTATTGCAGAGGCTGCATAGAGGAAGACGTGCTGGGAGTGAAGTTTTCTCCATCTGAACTGAGTTGCAGTGATTGTAGAGCCATGACTGTGCAAGAGTACAAGGCCGGCCAGAAGCAGAAGGCAAGCCAATGGTCACAGGAGTAAAAGGGACTACCAACTAAAGTGGCTGGACCAGAGACACCCGTGCTGGAGAAGGACGTGGGTCCCAAGTGAGCCAGAAGTAGTAGCAGAGGTCAGAGCAAGTCCAGAAAGCAGAGAAACCCACAATCACAGTGTCCCTGAAGCCGGTGAGTGAAGCACAACATTCAGATTCATTCCACAAGCCTTGCTGGTAAGTGTAGCTTGCTCCGAAGTCACGTGTGTAACGTGTAAAAGTTGTTTGCCATCTTTAAACTGTTTGTTAAAAATGGAATTGTAACACTTGTGCTTATTCCAAAACTGTATTATTTCCATGAGAAGTGAAAAGACATTACATCTATTGTTAAACTCTTTTCAGATTACTGGAGTGGTTGCATGTACTTAGTTGTGAAGAAGGAACACTTACTGAATTCATTCCGAAAAACTAACATTAACATCATACAAGAGTTACAAGCTACACCAAGTGAGAACTGAATCAAAAGAAGGTCACATGTGACCAATTGTTTTTCCAGAAGGCGGGTCAGGAGTTGCCTCCTTGACACTACACGGCATGCAATTATATTCATCACTTTAAGTTTAAGAAATCTACCTTAAAGATTGCTTCATGTGTATCCAATCATGTTTCTACTTTGAAGGCTGAACCTTGTATTGTATCCAGAAATGACATTCTTTATTATTCCAGGAAGTCACAATATTGAAAAGAAGAACAAGCATGACCAAGCCAAGAGGTGAACTCTTTTCATAGTGAAGCTAATCTTTTTTAAACCCATCCACCTAATCTGTCAAGTTGTCAACAGTCCAGTATCCCCAGATAGAAGTGTAACATTGTTCACTGAAGCTGAAAGAGTGGCACTACATTTTCTGGGAAATTTCTTGGCCAGAAAAGGTCTCTGTAAAGCATGGGGAAGAGAGCTGTGTGCGTGTAAAGAATGTCCACATTTTAACCTGTAATGCTAAAGACTACTGAAGCTTAAGCTTAAGTAAGTCCTGTGAAAAGAGACAGGTTATTCTTGTGACAGTTAGAAAGATGGAAGAAGAAAAGAGGCTGCTCCATTTTAGAAAGTCACTGAAGGAAAGAGTGCCTTGCCTACCTGAAGAGGTTGTAGGGTGTTGTCAGACAGATATCAGAATTACAAAGAAGTAGTAGAGGTACTTGAACTGTGGTGGTATACAATGTTGTCAGCCAATATCACATTGGAGTGGTTTGTAGTAGTGGCATACTGTGCGCAAGGAAGTAGCAACCCAAAGAGGAGTATCCTGACAAATATAGCAAATATACAGCAGAAGTCCTAACCAATTGTAAAGTTGCAGCTGGAAAAGTCCTAAAAGTAAAAATTACCTATTCTTTTGAACTGAGACAAATCATCTTGAAGAGAAGTTAACCAGAATTACCATTGCTGCTATTTTCTTGGCTGGAATTGGAAGGGGATTAGTTCAGCCAAACCCAGAGATATTACCAGTGCATTATTGTTTGAATAAGGTTTGCTTTAACTTGGAACTGACAAGAACTAGTTCAAGACGTTTCTTTTAATTTGAACATTTTGAAGTTGACTTTAAAACCTGGGAGAAGGATTTTACCCAGGACAGATGAAGGTCATGCTTAGAGTGAGGGCCAGTTTACCCATGCTAGATATTGTTCCCTTAGCCTTTGGACTAGGTAGGGAATTTCTCGGTAGGGTAGATCAACCAAGGCTTTATTTGAAAACATTTAATTTGTTAACATGTCTTACTATGAGAAAACTACAAGCAGTTTTTCTGCCTCATATTACTGCCCCCTCACAGACCCTGCGACTACTGCTTTGCCTACCTGCAGCAGGGCTTGTTTTTAGTTTCATTTAGAAAGCCTCCTGCTTCGGGTGAGAAGTGTCACTCCTCCACGCCCCCTTGACAGTGTCAAGACCCCGACCCTGTCACAATGTGAATAAAAATACATGCACCATTTATGACATTTCAATACACAACACTTTCTAATAGATGCCCCACACATATTGTTCATGTTCAAATACTTGTGACAAAGCTCTCAGTAATGAATGTGTCTTACATTCTCATGTACATTGTTAATCTTTTAATTATGAGAAATAAGTAAATGAGATCACTATACAAAACACACATACAATGCAACAATTCATTAATGATTAAGCAGGAGCCATTGCCATTGCCTCTATGCCTATTTAAGTCTAAGACTGCTCAACCTTCTCCAAGAAATCCTAGTCACCTTAAAAACCTTGTAGAAGTACCTGCCCATTCAATACCTCAACAACTTTCTCAATGTGATATCAATTAAGGGTAACACCCTTCATACTCACTATCTGTAATAGGTAGGGAGATGAAGACTGGAAGTGACTGGAGGCCTGGAGCAGTCTGCTCAACCCAAGCAAAATTGAAAAATGCCCCAAAATATCGAAAAAACCACCTATCAAATCACCATTTTCTTTTCATCAAAAAGCAGGAGAACAGGAAAGAATGCTTCACAACAAGTATATGTCAATTGGGAGCAGCCATGGTGCCAACATCCACTAATGAAAAACAAGATCTGTTCATAGGTTAGGTGGTGAGGTGTTTTGCCCTGTATGGAAATGTAAAAATATCCCCCATACAGATCAGCCACAAAATAAAAGTTCTCCTCAAAAGCCAATAGCTAGGTTGCTTTTGGGACTCAAAATGATCCAAACAAAGCCAGAAATCCAAATTATTGACTTCAAAAAGCAGGCAAGAAAAATGGAGGGACTTGGCCTCCTCCTTTTCTTCATAGAGGATAGTGGCTCCCTCTCTATTGGTCCTTCCAGCTATCTGATTGCCTGCAGTCTTCGTCTGTCAATAGCTAATCTCCTCCACTGATTTCCAAAGCCTCCCTTTTATACTATTTGGACTTAAACTGTCAACTCCCCTTAACATCTAACAGAACCAAACAGCTGTTTAGACCTTCATTGTCCCCAAAAGCTGTACAGCTCACCGACCCAGTATCAGTGTAAAACATAGTTTTATGTTGAGAGCCAGGCTAATGCAACTAATGCACTTTTCACCCATTTTTGCTCACTGCGGACTTCATTGCATGGCGGCTACAAGCTGTGCAGGAGGTGTTGTAGTCCCGGTAGTTCTTTAGTTATGTTTACTATATCTGAAGCATGGACACACACCTCAGAAACATTGTTAATGCAATTTGCTCGCAAGTACAATAACAACATAAGACCTAGCATGGATCCTGGAAATCCAAACCAAAACGTTATTATCTGCACTTAGAAAGATGTAAATCCTACTTTTTACTTTATTTGAAATGCATCACAGTAGTGGCTCATATTAACTATATGGTTTTGAAATATGCTCAGATTTCATACCTTAACTATAGTAAAAATAAAAATACACAACAATGCAATGTACCCAGCTTTTATTATGCAACAAAGATGCACTTTATTGGATCGTAGGCTGTAGACAGCAAATGTAATGCTTCAGGAGTCATTCAGAGTTGGTTGGTAATGTTCAGAGTTGAATTTGGAAAATGCCACATATGTTACCATTTCACAAATTCTGGGTTTGGTCAGATACCACTGACAGTATTACATGGGAATACTTGGAGCAGTATCACAGGCAGCTCTTCTGTTTGAAATCTGCGTATTTGTCACTAAATCTAAGGGGAGGGGTAATGCACATTCAAATTGTCGATAATTTGTATTGCAGGAACATACCATCAATATACTAAAACCAGTTTTCTTTAATCACTGCACAGTAACATGGAAGGGTGATATTGAAGAGTATACTGGATTGGTTGTGTAATGAAATTCTACAAAGCATGGATGAAGCAATCTTCCATAATAAAAGTGAGAACCAACTCAAAGATATGGTCTCCTCCTTACTTGGCAAGTCATATTCATGGTGTAATGCTGAGGATTGAAATTGACCAATAATGTATGGGAGAAAGTGGTGCCAATATTACAAACAAGGGTTGCCAATGGGAGCAATAACCGTGCATCTGCGGCCTAGCCTCTTCTCCATATTACTTAGTCACTCTGTATGCCATGCATGGGGGCTGAGAAATCTACTACTCCTTCTCAGGAGCCGAGCAATGGCTTGAATCATTGTGTTCCATCAAGGCAGCCTGGATCATGAAGGCTTTTGACATTTTCTTTTTTTTTCAGAGTGTAGCTCTGAACCAGGAAATAACAGACACGCCAGACTGGGAGCAATTGCTATCTTAAAAACACTTCCCAGACCACCCATGCATATGCCCATTGCTGAAAGACAATCGGAAAATAAATTAATGTTATTGAATGTATATTTCATTTATTCTGCATCTATTGATCATTAGGTATTGATCAATAGATGCAGAGCAATCATCGTTGTTCAGTTTGTACCAATTACTCTTTCTTGCGCAATGTGTTGGTTTTTGCAATTCCGGTGTGACTCTCCTTTCAAATACCCATAAAAATCATCTTTTTAAAATGTCTATTCATATGTTTTGCATGTATCTTTCTTTGTTTATATCATGTTTATGTTTCATTATGTCTTCACTTTCCTATTTTTCTGTCACAAAATATGCATGGAACAATTATAATTAATCAGCTTTAAAAAAAAATAAAAAACTTACGTGCATGTTATTTTGTTGAACTCCTGGAATATTAATATATTATGATATCATCTGTGGTCCATGTTTACATACTTCAAAATATATTACTCCCATACATTATTTTCTATATGTAGTAGTCTTACATATTGATAGGTATTATGTACAAGAATGTGTATCCCTCTTTATTTCTTAGTTTTTCAATATTTACTTCATGTGTACCTTTTTTCACAGCCACACATACTTTGTCCAACGTGCATGTGTCCACCGTTTTGCCTATGTGTAGCTCTGCCCCTACTAACACATGTTTCATTTATTCACACTATCACTTTATCTCACTATGACACCATTCACAACCATCACCTTCACTCTGTGCCTCGATGACTCGCTCTTATCTCCCCTCTTCTGCAATCCATCTATGACATCCAACACTTCTGCTTTTCCATATATATTCATCTGCATCTATATCCATCCCTCTCTCTATAGCCATCTATCTCTCTTTAACCATCTCTGTGCATGTATCTCTATACCTCACTCTATCTATCTCTCTGCATCCATCCATACCTGTCTTTCCATTGTTCTATAAGAATGTCTCCATCTAGCTCCATCCGTCTGTCTCTCTCTTCATCTATACCGATCTTTCTATATGCATATGAATCTCTCCATCTACCAATTTCCATCACTGTCTCTTCATCTCTAAGTATCCATCCATCTCCCTATATAAATCTCCCTATCTATATTTATCTTTCTATGTCAGCATGCGTACTTGTAACACATCTTTCTCTTTCCATCTCGATCTATCTATCTATCCATCTCCATCGCTTTATGCATCTTTCTTTTTATATCAAGGTCCCTCTATGCATCTCTTCATCTATATACATGTCCATCTCTCTCTATCCATCCATCTATATACATACCTATCTATGTCTTTCTCTAATCTTTCTATCGATCCCTGTCTATGCATGTTACTCAATGTATCTCTTTATTTATCTTTATCAATGTATCTAGCCACCCATCTCTGGGTATCCATCTACCTTTATAAATCTCATTTTAAGCATTTCTCTATGGCTTTCTATCCATTTGTCCCTCTAAATGTAGCTATATGTATCTCATTATCTATGCATCGCTTTCTATCCATCAAATTTTATCCATCTCTTTGTATGCATCTCTCTATATCACTCTATCCATCTATGCATATAACTTGCTCTCCATCTGTATCTATCCATCCCTTTCTGGGCATCTGTCTATCTCCCTATCTATCTTTATCTCCATCTATGCACCTTACTTTAGTGAGCTCTGCCTTACTCAATAGATGTGTCACACTCCACCCTAAGTCTGTCTTTATGTCTATCTGCATCTCTGTGTGCAGTGTTGTGTCTGATTGGACAACTCTCTGTTTTAACTCTGTACCCCCAGAACTTGTGAATAGACGGTAGCCACAGAACCAGAATCAGATGTTTTTCCTGCCCTGCCCGGACGCAGCCAGGGGTAGTATTGGCATTTACCATCCCCTGAGTATTAGAGAGACGTGTTTTGTCTCTTTTTCTGTGTTCTGAAGAAGCCAACTATTGACATTAATTTGTACTCCATGCACCAGTTTTCCTTTGTACACAGCACAGCGCACACGCAATAAAGACATCTTAATTAGAGACTTATGATCTTGGGTTTCAAGACAAATTGCAAAATTACTTAGTAAATTGTTATACTTTAGTTGATTTTGTGTTTACCCTTGTTGTGTGATGTGTATGAATGGAGAGGATTGATTGAGATTATCTTTAAATGTTTTCTATTAGGTTTTGTAATATTCTGTCCTAGATATAGACAGTGTTCTATGAGTAAATATGTATGCACTGATTTAATAAATGCTTTCCAATTCCTTTTAAACAGCGGTGACGTGATTTATGTTCAATTTAAACTGCTATAAGGATGTCCATTACTTGTCTTTAGATGGTAGCCCAGCAAGACTTCATAGCACAAAGGTTCATCTGTGACTCTAGACATGGTGCTCTGAATCACTCAGGTCCAGCTTATCCAAACACATTGTTCCCCTCTAGTCACTTTCCATTCATCCCCCTTCCCTCCACCACCCCCGATGACTCAACCCATCCCTTCATTGTCAATATATGAGCATACGCTTTTGTAATTGTCTATCAAGATCACTTGATATTATGATAACTATTTTTTATACAAAATGGAACAGCAAAAATGAAATGAATTTGTCATTGTAAGTAAAGCCACATGCGCACTTTGGGTTAAAACGTGTTACTCGTTATTTGTTTTAAAAAAAAGCAAACTGGGAAAACACAACATTAGTCTATTTTCTATTTTACAGTGGGAGACCAGAAATAACACAAACAGATGCCCCGCTTCTGCGTTTAGTCTTATATCTTTATGCATTCATTATTTTCCATCGTTAGCTAAACAAATATTAAAATAATAGGAACCTTTTCAAAAGCAGTTATATTATGTTCATGAGGAAAAATAAGTGTCTTAATATTTATCTTGCTGTATTAATAGTAATAGGAACATCATATTTTTCATTTCTGTGTGAAAGCAAAAACCGAAAGCTAAGAGGTCCTTGGAACGTGCAAGAATTTCATTGTACGAGTGCAAATTCTGAGGTTAACATTCACGTTTTCAAGCTGAAAATAAATGATAACATGCACTCCAAAGCAACATATTTACAGAAGTAGAAGTCTAATTTCTCAATTGCTCTCGAAAGAGAAAGAGACACATTTTACATCGCCTCAGTAGACACTCAAACATTCATTGTACCTTCAATTTATGCAAAAACAGAGAGATTTCTTTTTACCACAATATAACCTGTAGAAAGACATTTTAAATCTGGAAGACATAGTTATGCAAGCGCAACAGATATCTTCAAACCCTTAGCAGTTGCATACGGTTGTCTTAGAGCACGTTAAGGTTTTGGTTGCAAATTGAATGATGGCATTTAAAGTTTTGTTTGCACATTGTATGGACGGAGCTTCATGTGCCAGAATGCAGAGCAACGAAAAACACAGGACTGGCTCGAATACACCTGCATCTAAATGGGAACGTTTTGAGCTGTGCCATAACTGAGACACACCTGTAAATCAGGCATTGTGCCTCATTACAAGGTTACAGGTCCAGTAAAACTGATGCGGGTATGACTGTACCGGCATCGTTTACCGGACCGGAGTATTACGAGCAGCAATGCCGGTGTCTTCGGCTGGTGTCAGGGACCATACCGGCAAGGAGGGACCTCCTTTCATGTATGAGCGCAGACACGCAGCAGCCGTGCCTGTGACACGGGCATCCTGAAGCGAAGTGCACATTAAGAATTGCACAGACATGTAAATACCGGCATGGAGATGCCGGTAATGACGGATACCATGATGCCATTAACACCGGCATTGCAGGGAAGGCGTTAATAGCAATCCGCTGTGTAGAAACCTGCCACAGGTGTACACAATCAGCAGAGGTGGAGCCAATGGAGTCTGGCATAGCACAAAAGGAGCACTCCCAAATCCACAATGTTACCATTGGCAGTTGCAATACTGGGGCTGGAGGACATGCCTGCACTGCTACTCCTTGAGCAGGCAGTGAACCAGAGAATGCTGCAGAGGCACAGGAGGAGAAGGAGCGTGAGACTGGGCCAGCACATCCCAATAGCACAGGCAGTACCTTGCAGGCAGCCACCATTCCCTCGCCAAAGGGCCAGTCCATTTCACCTAACCCCTGCACAAATCCACACCCTGTACCGCCTGGACAGGGACACTATCACCACAACAGTGGACCTCATCCATGATGACCTGGTGAGCCTCATCAACATCCGGACAGCCATCCCTCCTTGCTGAAGGTAGTGTCTGTGCTACACTTCCTAGCCACAGGCACCTACCAGCACAGAGTGGGGCAGCTGTATGGAATCTCACAACCATGTTTCTCCCGTGTGCTCAAACAGGTGGTAGATGCACTCCTAAAACACGCCAGGGACCACATCAAGCTAGCAAGGACCGCGGAGGAGGTGAATGCAACCAAAATAGCATTCCATGCACTGGCAAGAATTCCAAACGTCATTGACGTCATCGGCTGCACCCATGTAGAGCTGGTAGTCCGGCCCTGGAGGTAGTGTATGTCAACAGGAAGCTCTACCATTCCCTGAATGTCCAGATGGTGTGCGATGCAAGCAAAATCATAATGCATTGCTTCGCAACTCCACGTTTCCCCGCTATATGGCATGACACGCTGCGCAACGTACCTGGCTACTGTGTAAGACTAACCACAGGCCAATGAGGGGCATTGATTGGGGGGGAAATACAAGCACAGGCAACCTGACTGCTGGCTGGCCCATGATGGGTGTTGATTGGCGGGGGGGGGACACAAGCACATACAACCTGACTGCTGACTGGCCCATGAGGGGCATTGATTGGGGGGGAAACACAAGCACAGGCAACCTGACTGCAGACCGGCCCATATGTTTAGGCCTATTTTCTGGGGTGATTATGGGTTTATGCATGTGGTGAGTACTTGTGTTGCTCATGCAGGCTATCCAGTGCTATGCTGTTGCGACCCTCATGGACCAGCCAGAAGTCAGGTGCCTGTGCTTGTGCCCCCCCCCCAATCAATCGTATCAGATGTCAGGCCTGGTCCATCCCAATATTGCTGTTACTTAACTATGTTTCAGTATGAGGGTCCAATCATTGGTTCTTGCCCATTGCTATCCACCCCTATGGTCCTGAACTGTGATTGGCTAGACCAGACATCCCCATGCCTGGCTTACGAAATGATTCTCAGCTTGAGGTGTACCTGTTCAAGGTAATAACAACTATGTGTCTGCATTGTAACGTGTGTGCACCACCAAAGTCTATGCAAGTGCCCGTTCACATCATGCAAATCTTGTCTCATGCTGTAACAACTTGGTTGCAAGCTCTTTCCCTGCACCGGTTTTGATTCATCATCCAAGCTACCAAATCACGTGTTCAGAGACTGTGTTTTGGGCTTCTGGAACTCTGAATTACTCTGATTTATGTGGATTTGTTCATATTATTGCAGCTCATGTTACTGTGTTCATGGAATGGACTGTCGCTCGTATCTTGGTGGCCTTGTCAGCCGGCCCTGTCCCACACGGTTTCTCTTCTGGTCAGTCTGAATTTAGTTCAGCTCAGCTCTTTCTGAGACGTTTGTGGCCTACTATGATTTACCTAAGCCATGGCATGGCTACTACATGTTTGTGTTATTCTATAGTTCTCCATATGTTAGTACTACATTGGTTCAGTCAGGTCCCATAGGTGCTCCTGCAGTTCCATTGGCTATTTGCATGTAAGCATCTGCAAGCTTGCTCAGGATATCTTGCTACTTGTGGGTTTCTGCGTTGCTGCAGTGAAGCTAATGAAAACAAACAATACAAGCAAAGGCAGTATGTATACGTGTCTGTCCTCTAACTTATAGGACTGTTCCACATATGTTCTTTGTGTATTCGGATGCGTGTTTTGTGTCCCGATGTGCAGATGGCATGTATGCTTCCTGTCTAACACTGTTATGTCATGGTGTCTCTAATGACGTCATGCATGGCTTCTTGGTGCTTTAGTCGATACTGTCAATTGAGGTCTCTTTGGTTGCTTCTTCAGGCTCCTCATCCACTCTGGGTAGTGTTTGCACTGCTCCTGGGCTGTATGGCTGGCTGAGTGGGTACCTTTCAACATACTTGTTTATCATAGGAGCACTAGGAATCGGTGTGTAATGGTACGGGCGATCATGGTTTCTTCAGTTCTTCTTCCAACTCATGTGTTTTATGGGAGAGGCAGCAAGGGTAGGATTCGACCGCCCCTCTTCAGTGTACATTAAGCTAATACATAAAAATACACACATGCATAAAATGCACTATACCTGCTCAGAAACATCTCCCCAACCAAAAACCAATCATTTTGGAATGCATGCCTCTAAAAAAGAAACACCACCACCTCCATTTTCAACATCCCCAGCTCCAACTGTTGTAGCCAGAGGCACATTGCCTGTGTGCCTCACCAAACTGAACAAGGCAGATAACGTTGCTTCGTTTTTTCAGATTTAAGCTAGAGGGGAACATACTTCCACATGCAGCTCTGTCTTTGGATTGCTGCACCCACTGATGAAAAGCATTTCATTCTGTACGTGTCACCTCACACATTCATCCACAGAATTTCAGATCCTTAAATGGGAATTCATGTAAACACCAACATTTGAAGATACTCAATTGTGTACTCATTGCATTTCTATGACTTTAACTTTGAAAATCTAACTTTTCATATGTGTTTAAATTGGTCCTCTGAATTTGTTAATGTCATATCAGGGCCTAGGAGGATAGCTCAGGGGCAACACGTTTGCCTTATGTCTTAAAGTCCTTTCGCTCAACTACCCTACTCCTCCCTCCTCCTATCCTCTAACTCATCTTCCCCACAACGTTGGTATTAATTATTACTTTATCACTAAAAGCAAGGGGCAGTTCTAGTTTTTCACCACATTTCCCTTATGACTCTTTCTTCTCCCTGCTTTTAAAGAAACCATATGTTTTCCATAGCAAAATGAGGGTACAAATTCCCCTTCCTGCAACATAACCTCTTAACTCTGATCATTTGACCCATGTTGTTTTTTAAATTTTGTTCTCACTTTTACCATTCAAATATTCGTTTCTTCAATCTTTTTCTCTAGGTCTTTCTTTTGTATTAATCATGTATGTTCACTCTTCATTACCGCGCATGTTACAATTGCATGGTTTTACATATGCAAGGCAACAGACTGGGCAAGCCAGTGACATGAACAAACACGTCCTTAGAAAGTAGAGGAGTTAATATGCCACATCCTAAGCAAAAGACTGGAAAAGAAAATCACATGGCAGAGACCTTCCTTCTCACTAGAAGGGTTAACCTGTCAACTTATCTGTTTAAATATATTATTGTTAAAATAACAAGCAAAACAAAAAAATACACAACAAAAGTTGTAAACATAAGAACATAACCCTTCACTAAAAATAAACGTTCTCTAACACGAAAACTAAAAAAGAGGTTTGTTAAGAAAACAACAGTAATTAATGTTTTTATACATAATCTAAATAACAACAAAGTATTGCAAAACAAGAAAGATCAGTTTGCCCTCATATTTAGAAAAGGTTCCTCGCACGAAATGAACATTAAAGTTAATTGTATCCTAAGCACCCATCTGAATATATGAAACAGCTCTTCTAGTTGATCTATATCATGACTACCTCGCTTTCCTACTGACAAATTAAAACCACAAAGAATAATGAACCAGTCATGATTTTCTGAATTGCACATGAGCAGGGATGGACTGGGAACCAAAAGAGGCCCTGGCAGTCATTTTCAATGTGGCCCCATATTACACATGTTCAGTAATCTCAACCCTTGTCCTATGGGAACATTTGGAAATAGCACACACAAGAGGTCCAGGGTGCAGAGGATTACCGGGAAATCGCTAGAGTTCCCTATAGGCCAGTCCACCCCTGCACATGTGCTTCAAGATCTCTGCCGAATTCTTGAACAACCTCCGAATCTGATTCAGGACTTGACAATATGACTTAACTTGCATGATTGACGGTCTTGGCTCTGTTATGATAGACCCCATTGAGACAGCATAGCATTTCCAATAGGTATTGTAGAGTTTCACCCATGCTTAAACCTGAGTCACCAATTGGAGAGTCTTTGTTTTAGTTAACTATGAGTCTTTGAACCAAACGGAAGTTCATTGTAAAGGTTAGTTTCTATCATATCCACATGCTATGGGCGATTTTACAATAGATTTTAGGAGCCTGCAGAAATATTATTTTGGAATAAAAGTCGACTGCAGTTTAGAAATGCACTGTATTTGTTAAAGGTTTTTTTCATGAATGTATTCATTATTGTGTTAAACTTCTCATCTGTGCACCTGTTGAGTGCCACTTTGTCATTTTTCTTTGTGTGTTTGCACTTATACGGCCTGTTCAATTAGTTTACTGACTTGGCTTGTGTACTTTTATACTTATTTGCGTCATTCATAAGGCACTTAATGTATGAATAAAATATATATATATATATATATATATATATATATATATATATATATATATATATATATATATATATATACATATATATTTTTTAAGAAACGAATGAAAGTAAAAACACTTTATCCAACAAAAACATTCTGACATTCCCTATTAAAAAGGACGGGTCTGGCAAAAACCATATAACAATTGATAGATATATAGGTATATCCTGAAATGTAAAAATGTGCAAACGGGCAAATATCGGCCAATGAATAACTGTGAAATAAAAATGCAGGTACTGATTCACCAGGAAGTTCCTGGTAGAATCCCGCCCTATTCTTGACTCCTACAAATAGGCTATTAATAGGAATTAAGTCACGTTAACTTCAATGTAAATAGAATTGTCTTACACCTGTATCTTAAAGTTACTCCTGCTATCTTCTTTATGAATAGGTCCTGCTTGCAGGTGCTCTCGGTAAGGCTGAAGGAAGAAAATCATTCAAAACATGGTTTATGTTCTTGCGAATTTTTGGGGAAACATTTTTGTTGTATTAACAAAACTCGTTTCACAAATGTAGAGGGCTCTGCACTTGGAGAGCTATTATTATTTACATTGTTCCTGCGACTATTTCTATGATACTTCCTTGGCATCACTTTCCCATATTTAGGGACCTTCTGGCCCAAAGGTTTATGTGTGTACTCTGTACCTCTCATTCTGCATTGAAGCCATGAGGAACCGGATCTATATTTCTCAACTCGCTGCACAGTCGGGCTGGCCTGACCAGGTGTCAACTCTCTTTGCTGCGTGGGCAAAACAGATCTATTTTAGCATTAATAAGTGGTGTAGGTGTATGTCCTGCTGTTCTTAGAAATTCTGCTTTGAACATATACAGTTTGCTGAACTGAGAAGGCTATATTATGCAGTTTGTTCTTGCTGCTACTTTCATTTTTTTTATTTTATATCTATTTATTCATTTTTAACGTGCCCACACAGCCCGTGGGCATCGAGGCGCTGTTACATGAATTGTTTGTTTTTTAGTTGCATAACTGTATTTTTTTTTGTCTTAGTTGCGGAATTATAACGCGCTTAAACATCCAGAGGTTTCTAAGCGCGGACCAGGGGATCGAACCTGGGTTGCTTCATATCGTCTTGCTTCCAAGGCGAGCACGTTGCCGCTAAGCTATCCTCCCAGGACATGCTCCCTCAGCTTCACTATGTTATAGCTGGGGCAGTGCTTAAGTTGTGGGTGTGTTTGCCCGGGTTCAGCCTCAGCACTTATTTCGGAGTGCCAGCCCTTATTTTCTCAGACTCATATATAGTCGTATAAAGGCTTTTTGACGTTTTTGGGTTTTCACCTATTCTGAAATATGTGAGGGTGCAGAGAAAGCGCCACTTTTGGAACCTGTGAGCAGGATGCTAGGATTGGTTGCAAACCAGCCTAGCAACCATCGTTTTCGGAAAATGTTTCTTTGCCTTGCTACTCTGATGGCATTCCTCCACAATAGGGACAGGCTGAAATTGCTGCAGGAATACAGTACCTCTTTGGCGCTGGTCACTATCACTGTTGTGGAGGAGTGACACCAGAATAGAGAAAGGGGGCAGACATTAAAGGAACGCAGGTCAAAGAATGGATGGTGGCAGTGCAGAAAGCATGCATGACACAAAGCCAAGGCAGGCTGGATCCCAGCAATAACTGGGGAGCATGTCATTCATTCGGTGCTCTCTGCAGTTTGCTTCACCTTGACACGAAAACAGCAACGTATGACAGTTGCTCCTTGTCAGATGGGCCTTCCATGAGCTTGGGGGGGGGGAAATATTAAATAATGACTGAATGTAAGCCCTCACACACATTAGAAGGCAACTGAAAACACGTCTCCCAGGTTGTGTTCTAGGCTGCACTTTCGTAAAATTACGATTACTCCATTATTTTACAAAAGTGCTGCAGAGATTTTAAAATCCGCCCATCCTCTACAGAAAGAGGCGGATTGCAGGCAGTCCACTGCTCTGCACTGTGAGGACACCCAGGCCCACTTTAGAACAGGCGTGGTGCCTGGGCGTCAGGAAAAGGCACAGTGAGCATGCTTCACACAGCTGTCATGAACGGCCTGTAATCCATCAGTTTTCCCAGTTTACGGGCAGTTTTAAAGATCCCGGCCGCATTTTTGTGGCAATAAGCCCCCGGGGGCATTACCTCGGGCGGTATTGGCCTGCCACCGAGTGGCTTATTGCCATTAGTAACCCGGCCCGTTAGACCGGGGTACTAATTGCTTTTTTTTCTGTTCCAAAACACGTTTCGGAACAGAAAAAAAAAAGAAAATGGCCGCGCCATGGAAAGGGAAAACGTAGTCCATTTTCCCTTTCCATGGCGGCCATCGGGAGCGGGCATGCTTCTTCCGAGACCAGAAGAAAAAAGAAGGTAAGTGGGGTCGGGAGGGCGGAAGGGAGGGAGGGGACGGGAGGAAGAAAAAAAAGAAAACGTACCACGGTCTCCGGCGGGGGACGATGGAAGCCTCCAGCCGTGTGGGTTTTGTCAACCCACACTGCTACTGCAGTGTGGGTTGACAAAAAAGAGGGCGGTCACCAGCTAGCAGTACCAAAACAGGGGCAAAGCCAGGGAAAAGGCCCCTGCCTAAGAAGAGGTTCTGCCACAAGCACAACACTATACACAACGATTTTGTGGTAGTGTTTGACAGGCAAGTTTGTCAGTTCAGAAACAATTTTTCCAGCATGCATTGACCATAAGAGGAAAGCATGTTTACTTTGTTTTCTGTGGATAGATAATCAACGTGTTCCACTTGCCGCCTATTGAATCTGAGCAAAGTGTTAACAATGATGATGTGTTTAAAGAGTCACTCAAACATTTGCCTTAAACTTGCATGTTATGTTATTTTATGTCAATTTGTATCTAGAAATTGCACATCTAACATGGGTAGTGCATCTGTCACCCGCAGTAGCCGGTAGGAGTTGCACGGTATACAATAAATATGCTGACACTTAGAGGAACTGCAGTGGATCATGGCACTAGTGGATTGGGAGTTGCCCGTCGGGATGTGTCCCAAATATGCAAGAAAATATTTGGGCCCTGGCATTATTCTTTTACAAATTAAGCACTGGTTAGGGGCCTTGCAGGGGCCTTGGCCTACATATGTACTCTACACCTCCCAACCCGCACTGCAGATGCGAGGAAGAGAATCTACATCTCCCTACTAGATTAGCTTGTGGTCATGTTGACAAGCATCATCTCTCTGTGCACTGCAGGAAAACACGACTTGTGTCAGTGCGATTGAGTCTTGTTATGTTTTGCAGTTGTTAGAAATCTTGTCTTACAATGTAGTGGGATTTGCGCTCAGAGAAATATGAATAGGTAATTTGTTCTTGTGATTATTTGCATTTTGTTCACTTCCTTAGCTTCACTTTCCCACCTTTGGGGGCCTTCAGGCCCCAATGCCTATTTTCTTTGCTTGAATTTTATTAGGCATTTGTCAATAAACAATACTTTGTACTTCAGTACAGAACCATTGATAACGTCACCCATTTTAGTATATCCCACCCCCTCAATGTAGCTACCAGGCCCGGCCATCTGGCGGGAGTAAACACAATAACCAAGTCAGAACATAACATTCATAAAGGAACTGGCACAATGGTATCAATGTACATTGATTCACAGATAGTTACGAGAGGTATTAGAGTCTCTAAAGTCCGTTGAGGGCTTAGCGTAATAACAGACCTGTGAGGAACATATCAAAGTGGACGAAATCTTGGTGTAACATTCAGAGTTTCAAAGAGTTAGGGTGCTACCAAAGTCCCCTAGTAGGACTGCTCCCCATTCCAACATGAAGTTGCCCATCCTGTCGGAAAACATTCCCCGGGTCTTTTCATATGTGAGGATATTCAACAGCTTTACGAGCCATTCATTTCTGGATGGGGTGGCTTTGCTTTTCCATTTCTGTGCTAGGGCTATCCTCCCGGCCATCAGCATGGCTCCTACAACTCTGGGAAAGTTGGGAGTTTTGTCGCCAGAGGAGGGAACACTGAGAAAGATATCAATGGGATGCATTTTTGGGGAAATAGCCAAACATATCTTTGATCCAGCTCAACAGCTCAGTCCAGGAAATGTGCACAGTCGGACAGACCCACCACATGTGGTACCATGTTCCAGTTGGCCACATTCCCTCAGTCAGAGAGGCGAGACCCCCACACACATTTTAGACAGACTAGCTGGGGGAAGGTGCCAGGCATGCAAAATTTGGAAGTTATGTTCCATTGCAGATGTGTAAAGGTACCCTGCCAGCGTTGTTTTACAAATTGTACCCCAGGTTTCTTCTTCACTCTCCTCCCCCACCCTATCCACCCAGAAACGTTTAAAGTTCTGTCTGCCTGCAAGGCCGGCCATGATCAGCGATCTATACATTTTGGGAGTGTACCCTCTTCCTGTTGGGGGACTGTGCAACAATCCTTTCAAAGGGGAGAAGAGGTCGGGAGAGCTCATTGCACCACTCGGGGTCAGTAATGATGCCTTTGACACTTAAATATTCAAATATTGAGGGTGCGGACAGGGCCATGGCTTCTCGTAGAGACTCATAGTCAATGAAACTGTTATCTCTAAACAGTTGTGCTGCTCTCTCGAGGCCCATGTCCGACCACTGCTGAGTAGAACAGAGACCCACCTTACCCAAATCAAGAGGAAGGCCCCACAGTGAAGTCAGGGTGGAAGGCAAGCTAGAGGAAGGTTGGCTTTATTGTATTTCCATAGTTCTCATAGTTCAGCCAGCGTGGGGTGGGATTTGAGGTGGGGGGGTATCTTTGATTGAGGACCACAGGAGGTCCCTTGCCTTCCTGCGGTGTGTGTGAATGTCCACAATGTATGTCCAATAGGTACCCATGTCATCCATCAAATGTTCCAACATCACCCAAAGCTGTGCTGCTTTGAAGTATAGCTTAAAGTCTGGGAGGCACAATCCCTCCCGCTGTACCCCATGCCTCTTTTGTGTGGTAACCTATGTTATTCCAAATTCTTTCATAGGAAAAGGGTTGGGTTGGCTGAAACACTGTAAATTGGAACCACTTTGAACATGATTTCCAGGGCCTCTTTCGGTTCCCAGTCCACACCTGCTGTGTTTGACTTCCAGCTTTTAGGTGTGCCTAAACTGGTGTCTGATGTTCCGCCTGTATGTCATATTGTTTTCAACCATTCTGGAAAGGTGGTGTCTGACGAGCGTGGGAGGATCTTGGCAAGGGGTGAGTGAGGGATGGCTGTTTCTCTTTTTTAAGGGGTTGGCTGTATGCAATATGTTGTGTGAAAGAGACCTCATAGTAGGAAGGTGTGGGTGAAGTCCAGTGTTCCGAGGAAGTTGTTGTGCATTAAATACCACCCAATTCTGGGTATTTAATTGGCATGAAGTTCCTGATTTCTTGCCCTGCCAAAGGCGGACATGTATGTCCTTTGTGCTTGCTTCCTTTGCCAATTTGTTGTATTCCCATGCTACACAGTGCCAGGCACTGCCACGGCGGAAGCGATGGGTGGGTGTATAAATGCTGGCATAGCTATCACACCTCTGCGTCAACAATAATTTACAGGGGCCTGTGCGAGTTGAGGGTGTCGGGGAAGGCACTCCAACATTATTTATGGCCACAGCATGGCACTCAACATTATTTATGGCCCCAGACTGGTGCCCGACACTGCCATGGCAGGGAGGGTTGGGTGTAAATATGCCGGAATAGCTCTCGCCCCTGCGTGTCGCCCCCTCCACCCACGCAACACGGCCTAACTTTGCCGCCCCCCAACCTCGTTTGCTGATTGCTGAGACATATCTTCGCTACCCCAGCACTACGGGAGTGGTATATATTTAACATCCATTTGTTAATACCGCCGTTCCCATTACCGGTTAACCTACATCAACCATTATGCGATTACCCATTGAGATTCTCTAATGTTACACTGAACTTTCTTGCCACTTGATTGAAGCTACACACAAGGACCTTGAGAAAATGAATGGGTTCTATGAATGATTGCAGAATGTTTTGCCACCTACACTTTGCCAAGTTATTTTTAACTTATTTCCTTATGTTTTTTTTTTTTTGCAAACGCGAGGGTATCTATGAAAAGTACTCTGTAAAAGTCAAGATATACCAAAGGACTGTGATTAGTATACCCCAAAAGAAATTTATGCTAAACACAGGTATGAGAGAGAGTTAAGGAAAGGGCCTGACCAATCAGACACTGATCTTGGAAATATGTATTGACATAATAAAGGCAATGACACTCCCTGTAGGAATATTCCTGAACTCCCAAGCGGTATGCAGACTAAAGTAGGGCAGTGGAGACCATGATTAGTGAAACATCTGATAAACTCGCCAATATTACATATGAGATGAAGGCCATACAGTTAGTTGCATTACAGAATCGGTATGTGTTGGATGTGTTGACAGCAGAAAGGGGCAGAGTTTTGTACTATGGTGGGTTCCCAATGTTGCATGTATATTCCCGATGCAAGTGAGGGAGTGTTGTGCGGGATATCCAGGTTACATAAGATAGCCGAGACAATGCACTATGAGGAGGGGGTCGGAGATAGTTGGTGGATGAAGTTACTGAAAGATCTTGGCTGGAAGTTGCTAACCCCAATACTGGTAGTGATAGGATTAGTCCGGTTTGCTTCCTGTGCATACAGTGTTCTCCAATGCTTATTGGAGGTAGTATGGATTGCTGTAGCAGGACAGCCCGCAAGGTAAGATTGACGTATAATCTTGCTCAACATCAGCAAAAGGGCTGCATTGTGGGTACAAAAATTAGTAAGGCCTTGCACATATTGTAGCAAAAGGAATCCTGTAGCGCATCAGAGTAGAAAAGGGTGATTGCATGCGACTAGCCAAAGTTGCAAAGTTTGTTTTCTTGTTAATCAGATGTCAAATTCCAAGAAGAAGGGAAGGGCAGAGGGTGGTAAAGGCCTGGCACGACACATACATGATAGTCATGAGCAGCACAAGTGAATTCCCCAAAGAGGGCCCCTGAGATGAATATAAGGCGTAATGACTGCAGTTGCAGGCTTATCTGCTCACCCAGGAAAGTGTTTACGAGGAACTCTTCTGCAAGAAGGAGGGATGGGGGGAGATATTACGTGACTAACTGCTAATGCTTATGTAAACTCCTTTTCTGTGCACGTGCTAGAGATTGGAACCAATGATATTTGAAAATGTATATACACCATGCAGACCTAGTGCTTATCAGCTCACTCCTGCACAGTCTTTTGAATGTGCAGGAAGTCATGCCCATTTGTGAATGCTGAAATTGAATAAATGAATGACTTGAACAACCGTCAGAGTCTTTGTGTAGTGGAGTCCCGTTTGACGGAAGTGGGGTGAGCGAAAGTGTACCCCCAAGTGAGTATATTCTGTCGAGGATATCTGTCGAGTTGCCACTCCTGTTTTTTGAGTAGAGGGTGTCTGCTTAGAGTGTCTGCCATGCATTTGAGTTCCTCTGGAACATGTTCAGAAGTTAGGAACATGTTCTGCTTGAGTACCTCTTTTTTGTATGTTTTGGGAAAGGTTGGACAGACTTCAAGAGTGTGTGCCTCTTTGCTTGTTCAGATAGAACATGGCCGTGGTGCTGTCTGTGAGGACCTGTACCGTCTGGCCCTTGAGATGTTGCTGAAAGGCTTTTAGAGCCTTGAGGAATGCTAGGACTTCTAAGAAGTTGATACGTATTTGGGCAGTAGCGTGTGTCGACTGGCAGTGGGCTGTGTGGTGGAGGAAATGAAAAATACATACATGAGAACATTTGCATTTAAAAGACAAAGGGCACAACATGGTGGAAAGTGAACCAACATACTACCACTTTAGACTAAACCCAACAAGGCCTCAATTCTGAAATACTGTAGATGGCACAACGTTGCTTAACACACAGTTTGCCGGAGCACACGCAGTAGCCCCAGCAACCAAGGTCAATGCTCCGAAGGGAGTTTGGCATAGCAAGCTGAAAACACATAAGATAACGTTTCCCAGGGCACACAGCACAATTATTAAAGTTAATTAGCTACAGTTGGTAGCAGGGTGAAACACACATATCCTTGAATGCCAGGTGCAAGTTGTTACTGTGCCAATTGCTCACATAACCAATAGATGCACAGCACCCTGAGTGGCTGACAAAGGAAATCACATACACAATAGAATGGCAGAAAATCCAATAAATAGATGAAAAGGAGCTTCAAATAGTGGACCCCTAACACGTGACTGAAAAAATGGTAATTGATGCCAGAGCAAATTAGATAACAGCACCTTCCATTTCCTATAACGTCCAGGCACAGAAGCAGCATGTAAGTGATTTCAATCCGGCACTTCACCTAAGTCAACGCCTAGCGTGTAATGCACAACTGAAATCCTTATTTATTTGTGTCTAAAAGTTCTTTTATTCTAAAAGATGTACCACTCATATCACAACCCCCTCCTGGAACCAGGAATCACACTATGTGTAATGGGTATACAATAATCACCAATGGGGTGATGTAACACTAAGCAATCTCTTTAATCACAAGGGACAATAGTGAGCAAAACAATTCAGCATGAAATAATATGTTTGTGTGTGTGTTAAGATCAAATAGCAGTGTGGTTACTATTTCCCCCTGCACACCACTCAACCTCCCAACAGACAATGTATGGAGATGGAAGGAGAGAACAGGGATCAGGAATGGCAAAATTCAACAAATTATCATTCCCACTTTCCCCCCCAGCTACACAAGAGAAAAACAGAAATGATTGGCAAGCTGTCAAAGTTATCTGAAAAATGGATTGTACAAAAACACTAAATCTCGTTTAAATTGCTGAAATTGTTTAAATTCTTATGGGAACCACTTTGGATAGTTATAGACAAGCACTAGCAATGATTGAACACTAAGAAGCAATGTGAAATCTTAAAACAGGGGTCGGAAGCAATCAAAAGCTGTTTTACACGTGTCTGAAATTTCCTAAACAAAAATTTGCGGCAAAGCTTTCAGTGTACGATAATCGCGATTACGGGAGAACCGTATGGATTTTGGATGCGAATTAAAGCTGGGGATGTTAACTACAATGAGACGTTGACATTCTGATTCTGGCACAAAAATTGAAGAAGTTATCGATGTTTTAGTGGAGGTCGTTTTTCTGAGATAGGCGCAAGATGGGAAAACAGGAATGCACTTTTAAAAGACAAATGGGATTTCTTATACTAGATTATGACTATGTAAAAAGAGAATGCCAGATATGAATCTCCACAGTCCTGGCCAGGGACCCTTCATGGGGTGGATACTCACTTTCTTTCTTGGATTCAATTTATTTATTCACAACACTAATGGTTTATGATTTTAGAAAACAAATGAGAGAAACTTAGCGCAAGAACATTTCTGACAATTCAAAAATACTCCTAACACTACCAGTTCTGAATACAAGAGAGGATGGATTTTAGATTGGGATTACTATGGACAGTACATATGCACAGTTCTATCTATAGATACTCACTATATGTGTTCCAAACGGAACCTCAGGGATTCTGGTCAGGAATTTTGGGTCAGGATTGGCAGCGTCACGGCACTCTGGACACCGCACAGCACAACTGGACTGGATCTGATCTGCAATGGCTCTGGTCACAGCACGGCACAACTGGATTGGATCTTTTGGTTCTGGTAATAATTATTTTCAGCAGGAAAGCAGTACAGCACAGCCCGGCTGTCTATTTCCCCTTAGGTTTCTGGGGTGGGTTCTGGTTCTTTACATTTGAAGTCTAGCTGAAAATGGTTCAGCTATATGGAATGGGCCTTTCTACTTTTCAAGTTCTTGAAGTCTGGAGCAAGGAAGATGGATGGTTCTGCTTCAGGGTGCTCCAACAGCAATCGGTTAGTGGGTGAATCTGTGTGTGTCTTGTGAGTGCTGATGAGTTCTATTTATGCTTATGATAAAGGGGCGTGTGTGCTGGATTATCCTAAGCGTGCCCCCTTGCTAGGGATAGGTCAGCGTCTCCTCTCTTCCTTGATAGGAGGAGAAAACAGTGTGTCATCATGATGATGGGGGTTTACGAGGCCTAGAGGACACCCCTTGCCTCTTGATCACAAAATCTACTTTTGGTACCATATTTATTTCCATGTGTGCAACCTCTATAACAATAACATATATAGATTACATATTTTGTGTAGCAGATACTCCTCCATACCCCGTCGCTGTAAGATCTTGTGTCTGCTTTTTACAGAATTTTGCCTTTTTTGTCCAGAACACAATGTCCAATTTCGGAGCAAATTTCCTCAAAGGTGCACAGTTGAATATGGGCATAAGTGTATGAAGTTTCATGCTTCTATCAAAAATACATTTTGTGTAATATCACAATTTCCGCAATTTCTTCCTAGAACATGCCGCAGAGTTCTGGCACCTCTTCACCCATGCATCCAGAAATCACATTAACAATGCTGTTGTTTATATAATTTTCACAATTTGACATAGTACGTTATATGTATTTAAACAAAATGTTCTTTGTGAATGTCCAGCCACAGATGGCTGTTTGTCTCCGCCTCCTTCTTCTCCCTGCAGCTCAGAAGCAGTCTCCTGGGCCCAGGCCATTTTATGACCCTTCACACTTAGCCTTCCTTTGACTGGAAGAAGTCTATTGTCTTCTTCCCCTGGCAGACCAAATTCTTCCCCCTCGCTATAATCATCACATAGGTTAGATTTCCTGGTGGAGAGAGAGGCCTGGCCTCTGTGGGGGAAGCTGTTATACTGGTTTGGTGGCTTTGAGTCAGGCTTAAATCCAAAAGTTATTTCTGTTGCATTGTTTTCTTGGTTTAAAATAATTGTATTGCAGGTAGACCCAATACATTGCGTGACCCCAAACAGTTCCTGCATCTCCCCTACTCTTGTTAATATCTACATAAAGCCTCTATATGACCTTCTACCGGATCCCAGCACTATGCTTGACAGCACCCAAATCATATTGCTCCTAGACTGATACCACCAGCCCAATATGGTTCATATACATTTTTCATCTGGGTGGAAAGATGGATGACAGACAACTGCTTGAGCTGGAACTAAGAGAAAATGGAGTGCTAGTGGCCACCTCCACCTGGTACAGAAAGCCATCAATGCTTATTCCCAGTTCATGTGAGTGTGTAACCCATTAAACCAATTAAACGCCAAACTAAGGTCAACACTCTAATTATCATTGTAAAATCTACTCAATATATAAATTCCCAATTAACTCAGGAAATTCAGACTATTACTATCAGAGACACACTGTACCACAATAGTCCAAGCCATTATTGGCACAAAGCTGGACAACTGTAACATATTATACCCTTGTGTTTTCAAAACATATCACTCATTTGCTTTAGATGAGGCTTGGGCCCACCCCTAAAGGGGAAGTCCAACCCGAACTGCTAGATCACATCCCTTCTGCACAAGACCGCAATCATCCCCAAACATGTTTTGGCCTTGTTGGGCCTCATCAGTGAGGAGTAGCTTGGGTCTCTAGGCCCAGCAGGCACAGGACCCACGTCTGGGCATACCCATCACACTTGTGGTGACAAAGCAAAACCAAAGAGGTGATGGCTGGAAGGTCTTCGGGTGTCATTGCCTCTTCCACCACATTACATAACATGACATAGCATTCATTGTCACCACATTCCTACCACAGTACACCATTTTTACAGATCTCAAATGCCTTAGAATGTATGTTCTTTCGTAATGCTTCTGTCATCACATCAACTAACTTGGTGACTATGTAAGCCCTATTTATTCCTCAATGATCTGCTAAATGTACATGTTTTTTTATGTTGTGGCTCTACTCCAAGATGGACTTCACAGAGAATGCCTCACATTCCATGAGGTGCTGTAAATAGAATAGCATAGTGTGTGTTCTCTTTGTGGGTGTGTGCTGGTGTGTGGGTGTGTGTGTTTGTGTGTGTTATGTTGTGGAGAGAGGTGGGCAGATGAGGGCAGAACGTATTATCAGAATATAATATGTAGGTGCTTTTTAAAATTCACTTTAAACATTTGTTGAACAGAGGTATAATACAACATTCCCAAGTTGTGAGGGGGAAAAAACAAAGTTTTTTTCCAGGAGTAAATTGTGCTTACTCCTGGAAAACTTAGTAAATTACTTGTCAGTGTATTACTCTGAATTGCCATAATTACATACATGTGATTCACATCATAAGTTACGATGTTTATGTTGATGTCCCATTAGGGAGTAGTTATGCCCAGTTTTGTAATTTAGGCATGCATGGCTTGTTCAAACACTGGCAAAAGCGACATCACCAGGGTCAGTCAACAGTACATGTTTACAAAAGTGTGATTGCACGTGTTTTAACAAAACCTCAGCATTGTTGTAGAAATGTCTGTGAACACATTTTTAGGTGTAAGTATGAGTTGCAAGGTTGCACGTAAAAAAAAGTGTATTTAAATTTAAGGTATGGGTGGAGTAGGTTTGGGGATTCTGCAGAAAAACGTTTAGGATTAAGAGTATGTAATATATAAACGTGTTTGTATTTAAATTATAATACGTGTGTTTCTTTTTTGTATTGAATATGTGTGGTATTATGTGTTTAATGATTATTATAAACAATAACACACAGGTTTAAAACAAAAAAACATACTTGTGTTTCTGTTGGGCACATTATAAATTAATCCTGAGCAAGGTATTTAATGTCAGACTACCATTTTCAGGTGAAATAGTGCCTTTTGTAAATTAAGTCAGAACCCCTGCGGAACCTACAAGAGGGGTAAAGGCACATAACAATTCTTCCCGAATCACAGTGAAATCACTGGTTCAAGCCGAAAACAGAACCCTGAGGGGGCCATTGAAATGGCTAAAAGCAGCATTAAATGTAAACTCTGGCAAGTAGCAATCAAAACCGGACTTAAGACCTGATTGGTCAACAACACATCTTGACCAAGAAGACCCGGCCTTAAAAGTCTTGACAATGGCCTCCTGGAGTACCAGCGGTCATCCCCTTCTAACAGACCCAAACAACCAGGACTTGGGGGCTTTTGACATCTTATGCCTCCAAGAAACCTGGTTAATAGAGAAACCATCTTTAGAATGCTTCACAATTGAGCTTTCTCCAGCTTCAAAAGGCCTGTTTGGTTGGCCCTCATCGGGTCTGCTACTAGCAACGCGTCTTGGATCAGGAATCAAGATCACTAAAAAACTAACAGAGGCATACGGAATCCTAGCTGTCTTAACCACATGCAGCCACCAAGATCCTAGCTCCAGAGCCTGTCTTACATCTCAGCTAGCCATCATAAACCTTTATTGCAATCCTGAAAAAACATCTATAACAAACTTTTGCAATCAAGTAGCTGATGTCATCGACAACATCTGTGTGGAGCAGAACATGACACACATAATTATATGCGGTGATCTAAATGCAAAATGTGTTCCTGCCAGGAGCAAGATAAACATCCAGCGCACCCAAAGCTCAGCGGAGGAAAGAGGTAACGCATGGCTGTCTTTGATGAACTCTCTCAACTTCCATAACGTGGCTTGGTTGAAATTGTGGGAGCAGATTATCCCGACATTGGAACGCGATACCTCTAGAGCAATGCTGGATTACTTTTTTGCGTCCCAGAGCCTATTATCATACATAGAATCTTTCAAGGTCATGCAAACTAAAGAGAGTGATCACAATCTCCACTCTATGTCATGGAAATCGGTCCGTCCATCGAGAAAAACTTACTTTCCATCTATGGTGGCAAATAACCAACAAACGAGGCTACGCCTGACTGCCGCCAACATTAAAAATATCACGGACAAATACAAAAGAGATATACTAAATAATCCTGAAAAACAGGACCGACCTGACTATCTACCATTTCTGCTCAAATACAAGGTAGAGTCAAAAGGAGGGAAAACACCTAGCCTGAAGACCAACCATGAGTGCGACAGAACTCTGGTTGAAAAAAGAAGGCTTCTGAGACAATTGAAAAGGTCAGCCTTTGCGCACAACACAGAAACAATGTGGCTTAAGTGGCAGACTGAGGCTAAGAGCTACAAATCATGGCTAAAAAATATCGAAGGCACATTATGTATCAAAATGATGCTGAGGCTATGCTTAGGACATTTAGCACCAAAAAATCGAGTGACTTTTGGTCCATTATCAAAAAATCAGACAGGACCCAAGACAACCAACTTAGCAACTGAGTCCCAGAAGACACATGGGTTAAATTTTTTGAAAACCTGTTTGCAGCCCCGCCTGCTCAAAACCCATTTCCTTAGCCAGCAACAGACGGTTCTTGGATCAATCTATCCTCCCAAGATGACATAAGAGATGCAATCAAAAAAGTGAAAGTCTTAAGAGCGCCAGGTCCCGACGGCGTAACAAATATTGACCTCAAACAAAATCTGGAGGAATGGGCAACATTCATCAGTATGCTATTTACCCACTGTAGTTCAATAAGATCAATTCCGACTTTGTGGACACATTCAGTGGTGGTGCCCCTATTCAAGCGAGATAACAGAGAAGAACCGGCCAATTGCACCCAATTGCGTTATTAGATATCATCGGAAAAATCTTCGCCACCTTGTTACTTAAACATTTCCAATGTTGGACCAGGATCTCACCAGCCAACGATCCGTTCCAAATGGGCTTCTTACAAAATGGCAGCACAGCAGTAAATATTTTACTACTGAACTTAATAAAATCTAAAGTCAAACAAGGCACACACACCGACAGTCTGTCTGGCCTTCGTAGACCTCTTGCAGGCCTTTGACAAGGTAGACAGAAATATTCTTTGGACAAAACTTAAAAGATGGAAGTGCCCAAGTGAAATATTAGATCCTGTGTTGTCTCTTCACACCCACATCAAATTGTGCATTCCATTGAACTGCCAAGGTCTTCTGTCAAAGGAAATTCCTTCTGAGTGTAGGGTAAAGCAGGGTTGCCCCCTTGCACCAACACTCTTCGTCACTTTTTTGGGTGACTAAAAGGACACAGAAGCTGCCATTAGGGACTTTGCGCCAAAATTAGGCAATGTCCACGTGTCACACATATTATACACTGACGATCTGATCTTGCTAGATCAGACCCAAGTGGGGCTCCAGCGGCAACTCACCAACCTTGCACACTCACACAAATAACTTGGAATCCATAAATTGAAGACAAAGGTAATGATCTTTGAAAAACATCACTCGAAAAACAAACGCAATCGGAAATGGCATCTGGACAATATCAATATTGAAGTGGTGCCTCATTACAAATAATTGGGAGTGATAATTGACGGTACCACGCAAGAGCAAACAATTCAACAGAATCTGTGGGAAAAAAACAAGAAACTTGGCAGCACAAATGAGAGCAATTGATAAAAAAATGTCAAATTTTCATTAGTACCAGTCATTCAATTTTACAAAGGCAAAGTGGTGCCTCCCCTAACCTATGGAATGGGAGCAACACTCAACATGCCTGCAAAATTTGGCCCAAACTGGAAGGGCTATTATGGAAATCAGTTCTTGGCCTGCCCAACTCGGCCTCAAAAGCGACAATCAGGCGTGACTTGGGCTTGTTGTCTTTGGTCTCAACAGTAGAGCAAAGCTCTATGCAATTATTCAGGAGAACTCTCCTCCCAGATACACTCCCGATATACCAGATCATTGCTACAGAGGTAGCAAGCAGGCACTCAACTACCCTAAACACCTGGGCACAGATCCAAAAAAGGAAGCTGAACGAGCTAGCCTGCACTGCAGTCGAGTGTCAGGATTGGATTGTTACATCTGATAAAGCACAAGCCAACAAACTTGTAAAACATTTGCCTCCCAACTTCATCAAACCTAAATCTCTGTTGCGCCAAATTTCTGGACAAACGCCTAATGAAAGTCTTCATGAGAGCACACCTGAACCTGCTTTCTACTCGTGAAATCCTAGACATTAGACTGCAGACAAATAACAAGGAGAGCAGGTTCTGTGTCCTGCCAAACCAAACTGAAACCTTAAGGCACCTCCTCATGCATTGCCCTGAGCTGATGAAGGAAATGGCAGCATATCTGTCCCTGCTCTGCACAAACCTTCCTGTTGTCGAAGAATCTGTATGGTGGAACAGGTTGACGGCCGGAGAAAACATTAAATGGACCACCGCTTCGGCAAAACTATTTGACATCGCCTTCAAAAAGATCAATCAATCTCCAAATTCGCTGAACTGATTATTCCCGAGCTCCACAAACTTTTCATGCTGGCCGATAAAGGGCCCGGCAGGTTCGGTTCAGTTCAGATCAGTTCAGCTAAGTTCAGTTCAGTTCAGTTCATAGCTCACAGCCCACAGTTCAAAACTTTTTCAATTTACAGTATGACAATTAGAACAATGAACAGCTCATACCTTGTAAAAATTGTTAATACAATTGTACACAAGTAAAAAAAAAAAAGAAAAATAATAATAATTAAGTCAGAAGGAAAAGTGCTATTGTCACCCGCATTATTGGACTCTCATCATGGTCTCTCTTGCTCTTCTTCCTAGATTTGTGCATGAGCACTGTTGGGGCCTTCACTGGACCTCAGGCCCCCTTTCATAGCAGTGTCTTTCTATCACCACAGTATTTATTTTAGTTGTTAGATATCTTGTTTTGGTTTTTCACTATATTTATGCTGTGGATCTCCTTTTGATTTGATTTGATTGTTTGTCTAGCCACCCAAAGGTATCAAATGGTTTCTGATTTGGACTTCCTTATGAGGTTATCTTCATTTTGACAGACACACGTGGGATCATACGTCCAGCTTCAAATTGCCCTTGTTCCCCAGGTGCCAGTATGCCACCTTCTGATCCTTTTTACAGATTCACTCCAAAACCCTAGACCTGTGTACAGATATATTTGTAAGGAGACATTGTTGGAGTGCTTGTCACCTATCAGCTGCCACCCATTAAAACACTGACCGACTATTCCAGATTTTGACTTTGTCTTGTTCCCATCATACAGTTTTCATCTACCCTTCTAGTGCCACCTCGATCTCTCTCTCTGATCACCATATATATCATTAATATCAGTTTGTATAGCCTCACATTACCAACTTGCTGTGAATGCAAGAAGACGTCAAATGATAATGATGTGTTATTATACAGCACTTAAGCTTATGCACTTTTTAAAGATGACATATGCATACAATAGCACCCAACCTCTGTTGGTACTCCTTTATCAACCTCAGAAGGATGAAAGGCTGAGTTAGCCTTGCCGGGTTTCAAATCTGCAACCTACAGATCACACACACATCGCAGCACGAGCGCACAACCCACTGAGCTATCTTACCGGCTATAACTATGATACCGGCTGTAGTAAACTGAGCAATTACATGCCTGAATGATCTCAAAGAGTCAGCAAGCAAATTACTCTCTGTAGTGGATCCCATTAAACTGGTAACTGAGATTGAACAGCAGGTCAGTTCATCTACAGGTCTGGTGCAAAATTGGCCACATGTCAATCCTGTGTGGATCTACTTTTCAGACTTCAGAGGTTGGCCTCAAATGGCATCCCATACTCTGGGCACTCCTTACCTCATATATGCAAACAAACATCCTGAACAGCATGCCAGGGAGATAGGAAAGATAGACTCATTACAACAAAGCATTAATTGTGGCACAATAAAATCTAGGGCCGCTTCATGTGCTACGGTCAAACATTTCTACACTGTTCACAAACTTTTAGGCGCCAGGATTTTGTCAAGAGACAGTGGAAACAGATGGATTGTCTTGTGGTAATCATAATAGAGACAATGGCAGAAAAAATATGCTATAACCGCAACTTGAGAAAAGCAAAATACGTAGTGCAAAATGGATGTGTATTCTACTCTAAATCCTTTTTGGACGTTTTTGTCTGCATTGTGAATGTGAGGTGTTTAAGAACAGACTAAATCAGTGACTCACCTTTGATGAGTCTAGCAATTATTGTATAGAATTTCAGAAAGACAAATTATGTGTTACTTCTATTCTTTCTTATTAAGGGTCACTGCTGAAAGAGTTACACTTGTAGAACCCCCTGTTTTTTTTGTTTTTTTTAAAGAGTCCTGAACAACAAAGCCAGCCACTCCAGAAACAAAGAACCACGTGTCGTTGGCCACAGCCCAGGAGCTTTCATTTAAAAAAAAGAAAAAAAAAGAAAATGGGCCTCATTAAGAGGTAGGTGGTAAGGGATTACCGGCACTGGTAAGGACACCGGTGCCGGTAATCCCATACCACCCTATTCTGAGGTCCCTTAGCGGGTCCCTTCCTTAACGCCTGGATTTACCAGGCGTTATGGAAGGGACCCGTTAAGGAACTTCAGAGTTAATAACGGTACCGCAAATTGCGGTACCATTATTAGCTCCTCCCCATTCCCATTGAGCCCCATGGGGCCTCGAATGGGAATGGGGAATGGTTCCCGGAATGGGGACTTACCGGGTCCTCCAAGGTTGGAATGACCCGGTAAGTCCCTATTTCGGGAACCCGGACCCGGAATGCGGTAAGGGGGTAGCCATGGTGCTAATAGCACCATGGCTACCTCCTACCTCATAATGAGGCCCAATGTTTTTCTTTTTTTCGGACTAGCAAATCAGACCTCAGGGATCACAGGCAACCCCCAAATGACATCCCTTGTCTACTCTTGGGGCCATATTACAGAAAAGATGGTTCACCAAGTGTAACTAGTACTTGGACCAGCATTGTCCTACTGCAAAAAACATATTATTTCAATGCATTGTTCACCTGGGCAAAAGAACACATATGTACACTTGGGCAGCGTGTTTTCCTAGTGCTAATCACAATTGTATTGGTAATACATGCAGGTAATATGGTCCCTAACGTTGAACTGGTGCAAGTGCCAGCACCACTAGAGCAAAAATTGCCCTATTGAAAAAACATATTATTTCATCATCATCATCATGTTTTTTTGGTTGGAATTGTACAAACATTCCATAAAAAACAATACAGAATAGAAAACATTCAATCACAGTATAAATTACATCCTCCATATTTTCATTACATTGGATTAACAATAATACCAGCCCTTAATTCAATTAATGTTTCTGAGCAGTCATTTCATCATATAGAGTGCAGATTGTAAGTACATAAGCAAATACCAACCCACCCGAGGCAAATCCGCCCATAATAAGTAAGTCAGGGCAGGTCCATACTGGGCAAAGCCCAATTCACGTAGCAATGGTCGCAACGCCGAGCTTCTTGCATTACCATCTGGAGGACAGAAGAATATCAGATATTTATATTGATATTGATATTTTATTTGTATCACGTTCATTCACAAGTGTTTCAGAGCCTGGCGAGGCAAGGGAGGGGAACAAGGGAGAACAAAACAATGATCTTACTAGGCCCAGTGACATTGAGAATGCGCAAGTGCATGGGAAAGGGGGAAGTGCATGGAAAATAGGGGCGACGTGGAAAGTGCTGAGCAAAAGGAAAACAAAAATAAATAGTAAATAAATAAAAAAGGCAACAAACAGTGGTAGTGCAGCCAGCAAGTTGCAAGTGGTACGTGTAAGGCAACAGACAGAGTGTGTCAGATAAGGTGCAGGAAAAAGAAGGGGGGGCTGTAGGGTTACAGATACAGACGCCAGTGCAATGGAATGCCAAGAGGCAGTGCCAGTGGGTGGCACAGTGAGTAGGTACCTGGGCCTGAAAGTCAGATGGTAACCAGGTGCACGATGCCGAGACAGAGGGGAGATCAGCAGGAGAGAGGAGGAAAGAAGGTAGAAGCAAAAGAGGAAGGTTTTGAGGTGCTTCCAGAACCGGAGATGGTTCTCCTCAAGTTTCAGAGTGGCAGGGAGGCTTTTACAGAGAGAGGCCCTGGCCAAAGACAGAGATGTACCCCCAGCTTGTTTCTTTGAAAAATGACTGACCCTGAGGGAGTTAGATGTGGAGGAGCGAAGACCTCAGGCGGGAATATATTTATGGAGGGACAGCTGAAGGTATTTTGGACCCAGGCTCCAGAAAGCTTTGTGGACAATGCAAAGGGTCTTGAATGTAATCCTTGCAGCCACTGGGAGCCAGTGGATAGATTTCAGGGCTGGAGAGATACAATCCAGCAGCTTGAGACCTAGGACAAGTCTCACAGTCTTGTTCTGGATGAGTTGCAGAGGACGGAGAGTAGAAGCAGGTAGATTTAGAAAGAGGCTGTCACAGTAATCCAACATAGAGAGAACCAGGGCTCGAGTGATAATGAGCTTCTGGGGAAAGGAGAGGAAGGGCATAGGTGCAGTAGGAAGTTTGAATTTTTAGAGACATCAGAGATGTGGACAGGTCAGGGTAGGAGGGGGGCCAAGGGAGGCAGGCCAAAGAGTGCCAGGAAAGGAGCAAGATGGTGTGCCGATGAGGAGGATCTCCATCTTGATGGCATTCAGGCCGGGATTATTGGCGGCACACCAATCCTGAAAAGCAGATAGGCAATCTGAGATGAGAGGAGAAGAGGTGGCAGAGGGAAGCCTGAAAATGAGTTGAGGGTCATACGCATAACATTGCAAATTGAAGCAGAAAATGGCAATGCGGTGGCCAATGGTTGGCAGGTATTGGTTGAAAAACCAGGGTGAGAGGTTGGACCCTTGGGGAACACCTCAAGTAGAACATGGGATAGATGAAAGGAAGGACCGAAGTTGGACCTGGGAGATTCAATCAGAGAGTAAAGAGGTCAGCCAGGCCAGGGCCTGATCAGTGATACACAGGTTATCACAGAGATGATTGAGCAGGATGGTATTGTTGACTGTGTCGAAGGTAGAAGAGCAATCGAGTAGGATGAAGAGAGAGGGGATGTTAGAGTCGAGGTTGGAGAGCAGATCTTAACGGATGATCAGGAGAGCAGTTTCCATGCTCTGTCAGCTGTAAAGCCACACTGATGATCATGGAGATTACCAACAGAATCAGAGTGAAGGTTAAGCTGCAGAGATGGCCAGCTTTTCCAGGACTTTGCCGAGAAAAGGAGTGATCGAGATTGGGCAATAGTTAGCCAGGCACAAACGGTCAGAAGGGGATTTCTTGAGAAGAGGGTGCACAAGAGAGTGCTTCAGAGGGGAGGGGAGGAGAAGACTCCTGAGGTGAAGGAGAGGTTGCAGAAATCAGGCAGGGCAAGAGCGAGGGTGTCAATGTGGTCCTTAATGGTTTTGGAAGAACAGGGATGTTAAGGATTTCAATCAGGAACACACCTAGGTCTCGCCTAGCATGTAGTGCGCAATGAAACTTGATTTGTGTCTATAAGTGCAATATTCTGAATGATATACCATTCATATCACATATAAATACCCTCCAGGTCACACTGAACCAGGAATCAGGCTAGTTTGTAAAGGTAAAGATTTATTTATTTATTTAATATTCAAATCACACCTAGGTTATATATATGAATCAGAACTATTCTTTTAGGTTTTAGATGTTTGAAAGTGGGTCTAGCTAGCAAGAGTTCAGCAATGCTAACATCTGGATTCTGCAAAGAAATCTGGATATTCAGAGAAGTTTGGAGTCAGCTACAAGATGAAGAAATCTGGAACAAGGTACTGCGCGGAAATCGGATGGGTTCTGGAAGCAGTGTCTATGTGGAGTGAAGTTCCTATTATTATACTATCAAATGTCATCACCAAGTTTTCTGGTGTGGGCAGGATTTCAAAACACACCACCATGGCTGTGAGTGGCTGCAGGCACGTACTTTGTTTGTTTGGAACACCCACATTGATTTTGACCAAAACGTAACTGTTGCACACATGTACATTTCTAGACTTATGTACCCTAATAAAATTGGACACATATATTTCATATTTGATTGTCTATATTAATATTCAATCCCCATCTTTGTGCGAGCTGTCTTTCTCATTCTACTGATTTTTATCAATTTTAACCATAACAGTTCGGATTAATGCTTTCTAATTCGGTACATCTATGGGCACTTATCAGGGGACCATTTACATACAATATTAGGTTTGCAACATTTATCATTCTGCTACAATAATAATGTTTTCATAACGTTCAAATCTAGAGCCTGAAATTAGGTTAATGTCTACCAATTTTCAGATTTCTCCCTCCTTAGGTTGCTCAGTTAAAGAGTTTCAACTTTAATCACAAATAAGGACTTAACATCAAAGTTCTCCTTTGTAACCTCCCCATCCCAGGCAGCAGCTGTCCAGTCCTTTGATCAGGGAGTTTTGTCCCCTTCCTGGAGAGGGAAGCTCTTACCCCTCCCAGCAGAGGTCAATGCTCAGCCTATCCTTTGTTCTTGGCTCAGCCCCAGACAAAAGTCTACTGAGGTCTCATTGTGCACCTTGTTGTCATTATGCGGTAACCATTAGGCTTCTTGTTTTCAAGGGAGTGTCAAGCTGAGATGTCAACTTTCCCAGGCCAGGTACTATCCAATCAGAATTTAGCAGTTACTTCCACTGGATTACTGTAAGATTCACAAAGTCTTTTCTTCAACACATATTAAAATGAGCACAGTTTATAAGAAATATGGACATTTAAAGGAATTAAGCCCTTCACAACCATGCTTTAAATAGGCACATTTTGCAATTTCTTCCAGAAAAAGAACACTTTTAAACTGGGTTTGATAGCTAAATTCCTTAAGCAGCTGTCAGGCAGGGAGACCCGGATTCCTCTGACTGCCTGGATAATCTTTGATTTCAGCTCACTTTTCCTTTCAATAATACACTGGGAAAATGAATGAATTTTTAATGGCATTTTCGGATTTTAGCAATTCTGTGATCTTGCTTCAGGTGACAGGTGACAGCAGTCATTTCTGTTTTTACACCAACTTTTCCCGTGTGTGTCAGGGGATGCAGCTTTTTTGGTTTATGAACCTTGTGCAGTTTTGCAGATTTGGCGCGCATGTGGGCTATTGCCTCCATTTTTGGCAGTTTTCTTTCCCCATTGACAGAGGGTACATAGGGGTGCATTGGCATGGGTAAAAATATTCCACACATCGGCACCTGTTTTGATGAGACTTTCATAGATCGAATTTGTCTAGAGACCTTGTCAGGGGATAAAAGAGGAAAGGACGAAAAAGAGGGTGGGATCCCAGTCTTCGAGTGGTGCATCACACAGAGGAAAAGACTGATTGGCATTCTCACTGGACCAAGCTGCCACCACTGCCCATAATTGGACTGTGGAGAAACCATATACATGTTCTGAATGTGGTAAGTATTTCAAGCAAAAGTCTGAACTTGTGCTACATCAGAGAAAGCTCACTCAGGTAAAATCATATACATGTTTTGAATATAATAATTCTTTCAAACACAAGAGTATTCTATTGGTACATCAAATAAATCACACGGGGTGAAACCATATGCATGTTCTGAATGTGATATGTCTTTCAAACAGATGAGTACCCTTGTGAGACATCAGAGAACTCACACTGGGTGGAAACCATATACATGTTCTGAATGTGATAAGTCTTTCAGGCAACAGTCCATTCTTGTGATACATCAGAGAAATCACACTGGGATAAAACCATATACATGTTCTGAATGTAATAAGTCTTTTAAGCAGAAGGGTGATCTATTGGTACATCAGAGAAATCACAGTGGGGAGAAAACATATACATGTTCTGAATGTGGTAAGTCTTTTACGCAAAAGGGTGATCTATTGGCAAATCAGAGAAATTACACTGGGGGAACCATATACATGTTCTGAATGTATTAGGTCTTTTACACAAAAGGGCTATCTATTGGCACATCAGAGAACTCACACTGGGCCTAATCACGAGTTGGGCGGTAACGCCGGCACTATTAGTGCCGGCGCTAATAGCCCTACCGCCAAACCCCCCGGCACTATTAGTGCCGGATCACGGGTTTGGCAGAAGAGTTATTGCCCATTCCCCATTGGGCCCATTCGGGAATTCCTCATTCCTCATTGGGCCCAATTAAATATGTAGGGTATTTTGTGTAGATTTGGGGCCTAGCAGTATTTTCTTACCACCAAGAACAAAAGTAATTTAGCAACAATCACCCCTTGCATTCAGATTGGGTTTGGTATTATGGTGGTATCGTGGCTATGCATTATTTCAGTACACAGATACATTTAGTTGGTATGCATTTCGTTGTGGTATAGTGATGAGCATAATTTCTTTGTTTTATTTGTGGCCCCAACATACAAAACCCCTTTCTTTTGTTTAGACTGTTCTTGTGATCTCTAGAGGCCTCAGGCTTCTACATTATTCATGAACACCACATTTTCATATGGAGTGCCACATATGGCTGTTATCACTGATCTATCTACACCAGTGAGCTATGCTTCCATAAAGTATTCATAATAACATGTGGTATAATCATACATTTATTTACATTAGTGAAAATATTTCCAGAGGCCTCTTTCTCTGCTGACTCATGTACGTCCAACAGACTATCAGATTGTGTTCCACTCAGAAGTCACACACACATACACTGAGTGGAACCACGCACACAGCAATCAGGCAGCCCTACAGCAACTCCCATCAGGCTTCTCACCCAAGCTGTGTAAAAATGTCCACTGCCTTTCTCTCTCCCCGAGATTCTTCAGGAAACCTCTGTTACAGCCCCTAGGGTGACGTGCACCCAATAAAATTCTATCATGTCATACCCTCCTTCTTTAAACAATGGCTTGGCTTATACAGTTTAGAAACTGTATCTACTCATTTCCTGGCATGCAGATTTTGCATCCAGCTAACACAGTGAACAGAGAAGAAAAAAAAAATGAATCCAAGTGCACGTTTAAAATGACTTTCAGAGCCTGTCTTTTCCACCTCATTTTGCACTGGAGAACACATTATGATGTTATTTGATTAGAATCATGTTAGTACTGTTAATTATATTAGTTCATTAATCCTCTAATGTGTCTCCTGCAACAGAGACATTTTCAAGTGATAAAAATGGTGTTCTTTTAAACTAAGTATTGAACAAATAAAAAAATATGATGTTCTTTTAAATGTAAAAACAAAATGATATGTTTTTGACTGAGTAGCCTGTCTTCATTTACATGTCCGTGTCACATTGGCAACACATGGCTTGCTGTACCACATAATAGCAATACATTAATCCCATGAAATGGTGCTGTGCTCCCAAAACACGCTAAATAATCCTACAGGCCCAATGGGGAAAATTTGCGCTATTACCACCGGCGGATTTCCTGCCGGCGGTAATCGCGCTGAAAATCGTCAATTTTGCCACAGATTTTCCGCCAGCTCAGAGCTGGGGGGAAATCCACCAAAGCCATGATCTGGTGGACCCTTAAATGTGGCGGTAATAGTGCTACCGCCACATTTAAGGGTTACCGCCAGACTCGTGATGAGGCCCACTATCTGAATGTGATAAGTCTTTCAAGCAGAAGAGTGCCCTTGTGATACATCAGTGAAATCACACTGTGGAGAAACCATACACATGTTCTGAATGTGATCAGTCTTAAACAAAAGGGTCATGTATTGGCACATCAGAGAACTCACACTGGGGTAAAACCATATACATGTTCTCAATATGATAAGTGTTAAACAGAAGGGTAATCTATTGGCACATCAGAGAACTCACACTGGGGTGAAACCATATACATATTCTGAATGTAGATAACATTAGATTGGGGATTTGTAATGCACTTATCCCTTCTGAACCAAGCAGTAAACTGCATCGAGGCACAGATGTTAAAATCTTTGGTTCACATCAGGTCACAATCACAAAACCCACCAATCAATGGATCAGGTATATCTTTAATTGTTTCCAAAAGGAGATAATAGATGATATATTCTGCAGTTTTTCTAGAAGTACATTCCAGAGTTGGGGGGTTCTGATGGAGAAGCATTGGTCTCCCCATGGGAGTGAAGAGTATGCACTGGCTGGTAGATCTTAATCTTTGAAATCCGATTCCTAGGTTCAGTTCCTTGGATGCACCTGAAAATCAGGCATAGTAGTTGGAATTTGATTTTTTTCTGCACTGGTAACCAGTGCAATTTTTGACAGTACTTGGAGATGGAAACTCTTTCTGGAAGATTGTATACTAATCGAGTGGCAGCATTTTGAGCTACCTGGAGTCGTTGCAGTTGACAATCTGGGGCTCCAAGTAGCAGTCTGCTGCAGTAGTCCAATCTTGAGTTTAACATTGTACCAACAATTGTTGCACAATCTGATTCAGACACTACAGGTAAGATAGGTTTCAATAGCCGAATTTGAAAATAGACAGATGTCAGGCAGAATCCCGTGCAGTGCCGTTAGGTCCCACTACACAAAATTAAGACTACAGGTGGCAATACAAGTTTTACCTTTGGTACAAGCCTGTACTACTATGTCAGAGTGGTAGCAGTAGCAGAGCAGCCAGGCTTATCTCAAGAGTATATGAGCAGTAGCAGAGATTACACAAAGGGACCACAATTACTGTGACTCAAGCAAACACTGAGTCAAGGTTTCAGGTAGAAAAATATAAGTACATTTATTTTTAAACAATTTGTTATAAACACAACACTTCTATTAAACTTAAATGAAAACCACACGTTAAATACACTACAACTAACCAATTCACTCTGTACAGTAAGTCTCAAGGTAAGTACCCTGTGTTTGAATCAACCAGTGTTACGGACAAAACACGTTACCGCGAATACGATTGCGATCACTTTTTGACAGTTCGGTCTACTAAATAAACACGTATCCGTGACATGAAATTCTACCGGGGCAAAACACACTTAGCACCTGAGATACCCAGAGGGAGTTGGAGGCAAAAATCACATGCAACATTTTGGTTAGGCAGGCAGAATCAAGAAACACTCAGAGAGAGGAGTTCAAAAGTCAAAGAGCCAGAGCCAGAGTCGAAAGACGCCAGGCCCTTTTGCTGAAGATCACACAGTCAGACAGTTCACGATTCAACATAGCCAAAAAGTACTTTGATATTGTCAATGTTCGGAAGCAAAAGTTATAAGAAGGAGGGAGACCTGCCTTTTATGCAAAAAAAAACCATTCACACAGCCTGGCTGTCAATCACCCAGCAGGGGGTTGTCCAGCCCAGACAACTACCCTGGCCAATCATGACAAAGTGCGACTTGGGTTTCCTAGGATACCCTGTGCAGGGGGTGACCACACCCCTCCCTGACATTCAGCCCACCTAGACACCCAGGTGCCTTGAGGAGGCCTTCTGAGCAGAAGCCCGCCAAAAGACAGTAAACAAAGAAGGCAAACCTAGTTTGCCACGCAAAGTAAAACACAAGAAGGACTTTAACAAAAAGAAATGGCGAATAAACCCAACCGGAGCCAAAAGAAAGCGGGTTTATGTTCGAGGCTAATATAATAGCCAAGAACAGTACCACGTTTATCTAATATAATCGTGGTAGAAAAGTTAGGGTAGATACCACTGCCACCAGCCAAGTCTAAATGTTAAACGAGCGAAACAATGCTCTAGGAGGTACAGATACAAAGGGATACAAATTAACCCTTTCCAGTACTCCATGGAAGATGGGGTGTGCTGGATCTGTGGTAGATTGACTAAGTAAAGTTAATGCTATGGGGGACGGTAGTCACCTCAGAAATGGAGTCGAGGGAAGTCTCAATGAAAACCCTGTGCCACGGCCACGGCACTGAAGGTGCTGTGTGACACACAAAAAGAAGGGGGATACTGAAGTGGTGTACTTCAGAGTCCACAATCCACAATCACAAAAATAGGTAGAAACACATAGCAAAACACAGGAAAGAGTGGGGGAAAAGCTCTCACTCTTACCAAGTGGAAAAAACATAAACTCCAGAAGTCCAGCAAAGCTGCTGGGGGACTCACTAGGGGAGGGAAATTAGCCATTAATGAGAATTCTCCCTAACAACAGATTTAACCACTTCAGAGACATGGGCATTACTTTCCAAGAATGCTTGTCATATACAACCCAAGTTCTTAACCTTATGAGAAAACGATGTGGCTGAGCCATTAACGGCTGGACAAGGGGTGGAGGCATGGTATTGGCCAAGAAGATGCTTTGGTCCAAATACTATCCACTCTTTTATAGCTTCAGCACAGGCCAGGACATGCTTGGTTGCTTCTGGTGCTGATTTTAGTCTGACATGTATTTGCTTGTCGTCTGCATATGAATGGCATTTCAGGTTAAACCTAGAGAAGATGTCCATCACTCTCCTGAGATAGATATTGACCAATATCGATGATAGTGATGATCCCTGTAGAACTTCACACAACACTGGCTATCAGTCAATGAAAGGATTGCTTTCAAATCCTCTACCTATAACTTTAAGAATAGAACCTTCCTACCATATATTCAGGAAATTTGCAAACATGTGGCTCTTTACACAAGAGATTTAGAAACTTATTTTCTCCTCTTTTTTATTTGACTGCACTCTTGTTTTTGCACTTTACTGAACTTGTACGTCACTAACCTGTATGTAATGTATGTAACTTTGTAACGTATATTTAATTAAGAAGTGCGCACAGATGCCTCACGGCTTGGTGTGCTCTAAAAATAAACAAAGTACAAATAAACAATAAAAATACAAAATTTCAAACTGTGCCATAGTTATAGGTACACAGTCTGCCGGAGATTCTGCACACAGGTATTTCTGTATAGCTGGGGACATAATGGTCATAAGCCCTCTATTCTTTGGTTTAAACAGCTCCATAGTTTCTCTAGTGGCCTTGACATATTCATAAGAACGGGCATTCCACAGCGTTACCTCACTGTGAGAGAGCACATTAGAAGGTGGAAATAAATGTGTAATGTAAATGGGCCTCAATTGTTTCTTAATATGGCATAGCCATGGAACCTTACCCCCAACATCCCTAGATGTCATAAAAGTAATTGGCTCATGGGTGAATTTAGCTCTCTCATTGTCCCATAATCTTAACCAATGAGTGATAGGCTGCAGGGAAATCACATCTCCAATTGGCCTGCAGTTCAACTTCATATTCACACCAAAATGTGGCGCTGATGGCAGCAGGCCCAGTATTTTCTTCAAAAAGTCATTTTCCACGGTTTGGATGGGGAAACATTCGAATAACCCCACAGCTCCATCCCAAATTTTCCAACCAAGGCTACTTTACTATTATACAAATTGAGTATCAGGTCGACTGGTCTGGCCCTGAACTTTACCAAGGCCCTTAAGACCCCTCCCAATGCTTGTTTAAAACGAACAGCCTGGTCTGTAATATGCGCTGCAGCACAAAAACTAGAAGAGAATCTGACCCCCAGGCAGTGGAAATAATCACACTGCTCATACAATACATGGCCCTGCATTTGACCTTTCACCCCCCCCTTCAAGCAGGCCATCACAGCTGACTTCGTGGCATTTACCACTAACGGGTGGTCTGGGTCCAGACCACCCATTAAGCAAGCACAGTCAGTGATGAGGTGCTGGGAGTATGGGCCATGAGCACCGTGTCATCTGCATATATGAGGACCGGGAAAGATCATGCAGCTAGCTTGGGCACATCAGGAGAAGAATTTAAAAGGGTTTTGTTGAAGACCATTCACATATAGGCCTAGAAGAAGCAGCGCCAGGACACATTTTGCCTTCTAAACATTCCTGTCTTGTTGCCAGGTATTCTCCTCAGTAGCCTCTTCATTGATTCTTACTCTGCTTAGTGGTAATTACCCCAACTCCCCTCTTACTCACACTTCCATTTTTATTATGTTTTTCCTCAGGCTCCTGAACTCTGGAATGTCATTCCTATATATGTGTGATCCTATTTTCATGTTCCACCTTCACTCTTGCCTTCCCATTCTTCTTAAAAATGGTATACCTTAGTGACACTCCCCTTTTACAAAATATAGAAACATGTTGTATTCTTTTTATTTCTCATGTATTACATGTAACTCCCTTTCATGTAATTTGTGTCAGCACTTATGAGGAAGCCTCTAGAAATTCCAATAAAGAAATACATACATACATAAATTCCAGAAAGTAATTGTTGGTTACCCCTGAAGAGGGACTATTTGATTCAGAAACAAGTCACCAGTAGTAACACTCAAGTAGTGCAAACTCAGGTTTGTGTTTATGCCAGAGTGTCAGATTGATGGTTTGAAGGCTTTGCGGATTGCCATTTCCAATACATTGTTGACCTCTTCAAACCTCCTTGTGTCTCCTGTTTTAGATCATTCACTTTAAAATACTATGTATGGTCTTTGAATGATTTTCCCTGAACAATCGAGCTGACAATATCAACCTTCTGGATACTTATAATCTGAGGCCTTAATTCCCGACTTTTTGAAAGGCTTTAAAACAAACTCATAATTGTATCTGATTTTAGTTACTCACTGAGTTTGTTCTGTGTTCTGTGGGTAATATTAAACGCAAAGGAAGACTGCCAAGAATTAAAGCAAGAGGTGCTTAACAATTGCAGAGTGTGCATTGACGATGATGACCTCATCTTTAGTTTTCCACCACATTCACCTTTTACATGTTTATGAAAATGAATGAAGGTAATGCACATTGAAAACCCCATAAACAAATAGCCCAGGCATGGTCATGTGTCCAAAGGTGCATCTTGGGTGCGAGATTATAGAAATCTGTATTTTATTATTGTATCATATTTCTATTTGGAATTATGAGGGAAAACCTGGTGTGAATCCAGGAAAACTGAGAACACTTTGGCCCCCACCATTATTCAAGTCACATGTATTGAAATCATACACATCCTGTAAACGATTGTGGAGCGCATTTTGGGAGTTTCTGATCATTTAATAAGCCAGTGAACGGATTTGACCAATGACAATATGCATCTTAATGCCTGAGGGACATAATATTTTGATGATACCATAGGCTGTAGAGAGGTTATTAGGATGACAGATACAAAATGGCGAGCTGTGGTTCTATTGGGGCTGCAGAAAGGATTCCTATTCTAAGGAGATGGACCCTGTCCATATGGGAACCTGCAGAGATCAGCCTGGAGCCTTGCTGATTGAAGAATTCCAATGTAAGAGGGTCCAGCAGATTTTTTTTTTAAATGGAAGCACCATTTAAAGTGAGTAAATATGTAAATCCACATTGCCATTCTGTCCCTTAAATGCTAAGTTCCAGCAGTGGGTGGTCTAAGGGCAAAAGGGGATGCTGGTTCCCAATAGAAAGTGGAGCAATGAATGGTCAAATGCACTTTGCTCTTCATTGTAATTAAGTTCAAGGTTAGATTTAATTTTTGTAAATCCTAATTATTTTTGTACGGAGTGTGCAGTGTAAAACCGACATCGCTTCTATACAATCTAAGCACAATTTGGCTTTTGTTAATTAAGTACAATTAAATTGTATCCACAAGTTTACACAGGCACAGTTGAAAATTCAGACTGTGAATCAATTTATACATTGACAGATACTAATTCATAATTAGCAGCATGTGGGGGCCATATATGTATAAAACATAATATCGTTGGATGGAAGGTAGCCTAGAGGAGTCATTTCTATTGAAGAGCGGATCATTTTTTAAGTGAAAGTGGAGGGACACTTACACATATTTAATACAAGGTGAACTCCATTCTCCTACACTAGGGTGGGTGAACTACAATTGAGTGTGTTCCAAATTGGTGACACTGCTTCCCTAACTTGAGACAAATTCAGGAGTGTGGTGTAATTCCCTAGGAGCATATTGTAAATGACATACACCCTCCAGCAGAACTCAGCACCATAATCACATGGGAAGGAAGGAGGCATGACAGTCGATAGAAGTAAAGAATGGAGATGAGTGGAAGAGAGGAATGAGTTGATGAGAGGTTAAGATTGAAATCTCTGAGAAGAACAAGAGGGGGATCAAGGGGTAAGAAAACTGAAAAAAGAGAGTCACGATCCTCGCAAAAGGACGAGATTGGTCAGGAGGGTGATATAGCAGAAGGAAGGCCACAGAAAAGGAACGATTGAAGAGCGATTACTGATACTTCAAAGAAGAGAATACCTATAAGTCAGGAGTGCAGGCAGTAAGCAAGAAAGAGGAGCAATAGAGGATACCGACCCAAGGAAGGGCAAGGGGTATGTTTAAAGGCAGTAGTAGAAGCAGGTGTAGCAGTATTAGATGGCGAGATCCAGGTCTCAGTGAAGCACAAACAGTGTTGGTTGTTTAAAAAAAAAAACATATCAAGAGCCAAGTGGGTTTTCTTGGGTTGGGAGCATGCATTCCAGAGGGCTAAGTTGATGGGAGGATTATGTAGACAAGGAGGGTACAAATGTTTGGATATGTTCCGAGAAGATCGATACAGGGGCAAACGGTGAGATGAATAATACGAGGGAATCAGAAAAGCCATGATGGCCAGAACGGGGAGCTAGAAGATGAGAGAAAGGAAAAAAGATAAAAGAACTGAAAAAGCAAGCGGCAAGATAGAAACGTGAAATAAACCACTCAACATGGGTGATGCAGGTGCAAATGTGAGTGGAAGTCCAGGGGTAGTGTGTGAAAAGATGGCATTATTACAGGGAGAGAACTCCCAGATGTTGAAGGTAGGCCGCAAAACTTTGTTTAGGTGGGGTAAGGATGGAAAGGATGTCATGCAACAGCCACCTTCGCTGAGGCATCGACCTTGCAGCAGATTATATTGCTTCCGGTTCTCCAGTGCTCTGAGGTTGGGTGGAGGGGCCAGGAGACAGAAGAATGGCTCCAGACACTGCAGAGGGTGTGACAGAGTGAGCAGCCAGTCGAGTAACAGCTCCCAGGCTTAGGAGAGGGATGGTCACAGGGCAGCAGCCCCTAGCTGGTTCAGAACACAGAGGCACATAGATGGTAAATCCTCCTCACATGCTGCACTGCATACAGTAGTGCAGGAACTTTTCCAGACTTTGCGGAGTGTTGCCCCAGCAACATATTATATTGCTTCCGGTTCTCAGGTGCTCTGAGGTCAGGGGGAGGGGACAGGAGATGCAGGCACACCTCCAGAGCCCACAGCTGGTCCAGATGCAGAGGCATGGCATTTTAAGACCTCCTCACACACAGCACTGTAGACAGCAGTGCAGTGAGTTCTTCGAACTTCAATGAGGCTTTGTCCCAGCTGCAGATGATATTGCTCCCAGTTCTCAAGTGCTCCAAGGTCGACGGAGGGGCCAGGAGACACAGGCACGGCTGCAGACACTGATGCTGCAGAGGGTGTGACAGAGGCGGGAGTGAGCCGAGCAACAGCTCCCGCTCTCACTAAAGGGATGGGCACAGGGCAGCGGTCCCCGGGTGTTTCAGACGCAGAGGCACAGAGATGGTAAGTATCCTCACATGCTGCACTGCAGACAGCAGTGCAGCCACTTATCCGGACTTCGTGTGTGGTGACCTCCTCCACATAAAGCCGGTCACCACCTTTGCATTGTGTTTACTTCTAATAATAAAAGAAATATCAGGATTCACAAATGCAGCCTATTTCGGTAACCCAATATATAATCTCAGACTGAAGTGTTGTTCTGTTTCCATGTTTCACACATGCCAGTTACTCCATGTAACTGCTTTGTCAATCGTGCAGTCTCTCCCGAGAATTAAGCAAAAAGGGAGCTTAATGACATTTTGTGAGTCAGGACATTATGTTTGATTGAAAAATATATGGGTTACCTTAAGCCTGATATAATTTAGGTTTAAATTTGATAATCTGTTAATCAGTTGTCTAGTGGTCATATTTTCAAAGTTCCACTATTCGTTGCTTGTACAGTGCAACATGTTAATGTTAATGTTAAAGAATATTTATACTGCGTGTACACTATCACCACCGTTGTTAGGGTGTGTTATTAGGTCAAAGTTTGGAGAAAGAGCAAGGGAGCTGTAATTTGCTGTTGGCAGCTTCAGTTCACCATTCGCTGAGCTTTTTGATGTGGTATCCCGTGGGAGTCAGTTGTGTGCTGTTGTGTAAGGCTCTGTCTGGTGTGTTTGTTGTTGTGGTGTGGTGAAGTGCATGCAGAGTGCTGCGGTTTACGAGGTGTGGTTGTGTTTATTTAGCGTTTGAGAGGAGTGTGAAGAGGGTTGAGGTTTTAGGATTTAGTAGCATCACCAAACCTATGTCTCAGATGATTATGGTGTGTGTGTTCAAGGAACATGAGGGAACATGGGAATTTAAATATATCAAATAGAAACAGCCATAATTGAGATAAATCGGATGGACTTTAATAGGATTCCATTGTATTTTAAAGTCCTGCAAGTCGGTGTATTTTATAGCATGCCCACAGTCAGACTAAAGTTGTTATTTACTCTGGCACGAAAATATAATAATATTACACGCCACCAAAAATAAATTACTGATATACAGAAAATAGGGTTCAATAATAAAAAATAAAAAACATCCTTTGTTGTTTTTTTCTCTTTTGACTGGGACACTCCATAAAGCTGCCCAATGCCATAAAGCACTGGTATCGGCCTCCTGAAAAATACACAAGTAATACTGGCTAGACACCCAGCAGTGAAGAAGGGCCCTTCCGCCCAGGTTACTATTTATGAGTGTGTATTTTACAATATTGTTTATTCCTGCTGCAGAGTAAGACAAAGCCCCAGGGGAGAGCTGGATTTAAATCTGTCAATGAGATCAGCACACGCAGACTCTGTATATTAAACAGGTCATTCCTCCCCATCCCGCCATTCAATAGGATTTATTTTTCCAATATCTGCTTCGCTGCTTCAACGTTCCTCTAAAGAGGTGGGATCAAAAGAGGCTTTAGCCAAGATTGTGTTTCAAATATGTCAATACTGTAGCACTTCTGAAAATGTGATTAATCAAAGCAAAGACTCTTGGTTCTTTTTGGGACTTTGGAAACAGGCTTTTTTCATTTGTTGTGTACCTGTAAATTACAGCACAGTGAGCTCACTTTATCTTAGGAGCAGCGTGTGACTAACACGAAATTGGGCTTCCTTGGAAAATCTCTAACTTTCATGACAAACTAAGTAATTTAACATCTGAGACACTTGTTTGGCGGCAGGGAGAATGTATTCCAAGTACAATAGTCCAATGCCATTGGCCAAATATGGGAGGAGCAGAGAGCAGTAAGGCAGACATTGGGAATCATTTTCGCAGAGCCAGACCATTAACTTGTGGTATAAAATGCCTCCATTTAAGGCTCTTCCCCCATTTTTGTGTTGTTCTGAGGTATAGGAAGTGTTTCTAAGCAAAGTTTGCATCTCTGTTTTTCTTTCCACCTCTGTCTCGGAGAACACCCGGTGAAACATCTACATTAGATTTTCATGCAGGTGTAAAACCTAAGGATTACTAAGGAAATATGCCTTGCCTTTACACCAGGTAAATAGCAAGTGGATTCCATAGGAATGCATTTTAAATTCCACCTGCAAAGCGTAATTTGCAGGCAGCACGTTATTTCTCAAACAGCAAAGAGAAAAATGAAAGAGTAAAGGTGGCTTCACCTTGGTTTACTCTTCACTAATACACTCCACTTTATGAGTGATGAAAATTGGAATTTTTGAAATGTACCCTCATTGGGTTTTGCGGTATTAGTAAAAACGAGAGACATTTTAAATACCTCCTGGTTTTACAATTGACCCTCATTGTGAGGTGGTGGTATTTACTCTGCATGATAACTTGGCAATTATGTATTCAGTAAATAGCTCATTGTAAGGGTTGTAATATGTTTTTTTTAATCTCAGATATTATCCATAATATTTTCTTTGCAAAGTAGCCATACATTATTTCTTGCTCCAAATTATATTTACGTCCCAAGCAAATCTATTTACTGCAAGTGAATGGATGTGCTAGTGCATTCCGTTCACCTTTGGGAGTAATGTTGTTCTATTGGGTTTCGGAAAGTGTTACTCATGCCTGTGCACATGCTGTCCCACTGAGGTGTTCATTTGAACAAACCCATGCGTAAAAGGGGCCTTTCCATGCACTTAGACCACATGTTAAATAGTATGTGCCAGATTTACAAAACGTTTAGTGCCGCGCAGTGACTTTGTGCTGAAAGAATGGACTTTGCTACATTGCCGGAAAGAAAGAGCTAACACACAAGGTGGAGAATTGGGTGGAGTATGCATGTAGCCTTATTATATCGGGTAAAACGGGAGTGACTGGGGCGTGGGAAGGGAGGCACCAGGCACCTCCCAAACACACACACCAAAATGCAAAACAAAGAAAGGACGCGATTCAGGGAATATTTGCCCGGTTCAAAGTGAATTTGCACTGCTGAAAAGTGACTTTGCACTGCTGACACAAACCCTGATTCATGGAACTGTGCAAAGTCCAGGAAAAGTCTGATGAGCAGGATTGAATTGAGGCTAACTCTTGCATTGGTCCTACACATACCACATACATTGTTTTGTTTTACTATCTCTTCATGGAACACTAGAGGGTTTCATTCTTTTTAAAATAATAAGAATGATTTTATGGTTATTTTAGAGTAGGATTGATTTGCGTTTCAAGAAATCTGGTTATTGAACCCAATTAAGAGAGATGGATATGCTGTGTTACAAAGACATGACCTGAGAAATTCTTTTGTTAGACCTTACGGTGGGCTCATGCTGGGTGCTTAATCCAGATTCATGCTGACTCTGTGCGATGTTCTGAGACCAAAACCCAGAATTATTCATATTGTAGCTACTGTGTTCATGCCAGGAACCTGAAAAATGAGAGAAATGTGTCCAGATTGGATGTGCATGCATGGATAAAAATTGGTGCAGAACTAACATTGAGAACCCCACCAAAAGCATGAAAAAGTTGTCCGGGATACAAGAGAGGGCAAAAAGGGAAGGAATGAATGAGGAGGAAGTAATAGGGGAACCAGGAATCAATGAAGTTAGTAAGAGCGAACTACGACAGCACACATTTAGCCACTGCAAGCGGTAGCGCTGAGACGTGCATGGCCGCGGGGCATGTCTGCTTTATAGAACGTGATGTGTCTGACGCAGAATCTGGTAAACAGTGTTCCGTGTTTGACAGCCATGTTGGAAGTACTGCTGAGTACAAGCCCCTACCTGTCAGGGACCAGGAAGTCCAGAAGGGACGTGTCAGATGGTTCATGACAAAGGGGAGGTTTTTTCCCTAAGCCATAAACATGACACATGATGACACAGGATGACACACTGATCCCTTCTCAAATCAGGGGACAGGGAATTCTATGACCTATCAGATCCTTAGAGGGTTGGGCATTTTAGAATCAGCCTCCCCACCAACTTTGGAAATACATAAATAGGGACTGCTGAGGACAGACAAAACACACACTGCTCAACTGATTTCTTGGCAAGAAGATCCAGACAATATCCAGACATAGACTCTGAACCAAACTCTAGAACTTTGAAGCAGAGAGGCCTAACCCACAAACTAAACCCTTCTCAGCAGGCCTTCAGAATCTTTTGCAACCTGATTCTATCCCCTAAAACTTCCAAGGGGCTCACGTTAAACAGCAGGGCTGTGCTGTTTTGCTATTCTAGCTAAGAACCCTGTGCTAGAACCAAGATCCAGACCCAGAAAGCAGAGCTGTATCCAGAACCCGTCAGAACCAGTCCAAGGGGCCGCACAGACGGCAGTGCAGTGCTGAGACCAGAACCCAGGGCCTGAGACCTGTCCGGTGGTGAGAGAATCCCAGCCAAACCCTTGACCAGATCTTTGACTGGGCCCACTCCATTCCAAAGCCATAGGAGTGAGTATCTAGTCTGGAACTGTCCATATTCATCTCTTAGTTTAAAGTAATCCTATTCCAACTATTCCAACCATCCAGAACTGCATTATAGAATCTTGTGTCCGTCCTGAATTCTTCTCATTATATTTTCTGTGATAATTGTAGCAATAATCACCTTTGCGCTGATATTTTTCTGAAGAGGGACAAGTGTTTTGAGGGACAGAGATCAGAGCGGAGGCGCCGCTGTTCTGGTGGCTGCCCGTTGAGTGTCTTGCTTCTTCATAGCCCCTTAGTATAAGCATATCCTTGTTGGTAAATCTTTAAAGCGCAATCTTTCATTTTGAAATCTTGATTCTGTTTCTGAAAAATCTACCTTCACAAAAACCTCTGTAACTTTTGAACCGTACGTCCTAGAACCAACATTACAATTCCTTACAGTTATTCTGTAATCACGTTTCACGCACACGGAAAAGTTGCAGCGAATTGCAATTTAGCTCAATTTCACCACATGCCAGAATAGCTGTTTCTTGTTTTCAACTGCTGAATTTTGTTTTCAATCTGATAACCATCCATGAATCATTGCTAGTGTTGACCTGAACCAATTCAAGTATCTCTCACTCATCCTGAATCTCATTTAGTGAATCAAAATCATTTTAGCATATTTTCCGATTCACTGCAATCACCTTCAAAAGCATTTTGACCTGTGTTAAAACGTACCTGTTCTCTCTAAGCTTGCTGGGGGAACTGGGATTGAACTGCATTATTGATTGTATTCCTGAAACCTGTGTGCCCTCACTTCCAACTCTTCATATTGCATAGTGTGGGGAGTGAGTAGTCACAAGGGAAAAAGTGATCATAGTATCTTTGATTGAAATCATATCAAGTTTGTTTCTGTGTTGTATTATTTCCCATCATTGCATTTCCTTGAATCATACAAAGTATTCTCTGCTACCTTATCCTTTCTATTCCTACTCCTAACTGATTAAAGGGATTGTTGATATTGTAATATTACCCATTGCTGCTCACTGTTCATATTCATAAGTGTGCTATTCAGACATTATTCTATTCATAAAAGTGTGATATATAGTGTTCAATTCTTCAAAGAAAACTTTTAATTTGCCAAACAAACCTACTTCTTGCCTTAGTGAGGTCGGGGAGATTCAAAGACAGGGGCGTTATATAAGGGTTCATCATCCAGATTTAAAGAACTTTGACATAAAAATATATAAATAAGGGATTCCATTGGGCATCCCATACTAAGCATTGACTTAGTTGCAGTGCTGGATTGAAGTCACTTACATGTCAATACTTGCCTCATGGTAGTTTTAAGACAATGTTTGATTATTCATTCGTTTTGATGCCGGTTGAGATGTGGACTGATGAATTTAAGACAATAATTAATGATTTAAGTGATCATGCTATTCTGCAATGTATATTAAAACATAGCGGATTGAAGATTGGGATCATATAAACATCAATGTGATATGTAATGCTCAGGGAAACTGACTCTGTTAGAATGTGGCCAACACTGATACATTTAACACCAATTTGATTTACAACCTATTTTTTTAGAAAAGGTTACAGCACTTTACACAACATATGGACTTTGAAATTCCTTATTCGGACAACACTTCAGAGAAAAGATCAAAGATTGTATATTTGTTTTATTGATTATGCCAGGGCTTTTGATTCTGTCTCTCATATTATATTATGGGAGAAATCAAACAAGTGGGGACTTTGAATGGATAGCTTAACCTTAATAAAGCAACGGTATCAGGGTACCTCTGTTATGGACTTAATGAATCTGGTTTGATATCCTCCCAGAACATGACTAATCACAGCCTGAAACAGGGCTGTGTTTTGCCCCTGTTGTTTTATAATCTGTAGGTTGATGATATGTCTGATTCTCTGAATACGGTTAATAGGTTGCCACCGGGTGTGGGTTCTTGTCCTTTAGTTTGGCGCTCTTATTATGATTGATACCGTTTTAATGGATAAGACTGATATCACTCTACAGTGTAGCTTATGTGCCCTATCTGAATTTTCTAGACATAAGAATCTTATGATTAATGCTAATAAGACAAAGATAATGATTCTAGGCCCAATACCACAAGAAGGAATTCATGTGTATGTAACATAGATGATCAAATCATTGAGGTAGTCAGTGAGTATAGATATTTGAAGGTTCCTCTTGGTAATAGTCTAGGTAGTCTGGTTTTAATGAAATTGATAATCCTATACATCATCTGTAAATTCCAGTTAATTAAGGCCTTCATAGCATATAAGGGTCGGTATTCCATTCTAGGAATGATACAGGTTTATAAATCCAGCCTAGTGCCTGGTATCTTTTATGGGTTGGAGCCTTTTTTGGAAAAATAAATGTGTCCAATAAGACAGTTGGATGGTAAACTCTGGCAATCTTGCCTTGGACTTACAGTCTCCACTCCGGTGGAAGCTGTTTGTTGTGAATTGGAGCTGGTTTCCATACTTATATTATGGAAAATTGCACGAACGCCTTTCATTTAAAAATTATTTCTGAAAGGGTATTCTGTTTGGCCTTTTGGGTCTTTTTTTGAATTTGGGTGAAGATCGCTCGAGAACTATGCAGGCTTTCTTAAGTGAGGTTGATGAATTCCATCTATCTATTGATGTTAAAGTTAATATTCCCATGCACTTGCACTATCTGTTATGATATGATAGTTATTTTTCACATTCTGATCTGTTTTAGGACTTGTAAGAATGTAATTGTATTCTCTCATGTTCCCTCCCTCCTTGAAGCGCTTTGAAACACATTGTGTATAGGTGCTATACAAATAAACAATCAATCAATCAATCAATGTTCATATATGTGTATATTGAACATAAGTTAATTGTTAGGCTTGTAATTGAATATTTTCTAAATATTTATATATGACCTTCCAGTTTTATGAAATACTGTAATTTTTAGATCTTTTGGTATTTTATAATGTTGTTTATGACATGTTTGTTTGAAAACTTGTTGTTGTTTTTAAGTGTAAAGGTTTTACCATATACATTTCTATGAGAGGAAATGGGCCTGGCACACCATGAACAATGAGGAAAATACTTTTGGGATTAGCCTCTCCTCCACTGGGAATGTTTGGCAGGGTGGTCCTATTCTGGGTGATTAGTTTATGCAGTGGAAAAACAGACAATCAGTAGGCAGGACTTTCCTTAGCAAACACTGTTAGGATAATGGTGTGTTTAAAAAGATGATGAAAAATAAAGATTTCATCTGAAGTCTGAGAGTAGAACAAGATATGCATGCCACAACATCATCCATTAGCATTCTCTGAAGCATCACTTCCATTTCAGAGCCACTGAAAAATGCATTGTGGATATGCTAATTATCTCAAAAGGAAACTTCTTTATCCTTCTCTGGTGTTGATCAATTTCTTTAAACTGATATTTTGCAATAGGTTGCTTTGCTTGCTGATGGCCGGTCTCATCCAAAAAGACTGTAAAGCTCCTTAGTCCATTAATGTTCATCAGGGCAGCTTTGAGACATTTGCTTCAGAGTTGTGGAACTATCCTATATTAGGTTCTGGGGATCATCGACTGGAACCTCCAATTTCTGCCTGTGTTCCACAGAACCCACTGGCCGCCTCCCCCACCAATGCAATCTTCCTTTCCCCTACCCCTCCTGTTTCCTTTTTGTTTTGTTTTACTATTTACCAACCCCCCTCACTTTCCCTACTTACCAGAGTGATGCAGGTGTGGCAGCACCCGCCGCCGCTACTTCACCAGCTCTCGCTTTCACAGGCCACCATGGTACTGGAAGAGGGGCTCTGTATGGAGCTCTGTCTTCCATTTCACTGGTGGCCATCTTAGCACAGGATGTCCATTCAATTAATTAACATATTTTTTTTTAACACCCCGGGTTACCACTGTGCTAATGGCATTAGCACCCAGTTCCAAAGTCTGGAACAGCGGGTAACGTCCCTGTGTCTACATTAGAGGCCATTCCTTGGCTTGGGCCTATAATTCGGACTGCTGAGCCATTACCCCCAATTCCAGCCCTTAGAATGGGGTACTAACGCCATGTTCTGAAAGCAAAGTGACTATTAGCAGTGCGCTTTGCATGTGCTGCAGTACCCTTCTAATTGTGAGGGAAGAATGATATGCGTAGATGAATCAAGGGAAAACCATACAAATGTTCTAAAACGTATTAAGGCAGAGCCTTGTGTGATAACTATTTTGACACCAGCTTTTTTAGCACCAAGACAATCATAGTTCAACATTGTATAAACACAATCCTAAAAACCTTTGAGAGCCTTCCATATGACAAAGCAGCATTTGATCCCCAACTATGAACAGCTTGGCTTGAAAAAATAAATGTCATGTTTTCATTAATAATTTTAAAGCGTCATACCTACAATAAATAGATTTGTGAACAGCAAATTACTCGAAATAAGTTTGACTTCAGTGATTGACATTGAGAAAAATGGACCAAGATAGAAGACAAGCTAAACAGAAGGACTTTACATCCTTTTTCGACTCCCAAACAAGCAACACCGTCTCCCTAGTCAAATATATTCTTTACTCATAGATTTCAGCAACATAAACAGGAGTTAACTCTTTGGATGCACATATAAAACATGAAAACCACACATTGTCAATTTTTCAGTATATTTTGATCAATTCACAATGCTTCACAATGACAACTTAGTACAAACCAATCAGACATTAAATGATATCGCAATGAAAAAGCATATGTTAGTTCAGAAAGTTATTTGATCAATAAATCAGGTATTTATGCTCAAATAATTAAAAAAACTTTTGATCATTTTTGCCACCGCAGCATATCACACCCATAGATCACACCCATAGAATCAAACTTTTTAACCATGCAGCATGGGCATTTTTTATGTCCGCAGACACCTAAAGTGTTCTAAGAACAGTTTCATTTTGCCAGCATACAATACAGACAGGAATAGTGTTATTCGGACACCCCCATTTTCGGTAAGTGTGGACATCCCGGACGCCAGGCTCGTTCTTAGAAGAGTTTCAACTTGCCTGCGAACAGTACGGACAGGAACAGTGTCCTTAGGACACCCCCGTTTGCCAAATTACGGACATCCCGGACAACGCGCATGTCCTTAGAACAGTTTCAACTTGCATGCGAACACTACGGACAGGAATATTGTCCTTAGAACACCCTCATTTTGGCATGTGCGGACATCCCAGACACCAGACCCGTTCTTAGAACAGTTTCAACTTGCCTGCGGACAGTACGGACAGGAATAGTGTCTGTAGGACAACCCGTTTGCCCAATTACAGACATTCCGGACAGCACGTCTGTCCGCGGACATGAAATACAAAATAAGGGTGTCTGCCATTTAAATAAATACAACATTTGACCCATCTCTTACTCCCCTACCCTCCCCAAACGCTCTTACACACCAACACACTTGCTTGCCAAAGTTGTATTTCTCCACCATTTGTCACCGCGCTGTCCGCGGATCCAAGTTGGCGGGTGTTTCCAAAAATCTGACGCACTTCACGCTCTTCACCATCCAATCAGTGAACAGGTCATATGGCCCAGGACATGACGCAAGCCGATTAGCCTATCAGGACATTGTCCACGGAGCGAACAGGGAAATGTGTCCGCAGAGCGGACATAGATATCACAAATTTTTTGTGACCTACTTTTTGGTCATTTTAAAAAAAACTACTGGACGGATTTTCACCAAATTTACAAAAGCGCGCTTTTGGGACAAGCCGCTGCTCCTGCCACAAATTTGGTGAAAATCCGTCCAGCATCTTGGGCTGTAGGCATGAGCACAGTTGTTTCCCCATTCACTCTATGGTTAAAATGAAGTTATGGGACCCCCCCTATAACTTTGCCCCCTCTGCGCCAAACCTCACCAAAAATCAAAAATTCAGAGTGGGCCATATACTTTTTGTGCAAAGTTTGGTACGGATTCGTCAAAGGGGAGCAAAGTTATAAGCCGCCCAAAAAGTGCTATTCCTATAGGAATAGCAACTTAACCATAACTACTGTGGCTGTGTAATTAATACGTGTTGTGCATACCTTAAAGCGTTCTTGGATCCGTCTTTGAGGGTTGGGTCAAGATGTTAAGCCTGGGGAATGCGGATACATACTTAAATGTGCCAGACAAATGGGTAAAATGTACAGGTATGAGTTAAAAAAAAATCTACTTTCATGTGTTGAGTGCTAAGATACATTACATGAAGTAATTTGATATTTGTCACCAAAATTGCACTTAAATATGTTTTGATATATTACTTTTGTATTTTCAATTTTGTGTGTTTTCAATATATTATGGGCAAGATTCAAAGAGCATTTTTCTGTGGGATTGCGCCATTATAAAAGGCTGCTGTGAAACAGGCCATATATGTGTATATGATTTTTATGGAATCGCAATTTTTGGTGATGGACCAAGTAATAGGTCCTCCTCTCTTATGTATCCTTTATTTGACTTACTCTTTTAGTGGGAGACGGTAGTTTTATCTACATAGTTTTGGGTTATCCATTTCTAGTTGTAAGCAATGATTATTAGAGTACAATACTGAAATAGAGCTATGATCATAATGAACATTTCAAAACCTTGTGTGGTTTGGTCTCCAACCTAATGAGGTGCAGATTGCAATGGAAAGAGTGTGTGCCTATTTCAAAACAATGATTCACAATACATTCAATGCCTCAAAGTGCTAACAATGAGTGTTTTCAAAGTGCTTTTCTTAAGATCCCTTAGTGTGCCGTGAGTTATTCAAGGATGCCATATTGCCTCATTCTCTGTTCTCATTTCAGCAAATTCATTGTAAAATTTCGAAGTCACTGGGTGATCACACTTCTATGCCATTGTTACATCAACCTCCTTTTTAAAATGTGTAAGTTGGTCGACTCTATTTGGTTGAGTCAATCAGATAGCAGAGTGAGCTGAGCACTTGTGTGTTGCCGCAGACGCAAGTTGGAATCCTGGTGGGTCAACTCAGACTTTCATCGTTCCGAATCCGATAAATGGAGTACCACGCATTGATAATGATATAAACTTTTATTACAGTGCTTTGATGCCCTCAGGTGAGCAAGCGCTATACACAAACTTATGTTATTATTATATATAGCCAGATAGGAGAGAAAAGAAGGTGCAGAACATGAGAGAAGGAGACTAGAGAAATGGAGAGAGGGGCGGAGGAGGAGCAGATTGGAGCATTGTAGTACATTTAGGCGGAAAGGTGGATTAGAGTTAGACTAAGAAAGAGAAGGTAAAAGTCATACATGCATAGTGCAAATGTGTAAATGGGATGATGATGACTGTAGATTGAGATATACTTAGAGATATTTTATTGAAACCTGAGCCTCTGGCGAGTTACCTAGCTTGGTGGAGGAGTAATGCCCAAGGACGTATCCAACATTATGGCAACCGTATGGGACATATCTAGCTTGCAAATGATCTTTAAGTGTCTGGCACCTAGTCCCCATTGAGACAACCCAACTCACCAGTGCTGGTGGTGCCAATAGTTCCTGAAGGAGAAGAAGGGTGACATCCTAATATCAACTCTATTGACAAAGCCAGTAAGTACAACTGTGGGAAATTGCCATCTGGCAAGGGTTGTAAAGCCCTGTTTTTTTATTTTTTTTATTGACAATGATGAGGAAAATGTAATCTCTGAAAGGGTAATCTTCTGATCAGATTCCCTTTTGTTAAGCTCCATTGAAAGGCATAGTGTGTACATGTTCTCTGCTGCATCAGTATCTTGATCTGCAGCGCCTACTCTACCACTGGCACAAAGCAGGTTCAAAGGTCACATGTGTCCCTTTGACAGCTGCAGTGACAGCCATATCTCTGCAGTGCAGGGGCTACATATAAGATATCCACCCCTGTACCAAAACTATGAGGATTATAGGTATTCTATGCTGGTGGCAGGATAAACTCTAAATATGGGCCATGCCTGAACTAGAGCACGGAACTTGCCGTTGCTCATAATCATTGCAGCCACATCAAATGTATATTACACATGTGTCAGCCCTGTTGGAGCAGTTCAGCTGTGAAGGGTCTATGCATATTCTCCCCAGACCGACTGGAACTTATCCTTTTGAGAGGAATGTAACCTGGGGGATTACATCTCTCTGTTCCTTTGTAAGGGAAGGTAATCTTTAAGTGTCTGGCACCTGGTCCCCATTGAGACAGCCCAACTCACCAGTGCTGGTGGTGCCAATAGTTCCTGAAGGAGAAGAAGGGTGACATCCTAACATCAACTCTATAGACAAAGCCAGTAAGTACAACTGTGGGAAATTGCCATCTGGCAAGGGTTGTAAAGCCCTGTTTTTTATTTTTTTATTGACAATGATGAGGAAAATTTAATCTCTGAAAGGGTAATCTTCTGATCAGATTCCCTTTTGTTAAACTCCATGGAAAGGCATAGTGTGTACATGTTCTCTGCTGCATCAATATCTTGATCTGCAGTGCCTACTCTACCACTGGCACAAAGCAGGTTCAAAAGTCACATGTGTCCCTTTGACAGCTACAGTGACAGCCATGTCTCTGCAGTGCAGGGGCTACATTTAAGATATCCACCCATGTACCAAAACTATGATGATTATAAGTAGCCTATGCTGGTGGCAGGATAAACTCTAAATATGGGCCATGCCTGAACTAGAGCACGGAACTTGCCATTGCTCATAATCATTGCAGCCACATCAAATGTATATTACACATGTGTCAGCCCTGTTGGAGCAGTTCAGCTGTGAAGGGTCTATGCATATTCTCCCCAGACCGACTGGAAGTTATCCTTTTGAGAGGAATGTAACCTGGGGGATTACACCTCTCTGTTCCTTTGTAAGGGAAGGTAACACCCTTACCCAGACACAGCCACTCCACAGGAAGCTGGGCTGGAATAGGAATCAAATGGACCCAACTCAAACAATTGGAAATTCAATTGCTGATTCAAACAGGGGTTGTACCCTGACTCGCCCCAACTTGCCTTCGAACTGCTGCTTTGCCAAACCACACACAGGAGCAGCAGGGTCATCACTTCAACACTCACCACCTGCTGACACAAAGCGCAGGCATGTCATTCATCAACCCTTCCCATCTGTGACCACCCGATTTGAAAAGCGCAGAACTACCTCATTTAAACCTGCTTGATGGCTACTTGCTGCTTCAGCATACACAATCCAATTTACCCAAACTGAGCTCCTTTTGTTTGCATCACTGCTTGATCTTGGTTCGATGTTATCAACCCACCAAAGACCTGATACAAGGTTCTATTAACACATATCTGATCCCTTGGTCAATTTTGGGCCCTAGAGACTGGTTAACTTACTTTTGCATCATTTGCATCCCATGACATATCCTTTTTGTGGTTCATAATTTATCCAGCACCTCTTTCTTAATACACAAACTACTAAATCTTCTATATGTTAAATCTTCTCTGTTCCTTCTATAGGGGTCAGTTTGGTACAGTGCTTTCTTTTTTAGTTTTCCTGAAGATGATGTTGGTAATTAAAGTATATACATTTATAGAATCTTAATTATGCATTTCCTTTATTTCTGACTGTGATATTGTGTTGCTTGGGTCACTACTGTATCACATTCTCACCCCTTCTTACCACAAAAGGCAAATGAGGTATAGCTCTTAACTGTTCCTGTTTTACCTTTATGATTTTGTTTGCTCTTGATTTGTAGAAGTGTGAGGGCTGAGTGGAAATGTTTCCCTCTACTCATCCTTGTACTAATGCAGGCTAGAATCAGGTTCATCACAACTGGCAAGAAATAAGTGTGGGCCATTTGATTAAGCTGTTCCTTTCCTGCCAGGAATGCAAAGTCTAAAGGTGATAGGGAAGCAATTCAGACAACAGCTCTATGGAAAAGTTTCATATGTTTGGTTCTGTTAAACCTAATCCCTTCATGTTATGTTGTCATAGTCAAAATCCCTTAAATGTATAATCTTTTTTATAGTTGTATGTTGGTCCCTTTTACATGTCAAAGTCCTAGCAGTACTTTACTGCCAAAGTCACTCTATCCAGTCAGAATACAACAGCTGAGTTATCGCTTTTCTATCATCTTAATATGCTACCTCACCAATATATTTCCCAGTATTTTGGCTCCAATTTCTCACCGAAACAAGAGGGTATTCATCATTTCACAACTGCTTACTTCTTTGGAATTCAAGTGAGCTCAAAGTTCCTGAGCATGCATGCCATGACTCATGCAGATGTAGCGAAAGGATGGGTGTCCTCTTCATCGCAGACATGGGGGAAACTACTATATTGAAAGGGTTGTATCCTGGTGCCAAGTTTATTGAGGGGTTCATACATGTGGCCCACCAATGGTACAGAGAGTGATGTGACTGTTTCATATATATTGCTCTCATGGCATCTGCATGAGTCATTGAAAATACAAGGGGGTAATATGTCACGCGGAACTCCACAAAAAATTTGAATTTGTAAATATTTAACAGATTTCAAATGAATGGCTGAGAGGAGAACAAGGTCAGAGCATAACCACTGCAGCATATCACACCCATAGATCACACCCATAGAATCAAATATGTATAAAATATTTGCAAATCTACAGTTTATGCACTGTTTTATTTGTAGAGTTTGTATGTGAAGTTTTAGCTACATCATGCCATTAAGATTGTAGAGATTGGTAACAAGCACTGCAGTATAACATATCCATGGAAGTAAAATTTTGCATTGTGGTGTACGGTTACATGTTTGCTTCAATGGTTGCGTTATGGGGCAGTATTTATGAGTTGTACTTACTATAATATACTTACTGTTTGGTTTGATAACTGGAGTACATATATTCTTTGTCAATTTCTGTGATAAAAGAAAAGATCATGTTAGTGTTGGTAGTTTGTAAGGACTTATAACATTGCATAATAGACATTCAGCTTTTGCTCAGTTTCTGTGTTTGTTGTTAAATCATTGGGTCTGTGGGAAAAAAATCCATGTTGGATTAAAAAAACATCTTTTTTTTCCTTTTGGTATTGTACATTTTTTGTGTGTTTTCAGTGTTTACTTGTTGTTTCTGGCTAATGTTGGCTTGTTGCAGATTGGTAGATACTTGTTGAATTGTAACTGATTATAATTTGTATTTATATTCTCAAATTGTTAATCTATCTGCTGAATTTGTTGCAAAATCTTGGGGCAGTTAGATAACTGTTGGCGTATTTTAACTGTTTCTTTCTTTTTATAATTTAGTGGTATTAATGTAGCTGTTTGGTTGTTATAGAATCTTAGGGCAGTTAGATACATGTTGGCATATTCTTACTGCTTATTTCTTGTTATAATTTAGTGGTATTGATTTACCTGTTTGGTTGTTATAGAATCTTAGGGCAGTTAGATACCTGTTGGCGTATTCTACTGTTTATAGTTTTTCAATTGAAGTTTTATTAATGTTTATGCACAGATTAGTTATTAGTAGTATTGATTTATTTGTTTGGTTGTTGAAAAATCTTGGAGCAGTTAGATACCTGTTGGCATATTCTGTTTATAGTTTTGTAATTTAAGTTTTTTAATGTTTAAGTACAGATTAGTTATTACATTTTGGTTTTAAGAAGATTAAATACGCTTTTATAAGATTCTCTGGTAATCTCTGCTTTAGAGTAATGGTATTATCATTACATTTGAACCATCCACAATTCTTTTTTATGTATGCAGATTATTGACCTGCATTGGTTATGGCTCCTGCGTGGTAGATTATACCTATTGTTGTGAATGTTTTCTTACCAAGTGATAATTGACCATGTGTGAATCCAGTCAGCTTGCAGTTGTTTTGGTACCATCTGCATTGTAACGTAGAAGCATTAATATTACATACTTACTATGTGTTTGTATTAGTAAGGTGGAGCGATGATCTGAATTGCAGGTAATACATAATCTGCCATGGTTTGCATGTTGTACAAGTTGCTGAAATGGAACGGATTCACAGTTAGATATGGATACATACACAACACGTTCATTAGGGATTTCCTCATTTTGCATATTGTTGCACAGATTGCATGTATGTTTCCACATGTATGAAATCAGGAAGATTTCATTTATAGGTATTTTTTTGCTTTCCAGTATTTGTAGCAATTACATTAGAAATTCTTGTTGATCTTCTTGTGAGTTTATAGTGAATTTCACCATTCCAGCACAGTAGTCCAATTCTTGTCTTATTCCACGAACACTATAGTTGTTCTCAGGATTGTTGGTTGCATGTCCATGAAGGACTAACATTTGCAAAGACAATTGGTCTGTACTGTGTAAGTAAATGTTGTCAATAATTGATGGCAATTGAAATAGAATATTGATTGCTACATTCGCGTAGCAACTTACACCAGTTACATTTGAACATTTTAATGGACCAGATAGTTCTGTGTCCAAGTCATTTTTTTGGAGTGTGTGTTGCTTCTTGGAAGAAGTACCTGAGTTACTTTGAGTAATAGATTTTTCTTTGGTTGTACTAATTAATTAAGTATTTGTTTCTTTTACTCTCTTTGGAGGATTTGTAGTGACACCCTGTTGCATTTCTGTTTGAAATAGTTTTCTTTTACAACATTTTGCTTTTTGTGGAACAGGATATGTTTTAGATGGGGGTGTATATTGAACATAGTCTATTGTATTCTAAAATGCAAGCAATATCTGCATTTACTTTACTGTTGATTAGAAATAGACCATCAAGTGTACGTTAGCGTAATAGTGCTACGTAGTTCATGCCTTCTTTGAAGACTGTGTTCCCAATATCTGTCAATGTGTTATCTAAGGTTAGACCTTGTGATTTGTGAATGGTGACTGTGTATGCTAGAGTTAGAGAAAAGTGTTCTCTGCGTACATACATGTCTTTGACAAGAAGGCATCGAGCTGTTGAGCGCCCAATCCTTTTTACTTCTGAAAGTTTGTCAAAGAGAATATTGACAAACTGAATGTTGTTGTCACATGGGTATGTTTGAAAGCCAACAACTGTACCCAGTGCTCCATTAACTAGCCCTTGCTCTATGTCAAGTTTACGTTTAAGCATTACTCTACAATTTAGGGATACTTTCAATATTTTCTCCAAACCAGCTGTGTGGGAGATTGAATTTTCCAAGGTATTTAGACTTGTTGTGGCTTGTTCACACATGGGTAATGTCATACCATATATGTCCAGTTTGTCTGTTGCAGAAATTTCAATTATTGGTTGCATTTCTTTTTTCAACATTGTTTCATTGAATTTGGAACAGCTTGCAAGAGTTGGCATCAAGGACATACAATTTACATTTTTGTGTGCTAAATGTTCCATGACATCAGTAGCACATGAGTTATGGTCATAAAGTGCATGGATGTGCCGGGTTTTTAATATTGCATGTGCTGCATGAGATAGTACACCAACTCTAATACTTTTTTAAAATGTTGGCGTAGACTGTCACATGTTTTCTGTTTATTCTCTGTATTGGAAATGTTGCCAAAGGTTAACATTTCCTATGCTGCCAACAGTTTTATGGCAGAGTTTGTGTCCTAAGGTTTTAAAAATAGATTTACATTTCACTGGTGTCAATTGAAGAAGATCTCCAAAAACAATAATGTGTTTTCCTCCTAAGAGCACTTCGTAGTTAGTTTTAAGTACTTCTTTTAATCTGAGGTGAATCAAAGCAACATTAGGTTGGAGACCATGCTCACTTCATCTATTAGTAGCATTTTCATTTGTTTAAACACTCTCCGTAGTTCCATTGCAGCTTCTGTAGAACGTTTGTAATATTCTGATTTGTTTTGGTGTTCTACTGGCAGGAGTAGTAATCGGTGTAAAGTGACACCGCCTATGTATGTTGTAGGCAGCTAAACCTGTGGGGCAGTTACATCAGCTGACAGTTTGTTGTTTGTCATTTGTTGAAGGAACTTGCTGATGATTTGGATTAAGAATGTTTTGCCTGAACAAGCTTCACCACTGATGTATAGTAGTATAGGTTTGTAATTTTGCAGGTACATTCTTTATTTTCATGTTGTACATGTGCAATTTCTTTTGTTACTTCTTGAAAAATGCTACGCTGCTCATTGTTTAGTTTTAATTGTAGTACACTTAAGTCTTCTGTATCTTCATACTGACACATGGTGGTTTCTACTTCTGTCATAGCTAGTTCTGCCTCATTTGCTATTAGTGGCTGTCCGAGTGGTTCTTGGCTTCCTGTTACAGAAGGTTGACTACTGTCGGAAGTGCCTTTATCTAGTTGGGCCTGGAGTTCTTCTTCGTGTTGCTGTTCATTTTGCAACATTGTTTTGTACTTTGTAAAGTTTACATCGGTTATAGTGCTTTCATTTGCTTTGAAAGCGTCTTCATAGGTGTCATACTTATCTAGTATCTCTTCTTCTTTTCTCCATGGTTTAAACAGTTGTAACAGGGACATGTAATATAGTTCTTTATGTTGAGGAGTTTTTAATGACAAGCCGATATGATTAATTAAACTTGGTTTGGTAAGTTTTGCTAAGCTGCCTTCACAATTTGTTACTCTGTATCTACCCTTTTTTCATCCGGTTTTATATTCTTTTTGTATGTGAAGTTTTGGGCTATGTGGTATAGACACATGGTTCCCAAAGTGGCACTTCTGTTTGGGTAGTATGTGTCTAGTAAATTGTTTTTCAAAATGTCTTGGCTGCTGGGATCATTTTTGGCTATTGTTTCTATGTCGTTGTATGATTTGAGAACTCTTTTTCTAGATTTAGCATGACCAAGACTTAGCCATACTATATTTTGAGATGTTCAATACAAAGCAGTACCGGTTAAATGATCTGCAGCTTCATAGCAGCCACATCCTCTATGGGAGAGCATTTTTATACCCAAACTGTACAATTTCTAAGACAGTGTTTTGTCTGATGACAGGTCATTCCAGACGTCTTGAAGCTCTGTTTTTTTCTGCTTTGTTAAGTAGGCTGTAACATATCGTGCAACTGCAGTGGAATTGTCAACAATGTACAGCACATATATGTTTGCATTCCACAGTAGGGCAATGATTGCATGGTAATAATTGATGTATTTTGCTTCTTCTGTTCTTTTTATGTAATATGTATTTTTAGGTGATTTACCTTTAACACTATGTCTAACTGAAGACATGAAGTTGTTCACTTCACCTGTTTCTGTAACTGGTCTAGGGAAACCAAAGCGGCATTTGGTGTAGAATTTCCCTTTTTTTCTGTATTTGCGACGACAATATTTGCCACATTTGTGTCTTTGAAATTGTACAATTTGTGCATGAAGATCACTATTTGTTGCTTCTGATGGAATTTCACAAGTGACATATTTTTCGATAAACTGTAACACAGTGGCATCACTGTCTTGACCAAATTTAGGAGCATCTTTAATCCATAAAAGCATGTGGATATGTGGTGCTCCTCTGGCTTGGAATTCTTTTCTCCAAAAGAAGTGTTGCACTTATCTGAGGGGAGGAACAGTTTTATTACAAATAAAGAGTAGCATAGCAATGAAGCGATGATGGAAATATCTTAACATTAACAGGATCTAGAGAGCAAAGTTCTCCAGGTGTTAGTATATCTATGTTTGTTTGATATGCGTAGGAAATCATGTAAATCTTCCCATGCATATTCTGCACAACTTAATTTACAAACCAAGTAGGTGGGCCTAGGTTTCTTATCATACAACGTACATCTCTGTGACGTCGGAACCAGTACTCTTTAGTACCACGCATGTTTGCTAATAGATTTGTAATGCTTGATTGTAAAACCTCATCTTTTTCTTGCACTTTTTGTAGTAATTGCATAGATGACATATTTTGAAAGTGGGTTCCTGATTTTAATGTGTTTTCATCTCCGTAACATAGAGTTGCTCGTTCACTTTCAAAGAGTAGGTGAAATATGTATTGCACATTTTGTCTAAATCTGGGATCTTCAGAATACATCCGTAATGAGCAGTATTCTGATGCTGTTATTTGAATAGGTCGATCATCGAATCTTCCTCCTTTGCCAGTAGAAAAGAGTACAGGAAAAGCATGTGCTTCTATACTTTTTTCCCATATGCTGATTGGTGATCATTTTGTTTGTCGCGTTTGGTATGCTTCTAATGCATCTTCTATGGTGTCATTAGAGTGTAATGGATGAATTGTATAATGGTCTAAAATATTGGATACTGTAGCAGGATCTAGAAGTTCAAATTGACCAGTTCTGGTGACTCTTGAATTATTTCAGTTGTTTCCCTTAAATTTTCTTCAATATTTATTTTTTTGTAGTATTCATTATTGTCTTTTAGATATTGCAAGGCTTGTCTAACTTTATTTAATTCTACCAGTTGTTGCTAAATTGTTTTGTCTTTTGTAGGTACAACATTTACTAAGCCAATTAAAGATTGCTCTATTGGACGTTGCACTCCCAGAGTTTGCACATTTTCTTTTAGCTCTAATGGTAAATACACTACTTTGCCCCGAATGCCTTTCACCAATTCAGAGGGAGGTAATTTTGCCGTTTTTGGTTGAAGGCGTATTATTGCTTGAAATGGGTGCACTGTTTGAATTATGATGTTCTCATATAAATTGAGTTGTTGCAGGGTTTTTGGTAGTGGGAATAATTCCAAATTATTTGTGATAGCACGTGAAGGAGTTTGATTGTTGTCAAGTTTTGTAGTGCAGCAACTGCAAAGTATTAAGGGGTCAGTTATTTCGTATTTCTGCTATAAGGTAGAAAGCTAATTCAAACCATTTCGAATCTTCATTGGGCCTCATTCCGAGTATGGCGGTAAGGGATAGCGGCCACCGGTAACGAGACCGGTGGCGGTGATCCCTTACCGCTATACTCCGAGTTCCCTTTGCGCCCTCGCCCTTAACGCCTGCTTTGAGCAGGTGTTAAAGTCGAGGGCGCAAAGGGGCCTCCAAGCCAATAACGGTGACCGTAATGAACGGTCACCGTTATTTGCATCTTCCCCATTCCCATTGAGCCCTATGGGGGCTCATTTGGGAATGGGGAAGAGCCTTGGTGAATGGGGAATTACCGCCCCGCCAACCTTGGAATGGGGCGGTAATTCCGCCATCCACCAAGGCGCTGCCGGTCCGGGTACGGCGTCAACCAAGGCGTTAATAGCGCCATTGGTTAGCGCCGTACTCGGAATGAGGCTCATTGTCTTCTATTTTGTATCTTATGTCTACAGTTTTTGTGTTACTTTATAAAAAGTTCTGCGGCAACACACACACACATGGTTTGGTACTTCAGCAGATTTACTTTTGAATTTTAGTATTTCTTTTTTGTATGTGTGTAGTAGAAGGTTGCCATGTGCAGAATTATTACTAGTCTGTTGTAAAGCTATAGCATTTTGTAAGTGGCTTTCACTTCAATTCACTTTAAATTGGCCAGTGCTAAAGCAGGACTTTTAGCATAGTACAGTTTATAGACTAGATTTCTTATAGTTGAATGAAGCATTGATATCATTTTGATATCATGGAAGGTGCTTTTGCAAATAGGTCCTGAAATGCAGGCCAATGAACGTCTGTGCAGTCCTGTGTTGCGCACTGGACAAGTATCCATATTTTGCAGCAGTTTTATTTTGATTTTGTCTTTGCCTTTCACATATTGATTGAGGAATTGGCGTAAAGATTTGAAAGATTTTTTGGAAATGTTACACATTGACCTGCATCACCATTTGTATACTGGACGTTCTGGTTCAGTCAAATGGAGAATTGATTCTGAGTTCTCTGGGGATATTTTTGTAAGCAGTATTTCTTGTTGCATTATGGTATTATTACATTTTTCATAACCTCGTCCACTGCTATGTATGGCAATTGTATTTGTTTGATTTTGTTTGTATGCTCCTTCATTAAAATATGGTTCTGTGCTTGTGGTGTGACTCCATTCACCTCCACAGATATTTAAAAAGTTATTCTAAGCTTCTAAGATTAATTTTCTATGGTAGTTTTTACAGGTTGTGCATGATTTGTCTCCTGTTTTTATAAGATTCTGAAGGACTCTGTGGCGGAACATTTTTGCTATATATTTTTTTTGGTATGGTTATTTCCTACTATATCAAGATTTATAGGTGCAGTTTTAGCAGTAGTGGTAGCTGCATTCTTGTGAATCATTTTCTGTTTTCTTTTACATTTTGATAGAGGAGGCAAAGTTTCTGTACTGAAAGATTGTTTTGTTTTGTTAAATGACTGTATTAGCTGTTTTGTTTGAATTTATTGTATAAACTCTGCTAGAGATGTCTGCTTATTTTGTACATTTTTATTTTCATTTGCTCTATTTCTGCGTTGCTTTCTACGGAAAAGAAGGCATGGGTTGGGCTGTTGTGCAATGTATGTGTGCTGTATGCATGAGTGTCTGAGTATGATGGTAAAGATGTATCTGTTGGTGTGTGATTGTGCATTGGGCAGCAAAAATTGTTTGGGAAGGCTATTCTTCTATTTGTGTGTTACTATACTGCGGTTCAGATGACAGTAGAAAGTGAGCTAGTGGTGAGGATAAGCAGTAATAGTAAATCAAATGGTATAAAAATAGAACAATTCTTTGTTTTGTAATACTAATATTCTAGGGGCTGTGTTATGTTATTTGTGCTCCAAAAAACAGGGATTTGTGTGCCATTCTGCATGCTAATCTCTGTTTAATAAATGGTGATTTGTGGACAGAATGGTAAGTAGAGCAATTTAACTGACAGAGAGAAGGAGAGTAGTGCAGTAGAAGTGAGAGCGAGGGAGGGTTGGGGAAGAGGAGGAATCGGGAAACGGATGGGGTGAAGGGTGAGAATGGGGGCGGGGGGAGGGGAGGGAGATGATTAAGGGAATAAGGCAAGGGGGTGGGGCAAGAAGGGGGAGGGGTTTCATGCTGGGGAATGGAGAAGGAGAGATGTGAGGAAAGTGTAGAATGAGGAAAAGGTAGAAATTTGCAGAGTGATAGAGGTAAGGACTTCCAGTGCAGGGGGGCTAGGAGATGGAAGGAGCAGAAATGGGATGTGGCACAAGGCGAAGGAGGAACAATGAGAAGAAAGTGGTTAGCAGAGTGAAGGAAGTGGGAGGGAGTGTAGAAAGAGAGGAGAGAGGAGAGAGGAGAGGTAAGGGGGAGGAAGATTGTGGAGAGATTTAAAGACTAGGCAGAGAAACTAAGGTAGTATTGTACTTACTCTTTTTTGTGGAATTTGATTTAATTTTATTTGATTTTATTTATAAAGCGCAGAAACCAGGTCCAGGGGCAACCGGGCGCATACTCTTAAACATGTTACAATAAACAGCAGTTACACAGTAAGTTACAAAATATACAGCATATATACATATACCTAGGGGTACCATTAACATAATATAATACAAGTACAGAGCAGAGAGAGATGTATATACATGTCATGTACCACACAGGGAGACTGCACTGAGTAAGGGTCTCATAAATCTTGGGAGAATAGCCATGGTTTAGCATTGTTCTTGAAGGAGTGGAATGATGGTTCAGTTCTAATAGGCGTGGGCAGGGTGTTCCAAAGTTTGGAAGCTAGGACAGGGACTCTCACCCCACCAGCTTTTTGTAGTTTGCATCTAGGCACGATGAGGCTGTGAATTTGGGCTGCTCTAATGGGTCGAGTGGATGTGTGGAGTGTGAAGCGAGCGGACAGGTAAGGTGGGGAGTTGTTGCTCAGGCATTTGTGAGTCAAGGCTAGGGTTTTCAGGGCAATTCTATGTTTTACCGGGAGCCAACGTAAGTCCAATCAGACGGAGGAGATATGGGAACGTCTCGGGATGTTTAAGGCTGCCCTTAAGGCATTATTTTGTACAGTTCGCAATTTATTAAGGTTAGACTGACTGGTCCCTAGGTAGAGAGCACTGCAGTAGTCGATTTTGGCCATGACAAGTCTTCTGGCGAGGGTGATGCAGATGCTAAAGTTTAGGAAGGGTCTACAGGCGGTGATAAGTTTGCAAGTATAGGCCAAAGCTGACCTAACTGCATTTGTTTGTCTGTTCAGGGAGAGTGTGGATTTGAGATAGACACCTAGAGTCTGAGGGGTCGATTCATGGAAAAAACGTGTGCCGAAAATCCCAGCGCAAGCAGGCGCAAGGTGGCGCAAGCGTGAGCAATCAAGCGCACGCGCACGCGTGCGATACAAGGAAGGCGCTGCGCTAGTTTCCCACTGGTCGTGTGGCAAATCCATGCATGTCGCACACGGGCACACACGTCATCAAACGGCGTGCGCTACGCACACAGCAAAAGCGCACATAGCTTGGCGCACACAACATAAGTGGGCAGAACAGTGGGCGGAACACGCGGAATGGGGAACAACGCGTGAAAAAGAAGGCGTAACTGGGGAAGTACTGCAGGGAACTACACGGAACGCCCACACACACGTGAACAACCCGTATTCATGGATTCGAATACGGGAAACCCGCACACGGCAAAAGACACGCACAGGCGTCAACGCGTCCGCCACATGAAGGCAGGCGGAAGCGTCCCCACGCACAGTATAAAAGTGCACGCAAGCAACAAACACGTATATACAGCTACAATGAATGCCCCATTTGTCGCAGCACTGATCGTGGGACACCGCAGGAGGAGGAGAATATCCAGGGCACGTATTTTCTCACCACGGACAAGCCTTTTTGGGATGCCTGATAACCAGGTCTACGGCAGGTATAGGTTTCCACCCCATATCATCCTAGACCTGGTCAGGGAGTGGGAAGATGTCCTTACAACCCCCACCCTTTGCTCCCAAGCATTGAGCCCCTTGGAGAAGGTGCTCAATGTCCTGCATTTTTTGGCCACTGGGTCATTTCAGTGGACCACTGCCATAGTGGGGGGGGTCTCACAGGCCACGCAGTCACACTGCCTACACCAGGTCTTGGCAATCATGACAGCGCGCCCCTCAGTCCGCAGGCACATATACATGCCCAGAACACCCGCAGAAAGGCAGGCCGTTGTCCTGGATTTTTACAGGGTGGCACAATTCCCCAAAGTGCTCGGTGCCATAGATTGCACCCATGTGGCCCTACGTCCACCTAGGGCCACTGAGCACATCTACCGAAACTGCAAGCACTGGCATTCCATCAACGTACACGTGGTATGCGATGCACAGGGAATCATCACCTCTGTCTATGCAAACTACCCTGGCTCCACCCAAGACAGTTTCATATACAGAATTTCCGCCCTGAGCCGGGCCCTGGAAGCTGGGCAGCATGGTGACAACTGGCTCCTAGGTGAGTACAAATGCCCTTGCACATGCATGCATGTCACACACACACACACAAATACACAAACCCCAATAATCACAACCATTTTCACCTCCCCAGGGGACAGTGCCTACCCTCTGAGCAACCACATGATGACGCCAATCCGGAACCCCACCACACCACCCCAGGTAAGAAACAACGCGGCCCATATTGCAACCAGGGCCATAGTGGAGCGCTCATTCGGAGTTCTCAAGTCACGCTTCCGCTCCCTTGACCGCTCTGGCGGGCAGCTTCTCTATGCACCCCAGTAGTGTGCAGGATCATTGTGGCAGCATGTGTCCTGCACAATGTTGCAACACGGCAGGCCGTACCAGTGGACATGGTGGTGCCACTACATCCCCAACCACAGGCACAGGCGCTGCCCATGGGAGGGGATAGGGCACGTGGCGAGGAAGGCTGGACCCAGCTTGTGGCCACATTTTTCACCTAAACTCCGACCCCTGCGGAGTCCACACAGGACTGGCACATACCAGGTGACAATCGATGATGACAAAGAGACAGTTAACTGTCACAACCTTACCACCCTGAGATTGTTGCCATGGAAGTGCCACATTGTGTGCATCCCTAGCTACTTAAACACAAGCTATCCTGTGTGACCAAAAGGCATACATATGATATATGATATGATATGATATGGCATTTGTAACGCGTCTATACACAAGTGTTTCAAGGCGCAACGAGGCAGGGAGGGGGGAACAAGGGAAGACAGACAGCGATCCTACTAGGCCAGGTGTCATTTAGATCACGCAAGTGCAGGGGTAGGGGAAAGGGAAAAGTGCAAGGGGAGGGGGGGAGTGCAGTACAGGGTAAGTAGAATAAAAAATAAATAAATAGGCCAGCTGGTGGCAAGTGCAAAGGTAAGTGCAGACAAGTGCTGGGAAGGGGGTGCTGTAGGGATACAGAGACAGTCCCGCAGTGCAGGGGTTGCCATGGAGGCAGTGCAAGTGGAGAGTGGCTGGGCCAGGGACCGAGGTCGGTGAGAGTGGCCCAGTTGCAGATTCAGTGCAGTTTCAGTGAAGAAATTAGCAAGGGAGAGGGAGAGAGAAAGCAGAAGCAAAGAGGAAGGTGTTGAGGTGCTTCCGGGACCGGAGATGGTTCTCCTCAAGTTTCAGGGAGGCCCCTGCCGCGGAGAGAGATCTACCCCCAGCTCGTTGCTTCAAGAAGCGGCTGACCCTGACATGCAAGGTGTGAATCACACACACCTGCAAAACAGGCCATGACCATCACTGTAATGTCACTCAAACCCTCCCAAACCACAACATGACATGGCAAGCAATAGCCATACACCAACACAGTACCAATAAGGTACACATTGCCATGTGAAAAATGTACATTGGCATCAGACAATGATGCCTGACATAGAATCAGATGAAATGACTGACCAACAACCTCCCACCCAAAATAAGTCATTCCCAAATGCATCACAAAAGTAGGAGCCACAACATAGCAATGAATGCCTGTCTACATGCACATTGTGCATTGCAAAATCAACACTGCAGCTTCTGTGTGCTGTGTCCAACTCCTGCAACACACTGCTCAGCACACAGCACAGTGAACAGCCATTGTGTGTGATGCACATCCTGAGCATCACATCTAAGTGACAAACCACATCAAAAAGCAAATTAGGCATGTACAGGATCCATAATTGGTCACAGAACATGTGTTGCAGGGACACAGTGAGCAGCAGAAGGCAAACAGAGTGTACACATGGATATCGAAGGGTGGTTGTACATCATAGTGCGAGTGTGCGGGTCAGTAAGGATATGCACTCAACACATGCATGTGCAATCAAGTGACCATCAGTGTCCTCTACACATCACATGTGAATATTCACCATGTGTACACCCCAGCATGTCAAACCACAACTATCCCCTCACACCTGAAAGGTAAACACAACACATGAACAGGCATTGATCAGCAGAACACATCATGTACATAGGATACCACAATTACAATGTCAGGGTTCCCATCACACTGCAGGGCAAGGCAACTATCAACAACAAAACACCCCCCTCCCTCACAAATGACCATGACCCACTGAACATCTGCACCTGGGTCATGGAGCCTTCAACCCTCAATTTCACCTGGCCACAGGATCACCCTTCCCCTTCGTCACCATCTCCCACCCTGTGTGTAAAAAGTTGCCTGCACCCTCAGAGTCCACCTTCATTTGCAAAGACACAAAATCCAAGGCAGAAAAACGAACCAGAACAGCCTCCAGTAGATGACTTGAAGTAGCAGTACCTCACAAAGGCCAAGTACTACCACAATGATTTAACAACCAAGGTAGCACAGGAAAACAATGTCACAACAAGATGTGAACCATGTGTGGTACATAACATAGAATGATGCACCACGAAACGATGTGTACTGTCACAGCTCCGGGGTACAGGCGCAGGAGTGGCACGAACCAACCACCCCCACCGTGGCCTGGGTGCCTGCACGGTCAAACTCACACAGACCTCTGAGACCCGGGTCAGGGATAAGCAGTCGGGACAGGCGTTGGCATACTGGATAACTGGAATGAGGGGAAGGAGAGGGGAGTAGGAATGACACGTGAAAGTAGGGAATGCACTAAAATGTAGTACTTGCATTAACACATACACAATCATAACAAACTTGTACATCATTGTCAGGGCCTTCTGAAGTCCAGGCGCAGGAGTGGCACAAACCAACCACCCCCTCTATGGTTTTGGCGCCTGCAAGCTTGGGGCTTACACAGGCATCCGCAACCCCAGCGGGGAAAGAGGGTTAGGGAACGTTGGTTGGATAGGTACGTGAAGCAGGAACACCGGGTAGAGGGTACAGGGTTTAGAATTGGATAGGACTCGGGGTGATTAGGGAAAAAAAACATACCAAATTGAATTACACATTCATCCATGCATCAGTGCACCCCCCAGCAAGCCTATGTAGAGCAGTTTGAAAGAAAAACAACAAGACACTCAGCTCTGGTTTTGAGTGCTGGCCTCCTGCCTGCGCACTCTCAGGTCCGGTTACAGGAGCACTACAATGCTGCAAAGAGAGCCACAGTTAATAATCTGTGCGTGCCCATAACACACAAACACACCACCAAATATGCCCCATAGCAACAAACTACTCTACAAACAGACAATCTGGTGTAGATGCTTCGTACCCATACGTAACATTCCCCCTGTGATGGTTCATACACAGTCAATGCAGTAAGTCAGGCGCCGGTGGGTGCGTGGCAAATGGAACACCAATGTGTCATGATTCACACAACATGCAATGTTCCCTGGGTAAGCAGACAGATGCATATAGCAAGGTATGACTTCAGAAAAAGTCATGTCCCACCATGACCGAAAAAAATAGACAGTGCATGTTTCAAAATGTACATGGAAATGAAATGCACTGCACCCGAGTCTGTCCATTGCTGTATGTCCCTGTGAGCTGCTCCTTTCCGTGTCTCGGAAGGCTACATGGGTGATATAAGTGCCTCAATGGCCCATGGTGGACCGGAGGGTATGTGCCACTGCCCCTGCAGGTGCCCCAGACAACCTGACAATCAACTAGCCATCAGTCCACCAACACATCTGAGCTGTATTGTGCGCCTCAACACCAATATTCCTCCAAGCTCACCGTCAGTGCTGCTACTAAGCCTGCATTTGCAACTGGCCTGGTGGAAGCTTTGCTGTGTTGTGGCCCCCCTGTGCTGCTCACCTTGCCTGGAGTCCCTTGAAACACGTCAGCAGTTCTAGGATGTATGACTGCAATCCCTGTGCCTCTGCTTGCGCACACATGTGTATGTGGACACCACCAAACGTGTCCAGAATCCAGACGTCCAATGGGCCATTCTGCTAGCAAAGGTGGTCTGGAGGCTCATTACCCTGCAGAAAGGGCATGAAACACATGATTAATGATTTAGAGTCATCTGTGTGTCTCTTCAGGCATCTCATTACTGGACCATGTCAGAGACGTACATCAGAAATCACACCATCAGTCCGTCTTTCACATCCAAAGTGTGGAACACACTATCTAAGGCATGAATTGCAACAAGCACGTGTACAATAAAGATAAGAAACATACTAAACAATGCATAACAATGAATGTACACATTAATCATGAACCACCCCATCTAGCAAAAGCAGAACAGTGGTCAATAACACTGCAATCATCCCCACTAGTGGTGTTAACACAAGTTACAGAGCACCAGACATGCCACAGATATGACAGTCCAATGCCCTTGAGTAATAGGCTGTTACACCGAACCATCCTTGCGAGTCCATGGATAAGGGAAGCAGGAGTGGCATATGTGAGTCAAGGACCCCAAGCAGCAAACACATACACAAGACAAGCCAGAAGGGCCCAGCTGGAACAGACAGTGGATGCTTTCAAAAGCCACAAAGCACCGCACCGTCACATGAAAGCACAATAGACAAGCAATTTTAAACTATATTAACTAATTACACTAACTATGAAAAACATACATTACCTAATTAAACTAACTATCAAACAGAAACTTAACTAACTATACTAAAAGAAAAATCAAAAATGGCCACATACGACCCGGGGGGGGAGGCACCCAGGAGGGGGGAGGTACAGGGTGCTGCTCAACACCCACATGCGATGATGCTCAGCCAAAAAAAAAAAACCTCTGTGGGCTCAACCCCTGCGCAGCCCGACCTATGTGGGAGATATATGGTCGTCCGAGTCTGGCTCATCCTGGAAAGGAGGACGTGGCATAGTGGCCTGGTCACGCCTAGCCACAGCTTGCCCCTCGATGGCAGCAAGTCTGCCGGACGGGTGAGCCTGGTTCTGTGTGGCGATGTGACGTAGGTCTGCATGCAGAACCTCACGTGATACACATGCTTCCTCTTGCAAGGTAGCACTTGTAACACAGAGTTCTTCCTGCAAGGCCTGGCTGGACAACCGCTGCACCTCCCGGCGAGCCTGTAGCTCAGCTGAGATGGTACGCTCAAGCTGTGCAAACCTCTCCTCTGCCCGCTGCCTCTGAGACATCAGAAGGACACCCAGAGTGGATTTGAGGGAAACATACTCCTCCCTCAGGGCCTCCATGTGCGCCTCTGCGTGAGCAGAAATTGCTTGACGCAGAGACGACATTTCAGCCTGGCGTGCCCTGTCTGAGGTTGCCATGCCCAGCCTGAGCGAGCGGGCCGTGGACCGTGCCGCCTGCTGCTGGAGAAGCACCTGCCTAGCAGGGAGGAGCATAGATCGGGCCACACGCTCCATGCTCTCAGCAATGTTCTCCATTGCTGCCCCCTGCCGTTCTGAATTGGCAGTCATGTCTTGCTCCCACTCAGTATACTGCGGTTGCGCGCGGGGACCGCGTTGCTGGGCTTGACCCCTGCGGGACCCAAGGACCGGGTGTCCTCGCTGTGTTGGCACCTCCCGCAGCTGCACGACTACCTGACCCCTTCGACGTGATGTCCCAGGCACATCAGTGACTGGTGTGGAGGGTGACCCTGCGTCCCGATCCACCACGGGCGGAGGTACCAAGACTGTCTGACCCCTCAGTGCAGGTGTCGCAGACAGAGGAGTGTTCACATCAGAATCACTCACCCCTGACACATGGACTTGATGCTCATCCAACTCGACATGGACGTCAGAGTCATCATCAGGGCTGGACTCATAGGCAGCCAGGGACAAGATGGACTGCAGCACTTGGGAGTTTTCGTGGCCTACCACCCCACGACCCCCACTTGTGCCGGGTTGATGTAGTGGTAACAGCATTGTGTCTGGCATGACAACACCATCCTCCGGCTCCATTGCATCATCATCTGAAAAATATAGAGAAAAAAGGTCACTACACATGTCAGAAGCACACAACACACACACACACCAACAACAAACACATCAGGCAGACATGTGCCACACAAAATAGAACCTGGCATGCATTTTGGCTCAACTTTGAATTGCTTCTGTGATCAGACCTGTTGAAAGGTGGCAGTTTGCATAGAAGTGGGTCTTTGCAGTGCAGCAAATGTGTATGTCACTCACTACCTACATGTACAAGGACTTCATGGTGTGTGTCAGGAAATGTGAAGGCAGTGCAAGGTCAAATTCAGGCATCCTGTGCAATGTGCATTCAATGGGTAGCATATCTACAAGCAAAGCACCGCTCCACCCAAGTGCAAAAGCAGGGATGCCTAGCATGGTATCAAAAGGCTGACCATAGACCTTTGTATTGACAGGCAGTGTTGACTGGCATCAACAGCTTAATGTGATTCAAGTGACAACACTGCAAATGATGATAGGACAGTAAGCAGGACACATGATGAAAACTCTGGAGGCAGCCCACGTGTGTAGAAGACACTACAACAGTCGGACAGAGTCATTGGCCATTAAACAGGCTGAGGCCTGTGACCCACACAGATTGTCAGACCCTAAACATGTGTGCAATGCAGTACTGAGCCACAGTTGACATGGGAAGGCTGATGAGATGCCATGCAATGTATGTCACCCAGGACTTGTATTACAGTGAACATCCAGTCAAGGACACATAGGGGCATGCGTGCAATGCACATGGAGCATGAATGGGCACTCATGTCCCTGCAGGGCATCTGACCTATGCACAGTACAAGTGAGAGACCCTGCATCAAGTACTAAGGCTGTACCACACAGCATATGTCTGGCAGATTGTCCGTTGGAAGTTAGCATGTACACAGGACGCATGAACAGGAAAGTACCCAATGGCAAGATTGAAGCAGACCAGTGCAAAGGTGGAACTGGGGTGCAGAGTGGCGGAGGAGGGTCAAGGGAGCATGCCTACATGGAGTACCCGCATGCAGGCAGAGGACACATGCACGTCAGTCATGCTATGACATTGTGCCTGGGCTGAGAGGAAGGTCACCCCACGCCACATGCAGAAGGGCCAGTGAGCTGGAACATGGACAGGAGGGGAATACTGGTAACCAGCATGTGAGTAGGGTGCAATAGTGGTGATGCGGACAGTCCCCGTCTGCTCCACATGTCCACCATCCAGCAGAGCAGACATGCATCATGAAATTATTGCATTACTTGCACATCAGAACCATGTACACGTCATATCCAGTGGCAATCATGCACAACACATCCCACAAGTAAAACACACACGTCCTCAACAAACACGCATCAACACTCACTGGACTGGACATCAAAGTCCAGCATCTCTCCCACTCCTTCGACCGATTCAGATGGTATGAACTCCGCAATGAGTGACTCATGCGGAGTGAGCTCTTCCTCCTCTGGTGCAGGCCCACTGCCAGTCACCAGAGTCAAGTTGTAATTTGAGGCACGCTTAGCCTTAGCACTGCGTTTGAGGTCATTCCAATGCTTTTTGCACTCTTGCGCCGTGCGCACCTCATGGCCGAATGAACTGAGATGTTCTACAACTTGCTTCCAGTGGGTGTCACGGTGGGCAGTCGTAGCCTGACTATTGGCACCCACTAGCATGTCACGGCTGTGGCCCCGCACGTAGTCTACAAGGAATTCCAGTTCCTGCTTGCAGAAAGGCTTCTTCCTCGACGTGCAGGAGGTCGTGGCTGTGTCTGGGGTCCCAGCCTGTGCTGAAGGTGCAACCTTCCTCCTCTTGGACTGTGGCACAGACCCTGGCTGGCTAATGCCGCCCTGACCAGTATGGCCAGTGGGTTCGGTGGATTGAGCCAAGGGAGTGACAGGTGGAGGGATGACAGGCAGGGTCATTGACCGCAGCAGTCCTGGTTGGCAGACTCACAACCGGGGTGTTGTTGGGTGCATCTGCCCCTGCACTTGCCAACACCCGGCTGTTTGGGGCAGCAGATGACATAACTGCCCCAGCGACACATGTCTTGGTCAGAGCAGCCCTGCATGCCCCTACGGTTTCCCTCCTGGCCTGTTGAAAATCTTCCAAGGGCTCCTCAAGTGCCAACGCAGCCTGCGCTGGCAGACCCTGAGCCTGGGTGGCGGTGTCCACAGCTGCACCTGCAGCTACCACTACCCTTGGGCCTGTGGCAGTCAATGGAAAGGACTGCCGGGTCACACGGGCACCAGTGCCAGATGCAGAAGCTGCATCTCACAGAACCACAGGGGGTGGTGGCATGACTGCACCAACACATGGCACAACATTGTGCTCAAGTGGCGCACCCTTGCCTCTTCCCCCTCGGTGGCCGCCCTGGACACCCTGGAGTCCCCCTACTCCCTGGTCACCATGGCCACGTCCCCGACCACGCCCGCCATGAGGGGTACGCCCAGCTGAGGCGCCCCTCACCTTTGCTGGCCTCCCAACCATGGCACAGATGTAGTAGTGCCGGCACAGATGGAGTAGTGCCAATGGGAGGTGTACCCCACAATTGACCTGGGCAATTGGGGTGAAGGGGGTGGGATGCAAGATGTTAACAGCCCCCCTGCACCTGCAAGGCTGTATGTGACCCCGGTGATGTAGTGACGGCTCACGCAACGCTCAGGCACCCCAAAACTGCAGTAAAACCGTGCACGCAACCCTGCAGCCTACGTGCGTGGAATCAACGTCCCGCAGTACGCGGTGGCACCCAGTAACACGAATAACGCATATGCGTGGGACACGCAGGCTACTATGACCTTGAAAATGGGTGCGATACACAGGGGCACCCGCAGTGGGAAAAATAGCGTATGCGACTCACCGTCTGACTAGCACGATGCAGAAAAACACGCATAGCCAATACCCCCGCCAAAAGAAGAGATACGTCCTTGATAGCTGTGAAGTTGTGATGGCGCGCAAAACAACAGGAAGCAGCTACACACGTAGGTCTCTACGAAAGGCACGTACAGCGAACTGCTGCCCCCGCTCACCTTTAACCTGTGCTGAGGGAAACGCCCCGCACATCACGTCACTTACGCGCATGGGCCCTTTCCTCAGATTACACGCATTCACAAGTGGACGTGCAGTTTTTTCACGCGCGCTGAACCACTATGCTAACGTCACGAGGGAAACACGCACGCACGCCCGCACGCGTCACATCACAGAGGCGCTTACGCTTGAAGGGCCTTTGGTCCAATGAAAGCGTGTACGAGTGCTGACGCGCTTACGCGCTAGGGGCCTTTCCTCGAATCACACACTGACGTGCACATTTTTCATGTGCCAAATCACTCCGTATCAAGCTGGCCACGCGAAAACACACGGAAGACCACGCTCCTGCCCAAAAGTCCGAATCACTGCCCCCCAGAGCCCCGAGCATGCTCCCACCTGCCATCTGCTGCTGACTGACTGCCTGCTGCCCACGTGCCCTGCTATTTGCTGCCTGCACATCAGCCAGGGGTGCAGTTGCTGTGACCACCCCTGCTGGAACTGAAGACTCCCGACTGGGATACCATCACTCCACAACCCAGCCCCAGGACCCGGCTGCCCACCCACACCTGCCTCTGGGGTTGCCATGTCGGGCACTGCACCATCTGGCACCACTAGCAACCCCCAGCCAGAGAGGCAGAGGGCCACCAGCTTCACTGCCACCGAAGTTGGTGTCCTGGTGGAGCAAGTCCTGAGACAGTATGATGCCCTCTTCAGAACAAGATGCGCCAACAAGGAAGGACGGACTCGGATCTGCACGGATATCATGACTGCCATCAACACGGAGGGGGTGGCAGTCTGCGACTTCCAACATGTCAAGAAGCGCTGGGAGGACTTCAGGTCCAGGACCCTCAACAAGGCCCAGCACCTCTTGAAGGTAGAGGATGCTAAGGAGCGCCGGGGCCACCTGTCGGAACATCAGATGAGGGTCCTGGAACGCATATGCCCAGCGCTCCACGTCCAGGTCCTTGAGAGGCAGACCCGTCTGGAGTTGAGCGGTAAGTGTACATGCATACTGATTGGAAGCTGTGCGCGTGGTGGTGTTCAAGTAGTGTGCAGGTTGTACATGTGGTTTTCTAGGGCCATGTATGGATGTGTATGTACAGGGCTGTGAGGCTGACACATGCAAGTCCTTTCATGTGTGAGACACATGGATGGTGTATGTGTGGGTAAGCATGCAAGCCAAATGCAGATGTGTGAGCACACATGTTTGGATTACTGTGTATGTCAGTTGGCATGGTTGTTGTGTCACACATGGATGTTGGTTCCAGCTGCATGTATCTGCACCGTGTACATGTGCATGTGTGTGTATTTGACAAGGGTGCAACAGTGATGCAACATGGATGCATGTGACACTGATATGTGGAAGACTGATTGGCAGATGTGACATTGATGCCGATCTGAACACTGCGACAGTTGGCGGAGGTATACACATGCATGTAAGTGTGGTGGCGTGTGTGCATGTGTAGTGGACTCCCTTTGTTTCATGTGATGTCTGGCTCACCTTTGGCTGCTCATGCTGTTGTATGTGTATGGATGGTGCTGGCTGTTGTGATATGGCTGTGGAATAGCTCATGTGTATGAGTCGAAATGACATGTGTGTTGGGGATTGTGATGCCATGTCTGAAGTTTGACAATGGCACTCATGTACAACTGTCATGTGTGTATTAGTCCATTGTACAGTGCCCTGATGCCTGTGTTTTATTTCTCCCTGTCTGCAGCGTCAACTGATGAAGAGGGTGGAGAAGGTGCTGTGGAGCACAGCGGCAGGGATCGCACCGCCAGCCGGAGACGCAAGGCCCGTCTCCCCTCCCAGGTTGTCATCTCGTCGGGGAGTGAGGAGTCTGGTGCCGCGTCCCAGGCCGCAGCTGCCAAGGGGAGGTCCAAGAGGCGGAGGTCAGAGTTGGACTCCTCGGCAGCAGAAGGGGCAGCTGAGACCCCACAGGGCCCAACAGAGGAAGATGGCATGAAGGCATCCAGGTTGGTGGGGGGTTTGGTGGAGGAGGAGGCCGTGCAAGGGACAGAGACGGGGTCTGGAGGAGGGGATTCCACTGGTGCTAGTGATGCAGTGCAGGACCAGGGACAGGAGGCAGCACAGGCCGCGGTGGAGGTGCCTGTGTGCAATCCTGTCCCTGATCCTGTCACTGCATCATCTCGCATTCACACGTGGACGTGCAGTTTTTTCACGCGCGCTGAACCACTATGCTAACGTCACGAGGGAAACACGAGCGCACGCCCGCACGCGTCACGTCACAGAGGCGCTTACGCTTGAAGGGCCTTTGGTCCAATGAAAGCGTGTACGAGTGCTGACGCGCTTACGCTCTAGGGGCCTTTCCTCGAATCACACACTGACGTGCACATTTTTCACGTGCCAAATCACTCCGTATCAAGCTGGCCACGCGTAAGCACACGGAAGACCATGCTCCTGCCCAGAAGGCCGAACTACTGCCCCCCAGAGCCCCGAGCACGCTCCCAGCTGCCATCTGCTGCTGACTGACTGCCTGCTGCCCACGTGCCCTGCTATTTGCTGCCTGCATATCAGCCAGGGGTGCAGTTGCTGTGACCACCCCTGCTGGAACTGAAGACTCCCGACTGGGATACCATCACTCCACAGCCCTGCCCCAGGACCCAGTTGCCCACCCACACCTGCCTCTGGGGTTGCCATGTCGGGCACTACACCATCTGGCACCACTAGCAACCCCCAGCCAGAGAGCAGAGGGCCACCAGCTTCACTGCCACCGAAGTTGGTGTCCTGGTGGAGCAAGTCCTGAGACAGTATGATGCCCTCTTCGGAACAAGATGCGCCAACAAGGAAGGACGGACTCGGATCTGCACGGATATCATGACTGCCATCAATGCAGAGGGGGTGGCAGTCTGTGACTTCCAACATGTCAAGAAGCGCTGGGAGGACTTCAGGTCCAGGACCCTCAACCAGGCCCAGCACCTCTTGAAGGCAGAGGATGCTAAGGGGCGCCGGGGCCACCTGTCGGAACATCAGATGAGGGTCCTGGAACGCATAAACCCAGCGCTCCACGTCCAGGTCCTTGAGGAAGGAAGGAAGATGGCATGAAGGCATCCATGTTGGTGGGGGGTTTGGTGGAGGAGGAGGCCGTGCAAGGGACAGAGACGGGGTCTGGAGGTGGGGATTCCACTGGTGCTAGTGGTGCAGTGCAGGACCAGGGACAGGAGGCAGCACAGGCCGCTGTGGAGGTGCCTGTGTGCAATCCTGTCCCTGATCCTGTCACTGCATCATCTCGCACCAGCAGGGATGCCTACGTCCAGACCCGTTCTCATGGAGGGGATTGGCTTACACCAACTGGCCTTCTTCTCCCTGCAGGTGTGGCTATTCGGCACCGGTTTGAGCCTGTCCTGGGTGGGGTGGCGTTGCGTCAACGTGCCATGCGAGGTGACCTGCAGTCTTTTCATGAGGAGACTGCACATGTTCTCGCATGGCTCGTTGACCGCGGTCCCCCACTGGGACAGCTCACCAGGGCCGGATTCCTCCATTTCATGGACCTTGTTCCGACCCCCTCCTCAACTGAACCCCCTATGCCCCAGTCGTCCTCCATGCCATCTTCCCACCCATGTATCACCTGGGTGCCCTGTGGAGCTGCCTCTGACCCTGCGGCCAGGCTGGTGGACAACAGATCCCTGCCACAGTCGGGAGTCGGACGTCCAACAAGGGTGGCCACCTCAACAACTGCACCCCAGCTGGAGGAGGATGTGCAGGCAGCAGGAGCCAGGGCACAGGCAGCAGCACATCAGCAGCAGCAACAAGGTGGGAGCCATGATGGCTCAGGGCCTTCGTCATCAGAGGGCCAGGCATCGGGCGGAGGGCAGGAGGACCCTGGACGGGAAGTGTCTTCCATGTGGCAGCGGTTGGGCCATGCCATAGATGCAGAGCGGCAGCGGGCGGAAGAGGCACGGCTCATGATGGTCAGGTGGGAGAACTCCATGCATAGGGCCCTGAGGCGGGCTGAGTGCCTCGAGGCCATTCGCAGGGACCTGGAGATCCAGATGACATCGTCCCTGTGAATCCTCGGGGCCATGGAAGAGGACTGCCTCCGGGACATCGAGCAGGAGTTCGATGATGCCCAGCCCGGGACATCAACATGTGAGCCGTTGGACTTGCCAGCTGCCCTTGTAAATAGTTGGATAGTGTTAGGTTTCCTTTGGTTTTTTCTTTATTTTGGTTGCGCTTGGACAATGCACCACGTTTCAGTATATAGTTTTTTTATTAGGTAGTTTTTGGTAGGTTTCATTTCTTCAGTTGGGATCATGGACCCTGGATTGTTCATCTGTATATAGTTCACTATTGGATTAATCTTTTTTTTTCGGATTACCCCATGGAGCAATGGTTTTCACTTTTGTTTTTCCCAAGGATTTGCTTTGTTGGACTGTGACTTTGGACACCTTTCCTTTGGATTATGATTTCTTGTTTTTCATTATTTTAACTGACATGCAGCTTTTCTTTTTTTCACATTGTTGTTTGTTTGATTTTAATTACATTCATGTTGCTTTTAATACATTCTTTTCTTCATAATTCGATGTGTGGTATTATCTCATTGTTTTCATGCATGTCATGATATGGGTTTTGACATTCACTTGCACCCATTGTGTGTGTGTGTGACGGACATGTGTTAATTTACATACTTGCCATTGGGGTTGTATCATGAAATTGGCATTTCTATGTGGGTGGATGCAATACTTGGGTGGGTCTTTGGCATGTGGAGGCTGCCCATAAGGGCCAGGGATCTAGATTGTGATGACGTGTTGGCTGGGGGACATGTGTCAGGGCCTGCTGGCAGGTGCCCCGCACTGCTAGGGTGTAGGGGTGCAAGGGGACATGAGTGGGACATGAGTGGGGGCCTGCTGGCAGGTGCCCTGCACTGCTTGGGGTGTGGGGGTGCAAGGGGACATGAGTGAGAACCTGCTGGCAGGTACCCTGCACTTCTGGGGGGTGGGGGTGCAAGGGGACATGAGTGAGACATGAGTGGGGGCCTGCTGGCAGATGCCCTGCACTGTTTGGGGGGCAGGGGCGCAAGGGGACATGAGTGAGAACCTGCTGGCAGGTACCCTGCACTGCTGGGGGGTGGGGTGCAAGGGGACATGAGTGGGACATGAGTGGGGGCCTGCTGGCAGATGCCCTGCACTGTTTGGGGGGCAGGGGCGCAAGGGGACATGAGTGGGGGCCTGCTGGCAGGTACCCTGCACTGCTGGGGGGTGGGGTGCAAGGGGACATGAGTGGGACATGAGTGGGGGCCTGCTGGCAGGTACCCTGCACTGCTTGGGGCGTAGGGGTGCAAGGGGACATGAGTGGGGGCCTGCTGGCAGGTACCCTGCACTGCTGGGGGGTGGGGGTGCAAGGGGACATCAGTGGGGGCCTGCTGGCAGGTGCCCTGCACTGCTTGGGGCCTAGGGGTGCAAGGGGACATGAGTGGGGGCCTGCTGGCAGGTACCCTGTACTGCTGGGGGGCGGGGGTGCAAGGGGACATGAGTGAAACATGAGTGGGGGCCTGCTGGCATGTGCCCTGCACTGCTTGGGGGGTGGGGGTGCAAGGGGACATGAGTGGGGGCCTGCTGGCAGGTACCCTGCACTGCTGGGGGGTGGGGGTGCAAGGGGACATGAGTGGGACATGAGTGGGGGCCTGCTGGCAGGTGCCCTGCACTGCTTGGGGTGTAGGGGTGCTAGGGGACATGAGTGGGGGCTTGCTGGCAGGTACCCTGCACTGCTGGGGGGTGGGGGTGCAAGGGGACATGAGTGAGGGCTTGCTGGCAGGTACCCTGCACTGCTGGGGGTGGGAGTGCAAGGGGACATGAGTGGGGGCCTGCTGGCTGGTGCCCTGCTCTGCTTGGGGGTGGGGGTGCAAGGGGACATGAGTGGGGGCCTGCTGGCAGGTGCTCATGACTGCTGGGGGTTGGGGGTGCAGGGGGACATGAGTTGGTGATCAGTGGTGCAAGGGGACAGGTGGCTTGTATGGGGTGCATGGCCATGGTGGATGGGCTGCCTGCGGGCCATGACCAGGGGTGCGGGGTAGTCCCCTGTGGTGTGGTCTGCCTGCAGGGGCCTTGGAGGGTATTGCGGGAACACCTGGGAGGACCTGCACTGCCAATTCACATGTAGGACTCCCCGCGCACCCCCGAAATTCACGTACCCCGCTCTGACAGCTAAATCGCGTGTGAAACTTCCAGTGAACCCCTCAAATACACGTACCCCACTCACACAGGGCCTATCGCTGGTGAAACTTCCCGCGAACCCCAGTAATACACGTACCCCACTCGCACATGGCGTATCGCGTGAGAAACTTCATGCGAACACCAGGAATATTGGCCCTGTGCGAGCGAGCGGGGTACGTGTAGTTCTGGGGTACAGCATGAAGTTTTACACGTGAAAGGGGCCTGTTGAGCGGAGTACGTGTATTCCTGGTGTTCGCGTGCAGTTTCACATGCGTTTTCAGCAGGGTACGTGTATTACAGGGTTTGAGTGAAGTTTCACCCGCGATTTCTGCAGGGTGAGTGTATTACAGGGTTTGAGTAATGTTTCACCCGCGTTTTCAGCAGGGTACGTGTATTACGGGGTTCGAGTGAAGTTTCACCTGCGAGTTCAGCAGGGTACGTGTATTCATGGGGCTCACGTGAAGTTTCAGCCGCGATTTCAGCAAGGTACGTGTATTACAGGGTTCGCGTGAAGTTTCACACGCGAAAGGGCCCTGGTCGAGGGAGTACGTGAATTTCAGGGGTGCACGGCAAGTTTTACACGCGAAAGGGCGACGCCCGTGCACAATACGTCACAGAAGCGCTTACGCGCTAAGGGCTTTTGGTCCAATGATGTCGCGTACGTGTGGTGACGCGCTTACGCGCTAAGGGCCTTTCCTCGAATTACACACTGACGTGCAAGATTTTCACGTGCCAAATCACTCCGTATCAAGCTGACCACGCGTATACACACGGAAGACCACGCTCCTGCCCAGAAGTCCATTTTCCTGCCGCCCAGAGCCCCGAGCACGCTCCCACCAGCCATCTGCTGCTGCCTGCCTGCCTGCTGCCCACGTGCCCTGCTATTTGGTGCCTGCACGTCAGCCATCTGCAGGGGTCCAGTTGCTGTGTCCACCCCTGCTGGAACAGAAGACTCCCAACTGGGATTCCATCGCTCCACAGCCCAGCCCCAGGACCCAGTTGCCCACCCACTCCTGCCTCTGGGGTTGCCATGTCGGGCACTAGACCATCTGGCACCACTGGCAACCCCCAGCCAGAGAGGCAGAGGGCCACCAGCTTCACTGCCACCGAAGTTGGTGTCCTGGTGGAGCATGTCCTGGGGCATTATGATGCCCTCTTCGGAACATCACGTGCCAACAAGGAAGGACGGGAGAGGATCTGGGATGACGTAGTGGTTGCCATCAACGCGGAGGGGGTGGCAACCCGCGACATCAAGCACGCCAAGAAGCGCTGGGAGGACTTTGGGTCCAGGACCCTCCACAAGGCCTGACGCCTCGCAGAGGGGGGCCGGGCATGCCTGAGTGCCATCCAGATTAGGGTCCTGGAACGCGTAGGCCCAGCACTCCACGCCCAGATCCTTCGGAGGCAGACCCGTCTGGAGTTGAGCGGTGAGTGGCCAAGCATTGCTGTGTGAGACAGGGCATGTTGCAGTGTGCTGGTAATCTGATGCTTGCCTGTATGTGTGACATAGGCCATGTATGGATGTGTGTGTGCAGGGACATCATGGTCATGCATGTGAGACCAGTTATGTGTGAGCCACATGGTTGGTCCATGTGTTTTAAAGCAACATGGGGAGCTCTATGTGGACTGCACACATGAATGCATGGCTGTCTCTGTTCCTGGACATGGAGGGGGGTGAGGAATGGGTGCTGATGTGATGTACATGTATGGTGCACATGTGTGTGTGTGTGCCTGAGAAGTGTGTGTAGGACTTTGAAATGCCATGGATGCATGTGACTTTGAAGGCAACATCTTGGTTTACAGGGGCCCTTCTACATGGATGTTGATGTTGATTGCAGGCGCCCGGACTGTTTCTGCATGTGCGTTGTGTGCATTCACGCATGTGTTGTGGAATGACAGGATGGAAGTGACATTTGACAGTGCCACTCATGTGTTATTGCTTCCTGTCTAGGGTATTTTGTACTGTACCCTGATGTTTGTGTTCTATGTCGCCCTCTATGCAGCGTCAAGTGAAGAAGAGGGCGGAGACGGCGCTCTGGAGCCAAGTGGTGGTGATGCCTCCACTGGGCAGCGACGCAAGGCCGAGCCACCCTCCCAGGAATTACCATCATCCGGGAGCGAGGGGGCTGGTGCTGCGTCTGCCTCAACGGCTGTGGCGGAAGGGCCGGGTGAGCCCCCACAGGGGCTTCCAATGGCGGAAGACGGTGTGGAGACATCCAGGTTGGTGGTCTCCACAGAGGAGGAGGAGCCCGCTACTGAGCCGCACATAGGGCCTGGTGGGGGTAGTACCACTGGTGCAAGTGGTGCAGTCCAGGGCCAGGGTCAGGAGGCAGCACAGGTCACCGCGGAGGGGCCTATGCATGTCACTGTCCTTGACCCTGTGACTGCACCATCATGCACCAGCAGGGAGGCCCCGTCCCAGGCCCGTCCGCAGGTAGGGGAGAGTGCCATATCACCTTCCTCTCCACTACCTGTGGGCGAGGGGTCCCGCGACGATATGGGATCCGTCCTGGTGGGTGTCGCGTTGCGCACGCGTGTCATTCGTGATGACATGCGTTCTTCCTGGGCGGAGAACGCACGCCATCACGAAGAGCAGCGTCGTGACGTGGCACTGCTGGGAGGGGCCCTGGTCGGAGAGTTCCTACATGTGACGCGCACTCTGGCGGACCTCTCCTCCTATGTGGAGGCTAAGCACCGGTCGTTCTCCACATCATCTTCCGGCCCAGATTCCACCAGGGCCCCCTGTGGACCTGGCCTGACCAACACAGCCAGCTTGGTGGACACCACAACTGGAGACCAGCAGATGGAGGATGTGCAGGCTCCATCGGACAGGGCACATGGACAGCAGCAGCAGCAGGAGCAGGCTGTAGGTGGGAGCAATGATGGCTCGGGGCCATCAACATCGGAGGGGCAGGCATCGGCCGGAGGGCAGGAGGACCCTGGACGGGAAGTGTCTTCCGTGTGGCAGCGTTTGGGCCATGCCATAGATGCGGAGCGGCAGCGGGCAGAAGAGGCACGGCTCACAATGGTCAGGGTGGAGAACTACATGAGTAGGGCCCTGAGGCAGGCCGAGTGCCTCGAGGCCATTCGCAGGGACCTGGAGTTCCAGATGTCATCGTCCCTGCGAACCCTCGGGGCCATGGAAGAGGACCGCCTCCGGGAGATCGAGCAGGAGTTCGATGATGCCCTGGCCCGGAACATCAACATGTGAGCCGTTGGACTTGCCCGCTGCCCTTGTAAATAGTTATTTGGTTAGTATTAGGTTTCCTTTGTTTTTTTCTTTATTTTGGACCTTTTGGACAATGGACCACATTTTTGTATATAGTTTATTTTATTAGGTAGGAGTTTTTGATAGGTTTCATTTCTTCAGTTGGGATCATGGACCCTGGATTGTTCGTCTGTATATAGTTAACTGTTGGATTCTACTTTTTTGTTTGGATTTCCCCATGGAGCAATGGTTTTCACTTTTGTTTTTCCCTTGGATTTCATTTTTGGAACTGTGACTTTGGACACCTTTCCTTTGGATTATGATTTGTTGTTTTTCATTATTTTACGGACATGCAGCTTTTCTTTTTTAATTTCCATTGTCGTTTGTTTGATTTTAATTCCATTCATGTTGCTTTTAATACATTTTTTTCTTCAAACTTAGATGTGTGGTATTATCTCATTGGTTTCATGCATGTCATGATATGGGTTTTCTTGCACCCATTGTGTGTGTGTGAGGGACATGTCTTCATTTACATACTTGCCATTGGGGTTGTGTCATGTAATAGGCATTTCTATGTGGGTGGATGCAATACTTGGGTGGGTCTTTGGCATGTGGAGGCTGGGCATAAGGGCCAGGGATCTAGATTGTGATGACATGTTGGCTGGGGGACATGTGTCAGGGCCTGCTGGCAGGTGCCCCGCACTGCTGGGGGGTGGGGGTGCAGGGGACATGTGTCGGGGCCTGTTGGCAGGTGCCCCGCACTGGTGGGGGGTGGGGGTGCAAGGGGACATTAGTGGGACATGAGTGGGTGCCTGCTGGCAGGTGCCCCGCACTGCTGGGGGATGGGTGTGCAAGGGGACATGAGTGAGGGCCTGCTGGCAGGTGCCCCTCAGTGCTGGGGGGTGGGGGTGCAAGAAGACATGAGTGGGGGCCTGCTGGCAGGTGCCCTGCACTGCTGGGGAGTGGGGGTGCAAGGGGAGATGAGTGGGAAATGAGTGGGGGCCTGCTGGCAGGTGCCCCACACTGCTGGGGGTGGGGGTGCAAGGGGACATGGGTGGAGGCCTGCTGGCAGGTGCCCCACACTGCTGGGGTGTGGGTGTGTAAGGGGACATGAGTGGGGGCCTGCTGGCAGGTGCCCCTCAGTGCTGGGGGTGGGGGTTCAAGGGGACATGAGTGGGGGCCTGCTGGCAGGTACCCCTCAGTGCTGGGGGTGCAAGGGGACATGAGTGGGGGCCTGTTGGCAGGTGCCCCACACTGCTGGTGGGTGGGTGTGCAAGGGGACATGAGTGGGGGCCTGCTGGCAGGTGCCCTGCACTGCTGGGGGGTGGGAGTGCAGAGGGACATGAGTGGGACATGAGTGGGGGCCTGCTGGCAGGTGCCCCACACTGCTGGGGCGTGGGGGTGCAAGGGGACATGAGTGGGGGCTTGCAGGCAGGTGCCCCTGACTGCTGGGGGGTGGGGGTGCTGGGGGACATGAGTGGGGGCCTGCAGGCAGGTGCCCTGCACAGCTGGGGGGTGGTGGTGCAAGGGGGTAATGTGTTGGTGATCACTAGTGCAAGGTGACATGTGGCTTGGCTGGGGGGGCATGCCCATGGTTGATGGGCTGCCTGCGGGACATGCCCAGGGGTGCAGGGTAGTCCCCTGTGCTGTTGTGTGGTCTTCCTACAGGGGCCGTGGAGGGTATAGAGGGAATACCTGGGAGGACCCACACTGCCAATTCACGTGTAGGAATCCCCTACACCCCCGAAATACACGTACCCCACTCGCACAAGGCCTATCGTGTGTGGAACTTCCCACGCTCCCCAGTAATACACGTACCCTGCTGAAATCACGTGTTAAACTTCCCCGCACCCCAGTAATACACGTACCCTGCTGAAATCGCGTGTGGAACTTCCCGCACACCCCAGAAATACACGTACCCTGCTGAAATTGCGTTTTAAATTTCCCCGCACCCCAGAAATACACGTACCCTGCTGAAATCGCGTGTTAAACTTCCCCGCACCCCAGGAATACACGTACCCTGCTGAAATCGCATGTTAAACTTGCCCGCACCCCATAAATACACGTACCCTGCTGAAACGGCGTGTGGAACTTCCCTGCACTCCAGAAATACACATACCCTGCTGAAATCGCGTGTTAGACTTCCCCGCACCTCAGGAATACACGTACCCTGCTGAAATCGCGTGTTAAACTTCCCCGCACCCCAGAAATACACGTACCTTGCTGAAATCGCGTGTAAAACTTCCCCGCACCCCAGGAATACACATACCCTGCTGAAATTGCGTGTTAAACTTCCCCGCACCCAAGTAATACACATAGCCTGCTGAAATCGCGTGTTAAACTTGCCCGCACCCCAGTAATACACGTACCCTGCTGAAATCGGGTGTGGAACTTCCCGCGCACCCCAGAAATACACATACCCTGCTGAGATTGCGTGTTAAACTTCCCCGCACCCCAGAAATACCCGTACCCTACTGAAATCGCGTGTTAAACGTCCCCGCACCTCAGGAATACACGTACCCTGCTGAAATTGCGTGTTAAACTTTTCCGCACCCCAGAAATACACGTACCCTGCTGAAATTGCATGTTAAACATCCCCGCACCCCAGAAATACACGTACCCTGCTGAAATTGCATGTTAGACTTCCCCGCACCCCAGGAATACACGTACCCTGCTGAAATCGCGGGTGAAACTTGCCCGCACCCCAGAAATACAAGTACCCTGCTGAAATTGCGTGTTAAACGTCCCCGAAACCCAGAAATACACGTACCCTGCTGAAATCGCGTGTTAGACTTCCCCGCACCCCAGGAATACACATACCCTGCTGAAATCGCGGGTGAAACTCCCGCGAACCCCAGTAATACACGTTCCCCGCTTGCCGTGTGCTGTGTGGCAGCCCTGTACACTGGTCCAGGGTTAGCGCAGCCCTTTGCGCTGGATTGGGGATTTTGATGGCTTTTCCTTGCGCGAGGGGCGTTCTTGGGGGCGTTACTGGCGCTGCTGCAGGGTCGCTGCGCCACTCTGCACCACGGTTGCTTTTGGTGACTAAAATCCATGAATACGCTGTGTGCCGAAATGGATTTTGGCGCATGCGGCTGGTGCAGACTGTCGCACGTGCACACTGTGCGCAAGCTGCGTGCGCCACTTGTGCGCTAAATTCTATGAATTACCCCCTTAGTGTCTTTGGAGATTTGTATATTGTTGCCGTCAATAATGAAGGACTTGTAAGTTTGATCTACTGTGTTGAGCCGATGATTTGATCCTAGAAGTAGTAGCTCAGTCTTATCATCGTTAAGGCAAAGTTTGTGATGTGCCATCCAGGCCTGGATGACCAAGTAAACATCATTCAGGGCTTTGTTGTCAGCTGTGTAGTCTCCCGTAATGGGGATGAGTATCTGTGTGTCATCCGCGTAGTTGGTATAGGAAACACTCAGATAGTCAAGCACATCGAAGAGGGGCTTGGTGAATGCGTTATACAATGTAGGGGATACACACGAGCCTTGAGGAACGCCACAATGAATGGGGGAGGGGTCCGCTGAGGCCATAGGTGAGAAGACCCTCATAGATCTGTTACTCAGGAATGAATGGATCCAGGCATTGGCAGAGTCACAGAAGTGGGCTGCAGATTTGAGATGCTGGCAGAGTATTTGGTGGTTGACCAAATCAAAAGCCGTGGAGAGGTCGAGGAGAAGGAGAAGAGCTAACTTCCCCTTGTCCTTTAGTGACTCCATCTGAGTTTTCAGGTCAATCTGAGCTGATTCCGTGCCATGTTTAGGGCAGAACCCTAATTGTCTTAAGCCCAGGAGATTTTTTAGTTTGAGGTAATCCTGAATCTGCAGGTAGGCTGCGTGGTCCAGGATCTTGAGCAGGAATGGGACTGTAGTGATTGGTCTGAAGTTAGTTGGGATATTAGGGTCAAGGGAGGGTTTTTTGAGGAGTGGAATAACCCATGCATCCTTTAGATTTTCAGGGACAATACCGGTCTTGAAAGAAGCATTTATGAATGCTGTGATGAACGGGGCTAACTCATGAGAGGCTTCCTTGATAATAGGTGCTGGGCAAGGGTCGCCTTGGCAATTGGAAGGTGTTAAATTGTTTATGATGCCTTCTACTTCGAGAGTAGTGAGCGGGGAGAAGGAGAAAGGTTTATGCGAAGGATTGGCTAGGTGTGTATTGGGTGTGGGTGTGGTCAGTGTTTGGTCAAGCTGTAGGGATTTCTGTTTGTCTCTGATTTTAGATTGGAGGGTGGCAATTTTACCCAGGAGTGCTAACTGAATATTGGTGCACCAAGTGCTATCTTTGGTACAAGAGTCAGGGAGGGCTGCAGGTGTCTCAAGTTTTTTAAGAATATTAATGAGTTCCTTGGTGTTAGACTGGGCAGGTTTCTTTGTAGTTGGTGTTTTTAGTTCAGATGTTGCTGTTTTCCAGGAGAGTGGTCTTCACTGCAATTATAAAAGAAAGAAGTTAATAATTTTGTGTGTTTATAGCAGTGATGTTAACTGAGAGGTTCATTTTTGTGTCTCTGTAGTAGTATTCTTGTTTGATTTCTGAACATAGTGTATGCATGCAGTTTCATTTGACTATGTGCCGCCTTTATATTTTATTTATATTATGTTAGTTCAACATGCATTGCAAGTGAGTAGAATATTAAGTGTATGAAATTCACTTGGTTTTTTAAAGCTGTGTTATAGAATGTTAGGAGAAAGAAGAAATAATGATATATTTATTTTGCAATTTTCTATAAGGTAAATGGTAGAAACTGTATAGAAAAGCATGGAATATATGGATTTGTGAAGGTGTGGGTAATAAAGTAGAAGAATGTGATTTACAGGTAGTGGTGTTATGGCAGCTGGGAGCATTTCAATGATAGTGTCTATGTGTGTGAGTGTATAAAGATGCATGACATTTTACTGGCTGTGTTTAATTTTATGATACACTACTAAGTGTTTTTCCACAATTATATTGGTATTACTTCCATCTTCTAATATAATTGTTTAGATAGGTGTGAGTGTAAAAATAAAATTAGATAGCAGACAGGTTTGGAAGTGACAGTTCATTATAGCAGATGGGAAAAATGACAGTAAATTCATTTTATAGGTTATACAGGTTAAGTGGCAGTTACTCTGTTTATATGCAGTTGTAAGAGTTGTACATGTACTGTGCAGATAATATGCATACATGTTGTTTGTATTCATGCATGTGGATATGCATGCAGCTGCAAGTAGAATCTTGGAGACTTGTAGAGTACTTTTTGTTGCAGGTGCTTTCCAATGATACGAGACTTGTACTCAGAGTGGTCAACAGTACATTTGAAGTACTGAACTCTGATGATGGAGTTAGATGTAGAGGTCTTGGATGTGATTGGTGAATGGTTGTGTGACTGCTTAGCTGTATCCAATGAGGGAATGGGAGAGAGAGTGAAATGGAAAGGGTAGACTGGCTGTCCAAGAGTTAAGCGGTCCGCAGACACCACGGCTGTCCGCGGACAGGGCGTGCCACATCCGGGGTATTCTAGCAAATCCAGCATGGAAAGGGGAATGTAGGGATCAGCCAATCAGATGTTGAGGTTGTGGATTTGTGTTGAAAGAGACTGAGTGTAGTGAAGATGGCAGAGGTGGAAAAAGTCAAGGTGTTGGTCCTTGGAGATATGTTTGTGCATGGTTTACAGCAGTATGCTCAATGCAGGCATGTGGCAAATCATTTTGATGTTAAAGGAGTGGAGGTGGTGTGGCACACTGTGCCTGATTGCAATGTACAGGGAATTGAACAGGTTTGTGAAGATATGGGCAGGATGAGCAATCCTCATGTGGTAGTTTTGCATTATGGAGTTTTCCATTTGGGCTATGTCAGTGCCTCTACTTTGTTGGCAGATTTGGAACACTTGGTTCAAGCAGTAAGGAACATCCTTCCAAATTGCAAAGTCATTTTTTCTGGATTAGTACCTAGGGCAATATGGGACAATAGTTCTGTTGTCTGTCCTCAGCAAAACATTGCTAGGTGTGCAATCAACTGGGGCATGTGTGCTTTCATGCTTAGAGCTGGTATGTTCCTCTGTAATAATGAGAACATTGATTCCAGTAATACTGTTAATTTTGAAGAAGATGGTATTTCCTTATCTTTTTTGGGAAATGCCATTCTGTTTTGGAATGTAAGGGTTGCTTTGGAGAAGGTTATGTGAATATTTAGGAGTAAAGTAAGGAAAAAACAAAAAAAATACAAAATAACAGGTGTTTGACACGCATCTGCAAAAAACAAAAAAAAAACGTCTCTTTTCAGATCCAACGTCAAATGGGAAATGGGGCACACTATTTCAATTTACATTCACCACGCTCAGATTTTCGATATGTCCGCTGACATGGCGGTAGTCCACGGACAGCGCGTATTATATACAGGGATTTTGGGGTGGGGAGGCATGCAAATGAGAATGAGCAGAGCAAGTGATTGGTCAGTAGAGTTTAGTGGGTGTGCTGTGTAAGGAGAGAGTTTGTCAGAAAGTCTTTTTTGTGAGAGAAGAACAGTTAGCTATGGCTGTGTGTTTCAGAAAACAGATTATCTGGATTTTGGGAGACTCATGTGGTGTTGCTGCAGATCTTGGATTCCCTTATGTGGAAGTGCACTGGCATGGAGTGCGTGCAATGAAGTAGTTGGACTTGGTACCTCTCTGTGCTACTTTGGAGACAGGGCTTCATCCAGACATAATTATAATTCATTGTGGAGGGAACAGTTTAGGACATGTGTCAGGAATTTCTTTGCAATTTTCCATGAAAGAAGGACTTGGGAAGGTCACAGACATGTTTCCAAATTCCCATGTAATTTTTTCTCGTATTGCGCAGAGACAAATGTGGCCGCTTTCTTCTTCATTTGATCCACAAATGGAGAAAGCAAGGCGGAATGTTAATAAGGCTGTTTGTGCCTTTCTAAGGCCCTCATTACGACCCTTGCGGAAATCGACTGACCGGAGCGCCACAGCGTAAATAGCGTTTCCGCCATTGCACGAAGGAGCAAAGTGCGGCCCATTCCGACCCATCGGGCACGAGCACCACGGCATGGCGGAAGTGCTAAGTCCGCGATGGCGGAAAAGACCCCAAAACGGCCCACACCGCCGCCGTACGGGGCCCCAGGTGCAATACCGCCACCCCTCCTAGCGGTCACCGCAGAGTGCGCCTACCGCAAAGTACGGTGGCCGGAAATATACGGAAACGGAAGTTAAAACACGGGCCCGGAACGGGAAACATCCCGGCGTACACCTATAAATACACTAAAACCACACAACCACTAAAAACACTACCCTGAGACACCCCCCACCCCGTCAACCACCCTAGCGAAACCAAGAAAAATGGGAAAAGCAGCGAAGAAAGCGTGCGACCGCAAGCGGCAGGTCCACTTCTCCCGTGAGGAACTCACCGTGCTAACAGAGACCCTCCAGGAGAATGCTGCCGTGGTCTTCTCCACGCAAATGACCAGGACGGCACTTGCAAACAAGAAGGCCATATGGGCTCTGGTGGCACAGCGGGTAAGTGCGGTGGGGACCGCACCCCGCACCCCACAGCAATGCCACAAGCGATGGGACGACCTGCGGATACGCGTCCGCAGCATACTCTCTGCCAACCGCAACATTGCCACAGCCACCGGGGGAGGTCCTGAATCACCCATCAAGTTGACCCCCTGGGAAGAAATCTGTGCCTCCACCATCGGAATGGAGAGCATTGAGGGAGTCGGAGGGATGGAGAAAGGAGTGCAGACATCCGAAGATTCAGGTAGGTGGGCCAGATATAACAAGCCACACAGTCCATCCATGTGAAGCACCATGCGTCCACATAGTGCAACAGAAACACATGTCCAGGATAAGGTCCACACACATCGGCCTGATAGCGCACGTTAAAACCCACAATAAATACATAAATAATTAAAAACCCCTAATACACGCACTACACGTGCAGCAGGCACACCCAAACTGCAGGCTGCCAAACAACTGCACCCTCACTCCACACACAAATCAAAGCACCTCCAAGGACCCGACCCAAATCACCCTCAGGTACCACCCCAAAGCATGTGATACAATGCCATTCCAATTCCCACAGACCCATCAATAACCCTCGCCCTCCTTTACTCCACCACAGGGTCCGATCCAAACGACGAGCCACAGGACACCCCTACCAGCACACCTGCAAAGAGGGCCAAGACCAACGGCCAGAGACCCTCCACCTCAGCTGCACGCATCAAGACACGGCAGCAGCACAAATCAGGTGGCAGCACAGAGGAGGGAACATCAACAGGCACCCCAGCAGCCAGCATGGCCACAACACCACCACCACAGGTCCCCCCAATGGATGCCACAGAAGGCACTGCCTCTGGTGGCAGCAGCACCATAGGTGACACCCCATTGATGGCAGCATGCTCGGACACAGAAGACGGGGATGTCGAGGTCAGATCCATCCATGACCTGTCCCAATCCCCCTGTCTGTCCCATCCCGTACAACATGAGGATACCACGCAGGGGCAGCCACAAGACGACGACTGGCCATCCCCCCCAAGCCCTGTGGCAAGGCAACATGAGGACAACAGCCCCTCTGTGACACCCCCGCAAATGGCCATGGCCCAGCAGAGGCAACAGTCCCTCGACAAGTTAATCGTCCAACAGCAGCAAATGGCCACACTCCTCAAGGACCATGCCGATGAATGTGGGGGCACCAAGGCAGACATAGAAACATCAACAGAGACACTTAGGGCAGAAATGGAGAGATGTACAGAGACGCTAAGGGCACAAATTGAGAGTAGCACCGAGAGCCTGAGAGTCCAAATGGAGAGAAGCACCGAGAGCCTGAGGGGGGAACAGCATGCGACGTCCAAAGACGTATGTGCCGAACTTGCCGCAGTGCGCCGTGTGCTCACTGAGCTCTCGCAAACCCTTAGGGACATGCATGGACGTGAGCAGGCAGACACATCATCCGTTGCAAGTTCCGTCCAGGGCTGCCCCCAACGTAGATCAGGGAGGAACCTGCGCTCCACAGGCAGGGGTGCCCCTGATACCCGCAGAGGGGGCTTGCAATAGCGACAGGCCACTGACAATGAGCATCTTTGGACACTGGTGTTCGGGTGGGAGGTAGGAGGGTGGAGGGGGTGTGTTGGGCTCACTTGGGTGGCGGGTCGATAGGGTGTTCAACATGATATCACATATGCCATAAAAAGTGCACGATCACCCAATGAGATGTGTGGACATTGATCTTTGTGTACTAGGCCATCATAGGCGTACAGTCCATATTGTGCATGTCCCAGACACACGCAGTGCCACGAGTCCCGTGTCCATGTATCAGCCCCCAGGCGTGAGTGCTAGAAGCATACATCAATGAGATGCTGACGGATGTCACGGCCCTCCGGTGCCTCGCAGACTCCTTGAGGTGCTGCCACATCCCCACCCTCATCATGACCATCATCCGGTGCTTGCAGTTCAGCGTCAGGGGGCATGGGCACATTTCTACGTACGCACATGTTGTGGAGCATGACACATGCCATGACCATCTTTGCAACCTTCTCATGGCGGTACAGGAGTGCCCCGCCAGACCTGCTGAGGCAGCGGAAACGAGTCTTCAGTAGGCCGAATGCCTGTTCTATGACTACACGGGTACGTGAGTGGGCATGGTTGTAGTCCTCCTCATGCAGGTCCCGTGGGTTCCGGACTGGTGTGAGGAGCCATCTCTTCAGTGGATATCCAGCATCACCTGTATGTGGACGATAAACGTAGGATGTGGAATGCCATTGATACGTACGCACACCCCCCCCCCTTCCTGCCAGTACATTGCCAAATCACATACCCCACATCATCATGAATGAGATGAGACTCACCGAGTAGCCAGGATCTGTACCCTGCGTGTCGCTCCATGTAGCGTGGTATGGTAGAGTTCCTCAAGACCATGGAATCATGGGTTGATCCAGGGAATCGGGCACAACAATGCGTAATGATCCTGTTGGAGTCACACACCATTTGTACATTCAGGGAATGAAATTGTTTTCGGTTGCGGTACTGGGCCTCCATGGCATGTGGGACGACCAATTCAACATGGGTGCAGTCGATGGCACCAATGCAACCCGGTATGCCGGCAAGTGCATGGAATCCCACTTTTGTGTTCGTAATTTCCTGCTCCGAGCGTGGTAGGGAGATGTAGTCGTCTGCGTGCTGCAGGAGGGCATCGAGCACTTGGAATAGTGTCCGTGAAAACAGTGGCTGTGATATGCCATGCAACTGTCCGACTGTGTGCTGGTAGGTGCCTGTGGCCAGGAAGTGGAGTACAGACACCACCTTCAGTAGGGGTGGGATTGCGGTTGGGCTATCTATCATGCTGACTAGGTCAGCCTGTGTCATGTCCACAATGGCGGCTATGGTGTCCCGGTCCAGACGGTAGAGGGTGTGGATCTGCTCATCAGTGAGGTTGAACGGATGTGCTCGGAGGCGTGGGATTGCGGGCTGCCTGCGTGGTGGTAGTGGCTGTGCTGCTGGGCCTTGCTGGCCCTGCCTCGGCCTCCTCCTCCTCCTGCGTCTCCTCCGTGCGGCTGGTTGTAGTTGTTGTTCGTCTTCTTCTTGGAGTCGGAGCACTTGCAGTGCTATCAGGTCCCCCAGGGCCAACATCGCGAGTCCTGCCGGTAGCATTTCGCTGTGGTTGTGGGAGGAGACTGGCTGTGCAATTTATGTGTTTTCAGGCTGTATGGCCTCCACCTGTGGTGATTGATTCCACCTGTGCAAACGGCTCTCCCCTTTGGCCGAGCACGTCCCGCGCACTACGCTGCAATTCGGGTAATGGTATCTTGCTATTGCAATCATGTATTTGTACCCGATGGGCGTGTAAGATTGGTTGATATGTTCATTCTGCTGTGGTCCCATTGTTTCCCATACTATCTGTGCAGTCGCGAACGGACTTGTGAAGGGTCAGTGGAACGTAGTACTCGAGTAACGGTGGGCCCTCATGCATCACTGTACCGAGTTGCAACGACGGGCGGGGCGTCCCATTTGTGGGTGAAGGCAGTTGCCATTTTCACACACAGCCGCACTCGATGGAATAATTAGTGATTTCAAACGGCCACAGATGCCTTTTCGACGTGATGTTGCAAATGAGGAATTCGAAGGGCGGCGCTTTCGGTTTCCAGCTAGCGGCGAGGAGATGCCCACAGGTCTGACTGCAAATGTAACGTTCTATTGTTCTATGTCCTTGAGACAGGGCCCATGGCGAGGGAGCAATGATTGATATGAATAGTTTGGGATGCGCAATAGCTACGTGGGCGATGAGGCCGGCCATTCCCAAATACATGTTACTTCACAACACTGGATTTACGGGCTGGGGCACTGTGGATGTAGCAGGCTGCATTACGCACAGACTCAATGGACGTTTCTAATGTCATGTGAGTAATAATTCAGGCGTTTTGATCCCGGGATGAGGGAATGATGAATGGATGCATGGGCAGGTGATTTGGTGCAGAGTTTGCCATGTACAGGGCTTCTTGGGATCTATCCGCCTCCCCTACGCTATGTGATGCAGGGCTGCCATAGTGGGACCATCGTCTATCTGGCCTTGTTGAGCCCTCCCTGTCTCGACGCGCCCTCAGACACTTGTGTCCATGCACGTTAACATTCCCATCTGATGGATTCTGTTTTGGCAGACGCATGCACAGGTACACTCGTTCGTGATGGTGTTTACACCTAGGTGTAGATGGTTATGAGTCGCAAGTGGCTTTGGGGTGTTGATGATCCTTTGGAGTGGGCTGGCATGCATATGGCTGTGGATTTCGTGTGCTCATTGAAGTGAGTTGTTCGAATGTAGTTCTGATGGCCATTCTGTTCTTGTTCTTTTCTTTTGGTTGACAGGTATCTCCTCCCCTTTTGCCACTGCCATCTGTATGCCACTCCTGCAGATGGATTTTACTCCCGACACCTGCTGCTTCGTGTTAATCGGTGGAGCAGCATTACGATCTTATGGGACGATCGCCAGTGGCCCACATGCCCTTACGCAGTACTGGTGGCTCGGAGCAACATTTCGGCCTTTCAGCTGGACTAGTGCCTCCCCATTGGGACGGCCCTGCGGTTGTGTGCGCTTCCTTTTTGCCTTTTCGTACGTGATTGTGGCTCTGTGTACCATGATGGGACAGGGCGTCACACAAGTAGTGGCTGGTCTTTTCTTGCGGATGCAGCCCACAATGGTGAAATGTGTTTTGGAGTTCATGGCCTGATGGCTGTATGGGCTTGGTGATTTTGTTGTGCATTAAATTTCTATTCTGATTTGGGCCGTGTAGCGTTTTTCTTTGCAAGTGATGTGGCATGTGCCTATATGTGGGGCGATGTATTGTGAGGAGATCTGCATTGGGTTCCTGCTTCGGGGTTTAGTTGCGTGGTACTGTGCTGGGCGCGTTTGCCTACTGAGCCCGTGAGGTCAGGGATGGGGGCTGCCTATATGACAGTTTGGATGTTGTCATGCTCAGGGGCGGGGGATTGGGTTTTGTGTGACAGATGGCGGTCAGCCAGGTGGACTGGTGGAATGTTGTTATTTTCGGAATGTTGCTGGTCACAGGTGCCTGTGTTTGCGTGCGTTTCGGGGGGGGGACTGTGGTCATGTCCATTGGGATGGCTTCTGTATTCGTGCCATCTGTGCCCTGCAGCTCCCATTGGCCCCTGTTGTGTTTCTTTTGTTCGTTGGCATGCATGGGTGCTTTGTACATTTCAATGGTTGCATTGTGACTACATTGCACCTACAGGGAGTTGTACTTTGTGGGCAGGGAGCGGTGTACAGGCACTCAGTGGGGCCGTTTACGGTTGATTCGCGATGCCGGACTTCTCGCCATGGCGGAATGGTCCATTCCGCCATGCCTGATGGCGTTAGGTACATGTCCGCTAGGGTCGGAATTGGCGTACCGTTGCACCATGGTGGTGTTTGCGGTTTGGCATGGCGCGCGCGCGCGTGCTTAGTGCAGTTAGCGTTGGCGTTCACTACGGTGTCGCTAATGGCTTCGTACTTTGCGGTGACGGGTCATAGTCGCACCGAGCGCTATTCGATGGCGGTATTGCATTTCCGCCATCGTTTTTCCCTTTCCGCCAGGGTCGTAATGAGGGCCTAAGAGATGTTGGCATGTCCTCTTTCCACAATGAAAATATTATGTTTCGTAGTACATACATTTTTTCGCAGAGATGGAGTTCATCTTACTTATGCTGGTTATCAGATTTTTCTGAGAAATGTACAAAATGCATTGCAACCTTTTGTGGAATTACAGCCATCCATTTTGCAGCAGGTGTTGACTATTTCAAGTTTTTGAAACACAAAAAAACACCAGCAAAAGGCTATTTTCAGAGCCACCTCTTCCTCCCAGAGAAAAGTGCAATGGTTTTGATAGGGCACCACATAAAAATCTTAGATGTCCGTGAACTGTCAGCAGACTTCTAAAAATTGCACCATTTATTTGTAACTTCTATTTTTAGACTGTGAAAGGCGGCTCTGAAAAGAGCACATTTTTGATGTCATCTTTGATTTCCTGGGTGTTAGTCTTAGCAGTGCACGGTGGTGGCACGAGTTACAGTTGCTTAGCTTACCATAACTGGCGAATTTCAGGGGTTTTTCGGTTTTACTTGGAACCATAACATCCCTTTTACAACGTTTTTTTACTGAATCTCATAGGTTTTTAGTAGCGCAACTTAACCATAACGTCCCTTTAACACATTTTTTTTTTACCGAATATCAGGATATATTTGTAATGAAACTTCAATTTAAATATCTAAACAGCTAGCACACGCAGCCAAGTCTCACACATTTCCGCTTTGAGCACCAGTGACTCCTTCCAGGACAGACCATATTGCTGCACTCTGAAATTGAAAAGAAAAAGAGGAGGGAGTCGAGTGTTCTGTGGGGACACTTTGTTGCAATTGCATCCAGCCTGCTCATTGTGCATGAAGAGACAAGTCTGTCTTTACTTTTCACAACGTGGAGGAGGCAACATAGGATACAAATACTCCTTGACTAGCGGAGCAAGCAGAGTGAGTCGAGTGTTCTGTGTTCTCATGGTCAGGGCAGCCAAGGAGCACAGGTCAGCAGTTCAGAGCATCTGGGCTTGGGGACCATCTTCACCATGATGCTGGTCGCTTTGTGCAGTAATTTTCGGGTTGCAGATTCTCCGTCTACACCTATCTTTTTGTCTAATGTCACGGTGCATGCGGCCAGTGGAACAGACTAACGGATTTACTGTGGCTCTGCCTCGGCTTGGGTTTGATAATATGCTGTTGCAGGCTTTGAACACAGTCTACGACCCTACTTCGCTAGGGATTTCTTAAGCACAGATTTTGCGTTTGGAAGTCTTGATTGAGGAGCCTCAATCTTCTCCTCAAGTGAGGCTTGCTGGTACTTGTTCAGTAGTAGATGTGACTAGAGGGTGCCGACGTGGCCATCCACTGGTCCACTTGGCTGCTTCTTCTTTTATTTTGGACAGCTCGATTGTTTTAGATGAATCCTTTGTTAGACTGTGTAGGTATATCGAGGTGTCGGCTTTGGAGCCCTCCAATTTTCTGCTTGATGGTGCATTAAATATGGGGCACCATACGGTTCAAGGAGGTTTTTTGGAAGTTGCTAATGCAATTATTCATCTGAACTCAAAATAGTTTAGCCCAAAAAAGTACATTTGAGAATACAGTCAGAAATTTTGCCCAACCTTTACTTCCTCAATCCTGCCTCTGTTTCGGCTGGAGTTGTTATTAAGACTTTATGAAAGCATTAAATATACGGTATTGTCAAATTCACTGAAACGTACTTCAATGGAGGAACATTTTCAAAAGTTCTATGAGGTTTTTTAAAATGGGGAGTGTGTCTCAGCCAGTTTTTGTAGACAATGATGGCACCCTTCCAGAGGATCATAATGGATCACTTGCACAAGGGGGGGTCAAACACGTCTGTCCCAATACCCATCAGTCAAACGCCAAACACACCAACCCCCTTGGTGGAGTGCGTCTCTAGATTAAGTGCTTCACCAGAGCTGTTTTTCACCAGAATTATTGAGACCGACAGCGGTAGACAGTGCCCTTACTTTGGTTCTTGTGGTTTCCGATAACACAAGGAAACACAAGCGTCTAGGAAAACAATACAAAACATATGCTAGCAGTAAAAAAATATCTACGCCAGCTTCCAGGGGTGGATGTTATAATAGATCTTAATTCCCAGGCCATTCCAGATGGGGACTCTTATTCTGAAACGGTGTCAAGGCGCTCTCATGTTTTGGGTACTACTGTACTGGTATTGGAGATGCACGTAACAACAGCCAACCACACCTTGACGAATAACATACCACCACCAACTGACCTCCAAACATTTTGGAAGATGAGCACTGATCTGTTTTTTTTCCCTTATGAGGAACAAAGGGAGGGCCAAGTCTCCTGCACTATTGACTACCTTGCAGCCTTATTCGCACCGCTCATCTGTCCCTACTGCACAGCATACGAGGACTCAACAAACAAAATTAACTTCTTATCTTCATTCTAGAACTAAAGCAAACTCCTCTATTGCTGTGACAATGCCTAATACAGTCAATGAGGGAAACAAAGCTTTTTGCCCAAATAGTATCACCACTCCAGCATCTTTGAATGATATACAGGTGGGGAGGGTTTTAGATTTCAAATCAGGAATTTCTGGAAAGGTACACCTCAAAGATTGTGGGGTGGGAAAGTAATGCTCTAAAGAAGGGTATAAATATGTCTACATTTTGGATATGTTTGAATAGATTCCTTCACTGAGATCTCTGTACTCTGATGATATAGACTTGAAATCACTGCCTATTCTAAATAATATTTGCATGGCATGCTATTTTCATTCAGAGGTAGTTCCTAATTTGGTATGGGGACAGCGCGCTAATTTACTTGCACTAGGTTTCGAATTATACCCCATTAATTCTCCAGAAGAGGCCACATCTTGTATACCCTTGTATACTAGCATCTATTGCACCTTCTGCCCTAGACCACATTTCAAGTATATTTAAGTATATTTAAGGGGGGGGGCAAGACTGATCGTGGGTGGAGTCAGCATTTAAAAAATGTGCTGGCTTTAGTCAAGGACTGGCTTAACCCTAAACCAATCTCAATTAATGTGATGTCTTGGAATGTTTGTGGTTTGGTGAACTTGAACAGATTGATGCTTAATTGAGATTATATGAGGAGATTTAACATACTTATGCTCCAAGAGATGATGGTGACAGCTTGTTTTGAGTTGAATGACTATCTGTCTTATACCAGTCCAGCCACTCGAGCCGACATGGGTCGACCGAGTGGAGGTCTGGTTATAGCTATCGATAGCAATCTCAACATTACGTGAAAACTGGTTCATATTTCCGAGGGTGTGCTGGCTGTTTGTATGACCTCAAATGTACTCCAATGTATTACTTCTAAATGTGTGCAAACTTTTCAAACTACTTTTTCTGATCTTCTTGAGGCTTTGGTTGAGGAGGGACATGGCCACTTTATAATAATAGGGGGTTACTTCACCTGTGACTGTGCAGAGGGATCTAAATTGAGCGTGTCTAATTAGTCCCCTCTCTTCTAAAATCTTTCTTGGTCGAGTGAGAATTAATACAACTTGAATTGGTGACTCCAGTTCACGTCCGAATGTATATTTGGCATAGGGGGACCAAGTGTTCTAGGATTGATTATTTCTTTTCATCCAATTATATAAAGGCGTGGCATAGATCTGTTAACTTGCTTGATCCATCCTTGGGCGATCATCTAATCTTAAAATGTTGTTATTCAGTTTTCCCTCCACCCATATGAGTTGAATCCATCCCTTTCTTGTTTATCTTTAGATAGAGGAGGCCTATCGTTAAAATGGAATAATGGAATGAATCATATGTTTACACACCTCTTGAGGGAATCAGTTTGCCATTGTGGATTGTTGTGCAACACCTAGTGATTTGACTATGAGAGGGTGGAGATATAGAACAAGATCCTCATTTGTTGTTTAAAATGTATAAAGTCACAATATTTTAGATCAAATTCTAAACGTCTCTCACAAGTTCAACCTAAGAATAGTGACCTCAAAAAGGCAAAAACCTAAGAGCATCAAACTTCTTAGAGTGCAGCGGTTGCATCCAACGTAGTATCTGATTGAAAGGAAGAAAGTTGGTCAGATACATAAGAACTTAGTAATACATCTTAAGATGGAATTGTATATGAAGGACACTCAACTACTGTTAAAACATATTTGCACCAATAAGGAAGGTAAATTGTGGGCCAATATTAATTAAACCATTGGATCATCTCGTTCTATTGTGGACTCTCCCATTACAAAACCCACATGGGTTGACGACTTTCAGAAAAAAAATATCTTCTGCTGAAGGTCTTCTGTGTGTTATTAGATCCTACTTAGGGCCCAATCATTTTGGGGACTTGACCATGGAAAGAGACTGATATTGCCTGGGCTATTAATAGCTTGGAGCCATCTAGGGCCCCTGGTCCTGACGGCATTCCTCCATTTGTTCTGAAGAATGCCTCTACTCTGTGGACTCCCCTTTGAAAAACATACTTTGACTATATTTTAGAGACCCATCGACTCCCCTTGTCTTGGTCTCAATCAATTATCATCCCAACTTAAAAATGATCCTCCTAGGCCCAGTAATTACAGGCCGATTGCTTTAATTGATGCCACAAGTAAAGTGTTTGCTCTTCTTTTATTAAGAGACATTACGACATTAATGTAAAAAATCTCCTATTCTGTCCCGTTTCCAAGTTGGGTTCAGACAAAAGATGTAGACCCCTTTGAATGTCAAGGTTTTGGCCCACTTATTGCACAATGTTAAACACAAAAAATTGGGGCTATATATTCTGGCTTCTCTTGGCACGTCTTGTGCATTTGACTTTGTGATTTGTTCCGTACTATGCACTGAATTGATGAACCACAATATCCCCCCTGAATTGGTTCAGCTCTTGGCATTGCTGTATAAGAACACTTCCCTTAAAATGAGTGTACCTTAGTTGGCCTAAAACAAGGATGCATGTTGGCGCCCACTCTTTTCAATGTATATGTATGTAGCATTGATAAATTGTGGTAGGATTCTAACATCTTTCCTGTCTGGGTGGGCCATCTAAGGGGCTCCATTGGTTGGCATTTGCTGACAACTTGATTATTTTGTATAGGACCGCCTTAGGTCTACAACACAAAGTAAATTACACGGATGGCGTTAGGGATTTACCGGTACCGGTAAAATACCGGTACCGGTAAATCCCTACCGCCTTACTACGAGGTCCCTTTGAGGGTTGGGGGATTTAATGCCTGCTTTTTGCAGGCGTTAAAATCCAACCCGCTAAGGGACTTCGGAGCTAATTACGGCACCGCAAAATTGTGGTGCCGTAATTAGCGCCTTCCCCATTCCCATAGAGCCCTATGGGGCAGAAATGGGAATGGGGAAGGGCAATGGCGGAAGGGGGATTTACCGCCCCTCCAACCTTGGAATGGGGCGGTAAATCCCCTTTCCGCCAAGGCGGTGCCAGTATTTTACCGGCATGAGCCATGGCACTAATAGCGCCATGGCTCACCGCCTTCCGTTTAATGAGGCCCTAAATGTGTTTCTCAAATATGCTTTGGTTAACAACTTACAAGCCAATGGAACAAAGTCTAAAGTTGTCATATTTTCTAACTTTCTAAGATTCCTTTTTTTGTATATTTATTTTTTTGTAATGCAAGCTCCTGGGCCGTGGCCAGCACCATGTGGCTCCATACTTCTGTAGTGGCTGGCTTTCTTGTTCAGGCCCCTTAAAAAGCACTGACCCTAAACAAGAAAGAATAGGAATACCAAATAATGGGCCTCATTACGAGTCCGGCAGTAACACCGCCTGGTTACTGCCGGACTCGTATTACCATTCTGCCTCTGTGACTCCCGGAAATACCAGGGCATTACGACCCCGGTGTCCCGGGAGTCACGGAGGCGGAATGGTGTTAATCCCCATTCCCATTGAGTCCCATAGGACTAAATGGGAATGGGGAAGTGGAAACACCGGCACCATCTCGTGATGGTTCTGGTGTTTCCACATCTGCCTGCAGGCGGGAGGTGTTCAACCCGCCAGGTCAGACCTTGCGGGAAGATCACCTTCCGCCTTCAGGACTCGGGATCGGGCAGGCCGGAATTAACAGTGGCGGCTGGTTTACCGCCACTGTTAATTCCAGACCGCCCGACCTGTAATGAGGCCCAATGTGTCTTTCTGGAATTCTATACAATAATTGCTAGATTCATTAAAGGTTTATTTCAGGCACATTTCAGGGGTGAGTCACTTAAATGCCTCAACTCAGCCTTTCATCCTTCTGAGGTCAATAAAGGAGTACCAACACAGGTTGGGTGATATTGTGTGTACATTTATTCTATATAAAGCGCTTAAGCGTGAGTGCTATATAATAACACAAAATTATCATTATCATTTGGTCCTGGACGTCTGCTTGCATTCACAGAAATTTGGTAATATGGGCCTATACATACTGATCTTAATGATACATATGGTGATCCATTCTTGCATGAAATGTACATCACATTATAGTGATATCGTAACCATATTTTTCATAGGGTACAATGCTATGTGATGCCACTTTCTGTTTTGTCAACTGGTGAAAGGTTGTGTTACATCGCTTCCTGCGATATCACTTTGGGGTAGGGTCAAATGACATCACTCCCTGTGATGTCATCAGGGGTCAAGGGTCGTGTGATGTCACTTCCGCTACCCCTGGAATTTTGATGAAATGAAGTCCCTGTTCATATGCTAAGATATTTGGGCTACAATCTTTCCAATACTTCTTCTATTCTTATGTGGAAGGATACTTTGAAACATAAACTGTGTCCTCTCACATGAAATATTTGTATTCCAGAGTGTAAATATTCCATCCTTCCAATTATAAGGTACTATCAAATGAAGATTGAGCCAGTCCTCTTACATGAACTTGATACATCTCTTGTTGATCTCTGCAATCACCTGAATGTTCTCTAAGGTCAAAGTTGGAAAGTTGCATTGGGTCTTTCTCCGAGTACATCACACACAATTATTCTTCATGAGCTGTATTTGGGATCTCTTCAGGCGTGCTATCTATGGAGACAGCTATTAAACTATGTGAAGTTCATCCAACCACCTGATAATTCGCTATATTGCGATCTAAGTAGAATGGTAGTGGACTCTCCTGTCAAGTCTTTAAACTTTTTCAAACATAATAAGAAGGGTCTCCTAAATGAATTGTCTCCTCTTAGGAAGAACTAACTAATCGGCCTGGAGGTGCAAAAGCGAAACCTTAAAGATAAGACAGGATGCTTACTATTGACTCAATCAAAACATACTCCTTGTACTCGGAATATGCCCACATTCCCTCATAAAAGAGAACAATTTCTTCTTTACTAAACTCGTCTTCCCTGTGGTAAAGTAGGGCAGTCTACATGCGTTTTAGAGTAAATCCATTTTAACTAGAAAACGTATGAAACATTGTATATCATTCAAGGCTTTAGGGGTTTCCACAAATTGTCGTTTTTGCACTATGAAAGATTCTGTGGAAACTCTCCGGCATTGGGTTACAGCTTGCCCCCACTTTCATTTGCACAGAATTAGGTTATCTAAGATTCTTGACTTTGTCAATTCTGAATCTGCAATGCATCTGTTTTGGGCTAGATTAATGTTGGATGAAAATGTTTAGTTACATCACTTTTTAAATGTTGTTCCGATCCAATTGTAATGTTTTTCATTTTTTTCATTTTGTAATGGTTCTTTAAATGAGCAAGTATATACAAAAAATTATTGATTGGCTTTTTGTTTCCCATGTGATTAATTTGTGTAACGTTTGTTGTAATCCATATCACAATAAAATAAAAGAAAGAAAATCAGGCCTACCAAGAACTCACTAAGTGTTATAGAAAGGAAAGCATGAAAGTTAAAGGGAAAATGTCATGGAGCTGAGGATTCAGGGCACCACACCAAATATATTGAAACACTGCCTGATGGTCGTTGGTACTGTCCTCTAGTGCATTTGGTCCGGTGAGAAGCAGCCTGTCAGCACGAGGGTGTGAGCTCAAGAAGACGACCGGAGTGACCTTGCTGCTGGCCTGTAGAGACTGTGGCTTGCTCCAGGAGCCGCTCACTGCCAACAACTAGGACTTGGGACTTTCCGTGGTAGTTTCACTTTCTTGCTCCAAGGTTCTATGGTTTGGTGCTGGCCAGCCAGACACGCATGGTGTGTAGTGTGTGATTTATAAGCTGTCTATAAACTACTGTGGTGCCCTGCGGGCGTTTGTTACAGCTTTAGGGCTCTGGAGTCACAGAGATCACAAATCACAACTCACAAGGCCTAAGACATTTTCTGTTGCCGTTGTCTTGCCTCACTGTACTTCCTTGTGTTATTGCACCAGCAACAGGTGGCAGGGGAAGTGACACTATCGACGGGGATTGCCTGCTTGCCTGCCTGCATTGTTCTGCACCTCACTGTCTCCTCCCTCTCTCTCTTTTTTCTAACTAGACCCCTGTGGCAAGCCCTTTTGGGTAAAGACAGGTTTGGGGTTATTGTTTAACATGTACAGTCTTTAATGCACTAAAAGAAAGCTCAGATTAACAGTTGTCACTACCCTAACGCACAGCGGTTACAACACTTGGGCAACTGCCTGATGATCTCCGGGTTGGTCAATCAGGCTGCATTAGCAGAAGGAAACAGCCATGTACAATCTGTGGTAAATCAGGGTTTGAAGCAATATGCTTTGTTGACCCTACCAAGCGGGAGGCACCTGGAGTCAACGCTTGGAGTAGAAGTGAAGCAGGGCAGGTGCTTTCCATGTCCCTGCGGGCACCAACTCTCCTAGCGGAAGCTTCCAAAAGGCTGGCTGATGGATCTGATAATTCTGCTTTGCTGGTGGGCAAGGTGGTTCTATCAACTGAATGAGGTGTGAAAACCCTTCAAGGCGGCTCAACCTCACTACAGGGGAATTATTCCTCGTTGGCTCGAAGTGGGGGCATGACTCCATAGGCTGATGTAAAGGGTCTCAATTGGTCGATAGACTGGACCCTGAAGGGGTTCCAGTCATTTCATTTTCTAACAGGAGATCATACTGTCTATATGAAGCCCACGATACTGCCTGTTGTTGGTGGCGTGGCTTGGCTGGCCACCAATGGTGTAAATGAGCCTGCCCATGAGCCACATATAGTGGGTCCTGCACCCAACATTCACTCCCTGCAGAGAAAGGGAGCTTTGTTGGCAGTTTTCAACTTTGGTAAAGCCACTACCAAACAGAAAAGAATTGAGGACTATTTTTCGAGCGGCCCAGAAAGTTGACCGGTGCCAGGAACAAGCACTGGCATTAGGCCCGAGGGTCAAAGCAGAACCTCAAAGGCAATAGATATCGCAGACCAAAGTTTGCATGCCTTGGCTTTGTTTGCTACACAGGAACTGTTTAATTCAGATGATGCAGGTTACCCTACCGAATTTAAATGTACCTCCGTAGGTATATTCAATGTTGTCGTTCTTGACGGGCATCAGGTGAGCACCCCAGGAAAGGATCCCGGGGAAGATGTCGCTCACCCACAATGTTTACATTGCACATTAAGAGAATTGGTTGAACAAGTCTGACTGTTTGACCAACAGATTCCGGCCTTAAACCTGCTCTTCACCTCATTTTCATTCCTGTATGATAATATAAAGTTGGAATTGGAGGTTCACACTTTGCAATTAAGTGAAATGAAGTTGGTAGTGGAGGAGATGAAGGGACATTGTAGGCAGTTGGTCGGGAAGGATGACACACCCCCGGCTGTGATTAGCCCCCCACTAATGGAGGCCCGCACAGCCATTGATCACAGTTAGTCCATCAGAAGCTGATGTCACTTCTGTGAATGGAATGGGGGCCTTGGATCCCATGGTGGTGGATGGTACCACTCCCCTCATGTTAAGTCAGCTGAGACGAGAAGTTGGAAATCAGCCCTCAAGAAAGGAAAATAAAAAAATATGGGAATTCAGGCTCAAGAAAATATCTTAGGAGTCTTCGGGTTGTGAAAACTCTGCCCTCTTCAGAAAAGCATGGGAAAAGAATTTCAGAAGGGGCTGTGCTTGATGAGCCTGAAGTGTATTAGGTTCAAGTAAAAACGGGGGAAACAAGGTTCGAGTCTGGGCCGGGAAACCAACTAAATACAGTCGATCAGACCCAACTGATTGAAACTAATGATTGTGCTATCCCAACAGATACTCTGTTGGAGAAAACAGTAAACGTAGTGCAGTGGGCAAGTATTTTCCCACCAAAAAGCAGGTGTTCTCTTGTAACATCATGTAGCAAACCCAAGGAAGACAGGTCAGGGTGTCTGGAATCAGGAGTGACTCATAAAGCTAAGTATAAGAGCACTGGTATGGGTTGTCAAACTAGGAAAATCGGGGGGGGGGGGCGGCTGAACCACCACTTCCACAAAGTTCTTTTGGTACGAGGATTGTGTTGGATGTGGGAAGAGGTGGGGCTCCAGTATGGAATTCTTTTTTTTTTTTGTTTATTATTTTTTTGTTCCAGTTGTTCCTTTAATGAGTTTCCAGTACATCTATTATGTTTCTTATGTCAAGTTCATCTGAGCTTCAGGCAACATGCACCGGCATCCTCCCAGGTAGGCTACATCTCACCAACTCTCTCACTCAGAACTCTCAACCATACAACAACATTCTCACCAGCAAGATTCCCTGTTACTCACTCAGCATTCTACTCATTCTGCAAAGACAACATGCCAAACAAAATCACTACATATCTCCCTTCCTTACACAACAACGACGACGCCTACCAAAACCGGTCACACTCACAACACACAATACACACACACACACTCCAACACATGCGCGTGCACCTCAATCACATGAACTATCACCACACCCGTACAACCTGAACGCGTCACCAGTTCAAATGGTACCATAACACAATACTAACAATGCCCCTCCCCTTTTCTACACAGTAAACGAAGGACACCCACCAATGGAAATTGTACCACTAGCAATCAATCTTCAACACCTTAGGTATCTCTCTAACCTCTCTCCTCCTCTACCACACAAAAACTATAACCAATACTAACCTCATAGCCACATGAGTATGAATTCCAGTATGGAATTCATGTGGCAACTAGGGAGAAGGAAACATGTGGCTTGATGGTGCTCTGTTTTCAAGTGCAAATAGGGATAAAAATGGCTTCAGGTTTTATATTTGGATGGAAAAGGTCACCAAAATCTCCCTTTATTACCCCAGGGTGGAAATCCCTTCGTTGGGCTTGACTGTGGTGGGAACTCTGACTGGAAAGATCCCAATTCTAGGGGCAAGGGATTCAGATGTAAGGGCTGGCCGAGTGCAATACAACCCCTGAGTGTTTCCTAGGGGAGCCTACCACTCTCGTAAAGAGAAATAGAGGTATTTATTTGGTCCATTTCACCTGAGTGTGATAAGGAGAAAGGGCTAGCAGTAGAGCGATTGTTTGTCATCCCAGAAGAAGTTCCATTAAATAGCTCTAATATTTTGAGACTTCTCTATGAAATTCCACATTTAAAACTGATTAGTTCAAGAGATGCAAGTTTTCTTTAGCAACCGTATGCAGACCGAAGGGTATGTGAGTAGAGCAACTAAGATGAATGCATATTTCCATTTGCATTGTTTATAATATGGATTAGTGCAAGTGATATCCAACTGACAAGATATTCCTGTTACAAATGTGAGCAATCCTGCACACAAATAGGCCATTGAGGCTGAGAGCACCGTTGTGTGTTTAATTAAGGTAGCAATTGCAATTCAATAGTAAAAAAGGAGCTACAATAGGGAATGTTATTCCCAAAGTCACCACGGGATACAGTTTAGCCGCGTTTTAGGACATCTGAAGGAAGTGATGCATTGATTTTTCCTAATTTTCCTTTTAAAAAAAGTTTTAAAAAAGATAACCATGCATTAAAATAACCATTAGCCAGATATCTTGCGTTTATCTGATACTAGATGACATTTTGGACTGAAAAACATCGGTATGATTTACAGCAAGAGCATTGTTGATTTCTCTTAGTCTTTCTTCGCTCTGCCTCCCCCTGCAGGAGAAACCAGAGGACTAGAGAGTCATTTCCACCAAAGGTTTTCGACAGGGATGAGTAAGAGAGGATAGGAGTCAATAAGAACCCAAGGAAATGATGCAAGCTTTGATGTGGCTATATGAAATATGGTCTGTTTTAGAGAATATATGAGAGTCACTAATACTCTATTGTTTGTATGATTCCTAGTAAAGCCTGCAACAATCTATTCCTAGGAATTAGGAATTGCAGCATTCACACTTTCAAAAGACTCCCGGACATACCCAGTATACAAAAGAAAAAAGAGGGAGGACAAAAACATGCTGACATAAAAACAAAAAGCAATGATACAGAATCGGGATAAATGTATCTCATTCATGATTTCTAGGTTATGTGACCAGGAATAGTGACCATACTTTCTTGTGGGGGAAGGAAGTCACAGTCCAGTTCCCAGCAGGGACGTCATTTGTAGTAGCGAAAGTGACATTACATGACCCTTGACCCCCTGATGAATTCAGCGGAAGTGATGTTATTTCACCCGCCCCCTTTTGGTTTGGCCATTAAAAGTGACATGACACAATATGAAAACCAGTCCAAACTGGTTCCAATGTAAGCCAGTCTAGACCCATAAGAAAACTTATCATGCTTGATTCATCGGAGATGCTCAGTCAATACAGAATGATGCTACAGTAAAACATATTCAGGCCGCTACACCAAAACATCAGTCTAGCAAGGTAACAATACTTATCATGCTTGCTTTTTTAAAGCTGCTGAGTAATAATATGTCATGCAACAGTAAGAAATGGCTAGACTGACTGCACCACAATGTCAGTCTAGCCAGGTAAGGACACTTGTGAACTTGGCTTTGCCTGAAAATCCCAGTAGAACATGCACAGTCAATAAAGGCTGTGTCAAAAATGTTCTAGTGATCCCCAGTCTCCCAGGACCTTAAACACACATGGACACATGCACCCCCTTTTACCCACCGGTCACTTACCCATACATCCCCTCTCACATTCATTCACACTGCATTTACCCCTAAAGCACACACCCACCCACCCAGAATATTAAAAAACACACCATCACATGCATGCTCCTTCACCTACCAGTCAGCCACTCATACACCTTTTCTTATCTCCACCCATTGCATTGTCTACACAGGCACACGCCCATCTATACAGAACATACAAGAAAAACACCATTACATTCATACTCATTCTCCCACTAGTCACTTGCACCTTCTCTTAAATGCACTCATTGCATTCTCCACATAGGCACACACCCACATACAACATTCATAAACACCATCACATTCTACTAATTCACCCACCAGTCACTCATTCACACCTTCTCTTACATCCACTTATTGCATTCTCTACACAGGCACACACCCACCCACCATTCACATACATACATCTGACACGCACTTCACACATGCAGGAAAATACATGTTTTTCTTTTTTTTAAAGCCTTCATACCTTTTTTCTTGCAGCTTCGGTCCATCCTCCCATGCCACTCTCGGCTCTGCCATGCTGCTCACAAACAGGAACCAGGAAGCTGCCAGAGCTTCCTGGTTCCTGTATGTGAGCTGCGAGAAAGCTGAGGGAGAATGGATTGGATATGAACGTGGCACGTGACATGTGCCACATGTCATGGTTAGCTCCAACGCCAAACCCTACTGAGCGCGTCCCCAACCCAGCCTTTACCCTGATGGGTGAGGACTGGGCCAGGGACCCCACAGGCCTGGTGTGGCGGGGGACGGACATGCTACACCAGGAGGTTCCTTTTTGTACTTTTATTTAAATAAATGTATTTGTGTATACTTTAAAATCATTGGGGTCGCAAGGGAGTCACCAGGTGTTGCGACCCCTGGCCGCCACCAAATGACATCCATGGTTCCCTCTTACATTCATGTTTACAGCCCAGGAAGCTTCTGCTTCAGTGTTTTTGTTCAACTATGTTTGATTCACCTGCTCTGTTCAGGAAGGCATCTCAGGTGTGCATAGCCAGCAACAACGCCATCCATACTGAGCATTATAGTCTCTGTACTTCACTAGTTCACTACTGAGGACTCTGATTGCTAGAGTCAATTACAGAAAATCAGGAATCCACACCCCCACAATACCAACATTTTCAACAACAACAACAATAGGGGATAACTAGTAGTGTGGTATCCCTTGGTGGGATTAAAGCAGCCTGAGCGTCTGTAACACCAGGGGAAAATGATGAGGGTTGCACTCCAGATCCCAGCATTACTCACATTGACAGCCCATGATGTTTCCCTTTGATGTTCTTAACTGTTTACCATTTTTAAACCTCATGCTCCATTCAGGGAGGAAGCTGAGGTGTGCAGTAGTGGGGATTCTTGTCAAAACAACCCTGAGACCAACAAGGACTATATTCATACAAAAATGCATTGTCAAGCTTAGTCCCTAATAAATACAACTCATATTCAAAAGAGTGCAAAATGAGTGCTTGCTGGAAACAAAACACAACACTGCCTGCTGCCTATTACAAATGCAAGTGTGAAAAAAACTGTTCTGTTTAACAATGCCCTTTAAAGCTTAGTGTCTTTTAAATATTCATTATTGTTGTTCCATCATGTATCTTTCACTCATAATCTTAAAAAAGGTTCAGTATTTATGAAAAAGTTCAGAAAGGCTTACTTTACTGAGTCATGGCTCCCATTTTTAACTGACTTATCAGTTGAAAATCTCTGTCAATGGGCACCCTTTCCAGAATCAACTTAAATATTGAATGCATTTAAGAACATTTCCCATTAGATTGCATCATGGTATATAACACGTGCCCAAAAAAAACCTCTTTAGTTGCAATAAATCAATCAATACAACTTGATTTCGGCCGCAGCCATAAAAGTACATTATTGACCCATATGAAACAAGCAGTAATATGAGCAGGTCATCACAATCTAAAACATTACAAAACAACAAAAAATAGATAGAACATTAGGAAATGCTGCTTGCGTACCAATCATAAAATATTCGACCAGTTCATCATCAAATAAGACAAGCAACAACAACTTCATGTATTAAAAAACACAAAAGATGCGAACAGCTTTACAAATGTATCATAGAAAGCCACTAATTACCTAGACAGGTGTACTAGGTAGTTACCATAGCTAAGATAAACACTGAATATTTATTAAGCCAGGTCATATGGTGGATACAAAATAGGATTAACGGCAATACTATGCAATGATGTTCCAGCTGCATCAGGCTACACCCTGCAGAGACAAAACAATAACCAGAGCCACATTGATTACTTCCCCCTAATTGGGGTTACAAGCAATATTGGCCTCTGTGGTCTGCACTAACAAAATAATAGCCTTCCCTCTTGCAGCCCAGGTCCTGTGGATATTAGAGGACACTGCAAAAATGATCACCCTGTTTGATGTAGATTTACAAAGGGCCAGGTCATCTAAAAGATTTCAAAATGCGAACAGTTTCAGCAGGGGCTTGAGGAGACGTGTCCTCAGATCGTTATAGGAAGGACATAAGAATAAGAAATGTGCTGGATTCTCCCTACACAAATAACACAAGGGACAGAGATCAGAACTACGCCTATGCCACACCAACATCTGATCTTGAAGTGATAAGATTCCAAATCAAAATTTAATATAAAGGGCACAAAGGCACCTAGGGGTCACAAAATCGAAATACTCTTCTTAACTAAAAATCCATCTTGATTTGATATACTGTCCATCATTGCCTAAGAGAAATATGAGTCTGTGAAAGTGTTGCGTAAAGCTGACAATGCCACATGGTCAAGGCATTGGCTATCCTAAGAATAGCAGTAAGAACAGGAACGGTATGGATGGCCAGGGGGATGTCATCTGTGTAAAGTTGCTTTTTAGGATATGGGCATGTATGAAAGGCCCTCTGGTGAGAGAGAAGAGAAGTTAGTACAGGGTTGAATTGCCTGTATGGCTATATAGGGACATTGGATCAGAGGATATGAAGTCCTCAATATACATCCTCATCTTATTGATCTTGTCGATAACTAATTGATAGCCTCACATTTCCCCCACGATTTGTGTACCACAGAGACTGCTCTGGGGTTCAAACAGAGTTTGAATACTGTTAAAAGTACTTGGTGTTGTAATAAGTAGCCTTGGTTTTGGATATACGGGGCTCCCGCTTGAAATGTAATGCCTTGAGAGATACGTCCTCTAGTGTTTGGGCCTTGTGCCAGCATTTTACAAGTGCTTTAATGTACTGTTTGTTCATAGAGAGATCTCTTGTATACAAGAGGATACATGTTGGGTTTTGGCATGGCCTAATTTATATGGCGCATATGTATCTGCCAGTTCTTTTGACGTTTGGCCAAAGGTTTCTTAAAGCAAGGTGATGTTCAGAGATGGGGATGCTGGAGAAACTGTCATGCAGTGCATGTACTGGAAAGTTTCTGAAGGAGCAGCATGACACCAAAGGACATTTATCTGGATTCTTGTATTCTCATAAGAGAAATTATGACTGCATGGTCTGTCAAAATGAGTGCAATGGGCTCAATCTAGAGTTTAGAAAGTGAGAAGAGGATTGGATGATATCTGGGTTATTTCCCCAATGTGTGTGGTTGCTATTACACATCGGGTTATGTCCAAAGATTCCACCAGGGACAGGAAAGAGTCTCTAGTGTTTTTGGTTGCTTGGGTCCAGGGGCACTTGAAGTATCCCAAGAACATATAGAAGTTTTAAGTAATGAAGCTGTAGGACTTAAGTCTGAAATCGCATAACACACATCTGGGGAAGTATGAAAAGGAGGTGGAAAGTGTCTCAGTCCTCGTGTGATAGAAGGAATTCTAAAGCGTGAGGTCCATAGAATCTAAAGGTGATACACTGTTTACCAGACAAGGCCATTCAATTTTGTGGATGGCTGTCATGCCTCACCCTGTTTTCCCCTATGTGCTAGCATGTTGGATGCTGTATCTCGTTGGGCCCAGGACATCAAAGGTGTTTGTGTCAACCAGCTTTTGGTGATGAAGATAGCATCAAAAATAATTGGTGTTGATCAATTCCGAAATGTCTGCTGCATGTAGACTAGCTGAGTAACCTTTAATCAGCAATCAAGATCATTTAAGAGTGTGAAAGGAATAAAGTGAGGGTGAGCAGTGGCAAGCTAGATCTGAAGAAGGTTGCCTGAGTTAGATTGCCTGGTGTGGATGAGTGTCTTTGACCAGGGGGTCCCTGGAGAGTGTAGAGATGTGTTAGGTTTGTGAGAAGCACAAGCCGCCACAAACAGGCAATGTCTTGATCTTCATACATCTTTTGCTGAGGATGATGGGTGGTGAGGACATCTAAGGGAGACTGCTTAAATGAGGCCTGTGGTGGGCATGGTCAGCAGTGCAAGGCTGGCAGAATGCAGAAAGAGTGAGGTCGCATCATCTGCTTTTAATGTGGCTGCTGCTGGAACCTGTGTTGGTTTATGCCTCTGGTCTCTCTTAAGTAAAGCCCTGAGGTAGACATGATCAGCAGTGGATGGTGGGCTAAAGGTGTGAAATACATGACTGGTTGCAATCGAACACATGACTGGTTGCACTGCCTCCCTTTTGGCCTTCTAGCGGTTCAAGCCTGATATGAAGATGATTTTATTTTTCACCACTGGTTTTGCAAAGGGACCGGCCGCTCATAACAATGTTTAACTGGATTGCAACAACCATGACTGCAGAAATCTCCTCCCCTTCTGTCATCCAGAGGCACTTAACAGGTGTGTTGTGTGTTTTTTGTTTAATTTGTTTTCTTTCTTTCCCTTCTTTTAAAAACATTTAACTTCATTCTTGTCTGAGGAATTTGTGAAGACCACAAAATCTTGCAAATAAGCAAATCGATGACTTGGTTAGCCAAATTAAGATATCAAATTGATTAGGCTAACAAGGAGAAAGACAATTTTCTGGATCAAAAGAATTGCATTTGGGCTAATTTGCATGTTTTGCTGATGTGGCTTAATTGGTGCACTGAAATAGAAATTTTAAAATTGACTCTGCCAATTTAGAGCTACTAATGAATTAAGATGTATATATATATGTGGCACATATGCAATGACAACAAAGTGTTTGACCAAAAGAACTGCAAACAAAACACAAACTAAATGCCAAACATTTGCACTGCAACCTAACCAACCATGATATGATATGTTATTTTATAACGTGCTTAATACACAGAGGTTTCTAAGCGCGGACCGGGGATCGAACCTGTGTTGCTCCATGCCGTCTTGCTTCCAAGTCGAGCATGTTGCCAATGAGCTATCCTCCTGTGACCATATGCACAGCACCCAATTTTGAGATAACAATGTAGGATTAATGTATATATATAACACATACACAAGTACAATAACATGTCGGTACAAACAATATACAAACAATGTATGACAACCATACAAACCACATGCAAACCAAATGCATATACCATAACTGCATACACAGGGCCTCATCACGACCTCGGCGGTAACCCTTAAATCCGGCGGTAGCGCTATTACCGCCGGATTTAAGGGTCCGCCGGATCAGGGCTTCGGCGGATTTCAAACCAGCTCTGAGCTGCTGTGAAATCCGCCGAGAATTCGCGCTAATACCGCCGGCGGGAAATCCGCCGGCGGTATGAGCGCGAAATTTTCCCATTGACCCCAATGGGGAATGGGGCATTCCCGAATGGGCTCAATGGGGAATGGGGACTTTCAAGTCCGCACAACTCCTGATCCCGCACTATTAGCGCCGGGGGCTATGGCGGTCACGCTAATAGCCCCCGCACTAATAGCGCTACCGCTACCGCCGAGGTCGTGATGAGGCCCACAGTAAATGAACAACATACACCATAATCCATGCAACAATTTACATCAAACATGATCATGTCCACAAATCGCATACACACTCATCCCACAGCATTTATATTGCAACATGTACTAAAGCAAGGAACACAGAATTCAGGCAACAGTATGCATCCAATTATCATGATCACACACAACATATGCACTCATCCCACAGCATTCACATTACAACATAAGCTCAAGCAAGGAACTACATAATTCAAGCAACAATATGGAGCCACCATTATCATGATCACACACAACATACACACTCACCCTCACTGTGTACACATCACAACGTACACTAGAGCAAGGAAATGCATAACGCAAGCAACAATATTCAGCCAAAATTGAATGACTGCACACAATATATGCACTAACCCCAACTCCAATTAATGTGCTTTACAAATGCATGTGTGCTTTACATTATGTACAAAATGCTACATGTACACACATCAAACATAACGTATGTATTGTTTGTAATACAAACATTGTGTGCATGCATACTGTAATAATGCTCCATACACATGTGACTGGAATCAAGTTCATTCATATGCGTGCATGCCTAATGCAAAGTACACCTATGTTACAGATGCATATCATTATCTACCTGGTGTTCCATTTTCCGAATCTGTAACATCAACTTCTTTAACAAACAAATTACTACCTACCAATTTTTGATTCACATATGCAAGTGCTAACAATTACTAACAGTTAATTTGCGATGTAAACTAATTCCATGTTTCTAAAGTAATCACCAATCACCATACTGAAACACTCCACCATTTTTTTTATATATATTCACATTTTTATTAGATTTATTATAGTGCAACACATTAAAGTTTACAAAAACATGGGCCAGGCAGGCCAATCAGTAGTCCCCTATTTACATTAGCTCCAGGAACCTTCCCCATATTTCCTCATACAATTTCAGTATATTCCATTTGTTTCAAGTCACCCTCACCATTTGAGACATTCTGTATAAATCATCAATCCAAGCAGACCTGCTTGGCAGTGTCACATTTTTCTAATCTCTCAGAATAATCTTTTTAGCGTAAGGGCCTCTCTAAAAAAACAGCACCTCTGTGGTTAGCTCAAACCTTACAATAAGCAATCTTCCCCAATATTACAGTTGAAATTCAAAATCCATAATTCGTTACTAAAACTCCATTAATTATTCTTGTGACTTCCAACCAAAGTTACCTCACTTTTTAACAATCCCAGATCATATGATCAAATTAACCTTCTATGTGACCACAGCCACAACAAACATCGGTATCACTCAAACCTCTCCTGAACATTTTGACTGGAGTCCAGTACACGTTATTCATTATTCTGGCCCGGCCAGCTCTTTCCCCTAGTTTCAGCGATGTCAAGGCAACATTTCCAAATATCTCTGCCAAACGTACTTCACAACAAACACACATGCTGGTTATGCTTTTAATCAGTCCCTTTCCATTCACTCCTATAAGCAATATTAAACCCTTAAATCGAACACAGTAACTAGTGTGGATGCAAAGTAAATACCCTTCACAAACCTTTTAAAAGTTTTAATAAAAATCACCAATAGTATTACAAATAAGGTAAATCGTGTATAATTTCTAGTTTCCTATTATAAAATAATTATTGTATGCCTACTTTATTTCAGCAAATTTCAAAAGGTCAAGTCTTCTTTAGGACTATGATACAATGCCAGGTTAGCAAAATAGTAATTATACAACCTATGTTTACCAGTGAAACTCATGTGTGAACATTGTTAAACAATGAAATCCTAGCCTTTTCGTTACTTATTTAATAATGCTATACCACAATAAATATTAACTATGTATACAATTGTATGCAGTAGCATACTATTCAGTTGATCAACAAGTTTATACACTTCACAGCTTCAACAGGTGTGTATGCTTAAAAACCCATATATTAGGGAAACTTAACTTTCAACAAGTGTACTGGTAATTCACCTACTTCTATTCCTATACTATATCACACTAAATATTAACTAGAAATAAGAATGCATGCAGTAGCAAACTATTTAGTTTATATGCTTCAAACACTGTATATCTTCTACTGGTGTATATGCTGAATTGCTATCCATTAGGCACCCTTAATATTAAACTAATATACGTATAACATTCCATGCATACAATTATGTAAATTTTCATGAAGCGGTTCAACAACTTTTTACGCTTTACAGCCATGTAAATACAATAGAATGAATGCAATAGTATACTCTTTACAGGCTTAACTAGTTCTACTCTTTATAGCTATAACTGTTGTGTACGCTAAACCAATGCATTTAACATATTTAGCGTACAATAAACTAAACTTTTAACTGAGATTTAACATAATGTACAGCTTAAAAAACAATATGCTTCACATGATGTGCTTTATATGGATAGATTATGTTACTTTGAAATGCATCCTTATTGGGCACGTCAGCGTTTTAAAGTGTGTCTCATTGTTATCATTATGCTAGCAGAAGTACCAGCAGTAGTCTAAGGTTTGGCTAGTGGGGCACTGTCCCTGCCAGCAGCATTGATCCAGTATGATTCCTTGCCCTGTCTGGATGGTCCGTTCCATTGAAATGCATATGTTCTTTTTAGTATAAGCGAACAGTGCTCGGACGGAGGAGCTTCTCATGTCTGCCAACATTTTTTTCCTGTTATTGCTTTTTACTAGTAAAACTAGCAGAAGAACACATCATCTAAATGGGTTCTGTAGATGGACATGATAACACTGATCCTATAGGTCACTGTTCCAATTTGCTTATCGCTTGATGTGCTTTGCATCCTGAAGTAAACTGCACTGAGAATGGGCATGTGTGGTTGACTTACATGCCTAAGAGCAGACGATGGGAGAAGGCGAGAGTTGGTGTGCTGCTGCATACTGGAGCCTTCTGTGCTTTCTCCCCACCTGTCGCCTCACCCTGGCATGGTGCAGATTGTTGTGGTGCATTGTGGTGCACATATCTTGGAAACCATGCATCCTAAGGCTTGGACCTCTAGTTGTGTTCCTCGTGTCGAGACCAGTCCTTTAATGACCACATTGATGTTTTTCCAATTTCAGGCAACTGTCTCATGTGTGATGGTGCTGAAATCCAGGGAAAGCAGTAGGATGTTTAAATGTCATGTATCTAGTAATGTCTGGAGGATCCTAACAGGTAACCAGGCAAAGCTTGGTGCAGATTGCTGAAACAGTGTGGAATTGTATTAGGAGCAATGCTTCGCCAAGCCACAAACCCACACATACATTTGGACTTGTACTGAAATCCGAGGAACGGGGTGGGGTGTCCACATGTCATGTAGCCAGTAATGTCCGGAGTATCCTAACAGGTAACTAAGCAACATCTGGTGCAGATTGGTGAAACGGTATGGAATTGTATCGGGAACAACGCTTCACCACAAACCCACAAACACATTTTGACCTTTGCTAAAATCCGTGGAATGGGGTAGGGTGTCCAAATGGCATGTAGCCAGTAATGTCTGGAGGGTCCTAACAGATCACTTTGAAAAATGTGGTGCAGATTAGTGAAATGGTGTGGAATTTTATAAGGAACAACGCTACGCTACTAATCCCATCACCCACAAACAAATTTTGACATATATATATATACACTACAAAAAGAACTTTGTTGAGGGTACGTTATGGTTAAGTTGCCCTACCAAAAACCTCTGCACTTCACTAAAAAAATAAACTTACCCTCCTGTTTATGCTTCAACTTACAACGAGAAACCCCTGAAATTCGACAGTGAGTTGAGTGAGTGGAGGTCATTTTTTGGTATGTGTGGTTTTTTTTGGTATGTGGTGCAGAAATAATAATTTCTTTCTGTTGTTTTGACTCAGAAATGGCAAGTACTTTGGAGTGGCTGGAGGAGAATTTTTCCGCATGGGGAAATGTCTGAAGACAGCGACAATGCAAAATAATGACCAGTATTTTATAGGCATTTAACATATGTATATTTCTTTTTGAACAGACGAGGAAAGAAAGGCAGAAAGGGCAACAAACGAGACAGAAGAAGACAGGATAAAAAGGATTGAGCAGAAAACTGACATATTGAACGAAAATTTTAAAAGTTTACAGGAGTTTGGGGAGGACTGTGTGAGAGGAAAAGTTTGTTACCATTGTCCCACCTGTACCTGCCCTGCTTCTCCATTCCCTAGTGAACCTTCCCCAAACCTTCAAGAGGAAAATAGATGTTTTGACGAAATATCCATCCCTTCTTCCCCTCACAAATCTTCTCCTCATAACCAGCCTGTGTTAAATCCTAATTCCCCCATGTTTGTGTCAGTGTCCGCTTCCCCTGCTATTTCTTTGGACTGAAGTGTGTGTGTGTGTTTGGAATGTTTTTGTACAGAAGTTGTAGTGAAAGAGTTTGAGTAAAACATTTTTTTTTTAAAAAGACGTAAAATGTTCGCGAACAGCGCACCTGTTCGTCCTATCCGCAAGGAATGGAATGTGGGTGCTAAGAAGGCAGTACACCTACCCGTACTAATGTCAAGGAAAATGGATTTGATGGTTGACTGCACCATCTGTAGAAGTTGTATAAGGGGGCGTCCTAAGGACATTATACCTCGATGTACCGCTTGCAAACAAGATGAAACATGTTTGTAGAACACACCAGATGTCTGGAATGGGTATAAATGAGCAAAATGGGAGTGTGTGAAGGACAGTATACCTGTCCGTATCGGCCGCAGCCAAAATGGTGCTGTCCGTAGAACAGGGGCGGTAGCCAGCAAGTTCGTAGGCAAACAAAATGGAGTTGTCCTAAGGACACTGGAACTGTCCGTACAGTGAACATATCATGTGTGCACATGCGCAGTACAACCGTACGTATAGCGAACATCGCACCTGTCCCTAACAGTCCGTCTCACATGTGTCGCACTTTGAATTAGTTGGAGAACCCGAACACTGTCCGTAGGACACTTGAACGCATGCGCACATTGGGTAATCTGCATTTGCTGTCCAGTAGAGTCCCATTTCTGGCGCGGATGTGACCGCACCCATGCTGAGCATGTGGACTAATTTACGCAGTTTGTGTGCTTCCGCAGCAGTACAAAAGAACTTGTAGACACAAGGCAAAGTATTGTAGAGTGTAAAAATGGAATTTCACATATCCCAGACAATGGGCCTCATTAGGACCCAGGCGGTAAGGGGTTTACGGCGGCGTAAACAGCGCCGACCCTTACCGCCTGATTCCGAGGTCCCTTAGCGCCATGGAGGTTTTAACACCTGCTTTTAGCAGGTGTTAAAATCCATGGCGCTAAGGGACCTTGTTGTTAATTACGCCACCGTAATTTACGGTGGCGTAATTAATGCCTTCCCCACTCCCATTATGCCCTATGGGGCAAAAATGGGAATGGGGAAGGGTAAATGGGTTAATGGGGACTTACCGCTCCACTCACCACGGAATGGGGTGGTAAGTCCGCCAACCACCATGGCGTAAACATAGTGGTAAAGGTACGACCTAGGCGGTAACTTACCACCTGGGTCGTAATGAGGCCCAATAGCTGACCTGAGGACTTGGTGTTTAAAATGTTTGTACCACTTTGCAGGGAAGAAGACGATCACGAGGCATACCCCTCCACCCCTACAAATGGCCACACCCCCAAGCGCATCTTCATTGTCCTTCTAGCTATAGCAGATTGAGGTGTACTGCCTTTACTGCTGTAGTGACAAAAAGGAAACTAATCGGTATGGCTTCCATGGCTGCTATTGGGTCATTAGCCTCTGCACCAACCTCAAACCCACCACCACCACCACCTCCCCAAGGGCCTGCAGAGAGATATACGTGTGTGGATGTAGAGAGCAAGGAAGAAGAGGAGCAAGAGAATGAAGTGGAGGAACTCCGCGCTAGGAGCACTAGCCGGGAGTCGTGGGTGTGGCGGTTGTTTTCCGTTTATGGGAACGTACCAAAAGCACGTGCGAACCTGGTGAAGTGTAACCAGTGCAAGGTGGTGCTGAGTCGCGGGAGTCTTGGTGCATACAGCTTTGGTACGACAACCATGAAGCGACACCTCACTTTTTTCCACATTGCAGACATTTGCAATGCTGTTGACCCTTACCTTTCAAAGGTGACAGCAGTGTGTACGTGTTGTGACACAGTACTCTGCAGGGGGGAGAGTTTTCAAAGTGCTTTTGAGGCTGCAGTCACAGAGCACCAGAAGATCTGCTCCTTACCTAAATGAAGCTCACCCTATATCTTTCTCTGTTCACTTGCCTTTTTTATGCCCCTGGCTGGTGTCCCTTCCTTGCCCTCCTTTGGCCTCTTCTCCTAGTGTGTTGTGTGCTGTGTTAGCAATAAACGTGAAAACAACAAAAATGACAGAAAAGGCTCTTTTCAGAGCTGCCTTTCTCAGTTTAACAATAGAACTATGAAATGACGGTCGTAGACCCCCGCAGAGTTGTGGAAAAGTTTGCGGACAGTTGTAGGGAAAAAAAGGAGGGTGCAAGCGGATCCAACACAATGAGGTGTACGCTGGGAGTAAGTGGTGGCTCTAAAAAAGAGCCTTTCGGTGGTGTGTTGTGTGGGTCAAAAACTGTGGATTGAAGAAAATGGATTGTCAGATAGGTTAGTGTGATTTCAAAAGAGGTCGCAATGCATTTTGTACAAAGCGAAGAAAAATCTGATTGCCAGCATATGTGAGGTGGATTCCATCTCTGCGGAAAATGAAAGAGCTGCGAAACAAAATATTTTCATTGTGGAAAGAGGACATGCCAACATCTCTTAAAAAGGCACAAACAGCCTTATTCACATAGCGTTTTGCTTTCTCCATTTGTGGACCAAAAGCAGAAGAACGCAGCCATATTTGTCTTTGCGCAATACAGGAAAAAAGTATTTGAGAATTTGGAAACATGTCCATGAGCTTTTCAAGTCCTTTCTTCATTGCAAATTGCAAAGAAATTCCAGAGACATGGCCTAAACTGTTTCCTCCGCAATGAATGATCATTATATCTGGAGGTGGCTCTGCCAGTAAAGTAACACAGAGAGGTTCCAAGTCCAGCCACCTCATGCCACGCACGCCATGCCAGTGCACTTTCACATGAGGAAATCCGAGATCTGCAGATAAACCTTCTGCATGCACCATCAACCAATGTATCCATGAGTCTCCCAAAATCCAGAAAATCTGTTTTCGAGCATGGAAAGCCATAGCTGTGTGGTCCTTTGTCAGGGAGAAGACGGTCTTACTAAAGTGTGCTGGTCAGAACACACTTACTGAACTTTATGGACCAATCCCTATCTCTGCTCATTCTCATTTGCATGCGTCTCCACCCCTGAATCCTCATTGGTGATATGCGCTGGCTGCAAACTACCGCCATGTTCACGGACATGTATAGGATCAGAGCGTGACGACGGTACATTAAAGTATATATTCCCCCTTTTCCCCTGTAAGGTGGGCTCTGAAAAGAACCATTTTTTTTTGGCCAGATACCATAGAGACATCTGTTATTTTATGTATTTTTTTGTATTTTTTGTCCTTGCTTTGCTCCTACAACCATTACAGAACCTTCTCTAAAGCAAGCCTTACGTTCCAAAAGAACATTGCATTTCCCAAATAAGATAGCGCAACACCATCTGCTTCAAAATAATCCGCATTGCTTGGAGCAACGTTATCATGGCTGCAGAAAAACATACCAGCTCCTAGCATGAATGCACGCATGCCGTGATTGATGATACACCTCCCAATGATTTGATCCGGACAGAAAACAGAATTGTTGTCCCATTTTACTCTAGGGAGTAAAGCAGAAAAAATGACTTTCATTGTTGGGAAGATGGTCATGAGTGATTCAACCAACTGTGCTAAATCTGCCAACAAAGTACGTGAACTCACGTATCCCAAATGGCGAGCACCACAGTGCAAAATTACCATATGAGGAGTGGTCATTGCATGCATGTCTCTGCAAACTTGCAGAATTGCTGCAGCATTGGGATCAGTGTGGCGCTCCACACAACCTCCACTCCTCTGACATCGAAATGGTGTGCCACATGCCTACTCTTGGCATAGTGTTGTAAGCTGTCACGGCCTCAGTTTCCAGGCTCATGAGTGGCACAAACCAACCACCCCCTCCACGATCTAGGTGCCTGCAAGTTGAAACTTACACAAGCCTCTGAGACCCTGGTGGGGAAAGAGGGTTAGGATCTCGTTGGTTGGATGAGTTCCGCAGCAAGGGTAACCGGTGAGAGGACTAGGATAGGGGAGGTGGACAGGGAAGGGAACATAGGGTAACACAATGAAACATTTGCACATTCACAGCATGCACAATTCCCCCTCACACCCCACAACAAGGGCTGAGAGAGCCAGAAAGAGACATCTCAAGGGGTGAGTGCTGGTCTCCTGCCTGCGCACTCTCAGGTCCAGATTCCAGAGCAGTTTTAGTGCTGAAAAGAGAGTGGGAATTACCATTTGCGTGTTAGAACACACACCAAATTCTTAGCATTCATGCACTCTCACAAAAGGTTAATTGCACCCTTATGCATGCTCAAGGTGCACCATGCACGGTATGTTAGGTGCACACGTTTACTCTGGCTATCCCCTGCACATGCGGATTCATGCCGCGCGTGGCTCTGCTACAATGGCTGCCCAAAAATAAGGCTTCTGAAATGTGGGCTTGAACATGATATGACCCGTGTTGTTAATCACACATGTCGTATAGTGGCTCTTCAGAAAGCTGCGTATTGGTAAATGCGTTCACTTCCTGTAGATCGGCACATGGGAATTAGTATGTTAATGACATGCACTGCTATGGCACTGCATGGTTTCCGAAGTCTGCGCGTGGTTCAGGTTAGAAGAAACTATGGTGCTGATGGTCAAAGGAATCACACTTAGCTTTTGCTGGAGCAGGGGGACGTGGGAACCTTGGGCTGAGCCCCCTGTGCGTACCCCTTGTCGAAGTTGCTGGCGAGTTCAATCGATTCTCTAGAATATACTACAGCGGTGCGCACCTTTCCCTGAGTCAGCCTTGGATCCCTGGTTCTAGCTTATCTCTATATGCCGAGGGGCCCGGGGGGAGGATGTCTGGGGCGTGGCCGCTCGTACGCTTCCCCTTGCTCGGAGCTCCTGAGAACACGTCTTCTCTGGTTGAGCTTCAAAGCAAAATGCTCTTGATGTCCTTGCGCGCATGCATGCATGTGCACCACCCGATGTGGGCTTTGTGAAGTAGTTCTGGGCCCGGGGGTGCCTGGAAATTGTAGTCTGCAGGCTATTTTGCCTGCAAAAAGGACATAGGAGCCTTTTGTAAGGCAGGATTCTTCATGCGAACACATATTTCTTTAATGTACTGGCTACCATTACCCTATGATCCCCTCCAGCAGCTGGTACACCATGTTTGTTGCCTTGCTCCATGACAGTCATGCACAAAAATGTCTCCAAGCACCAAAACCCTGACCCTCTCCACCTCTGCCATCTTCAGTGTGTGCACCGTCTTTCGACACAAAAGAGTAATGTGAACATCTGATTGGCTGATGCCTACAGTCCCCTTTCCATGCAGGATTAGCTGAAGAAACCCATATGTGACACGCCCTACCTGTGGACAAGCATTGCCTATGTGCGGCCCGTAACTCTTACCCAGTCCTTCCACCCTTTCCACAGCGTTAACAAATCGAGCAGTTGCACAACCATCCACCAATCACATTAAACGTTGCTAATTCTAACTCCGTCATTAACATTGCGCACTTCAAAATTACTGTCTATGATTCTGAATAGAAGTCGCATATCATTGCAAAAAAACTACTTCACAAGCTACTGTGCAAGTACTGCAAATGTCTACGTACAGCTCCATGCATGTGCACATGCATGAGTATAGAGTATAGGTATGTATATTTTAATCAGAGAACATGTGAAACCCTTATGCTTTCATTTAGACAAAATAATGCAACTAAATATGCTTAGGCAATGCATACGAACGCTCTCCGTTTTAAGTGGAGGATGTCCGATTTGTCATTGACATACCGCACGACTGCTTACTGTCTTCCGCATAACCTGTACATACGTTGCAAGCATGCCTATTTAGGGTGGAACTCAATTGTGTATGTGGAAATGTCAGAGTTGTGTACTGTGTACGGCCTATAGTAATGCTAGTTGCAATGTCATCGCATGAGAAAAGTAAGTGCTCCCGATTGCTGTGGTGACATCTCCCTCTGAGGGTCTCCCGAGTTGTCGGCATTGTGCTTTTAGTTTGCAAGTAAAACATTTTTCCCCATCTGCTACTGTGCCCTATCGCTTACAAACCTCTCTCCTATGCTTGTAAAAAACAAGGCATTTCCATAACCTTAAAATTGTTAGCAATTTTGAAGGACTTTCAAGTATCATATTGCAAATACCATGCAAACACTGCACAGAGTGAAGTGAAGTGCACACAAGCACTGGGTTGAACTATGAAAGTAAAATGCTCTGACGAAAGAAGCACAATTAATGTGTGCAGTATCATCACTGCTGTAAACACACAAAGTAACTGATTTTGTTTTTTTAAATCGCAATGAAGACTATTCTCCTGAGAATCAACAGCATCTACACTGCAGACGACATATCCGAAGAAACCTGGTCATCTTGCAAAAAAAAGTAAGCACAGTACTACCTTTATATTGTAACTTCTTCTCAAAGAGGCTGAGCTGGTTATTTGGTTATTTTGGGCACCAAAGCAAACATTGATTTCTAAATAATTCTACCTACAAATATCCATTTATTGAACAAAGAATAACAGGCAGAATGGCTGACAAATCCCTGTGTGTTTGGAACTCAAATACCATACGTAATCCTTAGAAGGCTAGATTTAGAAAAGAAGTTGCTGTTGCAAGTTTATGGCATTTTGTTTATTATTAATGGTTCTTGTCACAAGTAGCCCACTTTGTACTCTGATCTGAAGCACATTGTAGTAGTATACAAACAGTAAAGTAGCCTTACCAAATCATTGCAAGAGTTAAATGCACAATGACACACCATGACAAAGAGCTTCCCCATCAGACTCATGCACACATGCACATAGCACACATACATTGGACAACAGACCAAAGTATACCTTTTTTTCAACAGACACCAAAGAATGCCTTTCAAAAAACAACTCAGTAGAAAGGAACGCAGAAGTAGAGCAAATAAAAATAAAAGTGCCCAATGTAAGCATCCACCTGTTATAGAGTTTGTAGAGAATCTTGAAACAAACCAGCTAATGCAGTTGGTTAGCAAAAGAAAGGAAGTCTCAACTACCGAAACTTTACCTCCTCCATCAAAATGTGTCAAAAAATACAAAAATGTTGGCAGAAAAATGGCTACCAGTAGAGCTAACAATGCTCTTAATAATCCTGATAGTGTCACAAGAACCCATAGTAAAAACAGTATTTTATCAAAAATGTTTCATCACAGAGTCCTTCAGAATCTTCTAAGAAGAGGACCGAAATCATCCTCACTCCTTAAAACCTACCGTAGAAAGTTTATCCTACAAGCTCTCGTGGACAGTGCAATCCTTCTCAAAAGGAAGTTGTTTATATTAGTGTTAAATAGGATGAAAGCACTAACAAAACTAAGTACCGAACTACAAAAGAAACTCAGCAATAAACGGAATGTGAACAAAAATTATTTCTTACATGTTTGTGGTGGTGAATGGAGTCACACAACAACCACAGAGCCATATTTTAATGAAGAAGCATACAAACAAAATCAAACAAACACAATTGCCATCCATAGCAGTGGACGAGGGTATGAGAAAATCAATACTACCATCATGGAACAAGAAGCACTGCTTACAAAACTATCTCCTGAAAACTCAGAATTACCTCTCGATTCAGAAGAACCACACCGTCGAGTATACAAATGGCTGTGCACATCAATGTGTGCCATTCCAAACAAAGCTTTCAAATCTTTACGTCAGTTCCTCAATCAATATGTAAAAGGTAAAGACAAAAATAAAATGAAAGTGCTGCAAATTATGGATATTTGTCCAGTGCGGAAAGACACAGGACTAAAAGGACATTAATTAGCCTGCATTTCTGGGCCTATTTGCAAAAGTACCTTCCATGATATCAAAAGAATATCAATACATCATTCCAATGTAAGAAATCTTGTGTGTAAAATATACTGTGCAAAAAGTCCAGCTTCAGAATTAGGCAATTTAAATACCACTTTTCTGCATGGTACACCCAAATACTTACAAGAAGAAATTGACCGTATTCAGAAAAAGTATTTTGGAAGTGAGAGCCACTTACAAAATGCAACAGTTTTAGAACATAGTAGCAACAATTCTGCACATAGCAACCTTCTATTACACACATACAGAAAAGAAATAGTAACATTTAAAAGGTCATCGGCTGAAGTACCAAACCATGTGTGTGTGTGTTGCCCTAGAACGTTTTACAAAAGGAACACAAAAAATGTGGACATAGCATAATAAATAGAAGACAATGAAGACTCTAAATGGTTTGAATGAGCTCTGTACCTTTTAGTTGAAAACAAATGTGAACTAACTGAACGCCTTATATGTTTCAGTTAATGTACTGCAAAATTATACCACAACCACACTCCTTCACGTTATTACAAATAATTTGGAATTGTTTCTATTACCAAAAATCCTGCAACAGCTCAATTTGTATGAGAGCATAATAATTCAAACAGTTCACCCATTTCAAGCAATTATACCCCTTCATCCAAAAACAGCAAAATTACCTTCCTCTGAATTGGTGAAAGGCATTTGTGGCAAAGTAGTTTATTTGCCATTAGATCTAAAAGAAAATGTACACACTCTAGGAGTGGAAGTTCAATGGAGCCTTCTTTAATAGTCTTGGTAAATGGAGTACCAACAAAGGATAAAGCATTTTGGCAACAATTAGTGGACTTAGACAAAGTTAGAGAAGCATTGCAATGTCTAAAAGACAATACTGAGTACTACAAGGAAATACATATTGATGAAACAACTGAAATAATTCAAGAGCCATCAGAAACTGGATAATTCAAACTTCTGGATCCAGCTACAGTATCCACTCTTTTGGATCATAACACAATTCATCCATCGCATTCCAATGAAAGCATAGATGATGCACGAGAAACTTACCAAATGCGACAAACCAAAGGGTCACCAATGAGTATTTGGGAAGAAAGTGTAGAAGCACATGCTTTTCCACTGCTATTTCCTACTGGCAAAGGTGCAAGATACGATGATAGAACCACTCAGATTGGGGCATCAGAATATTGCTCATGACGAATGTATTCGCAAAATCCCAGATTTAGACAAAATGTGGAATACATATTCCACCTACTCTATGAAAGTGAATTAGCAACACTATGTTATGGAGTTGCACACATTCTTAAATCTGGAACCCACTTTCAAAATATGTCAGCTACGCAGTTAATACAAAAAGTACAGGAAAAAGATGAGGTTTTACAATCAAGTATAACAAATTTGTTTGCAAACATGCGTGGTACAAAGGAATACTTGTTCAGACGGCACGGAGACATGTGTTGCATGATCAGAAACTTTGGACTACCGACTTGGTTTGTTATGCTACATTGTGCAGAATATGCATGGGAAGATTTACATGAGTTCCTACGCATAGCAAACAGCAACAAAAACAACATAGATATATTAACACCTGGAGAACTTTGCTTTCTAGATCCAGTTAATGTCTCAAGATATTTCCATCATGGTTTCATTGCCATGCTACACTTTATTTGCAATAAAACTGTTCCTCCCCTTGGAGAAGTGCAGCACTTCTTTTCGAGAAAAAAATATCAAGCGAGAGGAGCACCACATATTCACAAGCTGTTATGGATCAAAGGTGCACTGAAATTTGGGCACGACAGTGATAGCACTGTTTTGCAGCTTAACCAAAAATATGTCACATGTGAAATCCCTTCACAACAGACACATAGTGAGCTGCATCGGCAGATTTTACAATTTCAAAGACACAAATGTGGCAAATATTCTTGCCTCAAATACAAAAACAAAGGTAAATACTACACCAAATACCGCTTTGGTTTCCCTAGACCAGTTACGGAAACAGGTGAAGTAAACACCTTCATGTCTTCAGTTCGACATAGTGTTAAAGGTAAATCAGCTAAGAACACATATTACATAAAAAGAAGGGAAGAATCCAAATATATCAATGATTACAATTCATTCATTGCCCTCTTATGGAATTCAAACATAGATGTGCAGTACATTGCAGACAATTCAACTGCTGTTGCACGATATGTCACAGCCTACTTAACAAATGCAGAAAAAACAGAGCTTCAAGACTTCTGGGATGACCTAGCATCAGACAAAACATTATCACAGAAATTGTATAGCCTAGGCATAAAAATGCTCTCTCATAGGGAATGTGGGGCCTATGAAGCAGCCGATCATTTAACCGGCACTGCTTTGTATAGAAAATCATACAACATAGTATGGCTCAGTCTTGGTCCTGCAAAATCTAGAAAAAGAGTGCTAAAATCATATGAGGACATAGAAACCATTGCCAGAAATTATCCCAACAGCCAAGACATTCTAAAAAACAATTTACTAAACACATACTATCCGAACAGGAGTTGCACTCTGGAAAGCATGTGTCTATACCACATAGCTCAAAACTTTGCATACAAAAATAATGTAAAACCCAATGAAAACAAACATAGATATAGAGTGAGAGATTGTAAGGGAGCTTAGTGAAACTTGCCAAACGAAGCTTAATTAATCATGTAAAATTGTCATTAAAAACTCCTAAACAGAAATAACTATATTAAATATCTCTGTTACAACTTTTCAAACCATGGAGAAAAGAGGAAGACATACTAGATAACTATGACTGCTATGAAGATTCTTTCAAAGCAAATGAAAGCACTATCACCGATGTGAACTTTACGCTGTACAAAACAATGTTACACAATGAGCAGCAACAGGAAGAAGAACTTCAGGCCCAACTAGATAAGGACTCTTCTGACAGTAGTCAACCTTCTGTAACAGGAAGTCAAGAACCACTAGGACAACCACTAATAGCAAATGAGGCTGAAGTAGCTATGGCAGAAGTAGAAAACACCATGTATCAGTATCAAGAAGATACAGTAGACTTAACTGTACAAAAGCACAATTTAACAACGATCAGCGAACCATTTTTGAAGCTGTAACAAAACAAATTGTCCATGGTGTACAACATGAAAATAAAGAATGTACCTGCCAAAATTACAAACCTATACTGCTGTACGTCAGTGGTGTAGTTGGATCAGGGAAAACATTCTTAATCAAAATCATCAGCAAGTTCCCTTAACAATTGACAAACAACAAACTGTCAGCTGTTGTAAAGGCCCCCACAGGTTTAGCTGCCTACAACATAGGCGGTGTCACTTTACACCATTTACTACTGCTTCTAGTAGAGCATCAAAATAAATTAGACTACTGCAAACTTTCTGCAGAAGCTGCAATGGAATTACGCAGAGTATTGAAACAAATGAAAATGCTACTAATAGATGAAGTGAGCAAAGTCTCCAACCTAATGTTGGCTTTGATTCATCTCAGATTGTAAAAAGTACTTAAAAGTGACAACAAAGAACTCTTTGCAGGGAAATACATCATTGTTTTTGGAGATCTTCTACAATTGACACCAGTGAAAGGTGAACCGATTTTTAAAACCTTAGGCCACAAACTCTGCCGGAAAACTGTTGGTAGCATAGGTAATGTTAACCTTTGGCAACATTTCCAATACAGAGAATTAACTGAGAACATGCAGCAATCTGCAGATCCCACTTATGCCAACATCTTAAAAAGTATTAGAGTTGGTGTATTATCGCAAGAAGCACAAGTTGTATTGAAAAACCGGCATATACATGCACTTCATGGTGATAATGCATGTGCAACTGATGTTATGTAATAAATAGCGAACAAAAATGTCAATTGTATGGCCTCAATGCCAACTCTTGCAAGCTGTTTCAAATTCAATGAAACAATCTTAAAGAAAGAAATTCAACCAATAATAGAAATTAGTGCCACAGACAAACTAGACGTACATGGTGAGCAAGCCACAACAAGACAAAATAGTTAAGAAAATTCAATCTCCAACACTGCTGGTTTGGAAAAAATATTGAAATTGTCCTTAAATTGTAGAGTAATGCTTAAACGTAACCTTGATGCAGAGCAAGGGCTAGTTAATGGAGCACTGGGCACAGTTGTTGGCTTTCAATCATACACACGTGATAGCAACATTCAGTTTGTAAATATTCACTTTGATAAAGTTTCAGAAGTGAAAAGGATAGGGCGCTCAATAGCTTGATTCCTTCTCTTCAAAGACATGTATGTACGTAGAGAGTAATTCTCTCTATCTCTTGCATATGTAGTTACCTTTCATAAATCCCAAGGTCTTACCCTAGACAAAGCATTGATAGATATAGGAAACACAGTGTTTAAAGAAGGCATGAGCTATGTAGCATTATCACGCTTATGTACACTTGACAGTCTATTGCTAATAAACTTTGATTCAAGTAAAGTCAAAGCTGATATTCCTTGCATTCTAGAATACAATAGATTGTGTGTTCACTGTATACCCCTCATCTGAAACAATACCCTGTTCCAGATATAGTAAAACGTGGTAAAAGAAAACAGAAAATTCCACAAAGAAAAGAAGCTAAAGTTTCATCAATTACCGCAAACATAGAACAACCTATTAGGGAATGTAAACTAGGGATGTCGCCAAAGAAGCAACAGAAAAAATTAAAAATGCACTCAGATACAGAACTTGCTGGGCCATTCAAATTTGCAAATGAAAGTGGGGTAAGTTTCTATGCAAATGTAGCAATGAATATTCTATTTCAATTGCCACCAATTGTTAATAATATTTACCTGCACAGTACAGACCAATTGTGTTTGCAAATGTTAGTGCTGCATAGAAATGCAACAAGCAATCCTGACAACACATACAGTGTTCATGGAGTAAGGCAACAATTGGACGACTGTGCTGGAATGGTGAGATTCACTATGAACTCACAAGAAGATCCAGAAGAACTTCTAATGTACATACTATTAGTATTGGAAAACAAAAGCATACCTGTAAATGAAATCTTGCAAATTTCGTACATGTAGAAACATACATGCACTCTCTGTAGCAAAGTGATAGAGGAAGACATCCCAAATGAGTGATTTGTGTATGTTTCCATACCAAATTGTGAGCGCATTCCATTTCAGAAACTTGTACAAAATGCAAACCATGGCAGATTATGTATTATTTGCGATTCAGACAATCGCTCCACCTTACTGATACAATCACATAGTACCTACATAATACTTATGGCTTCTATGGTATAATGCAGATGGCACCAAAAACAACTGAAAACTGACTGGATTCACACACGGTCAAGTGTCACTTGGAATGAAAACCTTTACAACAGTATGTATAATCTACCATACAGCAGCTCAACCATTGCAGTTCACTACACTGCATACATTAAAAAGAATTGTGGATGGTTCGAATGTAATGATAGCACCATTACTCTAAAGCAGAGATTGCCAGCTAATCTAACAAATGGGTTTTTAATGTTCTTAAAGCCAAATATATGAAATAATGTGTACTTCAAGATTGTCAACAAATTATGTGAAAGACTGCAAACAGTTAGAATACGCCCACAGGTATCTAACTACCTAAGAGGATGGAAGAATGACACAAATAAATGATTATCACAGATCGTTGGAAACAAATGCACAGGTAGAATACACCTACAGGTATCTAACTGTTGTTAAAAATTGGCAGGAAGGCAACAAACATAACATTGATAAGAAAGATGAAGGAAACATGCAAAGGAAACAAGGAAGTAGTTAGTACCATAGTAAACAAAGGTTTTTTTTTTAATCCAACAAGCAAACACAGAAACTGAGTGCAATGCACATTACATTGGTTTGTAAACTAAATATGAGGGTAAAAAAAAAGGTAAACTGTCTATTATGCAATATAGTACATTTTTAAAAAATGCAAACACTAACACACCTTTTTCTTTTATCACAGAAATTGAAAAAGGGATAAATCCGCCAAGTACGATAGCCACTTAAAAATTGTATGTGGATTCTGAACAAAGTAAGCAGTAAGTATATTGGCAGTCATTTTCTACACATGGGAATCTACACGTCTAATCTATGGTACTAATATGCTGCAGTGCCTGTAGGCTGGCCCTTGCATCTTCGGTGAGTAATGTACGACCTACGCCTTACGACCAAGGTACAAGGAGTATAGTTCCTATCCACAACCATCGCTGCATATCAACACCATGGTCCTTGTAAAGTAGCTACTTATAAATTTACTTTTCGGACCATCATCTGCAGCCATGAAGCTAAGACACTAGGGCGTCAACACAACTAGCGCATTACACCACACCCATATTGACTTGTAACTCCACTGCTTATGACTTCAGTCTTGGGTGCATGGCCTTTGGGCATGCAGTCAAGAGTCTGGGTCCTGGCCAGAAACACCACAGCATATCGGAACAATGGTGCCTTGTCATTTTACTATGTACACACTTACGGCCTCCCCACAATCATATTAATGATGTTGCATAGTGCAAGTGTACCAATAGCTCTGATATGGTGCAGTGGTGTGTAGCTACTGGCTACAGAGGTGAGGTTGAGGCCATAGCATTATGAAAGTATGGCTATACAGTATTTGAAATGCATTGTTACTTACAACTGCAGTGCTTATTACTTAGCTCAAGTACTCTGCATCCTGGCCACTACTACCACACTATATGATATTCATTGTGGCATATAACTACACTACAAACAAATGTACTTTTGGGGGCATGACCTTCGGCCATGCACCCATGATTGCAGCCCCTCCCGACAGCTGACAGACTGATGCACTACCACACCATATCGTACCCATTGTACCTTGTAAGTACACTACATAAGACTGTTCTGTTGGGTGCATGTCCTGGGGCCATGCACTCATGACTGCAGACTCTACCCACAGCCACCTGCCTGATGTTCAATACTAGGGGTATCTGTGTAGGTCTGAAATGCTGCACTGTTTGTGGGCAAGGCCTAAAGTTTTTGGTGTACTGCCATACATTTCAATATATGGTTATGAAGTGGCTTATAACTCCAGTGCTTACCAGTTTCCTGTTGGGTGCATGCTTGGGTGTATGGCATACAGCCTAAAACCATGCACTCAAAAGTACACATCTTGTCCACAACCACCGCACTACATGAAACCCATGTTGGCTTGTAAGTGAAAAGGTTATAGCTTTGTTGTTGGGGGCATGGCCTTCAGCCTTGCACTCAAGAGTGCACACACTCCCCACAACCAGGCAATCACTAGGCATTAGTAAGAGGGTATCCATTGGTGTGACATGCTGAAGTATTTGTGGCCAGGGCCTAGAGATTTGGAAGTAAGGCCTTCGGCCTTTGCCGACGGCAATGCATCCAAGACTGTAGGCCCTGGCCACAACCACTGTAGCATATGACACCCATGGTGGCATACTAAAGAATATAATAATAGCCGTAAGAAAAAGTAATGCAATCATGACATGTTGTCGATTTTAATGTTTGCTGCCACTACGTGGGTCCTTACAAAAGTTCCAAGTTCCCTGTGCACTGGACGGACTGAAATAGTGCCCTCATTGGGCACCTCATTTTCTGCGCTTACAAGGTGACCATAGGAAATACAAGAGATTATAACTGTGTTATTGAGTACATGGCCTTCAGTCATGCACCCAAGAGTGCAGGGTCTCTCCACAACCACCTCAGTGATGTGTGGTAGTAGGGTTTTTTCTATAGGTGTGGTATCCTTCAGTGCTTCTGGCCAGAAGCTTCACTCCTAGCTGTATGTCCATAGATCTTACATGAGATGTGTGTGCAGTGGCTTCCACGTCTAGTACTTATAACTTTGGTCTTGGATGCATGGCCTTCAGCCATGCATCCAACACTGTACGCACTCCCCACAATTTGCCAAACGAAACGCAATACTACGGGTGTATCCATTGGTGTGACATGCTGCAGGGGTTGTGGCCAGGGCCTACAGTCTTGGAAGGAAGGGCTTTGGCCTTTGGCCGATGGCCATTCATCCAAGACTCTAGGCCCTGGCCACAACCACCGTAGCATGTGACACCCATGGCGGCGTACTAATGAATATGATAATAGACATCTGAAAAAGTAATGCAATCACGGCATGTTGTCAATTTCAATGTTGGCTACCACTATGCGTGTGTTTTCAACAGTTAGAAGTTTCCTGTCCACTGCATGGACTGAAGTGCTATCGTTATTACACCCCACATTTTCTGTGTGTACAAGATGTCCATAGAAAGTACATCATGAAGACCAACCCCCAGAACAAATGCTTTGATCACCCATGTCTTACTGTCTGAACCTTTCCCAACGCTCTGTGGCACAGCAAAAGAGTTTTATAAATAGAGCATGTGTACGCTGGTTGTTGCTCCGCTTTCGGCGGATCCAAGATGTCGGGCGCATCCAAAAAATCTGACGCAGAACACATCTTGCTGCAGCCAATGGGCAGAGACGTTGCATGTCCGTGGTCATGACGCCAGCCACCTTAGCAAATTGGTATCTTGTCCGTGGACCGAACAGAGAAGTGTGACCGCGAATCCGTCCGCGGACACACTTCCCTGTTAGCTCTGCGGATAGTGTCCTGATTGGCCAATCGGCTTGCGTCATGTCCGCGGACATGCAAAGTGTTCGCTGATTGGACGGTGAAGAGCGTGAAGTGCGTCAGATTTTTGGAAACACCCGCCATCTTGGATTCACGGACGTCCGCAGACAGCATGGTGAAACTTGGTGGAAAATACTATTTAGTAAAGTGTTTTGGTGTGTAAGACTGTTTGGGGAGAATGGGGAGGGTGGGGTTCTAAGAGATGGGTTAAATGTTGTATTTATTTAGGTGGCAGGCACCCCTTTTGTGTTCTTTCTGACTGCGAAAAATATGGGTGTCCTGAAATGTTTGTAAATAAACGAAATGGGGGTATCCTGAGGACACTACGCCTGTCTGTATGGTTCATAGGCAAGTTGAAACTGTTCTAAGAACACATCAAGTGTTCTGGCATATTCGTCAATAAACAACATGGGGGTGTCCTGAGGACGCTATGCCTGTCCGTACTGTTCGCAGGCAAGTTGAAATTTTTCTAAGAACACATCAAGTGTCCTGGGATGTTCGTAAATAAACAAAATGGGGGTGTTTCTAGGACGCTAGAACTGTCCGTATTGGTCGCAACCAAGCTGAAACTGACCTACGAACACACGCGGTGTCCTGAAATGTGTGTAAATAAACTAAATGGGTGTGTCCTGAGGATACTATGACTGTCCGTATTGTTCGCAGGCAAGTTGAAACTGTTCTAAGAATACAGACGATGTCCTGAAATGTTCGTAAATAAACAAAATGGGGGTGTCCTGAGGACGCTGTCGGTATTGTGCGTAGGCAAGTTGAAATTATTCTAAGAACATGTGTCCTGGGATGTTCATAAATAAACAAAATGGGGGTGTCCTGAGTACGCTATACCTGTCCGTACTCTTCGTAGGCAAGTTGAAATTGTTCTAAGAACACATCAGGTGTCCTGGGATGTTTGTAAATAAACAAAATGGGGGTGTTCTGAGGACGCTAGACCTGTCCGAATTGTTCGAAAGCAATACACGCGGTGTCCTGAAATGTTCAGAAATAAACGAAATGGGTATGTCCTGAGGATGCTATGACTGTCCGTATTGTTGGCAGGCAAGTTGAAACTGTTCTAAGAATGCAGACGATGTCCTGAAATGTTCGTAAATAAACAAAATATGGGTGTCCTGAGGACGCTGTCCGTATTGTTCGTAGGCAAGTTGAAATTGTTATAAGAACATGTGTCCTGGGATGTTCGTAAATAAACAAAATGGGGGTGTCCTCAGTATACTATACCTGTCCGTACTGTTCGTAGGAAATTTGAAATTGTTCTAAGAACACATCAAGTGTCCTGGGATGTTCGTAAATAAACAAAATGGGGGTGTTCTGAGGACACTAGACCTGTCTGAATTGTTTGCAAGCAAGCTGAAACTGTTCTAAGAACACACGCGGTGTCCTGAAATGTTCGTAAATAAATGAAATGGGTGTGTCCTGAGGATGGTATGCCTGTCCATTTTGTTCGCAGGCAAGTTGAAACTGTTCTAAGAACACACGCGGTGTCCTGAAATGTTTGTAAATAAACGAAATGGGGGTGTCCTGAGGACGCTGTCCTTATTGTCCATAGGCAAGTTGAAATTGTTCTAAGACCACATTACATGTCCTGGGATGTTTGTAAATAAACATAATTGGGGTGTCCCGAGGACGCTATACCTGTCTGTACTGTTCGTAGGCAAGTTGAAACTGTTCTAAGAACACATCAAGTGTCCTGGGATGTTCGTCAATAAACAAAATGGGGGTGTCCTCAGGGTGCTATGCCTGTTCGTATTGTTCGTAGGCAAGTTGAAATTGTTCTAAGAACACATCACGTGTCCTGAAATGTTCATAAATTAATGAAATAGGTGTGTCCTGAGGACGCTACGCCTGTCCGTATTCTTCGCAGGCAAGTTGAAACTGTTCTAAGAACACGGGTGTTCTGAAATGTTCGTAAGTAAACGAAATGGGGGTGTCCTGAGGATGCTATACCTGTCCGTACTGTTCGTGGGCAAGTTGAAACTGTTTTAAATACACTCATCATGTTCGCGGACATTAAAAGTGCCCATATGGCATAGTTAAAATGTTTGACTCTATGGGTGTGATATGCTGTGGTGGTTGTGGCCAGGGCATAGAGTCTTGGGTGCATGGCCGTATGGCGACGGTTATACTTATTATAATATACTTACTGATTGGTTTAGTAACTGGAGTACATGTATTCCTTGTTAATTTCTGTGATAAAAGAAAAGATCATGTTATTATTGGTATTATGTAAAGACTTATAACATTGAATAATCAACATTTTTTTTTTTACCCTCATATTTAGTAGATTACAAACCAGTGTATTGTTTTTTGCTAAAATCATTGGGTCTGTGGGAAAAAAAATCCATGTTGGATTAAAAAAAAAACAAATTGTTATGCTACAGTCTATGTGTTTGTTTGTTTTCAGTGTTCACTTGTTGTTTCTGGCTAATGTTCTAAATGTTGGCTTGTTGCAGATTTTTGGAGTAGTTAAATACCTGTTGACATATTGTAACTGTCTATTTTTTGTTATAATAAAGTGGTATTGATTTATCTGTTTGGATATTGTAAAATCTTGGGGCAGTTAGATACCAGTTGTCGTATTCTAACTGTCTATTTTTTGTTATAATGTAGTGGTATTGATTTATCTGTTTGGTTATTGAAAATCTTGGGGCAGTTAGATACCAGTTGGCGTATTCTAACTGTTTATTGTTTTATATAATTTAGTGGTATTCATTTATCTGTTTAGTTGTTGTAGAATCTTGGGGCAGTTAGATAGCTGTTGGCATATTCTAACAGTTTATAGTTTTTTAAAGTACAGTTTAGTTAATAAATGTTGGTTTTAAAAAGATTAAATACGCGTTTGTAAGATTTGCTGGTAATCTCTGCATTAGAGTAATGGTACTATCGTTACATCCGAACCATCCACATTTTTTTTTAATATATGCAGTATAGTGACCTGCATTGGTTGTGGCTCCTGTGTGGTAGATTATACCTATTGTTGTGAAGGTTTTCTTACCAAGTGATACTTGACCATGTGTGAATCCAGTCAGCTTGTAGTTGTTTTTGGTACCATCTGCATTGTAACATAGAAGCATTAGTATTACGTATTTACTATGTGTTTGTATTAGCAAGGTGGACCGATTATCCGAAATGCAGGTAGTACATAATCTACCATGGTTGCTGAAATGGATCGAATTCACAATAAGGTATTGATACATACACGAAGCGCTCATTGGGGATTTGTTCTTGTGTCACATTGTTGCAGAGAGTGCATGTATGTTTCCACATGTATGAAATCTGGAAGATTTCATTTATAGGTATGTTTTTGTTTTCCAGTACTTGTAGAAAGTACATTAGAAATTCTTGTGGATCTTCCTGTGAGTTTATAGTGAATTTCACCATTCCAACAAGTAGTCCAATTGTTGTCTTATTCCATAAACACTATACGTGTTGTCAGGATTGTTTGTTGCATTTCTATTAAGTACTAACATTTGCAAACACAATTGGTCTGCACTGTGTAAGTAAATGTTGTCAACAATTGGTGGTAATTGAAATAGAATATTAATTTCTACATTTGTGTAGCAACTTACACCAATTATATTTGAAAGTTTAAATGGACCAGGTAGTTCTCTATCTGAGTGTTATTTTTTAGTTTGTCTTCCTTCTTTGAAGAAGTACCTGGTTTACTTTCCCTAATAGTTTCTTTTTTGTTTGTGGTACTTGATGAAGTATTAGTTTTTTTACTCTCTTTGGAGGATTTGCAGTGACATCCTGTTGCATTTCCGTTTGGTTTAGTTTTCTTTTACAACATTTTACTTTTTGTGGAACAGGATATGTTTTTAGATGGGGGTGTATAGTGAACTAAGTCTATTGTATTCTAAAATGCAAGGAATATCAGAGTTTACTTTAATTGCATCAAAGTTGATTAGAAATAGACCGACAAGTGTACGTAAGCGTGATAGTGCTACGTAGCTCATGTCAGGAATGACTGAACGTTCCCCTCCTTCCTCCTCACCTGAATCGTCTGTGGACCTCTCTTGTAGCTCCGGCCTCTTTCCAGGACGTCTTCGGGTCTGAGTCTTATCAGTCTTCCTTGCTTCTTTCTTTTGACGTAAAGGGGTGAGCTCCCTGGGATGCCACACTGTCGGGTAACTAGAGAACACGAACAGCGGGGACTCCTGGGAGCCGGCCTCTGAGCAGGGAAAAAGCCAGAAGGGGCAGAAAAAACCCTGCAGGAGTTGTTCTGATGAAGGAGTGAGTGGAAATGCGAAGTCCGGTAGAATGATCTTTAAGCAGAAGGCGGCTCAAAAGGGTGGCTAAACGGAGATTCACCAGTAGACTTGGGGAGACGCCAGAGAACCAGCTGTGATATGTGCACCTTAGGAAGCCGGAAGGGCGCACAAATGACTCCAGATAGTTTGGAACTACCAGCGACCAGGAGGTAAGTGCTTAGCAGCAAGGGCAAGGGCAAGGAAAGGCAGGCTGAAAGTCAGAAGGGCAAGGGAACGGAGAGGGAGAGGGTGAGACCAGTACAAGACGTACGGATCGAGTCAGCAAAAGGGAAACCAACGGGAGACCACAGGGAGACGGGAAAACAAGGGAAGGAATACAGGAGAATACACACGGAGGAAGGATACACTAGCGTTACCTTCAAGACACAGAGTACAGTGAAGGTGCAACGCGAGGAACGCCACGCTGAGCCGGCAGTAGTAAACGCCGGCGGCCATCTTGGAAAAAACACTAGAGCGGTGCTCCCAGAACGGCCGTCAGACGTGGTGGAACTGTTAATGGCGTCTCCATAAAGAAAAGAAACGCCGCCCGACTGAAGTCATGACAGCTCATGCCTTCTTTATAGACTGTGTTACCAATGTCTATTTATGCTTTGTCTAGGGTAAGACCTTGTGATTTATGAATGGTGACTGCGTATACAAGAGTTAGAGAAAATTGTTCTCTGCGTACATACATGTCTTTGAAGAGAAGGAATCGAGCTGTTGACCATCCTATCCTTTTCGCTTCTGAAAGTTTGTCAAAGAGAATATTGACAAACTGAATGTTGTTGTCACGTGGGTATGTTTGAAAGCCAACAACTGTACCCAGTGCTCCATTAACTAGTCCTTGATCCACGTCAAGGTTACGTTTAAGCATTACTCTGAAATTTAAGGATAATTTTAATATTTTTTCCAATCCAGCTGTGTTGGAGATTAAATTTTCTAAACTATTTAGTCTTGTTGTGGCTTGTTCACACATGTCTATTGTCATACCATGTATGTCTATTTTGTCTGTGGCGCTAATTTCAATTATTGGTTGCATTTCTTTTTTTAACATTGTTTCATTGAATTTCAAAAAGCTTGCTAGAGTTGGCATTAAGGCCATACAATTGACATTTTTGTGCGCTAATTGTTCCATAACATCTGTAGCACATGCATTATTGCCATAAAGTGCATGAATGTGCTGGGTTTTCAATATTGCTTGTGCTTCTTGAGAAGTACACCAACTCTAATACTTTTTAAGATGTTGGCATAAATTGGCATAAGTGAGATCTGCAGATTGCCGCATGTTTTCTGTTAATTCTCTGTATTGGAAATGTTACCAGGGGTTGACATTTCCTATGCTGCCAACAGTTTTACGGCAGAGTTTGTGCCCTAAGGTTTTAAAAATAGGCTCACCTTTCACTGGTGTTAATTGAAGAAGATCTCCGAAAACAATCATGCATTTTCCTCCAAAGAGCTCTTGGTAATCTGTTTTGAGTACTTCTTGTAATCTGAGGTGAATCAAAGCCAATGTTAAGTTGGAGACCATGCTCACTTCATCTATTAGTAGCATTTTCATTTGTTTTAATACTCTGCTTAGTTCCATTGCAGCTTCTGTAGAAAGTTAGTAATAGTCGGGCCGTTACAACAGCTGACAGTTTGTTGTTTGTCAATTGTTGAATGAATTTGCTGATGATTTTGATTAAGAATGTTTTGCCAGAACCAGCTTCACCACTGATGAACAGTAGTATAGGTTTGTAATTTTGGCAGGTGCATTCTTTGTGTTCATGTTGTACACCATGTGCAAATTCTTTTGTTACTTCTTGAAAAATGCTACGTTGCTCATTGTTTAGTTTTGATTGTAGTATAGTTAAGTCTTCTTTATCTTCATAATGACACATGGTGATTTTTCCTTCCGGCATAGCTAATTCTTCCTCATTTGCTATTAGTGACTGTCCCAGTGGTTCTTGGCTTCCTGTTACAGGAGGTTGACTACTGTCAGGAGTGTCCTTATCTAGTTGGGCCAGGAGTTCTTCTTCGTGTTGCTGTTCATTGTGCAATATTGTTTTGTAGTGTGTAAAGTTTACATTAGTTATAGTGCTTTCATTTGCTTTGAAAGCATCTTCGTAGGAGTCATAGTTATCTAGTATTTCTTCTTCTTTCTTCCATGGTTTAAAGAGTTGTAGCAGGGACATGTAATATAGTTCTTTATGTTGAGGAGTCTTTTATGACAATTTGATATGATTAATTAAATTTGGTTTGGTGAGTTTTACTAAGCTGCCTTCACAATTTGACACTCTGTATCTACCTTTTTTTCATCAGGTTTTATACTATTTTTGTATGTGAAGTTTTGGGCTATGTGGTATAGACACATGGTTTCCAAAGTGGTACTTCTGTTTGGGTAGCATGTGTCCAGCAAATTGTTTTTTAAAATGTCTTGGCTGTTGGGATCATGTTTGGCTATTGTTTCGATGTCATCATATTATTTCAGAACTTTTTTTCTATATTTAGCAGGACCAAGACTTAGCCATACTATATTTTCAGATTTTCCATACAAAGCAGTACCGGTTAAACGATCTGCTGCTTCATAGGAGCCACATTCTCCATGGGAGATCATTTTTATGCCCAAGCTGTATCATTTCTGAGACTGTGTTTTGTCTGATGACAGGTCATTCCAGAGGTCCTGGAGCTCTGTTTTTTCTGCTTTGGTTAATTATGCTGTAACATATTGTGCAGCTGCAGTGGAATTGTATGCAATGTACTGCACATCTATGTTTGCATTCCATAAGTGGGCAATGATTGCATTGTAATCATTGATTTATTTTTCTTCTTCTGTTCTTTTTATCTAATATGTATTTTTAGGAGATTTACCTTTAACACTATGTCTAACTGAAGACATGAAGTTGTTTACTTGACCTGTTTTTGTAACTGGTCTAGGTAAACCAAAACAGCATTTGGTGCAGTATTTCCCTTTGTTTTTGTATTTGCGACGTCAATATTCGCCACATTTGTGTCTTTGAAATTGTAAAATGTGGGCATGAAGATCACTATTTGTTGCTTCTGATGGAATTTCACACTTGACATATTTTTTGATAAACTGTAACACAGTGGCATAATTGTCTTGACCACATTTAGGAGCATCTTTAATCCATAAAAGCATGTGGATATGTGGTGCTCCTCTGGCTTGGTATTCTTTTCTCCAAAAGGGGAGGAACAGTTTTATTACAAATAAAGTGTAGCATAGCAATGAAGCGATGGTGAAAATATCTTGAAGCATTAACAGGATCTAGAGAACAAAGTTCTCCAGGAGTTAGTATATCTATGTTTGTTTTGTTTTTGTTTGATATGCGTAGAAAATCATGTAAATCTTACCATGCATATTCTGCACAACTTAATGTAACAAACCAAGTGGGTGGGCCAAGGTTTCTTATCATACAACGTACATCTCCATGACGTCGGAACCAGTACTCTTTAGTACCACGCATGTTTGCTAATAGATTTGTAATACTTGATTGTAAAACCTCATCTTTTTGTTGCACTTTTTTGTAATAATTCAGTAGCTGACATATTTTGAAAGTGGGTTCCTGATTTTGATGTGTGTGCAACTCCATAACATAGAATTGCTAGTTCACTTTCAAAGAGTAGGTGGAATAAGTATTCCACATTTTGTCTAAATCTGGGATCTTCAGAATGCATCCGTAACGACCGGTATTCTGATGCTGTTATTTGAAAAGGTCTATCATTGCACCTTCCTCCTTTGCCAGTAGGAAAGAGTAGAGGAAAAGCATGTGCTTCTATACTTTTTTCCAATATGCTGATTGGTGATCCTTTTGTTTATCGCATTTGGTACATTTCTAGTGCATCTTCTATGGTGTCATTAGAGTGCAATGGATGAATTGAATTGTATAATGGTCTTAAGTATTGGATACTGTAGCAGGATCTAGAAGCTCAAATTGACCAGTTTCGGGTGACTCTTGAATTATTTCAGTGGTTTTCTTCAGGTTTTCTTCAATATTAATTTCTTTGCAGTATTCATTATTGTCTTTTAGATATTGCAAGGCTCGTCTAACTTTATGTAATTCTACCAGTTGTTGCCAATTTTTTGTGTCTTTTGTAGGTACACCATTTACTAAGATAATTAAAGATTGTTCCATTGGACATTGCACTCCCAGAGTCTGAACATTTTCTTTTAGATCTAATGGTAAATACACTACTCTGCCACAAATGCCTTTCACCAATTCAGAGGGAGGTCATTTTGCTGTTTTTGGTTGAAGGCATATTATTGTTTGAAAGGGGTGCACTGTTTGAATTATGATGCTATCCTATAAATTGAGTTGTTCTAGGGGTTTTGGTAGTGGGAATATTTCCAAATTATTTGTGATAGCACGTGAAGGAGTTTGGTTGTTGTCAAGTTTTGTAGTGCAGTAACTGCAAAGTATTAAGGGGTCAGTTATTTCGTATTTGTTTTCTGCTATAAGGTAGAGAGCTAATTCAAACCATTTAGAATCTTCATTGTCTTCTATTTTGTATGTTAGGTCTACATTTTTTGTGTTACTTTTATAAAACGTTCTGCGGCAACATACACACACATGGTTTGGTACTTCAGCAGATGTACTTTTAAATTGCAGTATTTCTTTTTTGTATGTGTGTAGTAGAAGGTTGCCATGTGTAGAATTGTTGTTAATTTGTTGTAAAGCTATTTCATTCTGTAAGTGTCTTTCACTTCCAAAATATTTTTTCTGGATATAGTTGATTTCATCAAGTAGGTCTTTTGCTGTACCATGTAGAAGAATGTTATTTAAATTGGCTAGTGCTAAAGCAGGATTTTTATCATAGTACAATGTATAGACTAGATTTCCTATAGTTGAATGATGTGTTGATATCATTTTGATAGGATGGAAGGTGGTTTTGCAAGTAGGTCCTGAAATGCAGGCCAATGAAGGTCCTTGTAGTCCTGTGTACTTGCTCACTGGAAAGGTATCCATATTTTGCAGTAGTTTAATTTTGATTTTGTCTTTGCCTTTCACATACTGATTGAGGTATTGGCATAAAGACTTGAAAGATTTTTTGGGAATGTTACACATCGAAGTGCATGGCCATTTGTATACTAGACGTTCTGGTTCAGTTGAATTGAGAGGTAATTCTAAGTTTTCTGGGGATATTTTTGTAAGCAGTATTTCTTGTTCCATTATGGTATTATTAACTTTTTCATAACCTTGTCCACTGCTATGTATGGCAATTGTATTTGTTTGCTTTTGTTTGTATGCTTCTTCATTAAAATATGGTTCTGTGCTTGTAGTGTGACTCCACTCACCGCCACAGATATTTAAGAAGTTATTTTTGTTGACATTTTGTTTAATGTGAAGTCTTTCTTGTAATTTAGTCATTAGTTTTGTTAGTGGTTTCATTTTGTTTAACACTAAAATAAATAATTTTCTTTTGAGACGGATTGCACTGTCTATCAAAGCTTCTAAGATTAATTTGCTATGGTAGGTTTTAACGGTTGTACATGATTTCTCTCCTGTTTTTATATGATTTTGAAGGACTCTGTGGTGGAATATTTTTGCTAAAATACTTTTTTTGGTATGCTTACTTGGTACTATATCAAGATTCATAGGAACAGTTTTAAAAGTAGTGTTAGCTGAATTCTTGTTAATCGTTTTCTGTTTCGTTTTACATTTTGATAGAGGAGGTGAAGTTTCTCTACTTGAAGCTTGCTTTGTTTCGCTAAATGACTGTATTACCTGTTTTGTTTGAATTTTTTTCACAAATTCTGCTAGAGATGGATGCTTTTATTGGACGCTTCTATTTTCATTTGCTCTACTTCTGCGTTGCTTTCTACGGACTTGATTTTTAGTAGGCATTCTTTAGGGTCTGTTGAAAAAAATAAAGAAGGTATGGGTTGGGGTGTTCTGCAATGTATGTGTGCTGTATGCATGATTGTCTGAGTATGATGATAAAGATGTATGTGATGGTGTGTGATTCTGCATTGGACAACTACAACTAGTTGGAATAGATATTCTTGAATTTATGTGCTACTAAACTGGGGTTCAGATGACAGTAGAAAGTAAGCTAGTGGTGAGGAGAAGTACAAATAGTAAATCTAATGGTATAGAATTAAAACAGTTGTTTGTTCTATAATATTAAAATTCTAGGGGCTGAGTTATGTCATTTGTGCACTGAAAAATGGGGATTTGTGTCCCATTGTGCCTGTAAATTTCTGGTTAACAAATGTGGATTTGTGGACAGAATAGTGCACACTCTCTGTTTTTAGGCACAGAAATAGCATGAATTAACCCCACAGTGTGTTTGAGTAATAGTAAAAATGTTATGGTGCTATTTAACTTACTTTTTTTGTTGAATGAGCAGGTTTCTTCTTAGTTGTTGTTTGTACTTCAAATTCTGCTGCTGCTTTTCAGGAGAGTGGTGTTCACTGCAATTGTAAAGGAAACAAATTAGTAATTTTGTGTGTTTATAGCACTGATGTTAATTTAGATATTGATTTTTATGTTTTTGTACAAGTATTGTTGTTTGATATTTGAACATAGTGTGAGCATGCAGTTTTGTTTGACTGTGTGCACTCTTTATATTTTTAGTTCAACATGCTTTGCAAATGTGTGTGTAAAAAGAAATTAAATAGCAGATAGGTTTGGAAGTGACAGTTGATTATAGCAGATGGGAAAAATGACAGTAAGTTAATTTTATACGTTGTACAAGTTGAAAGTCAGTTAATCTGTTTACATAAATGTATGAGAATTGTACATGTACTATACAGAAAATATGCATACCTGTAGTTTGTTTTCATGCATATGTATTTGCATCCAGCTGCAAGTAGAAATCTTGGAGAGTTGTACAGTATTTCTTGTAGAAGATGCTTTCCAATGATATGACACTTGTACTCAGAGTGATTAACAGTACATTTGAAGTGCTGATCTATGATGATGGAGTTAGATGTAGAGGTCTTGGATGTGATTTGTGGATGGTCGTGTGACTGGTGAGCTATATCCAATGAAGGAATGGCACAGAAAGTGAAGTGGAAATGGTAGATGGGCTGTCCATGTTACGATATGTCCGCGGACATGGCGGTAGTCCGCCGACATCGTGTGTTACATACGTGGATTTTGGGGTGGGGAGGCATGCAAATGAGAATGAGTAGAGCAAAGGATTGGTCAGTAAAGTTTAGTGGGTGTGTTGTGCCAGGAGAGAGTTTGTCAGATACTCTTTTTCCTGAGAGAAGAACAGATAGCCATGGCTGTGTGTTTCAGAAAACAGATTGTTTGGATTTTGGGAGACTCGTGGATACATTGGTTGAAGGTGCATGCAGAAAGCTGTGGAGTAGCTGTAGATCTTGGATTCCCACATGTGGAAGTGCACTAGCATGGAGAACATGGAATGAAGTGGTTGGGCTTGCTACCTCTCTGTGCTACTTTGGAGACAGTGCATCATCCAGACATAATTGTAATTCATTGTGGAGGGAACAGTTTAGGACATGTGTCTGGAATTTCTTTGCAATTTGCAATGAAAGAAGGCCTTGGGATGGTCATGGACATGTTTCCAAATTCTCAAGTAATTTTTTCTCGGATTGCGCAAAGACAAATGTGGCTGCGTTTTTCTTCATTTGGTCCACAAATGGAGAAAGCAAGGCACAATGTCAATAAGGCTGTTTTTGCCTTTCTAAGAGATGTTGCCACGTCCTCTTTTCACAATGAAAATATTATCTTTTCATAGCACATACATTTATCACAGAGATGGAGTCCATCTTACTTATGCTGGCAATCAGATTTTTCTGGGAAATGTATAAAATGCATTGCAACCTTTTTTGCAATTACAGCATCCATTTTGTAGTAGGTGTTGACCATTTCAAGTTTTTCAAACACAAACAACCACCACCAAAAGGCTCTTTTCAGAGCCACCACTTCCTCCCAGACAAAACTGCAATGATTTTGATAGGGCAGCACCCCAAAATTTTATATGTTCGCGAACTGTCCGTGGACTTCTAAAAAATACACAAGGCCCTGCCCATTTATTTTCCACTTCTATTTTTAAACTGTGAAAGGCGGCTCTGAAAAGAACCTTTTTTTATTTTTGTTGTTTTATATTTTTTTTGTTTTTTACACACGATACACTAGGAGAGGAGGGAAAAGGAGGGTAAGGGGGGACACCAACCACAGGTATAAGAAAGGGCGGGTGGAGAGAGGAAGATGTAGGGTGGGCCTTACTTAGGTAGTGAGCAGGTCTTCTTGTTCTCTGAGACCAGAGTCTCAAGAGCACTTCAAAGTCTCTCCCCCTGCAGAGTACTGCGTCACAGTACATACACACAACTGTGACCCTCAAAAGGTAAGGGTCATCAACTTTGCGAATGGCCTGTGAGGCAGCTGGAGGAATATGCTGTCCCACAGGAGTGTTCCTTGTGGTGATAGGATCGGAAATGGAGGATGTAGTAGAGGAAGTCAACCTACTACGCTCTTCGCAAGGTACAACCTTGTAAATGGCCCCAGCATGGAACACTTCAGAGTAGTCGTACCAAAGCTGTACGAACCAAGCCTCCCGCGACTGAGCACCTTTTTGCACTCTTTGCAGGTGACTTGGTTCACATGCGCCTTAGGTCCGTTACCATGAATGGTAAATAACTGCCACACCAAGACTCTTGGCGAGTGCTGGTAGTAGGGACTTCCACTACCTCATTCTTGTCATCCTCTTCATCCTCCTCTTCATCCTCACTCCTGTTCCTCTCTTCAGGCCCTTGTGGAGGTGGTGGTGGTGGGGGTGGTGCTGAGGCAGATGTAGCACCAGGTGGCAGTAATAGAGCTATGGATGCCATCAGGTTTCAGAAATAAATCTGGAAAATTGGCAGCAGAAATGCACTGTGTTCTGTAAGATAGCCAGAAACACAATGAGGATGAGCTCTGGGGTGTGGCCTTTTATAGGGGTGCTTGTGCGAGGTTTGCGGACACCCGCTCTGTCCGCGGACACATCGAACACTAAGAAATGGATCAAAAAGTCCCAAAATGTATGTAGTCAGGATTACTGTCTGGGACTTGTGCTATGGCGATTTATTATTGAAAAATAATGTGGATTGCCTGAAAATTGTTCGGTGACAAGAACTGTGTCCGCAGTCAGAACACACGCTCAGCTTGGACACGGTCACATGATAGCTTCGCGAACATGTCCGCGAAGGGAACGGGTGTCCGCAGGACACCAAATGCACTGAAACTGTGTTGCGCGTGCGCGTTGGTGTTCTACGGACACTGTTCGGGTCCTGAAACTAATTAAAAGTGTGACACAAGCGAAACAAACAGTTACGAACAGGCGTTAGTTCTTAGAACAGTTTCAACTCGCTTGTGAACGATACGGACAGGTATAGTGTCCTCAGGACACCCCCATTTGGTTTATTTACGAACATGCCGGGACCCTTGATGTGTTCTTAGAACAGTTTCAACCTGCCTACGAACAGCACAGACAGGTCTAGCGTCCTCAGGACACCCCCATTTCGTTTATATACGAACATTTCAGGATACTGCTTGTGTTCTTAGAACAGTTTCAACTCGCCTGCGAACAATACAGACAGGTATAGCGTCCTCAGGACACCCCCATTTTGTTTATTTACGAACATACCGGGACACTTGATGTGTTCTTAGAACAGTTTCAACCTGCCTACGAACAGCACAGACAGGTCTAGCGTCCTCAGGAAACCCCCATTTTGTTTATTTACGAACATCCCGGGACACTTGATGTGTTCTTAGAACAGTTTCAACTTGCCTACGAACAGCACAGAGAGGTCTAGCGTCTTCCGGACACCCCCATTTTGTTCACGAACATTTCAGGACACTGCGTGTGTTAGTTTGATTGTAGACATCCCGGACACCGAATGTGTTCTTAGAAAAGTTTCAACTTGCCTGCCAACAGTACGGACAGGTAAAGTGTACTTAGAATACCTCCATTTATATTAATGGCGGACATCCCGAACACCAGGTGTGTTCTAAGTACAGTTTCAACTTGCATGCGAACAGTACAGACAGGTGTAGTGTCCTTAGGATGACCCCATTTTTCTTTCTTTATGGACATTCCTGTTACTCTCACCTGGTATCCACAGGGACGCCACCCAGCTGGGTTACTCACTGGTATGCTTCTCAGCTTTGCCCTGATGTGGTCTGCGGGGAAGGTTCTGCCTGAAAATACAGGAGGACTGTGTTCAAGACTGACCTACTGGGGTAAGTATCCTCCCTCCACCCCCGTATGATTTCAGTCCCTCTGGCGCCCTCTCCTCACCTTGTGGTAGAATTAGGCGTGCTCTCCGTCCTGCCTTCTTTGCAGGGGCGCGTTGTCTTTCATGGGCGAGTGCAGTCCAGTTATTTCACTGACACCGGCCCGTTTGATATTGTTCAGGTAGGTTTTATTGCTGTTCTTTAGTTTTGTTGCTATCCTGCATGCCTTTCTTTGTTTAAAATGTCTCTTTTGTCTCCCTTAGATATGCAGAACTTCAGTGCGGTGAACTGGCTTGGTTGATCCCCGCTGGTAAATGATGGTGCATTAAGAGCACTATGATGCGGTAAGTAAGCGCTATGCTAACCTGTGTTTTCCTTCCTTGTAGGTCGCAGTGTTCTTCAGTGCGAGTGGAATGTCTGGAGTGGTGTCAGCCGAGAGGTGCCCAGCCAGGTAGGCCTTTTGAGCAGTTCGTAATTTGTAAATGTCTCTACTGCTTTCTTTAATGTTACCTCTATCTTCCTCCTTCAGGTCGTTCTGTCCGGGAGATTCAAGGAAGCTGTTCTCAGTAGCTGCGAGTGTTTAAAGTTGAAGACTGCAGGTAAGATGCTGTGGCTAATGATGTTCCTTTTGTTTCCTTGCAGGTTCTGCTTCTCCGAGGTTCGAGGGAATAGCTGGACCGGGTGAGCGTCACGTTGCAAGCTGCAAAGTAATGCAAAGCGTGTTGTCTTGCTCGGGTGTGGTTTAAATAGCCCCAACAAAATAGTCCAGGTAAAGTAGTCCCAGGCTACCACACCCAAAACACTAGACCGCATAGCTTGGTTCTTAGGAACCAAGCTGTGCGGATGCCTACATGTTGGCTGACAATACAATAAAGTAGTTCCCAAGCACATTGTTTTTCATGGTTCATGGTGTATGAGCCTGGCGCGAAGAGGGCTTTTGAAGAGGATGCCAGGCTCCAGAGGCCCGAGTCCTGACTCTACCTGGGCAATGGGTTTGCCATAGGGGGTTTTGGGCGAGGGTCGTGACAATTCCGGACACCTGCGCTGTCTGCGGACACCTGAACTGCTTTTTAAAAAAAAGACAAGAAATGAATTAGGACACAATATAATAATTTTACTTTATTATACATGGATGTTAAATTTATGACAGAGAGGGTGAAGCAGAAACAGAGAAAAACACAGGAGAATTGGGGGTTTCAAGAGGATTCATATGAGGTGAAGAAGGGATGGAAGTCTCATCAAAACTTTTTTGTTCATGGAGAGGGTTTGGGGATAATTGAGTGGGATATGGTGAGGGGGGACAGGTACATGTGGGACAATGGTATCTAGTTTTTTCTTTCAAGTGATCCTCCACAAAATATTTTAAATTGTTGACATTTTCTATGAGTATGTCCATTTGTGCTGGAGAGTCTTATTCAATATTTCTTTTTGTTTACTAATGTCAATGTTTGTATGGTCTGTACAAAAAAAATATATATGTTAAATGCATATAAAATAATATTTATTAATTGGTTTATACAGAAAAGTGTCTACCATTAGGTTCACTATCTTCAGACATTTCCTCACGTGGGAAATGCTCCTCTAGCCACTCCAGAGTACTAGACGTTTCTGTGAGAAAAAAAAAATATATCACTTTTTGTATCTAATACAGACATTTTAGAAATATATGAGTAAAATTAAGTACACTTACTAGCTTCTGGTAAGGTGTGTTCTTACTGGTCTGTACATCTGCTGTTGCTCTTAGTTGTGGAGTTTCTGTTAGGTAATCATGTTGGAAGCCTATCTTTATTCTTTTGTTATATTCCATTTTAGAACATATTGTATTTAAATGAATGGTTGATGTGTTATATATTTATGGGTTACACTTCCTATTTATTACTACATATAATGTGTGCTGGTTTGTGAATTTGTGCAGTGTTCATATGTTATGATATAACAATTAAAGATACCCCCCAGACTTTTTGGGTAGTGCTGCTGTTGTCCGCTCCTGTCCGCGGACATAAGAAGAGTTTGCGGACATCAAATTCAGTAGAGGTGGTTCAGTATGTTCCATGTTACATGTACATAAATTCAGGGATATTATTGTTAAGCTGTGCTACTAAAAGCCTATGAAATTCAGTAAAAAAAGTTGTTAAAGGGACGTTATGGTTAAGTTGCGCTACTAAAAACCTATCAAATTCAGTAAAAAAAACTTTGTTAAAGGGACGTTATAGTTCCAAGTAAAACCGAAAAACCCCTGAAATTCGCCAGTTATGGTAAGTTAAACAACCATAACTCGCGCCACCACTGTGCACTGGTAAGACTAACACTCAGGACATCAAAGATGACATCACAGGGTTGGATGGAGGTGCTTGAGACATCAGTGGTGCCCAGAATGTGGGAGCACCACAGGCCAGCAGTGCAGAGCCAGGACCACTGGCACCTGTTCACCCTGCCAAGCACAGCGTCCACACTGCCCATGTCAGAGACATCATGGTCACATATGCATATGTCCACCCCCGAGTTCTGATTAGGAGGAGGGGAAGGCTAGAGACCTCCTTCCACATGGGACCTCTGGAAGACCTCAGTGGGTAGTGCGCCCCTGCCAGGCATGACTGCTGGCACCAGGCAGTCAGTGCTACCTACCCCGAACCCCACCACACTGCAGCATGACTCCTCACCATCTGGGAATTATTCCTCCTCTCCAACTCCTGTGTTGTAAAACCCCAACTTCAGCCAACAGGAGGTGGAGGTACTGGGGGCAGAGGAGCAGGTACGGGTACCCCACTGATCATCGGAGCTTGCTGCACACCGAGGTGGCAGCACGGGCCAAGTCCTGGATAAAGATTGAAGGCGGAACACTGATTTTGGGGTCTTCCAGTGCAATTCCAAGGAGGCAAAGAAACACTGGGACATCCTCAGATGCTGCTGGAGGTTGGCACAGTTGATCCATCTTGGCCCAGACGGTGGGCCCGCATCAGCCACCTGGAACTCTGGGGCCTATTTTGGATATGCCCAGAGGACAGAGGACTACCAGAGGCTCTCGTGCCTTGCCCCAACACATGCCTAATGGGTGTTCTCCACCTCATAGGCCACTGCAGCCTGTAGATTATTACTGTCACATGCCCTTCATTCTCCCGGTGTGTGTGTGCCACATGGCTGTGTTCCTTGGTGAGTGCAACAATACATTAACAGGCGTTTGAGACAAATAAAAGCCATTGCCATGGAAACAGGGTGAGACAGGCAACTCCTATCATAGATGTAAAAGGAAAAAGTCCCTTCCCTGAAAAGAATAAAGACAGAATGAATACATTCAGTACCCTTAGATATACACGCGTTTCTCACTGGTCCTCATTATTAACGAACCTCCAAGTCTAGTCACAATAAAACTGATCAGCCAAGTGTACCTATCTTTGAGAAAGCCCAAAACGACTTTAGATTAAATAAGGTATAGTATGCCCCATGTATACTAAGCTTGCTAACCGTTACAGACCAACCATAGGCCACACAGGATCCATAGCTAAGATAACATTTAGATCCTATCCCAAAATAGAGGCTGAGGAAGTATATGCCAACACCTCACAGACATGCCTGTACACAATATAAATGAAAGCGTCAAGAGGTAACAAAGACTTCTTCAGATGGTGTCACAAGCATAACTCACAGGCGTACCTGCTCCTAATCTATAGTTGACCAAACCTTTTTAACCACAAAGGTACTCTCAGCCGAATAGTTAACACCAGAGCTACATCCAACACATTTTCCCAATTGTAAACACTTATGAGTGCCTAGCAATAAGTGGCTACTCAATACACACTCATCACAGATAACATGTCAGGGGAGCATGTCAAGTCCCATTCTCCATCCGGATGGATTTACCATTGCGGGATGGGTTTTTTGGCAGGCACCTCCTTCAAAATCACTGGAAACAGAGGATAGACTGGCTCAGGGACTGCCATACTGCCTTAACTCAGCAAACAAAAACTCAGTTAATGCTCTGCATTGCAGGGTGGGTTTTGTCGCAAGCACGTCCTTTGAAATCAATGAAAACAGAAGGTAGACTGGCTCAGAAACAGCCAGATTGCCCAAAAACTCTGGTTTAGCATTATGCCGTTGGCAATTGAACAAAGATTTCCATCCCCAGCATGCAATGCTGATAACGACAGGCATAAGTATGTGTTGCAAAATATATGTTTCTTAAAGGAGGTTTATAGTTCTTTCATATATATGAAAAGAGGAAATATGAATAACTTATATACAGTGAAGTAACACATTTTAATTTATAAAAACCTATTCAATTGACTGTAAATACTTTGTTAAAGGGATGTTACAGTTAAAATGCATCCCACCCTTGGGACGCCTCCTCTCCAGTAATTATCCAGTGGTGTCCCACATTGGCATCCGAAATGCAGATGCAAAAGATGTGTAGAATAGGTTTAATTGACAGTTGGTGTGTGGAAGCTTAATATGGTCATTGGGTTATTTGTAGAGTTTCTGAAAGTGATTGGTGAATGGATGTGTGACTGTTTGAAAGCAGGCATTGAGGGAGTGTAACAAATATAAAATTAATAAGGGTACAAGGTCTGCACTATTCAATGGTGTGCACATGCCATCCATGTCTTTTAATGATCCATGGCCTGGAAACGGGACTGTGGACACCATGGATAGTTATAAAGGTCCTTCGATTATGGTCCTTATTGTATGCTAGAGAAAAGCATTTGGGACATAAAATTGTTTCTGTCCTTTTATATTTGTCTCTAGTATACAATTGTCCATTAGCACCCTCGGCGGGGGAGTCAGCCTATAAGGTGGCTATGAACGTGGACATGAACAACCGGTACAAACCAGCATTCCAAGCCACCTGACAGCCGGCTCTCCCCACCACCATCTTCCCCCCACCCTCCAGTTCATTTCTTTTTTTAACCCCTCACCCCCCTACTTACCTTATTTCGGAGGCAGTGAGAGCCACCACCACATTCTCTCCTTCTCTTTGCCTCCCACAGGCCACCATGGAAAGCAAAGAGGGGCTCCGTATCTATGGTGGCCATCTTGGAAAAGGATTTTTCTTCCTACAATGGGACGCAGCGCGCATCCCGCTGTAGGAAGGAAAATTATTTTTTATAGCATTCCGGTTCGCCGCTTTGACAACCCGGGGTGCTAATGGCCTTCATTTCCGTTGCATGTGCTGGATCGGGGATAACAGCCCTGAGCCCTCGTTATCCACGCTCACTTCACTTGGGCTGATAACCTGGGCTGCTGGGCCATTATTCACAGTTCCAGCCTCTGGAATAGAGGGATAAATGCCACATTTTATCCTTTCGCATAACACAAAATGCTAATGGAAATGTAATGTAGATGGAGTCTATAAAATAATTTAGTAAGGTTTTTTTAGCAGGATGGGTCAGAATGTAAGGTGGGGAGGGAAATGAGGGAAGATGCACCAACCACTAATAAGGAGACCAAGATGGACATGAGAAGATGTTGCATATGTGTTACATCTAAGGTAGGGCGTAGTGTTTCTCATGATCCTTGATTACAGCTTCAAAAGCACTTCAAAATTGCTCCCCACTGCCGAGTGGTGTGTTGCAGTATATTCAGAGTACTGTTGTCTTATAAAGATTTTGATCAACAGCCTCTTTTACTGCTTGCAAGGTAACTGGTGGGATTTTGCGTCCCACAGAAGTAAGCTGTGTGATTACAGTATTGGTTGAGGACGATGAGGTGGAGGAAGACAGCTTACTACTTGCTTAGAAAGGAACAACCTTTCTGAGAGCATTGCAGTGGTTGGATTTAGTGTGGCGGTGCATGGAGGTGGTCCTGTAGGAGTACTGTCCAGCTAGTCTGCGGCTGAGTACAACGTTGCACTCAGTGCATTTCACTTTGGTAGCTTTAGCCTTGGGTACATTCAAAACAGTTGTAAAGAACTGCCAAACCCATGATTCTCTCTGGGTGCTATAGGTAGGTGTTAGGGAGAATTCTCAATATGTGCTAATTTCCCCATACCTTTTGAGACCCCCAGCAACTTTGCTGGATTTCTAGGATTAGAGTTTTCTACCTGGGAAGAGTGTGAGCCTTTTTTCCCACTCTTCCATGTATTGTATATGTGTTTTACTTTCGTATTGTTTAGTTATGGAGTTTAAAAACAACTCCAATGGCATCAACTTTTTCTGTGTGTCACACAGCACCTTCAGTGCAGTGGCACAGGGTTGTCGTTCAGACTTCCCAAGGTTTAAACACATTCTCTGGGACTACCATCTCCCAGAGCATGTAAAGTTAAATTTACTTTACTAGTCGATTTATATTTACTGACCCAGCACACCCTATCTTCCTATAGAGTTCTGGAGGGGTTGCCTAGCTTCCCCTAAGTCAAAACACTCATGTAACAGTAAAATGCTAGCCTTTCCTACTTCAAATGGCTGGTGGCAGTGGTTTAGATCCAACTACCATGATTTTTTCTGACCGCTAACAATGGTAGCTAAAAATTGGGTCAGCCACATTTTTCAATATGGCGCGCAAGACCTATCTGTAAAAACAGACTGCAGTCATCTTTTTTTGCCATTTCTTTTGGGAAAGGTCCTTCTTGTGTTTTCCTCTGCATGCCAAACCAGGTTTGGTCCCTTTGTTCATTGGCCTTTCGTGGGCTTCACAGTGCTGAAGCCCTCCTCTGGCGCCTGAGTGTCTGGGGTGGACAGGATGTGAGGGAGGTGCCCGAAACCCCCTGTGCTTAGTCTCCTAGGAGACCTGAATGCACTCCGGTGTGATTGGCCAGCTGACTGTCCTGTAAGGACAGACACCCTGTTGTGTGAGTGACAGCCAAGCTGGAACCGAATGGGGGAAAACTGTTTAAAAGCAGGTCTCTGGGACTTGGAAAGCAGAGTCTACCACTGGAACGAAAGAACCGAAGAGGAAACTCCTGGACGACCGGTGAAGCCCTACCTCAGGTCCAGATTGCCTTCAAGGTTTACTTCTTCCCTTGAGTTTGAGCCACCTGGACACCGTCCCCATCTGGTCGAATTTTCATCAGAGTGCTGTTGAAAACCAGATAGCCAGAGGGAAGGAAACCTGCTTGTGGACTTTAAGGCACTCACACCTTAAACCAACATCTAGCTACAGCTTTTGGCCTCATCCCTGGACAGTGCAGGAACCTCTCGAAGTCCACCTTCAACTGCCTCAGCTACAGCTTTCTTCATTGACAAGGTGCTGTGCAAAAACGGAAATCTTTTCGGCCATCGAGAAAGTGCGTGAAACTTTCCTCAACTACGAAGGCTTGTCCTTCCCTTAACATTCGTCAAACTTTTCGCCTAGCCAAATTCTTCTAATCTCTGTGGCAAAGACTTAACTGTTACTTACCAGAAATGTGCTATCCTATACAAAAGACTCTGAACCATTGACTTTGGCCCATGCCTATTGAGAAGACTTGCTGGTTTTATTTAACTGAAACCATTTGCCCTGCCTATAAATGTATTTGGGCTGTCTATTCTTATAACCTTATCTTTTTACCCCTTTATTAAGTATCTGAAGTGCCATTTTGCTCCCACTTCATTTGGAACTAAACTTGTTCAAGTACTTACCCGTTGGATGTTTGTGGTTTATTAGTGTGTGATATTGAGCTGCTTATGCTAGTGTAATGTTTTCTAACTGACTGAGTAAATACATGTATATTCTTTTACCAGGAAACCTTGTGTAAGTGTATATTTGAATCACTGTATCTTTTGGTCCTTTGTGTAACTTGTTCTACTGCTCACTTAAACTCTTGAGATAAGTATGGCTGCTCAGCCTTCACTACCACTTTACTATGTAGTACGGGCAGGTACCAAAGGTGAAATTGTGCTTACAGTTGTCGTCCTAATTGCCTGTAGTGTTCCCAAAGGGTACTGAAGGTGATTCTGCCTAACAGTAGGCACTTCCTCTACCTCATCTTCTTGGTCCTCGTGATTGTCTTTGGAGGTACTGTGCTTTTTTGTTGTGTAGGTCCTCCAGCTGATGGTGGTGGCTCTTGGTTAGGAGGAATGGCAACAGTTGAGGCCATTTTTAAGATATTTTTCCAAGTATGTTGTCTGTGCTAGATTGTTAATGGATAATGAGTAAAAATAAGTGTAGGAGCTGTGCAAGGGTACATTTTGAGTTTGAAAGTTCCTAGATCCACAGAAAATGCAGTTCCGAACTGTTCATGAAGCATAGACCTGATCGCGAAGTGCAGACGTCATCATGCCGAGTGCGTGTGAATGGCATGCAACACTGGCCGGAAAGTCCACAATAATGGCAGACGTTCACGGACGTCGCCGAACGCAAAAGCAGTAGTAAAAATGTGCAAAAAGTATATAGAAGTGTTAAAAATGATGCTGAGTTTTAAGGTGAAACTTTGTAAATTGGACAAAAATGTTGCTGTATTGGGGTAGGTATGATATTAGTAAATTGTAGGAAATTCACATGCACTGGTAAAAAACCATGAAATTCAATGAAAACACTTTCTTAAAGGGATGGTATGGTTAACTTGCACTAATAAACTAATAAAAACCTAAGAAATTCACTGCAAAAAACTTGTTAAAGGGACGTTATGGGAAAGTTACTCTAATAAAAACCCATGAAATGCAATAAAAAAACGTTGTTAAAGGGATGTTTTGGTTACTAGTAAAATCGAAAAACCACAGAAATGTGCCACTTATGGTAATCTAAGCAACCATGACTCCTGCCACCAGAATGGACTGCTAAGACTCATACCCAGGATATGAAACATGTGTTATGATATAATAGGTAATTTATAACGTGCTTACTACCTAGAGGTTTCTAAGCGCAGACCCGGGGATCGAACTTGTATTGCTCTGTGTCGTCTTGCTTCCAAGGCGAGCACATAGCCCCTGAACTATCCTCCCAAGACATGGATGACATTACTGATGACATCACATATTAAATGAATTTTAATAAACATTTCCTACAAGGGGTTGAGATTATAATGTTGGAAACAACATGTTAGGGATGATTGGGAGAAGTATCATGAACTACTTAATGTATTAAAGAATGCTCATCAATGACATTTGTGATGTCATCTTTGATGTCCTGGGTGTTAGTCTTAGCAGTGCACGGCGGCGGCGCGAGTTATGGTTGCTTATCTTACCATAACTGCTGAATTTCAGGGGTTTTTCGGTTTTACTTTGAACCATAACGTCCCTTTAGCAACGTTTTTTCACTGAATTTCATAGGTTTTTAGTAGCGCAACTTAACCATAACGTCCCTTTAACAAAGTTTTTTTACTGAATTTCATAGAATTTTAGTAGCGCAACTTAACCATAACGTCCCTTTAACAAAGTTCTTTTACTGAATTTCATAGGTTTTTAGTAGCGCAACTTAACCATAACGTCCCTTTAACAAAGTTGTTTTACTGAATTTCATAGTTTTTTAGTAGCACAACTTAACAATAATAACTTTGACTTTATGTACATATAATATGGAACATACTGAACCCTTTCTACTGATTTTGACGGTCCGCAGACATGTTTGGACAACAGTACCACCACCTAAAAACTCTGGGGAGGTATGTGTAATAGTTATATCATAACATAGGAACATTTAACAAATTCACAAAGCAGCACACATACAAAGTATATGTAGTAAAACTTAAAAAATGTTACCCATATATGTAACATACTAAGCATTCATGTAAATACAATATGTTTTAAAATGGAATACACCAAAAGAAGATAAAGTGGCTTCCACCATAATTACCTCACAGACGCTCCACAACCAACAGCAAGACCAGACGTATATACTACTGATTACATATCTCACCAGACATAGTAAGTGCACTTCTTTTTACTCATATATTTATAAACTTTCTATATTAGATAAAAAAAACATATTACTTTTTTTGTTTTCTCACAGAAATGTGTAGTACTCTCGACTGGCTAGAGGAGCATTTCCCACAGGAGGAAATGTTAGAAAATAGTCCACCTAATGGTACACACTTTACTATATAAACCAATTAATAAATATTATTCTGTATACATTTAACATATACATTTTTTTCATTACAGACCATACAAAAATTCCGAGCATCTCACAACAACAATCAGAGGATATCACTCTACAGCAGATTAATCAAAAAATGGACGACCTTATGCAAAATTTTATGGATTTGAAAAACTTTGCGGAAAATTAGGTGAAACCCCCAACAGCACACCATTGTCCAACCTGCACTTGTCCCCCCTCACCCTATCCCACGTAGTTAACCCCAAACCCTGTCTATGGACCAAAGCGTTTCGATGAGCTTTCCTTCCCTTCTTCACCTGATCCCTGTTATCTAGAAATCCCTAATTCTCCTGTTTTGTTTCCGTTTCTGACCCACCTTCCCAGTCATAATTGTATATATATATGAAATAAAGTTGCTTTTCTTATATTGTGTTGAAATTACTTTCAGTTCTTTGTGATAAAACCAATTTAGGTGTCCACGGACACCGCGGTTGTTCGGAAATGTTCGTAAAGAAACGAAAATGTGACTGTCCTGAGGATGCTATATCTGTCCGTAATGTTCTCATGCAAGTTGAAAATGTTCTAAGAACACTCGTAGTGTCCTGAAATGTTCGTAAATAAACGAAAATGGAGGTGTCCTTAAGAACACTATGCCTATTCGTAGTGTTCGATAGCAAACAGAAACTGTTCTAAGAACACTCGTGGTGTCCTGAATTGTTCGTAAATAAACGAAAATGGAGGTGTGCTTGAAACGCTATGTCTGTCCGTATTGTTAGCAAATAAATTAAATTGTGCTAAGAACAAACGGCTGTCCGTAACTGTTCGTTTTACATGTGATGCACTTTTAATTAGTTCAGGACCCGAACACTGTCCGCAGAACATCAACACGCATGCGCAAAACAATGTCCGTATATTGGGTGTCCTGCGGACGACCGCTACCTTAGTGAACATGCTCACAAAACAATCATGTGACCGCGCCCACGCTCATCTCGTGCTCTAAATGCGGACACTGTTTGTGTCCCCGACCAGTTTAAAAGTACATTTCCAAGTAATCCACAATATTTCTCATTAAAAAATCACCATACCACAAATCCCACATACTAATCCTAACGTTCCACATAGTTTTTGTGACTTTTTGAACCTTTTTTGATGTTCGATCTGTCTTGCGGACGGCGCGCATGTCCGCGACCCACGCACAAGCACCCCGATATAAGACCATGCCCTAGAGCGCATTCTCATTGTGTTTCTGACTATTCCACAGAGCACATTGCATTTTGCTGCATACTTTTTCAGATTTTGAGATTTCGATCTCCAAGCCTATGACATCCATGGTCCATGGCTCGACTATTACCACATGGTGCTACATCTGCCTCAGCACCACTCCCATCCCCTCCAAAACCACCATTTCCCCAAGGGCCTGAAAAGGGGAACAGGAGTGAGGATACAAAGGAGGAAGAAGAGGATGACTAGAATGAGGTAGAGGAAATCCCTACTGCCCGCCCTCGGCGTGAATCTTGGGTGTGGCGTTGTTTACCGTTCATGGAAACGGTCCTAAGTCTCATGCGAACCGTGTCACCTATAATGAGTGCAAAATGGTACTCAGTTGCGGGAAGCATGGTTCGTATAGCTTTGGGACCACTACCATGAAGTGACACCTGCGCTCATTCCACACTGGGGCCATTCGCAAGGTTGTACCTTGCGAGAAGCCTAGTAGGTTGATTGCCTCTACTTCATCCTCCGTTCCTGATCCTGTCACCATAAGGAACACCTCTGTGGGACAGCGTCTTCCTCAAGCTGCCTCACAGGCCATACAGAATTCTGATGACCCTTACCTTTCGAGGGTCACAGTTGTATGTGTGTACTGTAACACAGTACTCTGCAGGGGGGAATGACTTAGGAGTGCTTTTGAGAAGACCTGCTCACTACCCAAATAAAAAAGAACAAAAAAAATACAAAATAACAAAAATCAAAAAAAAAATAAGGCTCTTTTCAGAGCCGCCTTTCACAGTTAAAAAATAGAAGTGAAGATACATAAAGCATAGCCATTTCCATTTCGTGAAAGTCTGCGGACGGTCCGCGAACAGAAAAACAATTGCATTGCTACCCTATTGAAACCACTGCATTTTTCTCTAACAGGAAGTGGTGGCTCTGAAAAGAGCCTTTGGGAGGTGTTTGAATGTAAAACATTTTAACTACGTAAGACGCACTTCAAAACGAATGCTGTATTTCTAAAAAAGGTTGCAATGCATTTTGTACATTTCTCAGAAAAATCTGATTGCCAGCATAAGTAAGATGGACTTATTTGCGAAAAATGTATGTACTACGAAACAAAATATTTTCATTGTTAAAAGAGGACATGCCAAAATCTCTTAGGAAGGCACAAACAGCCTTATTAACATTATGCCTTGCTTTCTCCATTTGTGGACCACATGAGAAAGAACGAAGCCACACTTGTCTCTGCGCAATCCGTGAAAAAATTATTTTAGAGTTTGGAAACATGTCCATTATCTTCTGAAGTCCTTCTTTCATTGCAAATTGCAAAGAAATTGCAGACACATGTCCTAAACTGTTCCCTCCACAATGAATTACAATTATGTCTGGATGTTCCTTTATCTTCAAAGTTGCACTGAGAGGTAGCAAGTCCAACCACTTCATTCCACGCACTCCATGCCAGTGCACTTCCACATGTGGGAATCCAAGATCTATAGATACTCCACAGCTTTCTGCATGCACCTTCAACCAATGAATCCACGAGTCTCCCAAAATCCATACAATCTGTGTTTTGAAACACTCAGCCATAGCTATCTTTTCTTCTCTCTGCAAAAACAATATCTGAGAAAACCTCTCCTAGCACAACACACTCACTAAACTTTACTGACCAATCCCTTGCTTCATCCAATCTCATTTTCATACCTCCCCTCCCCAAATTCCCCGGAGGTAATACGCGGTGTCCTAGAACTACCGCCATGTCCGCAAACGTATCGTAACATGTACAGCCCTTCTACCATTTTGATTTCACTCTCTGTGCCATTCCCTCATTGGATGTAGCTAAGCAATCACATGACCATCCACCAATCAGATCCAATAACTCTACATGTAACTGCATCATCATAGAGCAGCACTACAAATGTACGGTGTATCTCTCAGTGTACAAGTCTCATACCATTGACAACCACGATCTACGAGAAATACTATACAAATCTCCAATATTTCTACTTGCAGCTTGGTCCATATCCATATACATAAACAGAATGTACAGGTATGCATATTTTCTACACAGTACATGAACACATTTTCTAACCAACTTTTACCTTCTATAATCTGAAAAATGAATGGACGATCATTGTTTCATTGTCCTAAAATGACCTGTCACTTACAAACCTTTATATCGTTTAATTTCTTCATACACACACACACATGCAAATACTATTAAACTAACATTTTTTAAATAAAATATACGACATATAATCACACAAAATAACATACACACTCTATGATCAAATCTCAAACAATAATATTTGTACAAACACATAATTGGTTTTAATTTTTTTCGTTTATATAAGTACTTACATACATTTATATAGGACAAGCAGACTATGACATTCACTCACTGTTACATGCAAAATCAGGCTATGACACATAGCTCTCAACTCACACGCTTTTGGCGGGTGTCACCCACCTTGTAAAGGACTGACTCACCCGCCAAGCCTCCTGCACGCCCATTCATTCCAATGGGCATCTCACCCGCCAAAAACAAAATCAGGTGATTTCACCCGCCTTTGCGACACACATGGTTGAGAGCTATGATGACAATGACTCACTATTACGTGGAAAAGCTTAGTTACAAGAATAGTGGTATACGTTGGTAGATTATGAATTCCACAAACTATAGTAAAGATATTTTCTTTCCTACTCTTAGTCATAATATAGTTTTAATGGTTTTCATGAAGGCGCTGAGCATTTCACTTTAAAAAAATCTATGTCTAAAATGAAAACAGTGCTATATAGCAACCAAATTACTAATTTCTTTCTTTTACAATTGCAGTGAAGCCCATTCTCCTGAATAGAAGCAGCCGATTTTGATTTACAAAGAACAACTAAGAAGCAAACTACTCATTTTTGAAAAAAAAGTAAGTAGATTGTTACCATAATATTTGATTTATAACTCACACGCACTGTACGGTGCATTCATGGTATTTCTGTGCCTAAAAATAGAGATTCTGCACCATTCTGACCAAACCCCCCCGTCTTAAACAGTGATCTCCTGTCAGAATGGCCCTCAAATTCCTATTTTTCGGCACACAAATTACCCAACTCAGCCGCTAGAATGTAGATGTTGTAGAACAAACAACTGTTTTAATTGTACCTATATTATTTATTCTTCTCCACATCAACAGCTTACTTTTTTCTGTCATCTGAACCCCAATTTAGTAACACATTAATTGAAGTCAAAGTAAAAAAACATTAAAGATACAGTGCATGAAAACATTTTGAATGCGCAGCATTCGTTTAGGAAGCCGGAAGAAAATGCCGATTAAGTTACCTTATACGTCCCAAAGAAATTGAGAAACACTCAGATATTAATGGGAAAGTATCATTTACTGAAAACAACAAAAATGTTCTATGTCCTGAAGACGGCCACTATTACCATCAGAACCAACAGTACCAAGAGAGAGTCCCGTATGAGTCAGAAAGGCCGAAACATATGTCGATTTATTAATAGGAACTTTTTCCCTTCTCTGATTCCTATCTCTCATTTCAGTAATTTGTGAAAGGGTAGCTGGTGTGTATTAAGTAACCCGCAGTTACCCTACAACAACGTAGGTTAATTAGAATAGAGTAGGTAATAAACAAAATACAGAACTAGATTATCCGCTCTGGTTAAAAAACCTTTGAGGCATACATTTGTAGTTGGGAGGCTCTAATATATTTGATTCTTCCTCGAGATTAAATGCATCAATGTTTGCAGTAATATACACTGATTTTCCTGTTTCCTTTCCCTATGTAATTTGGCATCTTGAAAGGTCTGGTGTGTCCACATCAGTTAGATTGTAAGTGAGTAGCACAGTTTGTTTTTATAGATTTAGGCGTTAGAGAGCCTTTTTAGTCATATGTTGTCTTAACAATAAAAAGAAAAATATTTTTGTTCATTATGTGTGGTATAAGTAATCTTAAAATTGCATGAGATTACCTTGGATCTAACCTTGTGCGACTCAGGGTCTTAAGGTAGGGGTAGTCAACCTATTATCCTTTGCTTTCAGTGTATCAGTCTCCCATTGATAGTGTCGTCCTCCCGATAACAAAAAAACTGGGAGTACCCAATGTTGAATTACTACTTGTGAAATTCAGTCAGAATCCACAAATATTGATCTTCATGCAAAAATCTTACAATTCCAAAGACACAAATGTGGCAAATATTGTTGTTGCAAATACAAAAACAAAGGGAAATACTACACCAAATGCCGATTTGGTTTCCCTAGACCAGTTACAAATACAGGTCAAGTGAACAACCTCATGTCTTCAGTTAGACATAGTGTTAAAGGTAAGTCACCTAAAAATACATATTGCATAAAAAGAAAAGAAGAAAAATATATCAATGATTACAATGCAATCATTGCCCACTTGTGGAATGCAAACATAGATGTGCAGTACATTGCAGACAATTCTACTGCAGTTGCACGATATGTCACAGCATACTTAACCAAATCAGAAAAGACAGAGCTCCAAGACCTCTGAAATGTCCTGTCATCAGATAAAACAGTGTCTCAGAAATTATACAGCTTGGGCATAAAAATGCTGTCCCATAGAGAATGTGGATCCTATGAAGCAGCTGATCGATTAACTGGTACTGCATTGTATGGTAAATCTGCAAATATTGTATGGCTAAGTCGTGGTCCAGCTAAATCTAGAAAAAGAGTTCTAAAATCATACGAAGATATAGAAACAATAGCCAAACATGATTCCAACAGCCAAGACATTTTAAAAAACAATTTATTGGACACATACTACCCAAACAGGAGTACCACTTTGGAAACCATGTGTCTATACCACATAGCCCAAAACTACACATACAAAAATAATATAAAACCTGATGAGCAAAACTATAAATACAAAGTGACAAACTGTGATGGCAGCTTAGTAAAACTCATCAAACCAAATGTAATTAATCATATCAAATTGTCATTAAAGACTCCTCAATGTAAATAAATATATTACATGTCCCTGCTACAACTCTTCAAACCATGGAGAAAAGAAGAAGAAATACTAGATACCTATGACTCATATGAAGACACTTTCAAAGCCAATGAATGCAGTATAACTGATGTAAACTTTGCACAGTACAAAACAATGTTGCACAATGAACAGCAACACAAAGAGGAACTCCAGGCCCAACTAGATAAGGACACTCCTGACAGTAATCAACCTTCTGTCACAGGAAGCCAAGAACCACTAATAACAAATGAGGCAGAATTAGCTATGATAGAAGTAGAAAACACCATGTGTCACTATGAAGATAAAGAAGACTTAACTACACTACAATCAAAACTAAACAAAGAGCAACGTAGCATTTTTCAAGAAATAACAAAAGAAATTGCCATGCACCCAAAATTCTATACCCTGGCCACAACCACCGCAGCATATCACACCCATAGATGCAAACATTGCAACCATTGTTATGTCCGCGGACAGGGGGAAGGTCCTAGGAAACATTCAACTTGCCAGAGGACAATACAAACAGCGTCCTCAGGACACCCCCATTTTCTTTATGTACGAACATTTCTGGACACCGCAATTGTTCTTAAAACATTTTCAGCTTGCCAACAAACAATACAGACAACGTCTCCAGGACACCCCCTGAAAACATTCCAAGACCCCACGAGTGTTCTTAGAACACTTTCAAGTTGACACCGAATCCATTCTGTTTGTTTACGAACATTCCAGAACAGCTGTGTTGTCCGCAGACAAATCAAACACAACAAAAGCGTCTAGCACATACATAAAATACAACTTTGACTCTATCTCATACTCCCCCATCCTCCCCGAAGACTTCTACACACCAACACACTCCACTAAATACACATTTTGAACAAACTTTCACTGCGCTGTCCGCGGACGTCCACAAATGCAAAATGGCGGGCGCACCAGAAAATCTGACACGCATCACGCACCACGCCGCCCAATCAGCGAACACGTTGCATGTCCGCGGACATGACGCAAGCCACTATGTTCCACCTGCTCACATCAAGTACACATTAATTGTATCATAAAAGTGTCCATAAATTGCATTCTTCCTAACTTTCCAAAATTATAAAAATGTTACTGCTGCTCATATACCTAGGCATTGTGAGTGTTTCACTCAGATGCTATTAAAAATAGTCATCCCTAAAATATAGCACAGTTACCTATATGTAAACCTACACAATTGTACTAGCATTGCTACCAGATTACATGTAGTGCAAACATACTACATGTACATATACATACTACACCTGCTTTCACTTACCAATATTGTACAAATGTTTTGCAAAATGTTTTTTCCTTACTTGTAAAAAAGGTACAAATGGAGGGGCTCCTAATTCACCTTCTTTGACTTTCAATAAAATGCTTTACATGTTTAAAACAACATCATTCATTTTCAACTATTTCCCTTTTTCTACTGTTGGGATGAACGTCCAACATCCTACATGTGAGAGAAAATACAAATTAAAATACGGGTCTGACACCTCAGCAAAGACTAGAGGCCCAAAGGACTGGCATAATACTCTGACACTCCTGCCATCCCCCTTCAATGCAAGATAGACAGTAGCCAGTAACACACACACATATACACTTAGAATGATGGCAGAGACAGTGAATGAGCACCTATTTGGATTAACCAAGCACACACACACACACCCAAACACACACATGTAAGTGAGTAGGCTCAAGCGACAAGGAGCATTTTGAGCAGCAAATGAGCAATCCTTAGACATATCAAGAGGTAACAGGTACAAAACACAGCATAAACATACTGACATCTTTTATGTGTGATAACATAGAGTAGGCCTCAGAATAAAGGTAGTTTGCAGGCCATTTAGGTTTCAGTAGGCCGTAAAACCTTGCTGTGATGTTTATCACCCCTACCCCCAGAGCCTTGCCTCCACCCAGAGGGGAGTGTCAATGAATACCCCAGCAGGGGCTGTGGGAGGTGTAGGGGTAGGGAAAAGCATGTACCTGTCACTGTGCAACAGAGATGAGGGCAGGCAACAACTCCTGCAGTAGGTAGCTTATCTCAATTGCCAACACAGACAAGGTTTAGCAATCTCACATATACTTATATTGATAGTCCACTGCTCACACCATCCATTAACCATTGGTGTGTGCTAAAAGACATGTACATTGTATAACACATTGATACACTTCAGTTAAAATAGATGCCCCATACTTAATATTCATGTTCAAATTCATTGTATATCACCTAGTAAGGACCACTCAATGAATGTGTTTCAAACTCTCATATACAAAAATAAAAACATCATCAGTATTATCATCACTAAACACACAACGTTTAGAATGCAATACACCATTAATGGAAAAATTGAACCATTGTGATTTGCCTCTACCTCAAGTCAAGACTAAGATTGATCAACTTTGTCCAAGAAATCAAGGTCACCTTATAAACCACCTACCTGCCTCACCAGGTCATGATAGGAAACCTCACAAAACATACTAGGCAATCTAGCTCCTTCCTCACCAAATCATGATAGGCAATCTTATAGAGGCATCTGCCTCAATCAATAATCAATACCTCAATACCTTTCTCAATGTGATATCAAATGCAATGTAAAAAGAGCCTCTTTACACTCACTAACTTTAGAAGGTAGTCAGTTGAGGAGAGCTGGGAAAAGACTGGATGATGGAAAAATCCACAATTCAAAATAAAAATGCAAATGCAAAAATGGAAAATATGAAAAAAACATCTGTTGCTGCACCTTGGGGTTTTCATCAAACATGCATAACATAGGTTTACATATTTCAAAAAAAATTACATTTCCATTGGACCTACTGGTGCCAGCATACAGCCAATCCAGGATAAGGAGTCTGCTCTTAAGATGTTAGGTGATTAATGTGCCTTGAGGAAAAGTAGAAATCATTCCCCAATAAGCTCAAAAGAAAGCACAGTTCTGCTCAAAATAAATCAAAAGAGCCAGAAGCCAGTTTAAGGCTTCGAAAATTTAGAAAAATCACACCTCCCATCAGGGGAAGCCTTTTCTACTCTTCATCTCCATCCAGTCATTGGTGTACCTCCTCCTGCAAGCCCCCCTCCCCCAAACAGCCTATTCCAGGGTCTGAGTTTACTCTGTCATATACCCTCTGTGCATTCCCTAATTGCAAGCCCTCTATGCCTACTGCCTGTCCTTTGGTGAACCCTGGGAATGTTGTCAGCAATTTCAGTCGACAATACCTTTCTCTTGCAAAGACAAGGACATGGTATTGTCCTTCACTGAGCTCTAGGAATTTTGCCAACAATTACATTTCTGTCAACATCTTTCTCTTGCAAGGACATGGTGCTGTCCTTCAGTGAGCCACAGGAATTTTTCCGAAAATTCCTTCTCAGATTACTGTGCTTTCACGTGCACAGCATGGCGAAGTTGACAGTGTCCTAGATAAGCACAGACAAGGTCAGCATCCTCGAACATGGTGTAAAGTCATGCTACGTAATGCGTAGAGTGTGTTGGTGGTTTTTGACCCAGAGGAGCTGCAACCACAAGAGTCTTTACACTACCTTTAATGCCTTGGAGGTGGAGTTTGCTTCATAACATTGCACCGACGTGGAGCGTCATGGAGTGCGTAGAGTGTGTTGGAAGGAAGAATAACACAGTGACCTGACCTTCGCATCCATCTGCTTAAGCAGTGCTAATCGCCTGCCATCCTCCGCACTCCCTTTCCATCCTTCAGCAGCGAATAATTTTGACTGATGTCACGACCTTCCTTACGTGGGATCCCGCGAACGGCTGCTGTTTCTTATACGCAGACGCATCTTCAGTGCAGACGCTGCAATTCTACAATTGAACAGCGAGCCGTACAGGTTGAAACAATCAATCTGATTAATGAAGAGCTGCTCCCCCCTTTTTCTTTTTTTCTTCCCCCCCTTTGCAATGCTTCGCATACACTCTGAGTATTCGCTGTCAACTTGAACCTAGCAAGTTTCTAACTGAAAATCCTCAAAGAACTGAGATCACGGATTCTATTGATCACTCATACACACCTGAGGTAGTGGAGGTGGAGGCCGTTGGAACTGGCGTGCCGGCACCGAACGCGACCTCGGGTGGTGAGGTAGAGTGTAGTGTGGATCGGGACGCTGTGTGCCAGGGTGTGGAACACTCAGATGGCAGTGTTGGTCGCAAGTCAGCTGACCCCTGCGTGGCTGCTCACAGGGACGTTGGTCAGGATTTGGCAGGCTCTCGTGCTCCAGTGGGAGAAATTTGCAGCCAAGCGCATGTGGGCTTGTGCAGGGCTGCAGTGTACTTGCTCCCGCTGGAGAGCATGGGCAAGTCAGCCAGTGTTTCCCCTCAGAGAGAGCACCTCATTGGAAATTCACATAAACAATTTGAAAAGCCAGGAACACAAATGGTGGGCAGTTGCCGGGCCAGAGAGTCTATCGATTTTGAGGTGGAACAACAAACTCAGGCCGCAAGTTTCCTGCTTGCTGACTTCAGGCAGTCTCCCAACCGCGTGCTGGCTGGACACGGTGACACTGTGCGGGATAGTTCTGTGGGATACTCTATAGAGAAAATGAATGGGTTAACCAGAGCTTGGGCAAAGATGATGTTTTTGAGCTTGCTGATGAATCAGCTGCTCTTAACGAGATATGGGATGGTGTGAATCCTGCAGGCAGAAAATAGAATTTAAATGAGTGCTGTTCACCGAACCCTATTGACCAATTTTGCCCACTGAAGAAAGTAGCATCGAGTGGGATTCTCGATTAAGAAGGATCCCTGACAATAAGCGGTCTTCATTAACAGTGGTAGACCAACTACTGCATGATTTGACTGCACTCAACAGGAAACTTCAGAATGGTTTAGTGGCCGTTGAATCCCACGAGTGGCAATAACATTAAGTCTAAATCAATAAAAACACCGAGAGAATATTCAAGAGATAAGGTGTTCAATTCGGTCCAATGATAGTGTGAGTTGCTTAACAACTGCCGTATTAAAGAGGAGACGCGTGGAAATGAGCCCGCAAACACACATCTTGAGTTCACAGAAAAGGCTGCCTAAAGATTGGTGGGATACACAGAAAGGGCAAGAGAGAACCTTGCTTGTTCAAATACCAAACATCAAATTAGTGAAATGGAGAACGAGTCATCCTCTGAAGAGAATTCTGAAGAGAACACGTCTGAACCTTCCTTTGCTGAAAGAGACTTCCCAAAAATAAGGAGAGTGCTACATGACAAAATGATGAAAACAAATCAGTTGAATAATCCAGCAAATGTGACAATAGAGAAACTTTATGCAGAGTTGGTGCCCAAAATATCGCTAGCAATAACAATTGCAACAGCACCATTTTCTAAAATGTATGAGCAATTTAATGAGAGCTACAGAGATCAAAACACGCTGTTAGCAATGTTAAATACAAAAATGGCTAACATAGACTTGGAAATGCGTGAGATGAATTTTCAATCACATAAGAATTTACTATCACTTGAGTCGTCTATTGCTTTGTTGAAAGAACAACTATGAAACTCTGCTGAGGACAAAAGATTACTAGCAGCGGTTGCCCCGAGAATTACTGTTAATTCTGAAAAAGACTCATCAGGATAACTCTGAGCATAAAAATACTCTTGAACCTATGGACAGTATAACAAGAGTACCAATAACTTCAAGATCTTATACTTGCTCAAACATGATTGAAAAAGTTTTTACCAATGATGAAGCCGGAAGTCTCACGATTGAGGGTGCAATTAACAACAATAGTTGTATAGAGCTGCCTAGCACTTCTGCCTGGAAATCAACAAACCAGAAACCCATCGCTGAAAATGAGCTTACACCTGAAATGAATTTACCATCTTCAGAAATTCAAGCAGTAATAACTGATAAAACACAATTATGCGATTTGGACATTCAGTTAAGTGGCGCAATAGCTGTCTCAGAAGATGAACAGACAAAATCGACAACAACTGAGTCTGCATCACAATCAAAAGAAGTACAGCTCTTCTTTGCAGACAATCAGCCATCGACAACTGGAAAAATATCAATGTCTTCGGACCAAGATATTGTGAAAAATGGGATTTGCAAACTCCCTGGCACCTATCCGATCTTTGCAATAAATTGCAGCATTCATCACAAAGTATGCTGGGTTTACAAGCAAAACACCGAAAGTGTAAAAATAAAACCAAAAATATGACTTGTTTAAAACGAACGAATGGGAAAGGTTCGAGGAATGTAAAATCCTTAAATCTCACTGTTCTGACATTGGCCCTGGAAAAAGGGGTATAGATCACTAAAGGAAATGCGAATCTAGCAGCCAACCCAAGTGAAAATGAGAGAGCATCGACTTCAGCTCCAAAGAATCTTGAGGATTTGTACAGATGAACTGATGAACTTATCAATTTATGAGCTAAGTGATGAGGAAACAAGTAGAACTGAAGACAAACTAGAACCACAAAAGGAATCGCTCGTGAGTTCCAAGGAAATGAATGATGATAAACAGGCTGAGAACCATAGTGTAAAACAGCCGATGATCCAGAAAAAAGGACGCCCTGTAAGAACAATTGAAGTGGTGACCTTTCCAAAGTCACCTACCCATGATTCTGAAGGGCCTAAACACGATGCAACTGATGATGCTCCAAGATTCCTAACAATGGAAGAAAGAAGACAAAATTTGCTTGAAAAGCCCGGGTCGGGCTACCTAAGTCCCTTGAGAAGGAGAACAAAATAAGAATGGACATAGGAGAAGAAACAGAACTGACCACAGTTACAAAACATGTGTTACTAAATCAGACTATTAAACCTAGTGATTGGAAAGATCCATCTAAGTTGGATGGAGGAAATTGGAGATTAGCTACACACAAGCTTTACCACCCAAAAGAATCTGAGAAGGACACAAGGAAAAAGATAAAATGCAGCTACTATATCAGTTTGGAGAGGAGCTACTGCTCAAATGATGAACTAATCCTGAATAGGAATAGCATAATCGGTCTATTCTATCATATCCATGATTTGAGATCAGTAGTATCGAGTGACATCAAAACAGTGGAATTTGTAAATGAAACACAAACAGATTGTGTAATATTACACATCCGCTCAAACTGTATAAAAGTCCAAATCATGGAAGGGGAGGCCGCCCTAGCCTGTTTGGGATTTAAAGTAGCTGAAATAATCCCTGACACCTTCCAATTGGCTCCTGCACCTGATATGGAAAGATCAATACGAGGTGCCTTGCCACTCAGAGAAAACATGTTATGTAATACGACACAAGAAGAAAAACAAAAAATATCACCCATAACTGTCGCTAGAACTGTAACTTGGCAGTTGGAGGAGCGCGATATGCGATCTGATATTCAGATGTCAAAAATGAGGCAAATAAAAATCACTATTCTGACTGAAGAAATGGAACAAGTAGAACCAAACACTTCAGAATACAAGAACATAAATCAACAATCGGATAACTGGAGCTGGTTGGCGAGCGCTCTGATCACAAATAAATTGAGATAATGCTCAAAGCAGCCAAGAGACGATGAGCTAAAAATTGGCTCCTGGAATACACGGGGCTTTATCCATCTCTTTCAAGAGCAACCACCAGAAATCTTGGATCTGGACATACTTTGCCTACAAGAAACGTGGCTGTCTGAGCAACCAATCGTCACTGATTATGAAATATCCATAAACCCATCAATTAGACCTCAGAAGGGGAGACCAATGTCTGTTATGCTAACTTTAGTACATAAAAGGAGCGGATATCGGATCGAAGACTCATGTAACAAGTCAGCATACATTCAGGTATCAACAATAGACCCAGTGGAATTGAAGAAAGGTCTGGACCAGAGACTACACATAATAAATATTTATTGCCAGCCCAAAACAACTGGGACCTGGGCTTTTGCTGATATGTTGTGTGAAGCGATTTATGAAATAATGTCAGCATTGGAAACGCCAAACATATTAATATGTGGGGACTGGAACCTGGACTTTATAGCATTACTCTCCGGAACCACAACCTCTAAAAAAGGGAATCAATTCTATGTGAATGCAAAACTCGCAATTCATATACAGGATTAATTGAATATGAGAGAAATGCAAAGATTGAACGGGGTCACCTCTGGTGACATTCTTCTGACTCCAACTTGGAAAAGGAACAACTTAAACTCGGTGTTGGACTATATCTTTGTACCCACCTGGGTAGCTGAAAAGATATTATACCTGAACGTTTGTAAAATGTTACACAGCGATCACGACTTGGTAAAGATAGGAATGAGAAAACAGCCTCTTGGTAAAGAAAAAGATATATTTGCCTACAGGCTTGAAATTGTACCAAATGAAAATCGCCTGAGCCTTATCAGCCCAAAGATAACTGAACTCACAAGACGTATTGAACATAACAAAGACATTAATTATGTACCACTTCTAGAACAATATAGAGAAGTAAAGACACTCACTGGGAAATCCAACTTTAAACCATGAAACTAATTTGATCCAGAAATCATGAGCAAAAAACGTGAATTACGACAAAATCTATGTTTACTGAAATCCAATGCAAACGATAACAACCGAGAAGAAGTGCTCAAACTCAAGAGGTCATATAATAACTGGGTAAAAGCCAGTAAAAGGTTAATGTACCAAAAAGACGCAGAAATAATGCAACAATGTATATCAAAGACAACAGATTTTTGGTCACTAATAAATAACACCGAAGCCTAACAAGAGGCATTAATAAGCAATATGGTGACTGAAGCACAATGGACCCAACATTATACAGAATTATTTCAAAATCGGGATCTAACTAACCAAGTGTTCTATGAAGATGACATACCATGGAACATTAGCATTAGAAGGCTTGACATCTAAGAGAACATCACAAGATTAAGTTCATCGAGGGCCTCTGGCCCCGATGGCTTAACAAACTGCATGCTAAAACAACATACGGAAGAGTAGGCTACCGTTGCGAATCTGTGTTTAACATGGTTATCACGGAAAAATAATTACCGACATCATGGAAGAGTACAGTAATCATTCCGATTTTTAAAACGGGTGTTCGATCAGACCCAACAAATTATAGAAAAATTACACTGCTAGATGTCGTAGGTAAGATCTTCCCAACACAGCTCAAGCAACAACTAACAGAGTGGATTAAACACAAGACAAACAGGAATTACCAGAGGGGTCTGATGCAACCTGAACCTATTTATGATTAATTCCCTCAAAATGGAGGCAATAAAGAAGAACAAACCCATCTATGCAGCCTTTGTGGATCGTGCACACGCTTTTGATGTGGTAGATCATAACTTGCTATGGAAGAAAATGAGAGACAAAAAATGTCCTGAAAGTCTGATTTGTGCAATACGTCAACTATATACTGATACCAACATAAGAATTCGACTTGATGGCAAAGGTTCACTTTCAAATGCAATAAAAAACAGAATGTGGGGTGAAACAAGGCTGCCCTTTCGGTGCTGTGCTTTTCAATTTCTTCATTGCAGATGTCGGATCCTCCTTTGACGAAATAAAATCGTTTTAGCCAAAAATAAATGACACCCATATAGAGTGGATGTTATATGCAGATGACATTGTTCTTCTAGATTTAACGTAGATAGGCCTCCAGCCGAAATTAACAGCTCTTCATATTTACATCGAAAAGAACGGTTTGGTCATGAACACAACGAAAACTGAGGTAATGGAATTAAAGAACTTGTGTTGCGAGAAGAGAGCATGGAAGGTGAATCTCCAATGGAAAATAGGATCCGATACCCGTAAAAGATCTAGCCAAATAAGATATATGGGAGCCATGATAAGCGCCAACATTAATGACAATCCGATGTCAAGAGCAGTTAAGGCAAAATGTAAACAACTCAGGGCTCACGTGCTGTTAATCAACAGGAACTATGGAACATTTAGCTTAAAGATAGTTCTTGATTTCTATAAGCTCTAAGTGTTAGGTTGCTGAGAAAGTGTTTGGTTGTACATATAAAGTTTGGGAAACTTGTGAATATCTATTCTGGAAAGAAATCCTTCAGCTCGCGAATGGAGTGCCAAGGGTGTGCATCAGATATTAACTGAGTTTAACTTCAATAACTGCAAAAATTATGTGGAACTCATTATCAGTTTATGGGAAAATAACGGATCCTAATTCTACACTGCAATCTAAAATATTGAAAATACGAACTGGGGCGGATGATCAATCAATTCAAAGCCTCTGGGAAAAGAACTGTCAAACAATCCTAGAAATCTTAAATACAACTGAATAAACCTTGTTGTCCAATCCTAATAACATAAAGACAAAACTTTGGCAATGGGATTGGCTTGAAACATGTCATCAAAGATCCCTGCATAAGTGTATGGAATTGGTACCGCCTGAAGCCAAAGCATACAATAATCCTCAGCGCTACATAATAAAGTTCCCTAATAACAGACTTTGTGATGCTTTTCTGAGATTCAGGTTGAATCAATTTGAAACTAAGGAAATATTAAGACAAAGGAATAAAATCTCAATGAATGATCTAACTTGCAGACTTTGTAAAAATTCAACAGAGACCTTAAAACATCTTGTTGCCTTTTGTCCAGACCTGTTTGACAAGAGGAAATCGATCTTTTGAAAAGAGATTGAGAACAGAGCTACTTGGGGAAGTGAAGAATGGTGGACTGCTCTATTTGAAGGCTTTAATAATAAACTGACATATGATTTGATTTATTTCTTTGGACATATGAGAAAATCTTTGCAATTGGTGAACAATGATTCGAGTTAATACCATGAAAAAGTGCATTTATGCACCACTTCCTCGTACTAAATTCTGTGTTTTTTTCCATGTTTGTTTGGTTGATTTTGTACCTCTTTTGATTTAAAATCATCAAAAGTTAAAGAACATATCTGAGAAGAAGGAATGTAATTTGGTGAACTGCTGTAATGATGTGTGATTTTAAAAGTTTGTAATCAACTATATAAAAATAAATTTAAAAAAGTCATGCTGCGATTGGTTAGAATTCTGAGGTGAAATTTGTTCCAGGCACAGAATGAGAAAGCATGATTGAATCAGATTTTTCAACTATGCGCAGACCTTGTGAGGGGAAGCTAATTAATCCGCACAGGGATTGGTTATGAACAGGAATGTGCAGCAAGGTCCCACACATCTAACAAACAAAGCATATAATCAATGAATTTCCATCCCATTTTCTCACATACTAACAAATACCAGGCCACAGTTTGGTGGGAATGAAGCAATGTATAAAGACGTTCACAGGACAACAGAAGACTAATTCTGCCCCCTGTAGGAACATATTCACCTAGGAGTCAAAGCAGAAGCATCAGACAATATAACCACCTTCATTATTTTTTATTGTGTATTTGTATATGGTTTCAAAACCTTTACAACAATTTTGATTTCAAATTAATTACTTCGAATCCATTAAACATCTTAAAAAACAACAGAGATAAAAAAGGTACACATGATTTACAACTGCCATCTTCAAAAGGAAAAATAGTTTACTTAATAAAAACAAAAGCACAAAAGGGGAGAAAAAAGAAAAGCAAGACAAGAAAAAAACTATGTTTAGGTAATCATATATATTTTTTAAGAACCTTTATCAATTTTATCATGAGAGCTGTCTCATGGCCGGAGTTCAATCCGTCCCAAAACATTTCTGTCAGGATATCATCACTTCTGTCCACAAATCTTTGTAGCAGACTCACTCTTGTGACCCGGGTATCCTCACACTCTATCAATAGATGTCTTAATGTGTGTTTCTCAGGGCCGTTACAAATAGAACTCAATGTTTCAGTGGCCCTCCTGCCCCATTTAGAGAGAACCTCTCCAGTATGCACTAGATTCAGACGAAACCTAAGAACATTTTGTCTTGCCCTCCAATCAGGGAGTTTCTTAAGATATCTTGGTACAAACCCCAGCTTCTTATCTAACATTGAATGCAAGCTTGCCAAGGTTGCATTGCACCTGACTTCAACAGTTTTAATCCGGTCCATTGTTTTTAGTGCTTTTTTGTTTTTTTGGTTTTTAGAGGGTTGACAACCAGTGTCCCAAGATATGTGTCTGCTCTCAAAAGAATCTCACTAACAAAGGAATCCAAATGATTTAGATTGTTCAAGAAGATCTTTGATATCTGCATACAATGTAGGTAGTTACAATGTTTTAATGAACCGAAAAAGAGAAACTAACTTGCCATCTGCTAAGGATCCCAATGATTTTAACCCAATTCATATCTTAAACAGGAGGTTGGGAGACCTTGGGGGAGACCAAGGACCCTCTCCCAAATCAAACCCTCCCATGTTTGCCAGTTTGTCTTCCAGAGTAAAGGTTTGTCCTCTAAACCATACAAAATCACTATAACCACTTTGGCACCATAATATTTAATTAAGTGGGATTAATAAAAATGTGCAATATTTTACAAAAATGTTCTTCATTTGGAATACCAAGCGCATGATTTTTCCATTTACATCCATTTCCACTTGCCCATTTCCACTTGCCCAATAGTCGGTGATGCATACACTATTTAGTCCAGTTAAATAACTTCTTCCATTCTTGGTAGTACTTGGCCGTCAAATGACCACTTTAAGTACTGGATCTTCCTACTCGCTATATATCTCACCACTATTTTCAATTTTCCTGGGTTTTATCTAGTAAGTCAATACCATGTTTCTGCGTCAAATGCATGACAATGGGAAACCTGCTTACCTGACTTAACTGAACTCGGTGAGATAGTAGACCATATCGATTCTATGAATTTTAAAGTATGACAATATTCTTCTAAGGTCTTTTTTGCTATAGTTATTAATGTCTTGTTCAGCCAATTCCCCTCATTTTTATATTTGGACAGCCTAATTTTCCCTTTAGTAGTTGTTAGTGCTTGTTAGGTAGAATCATATGCAGTACCCTTTGGGAACACCATATACAATTACGACTACAAGTGACAGTCAAATTCACCATTGGTACAAGTCTGTACTACACAGTAAAGTGGTAGTGATGGCTGAGCAGCCAGACTTTTCTCAAGAGTAAAGTGAGCAATATCAATAGTTAGACAAAGGACAGTAATTACTATGGTTCAAACAAACACTGACTCAAGGTTTCTGAGTAAAAGGATATGCATTTATTTAAACATCAGTGTAAAACAGTTCACTAAGTAAAGCAGCAGAAACATCACACTCTTAATATACTACACAACTCCTGATGAATTCTGGACAAGTTGAACTCAAAATGAAATGTGAGAAAAATGGCACTCCAGCAATCTAAAAAAAGCTTGCTACAATGAGGATTCAAATCAATAGGCCTGGGCCAATGCTAATGGTTCAGAGTCTTTGCAGAGGATAACACAGTTGAAAGTAGTTCATGGTTAAGTCTTAGCCAAGAGTTGGAAATGAAGTTGATCGGAAGAAAAGTTACTTACAAGAGTAGAGAAGGAAAAACCCTCGGATTGGCGAAAGATTTCATACACTTTCACCGTTGTCGGATGGAACGAACAACCGGGTTTGAACAGTACCTTAAATGAAGAAGAAGGCTGTAGCTGAGGCAGAACTTCCTGGCAGATCCTGCAGGCTCATGGTTCCTGAAGCAACTGTTGGACTGACATGAAGTAGAAAGACTGCAGGGTCCTGCACTGCCCAGGGAAGAAACCAGCAGCCGAGCAAAGCTACAAATAAAAGGTGTGCTCCTTAAAACCCAAACAGGGCCCGAGCCTCCTGGCTATCCTGTTTACTGCAGCAATGCACAGCAAATTCGACAAGGGGAGGGAGGCCTTGCTTGGTGTTTGGTGAACTGGTTGGTCCAGTTCAAGGGAAGAAGATTCTTTTCAGATCTTCTTTGTCGTCGAAGTTTGGAGATTCGGACCCGCAGCAGGGCTTCACCGGGAGGTTCAGTCGTGGTAGTGGTCCTCTTCTTTCAGCTTTTCTTCGGTTCTCTCAATCCAGTGGCATATCTGCCTTCCAAGTCCAAGAGACCTGCTTTTTATGCAGTTTTCCCCCATTCACACAGCCTGGCTGTCAGCACACCGCAGGGTGGCTGTCCTGGCAGGACAGTCACCACAGCCAATCATACAGAGTGTGACATGTGTCTCCAAAGAGAGCCTGTGCAGGGAGTCTCAAACCCCTCCCTCACATCCTGTCCCTATCAGACATTCAGATGCCTAAGGAGGGCTTCTGTGCAGAAGCCCGTCAAAGGACGGCGAACAAAGGAACCAAACCTGGTTTGGCGTGTAAAATACGAGAAATACCTTTACAAAAAGAAATGGCGAATAAACCCAGCCGGAACCAAATAAAAGTAAATGGGGTCCAGTGGATTTAAGTCCGCGGCTACTAACTTAGCCTAAAACAGTACCAAGGCTATTTAAATAAACCGTGGTAGGAAAAATAGGGTAGATACCACTGCCACCAGCCAAATCTTAAACAAAGGGGAATGGAATAATGTTCCATGAGAGACAGACAAAAAGGGATAACTATTACCCTTTCCAGTACTCTATGTAAGATAGTTTGTACTGGGTCTGTGCTTTCAAAAAGACTAATAAAGTCAATGGCAACTTTACATGTTCTGGGAGACAGTAGTCATTTTAAAGTGGGAAGTCTGAAAAAGACAACCCTATGTCACTGCACTAAAGGTGCTGTGTGACACACAGTAAAACGATGATGCTTATGCAGTAGGTGAAGCTCCACAGTCTATGAACACAAAACATGTTAAACACACACAACAAAACACATGTAAGAGTGGGAAAAAAGGCTCACACTCTTACCAGGTGAAAAAAATAAATCCTAAAAATCCAGCAAAGCTGCTGAGGGACTCAGTAGGTAAGGGAAATTAGCATTTTGGAGAATTCTCCCTAACAGTGCTTAGTGTAATAGTTTAGTTATATCAGTGACCACCAGCTCCAATCGAGCATGATCATTTGCATCCCCATCCCCATTCTGGATGTCAACGAGGATCAACATGAAATTAAGTCAGGTGACAAAAAAATATATTCAATTGTGGAGGCCGATTTACCTCACTGCCAGGTCGTCGACATCGGAACGTCCCCCTCCACTGACCCATTTGATATTTTGAAATTCCAATCATTTAGGAATTCCAACCACCTTCTTCCCCTAGAGGAATTCCTTTGTGATCTCCCCCCTTCCCCATTACCTATATTCTGGAAACAGTGAGTCTTTAGATCACTTGCAATTATTATAAGTGTGCCCCTGAATTCCAGTTTAATCTTAACCAATAGGGAAGTCAGATTTGCTAAAATGGATTGGAGATCGATAGACGCAGGGTTCCAATAAATGTTGATTACAATGACATCGAAATTTGGTCAATTCATTCTTAGTGAAATTTTACAGGCCTGTTAACCTGTATTATTACTGAAAATTAGTTCTGGCTCCTTGATTATGGTATACCTGATTTCTATCATTAATCCCCCTGATGGCCTGCCTTTTGCTTTTTGCTGTGCAGGTTGATGAAATATTGTAAAGCCCTCAATTTGTAAAGAATTTACCAGCCAAGATTCCTGGAATAGTATAATGTCATTACAGCCAAACGTGTGTTCCCTCATCAATTCTCTGCCTTTCCTCTCCTTACCCCAGAAGCTCATTGTCTCCCAAGCTCTGGTTCTCTCTAGGTTAGATTATTGCAACAACCTCTTCCTAAATCTACCTGCCTCTACTCTCAGCCCTCTGCAACTAATCCATAACAGGATTGTGAGACTTGTCCTTGGCCTCAAGCTCTGGGATTGTATCTATCCAGCTCTGAAATCTCTCCATTTGTTCACAGTGGATGCAAGAATTACATTCAAAACCCTCGGCATTGTCCACAATCCTTCTGGGTCCTGGGTCCAAAATACCTTCAGCTATCCCTCAGCAAATAACGCCCCTCTCGAGCTCTTCGCTCATCTACCTCTAACTCCCTCAGGGTCAATCATTGTTGGAAAAAAGCCAACTGGGGTAGATCTCTGTCTTTGGCTGGGGACTCCCTCAGGAACAGCATCCCTACCACTCTGAAACTTGAGGAGAACCATCTCTGTTTCTGGAAGCACCTCAATACCTTCCTCTTTGCTTCTGCCTTGCTGCCCCTCTCTCCTGCTGATCTGTTCTCTCTCGGGACCAAGCACCTGGCACCCTCTGTCTTCCACGATGACGTACCTGCTCACCCTGCCACCCCCCCGCACTGCCTCCAGACCACCCCCTGCACTGGGATCTGTATCTGTACCCATAGACTCCACCCTTTTCTTTCTGACTTATCAAACATACCCTGTCTGCTGAATTAAACCGAGCACTTGCCACTTGCTGGCTGTAATATCACTGTTTGTTGCCTTTATTATTTATTTATTTGTATTTATCTGTTTCTCCTTTGCTCCTCACTTCCCACCTCTTCCCTCCTTCTATGCACTTTAGCCCTTTCCCTCTCCCATGCACTTGCACATTCTCAATGTCACTAACCTGGCCTAGTAAGATCGTTGTTTTTGTTCTCCCCTGTTCCGCTCCCTTGCCTTGTCATGTTCTGAAACACTTGTGTATGAGCATGATAGAAATAAAATATCATTATCAATATCAAATTAGTTTTAAAGGAACAGGAACCCTGCATGTTCCAAATTACCAGAAAGCACTCATTTTGACTAAAAATATTAGATAGATAAAAAGATTGTTGTTGCTCTCCCCGACATTCAGTCTTCCGCAAACCTGGCAGGGTCTCCTCTAATGTTAGAGTTTTTACTGGTTTCCATACATTTTCAGACCTCACTTGTGACGGGCCTCCATTTTTTTCCTCCTCTGGCAAAGAAGAGAACACCTCCAGTCCTTTTTTCTCTAGCTCTTTTGAAGCAGCAAAAATTGCCTTTGCGGCTCTTTTCGATTTTAGTTCCACTTCAGCGACATGGACATTTTGATCTATGGGACAGCAGACACATTCATATCCTCAGAAGTAAAGAGATACAAATTCAAAACTCTTTTGAAGAATGACAATATCACACTTCTATTAAGGGACTTACACTCTAAATCCCTTGCTGAGACCTTAAGCCAGATTCTAGGAATAGCAATTGAGGATTACTCCTCTTCTTCCCTTTCTGAGCCTCTAAAGTCAATGCAATTTCATCTTCCTGTTGCTCAATTGCACAATTATCCATTGGAGTCACAATCTCCATCCGTTTTCCGACACCATTGAGCCTCCCTGGCCCAGAGAACCAAGTTTATTAGGGACAAATAGAGATTGTTAATTACGATTGTAGTAAACAAGGGGGCGCTGTTGTGCAGCTGCAAAGATGGCCACCGCCTGAGAGAGTTTGCTCTCAGTCACGCCGAATAGCCTGCATTATCATGCTCCCCACTGCCTGCCAAATGATATAAACACCAACATTGAACAGCCAAGACTGCAGAGCTCGTGCAGATATGTTTTCTTCACCTCTGATTTAACACATCCGCATAAGTACCCCTGCGGCCCGAGGTCCCGGTGACGCTGCTAGGTGTTAAACTACATGCCACCCGGAGGTGCGGCACTCCTATGCCTTTGTGCCCTGCTCCTGTAGACAACTGGATTCACAGTGCATATACGATTACCACCCAGAGGGGGATGCCTGTGATGGCATGGTGGTCCTTTCCCCACTGACATCCCGGCATACATACTGGGGCTCCGGGATTGCAGAGAGGTGACGCGACAGGCGGTAAAACTTTGCATGTCCTGCACAGGCGGCTGATTGACGGGCCACGATCCCCAGTGGGAAGCCCTCCTAGAACATCAGCAACCTGCCCCTGAAGAACCCCTTGGCCTTGAATCACCTCTGACTGCCATCCCACAGAGGAATCCAAAGTTAGCACAGCCTGTCGAGTCTCTTCTTCCAATTCTGACTTCTCCATCCCCGGGGATACACCGGCCCGAGGGTGCACCTCAGCCCGGACCAATGACTGCAGGACGCGGCTCCTCTGCCCGGGAGCTCCATTCTCCATGCTCTACTCCATGTTCCAGGGACAGACCGTTCAGGACTCCTGCATTAGGAAGTAAACTGTCCACATACAACATGCTGCACCAAAACACACCGCACCACAGACCTTATGCACTTCGGATGAAGCCATCGGAAATGGCGCCTTACACTCCTCTACTCCTGATCTACTAGACTACAAGTCACTGCCTGCATGCCTCACCTGACCCCCATTTAGGGCTCCCTTCTGCACTCCCCAACCATCCGGGAATAGCCCCGGATCACACAGCTACACACAGAATGGCACAGGTCTCCCAAATTTGAATATTGCTTTTTCCAGACACATTCTGCTGTTGCTGCACCCCCGACACCATTCCTCCCGATCCTGGCATGACACCAATGAGTTAGGGGCAGACACAGGCTTTTCCATTACCCCCCGCCACACCTGTGAGTTTCTGTTGCAAATATCAGCTCGGCTCCCAAGGAGACCTCCACATGGTGGAGTGGCCCCACAGCACTTTAGGCAATATTGCCCCCTCACCTAGGTGTGTGGAACTGATGCCTCTTGACATAATAAGGGGTACTACGTCATCCTGAGAACTGGGTGCAGAGTAAGTGCACCCTGACTGCCGTTCCCACACCACACCTCTGTCTTCAGCTCTAACGAAATGGGAAAGCACAGGAAACAAGCAAAAATGGACCAATTCCCAAAGCAAGAGCAGCCACCCGATGCCCCCCCCTCCACCTCAACCCCTGCATCGGTCGATATGGCTACACTAAATCAGACATTATTGAGCTTGAAGAACAGCACTAACTCACTTGGATTGAGCATTGACACACTGACCTGTAAGGTAGAGACCCCCTGAAACCAGAAAAGTGACAGGTGGAAGGTTTTGAATAAATCTGAACCACTGGTATTGCTCGGGCAACACAAGTAACCCCAGTCATGTTTCGACCTTGTTGGGCCTCCTCAGTGAGGTGTAGCTTGGTTCCCTATGGTGCAGAGAGCAAGTGACCCATGTCTGGGCATACCCTCTCTCACATAGGGAGACACACTGAAACCAAAATGTGATGGGTGGAGGTTTATAAATTAATCTGAACCACTGGCATTGCTCTGGGCAACCTTGAGCAATGCCAGAGGTTACGATTAATTCGAAGACTTCCAGCCATCACCTCTTTTGTTTTGCTATTGTCACCCTGAGTGGGATGGGTATGCCCAGACATGAGATCCGTGCCTGCTGAGTCTCAAGCTACTCCTCACTGATGATGCCCAACAAAGCTGAAGCATGTCTGGGGATGCTTGTGTTCTCGTGTAGGAGGGATGTGACCTAGCAGTTCTGGCTGGACTACCCATTTGGGGGTGGGACCAAGCCTGATTTGCATATGGTCTTTCCCATTTTGTAATGGATTGGCAGGCAAGAACAATGGTCTGGAGGGTTGCCCGGAGCAATGCCAGAGGTTAAGATTCATTATAAACCATCCAGCCATCACCTCTTTTGTTTAGGTAGAGACCCCTGCCATACTGATTGACAAGCTCTGCAGTCATATGACGGAGGCAGAATAGCGGATCAGAGATACAGATGACAGGGTCGTGTCCCTACAGGGGGTGGTATCATTGCAACAATCGGTGAGGCGAGTGGAAGCAAAGAATGATGACCTGGAGGGGAGGTCAAGGAGAAACAATATCTGCATCGTGGGGGTCCCGGAGTCCACCCACATCGGCAGTATCGAACAATTGGTCAAAAAACTCCTTGTGGAGATACTCAATAGCCTCCCGCTGTTCTCCATGTTTCTTATGGAAAGGGCACATCGCTCCTTAGTAGCCAGGACACCACCAGGAGCTCCAGACAGACCCATTATTACCCAGATCCTAAATTACAGGGATATAGAAGTGCTGCTAGGGACCACCAGGGACAAGGGCGAGTTCTGATATGGATACTCTATTATCAGACTTTTCCTAGACTTTAGCCAAGTGTAGGAGCAAAGGAAAACCTTCCAAGCAAGATGAGCAAAATGAGGAAGAAGAATATCTGTTACGCCATGCTGTTACCAGCTAAGCTACGCTGATTCCCTAAGGGTAAAACCCTTTTGTTCACTACCCCTGCCTCTGTAGATCTATTTGTCTCAGAGCTGCCAGATAATGAGGAGACCCACGATGACCCAGACTGACTGCTGGCCTAAGTTTTTCCTTCATACGGCAGGCCAATCCCCTCAGGGGTCCCCTGCCGTCCCCTAGCGGTGGGCAGGCACAATGTTGGAGCAAATATAGTGGTTTTGCTGAAGTGTACAAGCACTACAGCTGTGTTTTGTACCCCATTGACGCAGCAACTGCATCTAGTTAAGTAGTTGTCGCTTAGTTGGCATGGTGATTGAGCCGATATGTTTATGTTTCTGGTGTGGGTGGGTGGGTGCTGGAGAAGTTATTTACTGGGTATGGTGCACAGTTAATCTAGGTTGTTCGCTACGGTATCACGATGTTGATGAACTTGGAAAGTACAAACACCATGAACTGACAGTGACTAAACTGGCCATTGCGGTTGGCCATTGCATTTGGACTATCAGAACTAAATAATTCTCTAACTGTAATGACCTGGAACATCAGGGGGTTCACTAATAACAAGAAGATGAGATTAGTGCTAAATCATGTTAAACTTCACACTGTCAATGTGCTTTGTCTACAAGAGACACACCTTCCCACGGATGTCCCTCTCCCCGTAGCTAGAGGATGGGGGCGCATCGACATGGGGCTTCTTACTCATCACAATCCAGACGGGTCACGATTTACTTACACCAGTCCCTTCAGTTCCGCTGACATGAACAACTGGCTGATGTAGAAGGTTGATATCTGTTTGTAGCAGGGGAGTCCCTTGGCAAGAGGGTTCTGTTTGTTAACATATATGACACTAATACCGATTTGCCTGACTTTTTCGAGAATTGTGCAGCACAAACCCACAAATTCCCCTCATATGAATTCATATGGGTAGGGGACTTTCACATGGCAATGACAGTGGACATAGAATGGTCCCTCACTACCTCCCAGAGTTGCCCTTGCTTGGTGGGACATAACATATTAAATGGGATTAGTAGACACATTGAGGCACACACACACCCAGGTGTATGCAAATTCTCATTCTACTCCAGAGCACCCGGCTCAGCCTCAAGGATTGATTACATAATGCTCTCTCTCCCCCTCGTCCGTACCACACATTACACCAAAATGCTCCCTAGGACCCTATCTGACCACTCTCTCGTCCTGATGGTCATTCCGATACTGGCATTGGTGTGCCGCTCTCCTCTGTGGCACTCTGTCCCCAGCAACCGCTTGAGGATGCTGTATTCCGCAATGGGCTATGTAACGATATTGACGAATATTTTCGTATCAATGTTGGCTGCATCCCGGACTATCGTACAATCTCTGAGGCCTTCAAGACCTTCCTCAAGACCTTCAAGACCTTCCTCTTTGCTTCTGCCTTGGGCCCCCCCTCCGCTGCTGATCTGTTCTCTCTTGGCACCGTGCACCTGGCAACCCTCTGTCTTCCGATCCCAGGTACCTGCTCACCCTGCCACCCTGCCACTCTGCCTCCGGGCCACCCCCTGCACTGGGGTCTGTATCTGTACCCATACAGTCCACCTTTTTCTTTCTGACTTATTAGACATACCCTGTCTGCTGAATTAAATCCAGCACTTGTCACTTGCTGGCTGCACTATCACTGTTTGTTGTCTTTATTATTTATTTATTCATTCATTTATTTATTTATATTCATCAGTTTCTCCTTTGCTCTGCACTTCCCACCTCTCCCCCCTTTCATGCAGTTTTCCCCTTTCCCTCTCCCATGCACTTGCACATTCTCAATGTGACTAGCCTGGCCTGGTAAAATCTTTGTTTTTGTTCTCCCCTGTTCCCCTCCCTTGCCTTGTCACGCTCTGAAACACTTGTGTACGAGCACAATAGAAATAACATATCAATATCAAATTAGTTTTAAAGGAACAGGAACCCTGCATGTTCCAAATTACCAGACAGCACTCATTTTGACTAAAGAGTTTGTTCTCCCACCCCCAGCTTCTGGAGAACTTGATTCCGAATTTCAGGGAGATGAAATATCACGTTTTGTTCTTGTTCTCCCCGACATTCAGTCTTCCGCAAACCTGGCTCGGTCTCCTCTAACGTTAGAGATTGTACTGGTTTCCTTACATTTTCAGACCTCACTTGTGACCGGCCTCCACTTTTTTCGTCCTCGAGCAAAGAAGAGAACATCTCCAGTCCTTTTTTCTCTAACTCTTTTGAAGCAGCAAAAATTGCCTTTGCAGCTCTTTTCGATTTTAGTTCCACTTCAGTAACATGGGCATTTTGATCTTTGTGAAAGCGGACAAATTCATATCCTCAGAAGCAAAGAGATACAAATTCAAAACTCTTTTGAAGAATGACAATATCACGCTTCTATTTAGGGACTTATACTCTAAATCCCTCGCTGAGATCTTAAACCAGAATCTAGGAATAGCAAATGCGGATTACTCCTCTTCTTCCCTTTTCTGAGCCTCCAAAGTCAATGCAATTGCATCTTCCTGTTGCTCAACTGCACGATTATCCATTGGAGTCACAATCTACATCCGTTTTCCGACACCATTAATCCTCCCTGGCACAGAAAACCGCCTTTATAAGAAACACACAGAGATAGTTAATTAAGATTGTAGTAAACAAGGGGGCGCTGCTGTGTGGCTCTAAAGATGGCCACCGCCTGAGAGAGTTTGCTCTCAGTGACGCTGCATATCCTGCATTATCCCGCTCCACACTGCCTGCCGAATGATATAAACACCAACATTGGACAGGCGAGACTGCGGGGCTCGTGCAGATATGTTTTCGTCGCATCCGATTTATCAACATTGGACTCCAGCGTTAGCACAGCCCGGTGAGTCTCTTCTTCCACTGCTGACTTCCCCATCCCCAGGGATACACCTGCCCGAGGATGAGCCTCAGCCCAGACTAAGGAATGCAGGACCCGGCTCCTCCCCCTGGAAGCTCCATTGATCAGCCTGCTCTACTCCATGCTTTGGCGACAGACCGGTCAGAACTCCTGCATTAGGAAGTAAACTGGCCACATACAACATGCTGCACCAAAACACACAGACCTTAGGCACTTCGGATGAAGCCATCGGGAATGTCGCCTGATCTTTGACACTCCTCCACTCCTGATCTACTAGACTACAAGTCACTGCCTGCACGCCTCACCTGACCCCCATTTATGACTCCCTTCTGTGCTCCCTGACCATCCAGGAATAGCCCCGGATTACACAGCTACACACAGAATGGCACAGTTCTCCCAAATTACAATATTGCTTTTTCGAGGAACATCCTGCTCTCGCTGCACCCCCAGACACCATGCCTCCTGATCCTGGCATGACACCACAGGGTTATGAGCAGAAACAGGCTTTTCCATTACCCCAACGCACCTGTGAGTTTCTGTTGCAAATATCAGCTTGGCTCCCAAGGACACCTCCACATGGTGGAGTGGCCCCACAGCACGTTAGGCAATATTGCCCCCTCAACTAGGTGTGTGGAACTGATGCCGCTTGACATAATAAGGGGTACTACGTCATCCTGAGTAGTGGGTGCAGAGTAAGTGCACCCTGACTGCAGTCCCCACGCCACACCTCTGTCTTCATCTGTAACAAAATGGGAAACCACAGGAAACAAGCAAAGATGGACTGGTTCACAAGGCAAGAGCAGCCACCCAACGCCCCCCCTCCACCTCAGCCCCTGCATTTCACCAAAATGTTACCAAGGACCCTATCGAACCACTCTCTGGTCCTGATGGTCATTCCGATACGGGCATCAGTGTACCGCTCCCCTCTGTGGCGCTTCTGTCCCCAACACCCCCCCCCCTCCGAGGATGCCATATTCCTCAATGAGCTACGTAACAATATTGACGAATATTTTCGTATATCAATGTTGGCTCCATTCCGGACTATCGTACAATCTCTGAGGCCTTCAAGGTTGTTATTAGGGGCTGCTGTATCTCTAGGGAGGGCAGGGTTCTTAAGTCCCTGAGAGATACGGGATTTTGAAAACAAACAAACTTCCTGTACAAACTTGTGGGTCACCAAGATGCTGGGCGATAAACGTCGTGAATTCTGAGAAGTGGCAAAAAGAGAGGATACATTCCTGGGGTATCCAGCATTGACGGCCAGCTATGCGGAGGGTGGCAGATGTAGCCACACCCTATCCTGGGCGATACGTAGAGAGAGAATACAGCGTGGTATTCTAGAGATAGCAGACCACAATGGGCCACTATTTTGTGACACTTGACCCCCTTCAAGCAAACCTATTGAATGCTTCACTCGCCACTGAGGAAATATGCAGGGTTGTACAGGATCTTCCCAGCGGCAAAGCCCCTGGTCAGGATGGCATCTCTGCTTAGTTTTATAAGGAATTCACAGAGATTCTTGTCCTTCACCTGTGTTGCATGTTTGAGGCATCCTTGTCTGCTGGTCTCCTCCTAGAATTCAACAGAACAGCATAGTCACCCTATTGCTCAAGCCTAATGAAGACTCCCCAAATGGTGCCACTTACTGGCACCTCTCATTGATCAATATGGATAATAAGTTATTGGACAAACTACTGGCAGAAAGGCTTCTCCCTCACGTAGGCAGTCTGGTCCTACCGGACCAGGCGGGATTTATCCTGGGTAGGTCCACACAGATCAATCTACTTGCCTTTTCTTTATAATAAACAACATCAATGAGGAGGTCCCTATAGTGGTCTTTGTCCTCGATGCAGAGAAGGCCTTCAACTCCGTGGAATGGCCATTCTTGTATGAGGTCCTGCGCAGGTTGGTATTAGGATTCCAATTCATAAAGTGGATCCGCCTACTGTATACCTCCCCACAGTCAGTAATCCTTACAAACCACCAGACATTGGAGACTATGGGCTTCATTACACGGTAGGCGGAGGACCAAGGTGCTATTAGCACCTTGGTTCATGCTGGTAAAATACCAGCACCGCCTTGGAGGAAAGGGGAATTACCGCCCTATTCCAAGATTGGTGGGGCAGTAATTCCCCCTTCCCCTGTTGCCCTTCCCCATTCCCATTTTTGCCCCATAGGGCATAATGGGAATGGGGAAGGCGCTAATTACGGTGCCGCAAATTGCTGTACCGTAATTAGCACCCTGGTCCCTGCGTTAAAGTACCAACCCGCAAAGGGACCTCGTAGTAAGGCGGTAAGGGTTTACCGGTACCGGTGCCCTTACCAGTACCGGTAAGCCCTTACTGCCATCCGTGTAATGAAGCCCTATATCCCCCACGAGAGGAACGTGACAGGGGTGTCCATTCTCCACTATCCTGTTTGCCCTGGCAATCGAGCCCCTCGCCTGTGCAGGAAATCACAAAATTTGGGGGCTTTTCTGGCCTGTACATTAACTGAACCAAATCCTTTGGTCGTACCAGTGGATGTCGGCACTGACTTTCGTTGGTCCCCCAGAGGCATTAGATAGTTAAGGATTCTGGGCTCCACATCACCATCCCAACTGCTCAAAGATAACTACATATCAGCCCTTTCACAATTGGAACACATGGTGGAGGTGTGGATCCGGCTGCCCCTATCCCAGGCCCCCCGTCAAGCCCTGTTTAAAATGGTGGTGGTACCCAAAATGCTATATATATATTCAACAATGTCCCACTGGTCCCTCCTCCATGGTATTGGAGATGTATGCGCTCAATGCACATGTCACTCTCAACACTTTAATCCTTTCCTATGAATCAGGGTTAATAGACTACCCAGATATGCACGCCTACTACCTGGATGCCCAGATCCAATAAGCGGTCTGGGGGTGGCACCCATCTGTAGAAATTCCCCACATCAAGCTGGAAAAAACGAAGGCTCAACCACACAAGTTGAAGGGTCTACTCTTGGGGGTTCCCAAACGTATTCCGAGGGACGAAGTACAGCCTCTGGAAGCAACCCGCTGGGCATGGGATTGAGTGAACCAGAGGCCAGTAACCCCGGCAATTTTCACACAGATTTCACAATATTTGAGGTTCACAAGTTCCCCCTGAACCCTGAAAAATCCTTTAAAGAACAAATGCAGAAATTCGAGGTTCGATCTTTGGGTGACAGTGCACAGTGGGCAATTCATACAGTGTGATCTCCTTAAGAACCAGGGCCCTTAGAATGTGGTCTCCCTCTTATTCTATTACAGACTTAGAGAAATACTTCGGGAAGTGTGAAGCAATTGCACCTCACGCTTCCCCCTTAGCGTACTTCGTGATCAACCCCCCCCCTCACTAACATGGTTTCTGCCTTACATAAATTGATTAATTCACTTAGCCCATCACACCAGGTGCTGTTCAGGGTTAGGTGGGATGGAGCACTGGGGTTCCCCTGTGAGAGTAGCAGTGCTTATCTGTCTGTAAAGTGACCAAGGAAAACTCTGTGAATGCCAGGTTTTGCATTATTCAATTCAAGTTCATACACCAATCCTACCTGTCCCCTGCACGACTACATACATTTTATAGAGAAAGAAATGTGTCCTGGCCAAGCTGCAATGGCACCAACACAGACTTTATACACATGGTCTGGAACTGCCCCCACATGCAGACATTATGGGGGGTGTCTGGAACAATGAACGCAATGGACCCGGGATGCCCTTGGGACTCGCCTGCTGCCTGGCTTCTGGCGTTGTTCTCCACCCAACCAATATTTAAAAGAAACTGCTTGCCATGGCCTCCGTGGTAGCAAGGTAAATGATTGATGAGTCTTGGATGAGACAGTGATCACCTACCATCAAGGAGTGGCTGAACTTAATGAAAATGTGTGAAATGCGTGAAACCTTCTAAGCATCCACCCTTCCCCGGGTAATAGACGCGTGGACTACTGTGGCTCCTTCCGATCGTATGTGGTGGAGGGAGAGGTAACCCCAGATTCCTAACCGATCACGGCTCCATCCCCCAGATGAGCCGACAAGGTCACAATCATTGCCAGCTTCCACATTACCCAGGGCTAGGATATACAGCAACTGGATAAATGGATGACTTGAATGCACTGTGGTATCCCTGTCAAATGCTGGAACTGTGCCGTACTTCATGATGCCTTATCCCCCGTGCTTTGTTATATGCAAACGTAACCTATTTCAATACTTGCAAGTAGACATTGGTTTTGCGACAGATCATATAGTGCACCAGTAAACTTTGGGTTGGGTGGTGGGCGGGTTGCAATTGGGGTTTTGGAATGTAATGTTATTAAGCGGTAAAACTGAATAAAAAGAATACATTTTAAAAATATTGTAGTAAAAAACGAATATTTAGGAACATAACATTTAGAGTGTGCTGGTACTTATTACATTACACCTGTACTTAGATATACCACCTGCACACACTCACCCATTAATTGAATACAGCATTTAGTCATGCACATGGTAACAGAGTGAGAGGTCAAGGAGCATGCCCCATGAAGTCATGCAGTCACATCATGAGAAAGGAAATTTGTTTTGATTGAGAAGTCACAATATTTACTGTCCATTGAATAGTCACAAGAGTGAGACCGGTAAATTGGTGCCAGCCTTTGAGTCTCATGGGAAAAGTTATGAAGTATTCTTTTTTTGTTGCCACACTGTTCACACTTCACAATTGTTTTGGTCAATTATGGTGGTGGCGACCCTCTCCAGAAAATCATGAGGGCGCTAGCCAATCAGTAGTCAACTTGTATATGAAATATTTAAAACTGTCAACTGTCCATTCAAATTTGTGTGAAACTAGATGGTCCCACCATGCAACCATTGCTATGATGCAGTCATTAGAATGGGCACAAGGGATAGGGTATACAGTCTTTATAACCAAAATTGTATAACAAATTAATATATAGTGAAAATGATATGACAAAAACAATTACGAAAATGTATGTAGGGGTGGGGTAAAGGGTTAAATCTTGCTGGGAAATGGTTGGGGTGGATTTTTAGGGGTGGGAAACAGTGGTTCGGGGGGCCCCCAAAACATTTTTTTTTAAATGTTGGGTCGCTGTATATTTTTGGTAATATACATGCATTCGTTATTCCAGGATTTTCCAGAGACCGGAGTTCCTCTTCCACATACATTGGGTAAGCGATGTCTGCCTGCGGGGAGCAGAAACTGTTCAGACGACAAGGAGACCATCAAGTGCCAGGATTATTCAGATGCTTGCCTGATCCCTGAAGGTTGTGAGGCCGCCCCCAGGTAGTCAGTCCTTCTTGAGGGGGCGAGACAGCTTTGAAAGTCCTCAGAAGAATGTAGAGAGTGAAGTGCACCTGACGCAAGAACAACAGACGGGAGAGTGAGTATTGGAATGAGAGTGGAATATGTAACTCGGGAACCACGTGGTATAAACATTTAGGGCCTCATTACAAGCAAGGCGGTAAGGGTTAACGGTCACCGGTAATGCTACCGGTGACTGTTAACCCTTACCTCCTTACTACGAGTTCCCTTTGCGGTACCGTAATTAGCGCCATCCCCATTCGCATTATGCCCTATGGGGGCAAAAATGGGAATGGGAAAGGGCCTTGGTGAATGGGGAATTACCGCCCCCGCTCACCTTGGAGTAGGGCAGTAATTCCGCCATCCACCAAGGTGGACACGGTAAAATACTGGCGGCAACCATGGCGCTAATAGCGCCATGGTTACCGCCTACCGTGTAATGAGGCACTTAGTGTTGTTTTCAGTAGAAATGGAAGAGGGCTCCTGTAGAAAGGAGTTTGTGGGTGGACCTCCATAACCCAAAACAGACCCACCTCTTGAGAAGCAATGGCATGTTTTTCTGTAAAGCAAGTTTATTGTACAAACAGCCGGAAGGGGCTAGTTGACGCTGTAGAGTCAAACTAACCCGAGTCTCTTGGAACCACACAAATATCCCACACTATATACATTGTGCAACAGTTAACACACTCCTACATATTTCATTTTAAGTCATTCCCCCATAAATTGTTGGTCAACCCTATACAAAGAAAAATAATCCCCTTCAGTTCCCATGCTCTCGTTGGATACATTTATTTAACCACCATCCCCTTTCAACATACATTTGCATAATCTCATATTTACAGCACACAACTTCTTGAGATCTTAAAAGTAGTAGGTCATGACATCATCATATGATTACATATTCACACAACAAACATAGTTAAGTACTGATTCCATCTGGTCAAGGACCCCTAACCACGGTCGTGATGTACATGGATTTTTCAAGTATACTTCAACAATATGAGGAGGGGTAGCAACAAACCAGTTCCCTTTGAACTGGTGATAAATATCTTATCCGTCTAGACTTGCTGGCATCCTCATTTCATGCTAATCTATATGACTACCATTTCAGCACGCATGGCCTCTGGCCACATCTTGGTCATTCATTAGAACCTAACAGAAACTCCTTAACCATTTGTCAACTCTGCCCTTAAACACCCCCTTACACCGGGTTTATTACCCAGCCCTTAACTAACCCTACCAGGTGGCTGTACTTCCCTGGACAATGAATAACAGGCTTGCATGTACTTAAAAGGTTTATATCTGTTCTCTGCAATAGTACCAAGTCGTAAAAACCTGAAAATGGCACCATAAGACCTTTGAAATCTCCTGCTGGTGCTTCTCTATTCTTTGTTCCCAAGAAGGATACCAAGGAACTCAGACCCTGCCTTGATTATCGCGGGCTAAATCAATGCACCCTCAAGGACCAGTACCCGTTACTCCTGATTTCGGATATCCTGGAAGCCGCAGTAATATTCACCAAGTTGGATCTCAGGGGCGCCTATCATTTGATCCATGTCAGGGAAGGAGATGAATGGAAAACCGCCTTCAGAACACCCTTTGGCCACTATGAGTGTCTAGTCATGCCCTTCGGCTGGCTAACGCCCCGGCAATTTTCCAACGCTTTATGGACAGGGTGTTTTCTGACATGCTGTTTCTCTTTGTTTCTCTTTGTTATTGTATATCTGGATGACATACTGATCTTCTCCAAGGACCCTATACAACATGAAGAGCACTTGAAGGCAGTGTTGTAGAGACTCCGAGATCATGAACTCCTGGCCAAACCTGAAAAATGCTTTTTTCATGTAACCTCCGTTCATTACCTAGGGTTTATTCTTAGCCCAGAAGGAATTGGTATGGATCCTTCAAAGGTAAAAGCCATATTGACCTGATCTGCTCCTACTTCCGTGAAACAAGTTCAATCTTTCCTGGGACTAGATTCATATCTAATTTCTCCGAGATAGTACAACTGATTGTTGCTCTCCTGAAGAAAGACACTCCTTTCCTCTCGTCAACACCACAAGATATGGCGTTCCAGCGTTTAAAGGCAGAGTTTACACAAGCTCCTATCTTGGCTCAACCCGATACTAGCCGTCCCTTCCTGGTAGAAACGGACACCTCAAATTACGCCATTGGCACAGTCCTGAAACAAGAATTAGGAGATAAACTGGAACACCCAATTGTTTACCTCTCACGAACCCTGACTCCTAGTAAAACACATTATTCAGTCCTGGAAAAAGAAAGCCTTCACTGAGTGGCGACATCTACTTCTGGGAGCTAAACATCCAGTTCAGGTCCGTACGGACCACCGGAACCTCCAGATTCTACAGTCTTTGGAGTGTATGAACAGTCGTCAGGTGCGTTGGGCAGATTTCTTCGCCCAGTACCAGTTCCATATCACTCATGTTCGGGATCACAAAACCTGATTGCTGACGCCTTATCTCGACGACCTGACTACGAGCCCACTGAAGACAAGGCATATCCTCAGATGTTTTCCCCCACGATCTTTGTGGCCGAGGCAGTCAACCTCCTTGAAGAAATCCAAGCCCAAACCCAATCCTCTGATCTGTGGAAGGACACATCCAAAAGAAATCAATGGAATATAAAGGTCCGGGAAGGTTATTTGTTCAAGGACAATGTATTGGTCATCCTTACAAAAAAACAACAACAGAGAATAATGAATCTCTGTCATGATACCCTACACTCCGGACATCGTAGTGTCACCAACACCCTCCGTCTGATACAAAGGCAATTCTGGTGGCCTAGGATGAGACCCGACGTACGACGGTACATTCAATCCGGTGTTGTCTGTAGCCAAAATAAACACGATAACAAGAAACCAGCGGGCCTTCTACTACAACCTACACTGCCAACAAGGCCTTGGGAGATTATCGCTACAGACTTCATTGTGGAACTGCCACCTTCCCGTGGGAACACCACCATCATGGTTACCATAGACTTGTTCACTCATATGGCTCATTTTACGCCCCTGCGTAAATTACCATCCTCTTCTGAACTAGCAGGAATCTTCCTGGAACACATATTCCATTTGCATGGACTCCCTTCCAAGATCATATCGGATCGCGGACCTCAATACATCTCACAATTCTGGAAACATCTCTGTCAATGCTTAGGGATCCAACGTGCCCTTTCGTCAGGTTACCACCCTCAAACCAACGGAATCACAGAACGTGTTAATCAAACCCTGGAACAGTATCTTCGATGCTTCGCCACCAAGGTCCAGGATGACTGGTCGCTTCTGATACCCGTGGCTGAATTCGCCTACAACAATTCTGACCATTCGGCACTTATGATCAGCCCCTTTTATTGCAGTCAAGGATTTCATCCATCGGTCCTGCCTTCTGTTCTTCCTCAATCTACACCAGTACCTACAGTTGACTCCTGGATCGAAACCCTTGTCAACATACATAAGGAAGCCAAGGAATTTTTGGAGAATGCCAGGAAACAGACCAAGAAATATGCAGATTCCAGAAGAAGGCCTGGCCCTTCTTATGCAGTCGGTGATCAGATCTGGTTATCCTCAAAATTACTACACCGACATCTACGACCTAGTAAACTGGCCCCTCGGTACTATGGTCCATTTTCCATTAAAGAAATTATAAATCATGATTCTTAACGGATCAAATTGCCAGAATCCTGGAAGAAGATACACCCATTCTTTCACACATCTTTACTGAAACCCTACTATCCATCCTCCCGAAAATCCTCCAGACCTCCTTCTATACTGGTCGATGACCAATTGGAATCTGAGGTATCTCAGATTTGTGATTCCAGGTATAGAAGGGGCCAGCTACAATACCTGGTTGAATGGAAAGGATATCCACCTAGCGAAAGAACCTGGGAGCCTGTCTCAAACATCAAGGCCCCACGGCTACTCAGAAGGTTCCACCTCATCCACCCGGGCAAACCAGGAGGGAAGGGTCTTCGGAGGAGGCATGCTGTCATGAATCGCCGGGTGCGTCCCTTTTGGGCTTCATGGTCCCTGTCACAACGGGCTTGTACACATTAATACTTCCAATATGGCCGTCTAGCGTATTCCCTTCTCGCTCCATGCATTGGAAGTAGCCTTTCTCTATTTCTAGACCACGCCTTCCGCGGCTCTGCGCGTCTCAATGCTATTGCGAAGTAGCGACCAGACATGTGCTCCGTAGCTCGCCGTTCTTCTCTTTTTCCACACCCGCTTTCCCTTCCTTGACCCCCCCCTTCTTCTTACCTCCTGGATTCGAGTTCTAGCGAACTTGCATTGCCTCCTGGATTCCTGGATTCGGCCTCCTGGAAAACTGAACGCATTCTGGATTCGGCAGAGACACGGGCCGCCTTCTTCAAAACCTGCTCCATCCGTAAGAAGGCATCAACCAAGGACGCCGGTAAAGAACGGACTCAGGTGAGAAGGAGGGAACTTCTTGACAATTATAGCATCTGCTTTCAGTATCTTAGTAGAACAGCACTGTAACAGCATCTAATAGTAATGAATGATAATAAGAAAAAGAAAATAATTGGCATTAAGATGTTCACAGCTATGCTCATTCATGAAGGCACCCAAGAGAAAAGAGTCAAACCAAGAGTAATTTGTAATTCCTGCTTTGTGCACCATGACCACCCTACGCTTATGCAATGCAACCATTGTCTGAGTCAACATTCCATTCTCTAAATCATTAGGAGGCACAAAATTGCAGCATGAACTCCCCATTTATGGACACCCCCCTCCCTTCATAGCTGTCAGGAGGTCGAGGATGTGCCTATTCTGCAAGGTGATGAGCCTCAGGCCCTGCAGTTCTTCTTTGATTACACTAAAAGCGGACTCAGAGGTATTCACAAAAAATAAGAGTTCATAGTGGGTGACCCAGAGCAACTTTGCATTCACTATAGCTTGAAAACCAGTGGCCAACAGAGAACAAAAATCTCCAGTTCGGGTGTTCTAATTTTTCCACCCATGTTTAAATGCTGTCATGTATGTTTGAATTTCAAATCTTGGTAACTTAAAATTTGCCGCACCTCCTGAATTGCTGCATCTCCCGCTTTGTAGCACTCCAAATTTAGGTGTACTTAATAATCAGCTGTGCTGTTTTAAATACTGTAATTTTCCATGTATGATTAAATCTCTGATTTGGGTGTACTTAATAATTTCCTGCCATGTTTTTTGATGCTGTCATTTTCCATATTTGCTTCTATCTCAAATCTTGGTGTATTTTAAATCTGCTGCCATGTTTTAAATGCTGGAATTTTATTTATGTATGTTTGAAATACAAATTTGGGTGTATTTAAAAATCTGCTGCCCTGCTCAAATGCTGGCATTGTTTAAGTATGTTTGAACTTCAAATATGTGTCTTTAAATCCGCTGCCCTTGTTTGAATGTTGTTTAAAGTACCTGTTTCATCTGTGCCTGTTGGTTGCTTGGCCTCCTGCTGAGTTATTTCCTACACTGTGCTGCCCTCTGTCTCTCTCTCTCTTCCACTGGGCATCCTCTGTCCCCGCTATGGTTCTCTCCACCTCCCTTATCTACTCTTTTTTTAATTATTTGTTTTAGTTGAAAACCTACTTTACTAATGCATTTAAAATGTGCACATCATTAAGTATATAACAGATCAAATACAGTTTACACAACACACATACATTTAAAACATACAAATTGTTAAGTATGTACCACATCGTATACAGATTAGATTGCAGTTATTTAATGCACATTTTTTTTGTTTAAAGCACAAAGGTTATTAGAGTCTATCCATACATTTACCATATCTTTCAAATACATTTCAATGTATCTCTACTTCTTTAGGTCTTTGTCTCAACAATGCATCTATACACATTTTAACAATCTTTAGAGCTCTAGTCTCTTTACAAAGTTACTTGTGTGGATGTTTGGCGATATATGATTTACATTAAAAGATTTATCCACATCTGATGAGGAGTCAGAAGTCGATATTCTAAAATGAACTTGTGAAAGTATTCTCATTTTAAATCTTTAAGGTTTACACACTCCACTAAAAGGGTTTCTAAAGTTTCAGGCTGTGACGCTACTTTCCAAAATCGGCAGCTATTACTACTTTTATTCCTGTTTCTTTTTGCCAAAACCACATTTGTGGGACACAAATCAAAGCGCAAACATTTAAGAAGTGTCTAGCACAACTGTTCGGGAAATTTAACCAGATATCTTGGTGTATTATTCTGTCTTTTTAATATAAAATGACCATTGGTAAATGTTTTGTATTTAGTACATTCTTGCCAGTTCTCATTCCAGTGTGCTTCCCAGTATTTCTATTTTAGTCGATTTGGGTTTTCCTCCATACGGGTCTGGTTAGTGTCTGCTTTTGCCATATTTGATAGGCAGTATTGTCTCCACGTGGCTAGCATAGAGTGTTTGGGGTTTCCCAGTAGATTCGCTAATGGTATTAAAAGGGTATCACCAAACGTATTGTACAGTAACATAGCATTCCAAGCTACAATTGCTCTCATTGATATCAACCCAAATTCATACCTCACTGTTTGTATTGGGAAACCTTTTGGTATTGGCAGAATATTCTTCCTAAATATTCCCTCCAGGTAATCTAAATCTGTCTGATTTTCCGGGGGCTTTGTGTGTGTGCCATATGTGTTCACCGGGATTACCTCCCGTTTTCTACTCTATTAACTATCCTCCTTCTCTTTCATAGTATAATAGGAAATGTTTTAAGAAGGGTTTCCTGGTCACTTACCCAGGCCTACATATTCCCCACACTTATGTTCCTGCTTCCTCCAGGCAGACTATTACTGACATACTCTTTGTCGTTCCCTCTGCTGACCTTTGGTCTCATTAATGGTGGAACCAGATGCGATGGGCTCTTGGCTCACTTCTCTTCCTCCAGGTCCATTGTTAATGTCTATCAGAATGGCACTATCATGCCATGCTCAGTTCAACCGCCTCCTTCTAGACAGACATCTTCTGTCTCTCATTAACTTCCTCCGTCTCCTGCAACCCCTCTGCCTGCCACCCCTCTGGCCTCTTTGCCCCACCAATGGGTGATCCAAGTTCCTGTATACCTCCTTGGAAGAACTTTAAAGGTGGCAACCAGCTTCACTTAGCTACCCTCAATCCCCCCTCTGCTGTTAAACACTCCTCTGATATCTATCAACTCCTTGAAGACTTTGACCTAGACATCCTCACTGAAACATGGTTCAGTTCCAGGTCTGTCACTGCGTTTGACACACTCATTCTTTATGGCTTCAAGATCCTCTTCCTTCCCAGGCCTTACCAGTCTGGAAGTGGAGTGGCCCTTATCTGCCTCAGTGGGTCCCTGCTTCCATCTTACCTACTCAATTGTACTCTTCCTTTGAATGCCTTGTCTGAAACCTCTGCATCTCTCCTACCCTCTTGCGCACTCTTGCCACATCTAGAGACCCCCTGGGCAGATCTCCCTCTTCCTTTCATAGTGGGCTGACCTTGCCTTCTCTCGCCTTACCTCTATCTCCAAGCTTCTCCTCCTCAGTGGCTTCAATACTCATCTTGACTCTCCTGACGTGGCAACCTTACTCTACTGCAACCTCTGTGACTTTTTTTCCCTCACCATTCTTTCCTCCGGTCCGACCCACTCAGCCAGGCACACCCTGAATGTGCTAATCTCAGGTGACATCCCTTTCCCTTTCTCTAATTCACTCACTACTCCTCTCTCCTGGTCAGATCATGCTCTCCTCTCCTCTCACCTAGAGCTCTTGGACTGGACTCCCGGTCTAAGCCTCTTCCCTTACTGCCATTCTCATTCTCTGTCATTCAAAGGATGAAACAAGTGTCAGTAGCTGCCTTTGCCATCTCATGCATTCCCCCTCTAACCCCTGGTATTGACTCTCCCACCGTTTCAGTCCTTGCTAAACTTCACCTCTCCATCTCCAACACACTTGGCACCCTTGGCCCTGCCATGAGGATCTGTATGAAGCCTGCTTCCAAATGCAATAGCTGCTATGATTCCAACCCTGCCTCTCTGAAAAGCAAGTGCAGAGTTGCAGAAACTGAAGTGACTGGCTTCTAGCACATCCTCTAACAAACTGGCCTGACGCCTGCTCCAAAGGCAATACAGATTCTTCATCTGCTCCTAGAAGTGGGCCCATATCCAAACCTGCATCTTTGGAGCCACCAACAGCACCAATCTTACTGCAGTCTCCACTTCTCCTCTTCCTTCCCAGACCCTCTGCATGGCCCTGGCTTCCCATTTAACATCCAAAACCCATTACATCTTGTCTTTACTCTCCTCTATGGCCCTCATCCCCCTCCTGCTCTCAGGCCTCCCTGGGCCCCCCTCCCTCCTTTCAGCCTACTCTCTACCTTCTAACACACTGCACCCGAGGAGGTCACCAAGACCGTCTGCTCTATGAACGTCTCCTCCCTCCTTCCCTGCTTCTCCATAACTATCAAGGACAACATCCCCTCCCTCACTCCTTACTTGGCTGAGTTCTGCATCCACTCCTTTGCCACTAGCTCCTTCCCTCTACCCCTCAAGCACCCCCTTTTGCACCCCCTCCTAAAAAATCTGGCTGCAGACCCTTCCTGCCAAGTCAACTATCACCCCATCTCAACTACCCCTTTCTTGGGCAACTTCTTGGAGAAATTGGGCATCTCCCAACTAATCTTTCACACTGAATCTGTTGGCTAACTCCATGACCATCAGTTTGATGTTACAGCAGCCATAGGCATGGAACTGCTCTCCTGAACACTTGTGAAGACCTGCTCTCAAACCTCGATTCCAAATCTCCTTCTATTCTCATCCCCCTCGACCTGTCCTCTGCCTTCGACACTGTCTATCCTGCCATCCTCATAAATCCACCTCACTTTCTACCTGCGATGTCCCTCAGGGCTCTATTCACTCACCCTGGCTTTTCAACAACTACCTTGCCCCTCTTGCCCACTTGATCTCTACCTTCTTTCCTCATTTCCAGTGTTATGCTGATGACACACAGCTCTCCTTTAAGCAACCCTCCTCTACCTACTCTCTTTCCTCTCTCATTCCCGACTGTCTGACTGCTATTCAGGCATGGTGTGCTGCTAATGCTCTTTGCCTTAATGCCAGTAAGACTGAGATCCTTCTCATTGGGACTCCTTTCCCCTCATTCCCCCATAGTCTCTGGCTGCACTCCTTGGGCCCTCTCCCATCACGCTTGTGTGAGGCAAAAAATGTGAGGGTCCTCTCTCTCCTTCTCACTTCATATCACGGACCTTGCCAAGAAGGCCCACTATCAGCTCCACCTCCTCAGAGGCATTCTCCCTTTCCAGACCTTCTCCCAGAATCTCATTGTCTCCAGAGCTCTGGTTCTCTCCAGGCTGGACTATTGCAACAGGCTCTTCCTCAACTTGCCTCTTTCCTCCCTGCGCCCTCTTCAACCAATACAGAATAGGACTGCAAGACTTATCCTTGGCCTCAAGCACAGGGAACACATCTCTCTAGTCCTAAAATCTCAGCACTGGCTCCCGGAAGCTGCAAGTATCAATTTCAAGAACCTCTGCATCATCCACAAGGCTTTCTGGGGCCTTGGACCTCGCTACATCAAACATTCTCTCCCTAAATACCTCCCTATTATAGACCTTTGGTGATCTAGTGCCAACTCTCTGCAGATCAGATGCTTCTCCAAGCAGAGAGTGGGGGTAGGTCAGTTTCTTCAGGAGAAGCCTCCCTCTGGAATAACCTCCTAACCCCTCTCAGACTTGAGTCAGATCTCTTTAAGTTCTGGATGCTCCGTAAGACCTTCCTTTTCTCCTCCTTCTTCCTTACCCCACTCCCTTGCTAATGTTCCATGCCGTTGTGATGGGGCTCCTTGTCCCTTCTGAGTCCTACTGAGGCCGGAACCTCCTTGGCCAGTTCTCCCCACCATGCACCCCTATAACTAGCACTCACCCTTGAGCATCCTTCCCTGACTAGCCTACTGAGTCTGGCCCACCCTACTCACGCTAGCTGTCCCCAACCCCTGTTTCCCCTGGCACCTGCTCTCTTGGCTCCTCTAACACTTACACAGTCCCTGCCCCCCTGCACTTCCCCTTTCCCTCTCCCTCATCCATCGTTCCTCCCTGACCTGCTCCCTGCCCCAGCAATTCATATTCTGCACTTGCACGATCCAACTGGCACAAGGTCTAGTTGGACGGTTTTTGTTTTTCTCCTCTGTTCCCCCTCCTCCTACCTTGTGGCACCTGGAAACACCTTGGCTGTATAGGCGCCATGCAAATGTTCAATAAATAAAATAAAATAAAAATGTAGCTTTAGGTGTCAGGCTGGCAAGTATCGGATGGCTCTGGGGAACAGTAAGAAAAGCCATGTGTAGTGTTGAGACTGCACACACCTCACCAATGCTGGAGGTAATTGTCCATACACAAATTGCAGGAGCCAGGGTGTCAATGTGGTCCTTGATGCTTTTAGAGGAACAGTGGAGAACCTGTTTTGATGAGACTTTCATAGATCGGACTTGTCTAGAGAACTTGTCTGGGGAGAAGAGGGAAAAGGACGAGAAGGAAGGAGGAGAGGTAGCCACAGAAGGGTCAGAGGAAGAGATGGGAGTAGAAGGAGGAGGAAGGGAGGAAGAGAGACGACAGAATGTCCAACCTTTTAGAGATGAAATGAGAAGCCAGGGCTGTTCATAGGGCCTCGGAGGGGACAGGAGAGATAGAGACTGCAGCAGGATTGGCCAGCTCCTTGCAGATTTGAAAGAGTTTGGCCAATTTGTTGGAAGCCACAGAGATGCAGGTTTGGATGTGGGCTCTCTTCTTGGTGCCGACAGAGTCGCCGGCAATGCCTTTGGTGCATGCAGCAGGCTAGTTTGTCAGAGGATGTACAGGAAGCACGCCGTTTCCCCTCAGCCACCCTGCACTTGATATGATATGATATGATATGATATGGCATTTGTAACGCGCCTATACCCAAGCGTTTAAGGGTGATGAGGTCTGAGTCATACCAGGAGTTGCACTTAGCTTTGGGCTTCAAGCAGATCCTCATGTCAGGGGCAACAACATCAAGAGTATGAGATATAGCAGAGTGGAGCATAGAAAGGGCTGTGTCAGGGTGTGAGTCAGCCAAAGTGGGAGGGGGGTGAGAAAGAGGCGGTGAAAGCTTCAACTAAAACGCGCTTCATTGGTCGGATAACCGAGAAGGTAGGTGGCAGTGCTGGATTTGGTTTGGCATGGGGGAGGAGAGAGTGAGCTGGGAAGAGAGGCGAAAGTGATCACTCCAGGAGAGAGGAGTGGTGAGAGGGACAGAAAGGGGAAGGTCTGTAGAGATCAGAGTATCCAGAGTGTGCCCTGCAGAGTGAGTTGGGCCAGAGGGGAGGATGGAGTTTGAGAGAGAGTTGCACAGGTCACGACAGAGTCCAGAGGAAGAACAGGAAGCATCAGGTGGATTTTAAAGTCTCCAAGAAGTTGAGTGGTCAAGACCAGGAGGGAAGAGGAGAGGTCCGCCCACTCAGAGAGGAAGGAGGAGATCTGACCAGATGGATGATAGATGTTAGCCACAGTAAGGGAATGGCTAGGAGAGAAAGAGAACCTGCAGACGAGGCATTTGAAAAAGGAGTAGGCGCGCACTCGTGAAGTACGAGGAAGTACTGTTGGCTGTCTGTACACCATTCCCTGTCTGCTGTGTGCTTCGTGGCAAGTTTCTACACTTGAAAATCCGAACCATTTTCGGCAGGAGGAAGTCTTTTGCTGCAACACGGAAGTTGCCTGACCTGGACTTCAAACTCCCGTGGGATTTGACTAAAATCTCAGGATCCTCCCTTAACTCCACCCCCTTGTACTTACAAATAGCGAGTGCCCTGCAGACTCGTGAAGTACGAGGAAGTACTGTTGGCTGTCTGTACACCATTCCCTGTCTGCTGTGTGCTTCGTGGCAAGTTTCTACACTTGGAAATCCAAACCATTTTCGGCAGGAGGAAGTCTTTTGCTGCAACACGGAAGTTGCCTGACCTGGACTTCAAAGTAACTTTATTAACTTAGGGCAGGGGGGTGGTGCTGGATTAGCTATATCCTGACTGTGTCATCTCCCCTTCTGTGCCTTTCTCCCCTTACAGCTCCCGTGGGATTTGACTAAAATCTCAGGATCCTCCCTTAACTCCACCCCCTTGTACTTACAAATAGCGAGTGCCCTGCGCACCCGCGCGCGCACTCGTGAAGTACGAGGAAGTACTGTTGGCTGTTGTCTGTGGGCGGTGAGCGGTGAGCATTGTAGCCTGCCCTGTTTGTATTTCAGGAAGTGGCCCCTTTGAACAGAGCCGTGTGTGTGGGACGCATACTGTGGTGCTTGTTTCGAAGTACTAATTGATCGACCCTAGACTAAGTCAATGGCTAAAGTATACACGCTAAAAACTAACATGCCTAAAATTGTGTCCCTTGTGGATAAACCTTATGATTTTCAAACTACCCCAAAACGTATTGTGAATGGCTCCTATCCGCGCATAATTGTGCGGGGTCGCTCTTTATCCCACACTAGCGATATCAGAAAATTTTGTGCGGATAGCTCTGAAGTCCATGCCTGTAGCGAAAAGCTAAGTGAGAAGGTTGCTGTGGTAAATTTGTGCATACCTATCTCCTCCCCGGCCACATGTATAGAGGGTACTGATTGTGAAAATAGCAACAAGGATGTATCTGAAGCTTTAGCAAGTAATGAAAGAATGAATGAAGAGGGATCTAATTGTGAAAATAGCAACAAGGGCATATCTGAAGCTTTAGCAATTGATGAAAGAATGAATGAAAAGGGATCCGAATGTGAAATCAGTAACAAGAGTGTACCTGAAGGTCACACAAGTGATGAAAAAAGTAATGCAAATACTGGAGCTATAGATCTTTGTACTCCCTCTGACTCCCTTTTGGCTGCCTTTTCAGAAGAGAATCTGCTGGGGATTTTTGCGTTGTCAGCCAACAAAAAGAACTCAGCGGACATTCTTGTACATCCTATCGACACCCTTCCTATGGATGTCAAATCCCCGGATAGCTATCCACCAGAAGTAATGGTAGAGTCTGATGATGCGCTTATAGCGACAGTTGATTCATCCACTATTGACGCCATAATTCAACCATGTGTTGAAGATGATGTTGATCATTTATCTCAATCCCCTGTGATGTTTCCAGAATGTTCCCAAGAATCCTCTATTTTATCAATTTCCTTTACGCAACACTCCCCTCGGCGTGCCATCTCCTCGAAGGCAGTATCTCCAAATTTACAAAAAAACCCTCTTTCCTCATCCAGCGAAATCGCTTTGCAAGCAATGAATACAGCTCTGTTCACCTTGGCTAAGCTATATGAAACCCTAGATGCGAGACTGTTAGATCAAAACCTTCTACTAAAAGAGCTGCTAGAAAGCAAAAATGCGGTCAGCTTGCCGGTTGCCTGTCCTATTAATGAAAATGCAAACATTATTTCTAGATCTGTAAGCACGTCAGTAAGTGTAGCGGAAGAAGTATTAAGAATGACCGAACCAGTGCCTTTGCTCCAAGAAAATAGTATGAGCAACTCGAGTGAAAAGAGAATTAAGAAAGCAAGCTCTAACTGTGTGGGCCAGGACAAGAGTGTAATTGAGACAATTGACCTCAGAGTGGGGAAAGATGAGGAAATAAAATTATCAGGGAAGATGTCAGGTGTTCAAACTGATAAACTTACTTTCTGTCCCGCTATAGGCACAGGGACCTACAATATATTCAGTGTTACTAAAAAAGGGAAAAAACATATAAATAATCCCCAATCTGTTCTAAAAAAAACAAAGAATCAACAGATTTCAAAGACGCAAAAGAATAATAACTCTCAACAGTTTATTAAGAATATCTCTTTACCTGATAAAAGTCGTCAAGAGAAAAGTGCAGCTATTGTTCGGAAGTATACTGCCATTAAGAGGAACAAAGTTACCCAACACCCCATTAAGCTATCTAATAATACTGTTCCAATACATGAGCCTGTTGATAATCTAGTGTCCGAAATTACTAAACAGGATTTGAGAGAGGATTCTTCAAATCCTATCACTATAGGGCAGCCACCTTTGATGAAAGAACAGATGAGTTTTCCTGACAACCAGGTACCGAAATACTCATTTCTAACCTTAGATGAGAGACGCGAGGAGATCATGAAGTCGATGGGAGTATTTTTCTCCCGCCCCTCTGACCTTCCAAGGGCCACAATGAATAAATCCTTTGAAACTGGTCTTAATCAGACGGATAGGCAGGATCGGTTAGAGCAGGGATCAACTTCTCTCCAGTCCAAAAAAACATCACATGAGAACGTGATGCTGGCACAGAACCAAAAGACCACAAAAATGATGCCGAGGACCAGACATGATAAATGCAATGATCAAACTCATGTAAGCTTAATCTTACAATGTAGAGGTGGGGAGTATGGCATGTATGACTTAAATCGGTCATCTGTGCTCAACATTTTGCGCACTATCCCAATTTTACAAGGAATTAAATCTGAGGATATGGCTCAGATAGAATTCATAGATGATCAAGATAGTGCAATTGTGAAAATATGGATGACCTCAGACATAGTCAAACACACGATCTGGCAGGCAAGGGATGATATCTTCCATCTAGGTTTCGCATTGCACAATCCTTCGGCTACATCGGCAGTGATCAATACTATTCCCGTAAATGTAGCCAATATATTCCCCTCAAGCTCAACTAACGGTATAAATGGAACCATACGAAGTAGTAGCAAATCAGCTGACCCTTTAATGATAAAATGTTTTACAACAGGTGGAAACCAATCACGAATGGTAATGACTGCTGCTTTGAATGAAAGGTGGAATGAATGCTAGCTGCCTTGTAGTGGGGCTAGAATGAATGTCCAATTGGCCTCTTGGAATACAAGAGGTCATGCACATCTCAGCTCATCTTCAACATCTATTTTTGGTATGTATGACATTGTAATGCTTCAAGAGGTTTGGTTAACTTCTCCCCCGGCTTGGGAGAACCATCAGGTGATTTTGGAACCTGCAAATAAACTTCCGAGAGGCCGTCCCAAGGCGGGCCTTCTCGCAGCCGTAAGATTAGATCATGGGTGGAAGATCGAAGCATGGGCCGCACCTAATAGCTACACCCAGATGGTCCGAATCTCCAACAAAGACCATATTATTGCCTGTATTAACTTGTATTGGAACCATTTAGAGATCTCTGACAACCGTTTTTTTAGGGACTTAAATAACTGCCTGAGTATGATTGACAGAGATCCTCTGGTGAAATTCATAATTGTTGCAGGTGACCTGAATATGGATTGTGTGTGTTCGAAAGGGGGAAAATTGCGAGAAACTAAAGAAAAATGGAGTTCACTGATGACAGAAAGAGGTCTTAATATGATAAATGGCTCAGTCGAGGGTGATGTACCACCAAAAGCCACATGGCAACAAGGTAATGCTACATCAACCATTGATTATATATATACCAACTGTGAACTCTTTTCCATAGTTACATATTTTGAAGTGCTGCACCAAACTAAAAGTGATCACAACTTGCTCCATCTGTCTTGGTGCTTACCAGTCAAGAATATTCTAGAATCTGGTAGGAAATATATGCCAAATTTAGGAGTCTCTACCAATGGCAACCGCTTTAAGTGGACTGCATCGAATCTTAGCAAATTACTGCAAGCGATTTCATATCCTAAAGATATTACAAACCCTGACTTGCAGTATATACAAGGGGACTATGTGAGCATACTCCAGAATTTTAAAAAATCTACTCATTGTAATGTCAATGCTAAGAAATCCCATACGCATGCATATGATGAGGAAATAAGGTCCAGGAAAACAGCCCTTAGAAGAGAGATACGATATATTACTCAGCAAAATGCCTCTAATAAGGTTCTTATGATATCCAAATGTAAAAACAGATATAGGAACTGGATCAAACAGCGGAAAGCAAAGATGATTTTGCAGGATGCTCATACTATGTTATATTCCATAGCATCCAAGAACTCTGCATTAATATGGGGACTGATTAAAACCTCCCATGGGGACACACAATCCATAAGACAAATCAACCTAGTCCCTGAAGAGGTTTGGGTTCAATATTACACCTCTCTGTATGCCGAAACGCATATCCCTGCCCGGATGTATCAGATGGACTATACTGGGAAATACGACCTAGAATATGACACCATAGATATTGAAATGTTTATTAAGAAACTGAGTACATCTAGAGCCCCTGGTCCTGATGGTCTCTCCAATATTATGCTAAAGGGAAATCCAGAGGCGTGGGCTGTTATTTTGGGGGCGATTTTTGAACAGGTAATTATCAGCAGAAGAATTCCTGCCTCCTGGCAAAAATCTATTATTGTACCCATCTATAAAAAAGGAGACAGGCTCAACCCCAGGAATTACAGACCAATTGCTCTCCTTGATGCACCTGGAAAAACTGGAAAAAATTTTGCCCGTTTGATTTTGAGGGACTTTAACAAATGGTCACAGCAGGAGAGAATAAGAGATCCGTTCCAGACGGGGTTTATAGCTGGCCTTGGCACTTCTATAAATCTAAAAGTGTTAGATGCAATTAAACAGCACGAATTTCAGCTTAACCAAGCGGTCTTTATGGCTTTCATTGACTTTGAAACTGCTTTCGACTCTCTCTCAAGAAAATTATTATTTAACAAGCTAGCTAAGAATACATGCCCAGAATACTTAATTCATTGGATAATCCAATTTCATTCACAAACCTCAGTACAAATCCGTTTGAATATGGATGGCTCTCTGTCGAAAGCAATCAGTACGCACAAGGGATTAAAACAGGGATGTCTATTAGCTTCGACCTTGTTTAGTTTCTTTATAGCAGATGTGGTGCAGGATTTTAGAAAGATTTTGTCAGATGCTCCGCGGCTAGGGAAATGTGCTGTCCCTTGGATGTTTTATGCAGATGACTTGGTCTTACTCTCCAAAACATCCTGTGGATTACAGAAGCTACTCGAACAATTGGGAGAATATGTCAAACGAAATGATCTGGTCATAAATGTGTCAAAAACTAAAACTTTGAAAAATGTACCCAATAGAACCTCCAGTGCAGTGCGGTTCTCGTGGTCACTAATGGCGGCACCATTAGAGAATGTGACACAGTATAAATATCTAGGGCTAAATGTTAATACACATAAGGCTGATTTCCCCTACTGGGAGGAACTGAAACACAAAGTTAATACTTCAATCTCCCAGGCTTCCATTATTAAATATAAATACTGTTCTTTCTCCATGAAACCCATCATTTTGTTCTATTGCCAGAAAGTAGTACCGACAATTCTTTACGGTGCCGAAACTAGATCGTGGAGAAATGAACTGGCATGGTCAAAAATGGAAGGCAAATTTTGGAAAAAGATCATGAATATTCCCAAATCTTTACAGATATGCCTGCTGAGATATGAACTAGGATTATCTTCTCTTTACTGCATGTATATGTGGAAACTATGTAGCCTATATCGTAAATGTCTAATGACTCCGAAAGACAACTCTCTTTTGCATGTCCTGTCTATTTATATGGAAAAAAGCGAGCACAAAGTAATGGCCAAATGGCGTTTGCAAGTGGAGCAATTTTTATTAATAACAGAGGTCTCTAAGGAAATGTTGATATCTAACCCATGCAGAGCGAAACAGAAGATCATAACATGGGATTGGATTAATACTTATGAACAGTGCCAAAAGACCAAACATGCATTTACCCATAGGATAATTGTTAAAAAAATCAGAACAACTGAGAGTTACTTGCTGAAGTTCCCTAATTCTAAAGCTAGACTTTCCTTCTTAAGATTCAGAATGAATTGCTGGCATACAAGAAATATTTTGGCTAAGTGGAACCTTATTTCTAAGGAAGAGGACGTTTGTAGATTTTGCAAAACTCCTAATGTATCTGAAACTATATATCATCTAGTCGCGGAGTGTCCTGTGTTACTGAACATGAGAATTGAACACTTTAGGAAACACTTTTGTACTTATACATATCTATCTACTGAACTGTTTTGGGATAGAATTTACAACACGAGGCTAACTACGGTGAGAATAGCAATTTTAAATTACATGAAGGCTTTAAAGCTGAAGGAAAATATCTGTGACTCTGACCTGAACTGAGTATACGATACTTTTTATCTTTATTTATTATAATAGTATGTTTCAGTATGTTTGAGTATCTATATATACTTTCTAGAGTGTCATTTTAAATGTGTTAAAACAAAATTGTGATATTATTATAGATGTGAATATGTATTTAATCTTGTGTTCTACACTTTTTGCTTATTTTCCATCTTTCCTTTTTTTTTTTCTCTTTTTTGAAAAGTTGATTTTTTCAACTGTGTCAATAAATAAAAAAAAAAAAAGAAAAAAAAAAAAGTAGGCCTGTGTAGGAATGACAGAGGCAGGAATCCATGCTGGGAAGATCATGACTAGACCCCCTTCGCAACGGTTGAATCTGGGCAAGGAGAGGATTTTGTAACCATCAGGGAGGAGAGTGTCAAAGCTTGTGACAGCGCTGGCCATGAACCATGTCTCAGTGAGACCGAGGATATGGAGGTCAAGTTCTTCAAGGATGTGGCAGATGTCAGATTAGTGTTTGACAGCTGAGCAAGAGTTTAGAGTGGCAATATGGAAATGTTGCTGTCCTTGAAAGACTTCCGGGGAGGGGCACACATCAGAGGTATGCCCTGCAGAGGTGTAGAAGAAGCATGAGGGGGGCAGAAGAGGAAGGAGGAGAGGGCAAGCAAGCCAAGCAGGAGACAGCAAAGTGAGGCAAGGAAGCCATGGAGGGAAGAGAACAGAGAGCAGGAGAAGAGAGGAAATTGATGAGGCACAGGAAACGTCTATCAAAGAGGAGACGGTTGGCCTGTGGGCCTTGGACCAAGACGGTGCCATTCAAGTAAACATTGATGATGACCTTAGGGGAGTGGAAGGAGGTCCTCCCAATGGGTGGCACCATTAATGGGAGAGGAAGAGAAAGGAGAAAGCACAGACACTATATGGAGAGGCCATAGGTCAGGAGAGGGGACGACAAAGAGGATGTCAGTGAGGGTTTGCTTTGAGGAGGCACTGGTACAGGTATCAGCGATAGGGAGGCCTGGGTTGGAGACCAGAATGTCCTTTTTAAACTTCTTCCTAGCAGATTTAGTGATGAGAGCAGGATAGTCAAGAGAGAAGCAGTTAGGAAAGATAGGAGAGACAGAGAGCACCATAGAGTGGGCAGGGAGAGAAGAGAGGAGAAACAGGGTGGGGGTGGGGAGAACCCTAGGGAAGGACACAGAGAGTGGCACAAGCAGACGTGCAAAGTGAGACGAGACAATAGTAAGCAATTGAACAAGATGACAGGAGAGCAGACAATGGTCGATTAGTTTGCTAGAGAAATGTTTTGCTAAGCACGCAAAACCAAATAAATGAACTACTTACATAATGGAATTTAAATACCGGAGAACAAATACACCCAAGTCTGAGAGACTGGGAAGAAGGCCTAGGTTTCACAATGCAATATAAATACTTTCACAGTGCAATTTAAATACTGGAGAAAAACACACCTAGGTCAGAGGGACCTGTAAGTGGGTAAAAGGTCCTAGGTTTCACAATGCAATTTAAATACTTTCACAATGCAATTTAAATACTGGAGAAAAACACACCTAAGTCTGAGAGGCATATAAAGTGGGAAAAAGGCCTAGGTTTCACAATGCAATTTAAATAGTTTCCACTGGCTTCCCCTGCTAACACCTACAGACGCTATAACACTTAATCAAACCTTATTGTACTAGACAAGTTAAAATATTCACATTCATATTATCAGTCATACCTGAACCAAATAAGAAGAAGATTGATAAAAACATAAAATCAAACAGTCTCATATGCATTTTAAATCTAAGGTTTCTTCTGTGTATTTACAATAACAGGTTTCTGTTTTTCTCCCTCTTTTGTTACTGGAACAAACTGTGAATCCTTAGGGCACCGGTGGAGAGGCTGTGGTATCCCTGTGCACGTCACAGATGTGATTCCAGCTCTTGTTGCCCTCCACCTTCACAGCAGTTGGAGTCACAAAAATCATTCATTGTGGCCCCTTGAAAAACACCTCTCGTTCAAGCGTCGGATTAAGGAACAGACAAAAACAAGGTCCCCGGGGAGCAACTGTGGCAGGTGTAGATCTTCGGATTCCACCTATTTCTCCTTTAGACTGTTGGTGAGACAACACAATCTGTGAAGATACAAGTCTGAAACTCTTGGTTAAAGCCATAAGGTATTCTCTAAACTCTTCACCAAGAATCTCTGCTGACTTGTGTGCTACTGATGCTCTCCATGCAAGCGAGAGTGGACTTTGTAAAAAACGCCCAGTCACAATCGTGTGTGGACTGAGTTGGTGGTCCTTCCCTTGCTGATTTCTCATAGAAACAAGGCCAAAGGCAATCAGTGCAACCAGTTCTTCCTTAAATCACTACACATTTTTTAAATGCTCCACAATCCCGTTGTCCTGAGAGTGGAACACTGAACACAACCAGTGCTTGCTCCGCAAGAGTGAAGTCATTTCTGAAAACCAGGCATTAAAGGAGTGGGTCCCATTGTCAGACTTCCGGACCTCACAAATTACCCACCACTGAAATACCTCCCTCACTAAACATTTTGCTGCAGGGTGTGCACAAAGACTAACCTCAAGTCATTGGAAAAATGGACAAGCTACCACAATGAGGTTTCAAGCATTATTATATCTCTGTATCATATATATAAAGTCGATATGGAGCTCGCAAAAAGGTCCAGATGGCTGGGGAAAACTCCTCTTACGGTCTTCATGGTGTTTCCAGGATTAAATTCCATACAAACTATACAGTTCTTTACAAATTAACTCAGCCACTCCTGAAGGTTTGGTTTGGTATGAACCATTACACCAGGAACAATACTGTGATTTGCTGCTGAGAAGTGTGGGACAGGTAATGTAGTTTCTCTAGAGCCACATGAAGCATCTCTCCAGGCATCACTACCTACCCCATAAACCTCTGTCACCACATCTGTGGGCAAGTAGGCACATTCCCTCTTTGCACAGAGCTCCTTTTCATCTTTAAGTACTCTTTGCTGCAGTTCCACAATCTGAAGCAAAGGGATCACAGTGTACTGGGCTGGAAACTGTAACTGCTGGGACACGTTTTCCATTTTCTGGGAATCTTTGAATAGCAAATAGGCGGATAATTTTGATGCTTTGTCAGCAGCATCATTTCCAAGCGATTTTGGTTCAGTACTGTTAGTATGCACAGCAAACTTAAACATTCCTACCTCTGTGGACAGTGTTAGTGCTTTGATTAATCTGGACAACAACAGAGCATGCTGGATAGGGGTACCGTCAGATCTCCTAAACCCTCTGCTCTGCTATCTTGACAAACTTGAGTGTACCATGGGTGGTACATATGCAGAGCCAGAATAAATAGTAACTGCTCCCCTTACTCATTTCCCGTTCCTCTATGAGTGCCACCAGTTTCGCCACTTGTGCACAGTAATGCGAAGGCAACCGTTTTCATCCTTACCTGATATTCCCCATCCATAAGGCCCATAAGAGAGGCACACATATGCCTACTACCAGTGTCCGGATTGATTGTTGAGGAACCATCAACAAAGAGTACCTCCCTCCAAGGCATCCTCCTTAACATTCATACTCTCTTCCTCTTCTCCCTTACAAGTTGCACAGTCGCTGACAATGACATCAAGGCTTCACTGGATTGGCTACCAATGTTGTGGGATTGAATAAGTGACACCTTACTAGATGTTTGGAAGCATTTCATCGAATATCATCATACCCCAAGACTTTTTCTGATGTCAGAGTCGATTTGGACTTTTCCAAGATCTCAAAGACTGTATGCGCTAAGCAACCCATGGTAATTGTCAAAGACATTGGTATAACAACAGCTGCTGCCACTAGAACTTGTTCACATGGGAACTGGCCTTGTATAACTGGGTCTAGGAGTCCACTGTAATAAGCCAAAGGTTTATGGCCTAATTATATTTTCTGGACCAGGTCTGTTGTCATCACCTGTCTGAATGCAAGAATAGATCAAATGGCTTTTGGTAATTCGGGCTCACCAAGAATGGAGCACAGCTGATCAGTCTTGATTTCCCAAAAGCAGGTCACCATCTCTTTGGACCATTCTATTGGACACTTCACCTTCTGCGCTCCTTTATGTCTTTGCAGTAAGGACCTTGTGTAACTAGAGTAGTCGAAGATCCCTGATCTACAATAGTTAGAGAGTCCCAAGAACTACTGCATTTGTTGCACCGTGACTGGATGGGGCTTATTCTAAAGTACATTTCCTCTGTCAGGCATTACCTTTCCTCCTGTGGGCAATATCACTTGCCCCAAACATACTATCTCTGTCTGGCAGCATTGCAATGTTTCTTTGTCCACTTTGTACCCCTTCTCCATAGGCAGGGTGGGGCGTGTTATTGAATCTCCTCAACACTGCTCTTCTGAAGTGCTACATACTAGTGGGTTGTCCACATACTTAATTACTGTACTAAACCCATGTAAATTCACCAGATCCATCTGAACCACCATGTTGAAAACACTCAGATTCACAGTACCGCTCAGGCAGCCTTGTGTGCATGAATCTCTGACCACAATACGTGAACGCCGTGATGTACTGAGAATTGGGGTGTAAGGGGACTGAGAAAAATTACTGTTTTTAATTGATCACAGTGAAGTGGGTCGAAGCAGTAGAGATATTACAGAGAATGGTAGCAGTATTCAGTACCACCGGGAACTCGACCAAATCAATGTCATTCAAAAGGCGCACTCCTGAACCATCCTCCAACTGGACCCCTTCACTTTCTTCACAAAATAAATGGCTGTGTTGCATAGGGACATAGATGGTTGGTTTATGTCTTGCTTCAACAAGGCCATAATGGTGTCATTAATCCCTTTGTCAGCCTCTCTAGACATGGGGTATTGCCTGACACTTGGTAATATCACACCATGTTCCAATTCTATCGGTACCGCTCCAACACCCATTAACAGCCCCACATCTTGAAGTTTACTGGTCCATAAATGGTCCGGCACCTTCTCCAAGTGCTCCTTCCAATTTGGAAATGTATTTTTAATGATGAGCATCATCTCTGGTACTTTCATTTGCTCTAACACTATCTGGCAAGGAACCCCAATCTCGAAAATTATCTCTCCTGTGTCTTCGGCATCCTCGAACAACTGTTCGTCGGACATGGCCCTTAGCGATAAGGTCGAATCAATGCACAAAAATGTGAGCCACTCTCTGACTTCCTCATCAGTGCCTGAGAGAACCACCCTGCCCTTATTACTGACAACTTTTACGAGGAGTATCGCAACAGTGGTGCCTGCGATTTAGCAGGCAAAACAAAAATTCAGTCAGTATCTGCCATGTCCGATCTATGATTCCAATGACCCGACTCAACACAACCATTACTCCATGAAAGAACAAAGCTAAATGTGTAGGCACTTCTCTTTGGTGCACTATCATTGTAACATGCAGGCAAAATCACTGCTTCTCTAACCGGATGCAAACATGGAGTTGAACATACTATGCCGTCCTCCATGAAGGCGATCGACATGCTGAGTTTACTGAAGAGATCTCTGCCCAGGAGATTGACTGGGGTATCTGTACAATACCACAATGGAGCAAATACATTTTGTGTACTATGAGCAGTCAGAAATGAGAGGCAGACAGAAAGTTGTAGTATTCTTATTGTCAGACATTTCTATTGATCACAAAATGGTTTGGAATGACACCTCTCCAGCCCTATTCTAAAGAAAGAGGTTCCCTGCCTAGGCAATTAAAACTAAGAATCGGTCTGTGTCAAGTAGTAAGTAACCTAAAAACTTACTTGTGTCCAAAACATTAAAAAAACTGACCCTCACACTACAAACAAACAATTCAAGGTGCAAGAAAATGGCTTATGTTCAGTGTACAAATGTGTATAATGAAAACATAAGGATACATTCAAAAAGTGTTCAACAGCTAACCTCGCATTACACCACTTCCCTGTTCCTAGTCTCAAAGGTAAGTCTGTAAACTTGCAACTGCCTATTGCATCAGTGCATCCATGCCTATCACCCATTGTTGGCCACTACTCTTCCCGCTTATCCTATATTCACCCTCCAATCCCCCGCCAAGCCTAATCCTTGATTTACCCCTTTGCCGCAACTTACCTACTTACTCAGCTTCTCCATGTGAGCCCTCATACGCACCCACGTCCACTGCCCAACATAAGCTCACTCCCCTGATCACTCCTTCTCAAATAATTTGTTCGGGTTGTGACCCGGTGGATCTGCATGCGACCTTACAAGGTCGAGTCTCACCTATTACCTCAAGCATTGCAAGCCATGCCCTCCCTTATGGTTCGATTTAGTAAGGAGTTCTTATCCAACTTGACAATGGCTGCTGCATCCCGTCATTTTGAGCAAGTCTCTGTATCATAGGGTACAGCACAGCACTGGAGCGAAGTCGAGCCCCCCTAAGGGACCATCATCAGGACCGCTTCCGTCCCTGTCAAGTCTGGAAAGGCTGCAAAGCACTTGCAGCCATGGATGAGTTTTTCCCATGTCAGAACATCTGTAAGTGGCTAATCTTCCACTTTCTCACTGTATAAACACAGGATCTCAACCCACCTGTTTCCTCAGCCTGTATGGCTGTGGTATTGCCTGCATCACTGTTCTTCATTACTGCCTTTCTATCGCTGATGTAACCACCGCACTCCATGTGAACGGCTTTTTCGGTTGTTACCTAGCACCTAAATTGCATCACAGTTCCCAACCTACCTTACATGACTTGACTTCGCAGCCTTCCGCTGCAAATGTAACACCTGTGAAGCCCTGTGCTACGAATGCAACCTCCCTACTATAACCTGTGTAGCCTTTTACATCACTTAAACTATTTGTTCTGCCTGTGCTGTTAACATCACGTTTGGTAATACTTGATTTGTCTCTTAGCTTTCTGCTGCTCTAACTATGTAATTGGCTATAACTACCTGATTTATCCCTTAGCCTTGTACTACTCTACCTATGTATCTGGCTGTAACTACCTGATTTCACCTTTAGTCTATTGCAATGCTACATATGTATTTGGCTTTAACTACTTGATTTGACCCTTAGCCTAATTCTACGCTACCTATGTATTTGGCTGTAACTACCTGATTTCACCATTAGCCTAATGCTACGCTACCTATGCATTTGGCTGCAACTGCCTGATTTGACCATTAGCCTAATGCTACGCTACCTATGCATTTCGCTGGAACTACCTGATTTGACCATTAGTTTAATGCTACGCTACCTATGCATTTGGCTGTATCTACCTGATTTGACCATTAGCCTAATGCTAGGCAAACTATGCATTTTGACGCATCTACCTGATTTGACCCTTAGCCTAGTGCTACTCTACCTATGTATTTGGCTGTATCTACCTAACTTGTCCCCTGACTTGTCCCCTAGCCTTTTGCTACACTACCTATGTTTTTGACTGTAACTACCTTCTTGTTCCTTAGCCTAGTGCTATGCTACCTTTGCATTTGGCTGTAACCATCTGATTTAACTGCTAGCCTATTGTTACGCTACCTATGTATTTTGACTGCAACTACCTTATTTGACCAAAACCGTACTGCTACCATTGTAACTATTCTTCTGTACCACATGCTGTGATACATGGCTGTGCTGTTAACATCACGTTTGGTAATAACTGATTTGTCTCTTAGCTTTCTGCTACTTACCTATGTAATTGGCTGTAACTACCTGAATTGTCCCTTAGCCATGTGCTACACTACCTATGAATTTGACTGTACCTACCTGATTTGTCCATTAGCCTAATGCTAAGCAAACTATGCATTGTGCTGCATCTACCTGATTTGACCCTTAGCCTAGTGCTACTCTACCTATGTATTTGGCTGTATATACCTGACTTGTCCCCTGGCTTGTCCCCTAGCCTTTTACTACGCTACCTATGTGTTTGACTGTAACTACCTACTTGTTCTTTAGCCTAGTGCTATGCTACCTTTGCATTTGACTATAACCATCTGATTTGACTGTGAGCCTATTGTTATGCTATCTATGTAATTTGGATGCAACTACCTTATTTGACCATAACCGTACTGCTACCCATGTAACTATTCTTCTGTACCACACGCTGTGATACCTGGCTGTGCTGTTAACATCACGTTTGGTAATACCTGATTTATCTTTTATCTTTCTGATGCTCTACCTATGTAATTGGCTGTAACTACCTGAATTGTCCCTTAGCCATGTGCTACGCTACCTATGTATTTGGCTGTAACTACCTGATTTCACCTTTAGTCTATTGCTACGCTACCTATGTATTTGGCTGTAACTACCTGATTTGACCCATAGCCTAGTGCTACGCTACATATGAATTTGGGTGACTGCAAGCCTATTGTTACGGTACCTATGTATTTTGGCTGCAACTACCTTATTTGACCATAACCGTACTGCTACCCATGTAACTATTCTTCTGTACCACACGCTGTGATACCTGGATGTGCTGTTAACATCACGTTTGGTAATACTTGATTTGTCTCTTAGCTTTCTGCTGCTCTACCTATGTAATTGGCTGTAACTACCTGATTTGTCCCTTAGCCTACTGTTACGCTACATATGAATTTGGGTCCGACTAACTGATTTGACCCTTAGCCTAATGCTACACTCCCTATGTATTTGGCTGTCAACACCTGATTTGACCATTAGCCTAATGCTACGCAAACTATGTATTTGGCTGCAACTACATGATTTGACCCTTAGTCGAGTGCTATGCACCTATGTTTTTGGCTTTAAATACCCAAAGTGTCCCCTAGCCTTGTGCTACGCTACTTATGTATTTGGCTGTAACTACTTGACTTGTCCCTTAGCCTAGTGCTATGCTTCCTTTGTATTTGGCTGCAACTATGTATTTGGACCACTAGCATATTGTTATGCTACCTATGTATTTTGGCTGCAACTACCTTATTTGACCATTCCCATAATGCTACCTATGTAACTATTCTTCTATACCACACACTGTGATACCCTTGGGTTTGGGTGTTACAGAAAATGCTAAAATAAAATACAAAACAAATTGGGCCTCATTACGAGGTGGGCGCAAAGGGATACTGGGCACCGGTAAGGACACCGGTGCCGGTAATCCCTTTGCACCCTATTCCGAGTTCCCTTAGCGGGTCCCTTCCTTGACGCCTGGTTTTACCAGGTGTTAAGGACGGGACCCGTTAAGGGACTTTAGAGCTAATAACGGTACCGCAATTTGCGGTACCGTTTTTAGCGCCTTCCCATTGAGCCCTATGGGGGCTCAAATGGGAATGGGGAATGGCTTTTTCATTGGGGATTTACCGGTCCCGCCAAGGTCGGAATAGACCGGTAAGTCCCCATTGAACGAGGGCGGACTCGGTACCGGTATTGGAGGTAATCATGGCGCTAATAGCGCCATGATTACCTCCAAACTCGATATGAGGCCCATTGTCTCCAGGGAACCAAGACCAAAGGAGCAATTAGCTATATTTGTGAATAGTGCTACTCTATCATTATACAGTGCACCTGGTGTGCTCAATGACTGGCACAGGGGGAGTATCGAGGCCACACTAACCCACATATTGTTTACTCATCCTGATCGCATCTCTTGGCTTCAAAGGCTTCTACCCTTGCTTTTGAAGTTTATCCCTCCCTGTACCTCACATTACAAATCATGTAGTTATGAAATAAAGGTGGGATGACCATGCTCTTAGATCTTTTATGTTTGATTGGTTTATTGTCGGTGGTCTGGGATCAATTAGTATCTTGGAGTTCTGTGGTTTTGGGACAAGGGTAGTTGTAGGGGCTATAACTTGTATTTGGCTGGGTGGGGGTTGCAGTTCTGCTCTGGCCTGTGTTTGATAACCCATAAACCAAGACACCCAGTACTGTCTCGTGGCCTTGCAGGGCACATTCTTTCTAGAACAAACATATTGGCAACAAGTTTACAACAAAGAGGTGTTTCTGTGGCGGTTGGCAGCGTGGGCCTCTCTCATCAGCTCTCGGGCCTATTCAGATTTCCCCTTCAGGCTTGCGGCCTGCATCTAACACACTAAATACTGCAAGGCCATGTAGGCCCTATGCTTCGGATTTGGCTACGTAATATCTGCAAAAGGGTGTCTGCTGATGTACGCATACTTTGTCTAAGCGTCTAAATTGCGTTTAATATTATGATCATGCAGGGAAACTTTAGATTGCCCCCTCTCTCCTCCTGGTCTATTATAATTCTTTCAATGGGGCTCGCCTCCCCTTAAAGCAGGAGTGGGATGGGTTTGCTCCCTCCCAACAATATATTATTTTCAGATTCCTTGTTATACTTCCCTACCAGGTATTTTCTATCACTGTTAAACGTTATTTTACAACTCTGTTGGACTGCCTGGTATACTTCCCTGTCAGGAATCATCTCTGACTTCTTCAGATCCTCTGGAATTCTTCCCTCCCAGGTACCTTCCCACAGTTTTCAAAAGATCCGAGTCAATTTAACCGACAGTACTTCTTTCAGAAATGTCTTCTTTCGTGGATTCCTGATATACTCCTTTGTCAGGAATCCTTTCATGGGACTCTTCAGATTCTTTGGTTTACTCCCCTGCCAGATATCCTTCCCAAATGTTACAGTTCTTATATTGTTTCAAATGCCTGCTATATTAGCATGCCAGTACTTCTTTTATGGATTTGTTAGATCCTCTGGTATACTCCTCTTCCAGGAATCTTATCACAATGTTACAGTCTTTTCACAACTTCAATGGATTGCCTGGTATACTACCCTGCCTGGAATCCTGTCTCTCTAGGTATTACAGTTCCCCTGTTATACTCCCTTGCCAGGTATCTTTCCTTCAAATGTCAGCTACCTGGTGCCTTCTCTTTAACAGGACTTCTCTATTGGCTTTATTGTTACTTTCAATAAATTACATTAGACTCTAGTTTTCTCTGTCTAATATATTTGCTTAGGTTAGCACTTGTTCCTGCTCTACCCACATTGACATTTCATGCATATGTAATTATCCAGATCTCTTTTTTGCATTTTTTCTTGCCAGTATTCAAATCTTCTTTTTAAACTTTGATTTAACATTAGATTTTTCCTATGTTTAAATCGTTTTTCAGAATTGTCCAAAATATCAATCTCGCGTACTTCATTCACTTGCTTGCTCATTTGCCGGTATGCCCCAGGATCCCCAATGGCTCTGGGCTGACTCACTGGTGATTTGTGGCATCTCCAACTTATGTCGTACCTCTGCAGTGAAGCTTCCTCCCAGGTAGTGCACGCCTCTCGTCAGCATTCCTTGCAGCTCTGCATATACTTGCCCGCTCCCTTCTGTGGCCTGAATTGGAGGATGCCACTTCCTGACTCCGTACCTTCTGGAACTTTACTATGCTTCTCGGTGCTCCTGCGGTCCTTCAGGTATGCCTGCTGCGCTCCTTCCTCTTTCCTGCTATGCCGATGTGTGTAAATCACGTTTGTCAGCCGTCGCATGGATGTGCTCATCTTCTCTTCTGCGGTTCTCTTCCGTACTGCTTTCTGAATGATGCAGTTACCATTTTTAAATTTCCCAGGTAAGTTAAATTGAATGGAACAAAAGGTTGGTGCATTGGACTTTGGACTTGGCTTAATCTTTATTAACGCTTCCCTCTTCTTCTTCCAAGTATTTGAGGCTTTATGAAAGCTGAAGTCTATAGATGAAATTGGATTTCTAAAATGATGTTGTTCAATAACTTTAAATACAGAAATGTCAAAAACAACATATTTTTTCTGTGTGTTCTGAATATTTAAGGTATACATGAAGTTTTGCGAAGAGTGACATAAAGAACGGGGTTTCTAAGATTTTTATAAGAAGGGGAATTGTTGGGTGACAACAAATCATTAAGAACTTGGATATTATCAGATATTCTTCAGTAGGAAAGGGAGAATATTGTGTCTTATTTGCTGGAGTCTCCACCTTTCCCTGACAGCCATCTCCTCCCAGGTGATCCTCTGTCATATTACCAACCCCATGGTCAGGATCAGCTAGTGGCTTCCATCCCCTGGCCACTTCAGAGGAGGGAGAAGCCAGGCAATCAGTGATGACTCCATAGGTTTCATCACAGTACTGACCTTAAAATGTAGATCCTCGGTGTACGGAACCAACAGGATAGCCCAAGGGAATCCCTGTGTGTCCATCGTTTTGCTTAACAAGGGGAACTTACCTTCCTTAATGCAAGATTTGTTAGCCCCTGTATCTACCATGAATGAAAAGGTTTGATCCCCTTCCTTTACACCTATCCTGGGTTCCTCTTCCATATCGGTATCAATAGACAGGACTGGACACATGAGAGATCCCTGTGGGCTGTCCTAATCTGGATACCTGATAGCACCAGGGAGCAAGAAAGCATTCCCTCCAAAAACACTTGCTCTAGTATAGTGAGCAACGATTTCCTTGGGGTGTAGGATTTTTCTCCCATGCATGTAATGTGCCTGCACTGGCATGGTTGGCTGAAAAGCAGAGGTCTGTGCAGCCCCAGGAGCCGGGTTCTGTTTAACCTCTACCTTCTTTGATTGCCCAGAGCCTGGGGCATTTGGCAGGGTTGAGGTCTGCATTTGCTGGGCACCACGTTGAAATACTGTGGCCTGCTTGCTTCGACAAGCTCGTGCCACATGTCCCATCCTTCCTCATGACCAACACTGGATCCCATACAATCCTCCATAATTACCTCCCATCGGCACGTTAAACTGTGTCCCATTCCTCCTAACCCACCAAATGACCCACCTTCTCACGGAAATCCACCCCTACCCCTTGGAAACCCTCTCATTTGCCTTTGACCAGGAGCATACCCGTCCAACCAACCTTGTGCCATATATGATTGTCCTTGCTGCCCCTATTGTCCATGCTGTCCCTCCGTGGAGGTGGTAACCGCCGTGCCAATAGCATGTGCTAATATCACGCGGGAAACGCATCACTGCCGGAACGGGAAATAAAGTGGCGGCCATTTTGGAAATCACAATCCATCGAATATCACAGCCCCTGCAAGCCATCCACCCCCGGGAAGAGTGAAAAATGTCACAGGAGCAAACTAGGGGCAAGTCAGCCCTGGACAGGGTCAGGAAATGCAAATTCAGTGACCAGGAGCTGGCCGTACTTGTGGAGGAGGCAGTGACACACCATGAAGAACTACATGGTGCACTGCAGTGCAAGACAAACGGGCAGCGTCGTGCACATATCTGGCGGGACATCAGCCAGAGGGTGTCTGCAGTGGAGTGAGTGCCCCGGGATGGGGAGGACTGTTGCAAGTGCCTAGATGACTTGCATGTCAGAGTACATGACATACTATCCCAGCACAGGAGTGCAAGCATGGGCACCATAGTGGGAGTCGGCGGAGCAGAGGCTGGTACCGGTATCCAGCAGGCTGCAGGTGAGCCCCCCCAAATGCATTAATCTGAAAGGGCCACACATGCCGAACCTGAGTGAATGAATGTGCATGCAATGTGTGTGAGGCACTGCAGACACCCATAACTGAACCTTTGTACCACCGTACCGTAGCACCCTCAAGACTCCCCTGTACGTGTACTGCATCAAGACAAGGGCCAGGGGCAGACATCCATGGCCATGGCACAGCTACGTGGAGTATGAGTGTGTATGAATAAACCCCACCAGCACCATGTGCACGGTGCTTCCCCATGACACACAAACATGTCCGTCCAGTGTCCCTCCACACTGACATATTCCACCAATCACAACATGGGGATTGAACACAAAGCAAGTGCAATGCATGATTGCTACTGTCTACAATCCCACTTGATGGCAGGAAATGGATGATACTAATGTAGGCTGCCCTGAACTCAATCCACACCCTATGTACCCCACAGGAACACAGCAATCACCACAGGACGACGATGATGGTGAGGAGGCCACTGCATCACAGCGCCTGAGGCATCGCTCCTCGACCAGCACCAGCACCCCGCAAAGGGGCCGCCTGGAAGCAAACTGACGCTGGACCCATCCCACATCACCACACCGCAGCCAACTAGATGGCTGTAGCATCCACATGGCCGCAGGGTGTCAGCGCCTACCTCACCCCAACCCATCATGCAGACATTTCGATGTAGAGGGAGTCACCTGTGGGTCAGAGCCCGATGAGGGACAGACCCCTACAACTGCACCTCAGCCAGGACTGTTGCATTCACCCAGACGCAGCGACACCAGTGGAATGACCAAACCTCAGGGGAGCCCAGAGCCAGTCACACAGGTAGAACACACCCCACATGTGCATGCGTTGACACACCATCATGTGGCACCCCAGATGATAGACACTCGGACCGCAGCAGCCCCATCAAAGCTGCCAACATGTCCCCATGCAGCCCCCCCAGGCAGCACACAGCTGCCAGCCCAGTACCCACTGCACCCGGGGTACCTTTCGTCACGAGAGCTGCCGTGATGGGACATCTGGACATAATTGAGGCCAAACAGGTAAAAGTGGAGTCCATGGCCAAAGTGCACAGCCAGCACATCAAGGACATCAGCTGAGCCATACGGCATGGCTGCAAGTACATTCCCTGAGACAACACGCGCATCCGGAAAGTGGTGGGGAAATGCACGGCAGCCCTGACAGGTTTCAGCCAAAGGGTACGGGAGTTGTGCGAGGCAGTATCTGCACATGCAGAGCAGAGAAGGGAATCCAACAACCTTCTCCACCAGCAGCTTCAGGTCACTGGGTCAGTCCCATCGACCTCCACTACACCCACGGAGGGATGCCTGGAGACTTCACCTAGGTGCTGTTCATTGCGCCACATGAGATCCCGCACACCAGAGGGGTTAGGACTTCGAAAGCGCCCGCGACCATCATAGATGGACATGGAATAGTTGTGGGTGACCTGAGAACATGCACCTACCTGCACCGTTTTGGGGAGTGCACTGGGGGAGGCGGATTGTGTGCTGGGAGTTAACTGGGGGCAGGGGGGATTGTGTGCTGGGTGTTCACTGGTTCACTGGGGGGAGGGGGAATTGTATGCTGGGAGTTAACTGGGGGAGGGAGAATTGTGTGCTGGGTGTTCACTGGGGAGGGGGATTGTGTGCTGGGAGTTAACTGGGGGAGAGGGGATTGTGTGCTGGGTGTTCACTGGGAGGGGGATTGTCAAACATATAATAAATCAGGATCAAAATTCATACAAAGCATGGACAGTCATGATTGTGATAAAGTGCTCTTTAATGTTCAAGTGATGGTCAAAAGTAGCCATCACTCGTATCAAAAATAATTCTCAATCATGCCCTGTCTGGCCATCCTCCCCTCCCCCCATTCCTGTGTAAACTGTGGGATGTTTTTACCCATGCATCCAAGCCCTGCCTCAAAAACTGTGCAGTACTGACATGGAAAACATCATGATGGCCAGAGCTTCATAGAAAATGCACAGGGAAATGCATGAAGAATAGGTTGCCACTCATTTTTGCCGATGTTATGGGCGCATGAAGGGCACTGCCTAAAACCACCATTGGACTAGCCACACAGTAGTCTGAAACCATTGGGAATGGCAATGCTGATTGCCAAAAGCAACCTAGAATTGTGGGGAACTCATTTTCTTAAATCCCAAAAATGGGTGCAGTACTAGTTCTCACCACTATCAGAAAGCCGGCGTTTTAAAACAGCACCAGATTTTTTTTATATGTGTAAAACTGAATAGATGAACCCAAAGCATGCCAAAGAAAGACTTACTGAGAGGTGGATCCAATGTAAAGTTATATTCTGAAGTGACTTGAAGGTTTATAACAAGACTGGCTGAGCTCTGCAGGTCTGCAGCAGCCTAACTGAAACTGGATTTAAAACTACCAAAAATCGAAATGTTTAAAAGAAATGAGTGACCTACTTTTCAGTGTCACATAAGTTGTCACTGTTGAAATGCCATAGTTTTGAACTTAGAATCAGCATTCTAGCTGCATATGTAAACATTGTCTTGACTTAAACTGGGTAACAAAAAGTGACATTTTATCTGAAGCCTGGCTTAAGGAACTGAATTCTGCCCACCAGCTACCCCCGACAGGAGATGAGACTTGCAAAACAGCTGTGTTCCCAGGCCTAGCTGCCCTTTTGCTGCTCCCACCAAAAGGGATATGACACTTCCCTGATTGAATTACCTGGGCTCTGCAGGAAATTGAACAAAGCCCTGTCCTGACTCAGGCAAATGTTTTATTACGGGGGCCGTAAAAAGTGGCTTCCTCCTGAAGGAAAGGGGAGGATCACTGCCTGTGAGAGCAAGCTGGCTTGGCAGAACTGGAAAAACCAGAAATTCAACCTTGTGCTGGGGGGAAACCACACCCCTGTAGCCAGAATATGGTTTTAGAAAAATATGAATAACTCATAGAGCGGACTTGTGAAAATTATTTAAATGATACCATAATTCTTGTGATTTTTCTGCCCACATTTTAAGAGGTTTTTAGAACCGGTGGCATGATCTGGGGGCAAGCTAGCAGTTAAGAGGGTATTACTTAAAATGTATGCATGCTAAAAGTCTGATACTTCATCAAGTAATGTCCATACTCCTTGCACACATGTGTATAAATTTGGGGTAATGTCCGATATTACAAAATCAGTTAAAAAGTGCAAATGTTGCCATTTCTGAATGCAAGCTCCCAGGAAGAGCAGATTTGGACAGGGTATACCTCCTGTGATATGTGAAGGGTGCATGTAATTTTAAACAAATGTGTACCTGTGCAAATATGTCTTTTGGGTCAAAATATAGATTGTGTGTAATTTGACAGGGGTGGGTTCTCTGTACCATAAACAGACCTCATCATGATGACACTTCATTTCATTCCCCCAATCAAGGGGAAGAGGAGGAAGTGGCCAATGACAAGTGGAGGGGGGCTGGCTAGTGATGCTGCTCACTCACACCCACTTTCAAAACACATAAAAGCAGACAGTCAGGACAGATAGGGACCTTCAATTCCATTTGCTGCAACGCACTCTGCCGGACCATACCACATCCAGAGATCCAGACTTCAAATCCATCAATCTCCAGAATCCAGAGAGGCTAGAGAGAGAGCAGAGCTGACCCAGACCACTATTAGCAGAACCAGAGAGCTGACCCAGATCACTGTGAAGTGCAGAGACCAGACCAGAGTCCAGTCTAAAACCTGACCAGATCCGTGGCGAGGCCCATTTATTTCAAAATATATTGTGAGTACCCAGCAGAACTGTGCAGAACCAATCTCTTAGTTAAAATAATCTAATCCAAGCTATTTTAATCTAAGTAGAACTGCCTCCTAACTGTCACCTGTCATTTGTAAAGCTGTCACCTGTCATTTTCTAGTTGCAAGCTGCACTTGTCACTTTGAATTTTAACATTCCAAATCCAAAAAACTACCTTTATTTAATCGCTCATATCTCCGTAAAGACTTGCAGTAACTTTCCTCTGAAAGCTTAGAATCTCAGCTTTCCTCCGAACCTAGAACCGCATTCCTACCCCCGATACTTTTGCCGCAATCGCGAAAAACGCACTCGCAAATTTGCCGCGATTTGCAAATTTCTCAACGTGTGAAAACAGCAGTTTTCTTGCTTTCAGTTGCCAAAAATTCGTTTAACCTGCTAGTTACTCCTAGATCCTTGCTAAAATGAGCCTGGACTAATATTAACTTGATACCACTCACCCTGAACCTCTAGAGGGAATTAAAAGCATTTTAGCATATTTTTCACTTCATTGCCAGCACATATAAAAGCATTTTGGGCCTGTGTTTCCAACTTCTGTGGTCTAAGCTTGCTGGGGTGAACTGAATTACATTTGATTGCATTTCTGAGAACTGTGTGTTTTCCTTCCATTTCCTTGCATTGCATAAAGGGGGGAGGGGATTGCCAGAGAAAAGTGATTACATTGTTTTGTTGAAATCATATTGAGTATTTTCTGTATTGCATTTTCATTTAACATTACATCCATCTGAACTTATATAAAGCATTCTCTACCACCTTATTCTTCTGTTCCTATTTACAAGTGTGCTAGTGCCAGACTATCCATTATTGATTACTGCTCAGATTCAGTGTGATATTCAATTATTAATTTATTATAAAGTGTGATATATATATCTGTTGTTTAAATTATCAAATAAACCTTTTAAACTTGCAAAACAGAACTACTTCTTGGCTCAGCGGGGTCAGGAGGATTCCAAGAGAGGGGTGTTATATAGGGGTAGTCATCCAGAACGCATGAACTGGACATAAAGATATATTAATAAGGGTTTCCATTCAATATCCCAGACTAGGCATTGACTTAGCTGTAGTGTTGAATTGAATCATTTTACAAATTGGGGGCTCGTGCCGGACGTTTGGATTAGATCTATCACTTGTGCAGATTAATACAGCGTGCCAGCTGACCAGATACACATATCCGGTCGGATCACACGCTGTGTTACGCTGTAAAGCACTCCTCAAAGGAACGCTCTAAGGAAAAGGTCTGTTTTGCAAAAATAAAATACAAACTTCTGTAAGTCAGGACAGAGACCAACCTCTAGAATGACGACCTTAGTAGACATGAAAATAGCCAGAGAGCACTTCTTATTTGTGAGAGGTGAGTGGACTCATCAGGACCAGACGGTCTGGTTGCAGGCCATCACGCAACAGGTCACGGAAACAGGGTCAGATACATGGAGAGATCAGGGTCCCTTACATGTGGCCCTGAGTGAACTATACATGGCTCCTAAAGCTAAGGATGAACAAGACAAGATGGTTAGGATAGCGGCATACCTGTACCTATATATGGGAGACATGCAGGATAAATGTACTGAAAGCCAAGATCTGGCGAATAAGCGACAGATGGCGTTAGAGAAGGTCCAATCTGACTTGGTCTCTTCTGAGCAGAGGCTGCAGGGGAGCCAGGAGTCAGAAAATGAGAGTAGACAGCACATCATTAAAATAAAGAGGGATATGGACATCCTGCAACAGGAAAAGGCTGACCAGGATACCAGATTTCTGGCCTTGCAGAAGGAATACCAAGAAGGTTTGGACTCCCTACTGCAGAGCCAGAAAAAGCTGGAGCAACAGTAGTTAGACTTCAATAGGGCATGTGCTGAGCAGGTAGTCACCCTGCAAAGCCACCTAGATAGGGAGAAGGCAGAGAGCAATAAACTGATTCTGAAAGACCTGGATACCCAGGCAGAGTTTGATCAGGAGCGCCAGAAAGCTGGTGCCTTCCAAAGGCAAAGGGACGACCTGGCGGCACAGATGCAGGCTCTTAGTCAGGAAAGGGATACCTTAGGCCAGAAAGTCTGCCACTTAAAAAGGAAAATGGAAGAAAATCACCTGGCCCTCCAGGGACTGGGTGACCTCCAAAAAGAACACCAGAACTTGTTAGAGCACACCAGGAAGGTGGAGGATGCTCTGGCAAGAAAGGAGCAGGCCAATAGGGACACAGCTCAGGAGGTAACCCTCCTGAGGCAAAGACTGGCCCAGTGCTCCAGGACCAATCAGGAAACGCAGAGAGAGAATGAGGCTCTCTGCCAGCACAATGATAGGCTCCAACAACAGGTAGCGATGCAGGAGAGACTGATAGAGTCTAGTAAGGCCTTAACTGAGGAACTGAAGGCGCAGGCTCTTGCATTGCAACAGGGAGCAGGGGCGGATAGAGATGAGGTTCGCTGGGAAAGAGAAACTCCTGAGCATCACCCCAGGAGCCCTAGTACCAGAGGCCTTTATTTCTCTCAGTCCCTGGACTCTGCCACCCCCATGTCCCCTGGCGCACATGAGCACAGGGCCACAGGGATGGCAGATTACTATCCAGCCAGAAGCATGGGGCTCATAGGCCAGTACCACCCAGGAATGGAGGGGCGGGCATCCGGGTATGGGCACACAAGCACAGTGCAATTTGGTGGGGAACCCCAGGAGAGTAGGCCCATTAAGGGCATCCTGAAAACCTCTGCCCAGTTAGGTCAGTGGGGGGGGTACCCATCAAATCCTGGCAGCAAGGAGGGATCAGAAGACTCCTCTGAACGGTACAGGACACAGGAGACCAGGTCACCACATTCTGCCAGCCATTCCCAGGCTCGCAGAATCCAGGAAAACCTGGAAGATCAGACAGGAACCTCTGGGAGCAGTGCCTCTGAGTCAGAGGATGAATGGACCAGGGTTACCCGGACCAAATAGGCCAATAAGGCAAAAAGGGCCTTGCTTAAGGACCCATTGAAGCAGATTAAGGCAATCAGGAGCGTCATCACGCCGTATCATAAGAATGCCAAGTATTCTGTTTGGGAGCACTTAGAGTTGTTTGAGCAAATGATGGAGACTTTCCATTTGAAGGACAGCCAAAGCTGTATCCAATATGTAAAGTGGACATTCTCCCCAGAGTACTCCAGTTTCTTTGCAGGGCTGGAGGACCAAAATCATTCCAGGTGGTCCACCTATAGGGCGGCCATATTAAAACATTTTTCTGTTCACAGAAATCCTCAAGAGGCTCGCAAGGCAGCCTACAATTTGCAATGTGGGGAGGATCAGGCCCCACAAGAATTCGTGCAAGAACTGAAACGTGCCTTTGCGCAGACCACCAGAAGGGTGCGCACAGACAGCAGAGAATTTGTTAATACTTTTTTCCATGCCTTGCCCAAATACATAATGACCCAGCTTGTGAGGGATTTTCACGAGAAAAGATCTTTAGACTGGGTCATTGAACAGGCGACCCGGATCTATGAGGTGCAGAAGCCAATAGAAAATAAAAATAATGCGCCCAAAAACCCCAAAGCCAACAACACCCCTGCTGCTGCCAAGGTGGCAGAGGTAAAGGTCACCCCCGTTTTAGAGTTGGAGATGGGGGGGCCTAAAAACCTACCTGCACCTAATAATGCTAGGCCCAGAAGGTCCTCGGGCCAGTCACAAACAGGGAGTCAAGGAGGTAGTCCCACAAATGGGGTCCCTCGCTCTCCTGATTATGTAAGTCCCCGTTACAAGGGAAATCGACCCATCCTGGGTTATGTGTGGACTCCTCCAGCCCAAGGGGGGAGATCCAGCCAAGCACCTAACCCAGGGAACTTCCCTCCTAACTTCCCACCGGAGGGCAGAAATTCTCCAAATCCTGGGCAGAACTTTTTCCCCAGGTATCCACCCAATTTCCAGCCCCAAAATCCTCCACCCTTCTTTCCCCAATTCCCTGAGCCCAGACAACCGAATCTGGGAGAGGGGAGGCCAAGGGTGGAGGGGTATCCAAATCTTCCCAACCAGGGGTACTACCAAAGAAGGGATAGCTACCCTTCCCGGGATCAGCCCAGGGGAGAAAACAGGGCCCCGTATCAGCCTGAGCGGGTTTCCCAGTTAGAGCGCCAGGTTCAAAACATGGCGCGGGATCTGGGTCACATACTGAGGGCTCAGCAGAACCCTCAGATCGGCATGCCGGCGCAGCACGCACCCAACTCTGGACCTGGTGCCCCAGAACAATGACGGGGGCAGCACCCCGACAACTCACCGGTTCCCAGGGAGGAGGCACAAAGGGAAGGGGGGTGTAAAGCCTTGGAGGAAGCTTCCTTCCTCACTTGTAAACAGCCCCTGGAAACCCAGGAACCGGAAACAAAATCTCTTGCCCCTGAAAGTCTGCCTCCTAAGGAACAGAGGGGGGGTAGGAGAAACAAAAGGCCCAAACAGACACAGTTTGAGGAGGAGGTACAGATCTTCCAATTTGAGGGAGAGGGATCCTCAGAGGATACTGGGAAAAGGATCTTCTCCTTCAGAGAGGGGGGAACTCCTCCCAAAGAAAAATGGGTCCCTAGGGATGCAAATCCAGACTGGGGAGATGTGGAGACTGAGCTACCGCCGCCCACCATCTTAGCCCAAAACCAACAGCAAGAAAATCCCCTGGTTCAAACCCATCCTGGTGACTGCCTCCAAAAAGGGGGGGGGCGGCCCGGAACCGGGGCCAGGGGAACCCACAATGGCTCTGATCTCCAGTTGCCAATTTTTTATTTCAGATTCCCAAGGCTCTCCACAGAATTCTGCCCAAATCTCTTCGCTAGCGATGTCCAAAACCAGAAAGTTAGCCCACCAGTTGTCCAAAAATGTGCATTATCTGTGCCCCCTTGAGGAGAAGGAGGGAAGATACTATGCCCCGGTACAAGTACAGGGGCAGGGTACAATTTTGGCACTGGTGGACACTGGATCTCAAGCTACCCTTCTGTCCAGAAGGGCCTTTGATGAACTGAATGCAGGAAGGGGAGGGAATTACCAAATTCCTCTCACCTCACTTCCTGGACAACTCCAGAACTTTGATGGGAAGGAAATTCCCGTCGAGGGGACGGCAGATTTGGACATTAAGATTGGGCGACACAAGTTGAAACACCCGGTCATAGTTGTGACTCCAGAGGGCACCCCTTGCTTACTGGGGAATGACCTCCTGAGGAGGTTGTCACCCTTAATAGATTGCGTAAACAAGGTCCTCTGGACCCAGACTAGCAGACCAATAAAATTAAAACAGAGTGTCAACCATGTTAGTTTAAACGGCACCTGCCACATGGTTGAACAAAAACCTGACCAAGTAGAATTTCACTTCCAGAATAGCCAAATTCCAGACGTGACAGTAATAGCAGTAGGACAACAGACTGGTGATGGAGGGTCCTCTCTATTTCTGAAAATCAACCTTCCTTCCAGTCTAAAGTGGTACTCCACGCTGGAAGGAAACACTCTGAGATTCTATACTAATCCACAATCAGAAACTCCCACTCCTATAGTCCAGAAAGATGTGAAATCAGCTCAGAGCCTGGCTGATATTCAGCAAATTGGAGAGCAGTTGTTCATCCCTGTCCAGTTAAATGATGGGAAGGACTCTGTTCTCGCTCGAGTGTGTGTGAACAACGGTAAGAGCTTCATCAGCGAAGCCATGTTCCGCCAACTCCCAAAAGATCCAGCCATTCCCACATTCAAACTGATAGACAAATGGGAAATGGACCTGGAAGCGCCTAATTCCAAACATCTCCTGCCAAGCAGGTGTATGCTCAAAATCTCCATTGGCAACAAGAGCATAGTCCATAATTGTTGGGTCGTGCGAGACGTCACTGCCGCCTTTTACTTAGGCAGTGACATTCTCAATCGCTTTGCCATTAGTTTGGACCTAATAAACTTCAAAGCTTGGTCCCGATTAGCGGATAATCCCATGGGCTTTGATGATCCAGAAAAAGCATGTAGGTCAGCTCAATTGCTACCTTATGCAGTTGAAATTCAGATCAAAGAGGAAGTCACCATCCCAGAAAGGACCCGACAATTCTCCCTGGAAGTGGAAGTTAAAAGAGGACAACATTTGAAAAACCCTGATGCTTACATACATCTAAACGCTTCTCTCCAACAGCAAGGGTTGGGGGTAAACCCAACTCAATTAGTCAACATAGAACATGACACCATTCCAATAGAGGTGGATAACAGCGACTTAAAGAGTATTACTTTAGCCGCAGGCACCATTATTGGAATGGCGGTTGATGACCGACATTTTTCCATAGATTTAGGTAATGAACTGTTAGGGCCAATCCCCAAGGACTGCTTTGACAGTGACAGTGATGACAATACGACACCAGACAGGATTTTTACCCGGCATGGGGGGAACTTCCTGCTGTACACTTCTTGCCCTTATGGTAAGGAAGATGTGACTTGTGACTTCAGAAGGGATGAGGTGATTTTCCAGGTCCATGAGGGCTGCCTTTCTCACCTGAAGCCTCCAGTCCAAATCAGCACTCTGACCAGGGACTTCTCCACCCAGCTGGAGGAGGCCGCTGAGATAGCCAAACCAGAAGTCTTTCCAGGCTTCAGGCAGATGGTGGAAGAGAGAGTCAACCTAGCTGATGCCTGTGTGACTCTGGAACAAAAGCAAAAGTTGAAACAAGTTTTCTTGGATTTCCAAAATCTCTTTGCGGTAGACTCATATGACTGTGGTCGCACTGACATCCACCCAACAACAATCCCCACGGACCCTGGCATGACTCCAGTGTTTGTGAAGCAATATCGTTTGCCTCTCGCATCAATGGAGTCCCTTACTGAAATAATTAAGAACCTTGAGTCCAGGGGAATAATCCGTCCCATCCACAGCACCTTCAATAATCCGGTGCTGGGAATATTAAAGCCAAACGGCCAGTGGAGACTCAGGGGAGCTCAACAAACGGGTCCATACTTCCCAATGGCCTCTGCCCTACATTGACCAAGGGCTGGCCCAGATCCAGGGGTCACAGGTATTCACTGCCATAGACCTGACCAATGGATACTGGACCGTGCCTGTCAGCAGGGAGGACCAATACAAGCTGGCTTTTACCTTTGGGGGCCAGCAATACACATGGACCCGGATTCCCTTCGGATACCTCAACTCCGGTAATGAGTTCAATATTTTCCTACATAAGGCCATGCCCGACCTGGGTGCGAGGGGTAACCTGGCTTATGTAGATGATGTCCTCATCAAAAGTTCATCTGTGGAGGAACACATAGCGGAGATCCGTTATGTTCTGACGCAGTTGTGGGCCGCCGGAGCAAATCTTTCCTTTCAGAAAGCACAGTGGTGTAGAACCCGTGTTAATTTATTGGGACATGAGATTACTCCGCAGGGTCTCTGTCCCTAGGAAAAGAAAGTGGAAGCACTTCAGAAACTGAAAGACCCCACAACTCTGCGGGAACTAAGGAGCCTCCTTGGACTGACTAATTACAGCAGAAAGTTCATTGAGGGCTACGCAGAGATCACCAGACCCCTGGTTCATCTCTTGAAGGGGGGGGTCAAGTGGGAATGGGGTCCAGAACAATCCGAGGCAGTAAGACAACTCAAAAGAAGCCTCTCACAAGCGCCTTGCCTAGCTTACCCTGTCAGAAACAAGGAGTTCTTCCTGGAGACGGGGTTCTCTAATACGTGCTTGACGGCAGTATTATACCAAAAGCATGACAAGGTCAATAAAGTAATCTCCTATGCGAGCAAAACTTTATCCTCTGTGGAGGAAAAATTCAACGATTGTGAGAAGGCACTCCTGGCAACGGTGTGGGCATTGAAGAATTACCGCCCGTTTATCCAGGGGGAACACATCATAGTGGAGACTCCACACCAGCCTCTGCAATATCTCCAAAGTGATAGAATCCGGGCCGGAAATGTGAGTAATTCCCGAATTACTTCCTGGATTCTTTCAATGCAAGGCTTTCCTGTGGAGGTCAGATATGGCCAAAACAAGAAGAGTCCCCTCGCGCAAGGTCTGGCTGACTTGCATGATTGTGCCAGAGAAAACTGTCTCGAGGACGAAAGTCTAAAAATAAAGGACAACATGGAAGCATACCTTAATTCCCCCCACAAAGTCTTTGAAGAAGACAAGTGTAAGGGAATGCCCACTGTCTATGTGGATGGATGCTCTTACCATGTTGACAACAACGGGGAGAACGAACTGGTGGCCGGCGTAGGGAATGCATGGGTGAATGAGTCCCCAGAACCCTCCGCTGGATACAAAATTGGTCCCCGAAGTAGTCAGGTGGCAGAATTGATGGCTGTGCATCAGGCCATCCTCACTGCTGTCCAGCATCAACTCCACGAACTGGTCATAATCACAGATTCGGATTATGTACGGAACGGGTTCGTGGAGCACCTGGTTAATTGGAAAACCAGAGGCATGTTATGTGCTAACAACAAACCCTTGAAACATGGGAAGTTGATCCAAAACATTGATGATCTGGTCACCTCGAATGAGATGACCATCTATTGGAAAAAGATCAAGGGTCATTCCAAAGTAGAGGGACCAGACAAAACTGGAAATGACTTAGCTGATCATCTGGCCAAAACCGGGGCCATCCAAGGGGATCTAATTGAGATAGAGTCCCTGTTGGGGGAAATCCAGGTCACTGCTATCACTAGGTCCCAGACAAATGCTCACAATGATCTTTCCATTGCCCAATGGAGTAAGGAGACCCCTGATGCTGATTTAATTACAGCTCAGAAAGGGGATCCAATAATTGGTAAATTTTACCAGCACCTTGAGGACCCTGAGAACTTTCCCCTGACGGATACCGATTACACTGGGAAAGAGGACCTAAGAGTGCTGATGAAATGTCCAAAAATGTTCCGAATCCAAGACGGTTTGTTGGTAAGGAAATCCAAAGCTGGCCACGATCAGTGGGTGGTTCCTACCTCATTCCGAAGCCTGATGTTAAGTCACGCCCATGATACGGCCACCGCCGGTCATAGGGGGTTTCACACAACATTGGAAATCTTAAGAGAGGTTGCATACTGGCCACACATGGGGCAGGACCTCGACCAATACTTGAAGGGGTGTCTTGTGTGTGCACAATTTCAGCCATCATCCCTCACGCACCGTGCGCCTCTCCAAAAGAGGGGGATGACACTGCCATGGTCAGATTTACAAATCGACTTCGTAGGCCCCGTGATTCGCTCTGCTAGGGGGAATAAGTACATGTTGACTGTGACATGCTTGTTTACCAAGTGGGTGGAATGTCTCCCAGCCCCAAATTGCAAGGCAGAAACCGCAGCTGCCCTGATGATTAACCACATATTTTCCCGTTTTGGTCTACCTCAAAGGATTGAGTCAGACAGGGGTAGCCACTTCACCAGTGAAGTAATGACAAAGATGTGGGAGATACTGGGGGTCAAAAGGAAGTTGCATATTGCTTACAGGCCAGCTTCTTCTGGGGCAGTAGAGAGATATAACCGAACCATTGTGAGCATATTAAAGAAGTTTGTGGCAGATTCTGGGCCAAGTTGGGACATCCGATTACCTCTGGTCCTAATGGCCATCAGATCTACCCCTTCATCTGCAACCAAAATGTCACCATTTGAGTTGATGACTGGGCGCAAGATGGTGCTTCCTCAGCATTTGCTCTACAGGACCCAAGAGCAGACACTAATAAATGCCTCCACAACTCACGAGTATGTGGAGAATTTAAGGAAACACCTTCAACATGCTTTTGCTTATGCTCAGCGGAATCTAGAAAGATCAGCTGATAGCATGAAGACCCACTATGACCTGATCAGGTGGGGGACCGGGTCTATCTATACAATTTCCAAAGGAACCAGGCCAAACAGCGAAAATTTTTGCCTACATGGAAGGGACCCTTTGAAATTATAGACAAAATCTCCCCTGTGGCCTATAAGATCCGCATCCCCAAAGGCGGTTCGGCAGAGGGGGAAGACAAGTGGGTCCACATTAACCAGTTGAAGTGTTGCCATCCCAGGCACACTCTGCAACAACTGGAGGAATCCTCTGGAATCCTAGAGGGTACTGTCTCAGATTAATTCAGTTCTAACTTAAAATATCCTACATATCACCTATCAAATTCTGAGTTTCTCAATGTGGGTGTTTTCATTTTTGAATGCAAAAAAAAATGTGCATGTGCATATCTGTTGAGTTCTAAAATTTATATGCCACCCCACTATATCAATGGTGGGGGAAAAATGTCTATGAATAGGTATTGCCGCTCTTCCTTTGTCGTCCTAGGAGAAAGAAAACCTGGAGACGGGCCAAGGAGGATGATCCGGAGACCGGGAGCAGAGACGCGGGGGGCCCAGTGTACCGCCCAATACTCCCATCAGGACCGACCGATCGGAGAACCGATCGATCCGACCGGATGGAGGAAAAGATGCTGAACTGTGCCATCTATTGGAAGAAGATGAGGAAACATCCCAGGTCTTGCGAGTCCCATCAGTGAAACAGAATGGCCATCGCAAGAGGGGGGCTTGTGGGATGTTTTTACCCATGCATCCAAGCCCTGCCTCAAAAACTGTGCAGTACTGACATGGAAAACATCATGATGGCCAGAGCTTCCCAGAAAATGCACAGGGAAATGCATGAAGAATAGGCTGCCACTCATTTTTGCCGATGTTATGGGCGCAGAAGGGCAATGCCTAAAACCACCATTGGACTACCCACACAGTAGTCTGAAACCATTGGGAATGGCAATGCTGATTGCCAAAAGCAACCTAGAATTGTGGGGAACTCATTTTCTTAAATCCCAAAAATGGGTGCAGTACCAGTACTCACCACTATCAGAAAGCCGGCGTTTTAAAACAGCACCAGATTTTTTTTATATGTGTAAAACTGAATAGATGAACCCAAAGCATGCCAAAGAAAGACTTACTGAGAGGTGGATCCAATGTAAAGTTATATTCTGAAGTGACTTGAAGGTTTATAACAAGACTGGCTGAGCTCTGCAGGTCTGCAGCAGCCTAAATGAAACTGGATTTAAAACTACCAAAAATCGAAATGTTTAAAATAAATGAGTGACCTACTTTTGAGTGTCACATAAGTTGTCACTGTTGAAATGCCATAGTTTTGAACTTAGAATCAGCATTCTAGCTGCATATGTAAACATTGTCTTGACTTAAACTGGGTAACAAAAAGTGACATTTTATCTGAAGCCTGGCTTAAGGAACTGAATTCTGCCCACCAGCTACCCCCGACAGGAGATGAGACTTGTACAACAGCTGTGTTCCCAGGCCTAGCTGCCCTTTTGCTGCTCCCACCAAAAGGGATATGACACTTCCCTGATTGGATTACCTGGGCTCTGCAGGAAATTGAACAAAGCCCTGTCCTGACTCAGGCAAATGTTTTATTACGGGGGCTGTAAAAAGTGGCTTCCTCCTGAAGGAAAGGGGAGGAGCACTGCCTGTGAGAGCAAGCTGGCTTGGCAGAACTGGAAAAACCAGAAATTCAACCTTGTGCTGGGGGGAAACCACACCCCTGTAGCCAGAATATGGTTTTAGAAAAAGATGAATAACTCATAGAGCGGACTTGTGAAAATTATTTAAATGATACCATAATTCTTGTGATTTTTCTGCCCACATTTTAAGAGGTTTTTAGAACCGGTGGCATGATCTGGGGGCAAGCTAGCAGTTAAGAGGGTATTACTTAAAATGTATGCATGTTAAAAGTCTGATACTTCATCAAGTAATGTCCATACTCCTTGCGCACATGTGTATAAATTTGGGGTAATGTCCGATATTACGAAATCAGTTAAAAAGTGCAAATATTGCCATTTCTGAATGCAAGCTCCCAGGAAGAGCAGATTTGGACAGGGTATACCTCCTGTGATATGTGAAGGGTGCATGTAATTTTAAACAAATGTGTACCTGTGCAAATATGTCTTTTGGGTCAAAATATAGATTGTGTGTAATTTGACAGGGGTGGGTTCTCTGTACCATAAACAGACCTCATCATGATGACACTTCATTTCATTCCCCCAATCAAGGGGAAGAGGAGGAAGTGGCCAATGACAAGTGGAGGGGGGCTGGCTAGTGATGCTGCTCACTCACACCCACTTTCAAAACACATAAAAGCAGACAGTCAGGACAGATAGGGACCTTCAATTCCATTTGCTGCAACGCACTCTGCCGGACCATACCACATCCAGAGATCCAGACTTCAAATCCATCAATCTCCAGAATCCAGAGAGGCTAGAGAGAGAGCAGAGCTGACCCAGACCACTGTTAGCAGAACCAGAGAGCTGACCCAGATCACTGTGAAGTGCAGAGACCAGACCAGAGTCCAGTCTAAAACCTGACCAGATCCGTGGCGAGGCCCATTTATTTCAAAATATATTGTGAGTACCCAGCAGAACTGTGCAGAACCAATCTCTTAGTTAAAATAATCTAATCCAAGCTATTTTAATCTAAGTAGAACTGCCTCCTAACTGTCACCTGTCATTTGTAAAGCTGTCACCTGTCATTTTCTAGTTGCAAGCTGCACTTGTCACTTTGAATTTTAACATTCCAAATCCGAAAAACTACCTTTATTTAATCGCTCATATCTCCGTAAAGACTTGCAGTAACTTTCCTCTGAAAGCTTAGAATCTCAGCTTTCCTCCGAACATAGAACCGCATTCCTACCCCCGATACTTTTGCCGCAATCGCGAAAAACGCACTCGCAAATTTGCCGCGATTTGCAAATTTCTCAACGTGTGAAAACAGCAGTTTTCTTGCTTTCAGTTGCCAAAAATTCGTTTAACCTGTTAGTTACTCCTAGATCCTTGCTAAAATGAGCCTGGACTAATATTAACTTGATACCACTCACCCTGAACCTCTAGAGGGAATTAAAAGCATTTTAGCATATTTTTCACTTCATTGCCAGCACATATAAAAGCATTTTGGGCCTGTGTTTCCAACTTCTGTGGTCTAAGCTTGCTGGGGTGAACTGAATTACATTTGATTGCATTTCTGAGAACTGTGTGTTTTCCTTCCATTTCCTTGCATTGCATAAAACTGTGCCATCTATTGGAAGAAGATGAGGAAACATCCCAGGTCTTGCGAGTCCCATCAGTGAAACAGAATGGCCATCGCAAGAGGGGGGCTTGTGGGATGTTTTTACCCATGCATCCAAGCCCTACCATAAAACTGTGCATTACTGGCATTGAAAACATCATGATGGCCAGAACTCCCCAGAGAGTGCACAGGGAAAACATGAAGAATAGGCTGCCACCCATTTTTGCCTATGTTGTGAGCACAGGAGGGCACTGCCTAAAACCACCATTGGGCTACACACACAGTAGCCTGAAACCATTGGGAATGGCAATGCTGATTGCCAAAAGCAACCCAGAACTGTGGGGAATTCATTTTCTTAATGTCAAAAATGGATGCAATACTGGTGCTCACCACTATCAGAAAGTCAGCGTTTTAAAACCACCAGAATTGTGTTTAAAACTGAACAAATGAACCCAAACCAGGCCAAGGAAAGACTTGCTAAGAGGTGGATGCAATGTATAACTATATTCTGAAATGACTTGAAGGAAGTAATTATTTAATGTATATATAAAAAAATAGCTGGGGATGTCAGAAGCTTAAGTGAATTTGGGTTTAAAGCCACTAAAATCGAAATGTTTAGAATAAATGAGTGACCTACTTGTGAATGTCACATAGGTTGCAATTGTTTAAATGTCATAGTTTTGAACTTAGAATCAGCGTTCTAGCTGCATGTGTAAAAATTGTCAGTGTGATTTGAATGTAGAAAACTGGGAACTAAAGTGACATTTAGCTGAATTTTGCCTGACAAATACCCCTGACAGGAGTCGAACTGGCTCAACAACTCTTCCCAGGCCTGGCTGCATCCTGCTGCCCCCACCAAAAGGAGGTGACACCTCTCTGATTGAATTAGGGGAGTGGTACCTGCAGACTGCAGGAAGTTGAACAAAGCCCTGTCCTGTACTCAGGCAAATGTTATATTGAGGGGGTCGTTAAATTACTTCCTCTTGGGAGAAACTGGGAGGGGCAGTGCCTGTGAGAGCCAGCTGAGGTTGGGGGAAGTGGATAAACCAGAAATTCCACCATGTGCTTTGGAAAACCACACCCCTTTTGGGCCAGAGCATGATTTTAAAAAGATGGATAATTCACAGTGCGGACTTGTCAAAATTATATAAATAACATCATCATTTTTGTGATTTTTCTGTGCACATTTTAAGAGGTGTTAGGACCGTGTGGTATGTTCTTGGGGATAGCAGCGGAAAAAAAGGTTGTTACTCCAAATGTATGCATGTTAAAAATCGGACACTTTTTCATCTGAAACCCATATCCCTGGTGCACATTTGTGTAAAATCTGGAAAGATTTAGAGGTCGTTATCTGGATGAAAAGGGGAGAATTCTGTCATAAGTGGACGCAACATCGTACAAAGACAGGGATCGGATGGTTTGGTGCTACAGAAAATATGTTAACTGGACCTATAATATTAGAAAAATGGTACATAGATAAATATGTATTTGGGTCAGAAATAGATGTGTGTGCAATTTGACAAGGGGATGTTCCTCTGACCATAAAACCTACAGCATCACTCTGACACTCCATTTCTTTCCCCCAATTAAGGGAGAGAGGAAAGCTTGGCCAATGATAAGTGAGAGGGGCAGACTTAGCTAGGCCCAGGCACACACCCATTTTCAAAACACATAAAAGGAACATTGAAACCCTGGTAGAGACATTCACTTTCCACTTTCTTGCGGGACGCTTTACCGGGAGACTTCAGACTTCACATCCAGAGATCCAGACTTCAAATCCATCTATCTCCAGAGACCAGAAATTAACTCCAGTAGCAGAGAGGCCTGAATCCACAAGCTGAATCCTCTTCAGCAGGCCTCAAAACCAACCAAACTATTCAACAGCCGGGCGAGCTGTTTGACCTCTTTGTCAAGAACCTTTGCAAGAACCTGTAGCAGTATCCAGAAAGCAGTGCTGTATCTGGAACCAGAGAGAACCAGAGACCAGATCGCTGTGAAGAACTGCTCGCAGAAGTCCAGCCAATCCTGACCCGATCGGTGATGAAGTCGCATTCCTGTCCAAAATCTAGTGTGAGTACCCAGCTAGCACTGTGCCAAAACCAATCTCTTAGTTTAAAGTAATCTAATCCAAACTATTTTAGCCTATTAGAACTGCCTCCTAGAATCGTGTCATTCTGTCATCTGTAAAACTGAAAACTGTCATCTGTCATTCTGAGCTTCAAAATTTCAAATCCGAAAAACTACCTTTACTAAATCGGCCGTATCTCCGGAACCGTTTGTGCTAGGAGCGAGCTTTAACTGTCATCTTAAAGCTAAGATTCTAAGCATTCCAACGGACCTAAACACTACTTCCTACTCCTTATAGTGCCTCCGTAATTGCGCTCGAGGCACGCGACTAAATTTGCCACGATTTGACATTTTGCTTAGTTTCAGCCACGTGTAAAAAGATTTGTCCTTGCTTTCCTTTGCTGAACTTCGTTTGCAACCTGACAATCATTCATAGAGCATTGCTAAAGTGATCCTGAACTAATACAAAGTATCTGTCACCCACCCTGAACCTCTAGAGGGAATTAAAATCATTTTAGCATATTTTTCACTTCTTTGCATACCACATCAAGGTATATTGCCTGTGTTTCAAACTCCTACCTGTTTTCCTCTAAGCTTGCTAGGGGGTAACTGAATTATATTTGATTGCATTCCTGAGAACTGTGTGCTCTCCTCCCATTTCTTTACCTTGCATAGAGAGGGGGGTGAATTGTGAAAGACAAGTGATTACATTGTCTTTTGTTGAAGTCATATCAAGTTTATTTTCTGTACTGCATTTTCATTCATCATTGCATTGTCCTTGAAGCCATAAAAGCATTCTCAGCTACTTCATCTTCTCTATATCACTTCTAAGCCACCAAAAAGAGTGTACCACTGTAACATTATCCATTGTTGATCACTATCATCCTCACAAGTGTGCTATCAAATATTAATTTACTATAAAAGTGTGATAGATATATATTGTTTAATTTTCAAATAAACATTTTAAATTTGCAAAACAAACCTACTTCTTGGCTCAGCGGGGTCAGGGGGATTCTGAGAGAGGGGTGTTATATAAGAGTTGTCATCCAGAGTAAATGAACTGGACATAAAAATACATCAATAAGGGCTTCCATCAGCATCCCAGACTAGGCATTGACTTATCTGTAGTGTTGAATTGAAGTCGCTTACAAAGTGGGGGCTCGGAGCCGGGATATTCTGGGTTAGATTTTCCACTTGTGCAGCTTAATACAGTGTGCCAACTGACCAGATACACATATCCGGTTAGATCACCACGCTGTTTTACACTGTGAAAGCACCCCTCAAAGGAACGCTCTAAGGAAACGGTCTGTATTGCAAAATAAAATACAAACTTCTGTAAATCAGGAAGGAACTCAAATTCCAAAATGACTACACTGGTAGACATCAAAATAGCCAGAGAGCACTTCTTACATAAGCTATTTGTGAGAGGTGAATGGATTGAGCAGGGCCAGAATGCGTGGTTGCAGGCAATCACGCAAGAGGTCACTGCAACTGGGTTAGATATCTGGAGAGATCAGGGTCCCTTACCTGTGGCCCTGAGTGAACTATTCATGGCTCCTAAAGCTAAAGATGAACACGACAAGATGGTTAGGATAGCAGCATATTTGCATCTATATATGGGAGCCATGCAGGATAAATGTGCTGAAGGCCAAGATCTGGCAAATAGGCAGCAGATTGCGTTAGAGAAGTCCCAATCTGACCTGGTCTCTTCTGAGCAGAGGATGCACAGAAGCCAGGAGTCAGAAAATGAGAGCAGACAGTATCTCATTAAAATCAAAGATACATGTGTATCCTGCAACAGGAAAAGTCTGACCAGGATACCAGATTTCTGGCCTTGCAGAAGGAGTACCAAGAAGGTTTTGACTCGCTACTGCAGAGACAGAAAAAGCTGGAGCAACAATTAGATTTCAATAGGGCATGTGCTGAGCAGGTAGTCACCCTGCAAAGCCACCTAGATAGGGAAAAGGCAGAGAGCAATAAACTGATCCTGAAAGACCTGGGTACCCAGGCAGAGTTTGATCAGGAGCGCCAGAAAGCTGGTGCCCTTCAAAGGCAAAGGGACGACCTGGCGGCACAGATGCAGACTCTTAGTCAGGAAAGGGACACCTTAGGCCAGGAAGTCTGCCATTTAAAAAGAAAAACTGAAGAAAAGCACTTGGCCCTCCTGGGGCTGGGTGACCTACAAAAAGAGCATCAGAACCTGTTAGAGCACACCAGGAGGGTGGAAGAGGCTCTGGCAAGAAAGGAGCAGGCCAGTAGGGATGGGACTCAGGAGGTAACCCTCCTGCAGCAAAGACTGGCCCTGTACTCCAGGGCCAATCAGGAGGCACAGAGAGAGAATGAGGCTCTCTGCCAGCACAAAGATAGGCTCCAGCAACAGGTAGCCATGCAGGAGAGACTGATAGAGTCTAGTAAGGCCTTAACTGAGGAACTGAAAGCGCAGGCTCTTGCATTGCAATGGGGAGCAGGGGCTGATAGAGATAAGGTTCGCTGGGAAAGGGAAACGCCTGAGCATAACCTTAGGAGCCCTATACCAGAGGCCTTCATCTCTCCCAGTCCCTGGACTCTGCCACCCCCATGCCCCCTGGCGCACATGAGCACTGGGCCATAGGGATGGCAGATTACTATCCAGCCAAAAGGATGGGGCTCATAGGCCAGTACCACACAGGAATGGATGGGCAGGCATCCGGGTATGGGCACCTAAGTACAGTGCAATTTAGTGGGGAACCCCAGGAGAGTAGGCCCACTAAGGGCACCCTGAAAACCTCTGCCCAGTTAGGTCAGTGGGGGGGTACCCATTAAATCCTGGTAGCAAGGAGGGATCTGAAGACTCCTCTGAGCATCACAGGACACAGGAGACCAGGTCCCCACATTCTGCCAGCTATTCCCAGGCACGCAGAATCTGGGAAAACCGGGAAGATCAGACGGCACCTCTGGGAGCAGTGCTTCTGAATCAGAGGATGAATGGACCAGGGTTACCCGAACCAAAAAGGCCAATAAGGTGAAAAGGGCCTTGCTTAAGGACCCCTTAAAACAGATTAAGGCAATCAGGAGTGTTATCACGCCTTATCATAAGAACGCCAAGTATTCTGTTTGGGAACACTTGGAGCTCTATGAGAAAATGATGGAGACTTTCCATTTGAAGGACAGCAGTAGCTGCATTCAGTACGTCAAATGGACATTCTCCCCTGAATACTCCAGTTTCTTTGCGGGGCTGGAGGACCAAAACCATTCAAGATGGTCCACATATAGGGCGGCCATCTTGAAACATTTTTCTGTACATAGAAATCCCCAAGAAGCTCGCAAGGCAGCCGACAATTTGCAATGTGGGGAGGATCAGGCCCCACAAGAGTTTGTGCAAGAATTGAAGCGTGCCTTTGCGCAGACCACCAGAAGGGTGCGCACGGACAGCAGAGAATTCATCAACACATTTTTCCATGCTCTTCCCAAGTACATAATGACCCAGCTCGTGAGAGATTTTCACGAGAAAAGATCTTTAGACTGGGTCATGGAGCAAGCCACCCGGATCTATGAGGTGCAGAAGCCCATAGAAAATAAAAGTAATGCGCAGAAAACCCCCAAAACCAACAGCACCCCTGCTGCTGCCAAGATGGCAGAGGTAAAAGTTGCCCCCGTTTTAGATTTGGAGATGGGGGGGCCTAAAAACCTGCCTGCGCCAAATAATTCACAGCCCAGAAGGCCCTCAGTCCAGTCACAGACAGGGAGTCGAGGAGGTAGTCCCACAAATGGGGTCCCTCACTCCCCTGATTATGTAAGTCCCCGCTACAAGGGAAACCGACCCATCCTGGGTTATGTGTGGACTCCTCCAGCCCAAGGGGGGGAATCCAGCCAAGCGCCTAACCCGGGGAACTTCCCTCCTAACTTCCTCCAGGAGGGCAGAAATTCACCAAATCCTGGGCAGAACTTTTTCCCCAGGTATCCACCCAATTTCCAACCCAAAACCATCCATCCTTCTTTCCCCAATTCCCTGAGCCCAGACAACCTAATCCGGGAGAGGTGAGGCCAAGGGTGGAGAGGTACCAAAATCTATCCAATCCGGGGTATTACCAGAGAAGGGATAGCTACCCTTCCCGGGATAAGCCCAGGGGAGAAAATAGAGCCCTGTATCAGCCTGAGCTGGTTTCACAACTTGAGTACCAGGTCCAAAATATGGCACGGGATCTGGGTCACATACTGAGGGCTCAACAGAACCCTCCGATGAGCATGCCACCGCAGAATGCCCCAAACTCTGGACCTGGTGCTGCAGAACAATGACGGGGGCAGCACCCCGATAACCCACTGGTTCCCAGGGAGGAGGCACAAGGGGAAGGGGGGTGTAAAGCCTTGGAGGAAGCTTCCTTCCCAACTTGTAAACAGCCCCTGGAAACCCAGGAACCAGGAAACAAAATCTCCTACCCCTGAAAGTCTGCCACCCAAGGAGCAGAGAGGGTGTAGGAGAAACAAAGTACCCAAACAGACCCACTTTGTGGAGGAGGTACAGGTCTTTTAATTTGAGGGAGAGTATCCTGGGAAAAGGACCTTCTCCTTCCGAGATGGGGGAACTCCTCCCAAGGAAAAATGGGTCCCAAGGGATTTCAACCCAGACTGGGTAGATGTGGGGATTGAGCTGTCGCCACCCATCATCCAATCCCAGAACCAACAACATCAAACTTCCCTGGTTCAAACCCATCCTGGTGACTGCCTCCAAAAAGGCAGGGGCGGCCCAGAACCGGAACCAGGGGAACCTAAGACCGAATCAACAGACTGGGTAGATGTGGGGATTGAGCTGTCGCCGCCCATCATTCTATCCCAGAACCAACAATACCAAGATCCCATGGGTCAAACCCATCCTGATGACTGCCTCCAAAAAGGGTGGGGGGGCGGCCCAGAACCCGAAACCATTTCCAGTTGCCAACTTTTTCTTTCAGATTCCCCAGGCTCTCCACAGAATTCTGCCCAAATCTCTTCTCTCGCCATGTCCAAAACCAGAAAGTTAGTCCACCAGTTGTCCAAAAATGTGCATTATCTGTGCCCCCTTGAGGAGAAGGAGGGAAGATATTATGCCCCGGTACAGGGAAAGGGTACAATTTTGGCACTGGTGGACACTGGATCCCAAGCTACGCTTCTGTCCAGAAGGGCCTTTGATGAACTGAATTCAGGTAGGGGGGAGAAGTACCAAATTCCCCTCACCTCTCTTCCTGGACAACTCCAGAACTTTGACGGGAAGGAAATTCCCATCGAGGGGACTGCAGATTTGGACATCAAAATTGGGCGACACAAGGTGAAACACCCGGTCGTAGTAGTGTTTACTAGGGAATGACCTCCTGAGAAGGTTGTCACCCCTAATAGATTGTGTAAACAAGGTCCTCTGGACCCAGACTATCCGACCAATAAAATTAAAACAGAGTGTCAACCATGTTAGTTTAAATGGCACCTGCCACATGGTTGAACAAAAATCGGACCAAGTAGAATTTCACTTCCAGAACAACCAAATTCCAGACGTGACAGTAATAGCAGTAGGACAACAGACTGGTGATGGGGGGTCCTCTCTATTTCTGAAAATCAACCTTCCTTCCAGTTTAAGGTGGTATTCCACACTGGAAGGAAATACTCTGAAATTCTTTACCAATCCACAATCAGACACTCCCACTCCTATAGTCCAGAAAGATGTGAAATCAGCTCAGAGCTTGGCTGATATTCAGCAAATTGGAGAGCAGTTGTTCATCCCTTTTCAGTTAAATGATGGGAAGGACTCTGTTCTTGCTCGAGTGTGTGTGAACAACGGTAAGAGCTTCATCAGCGAAGCCATGTTCCCCCAACTCCCAAAAGATCCAGCCATTCCCGCATTCAAACTGATAGACAAATGGGAAATGGATCTGGAAACACCCAATTCCAAACATCTCCTGCCAAGCAGGTGTATGCTCAAAATCTCCGTTGGCAACAAGAGCATAGTCCATAATTGTTTGGTCATGCGAGACGTCACTGCCGCCTTTTACATAGGCAGTGACATTCTCAATCGCTTCGCCATTAGTTTGGACCTGATAAACTTCAAAGCTTGGTCCCGATTAGCTGATAATCCCATGGGCTTTGATGATCAAGAAAAAGCATTTAGGTCAGCTCAATTGCTACCATATGCAGTTGAAATTCAGCTTAAAGTGGAAGTCACCATCCCAGAAAGGACCCGACAATTCTCCCTGGAAGTGAAAGTTAAAAGACGACAAAAATTGAAAAACCCTGATGCTTATATTCATCGAAATGCTTCTCTCCAACAGCAAGTGTTAGGGGTAAACCCAACACCATTAGTCAACATAGAACATGACACCATTCCAATAGAGGTGGATAACAGCGACTTAAAGAGTATTACTCTAGCAGCAGGCACCATTATTGGAATGGCGGTTGATGACCGACTTTCTCCATTGATTAGGGAATGAACTGTTAGGAAAAATCCCCAAGGACTGTTTTGACAGTGACAGTGAGGACAATACAACACCAGATAGGATTTTCACCCGGCATGGGGGGGAACTTCCTACTTTACACTTCTTGCCCTTATGGTAAGGAAGATGTGACTTGTGACTTCAGGAGGGATGAGGTGATTGTCCAGGTCCATGAGGGCTGCCTTTCCCACCTGAAGCCTCCAGTCCAAATCAGCACTCTGACCAGGGACTTCTCCACCCAGCTGGAGGAGGCCGCTGAGATAGCCAAACCAGAAGTCTTTCCAGGCTTCAGACAGATGGTGGAAGAGAGAGTCAACCTAGCTGGTGCCTGTGTGACTCTGGAACAGAAGCAAAAGTTGAAACAAGTTTTCTTGGATTTCCAAGATCTCTTTGCGGTAGACTCATATGACTGTGGTCGCACCGACATCCACACAACAACAATTCCCACGGACCCTGGCATGACTCCAGTATTTGTGAAGCAATATCGCCTGCCTCTCGCATCCATGGAGTCCCTTACCGAAATAATTAAGAACCTTGAGTCCCGGGGAATAATCCGTCCCGTCCACAGCACTTTCAATAATCCGGTGCTGGGAATATTGAAGCCAAACGGCCAGTGGAGACTCTGCGCCGACCTTAGGGAGCTCAACAAACGGGTCCATACTTCCCGATGGCCTCTGCCCTACATTGACCAAGGGCTGGCCCAGATTCAGGGGTCACAGGTATTCACAGCAATAGATCTGACCAATGGAAACTGAAGAATCCCACAACTCTGCAGGAACTAAGGAGCCCCCTTGGACTGACTAATTACAGCAGAAAGTTCATTGAGGGCTACGCAGAGATCACCAGACCCCTGATTCATCTCTTGAAGGGAGGGTCAAGTGGGAATGGGGTCCAGAACAATCCGAGGCAGTAAGACAACTCAAAAGAAGCCTCTCACAAGCGCCTTGCCTAGCTTACCCTGTCAGAAACAAGGAGTTTTTCCTGGAGACAGGGTTCTCTAATATGTGCTTGACGGCAGTATTATACCAAAAGCATGACAAGGTCAATAAAGTAATCTCCTATGCGAGCAAAACTTTATCCTCCACAAAATTTAACGATTGTGAAAAGGCACTCCTGGCAACGGTGTGGGCATTGAAGAATTACCGCCCGTTCATCCAGGGGGAACACATCATAGTGGAGACTCCACACCAGCCTCTGCAATATCTCCAAAGTGACAGAATCCAGGCCGGAAATGTGAGTAATTCCCGAATTACTTCCTGGATTCTGTCAATGCAAGGCTTTACTGTGGAGGTCAGATATGGCCAAAACAAGGAGAGTCCCCTCGTGCAAGGTCTGGCTGACTTGCATGATTGTGCCAGAGAAAACTGTCTCGAGGACGAAAGTCTAAAAATCAAGGACAACATGGAGGCATACCTTAATTCCCCACACAAATTCTTTGAAGAAGACAAGTGTGAGGGAATGCCCACTGTCTATGTGGATGGATGCTCTTACCATGTTGACAACAACGGGGAGAAAGAACTGGTGGCCGGCGTAGGGAATGTATGGGTGAATGAGTCCCCAGAACCCTCCGCCAGATACAAAATTGGTCCCTGAAGTAGTCAGGTGGCAGAATTAATGGCTGTGCATCAGGCCATCCTCAGTGCTGTCCAACATCAACTCCACAAACTGGTCATAATCACAGATTCGGATTATGTACGGAACGGGTTCGTGGAGCACCTGGTTAATTGGAAAACCAGAGCCATGTTATGTGCTAATAACAAACCCCTGAAACATGGGAAGTTAATCCAAAATATTGATGATCTGGTCACATCGAATGGGATGACCATCTACTGGAAAAAGATCAAGGGTCATTCCAAAGTAGAGGGACCAGACAAAACTGGAGATGACTTAGCTGATCAGCTGGCCAAAACCGGGGCCATCCAAGGGGATCTAATAGAAATAGAGTCCCTGTTGGGGGAAATCCAGGTCACTGCTATCACTAGGTCCCAGACAAATGCTCACAATGATCTTTCAACTGCACAATGGAGTAAGGAGACCCCTGATGCTGATTTGATTACAGCTCAGAAGGGGGACCCAATAATTGGTAAATTTTACCAACACATTGAGGACCCTGAGAACTTTCCCCTGACGGATACCGATTACATTGGGAAAGAGGACCTAAGAGTGTTGATGAAATGTCCAAAAAGGTTACGAATCCAAGACGGTTTGTTGGTAAGGAAATCCCAAGCTGGCCATGATCAGTGGGTGGTTCCTACCTCATTCCGAAGCCTGATGTTAAGTCACGCCCATGATGCGGCCACCGCCGGTCATAGGGGGTTTCATACAACACTTGAAATCTTAAGAGAGGTTGCATACTGGCCACACATGCGGCAGGACCTCGACCAATACTTGAAGGGGTGTCTGGTGTGTGCACAATTTTAGCCAACATCCCTCACACACCGGGCGCCTCTCCAAAAGAGGGGGATGACACTGCCATGGTCAGATTTGCAAATCGACTTCATAGGCCCTGTAATTCGCTCGTCTAGAGGAAACAAGTACATGTTGACCGTTACATGCCTGTTTACCAAGTGGGTGGAATGGATCCCGGCCCCAAACTGCAAGGCAGAAACAGAAGCTGCCCTGATTATTAACCACATCTTTTCCTATTTCGGTCTACCTCAAAGGATTGAGTCAGACAGAGGTAGCCATTTCACCAGCGAGGTAATGACAAAGATGTGGGAGATACTGGGGTCAAAAGGAAGTTACATATTGCTTACCAGCCAGCTTCTTCTGGGGCAGTAGAAGGCTACAACTGAACAATTGTGAGCATCTTAAAAAAGTTTGTGGCAGATTCTGGGCCAAGTTGGGATATCCAATTACCTCTGGTCCTAATGGCCATCAGATCTACCCCTTCATCTGCAACTAAAATGTCACCATTTGAGGTGATGACCGGACGCAAGATGGTGCTTCCCCAGCATTTGCTCTACAGGACCCAAGAGCAGACACTGATAAATGCCTCCACAACTCACGAGTATGTGGAGAATTTAAGGAAACACCTCCAACATGCTTTTGCCTATGCTCAGCAGAATCTAGAAAGATCAGCTGATAGCATGAAAACCCACTACGACCTGAAGACCACCAGGAAGGAATATACTGTGGGAGACCGGGTCTATTTATACAATTTCCAAAGAAACCAGGCCAAACAGCGAAAATGTTTGCCTACATGGAAGGGACTGTTTGTAATTATAGACAAAATCTCCCCTGTAGCGTATACGATCCGCATCCCCAAGGTAGTCTGGCGGAAGGGGAAGACAAGTGGGTCCATATTAATCAGCTAAAGTGTTGCCATCCCAGACACACTCTGCAGCAACTGGAGGAGTCCTCTACAATACCAGAGGGGACTGCTCCAGATTAATTCAGTTCCAACCTAAAATATCCCACAGATAGTCTCTAAAATATTATGATTCTTGTAAAAATGCTTCCTGTTCTATCTTGGCTTTTAAAACAAGACTGAAAAATGTAACCAGATGTATATATGTGTTCGCCACACCATTAATAGTGGTGGAGAAATGTCTACGAATAGGTATTGCTGCTTTTGCTTTATCATCCTAGGAGAGATGAAACCACGGAGACTGACCCAGGAGAACGAACCGGAGACCGGGAGCAAAGATCCAAGGGGCCCAGGGTACCGCCCACTATTCCCATCAGGACCAGCGAGGAGAACCGATCGATCCAACTGGATGGAGGAAAAGATGCTGAACTGTGCCATCTATGGAATTGGAAGAAGATGAGGCGAACATCCTAGATCTTGCGAGTTCCATCAGTGAAAGATCAGAATGGCCATCGCAAGAGAGGGGGCTTGTGGGATGTTTTTACCCATGCATCCAAGCCCTACCATAAAACTGTGCATTACTGGCATTGAAAACATCATGATGGCCAGAACTCCCCAGAGAGTGCACAGGGAAAACATGAAGAATAGGCTGCCACCCATTTTTGCCTATGTTGTGAGCACAGGAGGGCACTGCCTAAAACCACCATTGGGCTACACACACAGTAGCCTGAAACCATTGGGAATGGCAATGCTGATTGCCAAAAGCAACCCAGAACTGTGGGGAATTAATTTTCTTAATGTCAAAAATGGATGCAATACTGGTGCTCACCACTATCAGAAAGCCGGCGTTTTAAAACCACCAGACTTTTGTGTAAAACTGAACAAATGAACCCAAACCAGGCCAGGGAAAGACTTGCTAAGAGGTGGATACAATGTAAAACTATATTCTGAAAAGACTTGAAGGAAGTAATTATTTAATGTATATATAAAAACATAGCTGGGGATGTCAGCAGCTTAAGTGAATTTGGGTTTAAAGCCACTAAAATCGAAATGTTTAGAATAAATGAGTGACCTACTTGTGAGTGTCACATAGGTTGCAATTGTTTAAATGTCATAGTTTTGAACTTAGAATCAGCGTTCTAGCTGCATGTGTAAAAACTGTCAGTGTGATTTGAATGTAGAAAACTGGGAACTAAATTGACATTTAGCTGAATTCTGCCTGACAACTACCCCCGACAGGAGTTGAACTGGCTCAAAAACTCTTCCCAGGCCTGGCTGCATCCTGCTGCCCCCACCAAAAGGAGGTGACACCTCTCTGATTGAATTAGGGGAGTGGTACCTGCAGACTGCAGGAAGTTGAACAAAGCCCTGTCCTGGACTCAGGCAAATGTTATATTGGGGGGGTCTTAAAATGGCTTTCTCTTGTTAGAAACTGGGAGAGGCAGTGCCTGTGAGAGCCAGCTGAGCTTGGGGGAAGTGGATAAACCAGAAATTCCACCATGTGCTTTGGAAAACCACACCCCTTTTGGGCCAGAGCATGATTTTAAAAAGATGGATAATTCACAGTGCGGACTTGTCAAAATTATATAAATAACATCATCATTTTTTTGATTTTTCTGTGCACATTTTAAGAGGTGTTAGGACCCTGCGGTATGTTCTTGGGGATATTAGCGGAAAAAAAGGTTGTTACAACAAATGTATGCATGTTAAAAATCTGACACTTTATCATCTGAAACCCATATCCCTGGTGCACATTTGTGTAAAACCTGAAAAGATTTAGAGGTCGTTATCTGGATGAAAAGGGGAGAATTCTGTTATAAGTGGACACGACATCGTACAAAGACACGGATCGGATGGTTTGGTGCTGCAGAAAATATGTTAACTGGACCTATAATATTAGAAAAATGGTACATAGATAAATATGTATTTGGGTCAGAAATAGATTTGTGTGCAATTTGACAAGGGGAGGTTCCTCTGACCATAGAACCTACAGCATCACTCTGACACTCCATTTCTTTCCCCCAATCAAGGGAGAGAGGAAAGCTTGGCCAATGATAAGTGAGGAAAGCTAGGCCCAGGCACACACCCATTTTCAAAACACATAAAAGGAACATTGAAACCCAGGTAGAGACATTCACTTTCCACTTTCTTGCGGGACGCTTTGCCGGGAGACTTCAGACTTCACATCCAGAGATCCAGACTTCAAATCCATCAATCTCCAGAGACCAGAAATTAACTCCAGAATTTGTAGCAGAGAGTCCTGAATCCACAAGCTGAATCCTCTTCAGCAGGCCTCAAAACCAACCAAACTATTCAACAGCCGGGCGAGCTGTTTGAATTCTTTGCCAAGAACTTTTGCAAGAACCTGTAGCAGTATCCAGAAAGCAGTGCTGTATCTGGAACCAGAGAGAACCAGAGACCAGATTGCTGTGAAGAACTGCTAGCAGAAGTCCAGCCAATCCTGACCCGATCGGTGACGAAGTCGCATTCCTGTCCAAAATCTAGTGTGAGTACCCAGCTAGCACTGTGCCAAAACCAATCTCTTAGTTTAAAGTAACCTAATCCAAACTATTTTAGCCTATTAGAACTGCCTCCTAGAATCGTGTCATTCCGTCATCTGTAAAACTGAAAACTTTCATCTGTCATTCTGAGCTTTAAAATTTCAAATCCGAAAAACTACCTTTACTAAATCGGCCGTATCTCCGGAACCATTTGTGCTAGGAGCGAGTTTTAACTGTCATCTTAACAACGAACCAACGAACCGACTATACTCCTTATAGTGCCTCCGTAATTGCGCTCGACGCACGTGACTAAATTTGCCGTGATTTCACATTTTGCTTAGTTTCGGCCACATGTAAAAAGATTTGTCCTTGCTTTCCTTTGCTGAACTTCGTTTGCAACCTGACAGTCATTCATAGAGCATTGCTAAAGTGATCCTGAACTAATACAAAGTAGCTGTCACCCACCCTGAACCTCTAGAGGGAATTAAAATCATTTTAGCATATTTTTCACTTCTTTGCACACCACATCAAGGTATATTGCCTGTGTTTCAAACTCCTACCTGTTTTCCTCTAAGCTTGCTAGGCGGGAACTGAATTATATTTGATTAAATTCCTGAGAACTGTGTGCTTTCCTCCCATCTCTTTACCTTGCATAGAGAGGGGGGTGAATTTTCAAAGAAAAGTGATTACATTGTCTTTTGTTGAAGTCATATCAAGTTTATTTTCTGTACTGCATTTTCATTCATCATAGCATTGTCCTTGAAGCCATAAAAGCATTCTCAGCTACTTCATCCTCTCTATATCACTTCTAAGCCATCAAAAAGAGTGTACCACTGTAACATTATCCATTGTTGATCACTATCTTCCTCACAAGTGTGCTATCAAATATAAATTACTATAAAAGTGTGATAGATATATATTGTTTAATTTTCAAATAAACCTTTAAAATTTGCAAAACAAACCTGCTTCTTGGGTCAGCGGGTCGGGGGTATTCTGAGAAAGGGGTGTTATATAAGAGTTGTCATCCAGAGTAAATGAACTGGACATAAAAATACATCAATAAGGGCTTCCATCAGCATCCCAGACTAGGCATTGACTTAGCTGTAGTGTTGAATTGAAGTCGCTTACACATTCACATGGAGCAGCAGTACATCCAGCACCTGTCCCAGCATGGCACTGAAGGTGGACTGGGCCATGTCATGTATCATGGCAACAGTGTGTTGGTAGCTGCCAGGCAAGGACACAAGCTTCACGAGCGGGGGCACTGCAGTGTTGATAGATATACGGATGCAAATGTCAGCCTGGATTGTGTCCAGCAACTGGGTGATGGTTGCCCTGTCCAGCCTATGCTCGGTCACCAACTGCCCATCAGTCAGGGCCCAGGGCGTTGGCCTGACCCTAGGGATAGGTGGCCACCTTGCTGGTGCTGCTCTCCTTGCTCTCCTCCTCCTTCTCCTCATCCCCACCACCCCCTGCATTCCCAGGTCCCTGGCCTGGTTGGCTAGCCTCTGTAGCTCCAGGCGCAGCAGGTAGATGTCCACATCAAGGCTCCCGGCTCCAAATGGCAGCATGGTGTTTGAAAATGTGTGTTTGGTTTGGGTGGGTCTTTTGTAGGCCTCTGATTTGCATTGGTTTCACCTGGGCCCTTATTGCTGTCTCCTCCCTGCTCCTGCTGGTGTAATGGTGTTGGGGAGGGTGTGTTGTGCATGGGTGGGTCCTTTGTAGGCCTCTGATTTGCATTGGTTTCACCTGGGCCCTTATTGCTGTGTCCTCCCTGCACCTGCCGGTGTAATGGTGTATGGGAGGGTGTGTTGTGCATGGGTGGGTCCTTTGTAGACCTCTGATTTGCATTGGTTTCACCTGGGCACTTTTTGCTGTGTCCTGTGTTCTTTTACCTCCAGCATTTGGCTAGGAGTATTTTCAGCGTATTTTCTGCTGCTTTTCTGGCACTAATAGCACCTATGCCGGACTCGTGATTGTTCTGTAATAGCCCGAATGGATACTGGCGCTATTACAACCAGCGCTATTACAGTCGCTGTACTTGCGCCGGCTGTAATAGCGCCGGCGGTATTTGTACTCGTGATCCGGCAGACCCTTAAATGCAGCGGTAATAGCGTTACCACAGGATTTAAGGGATACCGCCCAACTCGCGATGAGGCCCTTAGTGTTGTTGTCAACGTGTTTCCGATATCACCATGTATCCTTGTTCAAAGGCTAAACTGGGTTCCATGTAATAATGTCCCTGCAAAAATGTCGCCTGGCAAAAAAGGCACCAACACATTTTCTGATACCTGAATTAATGAAGACTAAATAACTAACCAAACTCAACGCTATATTCATAATGGATCAAAGCAACTTCACACAGTTTTCACCCAATTTCTGGTCGGTTAACACACTGTTCAGTTTAGGATTTCTCGAGCATGCCTGGAGTCAGCGCAATTGGCAAACCTAAGGGAACAAATTATCGCATCAGTCCACCTCCAGGTCTGCGCATGGGTGAATCTCCCTTGGATCTAGCACCAATGTCAAAGTGTTTACTAACTTGGCTCCAAGGAGCTTGTCGCATGGACATTTTAACACAGGGATTTTGAATGAAGGGAAGGTATGCCTACTGGGGATGCATTGATAATGAAACATACATTCATGTACTACCAGGTGTATTGTCTGAATTTGTTGTACAGGACCTTTGTGACGTAATCTAAGATGGCTGCCGTTACAGATACTAATTTCATTTGTGAGATGTTACTGCCGTTAAGGTGGTTCTTTGAACAATTTGCTAAGTAGGTTTTTTGTTAAAATGATGAAAGAATTAGAAAATATCATATAAGTAATTTGTTGTATCTTTTACTGTTTCTGAGATATAGACTCGTAAATGATTGCTACTTTGCAAGCCTTCAACTGTATGCTCATTAAATTAGAAAGTTTGAAATAATGTGCAACTTTCTCGTTGAAATATACTGTTTATTAAAACTGTAATTGGCATTTACTTTTGAAGAGAGAAATTAAGGTTTTACAGGTAATCCCAGAGTTCATTTTCATCATCTACAAAATCGTTATCATCACAGAGCTCTGCATGGCCACCAAATGTACACAGATCTGTGCACCTTAGTGACTGAACTAGGCATTTGCAATGCAATTCACACCAATCTTGATGCATGCAAACGGATTGATTGTGGTGCACATGGAAGAGTACACATGGTAGGAGAATATTGATGATCTGCCTTCTCCCACCCGAGTGTGATGGCTCTGTGATGGCTTGTGGAGATTGGGGTGTTGTTGATTAGTGTGTCGCCACTCTATCACCTGGTAATGAGTCCTTAAAATGTGGACTGCCTGCTCACTGTTCTCAGAGAGGCACATCTCCACCTCACTGATGAGGCCCAACAAGGATGAAACACGTGTATGGGGTTGCTGTTGGTACTCTTGTTCAGAAGGGAATTGCCATAGCATTTCGGTGCTGGACTGCCGATATGGGCGGGATAAAGAGTGATATGCAAATGGTTATTTGCCATCTGTGAAAGGTACATTGAGCAAAAAGTGAAGGCTGCGAACTCTCAAAGTGGGAAAAAAACACAGAACAGGTTATCATGCCATGTTCTTTCTGGAGAGGGGTGCCTGCTACCTTTTTTGAAAATATACGGTCACCATGATATTTGATGTTAGTATAACATAGATGTATTGATAAAGTACATTATGGGGGAAATGTTCTACGCCCCTTATTTTACAGCAGAAAAAGAAATCTGAGCAAGACAAAGCCTATATATTTAATGTTCATTTAATTTGCTGTACTGTACTGTAACATATTTCAAAGCTGTCACACACTTGGCAAGTGCACACAGAAAAGCGTATTATCTGACGCAATGCACTATATTGTATCACCACATGCTGCAGCTCAAAGTTGTCACTTGCAAGTGAGCTGGGCTCTTAGATGATGGCAAAAAAATTAAATTGCAATTATGTTAAAATACTGAATCATGTATGATTGTGTATCACATGAGATATTCGTTTCCATTGGAACAGCATGGGATATATAGAAAGTGGTCCATTGGGTTAATATGAGTTATTTACTCCAGTTATCCCACGTTCTATATACCCCATTCAATTACAACAAATGGTTAGGCATTATTTTAAAAGAGGAGGAATTTAACTAATATGTGTTACCTGTATCACCATTCTCATAATGAGTGCCTCGTAGAAACACTTTCATAAAGTCGCTCTCTCTCACAAACAAACACCTTCTAGGTTAGAAAACAGCCACTGCTATAACAGAGCGTTTCCACCACTGCGGCCTTTCTGCAGAACAGAGCAGCCGATTGACACTAGCAATGCAATATATTCAGCTGCACCATCTCTGGCAAAGGGATAACGCTGTCCATTTGCAGACCTTATGATCTCTTCCTATTATATGTTCACTTATGTAATGTAACCACTCATGGACACCATGGACACATTTGGAATAGCCTAATAGGCGTAGTCCAAAGGAGACCTGAAAACATACATGGCTGTTGAGTTATACGCGAATTGCAATGCAGCCCTGTATTTTGTAATGCAAATGCAAACTACAATCACTCGTTCGTGGCGTGTTTGAAAGGGCTACTGTGCTGCCTGAATTGCTGTTCTCCCTCGTTCTTACCAAGTTAATGGTGGAGGAAAAACGTGTACATTTTGAGTAAGAAACCATCGCAATCACTGAACAAATCCGCACGCCACAGATGTCCATGGAATATGCATAGCTCAACATTAGCATTTCCTCGAAAAGAAGAAACTAACCTCAAACGCAGTCGCTTACACGAGCGTCAGTCGCCGTGGACTGTAATGAGGACCTGAGGTCCACCCCACAAGAAACCATATCACACACCGACCAAGATCAAGCCTGGGGCCCCCAGCCGATCGCCTGTCATCTTTAGCGGCACGTTGAATTGGATTTCTGTTTATCATCCACTTTCAGAAGGTTGAGCCCCTCCCTGTATGCCTGACCCCACTCTGCTGGCCTCGCGTGGGGTTTTGTGATACGAAATCGCTGTCGCGCCAAGTGGGATGGAACGAGCAAAAGCTTAGCGCCGGATTCCGATCAAAGAGAAATATTAATGAGGGAGATGGTGCCAGAAAAAAACCTCAGGGAGATGTTCTTTTTTTTCGTTTTTTTTTGACAGCGGCTCTCTGTGAAATGAAAAGACAGGAACCATGCCTTTCAAACTCGTGCTTTTCCACCCTTTTAGTAAAGCCACATGATTAAGGTTCGCTGTGTACGAGGCATGGGTTCTTTCTAGCTTAACACTGAAGGCTGCATCAAAAAGGACCAGCAGTCGTCATGTCAGCCCAGAGATAACATGGATATGTTTCCAGTCAATGAATCGTCTTTCTTTCACTTGCAGAGTTCAATGGGTGGTAAAACATGTTCAACCTAACAGTGTATTGTTCAGCTGGATTCATTTTTCTTTGTACTCAGGTTCATGAAATTGGTAGAAATTGGAACAAACGAGTGGCATAGATCATCCCAGTGCCCCAAAAAGCTGGCTCTTTCGTCGCACTAAGACATTGCTGTGAGTCCTTTAACAGTACATCTGACGTTTTCCGTCACAAGACAGAAAACCAGCTGCTGTCAATAACATATTGTTTTAAAGGGGAGGAAGCCTATAGGTCCATAAGAAGGGCCCTTTTCACTGCGAATACCAATTTGGCATGTTACACAGACATAGGGCCTGATTTACAATAGCGTTTTCCATTGGGACATTCCTATTGAGAACGCTTTGTAAATGAGGCCTATAGTATCTATCTAGCGTGGATGACGTGTAATGCCCACTTCTTCCCTTGTTTCCACTAATATAGGGGGCCATTACGAGTTTGGAGGTAGCCATGGCACTATTAGCGCCATGGCTGCATCCAAACCCGAGTCAGAATCCGGTCTCATTGAATGGGGACTTAACGGGACATATGCGGACCCTATGCGGACCCGGTAAGTTCCCATTCAGTAAACCATTCCCCATTCCCATTTGAGCCCCCATAGGGCGCCCCCATAGGGCTCAATGGGAATGGGGAAGCCGCTAATAATGGGCCCGCAAGTTGCGGGCCCGTTATTAAGTCGAAGTTCCCTTAACGGGTCCCACAAAGAACGGATGGTCAGACCAGCCGTTCCTGCTGGGACCCACTAAGGGACCTCGGAATAGGGTGGTAAGGGTTTACCGGCACCTCATCTTTACCGGTGCCAGTAAACCCTTACTGCCCAACTCGTAATGACCCCCATAGTCTGTCACTGCTGGCCGTTGAGTACTGCAGCGTGCCCGGCACGGCACTGCTAGTCTTGGATTGCCATCATGTCAGCATCACTTCCAATTTCCTGGCATTCTTTAGTCTGCTGTAGCTCATCACGCTGGTATCATGTGGTAGTAGCACCGAACATTCTAGCTTCAGATAGACTCGTTGTGGTGCTAGAGCGGTATCTATGTTGGCAGTGATAATCTCAAGTGGTGGACAGTGTTGTGACTTTTTTGTTTAAGTATGATCTTGAGCCATCATTCCCACTGTTTGAGATAGTCAATTATTCGTCTCCTGCAGGTATATATTTCCAGGCCATCTTATAAAACACAATATGATACTTGTTGCTAATAATTTGTAAGTGCACAGCAGGGTGCTGTTGTCTTCATCGTCTCTATTGACAGAGGCAAAGGCTCCCGTGGAAGATCTAGAAGAGTCTGTTTCTCCCTTTACTGCTTCCTCTGCACCCCATTCTTTTTGACCCTGACAAACGGGACTCGGCATCAGAGGATGAAGCCAGTCACCCTGCCAACAGATATGGGATGAATATTTATGAATGGTTTATTTATAGCATGCTACATACACCAAATATCCATTTAAATACCTAAAGTGTTGTTGCTCATCTATAATTTGCGAGGATGTGCCGATCTGACAGACTATCCCTGGTTTTCCTTTGAGAGTTTTTGGTTTCCAGGGGGTCGTGATCACCAGAAATTACTTATTTCTTGTAGTGCCTTATTTGGTGGATATAAACCCCCTCTGAAATACGGGGGGTGGTTCTTTGTTGTGTAATGTTCACCTTGAGTGGTCCAGTTTTGTAGAGCCTTGGTGTTCATTAGGAGCCGAATTTCCTTTTGGAGTTCACCCAGAGATAACGTTGTTGTAAGTCCTAGTAGTTTGTCACCTGGAATAATGGCCAACGGGTTTGGGGTTAAATATGCGTTCTCATCAATACCCATGAGGGATAGGGCGGCAGCTTTTCCGTTCTGGACTCCAGGTCGGTACGTGATTATGTAATCATATTAAGTGAAGAATAAAGCCCATCGGAGTTGACGGGTTGATTGAGCCTTTGCTGTCTTGAGGTATTGTAGGTTGTGATGGTCAGTGATTACTGTGATGGTATGTCTCTCGACTAGGAGGTGTAGTATAATTTAGCGTGTTTTGGATTGCAGCGCCACTGCATGGGATCACATTATTGCTGTAATTTAAACTCCTTAAAATTATAATGTGTTCTCCATGTGCAAAATGAGGCAGGCTGAGATTCATTTTAAACGTGTGTTCAGATTTTATTTCCTCTCTCTTTGCAGGAAGCAAAATTCGAATAGCAGGAAATCAGTTAGATACAGTTGCTTACTGTAAAAGTGAGCCATTGTTGAGGAAGGAGGGTAAAATATTGTGTATTTTGATTGGTGACATGTCACCTTAGGGGCTGTAACAGATGTTTCTTCAAGCAGCTCGCGGAGAAGGAGAAGGATTGGACATTTTGCGGAGCTGCAGTGAGGACTTGGCTGGAGCTGCTGTGAGGTCAACTTGCTGGGCTGCTGGGAGGGGTTGTTCCAGTTACACTGCTGACTTTCGGAGAATGGGGTTTCCTAGTCAATTGGCACCGACTTGAGAACTAAAGATTGCAGATTGAACTGCATGTTCTCGCTGGGTGCTTTAAAAAGAAAGCCCTGGGCCGCTTCTCGGAGGCGACAAGCCAGGAGACTTCGGGTGCTGAAAAGCTACAAACAGTTGGTAATTATCACATACAATTTGTGGGAGCGTTGTCTGAATGAAGTCTTTTTCAGGCAGGATAGATATAGCTGGGGAATCACTGTGTTTAAATGCCACTTTATAATGTTGCCATCTAAATGAATGTTCTTTTTATTGTTGCAAATGTAAAGTGAAATGCCTTGTATTTTTACACTTGTTTCTCTTCTGTTTATTCTAGAAAGGACTGCCTCGCAAAGCTGGTAATGTATTATTTTGAAATGAAACTGTTATAAATCACAGCCTGTGTAAAGGTTTTTTTTTTTGCTTCTGATTTCTCTGGTGCATTTAACCCATACCACACAGGAGAAGGGGAGGTTATTAGGTAATATATGTGCCAAGCTTCCTATGTAGATGAAGTAATGTTATGAGCAATTATAAATAGCTGTGTGCATGGTTCCACTCAGGGTATATGTGTGTGTGTGGCTTCTGAGTGGAACATAATACATAGTCTGCTGGGCGTACATGAATCAGCAGAGAGAGAGGCCTCTGGAAATATAATTTCACTAATGTAAATAAATTAGTGATAATACCACAGGGTCAGTGAATGCTACATGTGAAAATTGTGGTATCCATAAAATGTAGGCCCAAGGTCTCTCTAGTGATCACAAGAACAGAACAAGCAAGAAAAAGGGGGTTTTGTATATTGGGGACCACCAGTAGAACAGAAAATCATGCTCATCACTACCACAACGAAATGTATACCAACCAAATGTATCTGTTTACTGAAATAATGCCTAGCCACTATACCACTATAATACCAAACCCAATCTAAATGCAAGAAGAGATTATTGCTAAATTACTTTTGTTTTTGGCGGTAAGAAAATACTGCTAGGCCTTAAATCTACACAAAATACCCTACAGAGGTAATGCCGCCAAGCCTTAAAGGCTGCCTTGATCACTAGGAGTTCCTTGTCTGTTATTGCATAGTTAAGTTTAGGTGTAGTACATTTTTGTGACCAAAAGGCCACGGGATGTAACTGGCCTGTTTCAGGATCCCTTTGGGAAAGAACAGCCCCAATTGCCATGCTGAATGCATCTGTTTCCACTACATATGGGAGATCTGGGTGGGGGTGTCGAAGCACTGGGACTGCGGTAAATCTTTTCTTGAGTTCCTGGAAGGCCTTTTCCGCCTCTTCTGTCCACTGGAACAGTTTGTTGTTTTTTTGTAATAAAGAAGTGATCGGGTGCACAATCCGGGAGGAACCCAGGATGAATTGGCGAGAAAAGTTCGCAAAGCCGAGCATACTTTGGACACCTTTGACTGAAGATGGTGATGGCCAGCTAAGGATGGTGTCTACTTTGTGCATATCCATCTGGACGCCTCTGGGAGTGAGGACAAAACCAAGGAACTCGACTTTGGTGACATGGAAGGAGCATGTTTCAAGTTTGGCGTATAGCTGGTGCTGTCAGAGTTATGCATGGATGGAGCAAACGTGCCTGACATGGTCCTGTTTAGAAGAGGAGTACACCAAGATGTTGTTGATGTAAACTAGGGCACATACGTCGATCAATTCCCGTAGTACATCGTTCATGAAGTACTGGAACGTGGCGGGAGCGTTGCAAAGCCCAAGGGCATCATCTGATATGCGTACAGCCCATACTTAGCACAAAAGGCAGTCTTCCATTCGTGTCCTTTCTTTACACGCACGAAATGGTATGCCCCCCTGAGGTCCAATTTGGTGTAAATTTGGGCATCCTTGACTTGGTCCAGCAGTTCTGGCATAAGGGGTAACGGATAATGGTTTTTGAAAGTTGGTTACCCTTGAAATGTGCTTATGCGCCCATTATTGAGAAATCCTTTAATTGGAAAAAATCACACGACTTCAATTAGATTAATATTACTCAGTTTATCTTGAAAGATGGTGCCCTATGGTGATAACACGTGTTTCAACGTATCCAACGTCTTTTTCAAATCAGGGCTTCATGATTCATGTAGAATCAATTAATAGAACAATTTAAAAGTCCAAAAAGTGTGATAAACAAGAGAACACAAAATAAATGAACAAATAACCATTGAAATTAACCATTAATTTCAAGCAAAAACAATTTAAAGTCATTGTTAGTTCATTCATAAATTGAACAAAAAAGGAAAAAACATTTTAGAAAAAATGTTTTAGAAAAAATGGCCATGTTCGGTACACCTTTACGAAAAAGATTCTTTAAATTATTATTTATTTATTTTTTTCTTTCTATTTTATTTGGGAATTTAGAATAACTGACATGAGAGGGAACAAGATGAAGTACGGAATATTGGAAACCAGTAACTCAGCCCATTAGATGGCGCTCAAGCAGGAAACAGTGACAATCGACATGAGAGGGAACAAGAGCACGCATGTAACATTGGGAAACTAGTAACTTAGCCCAAAAGATGGCACCCAAAGCCAGAAACAGTAGTAGGACTGAGGTCGTCTAGCAACTAGTCTATATAACAGACAGGGTTAGGGTGGACACGCCAGTACGCGGACAGAAAGAAACAACAGAGTAACCAAGGTGAGTCTAACAGCAAGAGTAGCCCACCCAGGCACAGGAGGCGCAATGCAGACATGCGGACCTTCGTGCTTTGTGCCTTTGCCAAATATACCTTCTACACTTGACGGGAGCCCTACGGCGATCGTATATGTATATTTTTTTTAAAAATCACGGCATGATTTTAACGTGGACCTTCAGTCCACGCATACACACAGGAATGCGAGTTAACTTGAAAATGTAATCTCAGTAAGCCGATTGGGGAACAACATGTTGATATAGCGTTGTTTCCCGTGTTTTTAATCAAGGAAGAGGCCACCCCCACCATATGTTAATATCATAAGTGTCCAATGATACAGCCGGGCATGGGGACACCCATTGGAATTTTCAGAGGAGTTCAGGCGGCAGAACCAAGATGAATATTAACGATTGTTTACATTTTAATCTTTTCGAGTTATATTATGACATGTTCATCGAATTGATTATAGATGGGCATTTTTCCCTTAGGTAGCAGGGATTATCCCATGACTGCACACAAAAGCTGACAATCATATGCATATCCATGATAAGCAATGGGTAAGATATTTAATGACTATGGGCACATGATCATAGCAATTTACACCTAACTGACACATGATTTTTACCTTTGTTTTCATAACACATGTTTTTGTCTCTTTTTTTCTTTTCTTTGTGCTCTTTCTCTGATTCCCACAAACCTCCTACCCCTCTCCCCCTCCCGAACATGGCCATTTTTTCTAAAACATTTTTTCTAAAATGTTTTTTCCTTTTTTGTTCAATTTATGAATGAACTAAAAATGACTTTAAGTTGTTTTTGCTTGAAATTAATGGTTAATTTCAATGGTTATTTGTTCATTTATTTTGTGTTCTCTTGTTTATCACACTTTTGGACTTGTAAATTGTTCTATTAATTGATTCTACATGAATCATGAAGCCCTGATTTGAAAAAGACGTTGGATACGTCGAAACACGTGTTATCACCATAGGGCAACATCTTTCAAGATAAACTGAGTAATATTAATCTAATTGAAGTCGTGTGATTTTTTCCAATTAAAGGATTTCTCAATAATGGGCGCATAAGCACATTTCAAGGGTAACCAACTTTCATTTTTGTTTTTTACTTATGGAGTAGAGGAATCCAAGACTCCATTGTTACCCAGCTCCATGCGACTTTTTCAAACCGAAGCACTATATAAAGAGGGCGCAGAGTTCTAAGTGAGAAGTACCTCAAACAGATTCCTCACATCTTTTCAGGATAATGGTTTTTAACTGTTACCTAGTTTAGTGCGCAGTAGTGTCACGATCCTCGCCCAAAACCCCCTCTGGCAAACCCATTGGCCAGGTGGAGTCAGGACTCGGGCCTCTAGAGTCTGGCATCCTCTTCAAAAGCCTTCATGGGGCCAGTCCTGGCGCCTATGGTGCCAGGCTCTTACACCATGAAAAACAATGTGCTTTGGAACTACTTTATTGTATTGTCAGCCAACATGGAGGCATCCACATAGCTTGGTTCATTAGAACCAAGCTATGCGGTCTAGTGTTTTGGGTGTGGTAGCCTAGGGACTACTTTACCTGGACTATTTTGTTGGGGCTATTTAAACCACACCCGAGCAAGACAACATGCTTTGCGTTACTTTGCAGCTTGTAACGTGACACTCACTGTGTCCAGCTATTCCCTCGAACCTCAGGAGAAGCAGAACCTGCAAGGAGATAAAAGGAACATCATCAGCAGCAGCATCTTACCAGCAGTCTTCATCTTTAAACTCTTGCAGCTACTGAGAACAGCTTCCTCGAATCTGCACGCCTCCCGGACAGAACGACCTGAAAGAGGAAGATAGAGGCAACATTAAAGAAAGCAGTGGAGACATTTACAAATTACGAGCTGCTCAAAAGGCTTACCTGGCTGGTCGCCTCTCGGCTGGCACCACTCCGGACATTCCACTCACGCTGAAGAACACAGCGACCCACAAGGAAGGAAAACACAGGTTAGCAAAGACAAGACTTTGCAGCGCTGCACATAGCGCTTACTTACCGCATCATAGCGCTCTTAATGCGCCATCATTTACCAGCGGGGCTCAACAAAGCCAGTTCGCCGCGCTGAAGCTCCGCATACCTAAGGGAGAAAAAAGAGACATTTTAAACAAAGAAAGGCATGTAGGATAGCAACAAAACTAAAGAACAGCAATAAGACCTACCTGAACAATATCAAACGGGCCGGCGTCAGTGAAGTAACTGGACCGCACTCGCCCATGAAAGAAAATGCGCCCCTGCAAAGACGGCAGGACGGAGAGCATGCCTAATTCTAAAACAAGGTGAGGAGAGGGCGCCAGAGGGACTGAAATCATATGGGGGTGGAGGGAGGATACTTTCCCCAGTCAGTCTGTCTTGAACACAGTCCTCCTGTATTTTCAGGCAGCACCTTCCCCGCAGATCACATCAGGGCAAAGCTGAGAAGCATACCAGAGAGTAACCCGGCTGGGTGGCGTCACTGTGGATACCAGGTGAGCGTAACAGGTAGTTGATGCACGTTCTCAAGTCCCCCTCCTTCTTGGGTACGAAGAATAGGGGTGAGGCTGCCGGGGATTTGGACGGGCAGATAAAACCGTTGCCAGGTATTGGTCCAGATATGATTTCAATTGGAGATTTTCAGGTTCGGTGAGTGCATAAATTCGACTACACGTGATTTTTGCACCAGGTACGAGGTCGATCTGACAGGCATATGGCCTGTGAGTGGGCAAGATATTAGCATGTTCTTTTTGGAAAACTTCTTGGAAATCGTGGTATTCGCTTGGTAGTGTATTGTTACACCTAGTACCAATGCCTCTTTATCTTGGACAGGTGTCTCTGGGTCAGACAATGGCATTTCCACTTGGTAGCATGCATGAGCACACTCATTGGAGAAGGCTAAATTTTTGGCTTGCCAGTCGATGTTAGGATTGTGAGCCCCCAACCACAGCATCCCTAGGATCACCCGGAACTGAGGGGCCTTGATAAAGTCAAAGGCAATGGCTTCCCAATGTCCATCTTGGCACAGAAGGATCCATTCTGCTGTGCGTTGATTTACAGGACCAGAAGCTATCTCTGTGCCATCGACAATGGTGACCTTCTGAGTTGTCATTTTCTGACCTAGAGGAAGTCCCATCCTTGTTGCCCGGCCTTGGTCTATGTAGTTACCAATGGCTCTGCTGTTTATGTATGCCTCCACAGAATGCATCCGAGATGGTTGTTGGTGACTGATCAAAATCACAGGCAGGGCAAGGTGTGAGGTCTGTGGCTCTTTTCCTTTGCTCGACAAACAGACTTCTACGGTTCCCGGGCCTGGAATTTTTCTGGCTCTTGTCTTGTTCTCCTCCTTCTTTCTCTGTAGCTCCAACTGTTCTCCTAGGGTGTTTTACGGGACATTCTCTGAGGAAGTGACCTGATTTCCCGCAGTACAGGCATAATTGCTTTTATCTCCTTTTGTCTCTTTCAGCCTTGGTTAATGGGCTTTGTACCCCCCCCCCCCAATGTTCTCCTTGGAGAGTACATACACAGTCCGATTCTCCGTTATGGCTCCATCTGTCCTTCGATCTTGCAGCCTGTGGTCTAGCTGCGCCACTAGGTTGATGAACTCTGCACAGTCTTTTGGCGGGTTTACCACCTGAGCTAGGACGTCTTTCAATTCCCCCCATAATCCGCGATGGAATAATGTTGTTTGTTTCTCCTCAGGCCACCCAGTTTCAACAATAAGTCTGTTAAAACTGGCGATATCTGTTAACAAATCTTGGCATCCTTGGCGGAGGGACAGAAGTTCGTTATCCAAAGCTCAGCTCTGGGTATGTCGGGTGAACAGCTTCTCCATCTCCTGTTGACACCCCCTGAAATCCCACAGGAGGGGGTCATCCTGGCTTACTAATGGTATGGACCAATCTGTGGCACTGCCATTCAGATATGACAGAATGAAGGCAACCCGCGAATGATCTTTAGGAAAGGCTCCGGGTCTACAAAGACAATGGAGGCGGCACTGGATCATGAATACTGCATATTTTCTTAGGCCCCCGTAAAACGTTCCGGTGGGGCCAAAGGAACTGCCCCAGGGAGGACCACCTGCACTGGATTGACAGACGTGGCTGGAACCGACAGAATACTTCCTGGCAACAGAGCCTGCCCAGCCTGTGTTTGGAGCAATTGTCTGGCTAATTCATCGGTGCGGTCCTGGTGACAATCAACTCCCTCCTAAGGGCGTTGGTTCCTTGCCGGGCAGAGTGCACCTCGGCCAGTAATTCTCCCAATAACTGGGCAAGTTGTCAGTCTCTGATGTTTCCATGACACCGAGGTGGATGTTTTTACTTGAGGCTTCGTGTTCCTTTACGCTCACCTGGTATCCACGGGGGAGCCACACGATACTGGATGGAGCTCTAAGTGCTATCCCGTACCCCTTTCTGCTTGGTTATGTGGCAGATGTTGGGTAGTGCCTATAACAGGAGAATGGAGGGTTAAGATACTGGGTCTATGATGGGTGGATTCCCACCTCCCTCTGGTCCAAATCCCCTCCCTTGGGGTTATTGCTCACCTTAGGTTTTTATGTGTCGAAGGGGCGCATGGTTGGTGCAGGCGTTCTGTGGACCTAGTTGCTTCACTAGTCCTTGTGCCCTTATGTCGGGAACAGACCGGCTGTGACTCCGACTCTGCTTGCTGTCTTCCGTGTGAGTTATAATGTCTTTTCCATCTTTATTCTATCTCTTTCTTTCCCTCCATTTTCTCTGTCTTCTCAGTGTCTTGCTCCACTACAATGTTCCCTAACAATGTCTCTTTTTGTTGTCACAGGGTTGGTTGCGATCCCGGAGTTGCCGTGCTGATGGCGAAGAATACGGTGAGTTATTGATGAGCGGAACACTGCACTGTTTATTGGTGTTAATAGCTAACCTGTGTTCTCTGCCCTTCTTTGTACAGGTTGCGGTGAGGTTCCGGAGTGATGAGCGATTGAAGTGCTGCTTGCCCAGGTAAGTGCTTTGTTAATGCTGACCTTGTTCCTTCTCCCTTGCAGGTTGCGGTGAAACCCGGAGATGGGCGAGGTAAGAGAAGCACAGGATGGATTCAAGACTGGTTACTTCACAGGTAAGTGGTCTTGCTAGCTAATGCTGTTCTTCTTCTTCCAGGTTATTAATGGAATCCAGATCTAGGGCTTCAGTATCAGGCCGCCAGAGCAGCAGATGAGCAGGAGTTGGACACGTGAGCGTTACGCTGCAGGAGTGCAGAATAACGCGAAGCGTGTTCTGCTGTTTGGGTGTGGTTAAATAGCCCAGGCTTGGTTCTAAAGAACTGAGCTTTGTAATAGGCCCCCATGTTGGATTAAGGTCCAAAACTGGTATTGCTTTATTCCTGATAATGAGCCTGGCGCCAAAGGCGCCAGGACTGACTCATGTATGTTTCTGATGGAGTTTTAAGGCCCTTGGAGCCAGTATGAAGGGATTTAGCTCCACTGCTGCTAGGGGGCTGTTATGCCTGAGGGGGTCAGGGGCATGGGTCATGAGGAAAGCGCTTTGGATTAAGGCGCTATATAAATAACACATCATTATCATTATCATTAAGATAAGTGTTCCGTATTACCTGACTTGACTGGAATTTTGGTGCAGTCAGTCTAGCAATTTCTTTGGCGTTACCTGCTTACTGGGCATCTAAATAAAGCAAGCAAGATGCATGTTATTATATAGCTAGGCTGGAATTTTCGGAAAGCAAGTCTAGCTATTTCTTTGGCATGGAATTGTTTACTGGACATCTATGACAAAGCAAGTATGACAAGTGCTATTATTTAGCTGTACTGGCATTTTGGTGTAGCCAGTTCAGCCATTTCTTTTTACTGAACATCTTTGACGAAGCAAGCATGATAATTGTTATTACGTGGCTAGACCTACATTTTAGAACAGCTGGTCTAGCCATTTTCTAACTGTGGCATGACATTTTTGAATGGGCCTCTTTGATAAAGCAGGCTTGATGAGTGTTATTATGTGGCTAGATTGGTGTTTTGGTGCAGCCAGTCTGGACATTTCAGACTGTGGCATGACATTTTTTACTTGGCTTCTTTGCTAAAGCGAGCATGACAAGTGTTATTTCCTTGCGTGTTTGGCCTTTTAGTACAGCCAGTATAACTATTTCTTTGGCATGGCTTTTTTTAATGGGCGTCTATAATAAAGCAAACATGATTAGTGTTATTATGTGGCTACACTGCTATTTTAGTGCAGCCAGTCTAAATAATTGTTTGGCATGGAATTGTTTGTTGGCATCTATGACAAAGCAAGTATGATGTATGTTATTATGTGGCTAGACTGATGTTTTTGTGCTGACAGTGTAGCCCTTTCCTACTGTGGCATGACATTTTATATTTGACATCTTTTATAAAGCAAGCATGATACATGTTATTGCTTGACTTGATTGACATTGTGTTGCAGACAGTCTAGCCATTTCCTACTGGGGCATGACATGATATGGCCTTTTTACTGGGCATCTATAAAGCAAACATGATGAGTGTTCTTATGTGGCTGGACTGGCATAATGGTGCAGCCAGGCTAGCTATTTCTTAGTCATGGCATTTTTTTACTGCACATCTATTATAAATCAAGACGGATTTGTTATTACATGGCTAGACTGGCATTTTGTGCACACAGTCTATCTAGTTTATGCTTTGACATGGCATTTTAGACCGGCATCTATAATAAAGCAATCATGATACGTGATATTACTTGGCTAGACTGGCCTTTTAGGGCAACCAAGCTAGGTATGTCTTTGGCATGACTTTTTGTTACAGGGCCTAAATGATAAATCAAGCATGATTGGTTATTACGTGGCTAGATTGAAATTTTTGAGCTGTCAGTCTGTTTCATGCTTTGGCATGATCTTTTTCACTGGGCGGCTATTCTAATGCAAGCACGATAAGTATTATTAGTTGGCTAGATAGACATTTTGGTGCAGCCAGTCTAATAATGTCTTACTGTGACATAGCATTTTTGGTTTGGCGAACATTTGGTGACGCTAGCACCGCCTATGTAGCCAAAGTATTTCTTACAGAAAAGAGAGAGAAAGGGGTGCCGCGAACAAGAAAATCTGGTTGGTAGGGCAACTGGAAATGCTATGTTGGTATTGGCCCCATCACTAAATGTTACTTTTTGTGTCCTGCAGCCATATAAATATATGTGGATGTCTAACAGTGAGTGTGCCAATCAGGAGTTCTGTTGAAAGGCACATGCTTTCATTTTCTGTCTGGCCGTGCAGTGATTCTTCCTTTGCTGGCTGGCCAACTCTTCGTTCATCTGTGTGTGAGGTGAGCTGTTTTCATTTTCTGCCTCCTCCCTGCTCCCATCATGGCATTCAAACTTGTGGTGTCCTCCTTTGACAGCCCTGCCTCTCTCTTGAGCATTCCCTTTCTCCCCTTAACCATTCCTCCTCCCCAACCCTAGCTCTCTTCCAAACTCCTCTTTGCCTATCACAATGGCCCCTGTGGCCAGCGAGGAATTTTGAACTTGTAGAGGCTGGGCCATGCAGGGCAGAGTTTTATATTCTGTTTCTGCACTTTGTAGTGGGTACTAAAGGGTAAGACGTTACCTTACATTCCAAGGCAATCCTTTATCGTTCCCTTGCTTTATGCAACCGAGAATACCTTTTCAGGATGGCAACTTTAAAAGAAGTTTTGTTTAAAACTTCAGCCCTACAGGAACCTCAAACCTGAGCTGCTGCAGATATAAGGACAGCGTAACATTGTACTGAGCTATCTCACTGGTTGAAGCTATTTATTTCAACAGTCTGTTTGGAATATAGAACCCATTCCAGGCAGCCAAAAAGCAAAGCGTTGCAATCTGCATATGAATGGCTGTAGGTCAGCCGTGTTTTCAGGCAATGAGAGGGGTCGGTGTTTGTAGATGGGCTTGTCCTTTAAGAGGTGCACATGTTGGGTGGTGAAGGAGAGAGTGCATAAATGTGCATGCTGAAGGTGACACAATGACAAAATAATGGGGCTCATTTAAATGCCTGTTCTTTCGTGTTTTTTTCAGTCTTACTAGAACTATTTTGAAAACAAATGTTGCAGGGTGAATTGGAAGAAAGGAAGGACGCAAGTATGCGGTTTGAATGGGAGTGATGTTGAGTATGGGGGGCAGAAAAGGGGGCGGGGCAGAGGGAACATCGACCACTGATTCCCTTAAATGGCAGGTGTGTTTGTTTGGGGGTTTGGATTATGCATGGGAGGGAGTGTAGTGATGGGGTTTGTGGGAGCAGGAGCAGGCCTGCAGGGAACATAGTTCCACTACTTTTTTTCATACACTTCAACCAGTGGTCATAGCCATTTATAGCCATTTATACGGAGATCTAAAGAAGCATAGTTGTGAGAAAAATAATGGTTCTTCATGTTGTGTACCCTATTCAGAGTACAAGCAAGCTTGTATGTATGTCAGGCTACTTTGACATGTGACACACGTGCAGGTATTTGAAGTAGATTTATCAAAGGGAATCCTTTTGGCAGAAGTTGCAGTTGTTCGTTAATCGGGGACCAGAAGTGCTAGATAACCTTTTACTAGGGTACATACATCACATTTGCATTGCTTTTCTTCAGACAAAGGGAATATAAAGCTGAAAGCAGGTTCAAATGGTCAGTGACGAGTTTACACTTTTAGGGAGTCCTGCAAGCCCTTTTTCACCATTTCAACTCTATTCCACTCCCCACCCTTTCAAGCTCCTCTGTCAGCCACCAAATAACCCCAAATGTGTTTTCCACACATTTTTCTCACTGCACTATCCACGGACACCAGCGGATGTCCGTGGATCCAACATCGCGACCTTTCCCATAAATATAGACTCAGCTCACGTTTTTTGCCATCCAATAAGTGGGCACATATGATGTCCACGGACAACGCACCGGGCCGTGATTGGTCCAGAGGCATCCGCGGACTCCTAATCAGGTGGAGGCAGACCGGACCCAGATATCACTAATTTTTGTTGACCCTCATTTTTGGCCATTTAAAAAAAAAAAAACAATGGACGTACACCAAACTTACGAAAGCACGTTTTCTGGACCAATCCGCAGCTCTTAGCACAAATCTGGGAAATATCTGTCCAGAGGTTTGGGCTGTAGACATGAGCCAACATTTCTTTCCATTGCATCTATGAGGATTTCCACAAATTTTGCGACCCCCCCTTATAACTTTGCACCTTCGCATAGATTGGTGAGGATTCATCTGTGGGTTGCGGAGGGGAAAAAGTTGCCAGCCACCCAAAAAGTGCTCTTTCTATGAGTTCAGCAAATTAACCATAACTACAGGGCCGCTACCACCGGCCCTGTAATATACCATTTAGTATGTTGCATTGATCTTATTCATGTTTGTATTTATGGACTATGCAATGTACGGTGTGCAGTTAAAATGTCGAATGAATAATTTAGAATGCATTCATTTCGGAAAAAATAATGTAGAAAAAAAAATTCTAATATTTTTATTTTTATTTTATGTTTTTTTGGAGTTTGGCTAGTAAAACACAGGTTATAAAAAAACAGAGGGTTTGGGGGCAACCCCACATTAAAAAAAAGAAAAGAAATAAATACATAAATTAGAATTTTTTTTCGACATTATTGATTCAAAATTAATGTATTCGAAATTGTTGAATTAGAAAATATCACTATAAACCCAATGTACTTTACCTGAAAGCAATACATATTGTACATACAGATTTTGTCAATATTTTTATCACATGACTTATATACACAGAAATTGTTAATTAGTTGTGTTTATGTAACTTTGCACGTTTTCCCTTTTCTGTGTTTTCTACATGATACTTACGTTTTACACTGTGACAGCACTTAAATTAGGTGTTACACATTTGTGTGAGTATGCTAACACTCAGATGGTCCTATTTTGCTTTCATATTATATTTGTGTATAAAATGAGCCTCTAATGTTATATTTCTAATTCATGATTAAGCTGTTGAGGCAGAAAAACAAACATTTGCTGCTTCATATCAGTTGACAAAACCCTTTCAAAATGACAATAATAAAATGTATTTGTTTAACCTCCTGAACTTTATGACCAGGCTCAATTCGCCTTTCTTGCCTTGATTTATCATTTGGGATCTGGTTTTTATTATATAGGAAAACACGTTTGTTCCAGGGCGTTAAGGTGAACAATACTTTGTAACAAAACCCTTGAAATTAAAGGAAAAACCTTAACGTGCCTGGATGTTAAAATGAGAACTTAATGCAACAAAACCCCTGAAATTCAGATAAAGCCACCTAAATGTCAAGCCCCTGTTGTGCAGCCTATGACCACAATGAAGACAACACAGATTACATCACTAATTACACCATACCCATGCCATATGACGAAATCCACACGTGCAGCTTTGGCCAAATATGTGTCGAGTTCTGAAGGTGTGGCTACGACAATAACAAGCGACCATGGAATTGACCAATTAGAACATGCGCTGTGGTAACACAGTGACATATGATTTATCACTGTGTGTAAAACTGCGCTGCCTGATTGGTTGTTGGGAGCAGCCGCGAATATTCACCACACCCTCACTGCTTGTTCTTCGGTGTACTAAACAGGTTCTCTGTAAGGTAGCAGAAGGTTATCATTAGCAAACTCCTAATACTTACCCATACATTTTCCAATCCTTTTTTCGTTTCCCTCTTTCCTTTGTCCAGTGATGTGTTCTGTTTGTCTATTCTTATTTTAGTTTGTTTTCTTTTTACATTTTTTTAATTTTAAGTGGTGTAGTCCTTGTGTCATTTTTATTTTATATTTTACTCCCAGTTCAGACATTGGGCCTCATTACGAGGTTGGAGGTAGCCATGGAGCTATTAGCTCCATGGCTGCCCCCAAAACCCTTCCGACTCCGCCCGGGTAAATGGAGCAATTACCGGTCCATTCCGAGGTCGGAGGGACCGGTAATTCCCCATTCACCAGGGCCATTCCCCATTCCCATTTGAGCGTCCGTAGGGCTCAATGGGAATGGGGAAGGCGCTAATAACGATAACGCAAATTGCGGTACCATTATTATCTCTAGAGTCCCTTTGCGGGTCCCATCCTTAACGCCTGCAAAAACCAGGCGTTAAGGAAGGACCTGCAAACGGAACTCGTAGTAGGGAGGTAAGGGATTACCGGCACCGGTGCCCTTACCGGTGCCGGTAATCCCTTACCTCCCACCTCATAATGAGGCCGATTGTCTAACATGTCTGAATAGGCCAGCACCAGTGACGAAGTGATTTGAGTGCCAAACCCATCCCCCTGCAGAAAAGTATGCTGGATGAAGAAAAAGGCAGATATCTTTAGATATTTCATAGTGGAGGAGCACCACTCTCTCTAAGAAAGTGAGAACATACAATTCAAGATCTGTAAAAGAAACTATGGCATGGGCCATCAAATGTCCCATCTCAGAACATCTGTTCTGATTAGACACCTAGTGAGTACACTATGATGATGTAGATGAGGACTACAGAAATACCCATGAGAAAATCAAAACACAAGCACCTGCGCCAAACTGTACATGTCTTCATTAAAGAACCTTTTCAGGTTGTTGGAAAAAAAACCAAGGTGGATTTTCCTCACTGCTTTTTCTTCTGACTACTGCTGATAGCTTCAATCTCTACACCAGCAACCACCACAGTAACTTATGCAACATTCACCACCAGAATTGTACCTTCCACGACCTCCACTGCTAAAGTGCAACGTTTATTTCTACAAATGTCCCAATTGTTTCAGAGTGGGCAATGTCATTTTTTCTGCCTCAGACACATCTTTTTATTTTTTTTATTTTCAGTGGCATAGTAATATTTCACATGTCTTTACATTTTTGTTTACATTTTCCTACCAAGATAAAACTGCAGACAGCTAGAGGTACTTCATGGTCGAGGTGCAGTGAAAACATAGGACACGTACAAGCAAATACATCTTTACCATCAGTAACCTGCATAGAAAACGGGAAATAGTTGCACGTACATGCTGTTGACTTAAAAATGGATTTTGTAAGCAGCATGTAAGTGAAAGTTTATTAAATGCATGGAGAATCAGGAGACTCACCATTTGTACCTTATTTGCAAGTAAGGACAAAACAGTACCAAATCATCCTGGTAAGTACAACTTGGTGAAAGCAAGTGTACTGTTAGCATTAGATGTAATCTGATAGGCATGCTAATAAAATAGTGTAGCTTTACATATAAAAACAATGCTACATTTTAGGGATACCTATTTATAAGGGTATTATAATCTAACACAACTAATGCATAGGTGTACACCCAGAGATGGTTATACTTAATAGCATCTCAGTAAAACACTGACAATGCATAAGTGTATTAGCAGCACCAACATTTTTCTAATGGTATACAGTTAAGAAGAACACACTTTCTAAACACGTTAATGGTACCAAGAACTGCCACTTAATTAGAGCAGATGGAACATAGTGGCAATATATGGCATCTGATAGCAGTGTAAATATAGCTGACGCACACAACACTGCAAATAAACCTTAAAATATGTAAATATTTACTAACATTTACACTTACTCACATCAGCCACACATTCAGCATGTATACAGTGTGAGTTCTGCAAACAAAATGAGAAAGGTGGACACAATTGTGGCTTTTATACTTTTCAAAATCAATACCTCAAAAAGATAACTACATAGAAAGCAAAGTACTAAAATATCTGACACAATTTCAAAGCAATCCATTACTTTTGTTCTTTAAAAAAATGTATTCAGATTTCTCCATTAACATAATACATAAGCAATTTACATAGTACTCACATTTTTGTAAATATCAGTAAATTGTAACATAGTCCAGTTAAAACATCATCCTTTGTGGCCTTCCCTCACCAACCTGTTTTAAAGTGTATTATGCCAAGACTCTTCTTTAAAGACTGAGGTCATAAAGAAAGTGTGAGTTGGTACAGTTAACAATTAAAAACATCACCTCCTTACAAGATCTGACATTTGTTTTGAGAACATTAGGTCTTAACCATCTTATTCTTTCCCTTTTGAAACATGGACACAGTCAGATAAAGTGGACCAAACCTCCCTTTACACCCATATTGCAGTGGCATTTAGTTGGTGCCTTTAGGCAGGTGGTTCTTTTCGCCAATGGTAACAAAGTTAAGCCTGGTTTTAAGAAGGAGTCTTCGTCCCTCTGGGGTTTGTAGATCTAGTATTAGGCTTGGGGCACACAAGGCCCTCTTATACTGAGCATAAGCTGCGAGGGATCGTAGAGCACCCATTTTCTTCCCATCCACCCGCAGAGAATTTTCTTTGGACCAGATTTATATTTCTTCCTTAGCCTGGTCATAATTATTCTTCCTCTTCCCGCCAGGAACCTTCCCTAAAGCCTGCTTCCAAACTTGTACCAACCTGGCTTAATTAGGTGTGGGGGGGCTTTCCATGACTGACAGTCCTAGCTGGAGATTCATGTTGATGTTTTCACTTAGTTTCATTTTTGCAAAATAAGCTTGATGTCTAGCTTGTGCCAGAGAAGTGATACACTGAATCCCCAACTCGTCTCCCAATGCACTGGTCGGGCAGCCATTTGGAAGCCCTAAAGTCTTACACCAAAATTGCAGTTGTGCTACTTCAAGGGGTTCTCAGGAGCAGTAGCCCCAGATCTCACTGCTATACAGCATTTGGGTCTGAACTTTGCATCTAAAAACCTCAATGCATTTACCTAGTCTTCGTAAACCATATCTGAGGTACATCTTCGTAAACCCTAAAAACCTATTTTAGGCCTCTCCGCCTGATGTTTAACATGTGTCGCCCACGCACAGTCTCTCAAGAATTTGAGCCCTAAGTATGTCTCTGAGTCCACTACCTCCACTGGGGCTGCTTTCAGCTCCTAGTTTGTTTTCCTGTCCTTTCCTCCAGTTATCACAATCTTGGTTGTGTCCATATTTAATTTTAATTGTATTTTCTTCTAAGAACTCTGTGGCATATTTGAGCCCATTATTCAGGCTTGCAGGAATGATTGCCAGGATGATGGTCTTGTCAGCATAGAGTAGAGCACTGAATTCATTGTCTCCTAATTTGGCTGGGCACACCCTGCTATTGTACTTCCAAGGGTCAAAATCTGCCATAAAAAGAAAAAAAAGCAGCGGTACCAAAGGACAGCCTTGTTATAACGCCCCGTTTGAATCAAAGAATTCAAAGAATTCCATGTTACCACTGTTGCCTCCAGATCTGACTGATATTTGGCAGATTTTTCAGAATCTCCATTGCTATTAGTTTCTCTCACATGTGCCCCTGTCAATCCTGTCAAATGCCTTTTCCAGGTCTAACAAGGCAACATAAACAGCCCCTCCATGGAGCTTGCAGTGTTTGTCAATAATTAGTGACAGGAGGACAGTGGTCCATCGTGGAGAATCGACTCCTGAATCCTGCCTGGAGGTGGCCGCAGTCTTCTAGTCTGCCCAAAATACATTTGGCATATGTATTTGGTGGGATGTCCAGTAGTGAAATAGGGTGGTAGCAATTGCGATTGTCTATATTGCCTTTCTTAAAAATCAGGACTATGATCCCGCCCGCCACTGGAATCCTCCCATCCTCCTCAATTACTTCAAAAAGGTTAGCAAGGATGGGGGCCCACCAATCACTGTAACCAGCAAATACCTCTGATGGTTACCCATCTGGGCCTGCTGCTTTTCAGGGCATAAACTGTTCACAGACAAGTACAGAATGACAACACTAACACCAACCAATTACAAACACAGAAACACATAGAACACTTTTACCATCTTTCATAGCATGACTATTCAAACACAGCTATAAAGTTAGTCTTGTAGCCGCAGATACATTTACATTTTTTACTAGCTCATACACAAACCTTGCCAAACTTTAAAAGTTCAACTAAGACGTGGGTAAACCTGAGGACATAAAATCAGAAACACAAGTAAATTTGTGTGGTTCACAAAATAATATGATTATTGCAAAGAAAATGTATAGCTTAATATCTGTGGCTATTCATATAGCCACATGTAGTACAGCAGCCAAACAACTGATGAGATACGTTAACATGCCTAATTGTGACTGCCTGCACGCTGTATACCTGCCAGTACAGAAACACCCTACAAAATAGTTTTATTTTTAGCCAAATCTAATTTGAAAAACAATGAAAACTATGCTATCCTGCGCTACAAAGCCCTCACCAAGTGACTCCAACATATTTGGCACATCCCCCACTCCCCTGATGTCTTCCTCTCCTCCCCTGCCCTCTCCCATTCCCCCATTAACACGTGTTGTTTCTGGGATGCAGTTTAAATCAAAATATCGGTTAGCCACGCTGTGCAACCAGGCAAAATACAACAAGTACCATTGGTCTATATGTAGCTGTGATAACACAGGGGTCCAGGATAGCTGCAATTATGAATGCAGTGCAGTGATATGAGCTCCTGTAGCTGCAGATATGCACCCCAGTTGTTGCCGCTATTATCTGCGTATGTGGTTCGCCAAATTGCAACGCTTGTTACATAATCGCAGTATTTTGGATTTTCAGTTATACAGTATAAGAGAAATGTACAGAACAGTACAGAAGCATGAATACATTCTGTAGTGGAAGAGTGGAGGCAGGCCACATAAGGGTACAGAATGTGTGGGTAGAGTGTATGGATAGACAAAGACATAGTGGGGGTACAATAGTAGTAGTAAAGCTGTAAATAGAGTGAGTGTATACAGAGAATCTGGGTTAAATAACAATAGAGAATCATGCGTGGTGCATGTAGGAAGGATGGGGACATTAGGTGATGTACAGAAAGTATATGTGCAGCTTTACAGGCACTAGCCTTGTCCACAGTAAAATGTGCAGTGGTACAGACACCAGTCAGGTCCACAATTTGTGCACAGTGATTATTTCATAATATGCACTTGTTGGTCTGTAAAAGAAAAGAAAATATAATTACCTAGGGAATATACTTTATGAACCACAATTACTTACAGTCCTACACATGTTTCATTTTGACTACCCTCATAAGTGGAGGGACTTGATAGAAGAGGTGCACTGTATGTTCATGACAACTGAAAGAAAATAAACCTTTAGCATTTTACCTCAGTAACCCGTGTACAAAAAGGGAAACACTTGAATATGAATGCTGTTATATGAACACTTTCTCTAAGGAAACTTCCTCACAACTAGGCATATTCAGTACCGTTTACTGTATGGATATGAGTCCCAAATGCCTAATGGGTCACTGGCCATGGCGAACGGCACTCTATCATATATATATATTTACTGAGAAAAACTTTAGTTAAAGTGCAGTTAAGTTGATCAGATTTAGCGCAACAAAATGATGGAATTTTATCGGATGTGGGAAATCATGACCAGTTTAAGTCAGCACGCTGCAGTTGATATCCCCCATAATCCTATGTTCCCAATAATGCCATGTTGTATGCCATTGTGAATCCAATTTCTTATAACATGTATTTGCTTATAGGCTTTGCTGCGGGGACGCACTGAGTTAAGATGGCCATGACTTCCCACATCTGCTGAATTTCAAGGGCTGTGTTGCGTTAAATCTAATCAACTTAACTGCACTTTAACAATGGTTTATTTCAGTGAATTTCAAGGGTTTTTTATGGCCACTAGACTAGACTTTTGCTTCACAGGTAGTACTTGCTAGGCATCCAAGCACCACCACTGACGACAGGCCTTTTTTGAAAGTCAGAGTTAGATAGTTATATGGTTGAGAGCAATAAGGAGAGTCAGCAGGATAACCTTTAAGTGGCTTAAAGAGTGTCAATGACCCTGCAGTCATCACCTGATAACTTACTTGGCTCTAAGTAGTTAAGGGTTATCCATTAAGTTAGCTTAAGTGCTCACTAGATTATGTTGCAGATTTCCACAGTAATTACACAATGATGGACTGATATCAAGCAAACAGCATAAAGCAAGCACTGATAGCAATGTTAGTTGTACTTAGCAAAGTTAAAGCCCAGAGACTGCAAGCAGAAGCCCAGATTATTAACACAAGCAATTGCCAAAGGAGAAATTCAAATAGAATCTCTGAATGTGGCTTACTTTCAGCCAGAGGCAATACTTGATTATAAGATGTTTTCCTGGATGCACCTGTAAGTGACTTCAATCCAGAAATCCAACTAAGGCAATGCTTAGGATGGGATGTCCAATGGAAGCCCTTATTTATATATTTTTATGTCAAAAGTTCTTTAAATCTGGATGATGGACCCTTATATAACGCTCCTCTCTTTGTATCCCCCTGACCTCACTGAGCCAAAAAGTAGGTTTGTTTTGCAAATTAAAAAGTTTTATTTGAAGAATTAAACAATATATATATATATATATATATATATATATATATATATATATATATATATATATATATATATATATATATCACACTTTCATGGATGAAATAATATTTGATAGCACACTTATGAATATAACAGGGATCAACAATGGGTAACATTACAATAGCACAATCTCTTTAATATGAAAGGAGTCAGAAGAGGAAGGATAAGGTAGCAGAGAATACTTTTATGGTTCAAGGAAAAGCAAGGTGGGAAAGAATGCAGCACAGAAATAAACTTGATATGAATTCAATCAGAAGATAATATAATCACTTTTCCCCCTGTGACTACTCACTCCCCCCACTATGCAGTATGAAGAGATGGGAAGGAGGGTACACAGGTTTCAAGAATACAATCAATAATGCAGTTCAATTCCAGTTCCCCCCAGCAAGCTTAGAGAGAACAGGTATGATTTTAAAACACAGGTCAAAATGTTTTTAAATGTAATTGCAAAGGATGGGAAAATATACTAAAATGCTTTTAATTCACTAAGGGATATTCAGGATAAGTGAGAGTTACTTTGGATTAGTTCAGGTCAACACTAGCAATGATTCATGAGTGATTATCAGATTGAAAACGAAATTCAGCAGTGGAAAGCAAGAAGCAGCTATTTTTAACATGTGGTGAAATTGAGCTAAATTGCAATTCGCGGCACTACTATAAGGAATTGGAATGTCGTTTTAGGTTTGTTGGAAAGCTGAGGATCTTAGCTTTAAAATGACAGTTAAATTTCGCTTCTGCGGTTCAAAAGATACGGATGTTTTTGTTAAGGTAGATTTTCAGAAATAAAGTAGAGATTTCAGAAATGACAGATGCACTTTACAGATTTGGAATCACAGGATGGACACAAAATTCTAAATGCAGTTCTGGACAGGTTAAAATGGATGGGATAGGGTTACTTTAGACTAGAGATGACTATGCGCAGTTCTAGACTAGATACTCACTCCTAGTTTTTGTAATGGACTGCCCCTCGTCAAAGATCTGGTCAAGGGTTTAACTTCACTCGCCACCGGACAGGTCTCAGGCCCTCTGGGTTCTACGTTCAGCACTGCACGGCGGTCTGCAGCCTCTGGAACTGGATCTGACGGGTCTTGGATTATAGCACTGCTTTCTGGGTCCGGATCTGGGTTCTAGCACAGGGTTCTTAGCTAGAATAGAACAGCTCGTTCGGCTGTTGACTGTGAGAATCAGGTTGCTAAAGTTCTGAGGCCTGCTGAGAAGGATTCTGCTTGGGAATTAGGCCTTTGCTTCAAAGTTCTGGATTCTGGATTTTGGTCTAGAGTTCTGGTCTCTGGATCTATCTGGAGTCTGGAGTCTGGATATTGTCTGGATCTGGTCCCCATAAGGATTTTATAGGTTAGAGGATTCCCTGTGACCTGACTGGAGAAAGGATTAGCGTGTCAGAATGAGTCAGAGTGATGCTGTGTTTTACAATCTAGTGAAGAAACTCCCCATTGCTTTTACTTAGAAAATCATTTTTTCCCAAAAACATATTTCCCAGATACACAAGTTGTTGAGACTACATGTACACATCACAGATTAATCAAGGCATGTCTCTGTTCAAGTCCCATGTTCCTACGTGCTTGGGTTCAGAAATGACGACTTATTTTCGTTTTTGGTGAATTTCCCAATATTGGTTCTGCACCAAATTTTACACAGACATACACACCCTCTCTGCGCATATTACTGTAAGTTATTATGTTTCTAGCATAAACACTGTATCTACAATATTAATAAATCCCAGAGTTTGGTCTCAGAACATCATACAGTGTTCAGCTTAGTCTTGAACCGTGAGTGAATTTGTCATTTTAAGAATCCCAAAGTTTCATATTTTTGTCAGCTCGGTAAAATTTGTTATAAGCAATTTTATAAAAAATACATTTGCTCTCAATTGAATTCACATCTCAGTCTGGTCCGCCTCCCCAGAGCTGAGTGAGTCAGATGTTACATGGCCTGTCTCCCCCAGAGCAGTTGTTTGACCAGTTACACCCAAATCAGCATATTCCTATCCATCCCCAAAGCCCTCATTGTTCCTTCCTTCGGGCTGCAGGGAAAATCTCCTCCCTCTGATTAACATGTCCATGCGACCTCCTCTCTTGTTGGTGAGAAGGCCCCAGGTGTGAAGGGTTCTCAGGGAAGCAAGTCTTTCGAAGTCTTAGCTGCATCAGGTTACTTTCTGATCAATTGCACAGAGTTCCTTGTGAAGAAAAACATACATTTATAAACTTAAAATGAGCAATACATCTTTAAATCAAGTCTTTTTCAGAATGAAATTACTGTGTGGCACTTTATATGGCATTTTGATGGAATTCTCTTCTTTGGCATATTTAGCTTCTGCAACACAGCTCTCCTGTCAGAATTTTAAATCGCCAGCACCTGACAGAGGCGAGTAACGGTACTACACCCATTTTGACAGCTGTCTATCTTGAAAAGGGGATTTATCTCTATAGCATATGAGTCTTGTTGACATTGTACTGATGTGGATTCTTGCGGTAGAGTCATGTGGAACATCCAACAAGAAGGTTGGATCTTTTTGGTGATTTGTGAGCCATGATTTTAGCACATTTTGACAATCAAGAAAATGAATTCCCAAATAGCTCTGGGTTGCTTTTAGCAATCAGTATTGCTATTTCCAAGTGGTTTCAGGATACTGTGTGTGTAGCCCAATGGTGGTTTTAGGCAGTGACCTCCTGTGAATACTAATATAGGCAAAAGTGGGTGGCAGCCTATTTTTCTGGTTTTCACTGCACATTTTCTGGTGATCTCTGGCAAGGATCATGCTTTCCAGTGGCCATTCTGATATTTCTACTGCCAGCAATGCACAGTGATGTTGCAGGGTTTGGATGAGTGGGTTTCTAAAGCACCGCCACCACCCAGACGCACAGAACACAAAACACTCGACACACTCCGCACCACTCCGCTTGGGCACGGAATGTGTAAAGTGTTACCCCACCTTCTGCAGGCAATGGAAATGGAAAACAGAACCTCCAGCATTCTGTAGTGACACAAAACACTTGATGTACTCTGCACCGCTCCGCTTGGGCACAGAATGTTTACAGAGTTAGCCCCTTTTCCTGCAGGCAATGGAAACAGAAAACAGAACCTCCAGCAGTCTGTTGTGACACAAAACACTCGACACACTTATTAGATTTAATATCATCTACACTCTTATCCTCTATGACCTAATAAATGTGTGTTAAGAAAGGTTTCTGGGCTCTGGCTAGTGATAATGACCAATTAGGGATAAATAACTATGTCATTGCATAAAAACAAACATTTTACATTCTCAAGCGAAATCATTGTAACCTTTAAAAGCTCAATGTTAATTAAAGCATTTTCCAATGTTGCTTCTAGCCCAGCTATAAGAAAATAGAGATCTTTATTTGGCATATTCTGCTATTTTCCATTACATCTAAGATATGTATAACATCTTCAGAGTGGTAATATTGATTTTATTTACAACTTCAATACCCAATTCGGGAGTATTTATTAGAATAGCAGAATCATAAGTGGATGATTTCCCAGAAAGTAAAACACCTTATACTCCACAGGTCACAAATTTAGATTGAGATCATTGACTGTAAAAATTGGACTCATTAGAGATTTGAATCAGTCTACTGTCAATCAGTGTATTTCGATCTACACGAGTGCCCTAAATACATTATAATATTTCTTTCAGATTTTCCATCTCCACAGTGACTGGTTCAGATGCATCCAGTACATCAAACTTTCCGGCTAGCAGTATTGCTTTTCTTCTTTGATCATTTATCCGGAGTGTAGGAGGTTTAGTTTTCAGCTGGTATTACAAACTTCTTACAATCCTTTTCATCACAAGTTCTCAGCACTTCAAATTGATCCACTGTGCCTGGATGGGTAGAAGTTGTATGATAAAATGATATTGTCTTTGTTACTGCGACTTCTACCCCTGATGTATATTCTGTATTGTTTCCTGACAAGCAGTCAGTGCCTAACAGAATGTGAAGTGCATATTTCATAACTTTCCAAAACCAGTAGTTTATCTCTGGTAGTGGTGTCGAAAAGGTCATTGATTTTGCCTTTTGCTTCACTGTGGGTGAGATGCTCGGAATATGTGTAGATGACAGGGCTCTGATTTTAGCAATTCAAAGGATGGTAGAGCTCCTCCACTTCCCCTGAGCTATGGCAGCCCAAACAGCCACCCCATTTGGAAACCAGCGATGACAGAAATGCCTACCTATACCAATCATTGCCAACGGACAAATAGGGCATGATTAAACAAACACACCGGAGTTTGCACACAAAAAACTACTCAGCGATGCCAGATCATAAGGTAAATAAGAGGATACAGCTGCATACACAAATATGTAGGAATCATTAGAATAATGAAGAGATGAAGCCCTTTGATGCAAAGATTCAAAAAACTGCAAAGCAAAAGTCTAGGACGAAGTCATGTTTGTAATTGTCAAGGCATGTTTTAGAATGACACATAAGCACAACACAGAACGTAATGCATGCATTGATTCAATGCAAATGTCAGATTAATAGGAAAAAGAAAACACAAATAAACAATATTCCTCTTTTCAAGGCATGCACAAATTGAGAGCCTTAAATACTCGTATGCATTTTTTATATGAGTTTGTTAGAAAATGTAGACTGTGCTCATACACTACTATTTGAAACATGCATTTAAAGGTAATCTGTACTCTAATCTTAAAATACGACTGTAAATTAATTCTACATGAGTTGTACTTTAGAGTGGATTGTCAAAAGGAAAACAAAGATGCCAGTCAGTGGTTGCTATTTAGGATGTGCTTTAAAATGCATTGTGGATGGAAAAATGAAGAGGCCAATCACATCTGCAGAAGCAGCGTTCGAGCACTGAATGGCTTGAGGCCTGCCTGAAGTAACTGCTGTTCCAAGCACATAGACAGGTACTAATCTGCTGGCATAAACACCTCTAAGTAACTGCGCTGCTGACGAAATTAATTCAGACGATTAGAAATGTATTCACTTGCTTTAAATAGCTTCACTAGTAGAACAACAAATGAAACAAGGGGGAAGCAAATGAATATGAGGATGCTCATCTTTGCATACAATTACGAAGATGTGTCAGGGGTTTTAAAAAGCCAAGAGAAGTGAAAGGGGAGGGAGAGGAATGCGATCAGACACAATACAGTGGATCCGTAGAAATGCATAAACATGCGTTCCTTGTGTAGAACATTATATTTAATAAACCATTCCAAAATAGATGCTAAAAAGTATGGAATATCAAATTGCTTTGTAGAGTATAATAAATAAAGTCTATAGCCAAACCCTCATCAAGCATACTGCTGATATTACATGTGCTGGATCACGTGGTAACGTGGTGTCTACATGCACTGCTTACGTATAAAGTTATAGTAATAAACTCCATTGAACGAAACATTTTGCATTCCTTAGATATGGTAACATAAATTATTTTGGTACAAAGGCACCCACATGTGCGATTTGACATGGTTTATTCAAATAATGCTATAAACACATCTCTCGGGTTTCTACAGGAGATGGGCACATTAAATTTACCTTTAGTATTGTATTACTTACTGTAATAATGGCTCAACATCACACAGATATACCTATTCCTGTTAGTTGCAGAACAGGTGTGTTCGGATGGATACAATATGCAAGTTAGATTTTGGTTAGTTGGTGGAACTTCCCACTACGTTTGATAATAACAGCGAGCTCCTGGAGAGTGGGTTAGTCCGACTTGTCTCCAATGTGCTTCAAAGAGGCTGAGTGGTGACCAAAGAACGTCACCAGTGTGGTGCGTGCCGGGTCACGTGGTGATTTACAATGTAGGCAGGCAAGCAACATTATGCTCACAGTTACAAACTAACTCCTGTTGTCTGTGTAGTCAGTTCAGAGAGGTCGGCATTAATTGTGGCCTCTCCTAACAATTGGTGGCGAGAGGAAGAAAGGACCATGCTGAGCCATTGGCCTCCCTGATGTGCTCTCGTGCATCGGTGCATTGTGCATCGACGATAGTGTAGCGGAGTGGAGGCAATCCCCGGGGGAAGCATCCCACCAGAGAGAAGGTGCCATGTACTCCCCACCCCTCACACAGGTGATAACCCGGCTGTGGCTTTCCACAAGGAGAAAGGACATGCGGCCGGCAACAGCCACGCTAAAGCGCCAATTGGTGACCCCTCAAACATCAGCCTGGGAAAGCATCATCTGTGTCTCAAAACACATGGAAAAGGAGAAATAACAATAACAATTAACAATAGCATTTCACGGCTAACAGGCCCCTACACCACCTGCAGGCGAACATGTACAGGGATCAAAGGTTCAGTGTTAATGGAGGGGATGAAGAATACATCGTTTCTACGTCCATCTCCTCAGGGAGATGTGCAGCACATCCACGCAGTCGCCTGCAAAGGATGCTGCACCAACACCATGGCCCATAGTTCCACAGCAACCCTGTCCCAGAATTCAGTATCCAAAGCACACTGGCGTCAGTGGGCCCAGAATGGACACTATATCTGGAGTGCCTAGAGATGTTGTCTGATGCAGCAGAGGTGGTAGATGATGCGTGCAAGAAGACTCTACTTCTTAACTACTTGGGGAGCAACAGGCACAAGCTTTTTAAGATACTATCACAGGGAGATGGCTCCTATAATGATATTAGCAGGGCCCTAATTAACTACTTCACGCCTATGGTGAGCATAGTCCATGATCAATTCCAACTGAGGCAGGCCACACAGGAGCCAAAAAAATCCATTGATGGATTCTTCACACAGCTTTGTCAACTGGCAGTGACAGGCGTGTTTCCCGACAAGGAAACCGACCCGCATGGACAGATCATCCAGAAGTGCAGCACCAGCCTGTTGTGCAAACAATTCCTCAAACATCCAGGCATATCACTCATGAGAATACTGGAGCTGGGGAGATTGCAAGAGTTTGCCACGATGGGAGCAACCCATATAGAGGAAGCTATTAAAGTACTGAAGAAAGAGGAGGTGCAAGCAATGAGCTCACAAGCCAAGGGTATCAGTTAATATTATCCCCATATATATGGTCGCCGTAAATAATATCGCCGGGAAAAGGTTGCAGCGATATTATATGGGTAACCATATATATGGGGACAGGGGCAAAAAAAAAATGTAAAGAAAAAAAAAAAGTTTGTGGTTTGCGGAGGTGTCCCCCGCATGTTCCATGCAATAATGTTGCCACAAAAAACGGCCATTTTTGGGCAATATTTTTGCATGGCAAGATTTTTGTGGCGACATTATTACATGGAACCAAGCCAAGAGACCCGACAAGTTCAAAAGTTGATACCCTAGCCCAACTCAGGTTTCAGGGAAGAAAAAGGAATCCTGTCACCTATGTGAATTCTGCAGGGGTGCATTACCCCATGCTAAGGGATGCCCAGCATCCAGCCGTCAGTGCAGAAGGTGTAGCAAGATGGGACCCTTTTTACGAATGTATGCACAGTCCCATGGCCGATAATGACAGGAGGCCCCAGGCCACCACCACTGCAGAGGGTCAAGACAGCCAAACTGGCAGCCCTCTATGAGGAGCACAGTGAACCAGACTCAGTGGAGGGGAGGGAGTACTGCCAGGATGCAGAAATCGCAACAAAAGAGGATAGTGACACAGAAGAAGTGTTTTCCCTCTGCGCTCTTCCCCTGGGTTTACAGCAAAAGCGGCTGCAGCCATGCTGCAAAATATCAATTCTATTCACATGAGCTACAGTATTGAAAGATTACAGTGCAGTGGTCAACGTGATGTCCATGACCTGTATTCTCGGTTCAGAACGGAGCTGAAACTGTCAAACCTGAGGATAAGGACGCCTGAATGGCCGTTCCAAGTGGTCGAAGCACACTGTGTTCTGTCGATCAAGGTGATGTTCTACAGCACTGGGGAAGCAAAGGACACCCTTCTGAGCTGTATGACAGTGAAAATCCTCTGGCTAGTGCACACCTGACAGACATGGAACTTCTGTATGCTTAATGTGATGATCTGTTCCACTGAATAGGCTGCCTAAAGGATCAGGAGGTGAGGCTGCACATGGATGACACAGTGCAACCTGTCATGCTATGCACAGTGCAACCTGTGGAATCCCTTCCACTTGAGGAAAAAGGTAGAAGTGGAAATCCACCACATGGAACAGGATGATATTATTGAACGCATACAAGGACCCACCCCGTTGGTATCACCAATTGTGGTTGCAACCAAACCTAAGCACCTCGGCAAAGTAAGAATATGCGTGGACATGCGACTGCCCAACAAGGCATCAACAGGCAGCGCCACTCAACAACCACGCTCTGTGACATATGTACAGACCTGGAGTGGACAGCAGTATTCTCTACCATTGAATAAGAGCCGGATACCCAAAGGTGCCCCTGCAAAAGGAATCGAGACCCATCACCATGTTCTATTTCCATATTATACTGTTCCAGTATAAGAGGCACAGCTTTTGGGTGTCATCTTCTGCAAAAGTGTTTCAGCATACCGTCAGAGGGGTGCTCACAGGACTGCGAGGGGTCATCAATATAATGATGATGTGATCATCTATTTCAAGAAAAAGACAAAACACAGGCAAATCCAGACAGCGTTGTTACAAAGGCTGAGAGGGAAAGGCCTCATGCTGCATCAGGGGAAAAACACTTTTTCCGTCCTGAGTAAAGTTCTTTAGGTTCATATTCAGGGGCAGGGAACTCACCCAATCCACAATAAGTCAAGGCAATACCCGTCGGAAATGCAAAATTATCTGGGGATGGTGAACTTCTGTGGTTGATTCATCCTTGACCTTGCGATGATCACCAAGCCCCTATGAGTGCTTGTGATCTAGGACGCTGATTGGGCGTGTACGGCTGCAGTCCAATGAGCATTTGAATAATTCAAGACAGAGCTGGCAGTGGAGACAAAGCTGTCATTCTACGATTGTAAATAAGCTAAAATATGGATTGAACGCCAGCCCAGTGGGTCTCGGTGCAGTCCTGGTGCAGACGGAAGAGGAAGGGCTGTACACTCCCATGGCATATGGCAATACAGTGCTAAGACCCACAGAAAGGCAATACTCACAAATTGTGAGGGCGCATTGGCAGTCTTGTGGGGGTGCAATCACTTTCATTTGGACATATATGGACAATCCATAAGCCACTGCTACCCATCCTGAGCGGCTCACCACTTCACCCGCCACTACAACTGGAACACTGGATGCTCCAACTCCAGGATTGTGGGATCACCCTACATTTCCACCCCAGATTAAGCAACTGTTGGGGATTTTGTCAGAGGGCTATTACATAATCTTCCTGAATGTTCTTCTGGTGGTATAGCATTATTCTGATGATACCCTCTATGATGTGACAAGACCTCCCTCTATCACCTCTATTCTATTTGGGTTCAACTCTAAATACAGATTTCTGGGCCTTACACACTTGAAATGTTGACAGTACTAACTGTCTCTTCAGCAACTTATTTAGGAGGCTGGACTACTGCATTTGACAGATTTGCTCAGCTGTAAGCATGCACAGCCAAAACACTGTACTCACACCCTGTCTATCTATAAAACCCACAGTAAATCAAATGACACAACCAGAGCTCCATGAAAAATGTATCAAGACACGCAGTAACTTTTAAAATGTGCTTTTATAAATGAACTTACCAATCGTAAAACAGCAACATTGAATAGCGATACAATAATCATGTATTTAGTAAAAATAAGCAGCAAGAAAGAATATTTCAGCATGTGATTCATCCGCTTTGACCTTGGGTTGTGAATTTTTGGTAAGAACAACGCTTAGTACAAAAATGTAATTTCTCCAAATAACATTTGAAAGGTGCTGAATTCTTTTACATAACAATAAAACTTCCCTGACTGTCTCAGAATACATTTGCACATGTGCACCTCATTTATCACAGATATACTCACATTAAATATGAGCGAGATTTCTGTGCTGTTATCACCGCAACCCATCTTTGTTGTCCTGCCAGCATACAGCAGTATCGCAAATCCCGCACCCAGGCAATCCAGATAGAAGGTCACAACCTCCCTCCGACTACAGCTCATCTTCTCAGACTGCTGCCCTGGGAAAATCTTGACTCTCTGCACTGCATGATCCCAGCCAGTCACTTGCTCATCTGTCGGCAGAACTTACACACACCTTCTGTCTCTTGAATTTATATGCTATCCCTGTCAATCTCACTAAAAACCTGCCTCTAACATGACATGCATCATCAACCGATTTGGTTTCTCTGGAAGCATAGCTTTATGAATATATTTGTAACAATCATTTCCTCTGTGTGCAATGGCTATTTACCAGATTGCATAACTTTCTCGCAGTTTGTACAATGAAATCAGAGCCAGCAAACTTGTGCCTGCAAGTTTTAAGTCCACTGCAATAAGCACTTTACTTTTGACATGTCATCTGAAGCATTTTGCAATGATTTTTTGAAGGTAAATAATCAATTAATGGGTAAGTGATAGTTGGTTAGTTTTGGTAACCTGTCCACCCTGAAGTGGATCATTTTAAAACATGCTTACTACAAGAAAGTGCATTTCTGTTTGTAATGTAGGCCAACTATTTGATGTCTGTATTCTGTTTACTGCCTCCTCTGCATATACTGTCATGTCATACCCCTCATATTTAGTAGTCCACACAACCGAGCAGACTAGGTGTCTAGACACCTGGAGCACCAGGATAATGTAACAGAATCCGAGACCCAAGAAGCAGAAGCCCTGGTGCACATGACATTGCACATGTATGTGCCAAAATCCATTTCCCTCGCACAAATCGCTGAAGAAATGCAATGGCGCAGTGGTATGAAGCAGGTGGTCAACGAGCTCCAATGATGCCACTGGAAATCAATTCCAGGAGATCAAGCTCATCTCACAGAGGACACCAAATGCTTCATGGCAGGCATGTGGAGAGTATGGACAGAACTTTCGGTAGGCGAGGAGCACATTCTACTGTGAGGTTCCAGAATCGTCATTCCACCGGCACTGATACAGAGAGTACTGGACATTGCACACATGGGACACGAGGAAGCCATGAAAACGAAGGCCAGGTTGAGGGAAAATATGTGGTTCCCGGACCTAGAGAAGAAGGCGAAGGACCTACTGGAGAAGTGCCAGTGGTGCCAAGCAACCAGGACACCAGCATAAGCACCACCAATTGAATCGCCCATGATATCTATGGCGCAACGGCAGGCAGTAACTGCAGACTTTGGCACCAAGCAAACGGAGACACACTTTATAGTCATTCTAGACAAAATTCTCCAGATTCCCAGTGTTGAAGTTCATAATGTCCTACTACTGCAGAATTCGTCCTCCCAGTGCTTCGGGACATATTTGTGTGGCATGGCCTGCCTGAATGGTGCACCGTTTCAGTTCAGGGACAACAGTTTCAGGAGTGCATGGAGATGCTGGGCATTCAGCACATCAGATTCACACCTTAATGAGTTTGGGCTAACAGAGACGTAGAACATTTCATGAGGACGCTCAATAAAGTATTTCAAATTGCACTGGTGGAAGGGGCAGTGCTTAAGAAAGTGCTGGTAACATTCTTACTGTGCTATCAGAGAACTTCACATTCAATAACCCAAGTCTCACCGGCTGATGCACTCAAGGGGCGGAAGATCAGATCATGATGCCAGACCACTGGTCCAGGCTCACCCCGGAGTTGGACACAGAAAAAGTAACTGAGGCATAGAAGAGGTGCAATGACACATAAAGGGCATGGAGGAGGCTAGAATGATTCAGACCTTCAGCAGGGAGACATGGCACTGGTAAAGATTCGACACCACACTCACAAGTTGAGTCTCCCATACGAGTTGTTGCTGTGGAAGCTGACAGAGAGAAAAGGCTCAATGACAACAGCCCAGAGAAATGAGGACACCATAACGAGGAACGGCAGTTGGTACAGGAGGGTCAGCCAGCCTGAAATTAATTCAATCAGTAGTGAACTTGTAGGTGAGGTCCAGAGCGAGAGAGAAGAGCCATTCCTACAAGCTCAGGTGGTCAGACACCAGAGGGTAAAGATATGAACGAAGAGCATGAGAGCCTACCAGGGGAACGATGATCCAAGTATGGAGTGAAGACCCAGACACAGCTACCAGGCTATGTGGTATAGTAAACGTGAATGGAAGCTGGCAAGACACTGGTAGACTGTTATGTTTATGTTAACATGTATTAGAAGGGATGAGGTGACCGGAGCACATCAACAATGTGGTGTGTGCCTGATCACATGGTGGTTTTCAATAAAGGCAGGCGAGCAACATTTCACTCTCTAGTTGTAAACTAACTCCTGTTGTCTGCACAGTTATTTCGGAGAGCTCTGCATTAATTGAGGTCTCCCCTAATAGGATGGAGAGGGGTACACTGGGTTGTTTATCTCCCTTGGCATGATATATTGCTACCTAGTGTGGAAATTCCAATCCCTCACAATCCGGCAAAGGACTGCAAGTCCAACTAATCCTTATGCAATAGACAATGAAGTCAGAAAAGGCTTTAAACTTGCAAAACGCAGAGCAGAATAGGAACGTTGGATTTGGGAAGCTTGGACGTTGTGCTCATTGTGTTTCAAGGAAGTACGCAGAAGCACACACATTTTCAGACAAAAGAACAAATAACATACTTGAAGACTCATTCCTCAGAATGCAGACATTTCTCTTTCATTCTAGAAGGCAACCTTCCCTGCTTAGAAGGAGAATGCTGGACACCACAGAACCCTGGTTAGCCATAAACTCAAAGCTCAGTGATTCCAGAATGATACTGACAACTGAACAACTGAACACTGAGATTCACCCTCTGGCACTATCAGAGAATCTAAACAAACTTATCCTGACCAATAGAAAAACCTGAGGATAGAAATGTATAAAAGCCATTGAAAAGTCAAAAGTCAAAAGATAATCACCAATCACAAGACCAACACATCTCGAACAAAGAGAGAATTAATTCAGCAGAAAAGTGCATACACAGGTAGTACCTTAGGGGTTTACGAGGAGTGGCAGAACACAAGAGTAAGGACAATAATGATAATAATAATAGTAATAATAATAATAATAATAAAATAATAATAATGATAATATTAATCTGTCATTTATATTGCAGTTTTCCAAATCGCAGTACACAGAACATTTTACATACAGTTATTATCACCCAACCAAATTTGGTACTCATTTATCAACCTCGAAACGATGAAAGGCTGAGTTGTCAAGGCACGCCCCTAAATGCTCACACCAGAAAAAAATACAGCCCGGTAGGGGAAAAAGGCCCAAGTAACTCTCTGCAAAGACAACACGTTTTTATTTCTACAGAGGTGCATCATCAGGCAACTCTTCTGCAATGGAACGTTCTGCGATAAAGTGTACAAGAAGAAGCATAAAAGGAGACACAGTATCCTAGATGACGACATTGTATGCAGTGGAAACATGGTCGGCGTGCTCCATAAGGGATGCCAGGTCATTGGTCCCAGCACAATCCGTCCGTCTTCCATCACGTGGGGTCTGCTGGGATCATCATTTCCAGGGAACCAAGGCCGAAGAAATAATTAGCTACATTTGTGAACAGTGCTACTCTATCAGTAGAGAGTGCACCTGGCATGCTCAAAGATTGACACAGGGGGAGTCCTGAGGTCACACCGACCCACACATACTTCACTCACTACTGATCATGTCACCGACTCCCAAGGATTCCACCCTCACTTTTGAACTATCACTTATTGCTCCCTGTACCTCGCATAACAAACCATGTCCTTATGAAATAAAGGTGGGATGTCCATACTCTCAGATCTTTTATTGTTGATTGGTTTCTGGTTGGTGGTCTGGGATCAACTGGTATCATGGAATTCAGGGGTCTCAAAACAAGGGCAGTTGTAGGGGCCATAACTCTTAGTCAAAAGGGTGGGGGTCTGAGGCCTGATTCGGCCTGTTTGTGATAGCACATACACCCAGGTGCTCAGTACTGTCTCATGACCTCTCTCACTGCCTCCTCATATGGTGTGGTTCCCTTTTCCAGTATCCAGACCCTACACACGGACCATAAACTGTCTCTGGAACATACATACTCCTCAGGTGTGCATGACATATAAATTAATCCCCCATCTCCTGCCAAATCCTCCCATACTTCCTTAGAGTTCTTAGGGTCAGAGTGTGGAACAATGATTGGGTGATACAAATGATCTACTTCATCTCAATTGGGGATGGGGACCCGGTGAGGGATGGGGTTGTCAGTTTATATTTCACTATCTTTTGTATTGCAAGGTACATTTGAAACCCCAATTGACACCATTATCCTTGCGCTATTAGGCACTACTTTGGCACAACACTGGAGGCCCATTTGGCAAGTGGTAAAGATGATGAAGATGAACAGGATGACGGGCACCAGCATTTTCATGATGTTGCCCAACTAGGACAAGGCCCATTGAAGCCAATGTAAAACAACTCATTTCGTTGTATTCCTCCTTATCTCTTCATGCAAAATCCTAGACCATGCACAACTGCAATTATGTGAGATAATAACCCATTTGCTGTGTCTCAGGAGGCATGAATGTGCATCAGGGATCAAACTTTTTTCGACACACGCCTCCTTCCATTGCTTTAAACATAACGAGGATCGTAGCGATTCTGCATCGTCATCAGCCTCAGGGCAAACAGCGCATCCTTTATGACATTGAACCCATGCTCTGTGTCATTTGCCTACTGGACCAGTTCCCAGCATACATTTTGCAGCCATTTTTCATTTGTCGCTGCCTGAATGGTAGAAATAGTGATGCGAAAAAGCTGTATTCATCAGGGATTTCAGCAGGCAATGCGGCTGATTCTCTAGATATATAGTTTGATCTTTTCTTCCTCTACAGTTTTTCATATTGCCCTCTTCTGGGTAGAATGCAATATTCGGGCAGTGGTAACGGGTTCTGTTCTTCAAATGCGGGAGAAATGGTTGTGGCTGTATAAGGTATCAGCCCCCCTGGCAAATGTTCTTCTGGGATTAACAATAGTGCTGAGTGCAGCATTGCTAGCGAACAGTAGCCTCTACATGATGGCGGGAGGTGCAAGTACACTTGTTAGCCGCAGACCCAGTAGTAGTTCATCACTGCCGTCATGCCTCTTTTCAGATTCGGGATCAGGAGGGTCTTACTGCAGCGTTTGTTAAAGCCGAAAAAAGAAAGTTCCTTCACTGTGGAAGCAAAGTTCATATGTTCCTTCTCGGTGGACTTTCACTGGGTTTTTTTCATTGCTGCAATCCATGTCAACTTTGTAATGTGCTCTGTCCAAATTTGTGCACAGGTTGCTTCCACTCGAGCCAGGTACTCATCTTCGTATCCTAGGAGGCCCTGCACCATGCAGCTGCGTGCGGTCTCTAGCCATCTGTTGGTAATATAATAAATTCCTTGGATCACCAGATATGGTTGTTGCAAGTATTTAATATCTCTTGGATTATCGTTTCATTGCAGGGGTCTGGATCCACAAGCTCTAGTTGCACGCCGTGTGCCTGGAAGTTTCCCTTATTCCTAAATAGCGCAAGATGGACCAGGCACTGTGCCACTATGATTGGAACTTCCTGTGGTACTAATACCTTGGGTGCTCCTGACACATGCATGATTAGTTAAAACACATAACAGCTACCATTTACTGTTTCTCTCCCTACCGCACTCATATCCATATACCAACTAATGGTCATTTTGGTGTGTCACACATCTGCAATAGCATCAAGGCCTTGCCCATGCTTCGTGCTTGCCTTTTCATTCTTTTATGCGGCCCTACTTGTTTGGTCTCTGCACTTCTAATGCTAATATCATCATTAATTTTTATGTTACAAAAAACATTCTTAAAAATAAATGGGAACAAATGTTCTAATATCATCCTCATACGTATAGGTATACTTGTCAGTCTGCTATTACGCTCCTCATTATTGTTATTGTTATACATATTTACAGTATTTACAGTAATGTTGTTGATATTAGTGATATTTGTTTATGCACCCCCTCATATCCCCTCTTTTATACGACTTCCCATATAAAGATGCTCCCCAAACAATTCATAATATAAACACTAGAATGGTTAATAATCTTGCACTAAAATGCATGCCACACGTATATGAATATGAGCATCTAGAAACAATGTCATAGCTAACACATTTTCTAACATACACCAAAGTATCTGAAGCCGATTGTTCCATTGTCTTCTCATCTAAAGGGAAACTAGAATGCACACAAAAGATTGGGCTGGGGAGAGGGTGTAAATGTAATACAAGGAGAGAAAGAGGAAGAGAACAAAAAGGTGGAGAGAGATTTTATCAAAACATTATTTTTCAAACAGCTGTGCGTATGCACAAATACAGTAAGGACTGGAAAGACATGTACTATCTGGCTATGTACTTGATGCTGATGTAGATGGGCAGTGTTACAGGCCTTTAAGGTGGTTGTGTGATGTTTGGGGGTGCTCCGTGAACCTCAGAAAGGAGAATCCAATATCGAAGACCCTTTACTTTCACAGCGAGAGGAGTTGAAAATTCTACTTCGTATGGGCCATGAAATCTGGGGTTATTCCATTTTCTAACAAAGCTCCTTATGTAGATATGTTTTCCAGGCAGCAGTGGTTGGACGGGCTGGGAGTCTGTTGCTGCAGTGTTTTAAGTGTTCGGTTTGGCCTCTTGTCGGGCGATGCAATCTGTCAGGAGACACATTTAATTGCATGTGTTAGAGTTGTAGATACTCTTTAAATTCTTCATCTAAAACTGCTGCTGCTCTATGGCCATCTGATGCCCCACTGAAAGGGGATATGGGTGTATTCATGCGCCAACCAGTAATCACCTCATGGCGTGATAAATGGTGGTGCTTGCTGGGTTGTGTACATAAAATGAAGAGGGCCAAGGGTAAGCAATGCACCCATTTCTTTTTCAATGTGGTGCAAAGCTTAGATAGTTTGCTCTTGAGTACTCTTTTGATACTCTCAACAATGCCATTGGCTTAATGCCAAGTTGTTCTATGATCTCTTTAAAGCGCTGTGTGCCGTTATTGGACCTCAGTACATCACACACACCCCATCAGGGAATGACCTCACAGACAAGAAATGTAGCTGCACATTTGACATTTGAGTGTGCACAAGGTCCTGCCTCAACCCAATGTGAAAAGGGCAGCCCACAACAATTAAATCCCAGGATCCATTGCATCTGCCCCCATGTCTGCATGATAATCTATGTGCAGCTCATGGAATGGCTGTTACACTCACCTTGTCTCAGCGGGGGCGTCAAACCTTGGGGCGTGGAGTGTCTGTTGGCTTGACGCTGGGGCACTGCGCTGTGCTTGTTCCCTGGGTTGGTCTTGGGTTCTGCTCCTATGATGAAGAAAGGGTGATGAATGAGACTGCCAGTGCCTGCCACCTGCAATTCCCTCCCCTGCACCTCCTCATGCGGATTCCCCTTTTCTTGGCACTCTCACCTTGTGTTTTTGGTGGGTGGGCACTCCTTCCTGCTAGTCTCAGCAGTGGTGCAATGTTCTGTGTGGACCCATTTTCTTCACTGGCCCTCGTATGTTGAGTGAAGCCCAGTCCTGCTGTGACAATGACTTGCGTTGCTTATGCAGTCCTACTTGCTGTTTGCAATTACTGTCTTTGTATTCTCTCGTTTTGTCTTTTCCATCGGTTCTATTTTGCTTTAGTGTATGTTCTCGTTGTTTTTGCTTTATTGTCTGTTCTAGTTGCTCTATGTCCCTCCCCGAGTGCACTTGGCTGATCTCTGTGCATGTGTGCAGGGCTAGTGGGTTGATGAGCTCTGCCTGCGATGTCCAGCGAGAGCTCCGGGTTTGTATGACTGTACTAATCTGTTTGTTGTCTCCTTACAGGTGCCAGAGAGAGGGTCGAGCTGAGAAATGCTGGACTGGTGGCTGAGGTCTTAGAGGGGCTGTGCGGCAGAGTCGGTTCTGAATCAGTGAGTTCCAGCAGTTCTAACCTTGTTTCTTTCTCTCTCTACAGGTGCCGGTGAGATGACCCTCACCGCGCAACTAACTGCTGAAAATCTCGTTTCGGAATGACTGGGTCGAACTGCCAGTGACACGGGTAAGTTCAGATGAGTATTATATGCTGTTCTATGCTCTCTGGTTTCTACTTGTAGGTCGAGGGCAGGTCATGGGCAGGTGTTCCACAGAGAGTGTTATGCTGAAACATGCAGAATAACGCAAATCACGCTTTCAGGCCAGGGTGGAGTTTATATAGCCAACTACACCCTGCCATGCCCATTGTCTAGCCTGCTGGATAATAATAATAATAATAATAATAATAATAATAATACTTTAGCATGTATATAGTGCTACGAACCCTCAGGATCTGAGCGCTGCTTATTACCCACGGTGTGCGGTGCTCATTTATCAACCTCGGAAGGATGAAAGGCTGAGTTTGGCGCTGCTGGGATTCGAACCTGCGTCAGCAGGCTCTCCACCGATGTCAAAGCAAGCGCTCTACTCACTGTGCTATTGGACCGGATAACACAGATCCTCATGGCCCAGTGGTCCGCCATGTTTCAACACCCGGAGGCTGTCGATTTCAGTAATTTAGCTTCAGGAGCCTGGTGCGAGAGGCACCAGGACAGGGTACAAGTGGCCCTTCTTTGTCAATCCTGGGATTTTGTCCATCTACGGCCCCAAATATGCCTCAAGGCACTACTGAACTGGCCCAGTCATGACAATACTGCCCCCCAAGGTCCCTCTCAAGGGTGGCTTCCTTCCTGGTTCTGGTTTGGTTGGATGGTTAAGATGAAAGCGCTTAACTAACCGTGGAACATGGACATGGTCACTAGACTCCCATGTTCTATCTTGAGGTCTGTATCCTTTCCAGTCCAAGAGTTAGTATAACTTGGATTTTGCCACTTTAGAATCTAGGATGTCTTTGACCTCGAATTTCGGTTCACCATCCATAACCACAGCGGCTGGAGGTGTTGTAACCCTTGTTCCTGGCGACATTGGTTTCAGGAGAGAGAAGTGGAACACTGGGTTGATGTGCAGATTGGAGGGTAGTGCTAGCTTTACAGCAACAGGATAGATGATTGCCTCGATGGTATATGAGCCCAGGTACCTTGGATGGAACGTCTTTGACCCTTTCATGTGAATGTGTTTGGATGCTAACCATACCGCATCCCAACTTGGTAAACTGGGGCTTCCTTTCAATGTTGATCAGAAAACCTTATTTGGCCTTGGTGAGGTGTTCAGTTGCTTCTTTGAGGATGTGAGTGATTGTGATGCACAAGATTGATACTGCTGGCATCTCTAGTGTGTCAGGTGGGTCAAAAGCGGATGTTCGCGGGTGTCACCCATATGCAGTATAGAAGGGGGTTTGTCTGGTACTGGTATGGGTCAAAATGTTGTATGCGTGTTCTGCTATCCATAACACGTCCTTCCAGGTGTTTTCTATTTGGTGCAGCATGCACCTCAGATGTTTCTCCAGTGTTTGGTTTGACTGTTCGGTTTGGCCATTGGTCTGGGGTTGATGACTTGTGGATAAACAAATGTCGATCTTTACGAGCTCGCAGCTCTTCTTCCAGAACTTGGAAACAAATTGGCTGCCTCTGTCATATATCTGGACTGAGGGGAATCCGTGTAGGTGAATAATTTGTTCCAGAAATACCTTTGCCAGGATAGATGCAGTAGGAAGGCCTTTCAGCGGGATGAAGTGGGCCATTTTTTAAAACAAATCTACCATTACTAAGATAGCATTATACCAATTGTGGCAAGGCAGGTCCGTGATGAAGTCGAGTGACAGCGTGTGCCAGGGTGTAGGAGGCAATGCCAGAGGATGGAGTAGACCTGCGGGCCATTGTTTTTTGGGATTTATGTTGTGCACAGATCCTGCAGGTTAACACATAGCGAGTGACATCCTTTCGCCAAGTCGGTCACCCGTAGTTCCTCTTGATTTTGGCCAATGTCTTGGTGACTCCTGGATGCCCCTCTATTAACGAGTCATGATAACTGACAATGACTTGCTCTTGCTCAGAATGTAGAGACGTCCCTGGTAGTAAGGTAGTCCTTCCATGATCGTGTTGTGTTGTCCTTTCGCCACCTAAGCCTGCTGAGCTACTTTATCCATAAGACACCGAACTTCGGCTTGTAGGTCATCCAGCGGAGCAGCTGTAGTAAGTGTGCCTAGGATCCTTTCTTCTGGGATGATAGCTACTGGATCCTGTGTTGTGCATGCATCTTCCCCTTCACCCATGTGGGACAGGGCATTTGTCTTGCCACTGTGTACACCTGGCCGGTACGTGATCATGTAGTCACATTCCGCTAAGAAGAGGGCCCAGCAAAGTTAATAGGATGACTGTGCCTTGGCGGATTTTAGGTATTGCAGGTTGAGATGGTCTGTGATTACCGTAATCATATGTCTGGCTCCTAGGAGGTAGTGCCTCCATGCCTTGAATGTTGCCTTGATGGCCAGGAGTTCCTTGTCTGTGATTGCATAGTTTAGTTCTGGTGTGGAGAACTTGCGTGACCAGAAAGCTACCGGGTGCAACTGGCTGATATCCAGGTTTCTCTCTGAGAGGATTTCTCCCATGGCGACGCTGGAGGCATCGGGTTCCCCCACATACAGGAGATTGGGACGAGGTTGTTGCAGGACTGAGGCCATGGTGAACTTTCGCTTTAGCTCTTGGAAGGCCTCTTCTGCTTCTGTAGACCAGTTGAAGTGTTTATTCTTCTGTAGCAGGGAGGCAATCAGATGGACGATCTGCGAAACCCCCGGAATGAACCGGCTTTAGAAGTTAGCAAAACCGAGGACACTCTGAACCCCTTTCACAGATGTTGGTGATGGCCAATTTAGAATGGCATCCACCTTGCGGGCGTCCATCCGAATGCCACGCGGGGTGAGAATGAAACCAAACTCAACTTTGGTGATGTGGAAGCAGCATTTTTCTAGCTTGGTGTATAGATGATGCTGTCAGAGCTTTTGGAGGACAGCTCGGACGTGGGTGACATGATCTTGCCTTGTAGTGGAGTAAATCAGGATGTTGTCGATGCATACTAAAGCACAGACATCGAGCAACTCCCAGAGCACATAGTTCATAAAGAACTGAAACGCTGCCGGAACTTTGCATAGCCCAAACCGCATGATCTGGTACTCGTACAGGCCATACATCGTACAGAAGGTGGTTTTCCATAGGTCTCCTTTTTTCACCCGTACCAAGTGGTAGGCCCCCCTAAGGTCCTGCTTGGTGCAGATCTGGGCGTCCTTGACTTGGTCTAAGAGTTCCAGGATGTGTGGCAAAGGTTATCGGTTCTTCATCGTAATCTGGTTCAGGGACCTGTAATCTATGCAAGTCCTCAGATCCCCTTCATTTTTAGACACAAAGAAAACGGCAAAGCTGCTGGCGACTTGGATGGGCAGATGAAACCGTTTGCCAAGTACTGGTCCAGGTAGGCCGTTAGATGGTAGTTTTCCTGTTCTGTTAGTGCATAAATCCAGCTACAAGGAATCTGGGCTCCTGGTGCAAGGTTGATTTGGCAGTCGTAGGGCCGGTGTGGGGGGAGCGTGTTTGCTTGTTCCTGTTGGAAAACATCTTGGTAGTCCAGATACTCCAGTGGCAGTGTCCCTATCATACCTAGCGTTGCTCCTTCCTTCGAGACGGTCTTCACCTGTCCCCCCCAGGGGGCCCTTACTCCATAGCAGGTACCTGCACAGTCATCTGAGAATGTCAACACTCTTTCACGCCAGTCGATTCGAGGATTGTGGGCCTCCATCCAGGGTATTCCTAGGATCATTTGGAATGGCGGAGCACTGATGAGATCAAAGAAAATTTTCTCCCGGTGACCATCCTGGCAAAGAAGAGTCACTTCTTCCATGCAGCGTGTTACAGGACCCGAGGGTAATTGGGTGCCATCGACTGCAGTGACGTTTTCTATTGTCAGTTTTTGCCGGAGGGGTAGACTGATCCTTACTGCCAAATCCTGATCCAAGTTATTGCCAATTGCGCCACTGTCCATGTACGCCTCCAAGGTGTGCATTTTGGACGGCTGGTCGTGGCTTATCAGGATGACAGGGATGACTAGGTGCGAGGTCTGAGGTGGTTCCTTCTCCCTGCTTGCAAGCGGACTCCTACGCTTGCCGGGCGTTGGAGTTTCCCGAGTCGGGCTCTGCGTCTTCTTTGTCTGTGGCCCCTACTGTCTTTCTGGGTGGCTTCACTAGGCACTCACGAAGGAAATGACCTGGTTTGCCACAGTACAGGCATAGTTGCTGGTGCCTTCTCTTTTCTTGTTCAGCTTTGGTGAGAGGGCTGCGCAGGCATCCCATCTGCATAGGCTCAGGATAGGTCTCGCTTTGGTGAGGCTGGGCTTCTTTGGGTCACTTGTAAACTGTTCATCCTTCTGACAGGGCTCGCTCGTTCTTCTGGTCCTGTAGCCTGTGGTCAAGTTGCACCGCCAAATCATTGTATTCCGCACACCCTTCAGGAGACTTCACTACCTGGGCCAGTACGTCCTATAACTCCCCTTGCAAGCCTCGGTAGAAGAGCGCGGTCCTTTTTTCTTCTGGCCAATTGGTTTCAGCCACTAGCCTGTTAAAGGTGGCAATGAACGATAATAGGTCCTGGTTGCCTTATTGGAGGGGTAACAGCTCGTTATCCAGGGATTGACCTCTGGTATGCCGGGCAAATAGTTTCTCTAGTTCGTGTTGGAAACCCCTGAAATCAGGAAGCAGCGGATCATCACGGTTGACTAAGGGAATAGACCAATCCGCAGCACTACCTCCCAGATATGAAAGCATGAATGCGACCCATGACTGGTCATTGGGGAAGGCCCCTGGTCTACACACGAAGTGCAGGTGGCACTGATTCATGAATATTGCATATTTGTTGGGGTCGCCAGAGAAGTGTTTGGGCGGGGCCAGAGGGACTGCTCCAGGGAGGACGACCTGCACAGGCCTAGATTGCGGTGCAGCAGTGGGCAGAGCTGATCCAGGCCGCAGGCTTGCCCAGCTTGGGTCTGTAGCAACTGCCTTGCTAGGTCTTCTGTGCGGTCCCGGTTCACAATGAGCTAACTAAGGTCTCAATTCACTGCCACCCCATTTAACTTGGTAATTATTCAAAGCAGTGATTCGGTAGGCACTCAGATAAAATCAAGGTTGGGATAAACATTTAGCCAATAGAATAAATTAAGGGAATGAAACATAGAGGAGAGAATATTTCTTGAGTTAAGTAGAGTAAACAATTAAGACCAATTCCCTTTATGAAAGCTTGGTGATGCGGTAAGGAGGAAAAGAGAGAAAGAGGAATGTGGAGGAGGAGAGAAAACCAGTGGTAAAGGTGTCAAGAAGAGCAATAACAGAAGATAAGTTTGGGGAAAGAGTGGAAATAGTGAAGGAATCAAGAGTAGAGGAAAGAGTTCAAGTGTTAGAAAGCGAGTGGAGGGAGAAGGTGGATGTTGGAGAAATAAAAGCAGATACGGCAAAATGTAGAGAGAGAAGAATGGAGGAATCAGGAGAAGAACATAGAGAGAAGACGATGTGGCAAGAGACCGAACATGGTGAAGTAATGAGGAGGTGGAAAGGAGAAAGATAGAGAAAGCAGGGGAGGAGTGAGAGAGAAGGAGTTTGACAGGAAGAGAGGAAGAAGTGAAGACAACGAGAAGAGGTGGAGAGGATGAAAGGAGAACCCAGAAAAGAGAAGTACACCAAATAAGGGAAAGAGGGAAGAGAGAAGAGGATGAAAGATATGGAAAGAGGAGGACTTGAAAGGATGAAGAAAAAAAGGAGAGATGAATGCATGAGACAAATAAAGGTCGAAATAGGAAAAGAGGCCAAAGGACAGAATATTTCCAGCGCCTCAATGCTGCACATAATTCCTAGTGTTTCAAAGACCTCATATTAAACTGGACAACTGGGTGACTAACCCACAGAAGCTACCCATCACTTGGAGGTGGGCAATCCATGTAACCCGTATGGTATTATGTTGCTGAAAGAGTCTAATACCTGACATCATCTTGTTGACCCAAGGCTCCAGGTGTGGTGGTGCCAGGTAAACCTCAAGAATGGGATGACCACCATGACATCCTGCCAAGAACAATGACAAGCAAGAAACAGTTAATGAAATGCAAGACAATAAAGAAGTGCATTATAAATACGAGAACCTTATGTTGACTGTTTAGTGAGAAGCTGGCAGATTTGATTTTGGCAAGACAATGAAGGATTGAGGACCATGGCCCTAGATAGAATCCCACAGATATTGGGGAACTTGGATGCCCACTTGTTGACTCAGCTAAGAACAGATTCCCTCAGTTGTATGGTAAACATGCCAAAGCAAACATGTCCAACACACACTCAGGGGGTAATTTCGATGTAGGTGCATATTGCATGGAGGGGACTCCCTACTTCTATGCACCTAGACCCCCTTCCACCACACAATTAATTTGCAGTATGAAGTACAAATGAAACATGTTACATTTGGCAGATCCACATTAATATGTTTGTTTTATACTCCAAAGACATGCCAATGACTCTAGTAGGTTACACTCGCTGAAATCATTTAAAATGGATTCCTATGGAATCTGCCTGCTTTTAGCATGTCTAAAAACAAGAAGATTTCATAGGAATCCTTTGGTTTAAAACCAGCATGAAATTGTCATAGTGACATGAAACTATTCCATTTTTGAGGGCAAGTTGGAAGGGAGACGGAAATGGCATTCCCGCTCTTTGCTTTCACTACACTGCAGAAATAATAGGAAATACCCAAAGTGTAAATAAAATCTTAACACAGGATTAACACTTTTTGCGCCTTCTGGTGACTTTACATTTAGTCCCATTAAATTGTATGCAATCTTCGGTTCATGGATAGCAAATAATGGTGCAATCATGAATTTATGATGGGTGCTTAGACACTGTAAACATTATGGCATATGATATATGAGAGGAATCCTTAATATCCTGCCCACGGTTACTGTCTGTTTATGCGAGCAAACGCGAGTGTCAATCATGGAATCTAAAAAGAAATCATCTAGAGTAATATATATATGTAGTTATGGTTAAGTTGGTGTTTCCATAGGAAGAGCACTTTTTGGGCAGCTTATAACTTCGCCCCCCATTGACGAATCCTCACCAAACTTTGCAAAATAAGTATATGGCCCACTCCGAATTTCTTTGCAAAGTTTGGTGAGGATTCGACAAGGGGGGGGCAAAGTTATAGGGGGGTCCCAAAACTTTTTTTTTCCCATAGACTGAATGGGAAAATATATTTGCTTGCGCCTACAGCCCAAACTGCTGGATGGATTTTCACCAAATTTGGACCAGGAGCAGCGGCTTGGTCCAGAAAGGGTTTTTTTTTTTTAAAATGACCAAAAAGTAGGTAAAAAAAAATTTGTGATACCTGTGTTCGGTCCGCAGACACACTTCCTGGTTCGCTCCGTGGACAGTGTCCTGATTGGCCGAGCAGCTTACGTCATGTCCGCGGACATGTAGCGTCTTCGCTGATTGGACGGTGTGAAGTGTGAAGCGCGTCAGATTTTTGGTAGTGCCCGTCATCTTGGATTTGCGGACGTCCACGGACAGCGCGGTGAAAGTTTGTTCAAAATGTGTATTTAGTAGAGTGTGTTGGTGTGTAGGAGTGTTTGGGGAGGATGGGAGGGAATGAGATAGGTTAAATGTTGTGCTCTTTTATGTGGTAGACGTTCTTTTTGTGTTTGATTTGTCTGCGGACATCACAGTGTTCTAAAATGTTCTAAATAAACTGAATGGGGTGTGTTCTGAGGACTCAATATGTGTCCGTTTTGTTCGCAAGCAAGCTGAAACTGTTCTAAGAACACTCACAGTGTCCTGAAATTTTCGCAAATAAACAAAATGGGGGTGTTCTGAGGACGCTGTCCGTATTGTTCTGTGGCAAGCTGAATGTGTTCTAAGAACACTCGCAGTGTCCTGAAATGTTCGCAAATAAACAAAATGGGGGTGTTCTGAGGACGCTGTCCGTATTGCTCGTTGTCAAGTTGAAAGTGTTCTAAGAACTCTTGCGTTGTCCTGAAATGTTCGTAGGGGGTATCCTGAAGACACTGTCCGTATTGTTCTTTGTCAAGTTGATTGTATTCTAAGAACACTTGTGGTGTCCTAAAATGTCCGTACGGGGTGTCCTGAAGACGCTGTCCGTATTGTTCGTTGTCAAGTTGAAAATGTTCTAAGAACTCTCGCGGTGTCCTGAAATGTTCGTAGGGGGTGTCCTGAAGACACTGTTTGTATTGTTCGCTGGCAAGTTGAATGTGTTTTCAGAACACTCGCAGTGTCCTGAAATGTTCGCAAACAAACAAAATGGGGGTGTTCTGAGGACGCTGTCCGTATTGTTCATTGTCAAGTTGAAAGTGTTCGAAGAACACACGCGGTGTCCGTATTGTTCTTTGTCAAGTTGAATGTGTTCTAAGAACACTCGCAGTGTCCTAAAATGTTTGTAAATAAACAAAATGGGGGTGTTCTGAGGACGCTGTCCGTATTGTTCTTTGTCAAGTTGAATGTGTTCTAAGAACACTCATGATGTCCTGAAATGTTCGTAGGGTTGTCCTGAAGACGTTGTCTGTATTGTTCGTTGACAAGTTCAAAATGTTCTAAGAACTCTTGCGGTGTCCTGCAATGTTCGCAAACAAACAAAATGGGGGTGTGTTCTAAGAACTCACGCGTTGTCCTGAAATGTTCGTAGGGGGTGTCCTGAAGACGCTGTCCGTATTGTTCATTGTCAAGTTGAAAATGTTCTAAGAACTCTTGCGGTGTCCTGAAATGTTCGTAGGGGGTGTCCTGAAGATGCTGTTCGTATTGTTCGCTGGCAAGTTGAATGTGTTCTAAGAACACTCGCGGTGTCCTGAAATGTTCGCAAATAAACAAAATGGGGGTGTTCTGAGGACGCTGTCCGTATTGCTCGTTGTCAAGTTGAAAGTGTTCTAAGAACTCTTGCGTTGTCCTGAAATGTTCATAGGGGGTATCCTGAAGACACTGTCCGTATTGTTCTTTGTCAAGTTGATTGTGTTCTAAGAACACTTGTGGTGTCCTAAAATGTCCGTAGGGGGTGTCCTGAAGACGCTGTCCGTATTGTTCGTTGTCAAGTTGAAAATGTTCTAAGAACTCTCGCGGTGTCCTGAAATGTTCGTAGGGGGTGTCCTGAAGACACTGTTTGTATTGTTCGCTGGCAAGTTGAATGTGTTCTCAGAACACTCGCAGTGTCCTGAAATGTTCGCAAACAAACAAAATGGGGGTGTTCTGAGGACGCTGTCCGTATTGTTCATTGTCAAGTTGAAAGTGTTCGAAGAACACACGCGGTGTCCGTATTGTTCTTTGTCAAGTTGAATGTGTTCTAAGAACACTCGCAGTGTCCTAAAATGTTTGTAAATAAACAAAATGGGGGTGTTCTGAGGACGCTGTCCGTATTGTTCTTTGTCAAGTTGAATGTGTTCTAAGAACACTCGTGGTGTCCTGAAATGTTCGTAGGGTTGTCCTGAAGACGTTGTCTGTATTGTTCGTTGACAAGTTGAAAATGTTCTAAGAACTCTTGCGGTGTCCTGCAATGTTCGCAAACAAACAAAATGGGGGTGTGTTCTAAGAACTCACGCGTTATCCTGAAATGTTCGTAGGGGGTGTCCTGAAGACGCTGTCCGTATTGTTTATTGTCAAGTTGAAAATGTTCTAAGAACTCTTGCGGTGTCCTGAAATGTTCGTAGGGGGTGTCCTGGAGATGCTGTTCCTATTGTTCGCTGGCAAGTTGAATGTGTTCTCAGAACACTCGCAGTGTCCTGAAATTTTCTCAAACAAACAAAATGGGGGTGTTCTGAGGACGCTGTGCGTATTGTTCGTTGTCAAGTTGAATGTGTTCTAAGAACACTTGCGGTGTCCTAAAATGTTCATAAATAAACAAAATGGGGGTATTCCGAGGACGCTGTCCGTATTTTTCTTTGTCAAGTTGAATGTGTTCTAAGAACACTCGTGGTGTCCTGAAATGTTCGCAAATAAACAAAATGGGGGTGTTCTGGGGACGCTGTCCGTATTGTTCGCTGTCAAGTCGATTGTGTTTTAAGAACACTCGTGGTGTCCTGAAATGTTCTTAGGGGTTGTCCTGAAGACGCTGTCCGTATTGTTCGATGGCAAGTTGAATGTGTTCTAAGAACACTTGCGGTGTCCTGAAATGTTCGCAAATAAACCAAATGGGGGTGTTCTGAGGACGGTGTCCGTATTGTTCGTTGTCAAGTTGAAAGTGTTCTAAGAACTCTTGCGGTGTCCTATAATGTTCGTAGGGGGTGTCCTGAAGACACTGTCCGTATTGTTCACTGGCAAGTTGAAAGTGTTCTAAGAACACTGGTAATGTCCGCGGACATATGGGGGCCGATTCATGGAACAAACGTGCGCCGAAAATCTATGCGCAAGCAGGCGCAAGGTAGCGCAAGCGCGAGAAATGCAGCGCACGTGCACGTGTGCGATGCAAGGAAGACGCTGCACGTGTTTCCCGCTGTCCGTGCACCCAATCCAGCCATGGCGCACGCAGGCATACATGGCGTGCGCTATGCGCACAGCAAAAGCGCACATAGCGCGGCGCACACAACCAAAGTGGGCGTAACAGTGGGTGTAACACGCGGAATGGGGAATAACGCGTGAATAAGAAGGCATAGCTGGGGAAGTACTACACGGAACGCCCACACGCACGCAAACAACCCGTATTCATGGATTCAAATACGGGAAACCCGCGCACGGCAAAAGACGCACACAGGCGTCAACGCGTCCGCCACACGAAGGCAGGCGGAAGCGTCCCCGCGCACAGTATAAAAGTGCGCGCAAACAACAAACACGTATATACAGCTACGATGAATGCCCCATTTGTCGCAGCACTGATTGTGGGACACCGCAGGAGGAGGAGAATAGCCAGGGCACGCATTTTCGCACCACGGACAAGCCTTTTTGGGATGCCTGACGACCAGGTCTATGGCAGGTATAGGTTTCCACCCCACATCATCCTAGACCTGGTCAGGGAGTGGGAAGATGACCTTACATCACCCACCCTTTGCTCCCAAGCATTGAGCCCCTTGGAGAAGCTGCTCAATGTCCTGCATTTTTTGGCCACTGGGTCATTTCAGCGGACTACTGCCATAGTGGGGGGGTCTCACAGGTCACGCAGTCACGCTGCCTACACCAGGTACTGGCAATCATGACAGCGCGCCCTTCACTCCGCAGGCACATATACATGCCCAGACCACCCGCAGAAAGGCAGGCCATTGTCCTGGATTTTTTCAGTGTGGCACACTTCCCCAAAGTGCTCGGTGCCATAGATTGCACCCATGTGGCCCTACGTCCACCTAGGGCCACTAAGCACATCTACCGAAACCGCAAGCACTGGCATTCCATCAATGTACAGGTGGCATGCGATGCAAAGGGAATCATCACCTCTGTCTATGCAAACTACCCTGGCTCCACCCATGAAAGTTTCATATACAGAATGTCCGCCCTGAGCCGGGCCCTGGAAGCTGGGCAGCATGGCGACACATGGCTCCTAGGTGAGTACAAATGCTCTTGCACATGCATGCATGTCACACACACACACACAAATAAACAAACCCCAATAATCACAACCATTTACACCTCCCCAGGGGACAGTGCCTACCCTCTGAGCAACCACATGATGACGCCAATCCGGAACCCCACCACACCACCCCAGGTAAGATACAACGCCGCCCATATTGCAACCAGGGCCATAGTGGAGTGCACATTCGGAGTGCTCAAGTCACGTTTCCACTCCCTTGACCGCTCTGGCGGGCAGCTACTCTATGCACCACCATTAGTGTGCAGGATCATTGTGGCAGCATGTGTCCTGCACAATGTTGCAACATGGCAGGGTGTCCCGGTGGACATGGTGGTGCCCCCACATCCCCAACCACAGGCACAGGCGCTGCCCATGGGTGGGGACAGGGCACGTGGCGAGGAAGCCCGGACCCAGCTTGTGGCCACATTTTTCACCTAAACTCCCACCCCTGCGGAGTGCACACAGGCCTGGCACATACCAGGTGACAATCGATGATGACAAAGAGACAGTCAACTGTCACAACCCTACCGCCCTGAGATAGTTGCCATGGAAGTGCCACATTGTCTGCATCCCTAGCTACTAAAACACAAGCTATCCTGTGTGACCAAAAGGCACACATATGACATGACATGATATGGCTTATACACAAGTATTTCAAGGTGCGATGAGGCAGGGAGGGGGGAACAAGGGAAGACAGACAACGGTACTACTAGGCCAGGTGTCATTTAGATTGTGCAAGTGCAGGGGTAGGGGGAAGGGAAAAGTGCAAGGGGAGGGGGGGAGTGCAGTACAGGGTAAGTAGACCAAAAAACAAATACATAAGCCAGCTGGTGGCAACTGCAAAGGTAAGTGCAGACAAGTGCTGGGAAGGGGGGGCTGTAGGGATAGAGAGACAGTACCGCAGTGCAGGGGTTGCCAGGGAGGCAGTGCAAGTGGAGAGTGGCTGGGCCAGGGACCGAGGTCGGTGAGAGTGGCCCAGTTGCAGATCCAGTGCAGTTCCAGTGAAGAATTTAGCAAGGGAGAGGCAGAGAGAAATCAGAAGCAAAGAGGAAGGTCTTGAGGTGCTTCCCGAACCGGAGATGGTTCTCCTCAAGTTCCAGTGAGGCAGGAAGGCTGTTCCAGAGGGAGGGCCCTGCTGCGGAGAGAGATCTACCCCCAGCTAGTTGCTTTGAGAAGCGTATGACCCTGACCTGCAAGTGTGAATCACACACACCTGCAAAACAGGCCATGGCCATCACTGTTATGTCACTCAAACCCTCCCAAACCACAACATGACATGGCAAGCAATACCCATACACCAACACAGTAACAATAAGGTACACATTGCCATGTCCAAAATGTACAGTGGCATCAGACAATGATGCCTGACCTGGAATCAGATGAAATGACTGACCAACAACCTCCCACCCAAAATAAGTCATTTCCAAATGCATTGTTGCAGACGTAACATAACAATGAATGCCTGTCTACATGCACATTGTGCATTGCAGAATCAACACTGCAGCTTCTGTGTGCTGTGTCCTACTCCTGCAACACACTGCTCAGCGCACAGTACAGTGAACAGCCATTGTGTGTGATGCACACCCTGAGCATCACATCTAAGCGACAGACCACATCAAAAAGCAAATTAGGCATGTACAGGATCCATAATTGGTCACAGAACATGTGCTGCAGGGACACAGTGGGCACCAGAAGGCAAACAGTGTACACGTGGATATGCAAGGGTGGTTGTACATGGAGTGCATCAGAGTGCAAGTGTGTGGGTCAGCAAGGACATGCACTCAACATATGCATGTGCAATCAAGTGACCATCAGTGTTCTCTACACATCACATGTGAACATTCACCATGTGTACACCCCAGCATGTCAAACCACAACTATCCCCTCGCACCTGAAAGGTAAACACAACATATGAGCAGGCGTTGATCAGCTGAACACAACATGTACATAGGATACCACCATTACAATGTCAGGGTTCCCATCACACTGCAGGGCAAGGCAACTATCAACAACAACCCCCCCCTCACAAATGACCATGACCCACTGAACAACTGCACCTGGGTCATGGAGCCTTCAACCCTCAATTCCACCTGGCCACAGGATCACCTTTACCCTTCGTCACCATCTCCCACCTTGTGTGTAAAAAGGTGCCTGCACCCTCAGAATCCACACTCATTGCCGAAATCACAAAATCCAAGGCATAAAAACGAAACAGAACACCCTCCAGTCGATGACTTGACGTAGCAGTACCTCACAAAGGCCAAGTACTACCACAATGATGCAACAACCAAGGTAGCACAGTAAAAAAATGTCACAACAGGATGTGAACCATGGTTTATAGTCAAAATGTCGACAAAAAAATGTCGACATGCAAAAAAGTCGAAAAGAAAATGTCGAAAACAATAATGTCGACATCCTATACATAGAATGGAAGAAGTCAATTTATCGAAAAAAAAATGTCGACAAAAAAAATGGTCGATTATCATAGACAATAACCAGAAATAATCATTGGGGGGGGTCCCCCCCCCCAACCCCCCAACCTCACCCTCCATCACGAACCATCCCAGCACCCCCTCCCCTTCCCTTCGTCCGTAATCACCCACTTGTCTGTGACACTGGATAAAGATAGGTTACGAAATGGTTAACACGCTAGATGACATTCCTGAGTAAAGCACCTTGTTTTTGATAGCAGGAAACGGGTAACGGCTGTGAAAAAACCGTCATTACCTGACAGAACATCTCTTGAGAGGTTACTTCGGGCAATTGACAGCATTTTTTTCGTACTTTTTTCTAGCGAAAAGGTAAGACGCACTACCATTATGAAAAATTACGTCTACAATAAAGGAAATAGTATACAGTACCTCAAAAAAATTATTTTTACGTGTCGTTTCAGGTGATAAAATGGAAAACAAAATAGAATTTATAGAAAGCCAAAAAGGAAGTAAGCAGCTGGTATGGAATGGATACATATTCTGTAAAGAACTTCAGCGAAAAGAGAGAATATACTGGCGCTGCACAGAATATACAAAAAATAAATGTTCAGCCCGCGCAGTAACAGTGGGAACAGATGTAAAGGGAAACGCTGAACACAATCATATGCCTGATCAAACAAATATAATCATCAGGAAAACATTAACGGAACTTAAAAGAAAAGCAGTAGAACATGAGGGGGAAACTAGTGGATCGGTACTCAGGGAAGTTTGTGGCCAATTACCAACGCATGTAACAGCGCAATTACCAGCTGAAAAGTTGATGCAACGCACTATGAACCGAGCAAAACATACCAATGAAAACCTACCCCCTCCACCTACATCCTTTGAACATATACGTATTCCGGATATTTTTAAGATTACAGCGAGAGGAGAACATTTTTATTGTGGCGAAATGGGAATAAACAATGAAAAAATCTTGGTGTTCGCTACCTCTGAAAACTTTCGCCATCTAAGTCAAAGCAAATATTGGCAAAGTGACGCCACGTTTAAAGTATGCCCCCACCCGTTTTTTCAATTTTATACTGTCCATGGAACAATCAATGACAAAACATTACCACTGATTTACTTTTTGATGCCAAAAAAAACAGAGGACGCTTACAAAATCGTATACAATAAAATTAAGGAAACTACACCAGATTCACAACCAGAGACAATAATCATGGATTTTGAAACAGCACAAATCAAGGGTTTTTCATGCGTGTACAAAGACACTACAATAAAGGGTTGTTTTTTTCATTTCACTCAAAGTGTTTGGAGAAAAATACAGAAATTAGGTTTGTCAGCAAAATATACGGAGGACAGTTACTTTCAGATTAACGTAAAAAAACTTTTTGCATTGGCTTTTGTACCGGAGAATCATGTTATTAATTATTACGAACATTTAATTGACAGTGAATACTATAAAAATCATGAGAATGAATTAACAAATTTACTAGACTACTTCGAAAATACATGGATAGGCCAGTTAACACGGAGTGGCAACAGACGCCGACCAAAATACACAATTGAGTTATGGAACTGCTACCGCAACACCATGGAGAACAAACCCCGAACAAATAACGCATTAGAAGGCTGGCATAGCCGCATAAGTAAAAATTTCAATACCCAAAATCCAAGTTTGTGGCATTTCTTGCGAGACTTAAAGTTAGAAGAACAACACCAAGAAATGAGAATTTCGCAAACAATTTCTTTGGCAAATCAGGCACCGAAAACCAAAAAATACAGAGACTATGATAGTAAATTAGTGCAATTAGTACAAGCATTCACAGTAGAGAACAAGGACATTTACTTAGATTCCATAGCTTTTAACTTAAAATGCTAAAAAGAGTACTTACGTTGCATTAACCGTGAAAAAGTACCATTTTCTTGTTGAAATCCACAGCTTCAGTAAAAAAAGGTATCCAAACTCACCGAAAAGTGTCCAAAATCCATATTACTCGAAAGTCCAATAATCAGTTCCGGGTAATCTCGCTACTCCATGAAAATAAAAACTTCCAAAAAAGCCATATCCGAAAAAAAAAATCCACCATCCGTACGACAAAATCCTTGAAATCCACATAGACCCGGTCCGTCAGATGAAAAACCATGAAAAAAATGATGAAATGCCCAAAAAAAAAACAAATCCATGGAGCGAAGGGACGAGGAGGCGACCGCGGTAAAAACAAGTCGAAAGTGAGCTTTAAAAATGGCGCTCACGTTTACGTTGTGCTACGTACCTTACGTAGAAAGTCAAAACAATTATAAGTTAATAATTATAGACATACATTTTTAGCTCTCAAGCGCCATCTACTGGTTCTTTATTATATAACAAGTTAAAATGAATTACACAAAGGTGTTGTATTTAATTATATATTTATTAAAGTAAAAGTATTGTTAATTTTATTTATTTATTATGTTGTACAGTTACGTTTACTTACACATACTACTTTCAATTTAATAAACATACTGATATATCAAACTTACCATCAACAACGTATTTGTGTGTATATATATAGAGAATGTATTTATGCTTTTATTAAATGTCGACAAAATAATGTCGAAAATGTATTGTGTCGACATTTTTGTATGTCGACATTATACATTTTCGACATTATTTTGTCGACATTTTGACTGTCGACATTATTGATGTCGACATTATGACTGCACACCGTGAACCATGTGTGCTACATAACATAGAATGATGCACCATGAACGGATGTGTACTGTCACAGGTCCCGTGTACAGGCGCGGGAGTCTCACGAAACCACCACCCCCACCGTGTCCCGGGTGCCTGCAAGGTCAGACTCACACAGGCCCCTGAAGGAGGTTCAGGGATATGCAGTAGGGACAGGTGTTGGCACACTGGATAACTGGAATGAGTGGCAGGAGAGGGGAGGAGGAATGACACATGAAAGTAGGGAATGCACGAAAATGTACTACCTGCATGAACACATACACAATCCAAACAAACTTGGACATCATTGTCATGGCCTTCTGTAGTCCAGGCTTAGGAGTGGCACGAACCAACCACCCCCTCTAGGGTTTTGGCGCCTGCAAGTTTGGGGCTTACACAGGCATCCGCAACCCCAGCGGGGAAAGAGAGTTAGGGAATGTTGCTTGGATAGGTACGGGAAGCAGGAACACCGGGAAGAAGGTACAGGGTTCAAAATTGCATAGGATTCCGGTTGATTAGGGGGAAAAACCTATGCAGAGCAGTTTGAAAGAAAAACAACAAGACACTTAGCTCTGGTTTTGAGTGCTGGCCTCCTGCCTGTGCACTCTCAGGTCCGGTTACAGGAGCACTGCAATGCTGCAAAGAGAGCCACAGTTAACAACCTGTACATGCCAATTACACAAAAACACACCACCAAACATGCCCCATAGCAACAAACTACTCTACAAACAGACAATCTGGTGTAGATGCTTCGTACCCATTTATAACATTACCCCTGTGATGGGTCATACACAGTCAATGCAGTAAGTCAGCCTCCGGTGGGTGCGTGGCAAATGGAACACCAATGTGTCACAATTCACACAACATGCAATGTTCCCTGGGTAAGCAGACATACCCATATAGCAAGCCATGACTTCAGAGCAAGTTTTGTACCACCATGACCGAAACAAAGTTGGCAGTGCATTTATCATAATGTACATGGAAATGAAATGCACTGCACCCGAGTATGTCCCTTGCTGTATGTCCCTGTGACCTGCCCCTTTCCATGTCTCGGAAGGCTACATGGTTGATACAAGTGCCTCGATGGACCTTGGTGTACCGGAGGGTATGTGCCACTGCCCCTGCAGGTGTCCCAGACAACCTTACAATCAACAGCCATCAGTCCACCAACACATCTGAGCTGCACTGTGTGCTTCAACACCAATATTCGTCCAAGCTCACCCTCAGTGCTGTGACTAAGCCTGCATGTGCAACTCGCCTGGTGCAAGCTTTGCTGTGTTGTGGCCCCCCTGTGCTGCTCACCTTGCCTGGAGTTCCTTAGAACACGTCAGCAGTTCTAGGATGTAGGTCTGCAATCCCTGTGCCTCTGCTTGTGCACACATGTGCATGTGGGCACCAACACACATGTCCAGAATTCCGTCGTCCAATGGGCCATGTCTGCTGGGAAAGGTGCTCTGGAGGCTCATCCCCCTGCAGAAAGGGCATGAAACACATGATTAATGCTTCAAAGTCATCTGTGTGTGTATCTTCAGGCATCTCATTACTTGACCATGTCAGAGAGTCACATCATAAATCACACCATCAGTCCGTCTTTCACATCCAAAGTGTGGAACACTATCTACAGCATGAATTGCAACAAGCACGTGTACAGTAAATATAAGAAACATACTACACAATGCATAGCAATGAATGTACACATTAATCATGAAACACCCCATCTAGCAAAAGCTGAACAGTGGACAATAACACCAAAATCATCCCCACTAGTGGTGTAAACACAAGTCACACAGCACGAGACATGCCACAGATATGACAGTCCAAAGCCCTTGTGTAAAAGGTTGTGACACCGAACCATCCTTGCGAGCCCATGGATAAGGGAGGCAGGAGTGGCATATGTGAGTCAAGGACCCCAAGCAGCAAACACATACACAAGACAAGCCTGAAGGGCCCAGCTGGAACAGACAGTGGATGCCTTCAAAAGCCACAAAGCACCACACCGTCACATGAAAGCACAATAGACAAGCAATTTAAAACTATATTAACTAATTACACTAACTATGGAAAACCCACATTACCTAATTAAACTAACTATCAAACAGAAACTTAACTAACTAAACTAAAAGAAAAATCAAAAATGGCCACATACGACCCGGGGGGTAGGGGAGGCACCCAGGAGGGGGGAGGTACAGGGTGCTGCTCAACATCCAGATGCGATGATGCTGTGCCAAAAAAAAAACCTCCATGGGCTCAACGCCTGCACAGCCCGACCTATGTGGGAGATAGATGGCCGTCCGAGTCTGGCTCATCCTGTAAAGGAGGATGTGGCACAGTAGCCTGGCCACGCCTAGCCGCAGCTTGCCCCTCATTGGCAGCAAGTCTGCCGGACGGGTGAGCCTGGTTCTGTGTGGCGATGTGACGTAGGTCTGCATGCAGAACCTCACGTGATACACGTGCTTCCTCTTGCAGGGTAGCACGTGTAACACGGAGTTCCTCCTGCAAGGCCTGGCTAGACAAACGCTGCACCTCCCGGCAAGCCTGTAGCTCAGCCGAGACGGTACGCTCAAGTTGTGCAAACCTCTCCTCTGCCTGCTGCCTCTGGGACATCATAAGGACACCCAGAGTGGATCTGAGGGAAGCATACTCCTCCCTCAGGGCATCCATGTGCGCCTCTGCGTGAGCAGCAATTGCTTGACGCAAAGACAACATTTCAGCCTGGCGTGCCCTGTCTGAGGCCGCATTGACCAGCCTGAGCGAGCGGGCCGTGGACCGTGCCGCCTGCTGCTGGAGAAGCACCTGCCTAGCAGGGAGGGAGCACAGATCGGGCCACATGCTCCATGCTCTCAGCGATGATCTCCATTCCTGCCCCCTGCCGTTCTGAATTGGCAGTCATGTCTTGCTCCCACTCAGCATACTGTGGTTGCACGCGGCGACCGCGTTGCCGGGTTTGACCCCTGTGGGACCCAAGGACAGGGGGTCCTCGCTGTGTTGGCACCGCACACGGCTGCACGACTACATGCCCCCGTCGACGTGATGTCCTAGGCACATCAGTGACTGGTGTGGAGGGTGACCCTGCGTCCCGATCCACCACGGGCGGAGGAACCAAGACTGTCTGATCCCTCAGTGCAGGTGTCGCAGACAGAGGAGTGTCCACATCAGAATCACTCACCCCTGACACATGGACTTGATGCTCATCCAACTCAACATGGACGTCAGAGTCGTCATCAAGGCTGGACTCATAGGCAGCCAGAGACAAGATAGACTGAAGCACTTGGGGGTTTTCGTGGCCTACCACCCCACAACCCCCACTAGTGCCGGGTTGATGTAGTGGTAACAACCCTGTGTCTGGCATGACAACACCATCCTCCGCCTCCATTACGTCATCACCTGAAAAATAGAGAGAAAAAAGGTCACTACACATGTCAGAAGCACACAACACACACACACACCGACAGCAAACGCATGAGGCAGACATGTGACACACAACATATAACCTGGCATGCATGCTGGGTCAACTTTGAATTGCTTCTGTGATCAGACCTGTTGAAAGGTGGCAGTTTCCATGGAAGTGGGTCTATGCAGTGCAGAAAATGTGTACGCCACTCACTACCTACATGTACAAGGACTCCATGGTGTGTGCCAGGAAATATGAAGGCAGTGCAATGTCAAATTCACACATCACGTGCATTGTGCATTCAATGTGTACCATATCTAGAAGCCAAGCACTCCTCCACCCCAGTACCAAAGCAGGGATGCCTAGCATGGTATCAAAAGGCTGACCATACACCTGTGTATTGACAGGCAGTGTTGACTGGCATCAACAGCTTAATGTGATTCAAGTGACAACACTGCAAATGATGCTGGGACAGTAAGCAGGACACATGATGAAAACTCTGGATTCCGCCCATGTGTGAAGAAGACACAACAACAGTTGGACAGAGTCATTGGCCATTTAACAGGCTGAGGCCTGTGAGCCACACAGATTGTCAGACCCTAAACATGTGTGCAACGCAGGACTGAGCCACAGTTGACATGGGAAGGCTGATGAGATGGCAGGCAATGTATGTAACCAAGGACTTGTATTACAGTGATCATCCAGTCAAGGACACATAGGGGCATGCGTGCAATGCATATGGAGCATAAATGGGCACTCATGTCCCTGCGGGACATCTGACCTATGCACAGTACAAGTGAGATACCCTGCATCAAGTACTAAGGCTGTACCACACGGCATATGTTTGTCAGATTCTACGCTGGAAGTTAGCATCTACACAGGACGCATGAACAAGAAAGTACACATTGGCAAGATTGAAGAACTCCTGTGCAAAGGTGGAACTGGGGTGCAGAGTGGCGGAGGAGGGGCAAGGGAGCATGCCTACATGGAGTCCCCGCATGCAGGCAGAGGAGACATGCATGACGGAAGCATTGCATGACTTACACATCAGAACCATGTACACATCACATGTAGTGGCAATCTAGCACAACACATCCCACAAGTGAAACACACACGTCCTCAACAAACACGCATCAACACTCACTGGACTGGGCATCAAAGTCCAGCATCTCTCCCACTCCTTTGACCAATTCAGGTGGTATGAACTCCGAAATGAGTGCCTCATGCGGAGTGAGCACTTCCTCCTCTGGTGCAGGCCCACCGCCAGTCACCAGAGTCAAGTTGTAATTAGAGGCACGCTTAGCCTTAGTGCTGCGTTTGATGTCATTCCAACGCTTTTTGCACTCTTGCGCCGTGCGCACCTCATGGCTGAATGAACTGACATGTTCCACAACATGCTTCCAGTGGGTGTCACGTTGGGCAGCCGTAGTCTGACTATTGGCACCCACTAGCATGTCACGGCTGTGGCCCCGCACGTAGTCCACGAGGAAGTCCAGTTCCTGCTTGCAGAAAGGCTTCTTCCTCGATGTGCAGGAGGTAGTGGCTGTGTGTGGGGTCCCAGCCTGTGCTGCAGTTGTACCCTTCCTCCTCTTGGACTGTGGCGCAGACCCTGGCTGGCTAATGCCGCCCTGACAAGTATGGCCAGTGGCTTCGGTGGATTGAGCCAAGGGAGTGGCAGGTGGAGGGACGACCAAAGGCATGACTTGTGTCAGTGGCAGCTGGGTGCCCGCTAATGGACCCTGCACAGCAACATCAGCTGTGGCAGGGTCATTGACCGCAACAGTCCTGGTTGGCAGACTCACAACCGGGGTGTTGCTGGGTGCATCTGCCCCTGCTCTTGCCAACACCCGGCTGTTCAGGGCAGCAGATGTCATGACTGCCCCAGGGACACGTGTCTTGGTCTGAGAAGCCCGGCCTGCCCCTATGGTTTCCCTTCTGGCCTGTTGGAGATCTACCAAGGGCTCCTCAAGTGCCAACGCAGCCTGCGCTGGCAGACCCTGAGCCTGGGTGGCGGTGTCCACAGCTGCACCTGCAGCTACCACTACCCTTGGGCCCGTGGCAGTCGATGGAACGGACTGCCGGGTCACACGGGCGCCAGTGGCAGATGCAGAAGCTGCATCCCCCGGAACCACAGGGGGTGGTGGCATGACTGCACTGACACATGGCACAACATTGTGCTCAATTGGCGCACCCCTGCCTCTTCCCCCTCTGTGGCCGCCCTGGACACCCTGGAGTCCCCCTACTCCCTGGTCACCACGGCCACGTTCCCGACCACGCCCGCCACGAGGAGGACACCCAGCTGAGGCACCCCTCACCTTTGGTGGCCTCCCAACCATGGCAAAGATGTAGTAGTGCCGGCACAGATGGAGCGGTGCCAATGGGAGGTGTACACTACAATTGAACAGGGCAATTGGGGTGAAGGGGGTGGGAAGCAAGATGTTAACAGCCCCCCTGCACCTGCAAGGCTGTATTTGACCCCGGTGATGTAGTGACGGGTCACGCAACGCTCAGGCACCCCAAAACTGCAGTAAAACCGTGCACGCAACCCTGCAGCCTACGTGCGTGGATTCAACCTCCTGCAGTACGCGGTGGCACCCAGTAACACGAATAACGCGTACGCGTGGGACACGCAGGCTACTATGACATCGAAAATGGGTGCGATACACAGGGGCACCCGCAGTGGGAAAAAGAGCGTGTGCGACTCACCGTCTGACTAGCGCGATGCAGAAAAACAGGCATAGCCAATACCCCTGCCAAAAGAAGAGATACGTCCTTGATAGCTGTGAAGTTGTGATGGCGCGCGAAACAACAGGAAGCAGCAACACACGTCGGTCTCCACGAAAGGCACGTACAGCGAACTGTTGGGCCCGCTCACCTTTAACCAGTGCTGAGGGAAACACCCGCGCACGTCACGTCACTTACGCGCATGGGCCCTTTCCTCGGATTACACACGGACGTGCAGTTTTTCACGCGCACTGAAATTCCCATGCGTCACGTCACAGGGGCGCTTGCGTTTGAGGGGCCTTCTGTCCAATGAAATTGCGTATGCGTGCAGATGCGCTTACGCGCTAAGGGCCTTTCCTCGAATTGCACGCTGACGTGCAGAATTTTCACGTGCCAAATCACTCTGTATCAAGCTGGCCACGCGTAAGCACACGGAAGACCACGCTCCTGCCCAGAAGGCTGAATTACTGCCCCCCAGAGCCCAGAGCACGCTCCCACCTGCCATCTGCTGCTTCCTGACTGCCTGCTGCCCACGTGCCCTGCTATTTGCTTCCTGCACATCAGCCAGGGGTGCTGTTGCTGTGACCACCCCTGCTGGAACCGAAGACTCCCGACTGGGATTCCATCGCTCCACAGCCCAGCCCCAGGACCCAGTTGCCCACCCACTCCTGCCTCTGGGGTTGTCATGTCGGGCACTGCAACATCTGGAAACACTGACAACCCCCAGCCAGAGAGGCAGAGGGGCACCAGCTTCAGTGCCAGGGAAGTTGGTGTCCTGGTGGAGCAAGTCCTGGGGCAGTATGATACCCTCTTCGGAAGTTCCCGCGCCGACAAGGAAGGACGGACTCGGATTTGGACTGACATCGTGACTGCCATCAATGCGGAGGGGGTGGCAGTCCGCGACTTACAACATGTCAAGAAGCGCTGGGAGGACTTCAGGTCAGGACGCTGAACAAGGCCTGGCACCTCTTGAAGGCAGCGGATGCTAAGGGGCGCCGGGGCCACTTGTCGGAAGATCAGATGAGGGTCCTGGAACGCATATCCCCAGCGCTCCACGTCCAGGTCCTTGAGAGGCAGACCCGCCTGGAGTCGAGCGGTAAGTGTATATGCATCATAATTGTGAGCTGTGCGTGTGGTGATGTTTCAGTAGTGTGCAGGTTGCACATCTGTTTGTATGGGGTCGAGTATGGGTGGCGGTGTACAGGGCCATGAGGCTAACACATGCGAGGGCTGTAATGTGTGAGACATGGATGTTGCTTGTGTGTGTAGGCTTGCATGCCAAATGCAATTGTGTGGGCACACATGTTTGGATGAATGTGTATGTAAGTAGACATGTTCGTGATGTCACGCATGTATGTTGTTTTCAGCTGCAGGTATCAGCACTGTGTACATGTGCATTTGTGTGTATTTGACAAGGGTGCAACAGTGATGCAACATGGATGCATGTGACAGCGGGATGTGGAAGCCTGATTGGCAGATGTGACATGGATGCCCATCTGAACACTGCAAGTGTGGTGGTGTGTGTACATGTGTAGTGCACTTCCTGTGTTGCATGTGATGTCTGGCTCAGCTTTGCCTGCTCATGCTGTTGTATGTGTATGGATGGTGCTGGCAGTTGCGATATGGCTGTGGTATGGGTCATGTGTGCGAGTTGAAATGACATGTGTGTTGGGGATTGTGATGGCATGTCTAAGGTTTGCCAATGCCACTCATGTACAACTGTCATGTGTGTATGTGTCCATTGTACAGTGCCCTGATGCCTGTGTTTTATTTCTCCCTGTCTGCAGCGTCAACTGATGAAGAGGGTGGAGAAGGCCCGGCTCCCATCCCATGTTGCGATCAGGCCGCAGCTGCCGGGGGGAGGTCCAAGAGGCGGAGGTTGGAGTTGGACTCCTCGGCAGCAAAAGGGGCAGCTGGGACCCCACAGGGCCCAACGGGGGAAGATGGCACGGAGTCAACCAGGTTGGTGGGGGGTTTGGTGGAGGAGGAGGCCGGGCAAGCAACAGAGACGGGGTCTGGAGGTGGGGATTCCACTGGTGCTAGTGGTGCAGTGCAGGACCAGGGACAGGAGGCAGCACAGGCCGCCGCGGAGGTGCCTGTGTGCAATCCTGTCCCTGATCCTGTCCCTGCATCATCTTGCACCAGCAGGGATGCCTACGTCCAGACCCGTTTTCAGGCAGGGGATGAGCTCACGACAAATGGCCTTCCTCTGTCTGCGGACGTGGCTATCCGGGTCCTGTCCTGACTGGTGTGGCGTTGCGTCAACGGGCCATGCGAGGTGACCTGCAGTCTTTTCATGAGGCGACTGCACGTCATCTCGAATGGCTCGTTGACCGCGTCGGCCTACTGGGACAGGTCACCCAGGCCGGATTCCTCCTTTGATGGGGTTTGCTGCGACCCCCTCCTCAACTGAACCCCCTATGCGCCAGTCGTCCTCCGTGCCATCTTCCCACCCATCAGTCACCTGGGTGCCCTGTGGAGCTGCCTCTGACGGTGCGGCCAGGCTGGTGGAGGAGGCATTCCTGCCACAGTTGGGAGTCGGACGTCCAGCAGGGGTGGAATACATCAATGACTGCACCCCAGCCAGCAGAGGATGTGCAGGCAGCAGGAGGCAGTGCACGGGCAGAGGCACAGCAGCAGCAGCAATGTGGTGGGAGCCATGAAGGCTCGGGGCCTTCATCATCGGAGGGGCAGGCATCGGCCGGAGGGCAGGAGGACCCAGAACAGAAAGTGTCTTCCGTGTGGCAGCGGTTGGGCCACGCCATAGATGCGGAGCGGCAGCGGGAAGAAGAGGCACGGCTCACAATGGTCAGGGTGGAGAACTCCATGCAGAGGGCCCTGAGGCGGGCCAAGTGCCTCGAGGCAATCAGCAGGGGGTTGAAGGTGGACACGTCGACGGCCCTGCGGACCCTCGGGGCCATGGAGGAGGACCGCCTCCGGGACATTGAGCAGGAGTTTGATGATGCCCTGGCCCGGGACATCCAAAAGTGAGCCGTCGGACTAGCCCGCTGCCCTTGTACATAGTTCTGTAGTTAGTGTTAGGTTTCCTTTGTTTTTGATTCTTTTTTTGACCTTTTGGACAATGGGCCACATTTTTGTATATAGTTTTTTTTTATTAGTTAGTGTTGTTAGATAGGTTTCATTTCTTTTGTTGGGATAATGGACCCTGGCTTGTTCAACGGTACATAGTTCACTGTTGGATTTTCTTTTTATTTTACAATTTACCCATGGAGCAATGGCTTTCAATTATAATTTTCCATTGGATTTTCTTTTGTGGACTGTGACTTTGAACATGATTCCTTTGGATTATAATTTTTGGTTTTGCTTTTTTTCACGGACATGCTTCTTTTCATTTTTTTACATTCCCATTTCTGTTTGTTTATTTTTGAATCAATTTATGTTTCCTTTAATACATATTTTTTTTATCAAACTTCAATGTGTAGTATCATCTCATTGGTTTCATGCATATCATGATATGGGTTTTGAGATTCACTGACACGCATTGGGTGTATGTGAGGGACATGTGTTCGTTTCCAAACTTGCAATACTCGGGTGGGTGTTTTGCATTTGGAGGCTGACCATAGGGACCAGGGATCTAGATTGTGATGACATGTTGGCTGGGGAACATGAGTTGGGGCCTGCTGGCAGGTGCCCCACAGTGCTGGGGGATGGGGGTGCAGGGGAACATGAGTTGGGCATGAGTGGGGGCCTGCTGGCAGGTGCCCCACAGTGCTGGGGTGTGGGGGTGCAAGGGAACATGAGTTGGACATGAGTGGGGGCCTGCTGGCAGGTGCCCCACAGTGCTGGGGGGTGGGGGTGCAGGGGAACATGAGTTGGACATGAGTGGGGGCCTGCTGGCAGGTGCCCCACAGTGCTGGGGGGTGGGGGTGCAGGGGAACATGAGTTGGACATGAGTGGGGGCCTGCTGGCAGGTGCCCCACAGTGCTGGGAGGTGTGGGTGATGGGAGACATGAGTGGGGGCCTGGTGGAGGCTGCCCCTGCACTGCTGGGGGGTGGGGGCGGTGGGATACATGGGTGGGGGCCTGGTGGAGGCTGCCCCTGTTGGCTGGGGGGGTGGGGGTGATGGGAGACATGAGGGGGGGCCTGGTGGAGGCTGCCCCTGGTGGCTGGGGGGTGGGAGTGATGGGAGACATGGGTGGGGGCCTGGTGGAGGCTGCCCCTGGTGGCTGGGGGGTGAGGGTGGTGGGAGACTTGGGTGGGGGCCTGGTGGAGGCTGCCCCTGGTGGCTGGGGGGTGGGGGTGATGGGAGGCATGGGGGGGCTGGTGGAGGCTGCCCCTGGTGGCTGGGGGGTGGGGGTGATGGGAGACATGAGTGGGGGCCTGGTGGAGGCTGCCCATGCACTGCTGGAGGGTGGGGGTGATAGGGGACATGAGGGGGGCCTGGTGGAGGCTGCCCCTGGTGGCTAAGGGGTGGGGGTGGTGGGAGACATGGGTGGGGGCCTGGTGGAGGCTGCCCCTGGTGGCTGGGGGGTGGGGGTGATGGGAGACATGAGGGGGGGCCTGGTGGAGGCTGCCCCTGCACTGCTGGGGGGTGGGGGTGGTGGTAGACATGGGTGGGGGCCTGGTGGAGGCTGCCCCTGCACTGCTGGGGGGTGGGGGTGGTGGTAGACATGGGTGGGGGCCTGGTGGAGGCTGCCCCTGCACTGCTGGGGGGTGGGGGTGATGGGAGACATGGGTGGGGGCCTGGTGGGGGCTGCCCCTGGTGGCTGGGGGGTGGGGCTGGTGGGAGACATGAGTGGGGGCCTGGTGGAGGCTGCCCCTGGTGGCTGAGGGGTGGTGGGAGACATGGGTGGGGGCCTGGTGGAAGCTGCCCCTGGTGGCTGGGGGGTGGGGGTGATGGGAGACATGAGTGGGGGCCTGGTGGAGGCTGCCCCTGCACTGCTGGGGGGTGGGGGTGGTGGTAGACATGGGCGGGGGCCTGGTGGAGGCTGCCCCTGCACTGCTGGGGGGTGGGAGTGAGGGGACATGGGTGGGGGCCTGGTGGAGGCTGCCCCTGGTGGCTGAGGGGTGGTGGGAGACATGGGTGGGGGCCTGGTGGAGGCTGCCCCTGGTGGCTGGGGGGTGGGGGTGATGGGAGACATGAGGGGGGGCCTGGTAGAGGCTGCCCCTGCACTGATGGGGGTGGGGGTGGTGGTAGACATGGGTGGGGGCCTGGTGGAGGCTGCCCCTGCACTGCCGGGGGGTGGGGGTGAGGGGAGACATGGGTGGGGGCCTGGTGGAGGCTGCCCCTGGTGGCTGAGGGGTGGGGGTGGTGGGAGACATGGGTGGGGGCCTGATGGAGGCTGCCCCTGGTGGCTGGGGGGGTAGGGGTGATGGGAGACATGGGTGGGGGCCTGGTGGAGGCTGCCCCTGGTGGCTGGGGGTGGGGGTGATGGTAGACATGAGTGGGGGCCTGGTGGAGGCTGCCCCTGCACTGCTGGGGGGTGGGGGTGATAGGGGACATGAGTGGGGGCCTGGTGGAGGCTGCCCCTGGTGGCTGGGGGTGATGGGAGACATGAGGGGGGGCCTGGTGGAGGCTTCCCCTGCACTGCTGGGGGGTGGGGGTGATGGGAGACATGGGTGGGGGCCTGGTGGAGGCTGCCCCTGGTGGCTGGGGGGTGGGGGTGGTGGGAGACATGGGTGGGGGCCTGGTGGAGGCTGCCCCTGGTGGCTGGGGGGTGGGGGTGATGGGAGACATGAGTGGGGGCCTTGTGGAGGCTGCCCCAGGTGGCTGGGGGGTGGGGGTGTTGGGAGACGTGGGTGGGGGCCTGGTGGAGGCTGCCCCTGGTGGCTGGGGGGTGGCCGTGATGGGAGACATGAGTGGGGGCCTGGTGGAGGCTGCCCCTGCACTGCTGGGGGGTGGGGGTGGTGGTAGACATGGGTGGGGGCCTGGTGGAGGCTGCCCCTGCACTGCTGGGGGGTGGGGGTGATGGGAGACATGGGTGGGGGCCTGGTGGAGGTTGCCCCTGGTGGCTGGGGGGGTGGGGCTGGTGGGAGACATGGGTGGGGGCCTGGTGGAGGCTGCCCCTGGTGGCTGGGGGGTGGGGTGATGGGAGACATGAGGGGGGGCCTGGTGGAGGCTGCCCCTGCACTGCTGAGGGGTGGGGGTGGTGGTAGACATGGGTGGGGGCCTGGTGGAGGCTGCCCCTGCACTGTTGGGGGGTGGGGGTGATGGGAGACATGAGTGGGGGCCTGGTGGAGGCTGCCCCTGCACTGCTGTGGGGTGGGGGTGGTGGTAGACATGGGTGGGGGCCTGGTGGAGGCTGCCTCTGCACTGCTGGGGGGTGGGGGTGATGGGAGAAATGGGTGGGTGCCTGGTGGAGGCTGCCCCTGGTGGCTGGGGGGTGGGGGTGATGGGAGACATGGGTGGGGGCCTGGTGGAGGCTGCCCCTGGTGGCTGGGGGGTGGGGGTGATGGGAGACATGAGTGGGGGCCTGGTGGAGGCTGCCCCTGCACTGCTGGGGGGTGGGGGTGGTGGTAGACATGGGTGGGGACCAGGTGGAGGCTGCCCCTGCACTGCTGGGGGGTGGGGGTAATGGGAGACATGGGTGGGGGCCTAGTGGAGGCTGCCCCTGGTGGCTGGGGGGTGGGGGTGGTGGGAGACATGGGTGGAAGCCTGGTGGAGGCTGCCCCTGGTGGGTGGGGGGTGGGGGTGATGGGAGACATGAGGGGGGCCTGGTGGAGGCTGCCCCTGCACTGGTGGGGTTTGGGGGTGGTGGTAGACATGGGTGGGGGCCTGGTGGAGGCTGCACCTGCACTGCTGGGGGTGGGGGTGATGGGAGACATGAGTGGGGGCCTGGTGGAGGCTGCCCCTGCACTGCTGGGGGGTGGGGGTGATGGGAGACATGAGTGGGGGCCTGGTGGAGGCTGCCCCTGCACTGCTGGGGGGTGGGGGTGATGGGAGACATGAGTGGGGGCCTGGTGGAGGCTGCCCCTGCACTGCTGGGGGGTGGTGGTGATGGGAGACATGGGTGGGGGCCTGGTGGAGGCTGCCCCTGGTGGCTGGGGGGTGGGGGTGATGGGAGACATGGGTGGGGGCCTGGTGGAGGCTGCCCCTGGTGGCTGGGGTGGGGGTGATGGGAGACATGAGGGGGGGCCTGGTGGAGGCTGCCCCTGCACTGCTGAGGGGTGAGGGTGGTGGTAGACATGGGTGGGGGCCTGGTGGAGGCTGCCCCTGCACTGTTGGGGGTGGGGGTGATGGGAGACATGAGTGGGGGCCTGGTGGAGGCTGCCCCTGCACTGCTGGGGGGTGGGGGTGGTGGGAGACATGGGTGGGGGCCTGGTGGAGGCTGCCGCTGCACTGCTGGGGGTGGGGGTGGTGGGAGACATGGGTGGGGGCCTGGTGGAGGCTGCCCCTGGTGGCTGGGGGGTGGGGGTGCTGGGAGACATGGGTGGGGGCCTGGTGGTGGGTTCCCCTGCATTACTGGGGGGTGGGGGTGCTGGGAGACATGGGTGGGGGCCTGCTGGCAGGTGCCCCACAGTGCTGGGGGGTGGGGGTGGTGGGGAACATGAGTTGGACATGGGTGGGGGCCTGCTGGCAGGTGCCCCACAGTGCGGGGGGTGGTGGGAGACATGGGTGGGGGCCTGGTGGAGGCTTCCCCTGGTGGCTGGGGGGTGGGGGTGCTGGGAGATATGGGTGGGGGCCTGGTGGAGGCTGCCCCTGCACTGCTGGGGGGTGGGGGTGGTGGGAGACATGGGTGGGGGCCTGGTGGAGGCTGCCCCTGGTGGCTGGGGGGTGGGCGTGCTGGGAGACATGGGTGGGGGCCTGGTGGAGGCTTCCCCTGCACTGCTGGGGGGTGGGGGTGGTGGTGGGAGACATGGGTGGGGGTCTGGTGGAGGCTGCCCCTGGTGGCTGGGGGTTGGGGGTGCTGGGAGACATGGGTGGGGGCCTGGTGGTGGGTGCCCCTGCACTGCTGGGGGTGGGGGTGCTGGGAGACATGGGTGGGGGCCTGCTGGCAGGTGGCCCACAGTGCTGGGGCGTGGGGGTGAAGGGAGGCATGAGTTGGACATGGGTGGGGGCCTGCAGGCAGGTGCCCCACAGTGCTGGGGGGAGGGGGTGGTGGGAGACATGGGTGGGGGCCTGCTGGCAGGTGCCCCACAGTGCTGGGGGGTGGGGGTGGTGGTAGACATGGGTGGGGGCCTGGTGGAGGGTGCCCCACAGTGCTGGGGGGTGGGGGTGGTGGGAGACATGAGTTGGACATGGGTGGGGGCCTGCTGGCAGGTGCCCCACAGTGCTGGGGGGTGGGGGTGGTGAGAGACATGGGTGGGGGCCTGGTGGAGGGTGCAGGGGGACATGCGTTGGTGGGCAGTAGTGCAAGTTGACATGTGGGTTGGCTGGGGGTCATGGCCATGGTGGATGGTGTGCCTGCAGGACATGTGCAGGGTAGGCCCCTGTGGTGTGAGCCACCTGCAGGGGCCCTGGAGGGTGTAGAGGGACCACCTGGGAGGACCCACACGTGCAATTCACGTGTGGTGCTCCCCGCGCACCCCTGTAATACACTTACCCTGATAGAATCGCGTGTGGAACTTCCCGCACACCCCTGAAATGCGCGTACCCTGCTCGCACGGGCCCAATCGCGTTTGGAACTTCCCGCGCACCCCTGAAATACACGTACCCTGATGGAATCGCATGTGGAACTTCCCGCGCACCCCTGGAATACACGTACCCTGATGAAATCACGTGTGGAACTTCCCGCGCACCCCTGAAATACACGTACCCTGATGGAATCGCATGTGAAACTTCCCCCGCACCACGAAATACTCGTACCCTGATGAAATCGCGTGTGGAACTTCCTGCGCACCCCTGAAATACACGTGCCCTGCTGATGTTGCGTGTGAAACTTCCCCCGCACCCCAAAATACACGTACCATGATGAAATCGCGTGTGGAAATTCCCGCGCACCCCTCAAATACACGTACCCTGCTGCAATCGCGTGTGAAACTTGCCCCGTACCCTGAAATACACGTACCCTGCTGAAATCGCGTGTGGCACTTCCCGCACACCCCTGAGATACGCGTACCCTGCGGAAATCACGTGTGGAACTTCCCGCGCACCCCTGAAATACGCATACCCTGCTCGCACGGGGCCAATCGCGTGAGGTACTTCCCGCGCACCCCAGTGATACACGTAGCCCGTTGGCCGTGCTGGTACAGGGTTAGCGCAGCCCTTTGCGCTGGATTGGGTATATTGATGGCTTTTCCCTGCGCGAGAGGCATTCTTGGGGGCGTAACTGGCGCTGCTGCAGGGTCGCTGCGCCACTGTGCACCACGGCTGGTTTTGGTGGCTGGAATCCATGAATACGCTGTGCGCGGAAATGGATTTTAGCGCACGGGGCTGGCGCAGGGATTCGCACGCGCACACTGTGCACCAGCCGCGTGCGCCACTTGTGCGCTGAATTCTATGAATTACCCCCTAAATAGTTTAGAAAAATCAATCTCAAACACAGCAGGCTTGGAAAAGATATTAAAATTATCCTTAAATTGGAGAGTAATGCTGAAACGTAACCTTGACGTGAACCAAGGACTAGTTAATGGAGCACTGGGTACAGTTGTTGGCTTTCAAACATACCCACGTGACAAAAAAATTAAGTTTCTCAATATTCTCTTTGACAAACTTTCAGAAGTAAAAAGAATAGGACGCTCAACAGCTCGATTCCTTCTCTTCAAAGACATGTATGTACGCAGAGAACAATTTTCTCTAACTCTTGCATACTCAGTCACCATTCATAAATCACAAGGTTTTACCCTAGACAAAGCAATGATAGACATTTGTAACACAGTTTTCAAAGAAGGGATGAGCTACGTAGCACTATCACGCTTACATACACTTGAGGGTCTATTTCTAATCAACTTTGATGCAAGTAAAATAAACGCTGATATTCCTTGCACTTTAGAATACAATAGACTTTGTTCACTATACACTCCTCATCTAAACACATATTCTGTTCCACAAAAAGTAAAACATTATAAAACAAAAATAAATCAAACAGAAAAGCAACAGGATGTCACTGCAAATCCTCCAAAGAGAGTAAAAGAAAGTAATACTTCATCAAGTGCCACAAGCAAAAAAGAATCAATTAGGGAAAGTAAACCAGGTACTTCTTCAAAGCAGGAAGACACACTCTAAAAAAAACAGTCAGATACAGAACTACCTGGTCCATTTAAACTCTCAAATATAGTTGGTGTAAGTTGCTACGCAAATGTAGCAATGAATATTCTATTTCAATTACCACCAATTGTTGACAACATTTACTTACACAGTACATACCCATTGTGTTTGCAAATGTTCGTACTTCACAGAAATGCAGCAAACAATCCTGACAACACGTATAGTGTTTGTGGAATAAGACAACAATTGGACTACTGTGCTGGAATGGTGAAATTCACTATAAACTCACAGGAAGATCCACAAGAATTTCTAATGTACTTACTATTGTCTACTTACTACTGTCACAATATTCCAAAAGCTATCTAACTGCCCAAAGATGCTACAACAACTAATCAGATAAATTAATACCACTCAAATAGAGCACAAAATATACAGTTAGAATACGCCAATTGGTATCTAACTGTCCCAAAATTTAGAAATATCCAAATAGATAAAGCAATACCACGAAATTATATCAAAAAATAAACAGTTAGAATACGCCTACTGGTATCTAACTGCTCCAAAATTTTACAATATCCAAACAAATACCTAATATCTTACTGGTCCCAAAAACTGGAACAATCCAATGTATAAAGCATTAGCCAGAAACAACAAGTAAACACTGAAAACAAACAAACAAATAAACTGTAGCATAACAGAAAAACAGTTTTTTTTAATCCAACATGGATTTTTTTTCTCCCACAGACCCAATGATTTTAGCAACAAACACAGAAAGTGAGCAAATTGCACAGTACTCTGGTTTGTCATCTACTAAATATGAGGGTCAAAAAAAAAAAAAGAAAAAATTGTGATTGTACAATGTAATAAGTCTTTACAAAATACTAATACTAACATGCTATTTTCTTTTATCACAGAAATGAACAAGAAAAACATGGACTCCCGTTACTAAAGCAAATAGTAAGTATAACATGATAAATACAACCATCGCAGCATATCACACCCATACTGGCTTATAACATTGTTCCTTATAAATTTGTTTTTGACCCAAAGTTATAAGCCACTATGAGTGTGATATGCTGCGGTGCTTGTGGCCAGGGCATAGACTCTTGGGTGCATGGCATATGAGTGTGATATGCTGTGGTGGTTGTGGCCAGGGCATAGAGCCTTGGGTGCATGGCCAAATGGCCATGCACCCAACATTCTATACCCTGGCCACAACCACCGCAGCATATCACACCCATAGATTCAAGCATTTCAACCATTTTAAACTCAACGGACACAAGGAAGTTCCTAGAACGCATTCAACTTGCCAGAGGACGATACGGACAGCGTCATCAGGACACCCACATGTTCTTTATGTACGAACATTTCAGGACACTGCGAGTGTTCTTAGAACACTTTCAGCTTGACAACGAATAATACAGACAACATCTTCAGGACACCCCCAGCGAACATTCCAGGACACCATGCGTCTTCTTAGAACACTTTCAACTTGACACCGAATCCATTCTGTTTGTTTACGAACATTTCAGAACAGCCGTGTTGTCCGCAGACAAATCGAACACAACAAAAGCGTCTAGCACATAAATAAAATACAACATTGCACCTATGTCATACTCCCCCACCATCCCCCTACATGGACACGGTAGCGTCCATGTAGTTATGGTTAAATTGGTGTTTCCATAGGAAGAGCACTTTTTGGGCAGCTTATAACTTCGCTCTCTCTGGACGAATCCTCACCAAACTTTGCATAGTATATGGCCCACTCTGAATTTTTTTGCAAAGTTTGGAGAGGTCTGGTCCAGGGGGGGCAAAGTTATAGAGGGGGTCCCAAAACTTTTGTTTTTTCCCATAGACATAATGGAAAAAAACTTGCGCACAGCCTAAACTGCTGGACGGATTTACACCAAATTTGCGGCAGGAGTGGGGGCTTTTGCAAATTTGGTGTAGATCTGTCCAGTAGTTTATTTTAAAATGACCAAAATGACCAAAATGTAAGGCAAAAAAATTAGTGATAACTCCGTTCACTCCGCGGACCGACTTCCCAGTTCGCTCCACGGACAGTGCCCTGATTGGCCGAGCGGCTTGCGTGATGTCCGTGGACATGCAACGTGTTCGCTGATTGGACGGCGTGGTGCGTGAAGCACGTCAGATTCTCTGTGGTGCCCGCCATCTTGCATTTGCGGACATTTGTGATGTCATCTTTGATGTCCTGGGTGTTAGTGGTAGCAGTGCACGGTGGCGCGAGTTATGGTTGCTTATCTTAACATAACTGCCGAATTTCAAGGGTTTTTCAGTTTTACTTTGAACCATAACGTCCCTTTAACAAACGTCCCTGCTAAAAACCTATGAAATTCACTAAAAAAACGTTGTTAACGGAACGTTATGGTTCGAAGTAAAACCAAAAAACCCTTGAAATTCACCAGTATGGTAAGCTAAGCAACCATAACTCGTGCCATGACCATGCACGGCTAACACTAACACCCAGGACATCAAAGATGACATCACAAATATCATAGATATCACAAATTTTTTGATACATACTTTTTGGTCGTTTTAAAGAGAACTACTGGACGGATGGTCACCAAATTTACAAAAGCACGCTTTCGGGACCAATCTCCTGCTGCAAATTTAGTGAAACTCTGTCCAGCGGTTTGGGCTCCATACGTGCGCAAACTTTTTCCCCCATTCAGTCTTTGGGAAAAAAAGACGTTTTGGGACCCCCCTTATATCTTTTTCCCCTTGGACCAAACATCACCAAACTTTGCAAAGTGTGGATTCGTCCAGGGGGAGCGGAGTTATAAGCAGCCCAAAAAGTGCTCTTCTCCATAGGAAGAGCACTTTTATATATATATTACACAGCCACGGTAGTGGCTGTGTAGTTATGGTTAAGTTGCTGTTTCCATAGGAAGAGCACTTTTTGGGCGGCTTATAACTTCGCTCCCGCTGGACGAATCCTCACCAAACTTTGCAAAAAAAGTATATGGGACACTCAGACTTGTTTTGCAAAGTTTGGTGAGGATTCGTCCAGGGGGGAAAAAGCTATAGGGGGGGGTCCCAAACATATTTTTTTCACATAGAGTGAAAGGGGGAAAAACTTTGCGCATGGCTACAGGCCAAACCGCTGGACGGATTTTCATAGAATTTGCGGCAGGGGCAGGGTCTTGGTCCCGAAAGCATGATTTTGTAAATTTGGTGACAATCCATGCAGTACTTTTCTTTAAAATTACCAAAAAGTAGGTCTAAAAAAATTAGTTGTATCTATGTTCCCCCCGCGGTCACACTTCCCTATTCGCTCCGCGGACAATATACCGATTGGCTAAGAGGCTGGTGTCATGACCGTGGACACGCGACATCTCTGCCGATTGGCTGCAGTGAGCCGTGTTCTGTGTCAGATTGTTTAGATGCGCCCAACATCTTGGATCCGCCGACAGCGCAGCGGCGACCAGCAGCAAAATGCTATTTCAAAAACTGTTTTGCTGTGTCAGAGTGCTTGGGCAGGTTCAGACAGTAAGAGATGATTGAAAAAATGTATTTGTCCAATGATGTATTCCCTATGCCCGCCTTTTTCGGGATGTTTGTAAGTACAGAAAATGAGGGGTCTCATAAGGGTAGTATTTCAGTCTGTGCTGTGCGCAGTCAACTTGAAACTGTTCTACGGACATGCATGGTGTTAGCGAACATTGAAATTGAGTACATGCTGTAATTAAATTATTTTTTCTATGGGTGTGCTATTGATTTGTACGCCGCCATGAGTGTGACATGCGGCAGTGGTTATGGCCAGGGCCTAGAGTCTTGGATGCATGGCTGTAGGCCGTAGGCCGAAGGCCATACTTCCAAGACTGTAGGCCCTGGCCAAAACCACCACAGCATGTCACAGCAATGGATACACATGTAGTATTGCTTATGGATCAGATGGTTGTGAGGAGTGTGTAGAGACTTGGGTGCATGGCCAAAGGCCATGCACCCAAGATCAAAGTTATAAGCACTACAGTTATAATCTATTGCACACCCATACATTGCAATATCTATGGACATACAGCCACATCCACTGCAGCATACCACACCTATAGATACACCCGTAGTATCGCACATCACTTAGGTGGTTGTGGTGGGGGGCCTGCACTCTTGGGTGCATGGCCGAAGGTCATGCACCCAAGAACAAAGTTATAACCTTTTAACTCATAAGCCAACATGCGTTTTATATAGTGCGGTGGTTGTGGGCAGGACGTAGACTTTTGGGTGCATGGCTGCAGGCTGTATGCCATACTCCCAAGTCTGTACACCCTGCACACAATCACTGCAGCACATCAGATTCATACATCACACCTATACAATTGATTATGTATCTGCTAGGTGTGGGCAGGGCCTAGAGTCCTGGGTAGAAATTGAGTAAATGCTACAGTTACAATGTTTAATTCTATGGGTGTGCTACTGATTTATAAGCGACCATGGGTGTAATATGCTGTGGTGATTGAGGCCAGGGTCTAGAGTCTTGGGTGCATGGACGTAAGACTCTAGGCCCTGGCCACAACCACCACAGCATGTCACAGCAATGGATACAACTGTTTTTATTCATTATCGATCAGATGGTTGTGGGGAGTGTGTAGAGTCTTGGCTGCATGGCCTTCGGCCATGCACCCAAGAACAAAGTTATAAGCCAATTCACACCCATACATTGAAATATGTATGGACATACACCTAAGACTTTAGGGCCTGGCCACAACCACTGCAGCATATCACAGCTGTGGATACACCTGTAGTATTGAACATCACTCAGGTGGCTATGGGGAGGGCCTGCAGTCATGGGTGCATGGACGAAGGGAATGCACCCAACAGCACATTTATACATAGTGAAGTTACAAGCCACCATGGGTGCGATATGGTGTGGTAGTTGTGGCCAAGACGTAGAGTCTTTGGTGCATGGCCGAAGGCCATGCACCCAAGAACGAAGTTATAAGCACTGCAGTTATAAGCCACTATGGATTTTATATACTGCATACCCATACATTGAAAAATCTATGGCCTTACACTGAAGACTGTAGCCTGTGGCCATAACTAAAGCAGCATATTACAGGTATAGGTACACTCGTACTATTAAACATCATTCAGGTGGTTGTGGGCAGGCTCCCAAAACCAACTTTATACGTAGTGAAATTAGAAGCCACAATGGGTACGATATGCTGTGGTGGTTCTGGCCAGGACCCAGAGTCTTGGGTGCATGGCCAAAGACCATGCACTCAAGACTGAAGTCATAAGCAGTGAGGTTATAAGTGAACATGGGTGTGCTGTGGTGCGGTGGTTGTGTGCAGGACCTAGCGTCTTGGGTGCATGGCTGCAGACCATGCACCCAAGAGGAAACTTATAAGTAGTGAAATTACAAGCACCATGGTTTTCTTATGCTGCGATGGTTGTGGGTAGGACCTATAGTCTTGGTTGCTTGGCCATAGGGTGTAGGTGGTAGGTTATACATCGAAGACGGTAGGCCCAGCCTATAGCCACTGCACCATATTACTGCCATAGATTAGATGTATACCTTTGAATATGTATGACATGACTGTAATTATACTTACTGTTTACTTTTTTCAGAATCCATATATGCCTTACATGACTTTAATACTTGGTGGAAATATCCTTTTTTAATTTCTGTGATAAAAGAAAAAAGCATGTTAGTGTTTGCATTTGATGAAGGCTTATTACATTGTATAATAGACAGTTTAGCTTTTTTTTACCCCCATATTTAGTTTACAAACCAGTGTACTGTGCATTTTGCTCAGTTACTGTGTTTGATTTTCAAATCCTTGGGTCTGGGAAAAACAAATCCTTGTCAGATTAAAAAAAAAAACTTTATTTTCTATGCTACAAACTATTTCTTTTTTTCCTTTGACTGTGTCCTTGTTCTTTCTGATTAATGTTATGTCTGTTGCCTTGTTGCATTTGTTATGGATCTGTGGTATTCATTTATCTGTGTCGTTGTTATACACTCTTGGGCAGTTAGATACCTGTTCGCGTATTCTAACTGTTTATAGTCTTTTACTTGATTTTTTGGTAATGTTGAAGTACACATCAGTTATTAAATTTTGGCTTAAAGAAGATTAAATACATATTTGTAAGATTAGCTGGCAATCTCTGCTTTAGAGTAATAGTGCTATCATTACATTCCAACCATCCACATTTCTTTTTAATGTATGCAGTGTAGTGACCGGCATTGGTGGTGGCTCCTGCGTGGTAGATTATACCTATTGTTGTAAAGGTTTTCTTTCCAAGTGACACTTGACCGTGTGTGAATCCAGTCAGCTTGCAGTTCTTTTTGGTACCGCCTGCATTATAACGTAGAAGCATAAGTATTAGGTAGTTACTATGTGTTTGTATCAGTAAGATGGAGCGATTGTCTGAATTGCACATAGTACATAATCTGCCATGGTTTGCATTCTGTACAAGTTGCAGATATGGAATGGATTCACAATTAGGTATGGATACATACACAAATTGCTCATTTGGGATTTGTTCCTGTATGACATTGTTACAGAGAGTGCATGTATGTTTCCACATGTATGAAATCTGAAAGATTTAATTTATAGGTGTGCTTTTGTTTTCCAGCACTTGTAGTAAGTACATTAGAAATTATTGTGGATCTTCTTGTGAGTTTATAGTGAATCTCACCATTCCAGCACAGTAGTCCAATTCTTGTCTTATTCCTTGAACACTGTACGTCTTGTCAGGATTGTTTGTTGCGTTTCTATGAAGGACTAACATTTGCAAACACAATTGGTCTGTACTGTGTAAGTAAATATTGTTAACAATTGGTGTCAATTGAAATAGAATATTCATTGCTACATTTGCATAGCTACTTAAACCACTTTCATTTGAAAGTTTGAATAGACCAGATAGTTCTGTCTCAGAGTGCTTTTTTCAGAGTTTCTTTTCCTTCTCTGAAGAAGTACCTGGTTTACTTTCCCTAATAGGTTCTTCTTTGCTTGTGGTAATTGATGAAGTGTTAGCTTCTTTTGTTTTCTTTGAAGGATTTGCCATCAGATTCTGTTGCATTTCTGTTTGAATTAGTTTTCTTTTACCACGTTTTACTTTTTCTGGAACAGTATATTGTTTTAGGTGGGGCGTGTACAGCGAACGCAGTCTATTGTATTCTACAATGCAAGGAATATAAGCGTTCAGTTTACTTGCATCAAAGTTGATTAAAAATAGACCGTGAAGGGTACGTAAGCATGATAGTGCTAACGTAGCTCATGCCTTCTTTAAAGACTGTGTTTCCTATATCTATCAATGCTTTGTCTAGGGTAAGACCTTGGGATTTATGAATGGTGACTGCATATGCAAGAGATACAGAAAATTGTTCTCTACATACATAAATGTCTTTGAAGAGAAGGAATCGAGCAGTTGAGCGCCCTATCCTTTTCACTTATGAAAGTTTGTCAAAGCGAATATTGACAAACTGAATGTTGTTGTCACGTGGGCATGTTTGAAAGCCAACAACTGTACCCAGTACCCCATTAACTAGCCTTTGTTCCATGTCAAAGTTACGTTTAAGCATTACTCTACAATTTAAGGATAATTTTAATATTCTTTCCAACCCAGCTGTGTTGGAGATTGAATATTCTAAGCTTGTTAGTCTTGTTGTGGCTTGCTCCCACATGGGTAGTGTCATACCATGTACGTCTAGTTTGTCTATGGTGCAAATTTCCATTATTGGTTGCATTTCTTTATCTAACATTGTTTCATTGAATTTGAAACAGCTTGCAAGAGTTGGCATTAAGGCCATACAATTGACATTTTTTTGCGCTAATTGTTCCATAACATCAGTAGCACAAGCATTATCGCCATAAAGTGCATGAATGTTCCGGTTTTTCAATATTGCTTGTGCTTCTTGAGCTAGTACACCAACTCTAATACTTTTTAAGATGTTGGCATAAGTGAGATCTGCAGATTGCCGCATGTTTTCTGTTAATTCTCTGTATTGGAAATGTTGCCAAAGGTTGACATGTCCTATGCTGCCAACAGTTTTACAGCAGAGTTTGTGTCCTAAGGTTTTAAAAATAGGTTCACCTTTCACTGGTGTCAATTGTAGAAGATCTCCGAAAACGATAATGTGTTTCCTGCAAAGAGTTCTTCATAGTTTGTTTTAAGTACTTCTTGCAATATGAGGTGAATCAAAGCCAACATTAGGTTGGAGACCATGCTCACTTCATCTATTGGTAGCATTTTCATTTGTTTTAATACTCTACGTAGTTCCATTGCAGCTTCTGCCGAAAGTTTGTAATAGTTTAATTTGTTTTGGTGTTCTACTGGAAGGTGTAGTAATCGGTGTAAAGTGAAACCGCCTATGTTGTAGGCAGCTAAACCTGTGGAGGCAGTTACAACAGCTGACAGTTTGTTGTTTGTCAATTGTTGAAGGAACTTGCTGATGATTTTGATTGAGAATGTTTTTCCTGACCCAGCTTGACCACTGACGTATAGTGATAGTGACACATGGTGTTTTCCACATCTGTCATAGCTAATTCTGCCTCATTTGCTATCAGTGGCTATCATAGTGGTTCTTGGCTTCATGTTACAGAAGGTTGACTACTGTCAGACAAGTCCTTATCTAGTTGGGTCCGAAGTTCTTCTTCCTGTTTCTGTTCATTGTGCAACATTGTTTTGTACTGCATAAAGTTTATATCAGTGATAGCGCTTTCATTTGTTTTGAAAGCATCCTCATAGCAGTCGTAGTTATCTAGTATCTCTTCCTCTTTTCTCAATGGTTTAAAAAGTTGTAGCAGAGACATGTAATATAGTTCTTTCAGTTGAGGAGTTTTTAATGACAATTTGACATGATTAATTAAGCTTTGTTTGGTAAGTTTCACTAAGCTGCCTTCACAATCTGTTACTCTATATCTAGATTTGCTTTCATTGGGTTTTATATTATTTTTGTATGCAAAGTTTTGAGCTATATGGTATTGACACATGCTTTCCAAAGTGCTACTTCTGTTCGGATAGTATGTGTCCAGTAAATTGTTTTTTTAAAATGTCTTGGCTGTTGGGATCATTTCTGGCAATTGTTTCTATGTCCTCATATGATTCGAGAACTCTTTTTCTAGATTTAGCAGGACCAAGACTTAGCCGTACTATGTTGTCTGATTTTCCATACAAAGCAGTACCGGTTAAACGATCTGCTGCTTCATAGGAACCACATTCTCTATGAGAGAGCATTTTTATGCCTAGGCTGTACAATTTCTGAGATAGTATTTTGTCTGATGATAGGTCATCCCAGAGGTCTTGAAGCTCTGTTTTTTCTGCTTTTGTTAAGTAGGCTGTAACATATTTTGCAACAGCAGTGGATTTGTCCGCAATGTACTGCACATCTATGTTCGCATTCCATCATTGATATATTTTGATTCTTCTGTTCTTTTTATGTAATACATGTTCTTAGGTGATTTACCTTTAACACTATGTCTAATGGAAGACATGAAGTTGTTCACTTCACCTGTTTCTGTAACTGGTCTAGGGAAACCGAAGCGGCATTTGATGTAGTATTTCCCTTTGTTTTTGTATTTGTGACCACAAAATTTGCCACATTTGTGTCTTTGAAATTGTAAAATCTGCCCACGCAGGTCACTATGGGCCTCATTAGGACCCAGGCGGACTTCGCGGTGCTAAATGCACCGCGAAGCATGGCGGAAAGCCGCCGATAGCGCCATGGGGGTTGGCGGATTTACCGCCCCATTCCGACCTCGGCGGAGCGGTAAATCCCCAATCCCCATTCTGCCCTTCCCCATTCCCATTTTTGCCCCATAGGGTATAATGGGAGTGGGGAAGGAGTTAATTACGCCACCGTAAAATACGGTGGCGTAATTAACAACGAGGTCCCGTAGCGCCATGGTTTTCTCCGGCTGGTAAAACCAGGCGGAGAAAACCTCCATGGCGCTACGGGAACTCGTAGTATGGCGGAGAGGTACGCCATGCACTACGCTGGCGTAACACCCTCTCCGCCAGGGTCCTAATGAGGCCCTATGTGTCCGCTGTGAAGGGATTTCACAAGTGACATATTTTTGGATGAACTGCAAAACAGTGGCATCACTGTCGTGACCATGTTTAGGTGCACCTTTGATCCATAAAAGCATGTGAATATTTGGTGCTCCTCTCGCTTGGTATTCTTTTCTCCAAAAGAAGTGTTGCACTTCTTCGAGGGGAAGAACAGTTTTATTGCAAATAAAGTGTAGCATAGCAATAAAACGATGATGGAAATATCTTGACACATTAACTGGATCTAGAGAGCAAAGTTCTCCAGGTGTTAATATATCTATGTTGGTTTTGTTCTTGTTGGATATGCGTAGGAAGTCATGTAAATCTTCCCATGCATATTCTGCACAACTTATGTAACAAACCAAGTTGGTGGTCCAAGGTTTCTGATCATACAATGTACGTCTCCGTGCCATCTGAACCGGTATTCTTTTGTACCATGCATGTTTGCAAACAGATTTGTTATACTTGATTGTAAAACCTCATCTTTTTCTTGTACTTTTTGTATTAATTGCATAGCTAACATATTTTGAAAGTGGGTTCCAGATTTCAAAATGTGTGCAGCTCCGTAACATACGTTGCTAATTCACTTTCAAAGAGTAGGTGGAATATGTATTCCACATTTTGTCTAAATATGGGATCTTGCAAATACATTCGTAATGAGCGGTATTCTGATGCCGTAATCTGAGTGGGTTTATCATCGTATTTTCCACATTTGCCAGTAGGAAATAGCAGTGGAAAAGCATGTGCTTCTATACTTTTTTCCCATATGCTCATTGGTGACCCTTTGGTTTGTCGCATTTGGTAAGTTTCTAGTGCATCATCTATGCTTTCATTGGAATGCAATGGATGAATTGTGTAATGGTCCAAAAGAGTGGATACTGCGACAGGATCCAGAAGTTCAAATTGTCCAGTTTCTGATGACTGTAGAATTATTTCAGTTGTTTCCCTTAAGCTTTCTTCAATATTTATTTCCTTGTAGTATTTGTTGTTGTCTTTTAGATATTGCAAGGCTTGTCTAACTTTATGTAAGTCCACCAGTTGTTGCCAAATTTTTTTGTCTTTTGTTGGTACACCATTTACCAAGACAATTAAAGAGTGCTCTATTGAACTTTGCACTCCTAGAGTGTGTACATTAGATCTTATGGCAAATAGACTACTTTGCCACAAATTCCTTTCACCAATTAAGAGGGAGGTAATTTTGCTGTTTTTGGTTGAAGGCGTATAATTGCTTGAAATCTGTGAACTGTTTGAATTATGATGCTCTCATACAAATTGAGTTGCTGCAGGATTTTTTGGTAGTGGGAACAATTCCAAATTATTTCTGATAGCAGGTGAAGGAGTTTGGTTGTTGTCCAGTTTTGTACTGCAGTAACTGCGACATATTATGGGTTCACTTATTTGATATTTGTTTTCTGCTAAAAGGTAGAGAGCTAATTCAAACCATTTGGAATCTGCATTGTCTTCTATTTTGTATGCCATGTCTATATTTTTTGTGTATCTTTTGTAAAACTTTTTGCGGCATCACACACACACATGATTTGGTACCTCAGCCGATGCACTTTTAAATGTTAGTATTTCTTTTTTGTATGTGTGTAATAGAAGGTTGCTATGTGCAGAATTGTTGCTAGTCTGTTCAAAAACTATTGCATTATTTAAGTGGCTTTCACTTCCAAAATATTTTCTCTGGATACAGTCGATTTCTTCTTGTAGGTATTTGGGTGTACCATGCAGAAGAGTGTTATTTAAATTGGCTAAATCTGAAGCTGGAATTTTAGCATAGTATATTTTATACACTAGATTTCTTACATTTCAATGATGTATTGATAGCCTTTTGATATCATGGAAGGTGCTTTTGCAAATAGGTCCTGAAATGCATGCTAATGAATGTCCTTGTAGTCCTGTGTATTTGCGTACTGGACAGATATCCATATTTAATTTTGTCTTTACCTTTTACGTACTGATTGAGGAACTACATATGGATTTGAAAGATTTGTTAGGAATGTCACACGTTGACATGCATGGCCATTTGTATACTAGACAGTCTCATTCAGTTGAATCGAGAGGTAATTCTGGGTTTTCAGGGGATAATTTTCTAAGCAGTGTTTCTTGTACCATGATGGTATTATTGATTTTTTCACACCCTCGCCCGCTGCTATGGATAGCAATTGTGTTTGTTTGATTTTGTTTGTATGCTTCTTCATTAAAATATGGTTCTGTGGTTGTTGTGCGACTCCATTCACAAATATGTAAGAAGTTATTTTTGTTGACATTCCGTTTATTGATAAGTTTCTTTTGTAGTTTGGTACTTAGTTTTGTTAGTGGTTTCATCCTATTTAACACTAATATAAACAACTTCCTTTTGAGAAAGTCTGCACTGTCCACAAGAGCCTGCAGGATTAATTTTCTACAGTAGGTAGGGTTGAAGATGATTTTGGTCCTCTTCTTATTAGATTCTGAAGGATTCTGTGGCGAAACATTTTTCCTAAAATACTTTTTTTAGTATGGGTTCTTGTTTCTATATCAGGATTAATGGGAGCATTGTTAGCAGTACTGGTAGCCAATTTTTTGTGACGAGTTTTGTGTTTCTTGCCATATTTTGATGGAGGAGGTAAAGTTTCGGTAGTTGAAGCTTCCTTTGTTTCGCTAAATGACTGTATTAGCTGTTTTGTTCCAACGTTCTCTACAAACTCTGCTACAGATGGATGCTTAGTTTGGACACTTTTATTTTTATTTGCTCTATTTCTGCGTTCCTTGCTACGGACTTGCTTTTTGGTAGGCATTCTTTGGGGTCTGTTAAAAAAAAGGAGCCATGGTTTGGTCTGTTGTACAATGTATGTGTGCTGTGTGCATGCGTGCATGAGTTTGATGGGGAAGCTCTTTGTGGTGGTGTGTGAATGTGCATTGGTCTCTTACAATGATTTGGGAAGGCTTTTTTTCTGTTTGTATACTACTACAATGTGCTTCAGATGAGAGTACAAAGTGAACTAGTGGTGAGGAGAAGCATTAATAGTGAACGTAATGGTATACAATTGAAACAGCTATTTGTTTTCTAGTACTAACATTGTACGGCTTCTGTATGTTATTTGTGTTCCAAAAACACAGGGATTTGTGAGCCATTCTGCCTGCTATTCTTTGTTTAATAAATGGGGATTTGTGTGTAGAATGGTTCAGAAATCAATGTTTGTTTTGGTTTGCAAATTAAATAAATAACCCACACAGTCTTTTTGAGGAATAGTTAGAATATATAGGCAGTACTGTACTTACTTTTTTTGCGGAATGACCAGGTTTCTTCGTATTGTCATTTGCAGTGTAGATGCTGTTGATTTTCAGGAGAGTAGTCTTCACTGCAATTGTAAAAAGAAGAAGATAGTAACTTTGTGTGTTCAAAGCAGTGATGTTACTGTACACGTTCATTTAACATCTTTCGTCTGAGTATTCTCCTTTGATATTTCAACACAGTGCATGTGTGCATTTCACTTCACTATTTACTGCCTTTGTATGTAATTTGCAGTATGTTAGTTGAACATGAATCAGAAATGAGTAACATTTTTATGTTATGAAAATGCCTTGTTTTTTTTAAGCTGTGTTATCCATAGCAGAGAGGTGTGTAAGTGATAGGTCATTATAGGGGATGGGAAAAATGTCACTACTTTCATATTATAAGTACAAATCCAAAAAATCGGGAGACCCTCAGAGGGAGATGTCACCACAGCAATCGGGAGCGTTTATTTTTCTCATACAATCGCATTGGAAGTAGCATTAATGTAGGCGTTACACAGTAAAAAATTGTGACATTTTCTAATGGAAAATCGAGTTTTGCGCTAAATAGGGAGGGTTGTAACGAATGTATAGGTTATGCTGGAGACAGTAAGAAGTAGTGCGATTTGTCAATGAAAAATCGGACATCTTGCACTTAAAGGGGGAGCGTTGGTATGTATTGGCTATGCTGATTTAGTAGCATTAATTTGTTTAAATGAAATCATAAGGGTTGCACATGTTCTCTGATTAAAATATGCATACCTGTACTTTATATTTGTGCACGTGTGCATGCATGGAGCTCTACGTAGAAATCCACAACACTTACACAGTAGTTTTCGAAGTAGGTGCTTTGCAATGATATGCGACTTGCATTCAGAATGATCAATAGTGCATTTGAAGTGCAAAATTTTGATGACGGAGTTAGATGTAGAGATGATGAATGTGATTGGTGGATGGTTGTGTGAATGCTTAGCTGTGTCCAATGGGGGAATGGATTTGCGAGTGATGTGTAAAGGGTAAAAGGACTGGCTAAGAGTTACGTGCCGCACGTAGACAACGCTTGTCCGCGGGTAGGGTGTGTCACATACGGGGTTCTACAGCAAATCCAGCATGGAAAGGGGACTGTAGGCATCAACCAATCAGATGTTCACATTGCTCTTTTGTGTCGAAAGACGGTGCGTATACTGAAGATGGCAGAGGTGGAGATGGTCAGGGTTTTGATGCTTGGAGATGTTTTTGTCCATGGTTTACAGCACTATGCCGAAAGTAGACATGTGGCACACAATTTTGATGTGAGAGGAGTGGAGGAGGTGTGGAGCGCTGAGACTGATCACAATGTTGCGGCAATTCTCCAAGTTTGCAGAGAAATGCAAAGGATGACTACTCCCCATGTGGTACTTTTGCACTATGGTGTTTGCCATTTGGGGTATGTGAGTTCACCTACTTTGTTGGAAGATTTGGAACAGTTGGTTGAAGCAGTCATGAACATCTTTCCAAATGCGAAAGTAATTTTTTCTGGGTTACTCGCTAGAGGAAAATGGGACAACAGTTCTGTTTCTGTCCTGATCAAAGTATCGGGAGGTGTAACATCAATCGCGGCATGCATGCTTTCATGTTACGAGCTGGTATGTTTTTCTGCAGCCACAAGTACATTGTTCCCAGTAATGCAGCTATTTTTGAAGCAGATGGTTTGCGTTATCTTCTATGGGAAATGCCATGTTCGATTGGAATGTAAGGCTTGCTTTGGAGAAGATTCTGTAATGGTTGTAGGAGTAAAGTAAAAAGAAAAAATATAAAAAAAATACAAAATAACAGGTGTCTGTCGGGCATCTGCCAAAAAAAAAAGAAAAACGGCTCTTTTCAGAGCCCACCTTAAAGGGGAAAAGGGGAATAAAATTTAAATGTAGCTGTCTGTTCTCCTGAGAGGAGAACAGACAGCTATGGCTCTGTGTGCTTGAAAACTGATTATCTGGATTTGGGAGACTCATGGATACATTGGCTGAAGGTGCATGCATAACATTGTGGTATATCTGCAGATCTTGGATTGCCTCATGTGGAAGTGCACTGGCATGGCATGCGTGGAATGAGGTGGCTGGACTTGGTACCTCTCTGTGCTACTTTACAGACAGAGCATCATCCTGATATACTACTCATTCATTGCGGAGGAAACAGTTTAGGCCATGTCTCTGGAATTTCTTTGCAATTTGCAATGAAGGAAGGCCTTGCGAAGGTCATCGACATGTTTCCAAACTGCCAAATAGTTTTTCCTGTATTGCACAAAGACAAATATGGCTGTGTTATTCTGCATTTGGTCCACAAATGGAGAAAGTGAGGTGCAGTGTCAATAAGGCTGTTTGTGCCTTTCTAAGAGATGTTGTCATGTCCTCATTCCACAATGAAAACATTTTGTTTCGCAGCACTTTCATTTTTGGCAGAGATGGAGTCCATCTCACATATGCTGGCAATCAGATTTTTCTTCGCAATGTATAAAATGCATTGCAACCTTTTTTGGATTCTTTGTCACCTATTTGACAATCCGTTTTTTCCAATGTACTGTTTTTGAAACACACAAAACACCACCGAAAGGGTCTTTTCAGAGCCACCACTTACTCCCAGCGAAAAGTGCATTGATTTTGCTCCGCTTGCACCCGCCATTTTTGTGTGTCCTACGACTGTCCGCGGACTTTTTGAAAGATTCGCGGGGGCCTACAACGGTCACTTGATAGTTCTATTGTTAAATGAGAAAGGCGGCTCTGAAAAGAGACTTTTTTTGTAATTTTTGTTGTTTTCCATTTTACTGCTTTTGAGCACACAACACACTAGGAGAGGAGGGCAAAGGAGGGTAAATAAGGGACACCAACCACAGGGATAGGAAAGGACAGATGGAGAGAGAAAGATGTAGTTCGGGCTTTACTTAGGGATAGGGAGCAGTTCTTCTGGTGCTCTGTGACCGTAGCCTCAAAAGCACTTCGAAGACTCTCCCCCCTGCAGAGTACTGCGTTGCAGTACATACACAATATTTTGACCCTAGAAAGGTAAGGGTCATCAGCATCGCAAATGGCTTGTGAGGCAGCTGGAGGGATGCGCTCCCCCACATGAGTGTCTCTTGTGGTGAGAGGATCAGTCACGGAGGATGCTGTGGAGGAACTCAATCTACTACGTTCTTCAGATGATACCACCTTGCGAATGTCTGCACTGTGGAACGAAGTTAGGTGTCGCTTCATGGTTGTCGTACCAAAGCTGTACGTACCAGGTCTCCCACAACTCAGCACCAACTGGCACTGGTTACACTTGACCAGGTTCACACATGCTTTTGGTAGGTTCCCAAAAACGGAAAACAACCGCCACACCCATGACTCCCGGCAAGTGCTTGTATTGCGGAGTTCCTCCACCTCATTCTCTTCTTCCTCTTCTTCCTCGAGCTCTACATCCTCACCTGTTTTTCCCTCTGCAGGCCCTTGGGGAGGTAGCCATGGATGCCATAAGGATTAGTTGGATAATGGTCGCTACAGCAGTAAAGGCAGTACAACTCAATCTGCTATAGCCAGAAGCACAATGAAGATGAGCTCTGGGGTGTGGCCATTTATGCGGTTGGAGGGGTGCAGCTCATGACCATATTGATCCCTCAAAAGCATTGCAAAAATTCTAAACAATACGTTCAAAGGTAGAGCCATTGTATGGGACATGTGAAATGGTGATTTTATACTGTAAAATAATTTCCCATGTTTGCATAAGTTCTTTTGCAATGTTGCGGAAGCAGACAAAGTGCGCAAATGAGTCCACGCGCTCAGCGTGGGTGCGGTCACATGAGGGAAATGGGTGCCCGCTGGACAGCAAATGCAGAGTAACAGACGTTTGCATGCGCGCAAGTGTTCTACGGACAGTGTTCGGGTCCTGAAACTAATTAAAAGTGTGACACAAGTGAGACGGACAGTTAGGGACAGGCACGATGTTTGCAGTACTTATGGGTGTAGTACGCATGTGCGTACATGATCTGCTGACTGTACGGCCAGGTACAGTGTCCTTAAGACACTTCCATTTTGTTTGTCTATGGACATGCCGGCTACTGCGCCTGTTCTACCGCCGGTTCCATCTTGGCTGCGGACAGTACGGACAGGTATATTTTCCTTTGGAGACTCCCATTTTGCTCATTTGCAAACATCCCGGACACCTGGTGTGTTCTAAGAACATGCTTTATCTCATTTGTGAGCGGTACGAAGAGGTATAGTGTCCTTAGGATGCTCCATTCTGTTAATTTACGCACAACTTGAAAAGATGGTGCGTTCTAAGATCAGTTCCATCTTGGTTGCCATTGGTACGGGTAGGTGTATTGCCGTTAGAACATCCATATTCTATTGGCTACGGCTAGGTCGAACAGGCGCGCTGTCCGCTGACATTTTAACTCTTTTTAAAAATGTTTTTTGCCTCAAACCCTTCCACTACAGCTAACATAAAAAAAGTTTAATACACACACACATCAATCAAGAGAAATACAGGGAGAAGCAGATACTGAAACAAATATAGGGGAATTAGGGTTTAACATGGGCTGGTTGTGAGGGGATGATTTGTGAGGGGATGAAGGGATGGATGGTACATCAAAACGTTTATTTTCTTCTTGAAGGTTTGGGGATGGTTCACTGGGAAATGGAGAAGGGGGGCAGGTACAGGTGGGACAGTGATATCGTATTTTCCCGCTCACAAATTCCTCCACAAATTCCCTTAAACTGTTACAATTGTCATTTAGTATGTCCATTTTCAATTCTATCCTTTTTAGCCTGTCTTCCACTGTGTCCTTTGTTGGCGTTTCTTCTTCTTCTGTTAAAAATAAATATATATATATGTTAAATGCCCATAACATACCGACCATTAATTTGCTTATGCAGAATACTTTGTACCATTATTATCGCTATCTTCGGACATTTCCCCATGCGGAAAATTCTCCTCCAGCCACTCCAAACTACTGCACATTTCTGTGTCAAAAGAACAGAAAGAAATAATTTTTTCTGCCGCTCACACAAAAAAAGTACACACACATATAAGAAACATGAAGTTCACTTACTATTTTGTCTTTGTTGTACTGTGTGCATCTACTGTCGCTCTTGGCTGCACAGTTTATGTGAGGTAATTACGTTGGAGGCATACCTTTTTTTGTTATGGTATAATCCATTTCATTGTACATGGTCATTAAATGCATGGTTATTGATTCAGACGTTTAGGTTTATCTATTTACTTATTAGTACTTATAATGTCTTTATGTGTCCTTTTTCAAAGTTGTACTTACAATTTCTGATATCCCCTGACTGTTTGGGTACTGTTAACCTCGTCCCCGCCCATCCGCAGACAGGCGCTCAGTCCGTGCCTTTCAAATTTCATTAGCGAGGGGATTCAGTATGTTCTATGTTACATGTATATAAAGTAAGAAAATTATACTACATATCTTCCAAAATCACATGATGAAAGTGTATATTTAGCAAAAAAAGTTATTAACGAGATGTTATGATTAAGTACCTCTTCAAAAAACCTGTGAAATTCAGTAAAAAAAAAACTTTGTTAAAGGGACATTATGGTTAAGTTGCCCTACTAAAAACCCGTAAAATTCACAAAAAAAACTTTGTTAAGGGAACGTTATGGTTAAGTTGCCCTACTAAAAACCTGTGCAATTCACTAAAACAACTTTACACACCTGACATTATGGTTCAAAGTAAAACTGAAAACCCCCTGAAATTCACCAGTTAAGGTAGGCTAAGCAACCATAACTCGCACCACCACCTTGCACTGCTAAGACTAACACCCAGGACATCAAAGATGACATCGCAAATATAATTGATGACATCACTGATGACATCACATGTCCAGCCCCTTCTTTTTTGTTCACTGCCATAGCTAGGCCAGGTGATTTTATTTACTGACAGTAAAAAACTTAACATTCAAAAGATAATACATTTATAGATGTTGCTATTCTCACATGTTCTTACACTACTTTCCTTAGAATTTACTTGCATCGTATGATGTACATATATAGGGGAAGAAGCAGGCCTGAAACACAGCAATCATTTTTGTGCATGAATACAATCTTGTAGATTAAACACAGTTGCTAATGATAGTGCCTCTTGTTTGCTTACTTTACTCTCCACATATAAGCCCCATATTTGTATGCATTGTAGTCTATTCATGTTTTGTGTGTATTAGTAGAAATATCTAGTAAGTGATGCATTATTACATACTTAGTACATGTTTCACAGAACGGAAAAGTCTGATACAGAACCATTCACCATTTATTATATAGCTTTGGAAAGTACAAATATTGCACCTCTATGGTGTAGGCTGCAGCCAATACCTACATTTCTGTATGAGTAGGTTCCTGTACTATAAAAGAACACTGAAATGGAATGTTCTTTAGAACACTACATTGCGTAATGAAGTAGGTAGTTTATTACATATCTCCCGATAATCCCTGATACATTTTTGCCAACATTACATTCACAAACCCTTGTATGAAAAGTAAATGCAAATGTGATGTCATCAGTGATGTCATCAATGATATTTGTGATGTCATCTTTGATGTCCTGGGTGTTAGTCTTAGCAGTGGAAGGTGGTGGCGCGAGATATGGTTGCTTAGCCTACCATAACTGGTGAATTTGAGGGGTTTTTCGGTTTTATTTGAACTAAAATGTCAGGTGTGTAAAGTTTTTTGTGAATTGCACAGGTTTTTAGTAGGGCAACTTAACCATAACGTCCCCTTACCAAAGTTTTTTTTAGTCAATATTACATGGCCACGGTAGTGGCCATGTAGTTATGGTTAAGTTGCTGTTTCCATAGGAAGAGCACTTTTTGGGTGGTTTATAACTTCGCTCTCCCTGGACGGATCCTCACCAAACTTTGCAGAAAAAGTATATGGGTCACTCTGAATCTTTTTGCAAATTTTGGTGAGGATTCGTCCAGGGGGGGAAAAGTTATAGGAGGGGTCCCAAAACTTTTTTTCTCCCCATAGACTGAATGGGAAAAAACTTTGCGCACGGGCACAGGCCAAACCGCTGGACGGATTTACACCAAATTTGTGGCAGGAGCGGGGGCTTGGTCCCGAAAGCGTGCTTTTGCAAATTTGGTGTAAATCCGTCCAGTAGTTTTTTTTATAAAAGGACCAAAATGTAAGGCAAAAAAATGGTATCTGTGTTCGCTTCGCGGACGGACTTCCCTGTTCGCTCCGCGGACAGCACCCCGATTGGCCCATGGCCTTGCGTCATGTCTGCAGACATGCGATGTGTCCGCTGATTGGACGGCGAGGGGCGTGGAGCACGTCAGATTTTCTGTGGCGCCTGCCATCTTGTATTCGCCATCGACCGCGTACAGCGCAGTGAAACGTGGATAAAAAATTGTATTTAGTGCTGTGTGTTGGTGTGTAAGAGTGTTTGGGGAGGGTGGGGGAGTATGAGATAGGTTCAATGTTTTGTTTTTTATGTGCTAGACGTTTTTGTTGCATTTGATTTGTCCGCGGAGAACACGGCTGTTCTGACATTTTGTAAATAAACTAAATGGTGGGGTGTTTAGAGGACGGAGTATGTGTCATTTTTGTTCGCAAGGAAGGTAAAAATGAGCTATGAACACTCGCGGTGTACTTAATTGTTCGTAAATACACCAACTGGGGGTGTCCTCAGTACGCTGTCCGTATTGTAATCTGTCTAGTTGAATGTGTTCTAAGTACACTCTCGGTGTCCCGAAATGGTTGCAATTACACAAAATGGGGGTGTTCTGAGAACGTTGTTTGTATCGTTCGTTGTCAGGGTGAAAGTGTTTTAAGACCACTCCCTTTGTCCGCTAATAGTACAATTTCCTATGGGCGTCAATCGACTTTTTGTCCACTAAAGAAACGATAAATCCAGCTGGTGTGCGCCGACATTATGTGATAATCCTATGACTGGCGCTTTTGACCTGGCTGACTTGCTTTTGCAACACTAAATCATATCTCCCGCCCCTAAGCCTGATATTATCAAAGCATTTATATTCCCCGCCTCTCTCCGTGACGTTACAGGGTGCGTCATCAAACGCCCCCAGTCCTCTGCAGTCCTAAGAGACTTTACACAGGACCCGGAAGACAACACATATTATGTCACAACACAGCGCGCCACAATTCGGAATATGAAACAGTGATTTAAAAGCAAACAGCAAGATTGTAAATTTTGTAAAGTACATTTATTTGACATCAAATGTTTAGAGAATATTCAGCAATTTGCATTTGTCTTTGTTGTCGATCCGCAAAAGTTCATGTTGAGGCACGCAATGTTCCTTTGTGGTACAGAGGGTGTTAGATCAGCTTACAACTCAGTGCGCCACAATTCGGAATATGAAACTGTGGTTTAAAAGTAAACAGCAGGATTGTACATTTGGTAAAGCACATTTATTTCACATGAAATGTTCAGTGAATATTCAGCGATTTGTTATTGTCTCTGTTGTCGATCAGCAAAAGTTTATTTGGAGCCACGCTTTGTTCCTTTGTGGTAGATACGCTGTTGGTTTATGATAAAAGCAGTAAATGGTCGCTCTGATAATTGGAAGGTTGCTCCAACAACAAGCCATTAGACCACCCTATTGGTTGGTATGTTGTTTGTAGCCGCTAGTACTGCGTAAGGGCATATTGGTCCTTGGCGATTGTCCCATAAAATGGTGAGGGTCATGAAGTTGCATAGTTGGACCTGCACCTGGCAGTTGAAGACCCCATCCGCTGGAGTCTGTAAATCGTGACATAGGCAAAATGGGGCCACATACCTGTTTTAAAAAACATAAATTAGTCTCACCAGTCGATCTTCATTAAAAATCATCATTTTATTTATTAGGGCGTGAAACTATTTGCTATCGAAGATAGTGCAACGGAGTATGTTAATAATAAAATAATAATATTTTCCCATTCATATAGCGCTAAGAACCGTGAGGTATCTAAGCGGTGCTTATTATTAACCACGGTGTGTGGTGCTCATTTATCGACCACGGAAGGATGAAAGGCTGAGTTTGGCCTTGCTGGGATTCGAACTTGCGTTAGCAAGGTGTGCACGGATGTCAAAGCGAGCGTTGTACTCGCTGTGCCACTTGACAGGCTACAATCAAGTGGCACAGCAAGTAGAGCGCTTGACCGCCTATAGACGGGTTAAATTATTTCTATTAACCCACCCTGTGTTGTCTGCCTTTTTCAGAGCCCTCTAAACGACAGGGGATCAATTCAGCGGTCATAGTGCATGGTAGAAAACATTATGCCACTTTCAACGAACAAGTTCAACTTGAGCGGTCTTTAATGCTATGCTATTGTAATTATATTTGGTATAAAATAATCTAAAGGGTTACTTACAGTACAATTGCAATTTCCATTGTGTACGAGTAGTGCAGTCCCAAAATATGACTCTGCGTGTGCGAACGATCTTTCGCATAGTGATATAATATATAAAAGTGGTTTCATTTCAGAAATTTCATCCTTATCTTCTCTTACGTTTTAGCAACACTCCTTCAAGAGAAGTCTTTCATCACAATCTCTGTCTGTCAAGGTCAAAACACAATACAACCTTATAGTCCGCTTCGTGAGCCTCTGTGGGGCCCGAGAAAAAAATGGAAGCAGCTGACCTTCACTGTGAACAAGCATAAATTCTTACTTTGCAACATTCTGTGTAAAGCCATCTGTGAGAAGTTGGTTTTTGCACGCCATGTTTGTATATTGTTTGCGTGATATTAAAAAAAGTTTGTTTAAGGGACGTTATGGTTCTAAGTACAGCCGAAAGACCCCTGAAAATCGCAAGTTATGGTAAACTATGAAAAATAACTCGCGCCACCACCATGCACTGCTAAGACTAACACCCAGGACATCAAAGCTGACATCGCAAATGTCATTGATGAAATCACTGATGACATCACATGTGTATGTACTTTTCATGGAATTTGTGTACTAGGGATTTTTATTATGATGTTGTGAAAAATGTGTCAAGGATATTGCACTAAATATCATACCGTTATTAGTGCTTTGAATGATGCATTGATATAAATAGCATTGTATTATGGGATTCTATCTAGTATAATGAGCTACTAATGGAGAAACATAGCATTGTGTGCAGAGTACAAGATGAAAGTATAATATTTGTAATGTTAATATGTTGAATAATGAAATGATAATTGTCCTGAAATGTTTGAAAATTCACAAAATGGGGGTGTTCTGAGGACGTTATTCGTATTGTGTGATTGCTTAGCTGTATGCAATGAGGGAATGGCACAGAGAGTAAAGTGGACGCCGTCCGCGGACACCGTGGCTGTTCGTGGACAGGGCATGCTACATCCTGGTTTTTCCAGGAAATCCAACATGGAAAGAAGACTGTACGGATCAGCCAATCCGATGTGGAGGTTGTGGATTTGTGTTCAAAGAGACTGTGTGTAGTGAAGATGGCAGAAGTGGAGAAAGTCAGGGTGTTGGTGCTCGGAGATATGTTTGTGCATGGTTTACAACAGTATGCTGAATGCAGGCATGTTGCAAAGAACTTTGATGTGAAAGGAGTGTAGGTGGTGTGGAGCACTGTGCCTGATTGCAATATACAGGGAATTGTACAAGTTTGTGAGGATATGTCCACGATGAACAGTCCGCATGTGGTAGTTTTGCACTATGGTGCTTTCCATTTGGGCAACGTCAGTGCCCCTACTTTGTTGGCTGATTTGGAACGCTTGGCTCAAGCCGTAATGAAGATCCTTCCAAATGCGAAAGTAATTTTTTCTGGATTACTACCTAGGGCAATATGGGACAATAGTTCAGTTTTTTGTCCTCAGCAAAACATTGCTAGGTGTGTCATCAACCGAGGCATGTGTGCCTTCATGCTTAGAGCTGGTATGTTCTTCTGTAATAATGAGAATATTGATGCAAGTAATGCTCTTAATTTTAAAGAAGATGGCATGTCTTTATCTTTTTACGGGAAATGCCTTTCTATTTTGGAATGTAAGGGTTGCTTTGGAGAAGATTATGTGAAGATTTTAGGAGTAAAGTAAGAAAAAAAACAAGAAAAAAAATACAAAATAACAGGTGTCTGTCAAGCATCTGTAAAAAAAAGCAGCTCTTTTCAGAGCCAACTTCAAACGGGAAATGGGGCACACTATTTAAATTTACATTCACCACGCTCAGATTTTCGATATGTCCGCGGACATGAAAATCACTACGAGGGGGTTAGTATGTTCTATGTTACATGTATATGAAGTCAGGGATATTATGGTTAAGTTGTGCTACTAAAAACCTATGAAATTCAGTGAAAAAACATTGTTAAAGGGACGTTATGGTTAAGTTGCGCTACTAAAAACCTATGAAATTCAGTGAAAAAACTTTGTTAAAGGGACGTTATGGTTCAAAGTAAAACCGAAAAACCCCGGAAATTCGGCAGTTATGGTAACATAAGCAACCATAACTCGCGCCACCGTGCACTGCTAACACTAACACCCAGGACATCAAAGATGACATCACAAATGTCATTGATGACATCACTGATGACATCACATGGCTGGCTCTCCCTTTTTATCCTTTACTGACATATCGAAGCCACATAGTTTTCTTCAGTAACAGTCAGGAAGTAAAAATTGAAAAGGTACTATATTTGTAGACTTAGGGTCAAGTCACATCATATGAAACATATACATAGCGGAAGACACAGGTTTGAAAGAGAGCAATCCTTTCTGTGCATGAAGATAATCATTAGGGTTATCAGCACTTTCTCATAGTTTTATTTTTATTACTCTACCTTCCCTGTATATGCTCATATTTGTATATATTATAGTCACTCTCCTTTCCTTTGGGTGCAGTCACATCATGTGATACACATACATATGGTAAGTAGCAGCTTTGAAATTTTTTATGAGGTGATGAAATGTTAATCAAAGCAATTCTTTCTTTCTGATCTCATTGTAATCTGGGTTTTTTTATGACTGTGTTATTAAGAATCTGTATGTTTTTGTATTTTGCTTATAGTGTATAAGGTTTTAATGAAACAATCTGCACTTTAAAATAAAAAATAAAAAAATAAAAAATACTCCATTATGTAATGTGACAAGAAGCCACTTGCACTTAAAAAGTCAGAAGTACTGACAATAAGAATAATATTTGTAATTTATCTAGTGCATAATGAAAGTTGAACTGTCTTTCAGCTAACTCATTGTATTGATGTGTTCAGCTTGAACTCTGCCCATTAAATCTGGGAGAAGGGGTAAACAAGATGACTTAGTGAAATGGCCCTCATAGTAGCCAAATGTATTTGTGTATTTATTTATTTATTTTTCCATTTGTAAAGCACCTAAACGCTCAGGCATTTGGGCACCGTTATAAACTGGTTACTTGATACAAAAAGCTTACTTCAGCGCAGGTTGCACCTCAACAAACAGTAGGGTATAAGGCATTTAAGGAAACAAATTACTTGCAGATCACTTTCCTAGTAAAGGGGAGATTATGCAAATAACCAGGTTTTCAGTGCTTGACGGTACGTCCAGTATGAGTCCTCTGATCTTTGTTCTGAAGGGAGGGAGTTCCAGTGGTTTGCTGCGACTGCTGGGAAGCTTATCCCCCCTCCTTTGGCACTTTTCACTTTCGGTATGGCTAATTTGTGGAGGGATCTTACTGATCTGTTAGACTTAGAACTCTCGATTTTCTTTGACAGGTATTGTGGTGCGGTCTTGCTCAACCATTTGTGGGTAATAGAGTCTTGAAGATAATCCTTTCTCTGATCAGGAGCCAGTGATCCTTTTTCCTGGTTGCTGTGATGTGGGCCTTTTTTGGGATGTTCAGTGTTACTCTTAGGGCGTTATTCTGTATTACTTGTAATCTGTTTAACTTCCGTTTGGAGGTTCCCACAAATAGGACATTACAGTAATCCAGCCTCACACCCGAGATTGCTCTGGCAATAGTCATGCAGCTTTCTGTGGTGAGGAACAGTCTTGCTGCATTGATGAGCTTAGTGGGGTAAGCTGCTGAAGAAGCTACAGCACTGACTTGTTTGTTGAGGTAGAGGGATACATCCAGGTGTACTCCGGTAAATTGATTTCATATTTAGAAATGACTGTCTGGCAGAGTACAATCCCGTATTGGAGATGAGAGATACTAGGGCAAGCAACCATGTGATGTTCTCAGTGAATTTCTGTCTGACCCGGAGTAATGTCAGAGAAAGAGTGGGATGCAACCCGGTGGTCATCTCTGTGGGAAACAGACTCTGTTGGTCAGTGGGAAGGATTGAGCAGCTACAGAGAAACAGTGGCCTTAGTGTATCTGAAATTCTGTCATTTTGTAACAAAGATTTAAGTAACTTGTATTATTGTTTGGCCCATTGGAGCATAAGTGTGGCCCATCACCCAGGCACAGGGCTAACCAACTGACCAGGCTAGAACCTTCACCCATACATTCCAACACTCAAGCATCGACACTCCACATGACATCACAACATTCCTTCTTGCCCAGGCAAGCCATACACAACACATCTCCCCCTTGCATTAGCCCAACATACCCAAAAAAGCGCTACACAACCCGTCTCCCCCCTTGCATTAGCATACCACACAATGTAACACTAGAAAACACACATCTCCACTCACACCTAAACAACGCATTCACATGACTCTCATCACCAGGGCATGCACACAGTATGTGCACTAACACTCTACTACTCACAACGGCACCCGATGAGCTGGCCAGGCACACGGAGAACAACCACCCATGTCACTGGACCACTCTGGACCCCAATGAGGATGGAACGAGTCATAAATGAACACACAGCCAAACACAGCTGCCTGCGTGCAAGAAAACAACATGGACGTGGCACAAGACCACAACATCAAAATACATGTGTGACCCTGCATGACTATTCCCACAGACATCCCCACACCATAAACGGGGGCGCTACCACCACACACACATACTTTGTTATCCATGCGTGACTATAACTGCAGTCACACCCCGACTCTGACTGGGGGCGCTACCACCCAGAAATCAAAACAATTAACCCTGCATGACTCTTACTACAGACACACACACTCAACTGGGGGTGCTACCGCCCAGCACACACATACTTAGTGTGACCCTGCATGACATCAAGTACCATCACACCCTACACTGATATGGTGAATAACATACCATCAGTGGAACCAAACCACTGATTATGGCACACACCAACACATGCCATACATGCTGACCTGGCAACATAGCATACCATCAGTGCAACCACACTCTTAAATAAGACACCCCCCACACATGCCTCACATACTGACCTGGCACTAACATACCATCAGCACACTCAAATTCATAAATATGGCACACACCACACATGCCTTACATGCTGACCTGGCACTCACACACCATCAGCGCAGCCAAACTCATGGACCTGGCACTCACTTCCACCAAGCTTAGCAGGTTTGGAGGCGCTACCTCCTGGGAAACCTTATAGAATACCCATGAACTCCCCATACAATTTAAAGACCCGGAGGCGCTACCCCCAGTCTAACCTGTCGCCCAAGTCGCAATGGGGATACATACTTTACAACCTACCCCACTGACCCTTTTGCCATGCAGCCATGTGTCAATGATGCAATAACATACATTTATCATTGAAACTCCTACTCTAAGCCAGTGTTAATCAAGAGAACCATGAATCCATGTTGCATATTCGCGCCTTCTTCTGCAAAGCCTCAAAATGGTTAAGATCACATATGTCCACAACACTGCCTCCTAAACCGCTTTACACCTTACCAAAAATGGTATCTAATGCTAAAAGTCCATGTCACCTCCTGTGACCTTAAGCTGCAAATCCTCAAAATGATTAAACCTAGAAAACTCACACCATATCCAAGTCATGCCTGTAACCATCCACACTTTAAAAAAAAACACCAGATACCAGACTAAATGCTATCCATGCATATCAGAGTAAATTTTAAAAAAAATGGATAATGTCAGAAAGGATAAACCAGGATACGTTGGTTTTGCTCCAATTCTTAGGCCCAGCAACAAGAGATCAGCTTGCCCAGTTACAGACTATATGGATCTGTCCCACGCCATACCATGGTCATCTCGTTATCTCAAGGAAACACCAGTCCGCCTCACAGCATACGATGACCTGAAAAAATCCCAACTCCTCCATCGTTGCAGTCCAACACTTGAATGAGAGAAACAACGTTGCCTCACTGCGTAGCATTCACCGTCCTCTAATATATTCGGCTCCCCCTTCCTCAGACAGGGTAACGCAGCCCTGTGTTGGCTGCCGTGTACAACTAACACAGCCCAGACTTCACTGCAGAGAACTTCCTGGTCACGTTGTGGACGTCGTAGGGTCCTTTATTCTAGGAGCCCAGCTGCTACGTCCTCTGATGGCAACATGAAAAGGCATCCATATTCACAGACAAGAGAAGAACTGTCATTTACTTTTGAAACACTAAGCCTTCCACCGCAATGCCATCTTCCTGCACTCCCATAGTGACGTCATCACCTCACACAGAGTGCACCACGGTTCAGAGCTCCATCTTCAACGATAGTTTTGTAGCCCAGCAGTTACATCTGCACACTTTGCAGTTGTAAGTGTAGTATTGACATGCACATAAGCCCAGCTATCATGTCAGGCTTCAGTGCACGTAACTGTAGCAGTTGTTTTCAGTGCACGTAACCATAGTAATTGTTTTCAGTGCACATAACCGCAGCCGTTTTTCATCAGACCCCTCTCTCCTGCACATGAGACCTGCTTCACCTGCCTTGCAAAGAAATCAGGCACAGCTCAACCCAGCGCTATGCATCTTCCATTTGAATTGGCAAACTGACAGAATGATCTCCATAAAGGTGTCCCTGGAGCATAATCCAGCTAATAACCAGTCCGTTGTTCCCTCCAAGAACGGTCTGTTGCCCCATCTCCAGCTTATGGGACCCAGCTGCCCCTCTATCCTGCTGATGGGACAACCTCCCTTTCTTCAGCATATGGGTCAGCTTCCATTTTCCAGCACCTTGCAGGTCATGGGCAGCCTACACTTCCCGACATGGACACATCCCAATGCGAACTCCTGGAATCTGCACTCCATCTCCCCCTTTTGCAGCCCTGGGCATTACTTGTTTTGGGGCAGTGTTGTCGTTCTCCTCCTTCCTGCACCCCCTGCAGCAGGGTTACCTGCTTTGCACAAGTAGATTCTTCTTTGAAATACTAACTCGTCGCCAATGAAATGATGCAGCCTCCAGCCTTCTTAGGTACACTTGTAAGGTATATTACATCTTTTTAAGTACCATTACAAGAGGTGCATAGTTCACAAGTAAGTTACATATAGGACAATAAACACAAGTGGCCCATCACCCAGGCATAGGGCTAACCAACTGACCAGGCTAGCTAGAACCTTCACCCATACATTCCAACACTCAAGCATCAACACTCCACATGACATTACAACATTCCTTCTTGCCCAGGCAAGCCATACACAACAGTTAAGTTATGTTAATAGAGTTTATATAGTGTGCTTTCACCCTGATCTTGGCGCTGAGACCACTCGCAGCTAAACACTGAAGTCTAGATAAGAAGAGTTTTCAGGGATCTCCTGAATTGTAAATGATTAGAGATAGCTCTGAGAGCTAACGGCAAGTCATTTCACAACAGTGCCACAGAGAAAGCCCACCCTCCCATTCGAGAATGACAGAAGGGTGGTACACAGAGCAAGCCAGTAGTCCCCATACGTAGGCACTGGTTTGGGACCTATCAGCTAAATGTGTCCCTTTGACAATGCTATTGCTGAAAAGAAGTGTGAGTTGAACTCAGCCTCCCGAAAGATAGGAGAAATTGCTCACTCCAGGAAGATGATAAGAGAAAAGATCTAGCTAGCCTTAGAGCCAGGTATACGAATTGGCTTAGGAACCATAGGTTTTCTGCAAATGACATGGGCTGCAGATTCCTAAATAGGCTGATAAGGATAAACGATTCTAGGAAATTCTGCCACTGGCTCCATGGGCACGAGTCAAACTCAGCTGCTCTGCAGGAGATGGTAGGGGTAACAGAGGACAACTGGACAGGATTCATTGGAAATGCATTTGAGGGTGGGAAAGATTGGTCATGGTAAGTCAAATCTATGGCAAACAATTCAAGGCCTCAAGTGCTGTCGGTCCGGATGGCGTATCAAATCTGGTTTTGAAGGCTGACCCGCTGTTGTGGGCCCACATTATACAACAACTGTTCATGTACATTTGTGAAACAGGAATTATTCCAAGAACTTGGAAAAGAGCGTTCTTCATTCCCTGTTCATAAATAAGGGTCTTGCGATCTGCCATCCAATTATAGACTATTAGCTATGTGGGATTGCAGCTCGAACATATGTGCCAACCTTCTTTTAGAACTGCTCACTGCCTGGGTGGAGAAGAAGGGCCTGTTAAATTACCAACAAACATGATTTAGGAAGGGATGTACAACATCCCATTTGATCTGGACCCTCCTGACCTTAATGTCGGACACCCAATGTTACCCCGGGACATCACTGTATATCTGCTTTGTAGTGTTCTCAGCTGCGTTCAACAGCATGGAAAGGTCAAAACTATGGGATAGGCTGGAAACTCCCAGGCCAGGATGTAGACTTATCAGCCCCTTTCCCCACCAGGTGAGGATTGAAACAGGGGTGCTCTGTAGCCCCCCCCGTTTTTCAACCTGTATATCTCCCAGCTTTCCCGGAGGTTGAGTGAGGTTTTAATTTTTACGCCACAATATGTGAGAGAGCTGCTTCTGTGTATGTCTTACGTGGATGTTGGGGTTATTCTAGACCGTACTAAGATTGGCCTCCAGCGCTCTCTGCATGCACTCCATGGTTTCACGACCAACTTGGGCCTCAGACCAAATGCAAACAAGACTAAGATCATGGCCTATACAATTGGTGGCTTGGGGGGGACAAAGCTGGAAAGAATTATGGAGCATAGATTCCTGGGTACTCTTATTAGGCCAAACCTGTCCTGTGCCCACTTGGTTGAAGATACTACGCACAAGGTCTGGCATAAGTGGCATACCCTTAAAAAATGATTGATACTCAGGGAGGAAGATGCCTCGAAGCTAGGATCCTGATATATAAGACCTCAATTGTTCTACCATGATCTTTGCTCTAGAGCTCTTTCTCCTGAGGGTGGTAGCTCGTCTGCGTAAGCTAGATGGGAAGATTCTTTGGTCGTTGTTAAACCTACCCCTTGTACTTCAGTGGAGGCGAATAGGTCTGAACTTGGCTTGGCTTCCCTAATCACAGCCTGGTCACTGGTGGCTTTTACATTCTGGGCAAGAATACAGTACGAAGTGGGGGAAAAGGACTCCTTATTAGGCTTCTCCGTGCAAACCTCTTTGACATTTTCCAGGAATGAGTGGTTTAAGAACTTAGACTCAAGTGGGTTGTCACCAGTACCAGACTCAGGGCTTGGACATAACCTGGAATAGATTCCGGAGAAAGCCTGCACATTTGATGCAGACCAGGCACTAACCTATTTAGGGACTCTTCAGAAATGTGTGCTATATTCCCATCAAGCTTTTGTCCTGAGAGACCCAAAGACAAATGTCATGTACCGGCCCTCATCAGATGTATTCTTTCAGTGAGGCTACAGACACTCTGGGTCCTGGAATATACCATACCGGGGCCTGTGTGGGAATAATGCATAAAGACAGAATTCGTAGACTCTGCTCTAAACATATTGAATCAGCCCAACACATGTTGACGCAATGTGAAGCACTGGACAAGGTGTATGAGAGAGCTTAACCACATTTTGGCATGTCATCATCTGACCAATTTTGGAGTAATATCTTTGGTGCAGAGTCATTGGTTATATTGGCCGCAGTATTTTATATGTTGAAAATAGTAGCAAGCAGACATCCGGTATCTTCTGAAAGGGTTTAATGAAACTTACCATATTAAATATAATGCTATCTTTTAATGTTTAACTTTGTACTATGTATTTTATAGTGATTTATTAGGACTGCCAAATGTTTTATAATATGTGGGTTTCAAGTTGTGCTTTGTGTATGATCGATTGTCATTTCATTGTGTCGTGTTTTAAAAGGTTACCATGTAACTAAATGCACTATAAATAAATAACAAAAGAAGAAAAAAAATGTTGTGTTCATATATACTATTGTGTTATTTTATTGGTTGTTTAAATGCACTCATATGCAGAAGAAACGAGCATTCATGGCCCCAAAATGTCAAAGTCACTTATGAGAAACAGTTCTCTACTCACAGAAAAGTTACATACATGATATATTTTAAACATATGTATGCCTGGAAAAACCCTGGCTTTGGGGTCCCATCATTTTCTTTGTCCCCCTCAACAACGATTTCTGGAGACATCCCTGTCGGTTGAACACAACAGGATTAGTTTTCCTTTTCCTTTTTTGTAGCAACTTCAATATTAGGCTTTTTATTTGCTGACTAGTTTTTTTGTATACATTTTTAGGCTGCAAAATACCAACTCACTGCATACAAGCAGATCCACCATTGCAGTGTGCTGCCTTTTGAGGTATAGCTTCTGTGAGTCTTTCCTGTAACTCCTCAACAGCACATGCGAATGCAGGAAGAATGCAAAGGTAGGTTTTGCTATGCGCATCATGTGTCTACTCAAATGTGATTGTTATTAAAAAAAAGGACTAAGAAAATGGTATACAGTGAAAATCTCGCAATGGAAAATGTCAAACTAGGATGTTTACTCGCATTTGCACCCTGACTACAAACAAGCACGTTCCCCAAATATTCTTCTAGGACCTGAGTTTTGAATAGTAAATAACATCAGTCCTGGGATCTCTGGGGAAGGCTTTTCAGGAGCCAGGAAAATAAAAATCACCTCCCTGGTGACATTTTCCAGGCTACATTTTCACAGCTAAACAAAGAAACGTACCCAGTAAATCGAACTTTTAAATACCTATCAGTGCATTATAAAGTGAATTGACTACTTTATTGACTTATTCAGGTATAGCTGGCCAGTATTTTTTCAAGTACATAAATTATGAACTTTGAAACCTATCTTCACATCAGTATTGGAAGGCTTCATGGGCAGACGATGTGAGCAACACATGATTCTCCCATCCTCAAGTGCTGGTGATACGACCAATTAGTTTGAAGACAAGGAGTAATTCGCTCAACTCAAACAGGAATTAAACAGAATATAATTGCCACTCCCAAGACCACAAACATTTGCCTGTCAAAGCTCCACCCTATCAGTTCCTGGGGGCCTTTACGTTGTTCTTGACTACGGGGCCCTTTGTGGACACTGCTATTCTTCAGCTATTGCACTCACATCCCAGAAAAGAAAGACACACATTCTGGAAGATTCGGTATCCAGCGCTTTAAATGTTGCTTATTTCGTATCTTGCTTTGCAAAACCACCCTGCTGCGAGATCTGAACTGGCTTTACAAAGGACAATGAAAGCAACGCATTTCACACCATTCCAGGCCATTAATAATAGTGTCTGTAAAATTAGACCATTTTAGGTGCCTACAAACTAATCTGATGCTTTATCTGCTCAGCTGATTACTTTTGCAGCAGAAGTACTTAGGTCATTAAGTAGAATGACTGTTTCGTGGACATGTCTCCCTTGTAAGCTCTCAGATAAGTGGCTCAGAGAATGCTGCGTGGCAGATGTTATAATGCAATGGCTACTGAACAACTGTGACAGGAGCCTGATTGTACTAGGAATAACATAATTGGTTGCCGTTGAATGTTAGGGGTCTGACACTGTGCAGTACTCCGTTAATGGAATAGGTGGGAGAGAGCTCAGTCCAAAATAATTAACTTTGTGAATGCTGCGGGTAGCGACCTTTGAAATAACAAGGGACGGTCTTAAAGACTAGAAAATACAATGACTCAATCAATAATTCACTGTTTTTTGATTAGTTAACTTAGTATAACAATACGAGAACTAAAATGTAACACTGTGATTGCTTATTACGACTTTTCAAGTGATGCATCATAATCCAAACTATGACAGACTTCAAAAGCCATTTCGAAAGAAGAATTCTGATGCAAACTCCTGATAACTCCTGATGAAGCCGAGTAGACTGCACGGATATCATGTAATATGCCTACTTGTCTGTGGCTCATTTTACACATCAAAAGGAAAAGAACATCACACAAGTCACTCTGGATCAATAATAAGCCTTGCAATGTCTAAATGTCCCCATATTCATTGCCCAGGACATTTCGCTCCCTTGGTTCTCATCGTAGGGTTGGATGGAGTACTTTCTCAGGAATCCCCACCTTTGGTCGAGTTATACCAGAAAATGATTTTATGTCTGTCTCAAACTGCCCTTTTAACCTTGGTTGGTGGTTAATATTTTATCGCAACTAGTCAGGGGCAAATGTATTTGTATGAACTCTGAATCCGTCAAATTTCCAATAATTGTTACCTTTCCTGGCAGGCCTGTTGCTACAGTTCCGTGTAATTAACATTGTTTAAAGTATTAGCTGACATGTAATTTAATCTGTACCACAATATAATACATTGCACCCGATTAAGCAAACTCACACACTTCTTTATTTTTCCTCCCTTCATCAATACACCAGAAGGAAAACGAACTGACCCTCTAGAGTATATTGCTAAAATATGATCAGGTGAGTACAAAACTATGAACAGTATGAAGACAATAATGTTTAAAATCGTAGGTGTTAATTGGCTGAGCTAAACAAAATACTATTTTATATCTTAACCAAAATGTAATCAACAAAGTGCGAAGAATGCAAGCTTTGTGATTGTTTTATATTTCGAAAAAAAATAACATAATGCCTTATATGAATGGAATCGTGTATGTGATGACACCCGTTGCTTGATTAGATTGTTTTAATTTTTTTTTATTTATTTGTTGGGTGCCAGAAACGCACAGGTATCCGGACGCCATAACATATACACATGACAACAAAAATGAAAGGGACATTAAGAGGTCAGCTGAATAGTAAAAAACTGAGAATACTCAATGAAATAAGAAAGTCTTCAGTTGTCGGCGAAAACAGTTCACATTTTTTTGCAGTCTTATGTCCACACAAGGGGAATTCCAAATGTTATCCGCTTGAACAGGGAAGGATCTGCCGAGACTATTTGCAAGTTTGTAGACTGGTGTCCTGACCATTGCTAATGAGGAGGAGTGTAGTGCTCTTGTAGGTTCGTACATGGTCACAGGATTTTTGATGTATCAATGGGTATTGCCGTATAAGGACTTATGTTCAAGCATATCAGTTTTAAATGTAAGGCGTGCAGCAATTGGTAGAGATAGTGGAGGTCTTGCCGACTGTGAAATATCTTCTCTTCTGGATTTCCCTTTGACAACCCTCACCACATCATTTTGTATTATTTGCAATGCCTGTTTTTTAAATTTTTTATGAGGCCCTACTAGGAGGGCATTAACATAATATACCCCGGAAAGTATAGTAGCACAGGCAACTGAAGAGCAGCTGGATTCTGAGAGGAATGAGCGTAAGTTCTTAAGTAATCGCAGGTAGTAGGTGAAGTTTTTAACAGTCTGGTTAACATGGGAGTCAGAATGTAGGGCAGAGTTAATAAGACAGCCTAATGTTTTAACTTTTTTAGACACTTTGATGTGAAAGTCATTGATGAAGAAAAATACATATGTAGAATCAAGTTTAGAGCTGGCATAATGCGTACTGAAGGTTAACAATTCTGTTTTGTTTCAATTAAGGCACATCCAGTGTTGGTTCATCCATGTCTCAATGTGACTGTAAATAGTTTGCAGAGAAGTGAAGTCCTGATTATAGTCCCCTGACAACTCCAGAACCAGCTGTGTGTCATCAGCGTAGTTTGTGAAAATCACATTAAGATTAACCAGAAGATCACACAGTGGTTTGATGTACAGAATGGAAAGTGAAGGTGAAATGCATGCTCCCTGGGGAACTCCACATACAGTGGGTGTCGAAGGCGAGTTAGCATCATTCCAACAAAATCTGGATGTTCTATTCAAGATGAAGGACCGGACCCATTCAATGGTCATATCACTGCATTGACCAATATCTCTGAGAGTGTGGAACAGACCACCATTATCTAAGTGGTCAAATGCACTGATAAGTCCAAAGGACAATTAAGCTGACTTTCCCTCTATCTGAGATGTTGAACAGGCGCAATTGGAGATCTAAAAACCCTTTCTCTGTGCTATAAGATGGACCAACACCTGATTGTTTCGCAAGGAGAATATCATTCGACTCAACAGAATATTGGAGTTGTAGGGTGGCACATGTATCCACATTTTTAAAAAGAAAGTTGCTGTTTGTAATAGGGCGAAGATTGTTTTCGATCTTTAGGGTCCTGAACAGGTTTTTTAATTAATGGGGTGACATAAATAAATAAATTAGATCTGGGACCTAATTACAAGAAAATGAGGGGTTCACAAATCTAACGCAGAACTGGGCAAACATGTCTTTGTATTGTTTGTTTGTTTGTTTGCTTGTTTGTTTATTGAATTTATTGAATGAGGTTCAGGGGGGCCACATTTTCTGGGCTTTGAGAGGGACGCAGAGAGGCCAGAGTGTTTAGCATGTCTTTGATGGTAATGGGAGTACAACATAATATGGTGGAAGTCTCCTTTTGGACCCGATTATGAGGAGTGGAAGGCATAATAGGATTTTTATTTAATTCCTGCATAATATTTTCATAGGTTTTCTCAATTTTAGCTTTGAACGCCTGTTGTATATTAAGGCAATCTTGGTCCGTCGGTGTCACTGGGGCAGACGGAGTACTAGCCTTCTCCAAAGATTTGACAATTTCGAACAATTTCTTGGTATTGTTTTTAGATTCCTCTATTTGTCTATCAAAAAGGTTTTTCTTTGCTTCACAGATGGCATTTGTATAATCTTTATCTAATGCTTTCCAAGTGGTGTTCTTAGACTAAGATGGGCATTTGAGCTATCTTGGCTCTGCTTGTCTTTTGAGTCTATTCATTGAGTTTAGTACTTGGGTGTACCAATTTTGATGTCCGACATTCTCTCTAACTAGTTTACTTCTAACTGGGGCCACTATGATTAGAATGGAATTAAAGGAAGCGTAGAATGACTCAACTAAAGTCACGCGGGCATCTTGATCTGTGGTAGTGTTCATGATCAAGTTCAGACATTCTTTGAGGTTTTCCACTGTAACATTTTTAAAGTTACAGACTGAAACCTGCTTTGGTGGATTTTTCTTATTCAGAATCGGATGTTGAAATTGCAGTTGAAATGTGATTGCGTAATGATCAGACAAAATACAACATTGAGTACTTTTGATATGAATACATAGATTTTTGGCCACAACCCATTCTAAGATGTTACCTTTGTCATGTGTCGGCGAGTCATTGAGAATGTGGTAGTCAGAATTTGTTAGTGCCATTTCAGATGCAACGTCCTCTTTATCTTTGTTGTTTTTGCACCAGCGGTTAAAGTCCCTGACCAATAGCGTTGTACAATTCCTACCCTGCAGATCATCTAAAATACGAATGGTATCTTGATTGAAATTGGGCATATTGTTAGCATGATGATATACCAACACGAAATTAATACAGCTTTGATTAGTGGGGGTCATTTTTACCGGAAGGATTTCACAGTCTGTGTACTTAGAATAACCCCAATTGTGTTTTGGCAATAATTGCCACACCACCACCATTGCCTACAGGGCGATTCACACAATGGATAGTATATACATCTAGTCTAGCAAGGGAAACTAATGGGCCACTAGTTTCTGTAGTCCAGGTTTCTGTAGGAAGTATTCAATATAGTCGTGGATATTAGATGAATGTTTAATGAGAGAACAGGTGTTTAACAAGACAAACTTCAGAGTAGTATTGGTTATGCCTTTGTCCTGCACAGTATTCTTGCCTGGGCTGTTATTAAGAGGAGCCATCGACTTAATATTCAATGCAATGTTTCCTCTTTGATGACCAATACTTGTAGAGTTTGTTCGGGTTGTGACAGCGTCCTTCGAAGTCTGTGTAGTAAACTTGGAAGAGGAGGGGTAGTTTGTGTGAGCAACAGGAGGGGAGTATATTGTGGCAAGGAGTAGGCTTGTGGGGGGTAGCATCGTTCATAGGTCGACTGCCTTTACTTGTGGGGAGGGGCTGCTGTAACAACGTTGGCGGAGGTATCTGGGTGATACAATACTAGATGTAGGGGGATAGTAGGTAGAGGGTCTAGTCTCATTCTAAGGTATTTGTCAATGATAGCACGTTGGCATGCTTTTTGTGCAGCACGTAATAGATTAATGCTCACCAGTTAGCCCAACTTGTAGATTGATGCCACGTATAGCCAAGAGGGTTTATTGGTATAATATCCCGACTAATTGCCAGGAGGTTAGCAGGAAGTCCAGGAAGAATGAGTACTTACTTAAATAGGCAATCGATAGAACCTTTGGAGTAGCGCCTAGCCATCGCGCCCTGCCACGGACCAGGCTTGTCTCAGGTGGGCCGGAGCTGGTTTGCCTGGTCACCCTATAAGTAAGACGCTGGGGATGTAGTTCCTCTGCCTTGCGTACACTGGCTGCTCCTTGATTACAAAATCAAACAGCTGGTTCAAAAGTGAGGTTCCAGCCACTCGTATGCAGCGTAGGGGGACAGAAGACAAGTCCACAATAATATTCTAGAGAATAAACAGTTCTTCTTAGGAACAGTGACTATGGCAATGATCACGCTTCAGAAAAAACACGTTCAACATATGTATTCACTCAGTCAGTGAGGACAGAAACACACAAGCACACTTTCCTTCTACCAACACGATTAGCTGTCTATGATCTATTGTGCTGTGTTTAAGCTTCCATACAGCCTAATGGAAAAATTGAAAGAAAAGAAAATGTTCAGTTGGATGCTGGGTTTGCACCTCTACTAAGTGAACGAACACTAAATGGCTTCAAATCATAGTCTGGCTTTCTCCAAAGTAACAATACATTTAAAAGGAACTAAGAGGGGGGAGTTTACTGAATAAGTATGTTCTACGTGAAAGTAGTCACTTCTAATGCGAATGGGGGTTGCAAAATCAAAAAATCTAAAACATTTAAATGTAATTTTCTTGAGGGGCAAGGTAGCAAGCTAAAATTGGAGTATATTGCTCGAGAAGTGGTACATTTAAATATGACTTATTTGAGGAAGAATTAAAACATTGACATAGAATGGGCAAATCTTCTTTTGACTAATAGGGATGAAGGAATCCCTGCCAGTATCTTGCATAACATAAACACATGAAATTGCTCATTACCAACAGCATCCCAGAACTGATTGGGGGCAAGAAGGAGAAGATCTTCAGTAACTGTAAATGAATGTGCATGGGAGCACAAACAAAATAGAAAATAAAAGCATTGTTTGGAGTCAAGAGATCATATTCAAAGTTTACAACTGACTGGGATATGTCTTTGCAATGAAGAATAATACTAGCAGAGAAAACATCCTAACATTGTTTGGCTGCAGGAGATTATATTTAGTGACTGTAACTGAGTGTTCAAAATATGTCCCATTTAGCTACAAGTATTGCACTGCTGCTATACATCACAATAATAACACGTATACATTAGGAGCCTTGACATTCACATAAGGCCTGGACATACACCTTAGGAATGGACATATACATTAGGCCTTGACATATATATTAGGCCTTGATATGATATGATATGGCATTTGTAACGCGCATATACACAAGTGTTTCAAGACGCAACGAGGCAGGGAGGGGGGATCAAGGGAGGACAGACAATGATCCTACTAGGCCAGGTGTCATTCAGATCACGCAAGTGCAAGGGTGGAGGGGAAGGGAAAAGTGCAAGGGGAAAAGGAGAGGGGAAAAGTGCAGTACAGGGTTGGTAGAATACAAGATAAATAATAAGGGCCCGCTGGTGGCAAGTGCAAGGTAAGTGCAGACAAGTGCTGGGAGGGGGTGCTGTAGGGATACAGAGACCGTGCCGCAGTGCAGGGGTTGCCAGGGAGGCAGTGCAGGGGAGAGTGACTGGGCCAAGGACTGAGAACGGTGAGTAGCCCAGTTGCAGATTCAGTGCAGTTTCTGTAATTAGCAGGGGAGAGGGGGAGAGAAAGCAGAAGCAAAGAGGAAGGTTTTGAGGTGCTTCCGGAACTGGAGATGGTTCTCCTCAAGTTTCAGGGAGGCAGGAAGGCTGTTCCAGAGGGAGGCCCCTGCTGCCTCATGTATCTTGTCAGATACATGAGGCCTTATTCTCTCCAGTTTGTCTGAGCCTACAGCCTCCTGCTGAACCTGGTTCTTCTGACTTGCCGACATCCCTCCCTAGCCATGCAAGGCTCACACCCAGTGACACCTTGTAAGACACATCAGTAAATATCCTCCAGAGCTTCTCTATAGCTGTGCACAATATAACCTTATAAGGAGTATAAGAGTGTTGACACCAAAGCAACTTACTGTCATTTCAACATAATGCACTCTGAATGAAACCACCAGGCTTTAGAACAACAAGCTGTTTTCTGTTATTACAAAATGTCAACAAATGTTATTGAGTCATTAGGAAACTAACAATATACTAGTGCTGATGCTTATGTCATGCTATATAATGTAAGCTCTGCCCCATTAGGGGCAGAGCGCGCTCCGTTTGGCAACGGATCCACACACATGTCATTCTCTCTCTCTATTACAAGTGCTGTATTGTACTTTCCAATAAGAAGCCTTTGATGTATCTATCACTCTCCCGAGTATTACTTCTTGCTGTGGAATTCTGAGGGTGGACCTGCCCCCCGCACCCTCTTTGAGGGGCAAGCTGGCCCAATTCTCCATCACCAGTGAAAGCCTTCAATGAAACACCTTGAAATACATGCTTGTGAAATAAGTGTCCAGAAGGGTGGTAAAATGCCAGCATTGCTTGGAAGGAGGCAGTAGACTACTTTCAGTAGCTGTAGTTGAGTGAGGTAACATTTTGTTACCAGAGAAAATAGTAGCTAAGAGAAAATCACGGAGATGTTTGGAGGCAGTAGATTAGAAAACTGGGCATAATTGACTGTGCAAAACACATGTCATTTTCTTGTGGTTATTTGTACTAGGGAGGAAAGACACCCAGTCACCATCTGGCATGACATAAACCTATGACATTCATTGTAATGGACAAGGCAGAAGGAACAACCATTTTGAGTGCCAATATGTCTGAAGCGCCTAGATATGCTTTGGATAAGAGGTATAATGAATCTAGAAGATGTTTTCACATCAATCACAGCAGCTGCTCTGTGCACCGGTAATGTGAGGATTATGCTTGGTCAGTTAAAGGCATGCATCCTCTGTTCAGCAGCAACTGCTGTCACACATCACTTTGGTGTGCAAGATAAAGTAGCACCTGCTGAGGCTGTGTAGCCTGACAGGGAGGAGATTCAGACTAATGTCTCTGGTCAGAAGAGTGTGTCGTGGAATTGTACAGATTGATGAGAAAGGATAGACAACACACACTTTAGGGAAGCAGTATATCGGATAATCCATGTCTCCACAACCACCCTAAATCAGTGAATCAGAAAATACTGATGCTGTATCTACCTTGCTGTAAGATTCACATTGCTCATGGAGATGACAGCTCTCTACAATCCTGCCGACTTACTAACTAGCGAGGCAGCAGAACTTGACGTTTTATCAACTTCGTCAGGTCGGGTCCATGCCTGTTTCTTTATCCGCCTTTCTTGCAACCACCAGTGCACCCATCGCTGATGTAGCCCCCAGCCCTGTGGGTGCAGCTTTCCCAGCGCAGCCACTGCTCCCTCTTAAGCCCGCTGTGTCCCCGCCATGCAACCATGATGAACACAGTAGCCATGACAGAAACTCTCTACTTCTTTAACTTCAGACTGTGGGGGACATTCTGAGTGAGGCGGTAAGGGGTTAACGGTGCTGGTAATGGTGCCGGAGCTGTCAACCCCTTACCGCCTCATTACGAGTTCTGCTCGCGGGACCCACTATGGCAGCCTGATAAAACCAGGCATCTTTAGCGGGTCCCGCGAGCAGACCAGGGTGCTAACAACGGTCCCATTATTAATGGGGGCTCAATGGGAATGGGGATGTACCGGGTCTGGGTTCCTTGAATGAGGAATTACCGGGCCCTCCAAGGTCGGAATGGCCCGGTAGTTCCTCATTCAAGGAACCCGGTACCCGGTAAGGAGGTAGCCATGCCGCAAATAGCGGCATAGCTACCTCCAAGGTCGTAATGACCCCCTGTATCTTGATCCCTTGGGGCTATTCTTTTCTCATTTGAGAACCCAGGTAACTCCACTGTAACCTACCTGATCGCCACTAGCCTTGTTCGACACATGCATTCCTGATTGACTTTTTGCATTGTGCCGCACTTGTAATTCCACCGTAACCTACCTGATCGACTTTAGCCTTGTGCTACAGATGCCTTCCTGATTGACTTTTGGTGTTGTGCCACACTTGTAATTCCACTGTAACTACCTGATTGACTTTTAACATTGGGCTTTCATGTTTGTTTGCACACCTGAAGTAGCCCCCCACACCATGAGGTGAGGTGTTGCCAGACTGTGTACTCACACTAATGTTGTCTTTCTTGCCCCAGCATCTTGAGGTGAGGCTTTCCCAAAATGTCCTGCCCTTACCTGCCTTTATGCTGTAACCTACATGCTTGATCCCGCACTTTATGATCTGTATGCAGCACTTTCTAGTGCCTAGATACCGCAGGGCTTTGTGTGCTGAAATAAAAGAAGAATTAAAAAAATTATGACAATCGTACAATTATTTAATGTAAATAAAACTTCGTTGAGGTAAATTAAGATGCACAGGAGACAAAGTAAGTTCTAGTAATTAAGGAGATGCTCCTGTCCAGATAGTATCTGACTCTCTGTGCAATCCCCAAGTCTTTTATATCCTATTATTTGGAACATTGGTTGATTCCATGTTTCCCAGGAAACCAATAAAATGTTATGATATACTGGAAATAAACATAGCAACCAGGTAAACACGTAAACAGATTAAACTATGTATATGGTTAACATGTTAACAATTGTAGTTATATACAGGGCTTATTATGTATGTACATAACACACACTACGAGGTTGGAGGTAAAGGAAAAACGATGCCGGTAAAGGATTACCGGCATCGCATACTGCTCCGGGCTATTCCGACCTAAGAACCCGGTATTAGAGGCACCTCTAACAATGGTGCCTCTAATAGCGGCAAGGGCGTGGGCACGCGGGCCTTCACCGGGATGCCGCTAACAGGAGGACATCACAAGTCAGACGGTCATGCAAATACCGGCATCATGAAGGTGCAAATAGGGGATACCGGCATGCCAGCAATATCGGCATCGCGAACCACCCATAAAATGCTAAGGGCCTAATTACACGAATGGCGGTGAACCATGGCGCAATTAGCGCCATGGTTCATGCCGGTAAAATACTGGTACCGCCATGGTGGAAAGGGGAATTACTGCCCTATTCCAAGGTTGGCGGGGCAGTAATTCCCCCTTCCACCATTGCCCTTCCCCATTCCCATTTTTGCCCCATAGGTCTCTATGGGAATGGGGAAGGCAGTTATTACGGTACCGCAAATTGCGGTACCGTAATTAGCTCCCTGGTCCCTTTGCGGGTTGGTTTTTACCGCCTGCAAAAAGCAGGCGTTAAATTCCCCAACCCGCAAAGGGACCTCGTAGTAAGGCAGTAAGGATTTACCGGTACCAGTAAAATACCGGTACCGGTAAACCCTTACCGCCATCCGTATAATGATGCCCTATGTGCAGTATTCCCAACTGCCACAGCTGCACACAATCAGAACAGGTGGAGGCAATGGAGTCTGGGCCAGCACAAAAGGAGCACACCCACACACCACACCCCTTCCCACACCAAAATGATTCCACTAGTAGTAGCAATACTGGGGCTGGAGGACATGCTTTCATTGCCACACCAGCAACAACAACAACAACAGTATGCACCACAGAGGAGAGGCAGGAGGGGAGGAGGGTGATACAGGCCCAGGAAGTCCCACCAGTGCAGCCAGTGGTACCACGCAGGCAGCTACCAATCCCTCGCATCAGAGCCAGTCCATTCAACCTAACTCCTGAGCAGATCCACACCCTGTACTGTCTGGACCGGGACACCATCACCACCATCGTGGACACGATACACAACGATATTGTCAGCCTCATTGAAATACGCACCACCATCCCCCCTCTACTGAAGGTAGTGTCAGTGCTCCACTTCCTTGCCACAGGCACCTACCAGTACACAGTCGGGCACATGCATGGCATATCACAACCCTTATTTTCTCACATTCTGAGCCAAGTGCTGGATGCCCTCCTGAAGCACACAAGGGACTACATATCCCTACCACGGACTCCCCAGGAGATTTTTGATACAAAAGTTGGCTTCCATGCACTGGCATGCAAGCCAAATTGTATAGGTGCCCTCGACTGCACCCACGTGGAGTTGGTGGTCCCGCATGCCATGGAGGTGGTGTACCGCAACCGCAAGCAATACCACTTCATCAATGTACAGATGGTATGTGACGCCAGCAAGATCATCACACATTGTTGTGCCCAATATCCCAGATCAACTTATGACTCAATGGTCCTGTGGAACTCCACGCTGCCATGCTACATGGAGAGACATCCAGGACGACGTGCCTGGCTGCTTGGTAAGTTGCATGATAGGCACATGGCAGTGAAATGGGGGGATAGATGCACACACCACCATGGGGTCATTGTTGATGTGACAGCATGATGTGCACATCACAAAACACTGAGCCCCAAACCATCCCTAACTGTCACACTCACCTGTGTCTCTGCAGGAGTGATGGATGAGCCTCCCTTGACCCCAAGTTCTCACTTCCCCTGTTTTACCCGGAGGGATACCTGTCAAATACAAGATGTACACTTGGACCTGAATTCACCTGATTCCCCTGGGCCCTTCCCTTCTCCTAACTGTGTGCTGTGATGTCCCCTAAAGGCTTACCTTGATCTTTACTACGGTGTGAACTCCATCCTGCATTTGCAGGGGCACGATTCACTCATGTGACTGATGCCAATGTCTGAAGGCTGAGTTCAGATGCCACATGCTCTGTTATGCCTTCACAGCGAGGCGCCAGTTTCTTCACTGGCCAGAAAGTCCTCCCCACAAGTGAACGTTGCGCAGAGAATGTTGAGTGTTCAAAATTGTCGATAATGTCTTTGACAGTGTTTTTGTGGGTGAGTAGCGCTGCGTGTAGAAGCTTGGCAGCGCCTTCAATTCAAGTGTGCCTGATAATGTATCTCCCTTTCCCTTGCAGGAGAAATTATGTGGTAGTAGTGCCTCAAGCCCAGGTCGAGCGCTACTGGAGACTTGGTGGTTTGGTAAGTATGCACGGAGGCTTTGGTAAGTATGCACCGCATTGAGAGAGAGAGCAGCAAAATAAGTGTCTGAGTTATTGGGGTGAGCGCAATGAATAATGTCTCTTCTTTCTTTTGCAGGGGTTTGCGCACTCGTACAACTGACCTGGATTCCAGCATCGCGAGAAGATTCGGTGAGTATGCGCAGCGTTACTGATGTGCGCGTGTTAACCCAGTTCTTCTTTGTTCTTACAGGTGCCGGTGTAGAAGTCCCTTCTTGACTGGAGATTGCTGCGGCGTGGAGTAAGAACGGAGGTTCCTCCGAAGCAGGTAAGCAGAATGATTCGGAGCGCGTACGTAGAAACAGGATGATCCGGAGCAGGTAAGCAGAAGTAGGATGATCCAGACCAGGTAATCAGAAGCAGGATGATCCAACAGGATGATCCGGAGCAGGTAAGCAGAAGTAGATGATCCAGAGCAGGTAAGCAGAGATGGCTGATCCAGAGCACGGCAAGTGTGTTGCTGATACAGCTCACAGTAAACAACACGAAGCACTGGAAGCATCTTGGGTGTGGCTTATATAGCCAGCCACACCCAAACACTAGAGAGCTCATGAATTGTCATGCACTTCCTGTTTGGCGACAGGAAGTGGTAACCAGGATGTTACTAGAAACACCAGGAAGGAATTAAAGGAGAGATCTGCTATGGGTTCTTTGTGTGCCTATGTCAGGCCTGCCAAGCCTCCACCCAGCTTGCCCCAACTACCTGCCAAATACCCATGACACTAACTGAACATGACACCAAAATCCCATAGCAATGAAGTAATCTGGACACATAGCACAACATGCCAAACTTAAAAAGACCCCGCATCCCACAACACGTCCACCACCCATCATCGTACCTCATCCTCTGTAACACAATCCTGGAAAATGCTGTGAATATACACTATGTAAATGACTGCAGCAAATCACTACACAGGAGAAGCATCCATGGGAGTGCACTGAACAAAATCACCAAGGAAATCCACTGCTGGTCACAGGGCTGCCACCACCACAGAAGTGCAGCATGTCACCATCGTAATAATCAGCGCTGAATGCAGGGGCGTCACTAGAGGAGGGTAGAGGGGCGATAGCCCCAGATCCTTTGCATGTAGCGCCAGATGAAGATCACAGAGCTACAAACAAAGGCTAGCCCCGGCACACCATCCGCCCATATTTCCTGCCGTCTGGCAGTGCTGGAAAGGTGGCACTGTTCACAGTAGACGGCGATGCAGCATGCAGGCAGCAGGCCCAGGAGGCAGCGCAGCAACGTGCGTTGGTGATTTGAATTTAAAAAAGATACGATTCGAACATAACTCTGTCTGGCTGCCTGCCTCCTGGCCCTGGGTTGCTGCCTCAGTGCCTCATGATGACATCCTGAGCTTGCGCAGGCAGCAGGGAGCCGAGCCACCGCCCAGGCACGTGCCCTGTGTCGTTCCCTGCATGTGCAGATCAAGCCAGCAGGTCACGGACAAGCCCAACCCCATGCCGGCAGACTCTAAACGCGAGCTGCCAGGAGTATGGAGTCCGACGACGCCAATCGCTCGCCATCTACTGTGTGGTGACGTGACCTCTGGCCCCGGCCCCAGCCTAGCCGTGTCACTGCACACCCCCACCCCTGTGAAGCTGCGGACAGTGCCGGCCCGCCGACTCCAGTACCGAGCCCATTTGGTGGCAGCATAAGACCGGCGTGGTGTCTTCACGTCAGCTAACTGCTATGACTTAGGTAGGTGTGTGTGTGTTTGTCGTGTGTGTCGGTATTCACACAGTGTGAAATTTGAATATCAGCACCGCACAATATGAATGAGGGACCGCCAGTCCGGTCCACTGCATGTTGTTGATGCCTCATGTCCCCCACCCCCAGCACGCTGACCGGACTGGGGGACGGGAGGGAGACAGACAGGAACGTTTCAGCCTCCATCCCGGGAACTGGTAATGAATGAGCAAGGCGGAATTGGGCGGGAGCAAGACTGAGCGCAGAGCTCCGTTCTGCTTCTGTTCTCAAGGCCCAAGTTGAGGAAGCTCTGCCCCAGGCTGCATGAGTTTCCCCAATTCAGCTTTGCACATGTTCCCCGACTCATCTGAGCCATACTTTACTCAAAAACCCAAACTAATGCAACAAAACTGTCCTCGCTGCTCAGATAGGGTGTGGGGGGTGCCGGGGCGGATGACTCAGTTGTGTCGATTTCCAGCCCTGGATGTGATTCCGTCCCCATTTGCCTCCCATTGCACCATCCAGACCAGTCCCCATCACTGCCGGATCGAGTACACGGCGCCCCCCACCCCCCATCACTGCCGGATCGAGTACACGGTGCCCTCCCCCCACCTCTCCAACATCACTGCCAGATCGAGGACACAGCGCCACCCCAGCTCCCCCTCCTACCCACCCAGGGCCTCCACCATGCGTGGGGACCCCGAGAGGCACTGCTGCTACAGTAGGGGGTCCGTGCTGTAAAGCGCTGCAGGCCTGCCTTGAGCTCGGGTAGCGCTACACCACGGATGAGAGGAGGAACCAGAGAGAAGAGGAGATGGCATTCGGCACACCAGGCGGCATCCGCGCCTCCTTGGTGCCACTTGAGGGCTGGCTGAGCTCACTCAGGTACTCTCGGCAACCTGCAAACGGAGTCCTACTGGGGCAGTGGGGCTTAAAAGTGCATCAGACAGTGACACCAATGAAAATGTGTCCCAGTCCCACAATTGCAAATGACAATTCATTCCTGTTGTGACAGACTGTGAGTTAAGAATAATGTATAATTGCACCCATGGTCAGCAGCACGCGGCGCGCACTGTGATGCTTTTAAGCGCTAATGCCCACAATTAGGGGTCACTCAGAGAAGAGGAGATGGCATTCGGCGCTGCAGGCGGCATCAGCGCCTCCCTGGTGCCTCTTGAGGGCTCACTCAGGTACTCTTGGCAACCTGCAAACAGAGTCCTACTGGGGCAGTGGGGCTTAAAAGTGCATCGGACATCAATGAAAATGTGTCCCACAATTGCAAATGGCAATTCATTCCTTTTGTGACAGACTGTGAGTTAAGAATAATTTATAATGCACCCATGGTCAGCAACACATGGCGCGCACTGTGATGCTTTTAAGGGCAAATGCCCACAATTAGGGGTCAGCTTGGAGGGCAGAGCTTTACACTCTGCCAGCCCCCGCCAGGAATCAATGTGTGTTCATTTTGCAGCTGTTCAGATTTGCTTCCCCAGAACTTGGAGGATTCATCCGGGATCTCAGATCTCAACATAAGGCTGTAGATCATTATGTTGTGTCCTGTCATTATCTGCCACCTCCTACTGCTCTGTTTGAACCCTAAAGATGTGTTTGAGGTTTCTGGCATGTGTGATGCACACATCTCTCTGGATGTTTGCGAGAAATCTTGTTTTGGTTTCATTGGTCTTTGGAACTTGCTTCCGAGTGTGCGTGATTTCATGCCATTTGCCCAAATCTTTAGTTTTGAGGGTAAGCGTGTTATACATTGTGCACAGTTTGAAATGTTGATGTATTCGGTCCTTGTTTGCTGTCCTGGCCATTGGGTTCAGTCTGGCATCTGAAGGCTTATGAATCTGCTGGTCAAAGTGACACTGCCATGCCCCAGGGCCTGGCTCAGCAGGTACATATACTTAGCAGCGTTTCCAAGATGTTTGCCATAATTACTCTTTTCTTTCTATTTAAGTATTAGAGGCCGAACCTTCCCAAGATGTCAGGTGTGACTTCCTGAGTGTAATATGGTCCTGGTCCATTCCTTTGTATCATAGCGACTTCAACTATGAATGACAACAAGTTATTTTTAATCACTAAAACTGAATGTGTTTCATGGCTCATTAGACAGTTTGACGTCACTTGGGAATGTGACAGTCTTTGTGGTTTATATTTGCATTTCTCTTAAGAACTCCCCCGAGCCGACCTGTGGTGAAAGCTTCTGGGATGTTGGGAAATAATGTGTGTCTCCTGAGCCACATGACATTAGTGTGTTTAAATACGTGAGGTGGTGAGCAGAGGGGCAGCCCAACCTTGCCGGCACGGTTGGGTTTTTTGCGTAGGTGATCGGTGTGTCAGTGCTGGGAGAGGTGGGTAACCTTCTGTTGGGTGTACGGGGACAGCCTTGCAGCCTGCCACTGCTTGGCTCTCTGCATCAGTGTCTCAGTGACACACCAGGAGGGGCAGTCCTAGTGTCACTCTGAGCTGAGTTGTAGACCTGCTTCCGTGGCAATATTATGTGCCTGCAGCACTGTGTGGAGTGCAACTACATGCAAATGCAAATGGAATGAAACCACAAATGTACTTGTTTAAAAATGTATGTTGGAAAAGAAAATGCTTTCCATTTGTTAGTTATGTTCTGTTATACTGGGTATTTGTATCCCACCTGCTCGCTGCAGCTTATTAGTTGTACAGTATTCAGCAGCCATTTAGATCACTAAGAAACATATGTACTATGCTGGTTATTTTGGAAAAATCATGCCGAAATGTGTGTGATTTTGACAGCATTTTAAAAAAAATGCTCTTATTTGGGCCCGGCCCGCCCTTGTACCACCCTGGTGAAGTTGAGGTTTGCTCGCTGCGCTCGCTCACTACATAATTACATTTGTTATTTCCCACCACTTCGTAAGCCCACTGGCTAGCCCCTGTCAGTCCAACAACAGCAGTAAGTGCCTGTATGGTTATTGAAGCAAACGTGTATCTCTCCAGTTGCTGCTTAAATACAATTTCTCAATCCATGCCAAGTCTTTGGCGGTCCTGTCCAAAGGCTTTTCTTTGTCTTATATAACCTCATAAAGTATTACATGGCACTACTGGATGAATGTTCAGGTTTTGGAGTGGCAAATCTTCAATGAGCATGAGCACTTTGAGCAGTATAGTTTGCAATATTAACTCTTGAAATCGCAACGAGACGCGTACGTTCAGATCATGTAGTTATGTGAAGTCCAAACTTGCAATGGGCTCTAGCCCCGGATCTTTTACAAACCAAGCAACTCCCCTGGCTGAATTCCTAATATTGCAGAGCCTACTGCCAACGCTGCCAGCCAGAAAATCAGACAGAACACTACACATCACAAATTTGACACAAACACAGCGTTATGCGTCCACAATGCATGAGCAATATCAAGGCAGTGTACACCGTGTATCAACTTGGAGATGCAACCCACACCAAAAGTCCATGGCACAGAACACATAGAGGGCATGAAAATTGTGTGCATACAACCAGGGACATGTGCATATGACCAACGATAATCTGCAGGCATGTGTGACTACTACAGCTGTCCATCATGAATCGACTGACATATACCTTTTATTGCCTCTAATGCAGGTGATAGTGGCTATCCCTTGAAGCCGTGGTTTCTCACCCCTGTCCGAAACCCACAGAACAGGCATGAGGAGGACTACAATCGTTCCCATACCCATACCCGTGTGGTCATCAAGCAGACCTTTGGCCTGTTGAAGGCACGGTTTCGCTGGGTTGGGGCACTCCTCTAAAGGCATGAGAAAGTGGCCAATTTCTACATGGTATGTGTCATGCTGCAAAACATGTGTATCCGACGGAATGTGCCTATGCCCCCTGACATTGAACTGCAACCACCTGGTGATGATGAAGGGGATTAAGAAGATGTGGGTGCACATCATCGCAGCGCCGATGCAGAGGAGGGACGTGCTGTGGGTCAGTCAGTGATAACACAATATTTCTAACACATGGATGCAGAGGCAGACATGAAAGTTGGACAGAGGGCACTTGGTGTGGGAGTACATGTACACTATGCACTGTTTATGAATACATGGCACATGTGCAATGAGGAATGTCCACTTAAGATTTTGTTTTCACACAACGGGTGTATTTTACTGTCCAATAAAGATTAAAGTGCTCTAACCCTCCACCACACACACCTCTCCCCTCTCCCCCTCCCCCACAACTCCCCCACACACCCTTTTCCCTCCCTCTCCCCCCACAACTCCCCCAAACACCCTCTCCCACCTCCCCTTCCCCCCACAACTCCCTCACACACCCTCTCCCCCTTTTCCTCCCCCCACAACTCCCCCATACACCCTCTCCCCCCCACTCACCCCACATCTCCCCCACACATGGTGTCCAAGCAATTGTCTATTGCCTTCATCAGGCTGCCTTGTTTACATCGTGCCACTCCCAGCACCAGGTGGCGGCATGTCCGAGCGGTGCAGGGTGCGCGCCGACCTGCGTAGGGGGCTGGTTTGCGTGGAGCTTGAGGAAGAAGGGGTGGCCGCCTGCTACATTCTGGAGGCTTGACGCTCAGCCTCCATGGAATCAGCAATGCGGGTGAGGACCTGCCTCAGGTCAGAAACCTCCTCACACAGTCTATTTGTGCCTTCCACGATGACCTGCCTCAGGGAGGCGGTGTTGTTGCGCCTCTCCTGCCTTGCTTGGGCACTGTCTGTGACAAACTGTCTCACCAGGGCAGTGAGTTCCTCCTGCCGCTGCGCAGGGTGTTCTGCCTGCTGCACCCTCGCCGGTACACCAGTGGGGGTGGAGGGTGCATGTGTTACATGGGCAAATGCATTTGGGTCCCCTATGGGACTCATGCTCCCTTGTATGGACTCTTCCCCAGACTGCTCCGGTGTGCTGTCGTGGTATGTGTCAACAGATGTGAGCTGGGGGGATGGGGCCGGACTTGGTGTAGCAGGTAGGTCGGAGGTGTCGTCCTCGACAGGCACACAAACCTGTCCCTGCAAGTCATCATCTGTGAGGGGTGCTCTAGCTGCCGCCTCCCCAACATAGCTGTTCTCTGCTGATTGTGGCCCTTCAACTGTCTCCTCTGCAGGTGCCACATGTGTTGTCGGTACTGTGGTCATGGGCCTTGGCGGCACCAGTGCCGTGGCCTCCAGGGCTAGTTGGTCTTTGGTGCCTATCGTGGCGTGTGTGGGGCTTTGGAAGTGGAAGGTCTGTTGCCTTCATCTGTGGGATATACTGACCCACTAAGCTCTGTCCTGCGACATAACTGTGTGCTTGGGTCACCAGAACCAGCAAATAAGCTGCAAAAAGCCCTATGCGCGCTAAACCAAGGAAAATTGCGCTGTGAAACCGGAAAAGATGGCTGCAAATCTACATTGCCTGTGTCAGTGGTGGAACAGGAGACCACCCTGCCGAAACCTGTCATTGGACTGCCCACACAGTGCAAATGGAAACTTCATGAAAGGCAGTGCTTTATTGCAAGGTAACCCAAAGGTGCTCGGAAATCCTTTTTTCCTTGGTTGCTGAAATTGCAAAATAATGGTTCAAAACATCAGAAAATGTCCAAAATACTTGCTGGGTGTTACCCATCACCTTATTTAAGGAATCCACATAAGCACACAATGTCAGGAGAAGCAGAATCCATCATAAGAATATCCACATTAAAAAGTGTGCTTGTCTTTGAAAATCTGTAAAATATGGGCGCAGTATCATCGGCCGCCTGTGTGACAGCTGTCATTTAATCACATTGGAAGCTTAAACTTGTGCAGTTAAAATCAAAAAGGTTAGAATGAAGTGACTTGCGATCAAAAGCAATATAGGTTGCAACTATTTAATCTCTATGTTTTAAAAGACTGGAATTAGAGATTTGTTTGCCTGTTGTGAAAATGTAAGTCTATTTTTCAACTAAGAAAAATGTAACAATTGATTTTAAAGTAAATCTGATGCAAGCCAAAGAACTTCAAAGCAAATTCCACAGTTTGCCCCCATCAAAAGGCATCTCTCCTGCTTCTCATCTGGACCAGGAACTCCCATCCAGGTGCTAATGAAGAGTGGAGGGGATGTTGCTCTGCTGCTCCTGGGAGAGACACAGGACTCCCTTTGCTGAAAAGAATATGCAGATGCAAGTGTCAACAGAAACCAGAAGCCACCAAATCTTTTGGGACGGGCCAGACAGTGTTTTATATTCTGAAAACCCAGAAAAGTATATTTTTGAAAAGGACTGACACAGAACTGTGCGAAATTGTAAACATTGTAAAATGACAGTATTGTTAATGTGAAAATTCTCTTCACGTTTTAAAAGTACTCAGAAATCTGTGCTATGTTCAGGGACATGACTACAGAATATGTGGTTTTGTAGATTTGTAGAAATTGTGGTATTTTCCTAACATTATTCCTTCTGATTAAAGAGATGTATTGTGACATTACCCCATTGATGATCATTGTATAACCATTAAAATAGAGTGAGAGATATATATATATATATATATATATATATATATATATATATATATATATATATATATATATATATATATATATAGGAAGAACACTTTTTGGGCGGCTTATAACTTCGCTCCCCCTGGACGAATCGTCACCAAACTTTGCAAAAAAAGTATATGGCCCACTCAGAAAGTTTGGTGAGGATTCCTCCAGGGGGGGAAAAGTTATTGGGGGGGTCCCATAGACCGAATGGGAAAGAACTTTGCGCACGGCTACAGCCCGAACCGCTGGATGGATTTACACCAATTTTGCGGCAGGAGCGGCGGCCTGGCCCTGAAAGCGTGCTTTTGCAAATTTGGTGTAAATCCGTCCAGTAGTTTTTTTAAAAATGACCAAAATGTAAGGCAAAAACATTAGTGATATCTGTGTTCGCTTCGCGGACGGACTTCCCTGTTCGCTCCGCGGACAGCACCCCGATTGGCCCATGGCCTTGAGTCATGTCCGCGGACATGTGACATGTTCGCTGATTGGACAGCGAGGGGCGTGGAGCGCGTCAGATTTTCTGTGGCACCCGCCATCTTGTATTCGCCGTGGACTGCGTACAGCACGGTGAAACGTGGATAAAAAATTGTATTTAGTGCCCTGTGTTGGTGTGTAAGAGTGTTTGGGGAGGGTGGGGGAGTATGAGATAGGTTCAATGTTTTGTTTTTTTATGTGCTAGACATTTTTGTTGCGTTCGATTTGTCCACGGAGAACACGGCTGTTCTGACATTTTGTAAATAAACTAAATGGTGGGGTGTTTAGAGGACGGAGTATGTGTCATTTTTGTTCGCAAGGAAGGTAAAAATGAGCTATGAAAACTTGCGGTGCACTTAATTGTTCGTAAATACACAAACTGGGGGTGTCCTCAGGACGCTGTCCGTATTGTAATCTGTCTAGTTGAATGTGTTCTAAGGACACTTGCGGTGTCCCGAAATGGTTGCAATTAAACAAAATGGGGGTGTTCTGAGCACGTTGTTTGTATTGTTCGTTGTCAGGGTGAAAGTGTTTTAAGACCACTCCTTTTGTCCGCTTATAGTACAATTTCCTATGGGCGTCAACCGACTTTTTGTCCACTAAAGAAACGATAAATCCGGCTGGTGTGCGCCGACATTATGTGATAATCCTATGACTGGCGCTATTGACCTGGCTGACTTGCTTTTGCGACACTAAATCATATCTCCCGCCCCTAAGCCTGACATTATCAAAGCATTCATATTCCCCGCCTCTCTCCGTGACGTTACAGGGTGCGTCATCAAATGCGTCCAGTCCTCTCCAGTCCTAAGTGACTTTACACAGAACCCGGAAAACACATATTATGTCACAACACAGCGCGCCACAATTCGGAATATGAAACAGTGATTTAAAAGCAAACAGCAAGATTGTACATTTTGTAAAGTACATTTATTTGACATCAAATGTTTAGAGAATATTCAGCAATTTGCATTTGTCTTTGTGTCGATCCGCAAAAGTTCATGTTGAGGCACGCGATGTTCCTTTGCGGTACAGAGGGTGTTAGATCAGCTTACAACTCAGTGCGCCACAATTCGGAATATGAAACTGTGGTTTAAAAGTAAACAGCAGGATTGTACATTTAGTAAAGTACATTTATTTCAAATGAAATGTTTAGTGAATATTCAGTGATTTGCTATTGTCTCTACTGTCGATCAGCAAAAGTTTATTTGGAGCCACGCGTTGTTCCTTTGCGGTAGATAGGCTGTTGGTTTATGATAAAAGCAGTAAATGGTCGCTCTGATAATCGGAAGGTTGCTCCAACAATGAGCCATTAGACCACCATATTGGTTGGTATGTTGTTTGTAGCCGCTAGTACTGCGTAAGGGCATATTGGTCCTTGGCGATTGTCCCATAAAATGGTGAGGGTCATGAAGTTGCATATTTGGACCTGCACCTGTCAGTTGAAGACCCCATCCGCTGGAGTCTGTAAATCGTGACATAGGCAAAATGGGGCCACATACCTGTTTTAAAAAACATAAATTAGTCTCACCAGCCGATCTTCATTAAAAATCATCATTTTATTTATTAGGGCGTGAAAGTATTTGCTATCGAAGATAGTGCAACGGAGTATGTTAATAATAAAATAATAATATTTTCCCATTCATATAGCGCTAAGAACCGTGAGGTATCTAAGCGGTGCTTATTCTTAACCACGGTGTGTGGTGCTCATTTATCGACCACGGAAGGATGAAAGGCTGAGTTTGGCCTTGCCGGGATTTGAACTTGCGTTAGCAAGCTGTGCACGGATGTCAAAGCGAGCGTTGTACTCGCTGTGCCATTTGACAGGCTACAGTGAAGTGGCACAGCGAGTAGAGCGATTGACCGCCTATAGACCGGTTAAATTATCTCTATTAACCCACCCTGTGTCGTCTGCCTTATTCAGAGCCCTCTAAACAACAGGGGATCAATTTGGCGGTGATAGTGCGCGGTAGAAAACATTATGCCAATTTCAACGAACAAGTTCAACTTGACCGGTCTTTAATGCTACGCTATTGTAATTATATTTGGTATAAAATAATCTAAAGGGTTACTTACAGTACAATTGCAATTTCCATTGTCTACGAGTGGTGCAGTCCCAAAATACGACTCCGCGTGTGCCAACGATCTTTTGCACAGTGATATAATATATAAAAGTGGTTTTGTTTCATAAATTTCATCCTTATCTTCTCTTACGTTTTAGCAACACTCCTTCAAGAGAAGTCTTTCATCACAATCTCTGTCTGTCAAGGTCAAAACACAATACAACCTTATAGTCCGCTTCGTGAGCCTCTCCGGGGCCCGAGAAAAATTTGGAAGCAGCTGACCTTCACTGTGAACGAGCATAAATTCTTGCTTTGCAACATTCTGTGTAAAGCTATCTGTGAGAAGTTGGTTTTTGCACGCCATGTTTGTATATTGTTTGCGTGATATTAAAAAATGTTTGTTTAAGGGACGTTATGGTTCTAAGTACAGCCGAAAGACCCCTGAAAATCGCAAGTTATGGTGAGCTATGTAAAATAACTCGCGCCACCACCATGCACTGCTAAGACTAACACCCAGGACATCAAAGATGACATCGCAAATGTCATTGATGAAATCACTGATGACATCACATGTGTATGTACTTTTCATGGAATTTGTGTACTAGGGATTTTTATTATAATGTTGCGAAAAAAGTTTCAAGGATATTGCAATAAATATCATACCGTTATTAGTGCTTTGAACGATGCATTGATATAAATAGCATTGTATTATGGGATTCTATCTAGTATACTGAGCTACTAATAGAGAAACATAGCATTGTGTGCAGAGTACAAGATGAAAGTATATTTGTAATGTTAATATGTTGAATAATGAAATGATAATTATCCTGAAATGTTCAAAAATTCTCAAAATGGGGGTGTTCTGAGGATGTTATTCGTATTGTGTGATTGCTTAGCTGTATGCAATGAGGGAATGGCACAGAGAGTAAAGTGGACACCGTCCGCGGACACCGCGGCTGTTCGTGGACAGGGCGTGCTACATCTGGGTTTTTCCAGGAAATCCAACATGGAAAGAAGACTGTACGGATCAGCCAATCAGATGTCGAGGTTGTGGATTTGTGTTGAAAGAGACTGTGTGTGGTGAAGATGGCAGAAGTGGAGAAAGTCAGGGTGTTGGGGCTCGGAGATATGTTTGTGCATGGTTTACAGCAGTACGCTGAATGCAGGCATGTTGCAAAGAACTTTGATGTGCAAGGAGTGGAGGTGGTGTGGAGCACTGTGCCTGATTGCATTGTACAGGGAATTGTACAAGTTTGTGAGGATATGGCCACGATGAACAGTCCGCATGTGGTAGTTTTGCACTATGGTGCTTTCCATTTGGGCAACGTCAGTGCCCCTACTTTGTTGGCTAATTTGGATGCTTGGTTCAAGCCGTAATGAAGATCCTTCCAAATGCGAAAGTCATTTTTTCTGGATTACTACCTAGGGCAATATGGGGCAATAGTTCAGTTTTTTGTCCTCAGCAAAACATTGCTAGGTGTGTCATCAACCGAGGCATGTGTGCCTTCATGCTTAGAGCTGGTATGTTCTTCTGTAACAATGAGACTATTGAAGCCAGTAATGCTGTTAATTTTAAAGAAGATGGCATTTCTTTATCTTTTACGGGAATTGCCTTTCTATTTTGGAATTTAAGGGTTGCTTTGGAGAAGGTTATGTAAAGATTTTAGGAGTAAAGTAAGAAAAAAAAAACAAGAAATAAAATACAAAATAACAGGTGTCTGTCAAGCATCTGTAAAAAAAAAAAACGGCTCTTTTCAGAGCCAACTTCAAAGGGGAAATGAGGCACAATATTTAAATTTACATTCACCACGCTCAGATTTTCGATATGTCCGCGGACATGACGGTAGTCCGCGGACATGAAAATCACTACGAGGGGGTTAGTATGTTCTATGTTACATGTATATGAAGTCAGGGATATTATGGTTAAGTTGTGCTACTAAAAACCTATGAAATTCAGTGAAAAAACTTTGTTAAAGGGACGTTATGGTTAAGTTACGCTACTAAAAAGCTATGAAATTCAGTAAAAAAATCTTTGTTAAAGGGACGTTATGGTTAAGTTGCGCTACTAAAAACCTATGAAATTCAGTGAAAAAACTTTGTTAAAATGACGTTATGGTTCAAAGTAAAACAGAAAAACCCCTGAAATTCGGCAGTTATGGTAAGATAAGCAACCATAACTCGCGGCACCACCGTGCACTGCTAACACTAACACCCAGGACATCAAAGATGACATCACAAATGTCATTGATGACACCACTGATGACATCACAGGTGCATTTACCTTTCATGAAAAGTCTGTACAAGGGATTCTTAGTGTAATGTTAATTAAAAAAAGTGTCTGGTTATTGGCACTTCGACAGGTATTGCTCTTCTGATGGGCACTGGGCGGAGTCCTAGTGCTGCTCTCTGTTGGCTCATTTCTTCCTCACACATCACATACCTTGGCGAATATGTTCCTGGTACCTCGAACTGGGGTCTGGGGTGCAGGCCATGTCTGGGACCTCCTCTACACCTCGACTGCACCCACATGGAGTTGCTGGTCCCGCATTCCATGGAGGTGGTGTACCGCATCCGCAAGCAATACCACTCCATCAATGTGCAGATGGTATGTGACGCCAGCAAGATCATCACACATTGTTGTGCCCGATATCCCGGATGAACTCATGACTCAATGGTCCTGCGGAACACCACGCTACGACGCTACATGGAGGGACATGAAAGACGACATGCCTGGCTGCTTGGTAAATTGCATGACAGGCTTGACAGGCACATGGCAGTGAAATGGGGGAATAGATGCACACACCACCATGGGGTCTTGTTGATATGACAGCACGATGTGCACAACACAAAACACTGAGCCCCAAAGCATTCCTAACTGAACATGACGCCAAAACCCCATAGCAATGAAGTAAGCTGGACACCTAGCACAACATGCCAAACTTGAAAACACCCCACATCTCACAACATGTCCAACACCCATCATCATACCTCATCCTCTGTAACACAATCCTGGAAAATGCTGTGAATATACAATATGTAAATGACTGCAGCAAATCACTACACAGGACAAGCATCCACGAGAGTGCACTGAACAAAATCACCAAGGGAATCCACTGCTGGTCACAGGGCCGCCACCACCACACAAGTGCAGCATGTCACCATCGTAATAATCAGCACTGAATGCCTAATATTGCAGAGCCTACTGCCAACGCTGCCAGCCAGAAAATCTGACAGAACACTACACATCACAAATTTGACACACACACAGCGGTATGCGTCAACAATGCATGAGCAACATCAAGGCAGTGTACACCATGTTTCAACTTGGAGATGCAACCCACACCACAAGTCCATGGCACAGAACACATAAAGGGCAGGAAAATTGTGGGCATACAACCAGGGACATGTGCATGTGACCAACGATAATCTGCAGGCATGTGTAACTACTACAGCTGTCCATCATGAATTGACTGACATATACCTTTTATTGCCTCCCATGCAGGTGATAGTGGCTATCCCTTGAAGCCGTTTCTCACCCATGTCTGAAACCCACGGAACAGGCATGAGGAGGACACAATCTTTCCCACACCCGAACCTGTGTGGTCATCGACCAGACCTTTGGCCTGTTTAAGGCACGGTTTCACTGCCTTAGGCGGTCGGGTGGGGCACCCCTCTACAGTTATGACAAAGTGGCCAAGATCATCATGGTATGTGTCATGCTGCACAACATGTGTATCCGACGGAACGCGCCTCTGCCCCCTGACATTGAACTGCAACCACCTGGTGATGATGAAGGGGATGAAGAAGATGTGGCTGCACATCATCAGGGTGCCGATGCACAGGAGGGATGTGCTGTGCGTCAGTCAGTGATAGCGCAATATTTCTAACACATGGCTGCTGAGGCGGACATGAAAGTTAGACAGAGGGCACTGGGTGTGGGAGTACATGTACACTATGCACTGTTTATGATTAAATGACACATTTGCAATGAGGAATGTCCGCTCAAGATTTCTTTTTCACACAACGGGTGTATTTAACTGTCCAATAAATATTAAAGTGCTCTAACTCTCCACCACACTCACCCTCTCCCCCTTCCTCTCCCCCCACAAATCCCCCACACACCCTCTCCCCCTCCCCCCACAAATCCCCCACACACCCTCTCCCCTCTACCCCCACAACTCCTCCATACATGGTGTCCAAGCAATTGTCTATTGCCTTCATCAGGCTGCCTCATCTACATCGTGCCACTCCCAGCACCAGGGTGCACGCCGACCTGCGTAGGGGGCTGGTTTGCGTGGAGCTTGAAGAAGATGGAGTGGCCACCTGCTCCATTCTGGGGGCTTGACCCTCAGCTTCCATTGAATCAGCAATGCGGTGAGGACCTGACTCAGGGCAGACACCTCCTCACACAGTCTACTTGTACCTTCCACAATGATCTGCCCTAGGGAGGCGGTATTGTCACGCCCCTCCTGCCTTGCTTGGGCACTGTCTTCGACAAACTGTCTCATCAGGGCAGTGTGTTCCTCCTGCTGCTGGGCAGCGTGTCCTGCCTGCTGGACCCCAGCCAGTACACCAGTGGGGTTGGAGGGTGCATGTGTTACATGGGCAAATACATTTGGGTCCTCTATGGGACTCATGCTCCCTTGTATGGACTCCCCCCCAGACTGCTCTGGGGTGCTCTCATGGTATGTGTCAACAGATGTGAGTTGGTGGGATGGGGCCGGACTTGGTGTAGCAGGTAGGTCCCTGCACGTCATCATCTGTGAGGGGTGCTGTCACCTCCCCAACAAAGCTGTTCTCTGCTGATTGTGGCCCTTCAACTGTCTCCTCTGCAGGTGCCACAAGTGTTGTGGGTACTGTGGTCATGGGCCTTGGCGGCACCAGTGCCATGGCATCCAGGGCTGGTTTGGTCTTTGGTGCCTGTCGTGGCTTGTATGGGGCTTTGGAAGTGGAAGGCCTGTTGCCTTCATCCCTGGCCCTCTTCCGGGGTGTATTAGCCTGTGGCGGTGAGTCACGGGCCTCGCTGTCAGGATCTGAGCCTGTGGGGGACGAAGAGAGGGACGGCATGAGTGATGGTTTGACAAGCATCATGCAAACATTTGAATTATTGCTCATCTACACATTAGAGGGGAATAGGCAGTGGAGTTTTGATGTTCAAGTTGCTTGCTATATGGGTGGATCATGCAGGCATCCGTCGGGGTCACTCATGTTGGGGCGGGTGTATGCTATGTGACATGCATTTCTGTAGTGGCCTGCGTGCAGTGTGACTTATGCCATTTTCATATTTGTGTGGTGTGTGTCAGGTATGGCATTGCCATGCTGCAGGCATGGGTGTGTGTCTATGCTGCAGACGACAACTAGGCTGGGAATATGTATGTATTGGGCCATTCCTTGCGTCTTAGACAGACTAATTGGTGGACTGTCATCAGACTTTGCATTACAGTGTTTTCTTAGGCAACTCACCTCCTTCCTCTGATGACGTGGCGCCACGCTCCATTTCGCCCATGCCTTTGAAGGCCTCTATGCCAATCGTGCTGGCACAGATCTCCTCCCACCGGCTTAGCTTTATTGGTGAGCTTGGTCTTCCACCCGTAGCCATCCCATCTCTTACGGACATCCTTTGTGGTGCGAGGGGTGTTGCCTACCGTGCTGACCCTTTGGGCGACTAGTTCCCAGATTTCCTTTTTCTTCAGGACTGCCTCCTTCTTGAGGTTGTTTGCAAATACGACATCGGCATTGTCAGCCAGGGTCTCAACCAGCATGGTGAGCTCATCCTCGTTGAAGCGCTCCTTGCGCTGCCGGGAGGCGCCTTTTTTAACTGTCTTGGGCATTATATAGTTATTGGAGGTTGATCTATGTACTCAGCAAAATGCTCCAGGTCCTGGGTGCTGAGGATGCCAATGGATTGTGTTTTTAAAGATGGCCACTGTGCTCTTTCCCATTCCTGTGCGATGACGCTACTTCCGGTTCTGCATATTTATGGTGACCGCTAATAGCAGTGACCGCTGATAGCGGTGACCGCTAATGCTGCTTCAATTGTTGCCGGTAGTGACATTTTTGGGAGTTTAATGCTGTGCCGGTAATGTCGTTACCGGCATGATGCAAAGCTTGTGCACGCGTACTCGTAATGGCCATCTATTAGCAGGCTTTACTGCATGGACACAGTATTTCCCTATGCTGGTAAGGACAGTTACTTACCTCCAAACTCGGAATGAGGACAACTGACAGTTATCTACAAGTTTTACCTTTAAGACACATAGCACTCCTCCCTCCCTGTACATTGGGAAGATGTAGGGGAAACATCTCAGAGTAAAATCTCTTAACCTGTCATTGGTCTCAAAGCTTTTCTACATGTGTTCCCGAAGCGATGATCCTCCAACACTACAACATAATTCAGCACTTTATTCACCCTGAGGGGACCAAAAAACACAGTTTCCACTTTCAAAACTCTACAAGGTATACACACCCAAACACGATCACCTGGCTCCACTCTAGTAAGTCTCGCTCCATACTTATCATCATGCACCCTCTTCCTTTCTACATTCTTCATCAACATTTTTTCTCTCAGAGCTGCCTCATTGCATTCTACAAAACACATTCTACCCAACCATGGAGGACACACCGATGGGTCAGCTTTTCTTTTTCTTACCATCTCAACCTGAATTAAGCCTGTCGTTGTTTGGGGTGCAAGTCTGTATTCTCACACCAACTTCTCAATGCAATGCAGGGGAGGAAGGATAGCTCAGGGGCAACATGCTTGTCGTAGAAGCAAGACAACTCAGCACAACACAGGTTGAATCCCGATCCCGCACTCAGAAAACACTTGGTTGGTATTAAGAGTGTTATAAATGAACAATTATAATTATAAATCATAATTCCTCCCAGCACTGAATAGAACTGAGAGCCATTCGTGCACCCTGCATCAGAGTCCTCTTATACTTTTCCACAATACTATTAGTGGAGGGATGGAAGAGTGCTGTTTAATGATGTTCAACTACCATACCATGAAGAAAGTTGCTCACGACCCTAGAAGTGAAGTGAACACTGTTATCCATCAGAATCGTATTTGGAAAGCCTTCTATATGCCATCTAAAAACGGTTCCACTGCATTGCAGTCTGCTTCTTGCAGACATTTGACCTCAACCCATTTGAGCAGTGATCCACTAACAAAAGGTAGACTAGGGATACTTCCACTCACAGGAGTTACTACCTCCTGGGGCAGAGTAGACACGAAATGTGTGTAAAATTTGTCTAGAAGGGGCTAATGATTTCTTGTTCCTATGACCTGTGTAAAGGTATCTGCGGCTTAAGTGTCTTGCTCCAATCTATGAAGAAACATTGTATAAAGAGTACTATAGTGGCATGAAAACTCTTTTTATGCATCCAAAGTAAAGTAGACCTTCATCCGCCATCGGAATGTCTGAAAAGACCTTGGGACCTAAGAATTAATTATATTGGGCCCGATTCATAGATTCCAGTGTAGAAAAGGCGAAAGGCGAAATTGTGCGTGCGCCAGCCGTGGCGCAAAGAAACAATTGCACGGCATGCGTATTCATGGATTTCACAAGGCATCACTAGCCGTGGCCGAACAACCATCATGTAGCGCCAGTATTGCCCCCAACACGCCCCCCACACACAGTAAAACGCAAGTAAAATGCCTTACACGGCGCAAGCACCTGCCCCATCCCTGGTCCAGCATACAGCCCCCCTAGCAAAATTGCGTTAAAACTCTGTGAATTCCCTCCACACCACAGCGCAATCACGTTAAAATTCAGTTCGTACCCTGACCGCACTACAGCCGAATCGCGTGAAAACTCAGCGCTTACCCTGGCCGCACCACAGCCAAATCACGTGAAAATTCAGCACGTACCGCGGCATCACCCCATCCAAATTGCATGAAAACACAGCGCGGACCCCGACCACATCCCAGCCAAATCGCTTGAAAGCCCTGCGCGTACCCAGCCGCACCCCAGCCAAATCACGAGAAAACTCAGCATATACGCCAGCCACCCCACAGCCAAATTGTGTGAAAACTCAGTCCGTACCCCCACTGCATCGCAGCAAAATCATGTGAAAACCATGCACGTACCCTGGCCGCGCCCCTGCCAAATCGCATGAAAACTCAGCGTGTACTCTTTCCGTACCCCAGCCAAGTCACGTCAAAAGGAAAATTGCGTGAAAACTCAGTGCGTAACCCGTCCGCACCCCAGGCAAACTGTGTGAAAAATTAGCGCATACCCCGGCCGTACCCAAGCATAATCGTGTGAAAACTCAGGCATACCATCGACGCACCGCAACAAAATTGTGTGAAAACAGTGCGTACCCTGCTGCACCTAAACAACCTGAGAGACCTGCACAAATCCACTGGAAGCAGAACCCTCCTGGCAGGACACCCACACCTCAGCCCCTATCACCTATCACCTGTGATGCCATCCTGCAGGCACCCCCCACCAATGGAACCCTCCAGCCCCCATCCCCCCAGCCTGCAGGCAGCCCCTACACATGGGACCCCAGCGTCATCACCTGGAACGCCACCCAGCAGGCAGCCCCCACCAAATGGGACACCCCAGCCCCCATATCCTCAGCCTGTAGGCAGCATGGGACATGGGAGGTTAACAGGAAGTCCAGGAAGAATGGGTACTTACTTAGATAGGCAATCGATTGAACCTTCAGAGTAGCATCTAGTGATCACACCTGGCACAGACCAGGCTTGTCTCAGGTGGGCCGGCGCTGGTTCGCCTGATCACCCTATAAGTAAGATGCTGGGGATGTAGTTCCCCTGCCTTGCGTACATTGGCTACTGCTGGGTTACAAAATCAAATAGCTGCTTCAAAAAAGAGGTTCCAGCCATTCGTATGCAGCATAGGGGACAGAAGACAAGTCCACAATAATATTTCTAGAGAACACACAGTTCTGCTTAGGAACAGTCACTATGGTAACGATCACACTTCAGAAAAAACACATTCAACATATGTATTCACTCAAGCAGTGAGGACAGAAACACACAAGCACACTTTCCTTCTACAAACAATATTAGTTGTCTGTGATCTATTGTGCTGTGTTTAAGCTTCCATACAGCCTAATGGAAAAATTGAAAGAAAAGAAAATGTTCAGTTGGATGCTGGGTTTGCACCTCTACTAAGTGAACAAACACTAAATGGCTTCAAATCATAGTATGGCTTTCTCCAAAGTAACAATACATTTAAAAGGAACTAAGAGGGGGGAGTTTACTGAATAAGTATGTTCTATGTGAAAGTAGTCACTTCTAATGCGAATGTCGGTTGCAAAATCAAAACATCTAAAACATTTAAATGTAATTTTCTTGACGGTCATTGTAGCAAGATAAAATTGGAGTATATTGCTCGAGAAGTGGTACATTTAAATATGACTTATTTGGGGAAGAATTAAAACATTGAAATAGAATGGGCAAATCTTCTTTTGACTAATAGGGATGAAGGAATCCCTGTCAGTATCTTGCATAACATAAATACATGAAATTGCTCATTACCAACAGCATCCCAGAACTGATTGGGGGCAAGAAGGAGAAGATCTTCAGTAACTGTAAATGAATGTGCATGGGAGCACACACAAAATAGAAAATCAAAGCATTGTTTGGAGTCAAGAGACCAAATTCAAAGTCTACAACTGATTGGGATATATGTTTGAAATGAAGAATAATACTAGCAGAGAAAACGTCCTAACATTGTTTGGCTGCAGGAGATTATATTTAGTGACTGTAACTGAGTGTTCAAAATATGTCCCATACTCTTTTGGCTACAAGCATTGCACTGATGCTATACCTCACAATAATAACACGTATACCTTAAGAGCCTTGACATTCACATAAGGCCTGGACATATACCTTAGGAATGGACATATACATTAGGCCTTGACATATACATTAGGCCTTGTCAGATACATGACGCCTTACTCTCTCCAGTTTGTTTGAGCCTACAGCCTCCTACTGAACCTGGTTCTTCTGCCTTGCCGACACCCCTCTCTAGCCCTGCAAGGCTCACACCCAGTGACACCTTGTAAGACACATCAGTAAATATCCCCCAGAGCTTCTCTATAGCTGTGCACAATATCACCTTATAAGGAGTATAAGAGTGTTGACACCAAAGCAATTTACTGTCATTTCAACATAATGTACTCTGAATGGAACCACCAGGCTTTAGAACAACAAGCTGCTTTCTGTTATTACAAAATGTCAACAAACGTCATTGCATCATTAGGAAACTGTAACAATATACTAGTGCTGATGCTTATGTTGTGCTATATAACGTAAGCTCTGACCAATTAGGGGCACAGCGCGCTTCGTTTGGCAACGGATCCACGCACTTGTCATTCTCTCTCTCTAATACAAGTGCTGTATTGTACTTTCCAATAAGAAGCCTTTGATGTATCTATCAGTCTCCCGAGTATTACTTCTTGCTCTGGAATTCTGAGGGTGGACCTGCCCCCTGCACCCTCTTTGAGGGGGAAGCTGGACCAATTCTCCATCACCAGTGCAAACATTCAATGAAATTCCTTGAAATACATGCTTGTAAAATGAGTGTCTAGAAGGGAGGTAAAATGCCAGCATTGCTTGGAAGGAGGCAGTAGACTACTTTCACTAGCTGCAGTTGAGTGAGATAACATTTTGTTACCAGAGAAAATAGTAGCTAAGAGAAAATCATGGAGATATTTGGAGGCAGTAGATTAGAAAACTGGGCATAATTGACTGTACAAAACACATGTCATTTTCTTGTGGTTATTTGTGCTAGGGAGGAAAGACACCCAGTCACCATCTGGCATTACATAAACATATGTCATACATTGTAATGGACAAGGCAGGAGGAACAACCATTTTGAGTGCCAATATATCTGAAGCGCCTAGATATGCTTTGGGGAAGAGGTAGAATGAATCTAGAAGATGTTTCACATCAATCACAGCAGCTGCTATGTGCACCGATGATGTGAGGATTATGATTGGTCAGTTAAAGGCATGCATCTTCTGTTCAGCAGCAACTGCTGTCACACATCACTTTGGTGTGCAAGATAAAGTAGCACCTGCTGAGGCTGTGTAGCCTGACAGGGAGGAGATTCAGACGGAGGTCTCTGGTCAGAAGAGTGTGTCGTGGAATTGTATAGATTGATGAGAAAGGATAAACTATTCAAAGCACAAAGGACTGTTTAGGGATTGCCAACTGTGGGTTGCCCAATACAATAGTCACACTTCAGAAACACACAGCATCTTTACTGGGGTAGATTCGAGTGAGCACACGTCTCTGGCTTGGCTTTCAAACTTGTGTTAATGCACTATGTCGTGCTAAAAGGCACATGTTAGTCCACTCCGGACTGGACACGTGTCTGCTGCTCTACAGATGAAAAAACTACAGTCTTTAATGGGTTTTCTCCGTAAAGGAGGTGCAGGTGTTTATAAAAACAGGGAAGACAAAGTTCTTCGGTGGGTTCCTCTCTTAAGATTTCGTGATACTACTGGACCCTCAGGGTTATTTTGAGAAGGGATCCTTATCATGAACAAGCTGATTCTGTGCAAGTTGTGTAGAGCACTAGATCAGGTTATTCTTCAGCCGACCGGTTTCTGTGGTGCTAGGCAGCTAGGCCACATTCCTCAGGGCTATAATGAGGGCACTAAACTGTGTGCCTCCTTAGTTTCAATGGCAGCGTTGTCTGCACTGATTGGAATCCTCTACCAGTAAGGATGACAGGAAGCAGAGAGGGGAAGCTTACTCTTTCCATGTACTTGGCTGCTCTATGCACGGGTCGTGAGGCAGCCTGTGAGCTAGGGGCCAAAAACAATATTCAATAAAGTGTCAAGTGCATAGTCACAACGAACAAAGAAAACACTGAAGGATGCAATCTAATATTTCTAAACCAAAGTTGCAATTTCATCACTGTTCTGCCGACCACGCCTGGGCGCGCCAGCTACTTCTCCAAATATACCTTGCAGACGGGATCCGAACGTGCGATCCCGCCTGCGGATTCACTTGCCTGCTGGGCGCGTGTCTCTCAACCCTGCTTATGCGGGAGTGACACAGCACGCGTCAGATGCGAACGAAGGGGCTTACCTCCTGCTGGTGTCCGAGGAGTCTGGCGGGCCGCGTGCGAGGAGTTCTCGATGCTGTGGCTCGCCAGACCCCTCTGTTTATCGTTGCCATGGCGCCGCTGGGCGTCACGTGGTCACGCACCAAGATGGCCGTTCAGAGGTGGACTGCCGGTGGCCATCTTGGGGTCAGGCTGATCTACTCAAGTGTATGCGAGCACTGTATTTTGTTGCCAATGGACTCATCATACTAGTCTCAAAAGCCGGCATGGTCGCAGGGCACATGTTACTCTTGTCTCCTGCTGCTGCTAGCTATAAGTCTAATTCAACAATTGGTCATTGTGGCCACAAATGAAAAATGAAAAACCCCCTGCATGATTATGACCGGGCACGGGGGTACCATTGTAAAGTTGCAAGTGCAATTACATAAACACAAATTTACAGTACAAGATTAGCAGCATATCGGACAGTCACTGTGTGGGGCGGTTACATCAAGAGATCATTCCTTGGTCTCTGGCCACATCTATAATAATTTATTGTGACTTAGTTTACAGCGAAAATTTACACATAGAATATATCTTAGGTAAGAACAAAATTGTAGTAAAAAGATTATCAATAATTAACAACACATTGCATAAAAGATGCCAAGAAAAGCAATACATTATATTCTCTAAATATACATTTCCTAAAACCATATAAAACAACTTCAATTTTAAATTTGCGTTTACATTTACAATAATTCTGGAATCCTGGCTTGCCACATACTGCCCTATAATCTCCGCTGAGAATTTTCAAATGGAGTATCAGTCTAAATACCACAATATTACGGATCCTATACAAATAAATGCCAGTATTGGCCAGCGGTCCTTCGTGGTTTTCCTCTTTGGCTATACATCGGCTCTTCCTTATATCCGTCTATATGGTTATCCTAAGTCTTATTTCCACAATCAGCCAGATACTGTACAATGCCATCAAGAGCCTTATACTGTTTGAGTTAATGCAGTGGTGCCAGAATAGTTCCTCATAGATATAACCTTGGTTATGCACAAACGGCCCCAGACCAAGGTTTATGGTATGTGACATTTTGCAACACTCGGTCAGTACATGTCTGGCCGTTTCTAGGCAATTCACTCCTTTACATAACCGGCAGAGCCGTAATTCTAGGGGGATCATATCTCTTCTACCTGTTATCATTAAAGTAGGCAGTTGTTCTAGCCTTAGGAGTAATATAAAACGTCTAAGTCTCCTATCTGGGCATAAATTGAGATATCTCTGCAGATTTTTGTAGTTATATAGTCTATACTGGACAAACTGATAGCTTTTTAGCTTCTGTAGATGGGCGTAGTTCTCCAGCCAATCCCATAACTCTATGCGTTTAACCAGGGCCCTTTGCGTTTCTGTAGTAACACTGCCTTCCCTAATTTGCCACCCAATGATCTTCAGGAATTTAGACATTTGCTCCTTCAAGGGGCACGCTGGTTTGTCTTTCGAAATCTCTAAGTAGACCGCCTTAAGTAGCCCATTCTTAGTCTCCTCCCTCATTCTCAGATATAGTAGGGCACGCTTTTTCAATACGATCGCTTTCAGTGAGGTCAGCCCCAATTCTAGTCTTAGTATTGCCATGGGGATTCCTGGTGGGAGGCCCAGGATAGAGCGCCAAAATTTCCCCTCAATCACCTGCAGCCATTTCAGGTCGGAATTGAGGAGGGCTTCTAGGCCATAGGTGATCATAGGTGATAATACATGCACGTACAGTTGTCTCGTTCCCCGATAGTAAATCCCCCCTGCTTCGCTGTGAATCTATGGAACAGTGCAGTCAGTTGTGTTGCCTTTACATTACGTGACTGCTTGCAGAGTCCATAGTCGCCGATACTCTCAAATTCTATCCCCAGATAGCGATAATAAGGAGAATAGGCAATGGTATCTGTACCAACCCTAAGCTGTACGCGAGTGGTGTTCTTGATGGTAAATCTCATTGCCTTAGTTTTATCTAAATTAATTTTAAGGCCGTTTGTCTCGGCATATTCCCATAAGGCAATGGCCGACCTTCGGAGCCCCCCAATTGTGTGGTCTAGAATAACCAAATCATCCGCATAAGCCAGGACAGGACAGACGGAATCTCCTATTTTCGGAGGGCAATTTGTAGCTCCCCTAATGGCCTCCGGGATGTCATGTACATACATATTATAGATCAGCGGGGCCGTGACACATCCTTGTTTAACCCCCCTATTTTGGAGCACACTTCTAGTGGTGTGTCCTTCCTGATCTAACTTTACTTTAGCAGATGTATTCTGATGAAGTAATCTAAGATAATAGGTCAGGCCATCCGGGCAACCCATTGCTTTTAACTTCCTCCAAATGGCCTCTCTTGGGATAGAGTCAAATGCCGCAGAGAAGTCTATATATAGGGCATATAATGGTGGCTGCCCTCTTGATCTAGCTCGTGTTCTCAAAAGATCCAGCACCATGATGTTATGTGCTGTCGAATATCCTTGCCTAAAGCCACTCTGAAATTTGCAGAGTATGTCTGATTGCTCTACCCAGAGCTGCAGCTCCTTTAGAAGGAGAGAGGCAAATATTTTGCCCGTGACATCCAGCATTGAGAGTAATCTATAATTGCTAGGATCAGCCCGATTCCCCTTCTTAAAGACTGGTATGAGCACCGCTGTTTGCCAGGATCGGGGAATTCTCCCCACTTTTAAGATCTTTTTAAACATTATAGCTAACAGGGATGCCCAGAATTCAGGATATGCCTTCATCACAATGTTAGCTAGACCATTCGGGCCCGGGGCGCGCGAAGATTTTAGTTCAGAGATTGTATTCAGCACCCTTTGATATGTCACATTGAATGGGGGGATAGATGGCTTATGAATCAATGTTTGAGGTTCCTCTGGGTCTGCTTTAGAATTCCTATTCGCGAGGAAGGCTATCCATGTTTCCGCATTAATAGGGTTAACTATTGTACCTTGTGTAGTGCCTCGTGCCTCACCCAGCAGAGCCCAGATGTTCCGCGTTTTGCCTGTGCAAATCGTGTTAACTAGTCTTTGCCAGGTCTTGATTTTATCTAGTTTCCGTTTGGTCTTGATCATGGCTCTGTATTTGTTTTTAATGCTCCTAACCATCAGAAAATAGACGTCTGGAGGGTGAGCTTGTCTCTTGGCCAGCCGGAGTTCCGCTCTACGCTCTCTTTTCAAATTTCTCATAGCTATGTCAAAGGGTGGCATTTCCCTGCCACAGGTAATCATGGACCCCATTCGACAGACTGCATGTTTCTTAGCAAAGTTGCAGATCCAATATTCAATGGCGTCACTCGACATCTCCTGAAAGTCCGGTAGTGAGTTTGGATCAATGTTAGCCAAGGCTGCCACGGCAAGAGTGACATTTTTGTCTGACCAGCTGATCCTAGTGCCGGTTTTATTTGGCACAATATTACCCATGTTGATACTAATAGGGGCTTTTGTCCCGATATTCAGTTTACAGATGAGTGTGGCATGATCACTCCACTCATTAGGGGTTATTTGCATGTCCTCCACTATCTCGTAGAGGCTAGGTGAGACAAGCATGTAGTCTATGGTACTTCTCGAAATGCCATTGGACCAGGTATAATTGCCTGGTGAATCGCTCACTGTTTTACCGTTAAGCATTTCGATGTCCCATAGATCAAACAAATGTTTCCATCCTTGGCCCTCAGGATCATTTTTTTTAGAGTGTAGCATGTAATTTTTAGTTTTTAAATTAGGGTTATAGGACTTCTCTGTGTTACCGCTCATGTGGCAGTTGAAGTCTCCCGCCACTATTATCCCAGTATTCCCAGATTTTAGTAACCATGTAGCCAATAGATTATGTAAGGCCTCCTGGAGTTGTTCTCTTATTGGTGCACCCGGGGGGTTGTAAAGGCTAACTAATAGTAGGTGCTCCATTCCTAACTGGTTGTTATAGTCGATCTCAACTGCCATCAAGTTGCTGGAACAATCAGTTTTCACTAACTTAGAGCCAAACATGTTAGCCACCCCTATAATAAGTCCCCCATAGGGTCTTCCCTTTGTACCTTTATTAGCTACCGTTTGATAAATAACAAAACCATCCAGGATCAATGGCTCCATTGCCCAGGTTTCTTGCAGGCAGAAACAACTGTGTTTCTCTAGGATCTTAATGGAGCCCTCGGTTGACAGCAAATGAGCAAAACCCCTACAGTTCCAGGAGAGAATAGACATATCTCATTGCTTTAATAGTACTTCAGGTAGTGAATCCGCAAGCCATTTTAATGCTTGTTGTATGTCTGATATGCCCACATTTTTACCTTCCGGGAAGTAGGGGCGAAGGTTAGTTTCAGCTATCATGTCTACCTTAATGGGCGGTTGGCGTAAGTCTGGTTCATTGAGATCGGCATCAACCTCCACATAAACTGCTTTCAGTTCGGTTTTATAATTCCTTAGCAATGTCGCTGTGGATAGAAACTTGCAATGCAGTGCTGAAACCTGGGGATTAGGGCCTTTTAGTGGTTCCACGAATTGGAAATCATCTGACTTGAGGACCCTCAGTTGTGGTACATAGCTCAATCTAAGTAGTAATTCTGAGCGAGAGAGCCATTTCGTGTTTTCGCTTAGATACAAATTCTTTATATGACATATACGATTTCCTTCCATGGTAGATGTGGATTCAGTGGGCCGCGTTATATTAGATGTTGCTGATAACTCTAATGGACTCCCGGAGTTGTCTTTGTCCACAGTCTCTGGAAATTCATGCGGCTTTTCCTCCTCACAAAAATCCTCCACTTCCTCAGGCTCAATCATTTTTTCTCTGTCGGCTATTAGCCAGCTCGTCAGGCATCCCTCGCCACTGTTCTTCCTTTTCTTTGCTCTAGCTGCCCGTTTTTTGGCTTTCTTTGAGGGGTGCCCTGCGGATTCATTCACCGACTTGAGGATGGCCATTTCTTTAGCTCTTTTGATCCTTGCTGCCCTCCTGGCCAATCTGCGTTGCTTACGCGAGAAGAATGGTTCTTCATTTTCTATATCTGTCGCCCGCCCCGGACTGTGAGGCTCGTCAGAATGGTGTTCTTCACTTGCGTCCGCCAATTTTATGGCTTCCGAGAGATTGGACTCTGCTGATTGATCAACTTCAGCAGTATTCTCTTCTTTCTCCCTCTCAGCCCTCTCTAATATTAGGGCGTTTGAGTTGTCCAAGATTTTCCCCGTCATTTTCAGTAGGACCTTAAGGGCAAATTGCAACGATGCAACTGAGGACTGGATCTCCGCGATCTCTGTAGCTCCTGGATAAATATCAGCCAGGCATACACTTTCAGCTGGGAGACTGTCTTCCATAGAGGCCATCGCCAAATTTGGTGATGCTGATAATCTGCCCATGGCTTCAGCTGAAGTCGGGATGCAAATGAAGTATTTCTCTGCTTATTTGAGTTAGCACAGTCCACGCTGATAGGTAACGAGCATGGGGCAGGAGTCATTTTCCTCTGAATATTAAGACATAATTCCAATAGTGAATTATTGTCAATGTCGTCGTAAGTAGAGGCACATATAGATCCTACATTGGACGGCACACGAACCAGTTCTTCCTCAATTGTAGTTGAATTAATTTCAGGAAGTGGGTTTTGCGGGAAAAACTCAGTGATCATTCCCTGATCCGCAGGTATGTCGTTCTTAACTTTCTTTTTGGGTTTCGCCCGCCCAGTAGGGTTGTTTGAGGGATTCTTAGTTGTCTCCATTCCCTTGGTTCCTCTAAGGTTGTACTTTGACTGTGTGGATCTCTTCTTTGGAGGCATATGGGTTTTCACAATTTAGCGCCCTCCGGGCTTTGTAACGTCCAGGATCAAAGGCCTAAGCCTGCAGTCTCCTGTGCGTATGACCTTAAGGCCCGCTTTCGTAAGTTGGGTTGTACTGGCCCCAGTACTCCCTTCCAAGAGAAGTTAGGCACAAGGTAGAAGTGCTGGATCCAAAAGGCTCCTGTAAAAGGCCCCTCTAATCAGGGTGGGTGTGGGTAGAGGGTGTGCGCTCCACTGGAGGTTATTTTGGCACAAGAGCTCTCCCCCGGTAGTCTTCTTGTCCCAGCTGGCCCTCTGGTTTTATTGTACTGCCAGCATCCAGTTCACATATATCAACCGATAGGCCTCAATACTGGATCTATACAATGATCCACTGATCCAGTCTCCAATGTGGAGAGCGTAAGGTGAAGCCCCAGGGATACTCTACATAAATCCCCACTCACCTCAGATGTTGCAGGAACCTCTCGTTTTGTGTGGGAGCCGCGGGAGGAAGCACGGAGTCCTCCTTCTTCCGCTCTGCGGCTCCCCAGCAGGACACGTAGCTCCCCGTCCTTTCACTGCTCCGGTACTCCTTCCGTGCAGCAGCTCCCGTGGGCGTCGGGGGACCGGGGGACCGAGGGCCCCTATAGGGCCGGTCTCTCCTCTGCCGCTCGGCCTCTCCTCTGCCGCTCAGCGCAGCGCCGCGCTTCGTGAGAGGAAAGGACCCTGCGGCGTAGAACGAACGCGTATACGCGCTAGCCCAGAAGTGTCAAGCCGCACCTCGGAAAAAACACAAGCGTACGCAGGACCGTACTGCTAGAGGCCGCTTCCGACACAATTCCGACGAGAAGCACCAATACATCGCACATGGCCACAATACATGGCCACATCGCACATTCACACCAGGGACCCCTCCTGTATGGTTTACCACAGGGACTCCAAAAGTTGTCTGATGGCAACTGGCTGACTTCCACTCGCACCTATGTGAGGTGCTCTTCATAGTGTGGCCAGGGTTTGCCAGCTGGTTGGTTCATTGAGGCCAAACTTATCGGTCTTCAGGCGGAAGATCCATAGTTGTTCTCTTTTGAATAGGAGGTCGAGGATGTTGCCGCCCCTTTTAGGTGTTGCCATTTTCTCGATGATGGACCACATGAAGTCTGATGGATTGTGTTGCTTTGCAAGGAAGTGTTCCACCATTGGTGCTGTTGTTTTTTTGGTGCGTATGCATGATCTATGTTCAGCAAGCCGTGTCCTAATTGGCCGCGTTGTCATGCCCACATAGCGTTTGGTACATGGGCAGGTGATGATGTAAATTACATTACAACTGTTGCAGTTTGTCAGATTTTTTTGAGTCCATGGGATGTGCCAGCCTATGTCAATGCTAGTGGATCTCTCAGTGCCAGAGCATGCACTGCACGAGCCGCAGGGTGTGTGGCCTGTTGCTTGGCTCTGTCCCCAGAGGGTGTTAGGTTTAGGTTTTGTGTCTTTGTTTGAGTGCCCAGGGAGTCGCTTAGATTCTTCCTTCTTTTGATGGCAAACCTGGGAGTATCTAGGCAGAGAGTCCCGACATTAAGAATAGGCCAAAGTTTGAAGACCTCCTTCTTGATTTTGTTAGTCAGTGGCGAGAAACTCAGGAGGGCTGTGATTTGGTTTTTGGATTTATTCTGCTTAGTATGATGTTCCAGTGTGACTTCTCTTGGGATGTTCATAGCTCTTTTTCGTGCCTGTTTCTCTATACGTTTACGGTAACCCCTGTTTAGTAATGTTGCGGCCAGACAGGAGGATTGTCGGTTGTAGTCTGTTAGTTGTGTGCAGTTTCTGTGGTATCAGAGGAAATGGCCAAAGGATAGGTTCTTTCTCAGGCTGGCCGGGTGGTAACTCTTGTAGGTTAACAGTGAGTTCCTGTCCTTACGTTTGTTAAAGACTGTACTTATGATAGTTTCATTTCTCATCTCTAGTGTCAGGTCTAGAAAATGCATTGTGCGTCTGCTGTGTGTTTTGGAAAATCTCAGGAAGGGTTTTTTTATTGTTAAGCCACTCCATAAAAGAGGCGTGAGCTGGTTCATCGACTACAAATATCAGTAGAACATCATCGATGTACCTCGACCACAGTTCCATTTTGTTCAACAACAGGTTGTTGGGATTGTAGATTTTCTCTTCTTCGAAGTTAGCAACATATAGGTTGGTGAGACTTGGACTGAAGGTAGCTCCCAAAGCCGTCCCGGATACTTGCTCGTAATAGGTGTTATCATAGATAAAGAAGTTTTTTGCCAGTGCAATCTCTGCTAGTTGCTTAAACAAAATTGACTGGAATTTTCATCGGTGGTTCAAATGCATGCACAGTGCATTTTCTAGACCTGACACTAGAGATAAGAAATGAAACTATCATAAGTACAGTCTTCAACACACCTACGGACAGGAACTCACTGTTAACATACAAGAGTTACCACCCAGCCAGCCTGAGATAGAACCTACCAATTGGCCAATTCCTCCGATACCGCAGAAACTGCACACAGCTACCAGACTACAACCGACAATCCTCCTGTCTGGCTGCAAAATTACTAAACAGGGGTTACCCGAAACGTAGAGTGAAACAGGCACGAAAAAGAGATATGAACATCCCGAGAGAAGTCACACTGGAACATAATACTAAGCAGAACTAATCCAACAACCAAATCACAGCCGTCCTGAGTTTCTCACCACTGTCAAACAAAATCAAGAAGGAGGTCCTCAGACTTTGGCCTACTCTTAATGTCGGGACTCTCTGCCTAGATACTCCCAGGTTTGCCATCAAAAGAAGGAAGAATCTAAGAGACTCCCTGGCGCACTCATACAAAGACACAGAACCTAAACCTAACACTCTCTGGGGACAGAGCCAAGCAACAGGCCACACACCCTGCGGCTCATGCAGTGCATGCTCCAGCACTGAGAGATCCACTAGCATTGACATAGGCTGGCACTTCCCATGGACTCAATAAAATCTGACAAACTGCAACAGCTGTAATGTAATTTACATCATTACGTGCCCATGTACCAAACGCTATGTGGGCATGACAATGCGGCCAATTAGGACATGGCTTGCTGAACATAGATCATGCATACGCACCAAAGAAACCACAGCAACAATGGTGGAACACTTCCTAGCACAGCAACACAATCCATCGGACTTCACGTGGTCCATCATTGAGAAATGGCAACACCTAAAAGGGGTGGCAACATCCACAACCTCCTATTCAAAAGAGAACAACTGTGGATCTTCCGCCTGAAGACCGATAAGTTTGGCCTCAATGAACCAACCAGCTGGCAAACCCTGGCCACACTATGAAGAGCACCTCACATAGGTGTGAGTGGAAGTCAGCCAGTTGCCAGCAGACAACTTTTGGAGTCCCTGTGGTAAACCATACAGGAGAGGTCCCTGGTGTGACTGTGCGATGTGGCCACAGACCAAGGAATGATCTCTTGATGTAACCGCCCCACACAGTGACTGTCCGATATGCTGCTAATCTTGTACTGTAAAGACTGTGTTTATGTAATTGCACTTGCAACTTTACAATGGTACCCCCGTGCCCGGTCATAATCATGCAGGGGGTTTTTCATTTTTCATTTGTATGCCCAGGTCACTGCCGACGATCTGCCATTAGACGTCTGCAGTGATCCTGTTGAAGAGACACTATGCCAGCACCCCGGAGGGATGCTGGCAAGCATCCTTACAATTTGACGTGACAACCAGCGGCCACAGTGACCAATTGTTGAAGTAGACTTATAGCTAGCAGCAGCGGGAGAAAGAAGTAACATGTGCCCTGCGACCATGCCGGCTTTTGGGACTAGTATGAGTCTATTGACAACAAAATACAGTGCTTGCATACACTTGAGTAGATCAGCCTGACCCCAAGATGGCCGCCAGCAGTCCACCTCTGAACGGCCATCTTGATGCGTGACCACGTGAGGCCCAGCGGCGCCATGGCAATGATAACCAGAGGGGTCTGGCGAGCCGCAGCATCGAGAACTCCTCGCGCGCGGCCTTCCAGACTCCTTGGACACCAGCAGGAGGTAAGCCCCTGCGTTCGCATCTGACGCGTGCTGTGTCACTCCCCCGTAAGTGGGGTTGAGAGACACGCGCCTGGCAGGCAAGTGAATGCGCAGGAGGGATCGCACGTTCGGATCCCGTCTGCGAGGTATATTTGCAGAAGAAGCTGGCGCGCCCATGCCCGGTCGGCAGAACAATGATGAAATTGCAACTTTGGTTTACAATATTAGATTGCACCCTTCAGTGCTTTCTTTGTTCATTGTGACTATGCGCTTGACTCTTTATCGAATATTGTAATTGGCCCCTAGGTCCCAGGCCGCCTCACCCCCGTGCATAGAACAACCAACTACATGGAAAGGGTAAGCTTCCCCTCCCCGCTCTGAATTAATAATGCAGTGTTTTTAGTCAGTGTCTACAAGAGAGGTTTCAAAATGGGAACTGTTTCCCCTGTTTTCCCTCCCCCCCTTCCTGTCATCCTTACAGGTAGAGGATTCCAATCAGTGCAGACAACGCTGCCATTGAAACTAAGGAGGCACACAGTTTAGTGCCCTACTTATTGCCCTAAGGAATGTGGCCTAGCTGCCTAGCACCACAGAAACCGGTCGGCTGAAGAATAACCTGATCTAGTGCTCTACACAACTTGCACAGAATCAGCTTGTTCATGATAAGGATCCTTTCTCAAATTAACTCTGACGACGGTCCAGTAGTATCAAGAAATCTTAAGAGAGGAACCCACCGAAGAACTTTGTCTTCCCTGTTTTTATAAACACCTGCACCTGCTTTACAGAGAAAACCCATTAAAGACTGTTGTTTTTTTCATCTGTAGAGCAGCAGACACGTGTCCAGTCCGGAGTGGACTAACATGTGCCTTTTAGCATGACATAGTGCATTAACTCGAGCTTGAAAGCCAAGCCAGAGATGCGTGCTCACACAAATCTACCCGAGAAAGGATAAACAACACAAACTTTAGAAAAGCAGTATATCGGATAATCCATGTCTCCACAACCACCCACAATCAGTGAATCTGAGAATACTGATGCCGTATCTACCTCGCTGTAAAATTCACATTTCTCATGGAGATGACAGCTCTCTACAATCCTGCCGACTTACTTACTAGCAAGGCAGCAGCACTTGGCGTTTTCCCAACTTCGTCAGGTCGGGTCCATGCCTGTTTCTTTATCGCCAATCATCTTGAAACCACCAGTGCACCCATCGCTGATGTAGCCCCCAGGCCTGTGGGTGCAGCTTTCCCAGTGTAGCCACTGCTCCCTCTTAAGCCTGCTATATCCCCGCCATGCCACCATGATGAACCCAGTAGCCATGACACAAACTCTCTACTTCTTTAACTTCAGACAATGGGGGTCATTCCGAGTGAGGCGGTAAGGGGTTAATGGCGCTGGTAATGGTGCCAGAGCCTTCAACCCCTTACCGCCTCATTACGAGTTCTGCTCACGGGACCCGCTAAGGCAGCCTGGTAAAACCAGGCGTCCTTAGCGGGTCCCGAGAGCAGACCAGGGTGCTATGGGGCCTCGAATGGGACTGGGGATGTACCGGGTCCAGGTTCCTTGAATGAGGAATTACCAGGCCCTCCAAGTTCAGAATGGCCCGTTAATTCCTCATTCAAGGAACCCGGTACCTGGTAAGGGGGTAGCCATGCCGCAAATAGCGGCATGGCTACCTCCAAGGTTGTAATGACCCCCTGTATCTTGATCCCTTGGGGCTATTCTTTTCTCATTTGAGAACCCAGGTAACTCCACTGTAACCTAACTGATCGTCTTTAACCTTGTGCTACACATGCCTTCCTGATTGACTTTTTGCATTGTGCCGCACTTGTAATTCCACTGTAACCTACCTGATTGACTTTAGCCTTGTGCTACACATGCCTTCCAAATTGACTTTTGGTGTTGTGCTACACTTGTAATTCCACTGTAACCTACCTGATTGACTTTTAACATTGTGCTTTCATGCTTGTTTGCACACCTGAAGTAGCCCCCCGCACCATGAGGTGAGGCTTTGCCAGACTGTGTACTCACACTAATGTTGTCTTTCTTGCTTGTTTACATACCTGAAGAAGCCCCAGCATTATGAGGTGAGGCTTTCCCAAAATGTCCTGCCCTTAACTGCCTTTATGCTGTAACCTACCTGCTTGATCCTGCACTTTATGATCTGTATGCAACACTTTCTACTGCCTAGATACCGCAGGGATTTGTGCGCTGAAATAAAAGAAGAATAAAAAAAAATATGACAATTGTACAATTATTTAATGTAAATAAAACTTGGTTGAGGTAAATGAAAATGCACAGGAGACAAAGTAAGTTCTAGTAATTAAGGAGACCCTCCTGTCCAGATAGTATCTGACTCCCTGCGCAATCTCCAAGCCTTTTATATCCTATTGTTTGGAACCTTGGTTGATTCCATGTTTCCCAGGAAACCAATAACATGTTATGCTATACTGGAAATAAACATATCAACCAGGTAAACAAGTGAACAGATTGAACTATGTATATGGTTAACATGTTAACAATGACAGTTATATACAGGCCTTATTATGTATGTACATAACACACACTGGGGGTCATTACGATGTAAGATCAATCAAGAAATATTGAGGCTTAGTACCACCAAAAATTGGATCCGCCAGTCATGAAGTCAAAAGTGAAGAATAACTTTATTCTGTACAGATTCAAATATCAAAGCAGATAGCTATCTGGCTCCCAACACTTCGCAGTGTGTAACATAAAACACTCTGAGGGGAGTGAGTACTGGTCATCACAAAATATGCAGTATTTATACACAGTCCTGGTCATAGCTCAGCCCATCTCCAAACTAATAGGTTACAAATTTGGGTTTGTGCCCAGTTCACATAACAAATATACAATATTGGTTTGTACTTTTGACATGTTGTCCCATCCTTGACGATTCAACTGCGTTGTTGGTTCTCCTGCTTAGGTTGATTCTAGTTTCAAGAAACAAATTCAATAGCTTATTGCTAAGGTACATAGTTCTAATTTGTCTACCATTCAGTTCTTATGTTTGAATATGGCTGAAGCTATTGATGCAGAAAACACTTTAAACTGAAGTTCACTTTGGCTCCAAGGTTCCTTAAACATACTCACAAACTTTGTTGTAGTCAGCTGTGTGGATCTTTAGCTTTTAAAGTAAATCCTGTTCTAAGAAATGTACACAGGATTCCTTCAAAAACACACAGCATTAGTGGCATGATCTCTGCTTCCAAAAGGTCAGGGTTTTCCCAACTCCCTTGGAAGCAGATCCATAACCCAGGTTCCGAGTGCCAACCAGTCCCAATTGGGACCTTTTGGACCCAGTCCTGGCGCCAGTGGCACCAGGCTCATAAATATGCCCAGTCCCAGCGCTGGAAGCGCCAGGCTCATAATGCTTGGGTGGACTTACCTGCAGCAGACCATGCTGCTTACTTGCCTGCCAGTTGAGCCTCTGATCCTCTTCTGTTTGGAACTACTTTTCCTGTTGGGTGGGGCAGGAGCCACTCCCTAGATTCAGAACACTGGAACTCTTCTGGAAAGCAGGAACTCTTTTCTTACCAAGGCGTGGCTGTGGAAGGAGACACCTAAGCACTACAGGAGGCTATTTAAACAACACCCGATGGATGAATCTTGCTTTGCGTTATTCTGCATCCTCTGCAGCAGAACGCTCATCGTGTCTTCTGCATCTGATCCTGGGCCTAAGGAAAAAGGCTTACCATCCTGAATCCAGTCTTCAGCAACACCTATAAAGACAAGAAAGAACAGGTTAGCATTACGGTCTTCAGTGACAGCTCTTCACTTACCTGGTCCATCGGCTGTCACCAACGCCTTCGGCGCTGCATCCCGCATCTGAAAGACAAAACAAGGTGCGTTTAAAGACATTGGGGAACTTTAATACTCACGTGCCATTACTCCTTTCCACATCTAACCCAGTGGGTATTCCGGCACCCTGCAGCCGCTCCGAACTTGTACCTGCAAAATAAAAAGACAGTTAGAGCGCATCGTGAAGCAGGCAACAAGCGCTTACTTACGTGCTTCCAGGCGCTTCTATTCATCACACGGGCTCCATCTTCAACTCACTTCAGCCCGTCATCCGCCATCGCCGGAACCCTGCAAAACAAGAAACATCATTACTAAAGACTTTAAAGACATTAGAATTACTCGAAACTTACCGTTCGTGCAGTAAACGACGGACAGCAGTCCTCTGAAGTCAAGAGGCCTGCTCCCCTTATCCAGTGAAGAAACTGGTTACAGCACCCTGCCCCGAGGCAGATGGAGAGCACAGCGTTCACTTACCTAAGGTGAGAGCGTTAACCTTTGGGGTTCTACAGGAGAAGAGAAAGGGAAGAAGAGAGAGACATTCAATAACCCAGTTCCTTAATCCCATATTTTCTATCTGCAGTCATCTTACCCTTCAAGTCAGACATACAGTGCACAGAGGTCCAGCCCAAAGAGCCAGCCGTGTGTTACACATCACCTTTGAAGATACGGTATACGCCCAGTCAAGACCGGCGCCTCTACGGGAATCAGGTGAGCGTTACAGAACGCAAAGCCTACCACAAAACTCCCGTCCAGGCGCTATGGAAACCTCGGATACCGACCAGCTAGCCCAGTTACTTGGGGAACTAAGGGCAGAAGTGCATGCAGCCCGTCAGGAAACTAACGCTCTAAGAAGGGAACTGATTATTTCCAAGGAGCGAACAGATGATCTCGCTAGACAATTGCTACAGTCACAAGCCGGACAGACCCTGTTACCCGCATCTGGGGGAAATCTTTCTTCTACATCCTCTATCAATCTAGTGCAGATCAACCTACCAGGGAATGTACCTCTGGCTCCGCCCGAACGATTTTCTGGTGACCCAAAGAGGTTTGCAGTATTTATCAATCAGTGCCGGTTGCATTTCTTATGCCGGCCAGCAGCCTTTCCAACTGATCAAGCTAAAGTAGCTTTCGTGCTTTCGTACCTTAGTGGCAATGCGGCAGACTGGTCGATCCCTCTAATAAATCAAGATGATCCGGTCCTCCATGATTTTCAAGCTTTTCAGCTCAGTATGGAAAAACTGTTCGCAAGACATTCACAGGGGCAGGCCTTGGACAATGAGCTTCTTTCGTTGCGACAAGGTAATCAAGACCTTTTGGCTTATATTGCGTCTTTCAACAGACTGATAGTGGAAACTCAATGGCCTGAGGACAAAAGGATTACGCTGTTTTATAGAGGTCTACGTGGAGAGCTCAAAGATGTGTTAGCCCAAGTAGTGAATCCCCCACAAGATTGTTCGGACTATATAGACTTAGTCGTTCAAATAGATCACAGACTGCAGAACAGGAAGGCCGATCGTTCCAAGTTTGATGCTCGAGTATTTTCCAAACCGCCAGCTCCTTCCAAAGGAGTAGACTCCGGGGAACCCATGCAAATAGGGGGTCTGAAAGGTCCTCTAACACAAAAGGAGCGGGAAAGGAGAAAACAGTTGCAATTATGCCTCTATTGCGGAAACTCAGGGCACTTTCTTCGAGACTGTCCGGTGAAACCTGCCAAGAAGGCAGTAGGAGCTGCAGTTACCAAAGTTACAAACTCTGAGCAGGGAAACGACCTCGCCCGACAAGAATAGAGGTCCTCTTGCCGAGCGTGAAAACCAGTTCCGTGACCTCGCATTTCGTGATACCTATGGTCCTCATTAGCTCTGATAATCCGGATCGATTACATGGAATTGAAGCTTACGTCGACAGCGGTGCCATCGGCAAATATGTGGATCATGAAATGGTTTTGAGGATGAATCTAACTCTTTGTCCCAAGGCTGTAAAGGACGTCATTACTACGGTGGATGGTACGGAGATAGCCTCCGGGCCAATAACGCATACCACTGAAGAGGTGACGCTAGTAAGTCAAGATGGACACCATGAGAAGATCGTGTTCGATGTGATAAAGGCCCCTCAGTTTCAGATTATTCTAGGAATACCTTGGTTAGAGAAACACAATCCTCTGATCGATTGGCGAGCAAGAACGGTCCAGTTTCCAGAATGTGTCTCTAATTGTCACCCTCCACCTGGTGTTGCACTGGCAGCAATTTCTTCAGAGACTCCCCAGTTACCTCCCGAATACCTAGAATACCAAGATGTTTTCCGGAAGGATCAGGCTAACTCTCTACCTCCTCATAGGTCTTATGACTGCCAGATAGACCTGATACCTGGATCTACTCCTCCTTGTAGTAGAATTTATGCCCTCACCGAGCCTGAGAACCTTCACCTTCGACAATATCTGGATCAATACCTGGCAAATGGGTTTATTCGTCCTTCCAAGTCCCCTGCTTCTTCAGCTTTGTTCTTCGTTCCAAAAAAGGAAGGAGACCTTAGAACTTGTATAGATTATCGCTCCCTGAACCAGATCACCGTTAAGAATAGATATCCGTTACCTTTGATCCCTGAACTCCTGGACCAAGTCAGAAAAGCATGCATATATACAAAGCTGGATCTTAGAGGAGCTTACCACTTGGTACGAGTAAAAAAGGGCGATGAATGGAAGACGGCCTTCCGCACCAAGTATGGGCTATTTGAATATCATGTCATGCCCTTCGGACTTTGCAATGCCCCGGCCGCCTTTCAATATTTTATGAACGATGTCCTAAGAGAGCTCATAGATGTGTGTGTTGTTGTTTACATTGACGAGATCCTCGTTTATTCTTCATCGGAATCTGAAGATCAGAAACACGTGAAAAAGGTCCTCGAAAGATTGCGTCAACAAAAACTTTTCGCTAAGTTGGAAAAATGTGTTTTCAACGTGACTGAAGTTGAATTCTTGGGATTCATATTATCACCTGGCGGAGTGCGTATGGATTCAAAGAAGGTCGATGCAGTTCTCAAATGGCCATCACCATCCTCCGTAAAAGGTGTGCAAAGCATGTTAGGCTTCGCTAACTTTTACCGCAGGTTTATCCCCGAATTCTCTCGAATAGTCCAGCCCATCACTGCCTTGTTAAAGAAAAACAAACGTTTTGAATGGTCTACCGAGGCGGAACAAGCTTTCAAGGATTTGAAGACTAAATTTATCTCTGCACCAATCTTAAAACACCCTCGCCCCGAACTCCCCTACATCGTGGAAACTGATGCTTCAAGCCTTGCCATGGGGGCAGTTCTATCACAAAAGGACCCGGTAACCAATCAGTTGCATCCCGTGGCATTTTGGTTCCGCAAATTCTCGCCTCCTGAAATCAATTACACGATTACTGACAAGGAACTTCTGGCTATCAAGTCTGCTTTTAAGGCTTGGCGGCATTATCTGCTGGGGGCCCGACACACTGTTACTGTGATTACGGATCACCGAAACCTGCAATATTTGAAAACCGCAAAAGCCCAATCCTCTAGACAACTCCGTTGGGCATTATTCTTTGCCGAGTTTGACTTCATAATTACCTATCGGCCTGGTACAAAGAACGGTAAAGCTGATGCCCTTTCTCGGATGGGAGTGGAAGAACACTTGATCAACCCTAAACCTGTACCAATCATTCCCGAACAAAGAATTCTGGGTGTAATCGCCACGGAATCCATAGAGGAAGTTAAGGATAAAGCCAGGCAACTTGTAACTCCAGCAGACATACAGAATTGGCATCTGCAGGGAAAGGACTTTGCAGTAAAGGACAACTTATTGTATTTCCAAGAACGATTATACCTACCCAGCACAGATTTACAGAAAAAAGTAATCTCTTGTTATCACGATTCTTTAATGGAAGGACATCCCGGTATGGCCAAGACCTCAGAAAAGATCAAGCGCTACTTCTGGTGGCCGTCTTGGAAAAAAGATATCAGAGACTTTATAATGTCCTGTGGAGTATGCGCCCAAAACAAGTGTCAAAAGGAAAGACCAGCAGGCCTCTTACGCCCTATTGACATCCCACCTCGCCCTTGGCATACGCTTTCTATGGACTTCATCACCGATCTACCTCCATGCTCCGGATACAATACGATTCTAGTAATCGTGGACTTATTCTCCAAGATGGCGCATTTCATTCCGCTCAAAGGCTTGCCAACAGCAGCAACTCTGGCCCGAGAATTTCTCGAAAACATCGTCCGACTGCACGGTTTTCCTTCGGTTCTAATTTCGGATCGAGGTAGTCAATTTATTTCTCATTTTTGGCGAAGTTGCTGTCGGTCGGCTCAAATTGATGTGAGACTATCGACCAGTCACCACCCTCAGACCGACGGACAAACCGAGAGGACCAATCAAACTCTGGAACAGTATTTACGCTGCATGCTGCAACAAACTAAAAAAACTTGGAAAGACATCCTTTGGATAGCCGAATATGCCTACAATAACTCTGTCCATTCGGGAACTGGGAAAACCCCGTTTTTTCTTTTGTACGGCAGTCACCCTCGAACCTCGGAGTTGGATCCCCTCCCAGATCTTGAAATACCAGCAGTAGACTACCTGCATTCTACAATCACCCAAGCCTTTAAGGAAGCTGTTTCTCACCTTCAAAGGGCTAAAGAACAATACAAGAAAGGAGCAGATCAACATCGGAAGGAAGCCCCTCAATATCAAGTAGGGGATCAAGTCTGGTTATCTACCAAACATCTACCTCTAAAAGGGCCATGCACATTCAACCCAAGATACCTTGGTCCCTATTCCATCACTACCATAGTAAACCCAGTAGCGGTCAAGTTGGACTTGCCCCCGCACATGAAGATACATCCGGTCTTCCACGTCTCTCTATTAAAACCCGTGCAACCTCAAACCCGACTAACTAAATCTCCAAAACCTATCCTAGTTGATGAAGAACTCGAGTTTGAAGTCAAAAGCATTCTGGACTCCAAGATCTCCAAATCTAAACTATTTTACCTAATTTACTGGAAAGGCTACGGCCCCCAAGAGAGATCCTGGGAACCTGCTGAATATGTCCACGCTCCTCGCCTAATCAAAAGATTTCACCGAACATATCCTGACAAGCCAAAACCCCTGGAGGAGCCCGGTTTGGGAGGGGCCTTGAGGGGGGGTACTGTCATGATCTCTGCTTCCAAAAGGTCAGGGTTTTCCCAACTCCCTTGGAAGCAGATCCATAACCCAGGTTCCGAGTGCCAACCAGTCCCAATTGGGACCTTTTGGACCCAGTCCTGGCGCCAGTGGCACCAGGCTCATAAATATGCCCAGTCCCAGTGCTGGAAGCGCCGGGCTCATAATGCTTGGGTGGACTTACCTGCAGCAGACCATGCTGCTTACTTGCCTGCCAGTTGAGCCTCTGATCCTCTTCTGTTTGGAACTACTTTTCCTGTTGAGTGGGGCAGGAGCCACTCCCTAGATTCAGAACACTGGAACTCTTCTGGAAAGCAGGAACTCTTTTCTTACCTAGGCATGGCTGTGGAAGGAGACACCTAAGCACTACAGGAGGCTATTTAAACCACACCCGATGGATGAATCTTGCTTTGCGTTATTCTGCATCCTCTGCAGCAGAACGCTCATCGTGTCTTCTGCATCTGATCCTGGGCCTAAGGAAAAAGGCTTACCATCCTGAATCCAGTCTTCAGCAACACCTATAAAGACAAGAAAGAACAGGTTAGCATTACGGTCTTCAGTGACAGCTCTTCACTTACCTGGTCCATCGGCTGTCACCAACGCCTTCGGCGCTGCATCCCGCATCTGAAAGACAAAACAAGGTGCGTTTAAAGACATTGGGGAACTTTAATACTCACGTGCCATTACTCCTTTCCACATCTAACCCAGTGGGTATTCCGGCACCCTGCAGCCGCTCCGAACCTGTACCTGCAAAATAAAAAGACAGTTAGAGCGCATCGTGAAGCAGGCAACAAGCGCTTACTTACGTGCTTCCAGGCGCTTCTATTCATCACACGGGCTCCATCTTCAACTCACTTCAGCCCGTCATCCGCCATCGCCGGAACCCTGCAAAACAAGAAACATCATTACTAAAGACTTTAAAGACATTAGAATTACTCGAAACTTACTGTTCGTGCAGTAAACGACGGACAGCAGTCCTCTGAAGTCAAGAGGCCTGCTCCCCTTATCCAGTGAAGAAACTGGTTACAGCACCCTGCCCCGAGGCAGATGGAGAGCACAGCGTTCACTTACCTAAGGTGAGAGCGTTAACCTTTGGGGTTCTACAGGAGAAGAGAAAGGGAAGAAGAGAGAGACATTCAATAACCCAGTTCCTTAATCCCAGATTTTCTATCTGCAGTCATCTTACCCTTCAAGTCAGACATACAGTGCACAGAGGTCCAGCCCAAAGAGCCAGCCGTGTGTTACACATCACCTTTGAAGATACGGTATACGCCCAGTCAAGGCCGGCGCCTCTACGGGAATCAGGTGAGCGTTACAATTAGTTTACATACATTGTATATCACTGTTTGAGGGAGGATGAGTTTTGTAGACATAGATAACACTTTGAATGAGAATTAATTCTGACTACATGGTCTGTTTGCACAGGACAAATAGTCTGCTCTGCCAGCCCTAGTGTTGACATAGGCTCAAAGGTCGTTTCTGCTCTGGCAGCTGAAAACAGGGTTAATCGTTATTGAAGAGGGAACAGAAGTTAGAATCAAGTCGGAGGATTTTTCCAAGATGGTGTCTGAAGTCAATTCTAATTTGGAACGTTGCAAAGCAGTTTTCCTCGTGGAGCGACTAGGCCTAGGCCAATATAAATATAAAGGAGACACTATACATTTACCGTTTCACAAACCCTCCTTTTGGCCTAAGCCAAGAGCTTTACTAAAATAGTCGCTCTACTCGTAACCCCATGTCTCAATGTCCATACATCCTGAATCACATTCAATAGATCTATCAATCGCCATCAGATCTATGGCATTAATATCCTTCATCACAAATACATTAGTCATCTTCTCAGGCGTGTGCATTTTCGGTCCTAATGTTCCCATAGTTTGTACACAACATCCTCCTAACATTGAACATATGGCAGGAAGACATTGTATACAACAGCAACAGAACAACAGCATACCAAGAATTATCATTAAAACTGAGAGAAGCTTCCATCCCCAGGATCGTAAGAAGTCCCAGAACCAAGTAGTAATATCCCAGTTTCCCTCGGAAACATGCACTTCTATGTAATGTTATGATAGCTCTGTCTATGTTGGGAATCCCTACGGGATAGAGTGTGCGGGTGCACGAAAGGTGTAGACATAGTAGGAACACTTTCAGTAGGCAAAAATGCTTCAAGTGGGTGCACTTCTTCTGTATACTAGAACCCAAAAGCAATCAATACTGTAACAATGGTTAACACAATTATGAGAAAACAATGTCTCTGTTGGCCATAAAATTGTTTGGTTGCTCCGCACGAGTAGAGATAACGACAGGCATTGTTCCTCAAAACTCTTTCCCGAAAAGTTCCTGCGAAAAACTCTGTAGTCTGTTTGCTGGTGTTCTCCTGATCACATGGTTTCTTAGTCTTTCCCAGTCCACAGCCACCTACCTTTCTTCAGTGGAAAAAGAGTGGTAAAGCACAAGCTCTGTGGTTGTTCCCCTGTGGGCACAGTCATATTTATGCAGTGAGACTAGTGCAGTGGATGCAGATTCTTCCTTGTGACTCCTGGTACCGTGTGATCTGAGAGCAATGTGTCGTTGCTTCCTGATGAAAGTGGTGAAATAACAGCAGGATCATGCAAGGGTGCAAACGGATACGCATAAGAGTTCAGAGACAAAGCAGCAGTCTCCCCAGGCCCCGTGGGCTCAGGAAGTGTCTCTGAAACACCCTTGATGCTGTTTGAGACTGATTGATCATTGGGAACAGAGCAAGTAGGTTTCTTCTTATCTTCTCCGTCATGTGGTAAAGAAAAAGGTATCCTCTTGACATACATAGTGTGGATCCAGTGTCTCTTTCCAGCTACTCGTGCGGCAGTCTGTGTGGCCAATTGGACCTGGAAAGGTCCTCTCCAGTGCGGTTCGAGACTGGATGCTCTCTCAAATGACTTTGTGAGAACCCAGTCGCTGGGTCGAATTTTGTGACCTGGCCCCTCGTATTTAACTGGGAGGGCTTCTCGCACCTGTTGATAAATCAATTACAAGTTTTAAGTTAACCGATCACAGTATTCAGAAAGAAGTAAGTGCTCCACATCTCTTAAATATCTAGGCTTGGGGATGTTCCAAATCTTAGCTGGCCTCCCCATAATAATTTCATAAAGGGAGAGCCCAGTCCTAGTCTGTGGGGTCGTGCACATTGAAAGGAGAGCTATTGGTAAGGCGTCCGGCCATTTCAAATTGGTGCCGGCGCAACCTTAGCAATTTTATTTTTCAGAATATCATTGTGACGTTCTACAAGTCCAGCACTTTCAGCATGTCTAGCCGAATGGAAGCGTTTATAGATCTGTAATCATGCGCATACTTGCAGAATAACAGCAGCGATAAAATGTGGACGATAATCTGACCAGATGACCCTCGGCAAACCAAACCTAGGAAAATATTCCTTAAGCATTGTTTTCGCCGTTGTCATTGATATGGCATCTTTTACAGGGAAGGCTTCAACCCATTTACTAAAGCACATTGACTACCAGGACAAATTTAAAATTGTTACAGCGCTCCATTTCAATGAAATCAAAGTGAATTCCCTCACAAGGGACAGAAAGTGGACCAAAACTATCCCTTGGTGTCAATGTCCCCTTCCCCACATTATGCTGTAAGCATACCATACAACTCTGTATAAAACGCTCAGCAGTTTTTGGGATGTTAACATTTACCCAGACAGATTCTAACATTTAGCAGATATTCCTAGCACATATATGAGTGGGACCATGGGCCATTGAAATCATCATAGTAACATACGCATCTGGCAACATCCATTTTCCCTCTGAGTTATCCACCCAACACCCATCTTCATCCAACCTCGCCAAGCCCTCAGCCCATTTCTTGGTTTCTTCTAGAGTGGCATCTGCTTAAATATCTTTTATGGAATAAATACCTTCATCTATAGTACAAATATTTGTGGCTTCTCTGGTAGTATACATATCTGAATGGAGGTCAGTAGCAGTCTGTTTGGCTATCTGGTCAGTGAAAGTGTTCCCTTTTCCTACATTGTCTATGATATTCTGATGTGCCACACACTTCATAATTGCTAGCTGAGTGGGAGGGGAAGCGCTGAGAGTAGTCGAACTATCAAGGTGCCATATTGGATCTTTGTTCCATGTGAGGTCAAGACACCTTGTTCTGCCCAAAGTCTAACAAAGTTGTGAACCACCCCAAAAGCATACTGACTATCAGTATATATATTTACTCTAAGCCCTTCGGAAAGTTCCCAAGCTCGAGTCAATGCGATGATCTTTGCGGTCTGCGCAGAGTTATGCAAAATTCTCTTGGTTTACACAATAGTGCTTAATGTAGTGATGGCAAAAGCAGCAGTGGATGTACCATCCAGAAGTTTTAAGCAGGAGCCATCAAAAAACAGCTCCCCTTGTGAATCATTCAAAGGTGCATCATTTAAATCAATCCTGCCTTTAATTTCTTATCCTGTGGTATAAAGGCAGTCATGTGACATTTCCTCACTGCAAGCAATATCTTGCGGAAGAGGAATCAATTCAGCCAAATTCAATTCACAACACCTCTTAATTTGAACATGCGGTGCAAATAGGATAAGTTCATATTTAGTTGATCGTGTGAAAGTAAGGTATTGCGTTTTGCATTCTGCTTAATAGAACATCTACAGAGTGAGGTGTCATGCCAGTTAAAGTATGGCCTTGAAGCATTCCCTCACTCTGCTTCGCGAAAGCAGCAGCAGCAACAGCTCTCAGACATTGCAGAAAAAGTGCATGCAACAGTGTCAAGTGTGGAGGAAAAAATAACCGCATGGTCTATTCTTCCCCCCTTCATGCTCCTGCATTAACACAGCCAAAGCACATTCATCACATTCACGCACATACAACACAAAGGCCTTATCATACTTTGGTGTGCCCAAAACTGGTGCTGACCACAGCTCAGTCCTGAGCAGATCAAAAGCTTTCTGATGTTACAAGTTCCATGGTAATGGCAAAGAAATGCCCTTCTTTGTCAATTCCAACATTGGTTTATCACTAGTGAAAAGTTTGGGATCCACAGTCTACAGTAAGAAGCCATTCCCATCAAGACTCTAACCTCTTTTTGTGTATTTGGGACAGACATGATAGAGATGTTTTTTTTTCGTTCAGGTTTCAAACTTCTTCCCTCCTTTGACAGGAGATAGCCTAAATAGGTGACCTCCTGTTGACAATATTGAAACTTTTTCATTGAAGCTTTATGCCCATGCTCTGCTAGATGAATAAGCAGCAACACGGTGCCCTCCTTGCAAGCAAATTCTGGGTCTGCAGCTAAAAGAAGGTCATCAACATACTGCAATAATGTACAAGTGGGAGGCAACTCAAGTGTATAGAGCTGCTCTTTCAAAGCCCTACTATAGATATTGGACTCTCCGTGTACCCTTGTGGTGCACGGATGAATGTAAACGAGTGTCCCCCTAAGGTGAACGCAAACAAATATCTACTATCCACATGTACGGGAATACTAAAGAAGGCATTCTTAAGATCCACCACACTGAAATGAGTAGCAGAAGCTGGGATCATTGTTAATATCGTGGTTATATCAGGAACAATTGGAAATTGTGGAGCAACAATCTTATTGATAGCACGTAAATCGACAATGAAACGGAAAGGAATTGCATTATCCTCTTTTTTATACACAGGTAAAATCAGACTATTGCACAAACTTCCTGCAATTTCTTCAATTACCCCACAATCTACAAAATCAGAAACTATACACTTCAAAGCTTGCTTAGCATCAACTTAAATTGTAAACTGTGGAATTCGTGGCAACTTTACTCCGGGTTTCAAAACAATCTTAACAGGCTAAATCTGTAAAACACACACATCATTGTCATCAATGGCCCATAAACAGTCTGGAACTTCATTAAATTCTGACCGCAAAGGTCTAGTCAGAAACTGCGAGGCAGAAGATTGCTGTGGTGAAATCTTCAAACGTACTCCATCCGAAGAACAATGAATTAATGCATTTAATTCCTTCAACAGATTCAACCCCAACAAATTCTCTCCACAGTTTGTTGTCAAATGAAACAGACAGTGATTCATAAATGGATCCAGTGAAATTGGTACCGGAAAAGGAACTAGACTAACCACTGGCGTAGAAGAAAACCCTACAGAAATGTCAGTCTACCCTGACAGTGGAATGTCTGGAACCCGTGAATGGTCAATGGAACACTTCTGTGCCCCTGTGTCTATCAAAAATAGATGCTTCCTATTTCCTACCATCATCTCAACGTAGGGACATTTCTGATTAACAGGAACAGGCGTTGGCTCCAGACCCTGCTTCGGGCTGTCCTAATAAAACAATATATAATTGAAGACAAGATCTTTAGAAAGATAGGAAATTGAAGAATTATCGCTAGTATTTCTGCTATCTATACTAGGTTGCTGATCATCTTGCAAGAATGACTGTGAATTTCTGAGTGTACTGGCTCCTACCGGGATCCCCTACCCAGGGAGGTCTCTGGATCGTCTACCGTTGACACCATATGTGTTATCCGACCTCTGCTGAAGGATCGGGCATTATGCTCTCTATTGACCCTCTTGTCTTCAATATGCACATTGCTTCTGTATGCGATATTCAATCAACACTACAGCTACGTCAATGCCTAGTCTGGGATGCTGAGGAAAACCCTTATTGATGTATTGTTATGTCCAGTTCAGTACTCTGGATGACAACCCTTGTATAACACCCCCCTCTTAGAATCCCCCTGACCCCACTGAGCCAAGAAGTAGGTTTGTTTTGCAAATTAAAAGGTTTATTTGGACAATTCAACAATATATATCTATCACACTTTTATAATATACTAATATCTGATAGTACACTGAGACATATGATGTGGATCCACAATGGGTAATGTTACAGTGGTACACTTGATTACTTAGGAGTAGTATAGAGGATGAGGTAGCTGAAAATACTTTATGGTTTCAAGGAAATGCAATGAGGAATAAAACGCAGTACAGAAATACTTGATATGATTTTAGCAAAAGATAAGATAATCACTTTTTCTCTGGCAATTCACCCCCCTCCCCTATGCAATGTAAGAAATGGAAGGAGATGGAAAGAGGAGCACACAGTTCTCAGGAATGCAATCAAATACAATACGAAATTCAGTTCCCCCCCAGCAAGCTTAGAGGAAACAGGTAGGAGTTTGAAACACAGGCCCAAAATGATTTTTAAATGTGATGGCAATGGATGGGAAATGTGCCAACTGATTTTCATTCCCTCTAGAGATTCAGGGTGAGTGGGAGATGCGTGTTGGTATTAGTTCAGGCTCACTTTAGCAATGCTCTATGAGTTGAGCCAAAATCGCAAATCGCGGTAAATTTCGCGAGTGCGTGAATCGCGATTGCGGTAAAAGTATAAGGAGTAGGAAGTCGGTTCTGGGCTTGTTGGAAAGCTTAGATTCTAAGATTTCCTAGCCCAAACGGTTCCAGAGATACAGACGATTTAATAGAGGTCGTTTTTTCGGATTTAAAGTAAACTCAAAATGACAGGTGACAGCTTGCAGCTGCAGAATTGACAGGTGACAGTTGTGCAGCTTTAAAAATGACACGATTTCTAGGAGGCTGTTCTACTTAGGTTAAAATCGTTTGGATTAGATTATTTTAACTAAGATATTGGTTCTGCACAGTGCTGCTAGCTACTCACAATATAAATTTTAACTAGGCCTCGTCACGGATCTGCTCAACACGTCCGGCTGCGGTTCTGTCTGCTCGGCGGTTCAATCAGGCACCGGTTCTGCTCACAGCAATCTGGGTCAGCTCTGCTCTGCTGGTCTAGCCTCTCTGGATTCTGGATGTAACACTGCTTTCTGGGTACTGCTACAGGTTCTTGCAAAAATTCTCGGCAAAAATTCAAACAGCTTGCCCGGCTGTTGAATAGTTTGGTTAGTTTTGAGGCCTGCTGAAGAGGATTCAGCTAGTGGATTCAGGCCTCTTTGCTACAAATTCTGGATTTAATTTCTGCTACATGTTCTGGAGATTGATGGATTTGAAGTCCGGATCTCTGGATGTGAAGTCGTCGGTCAGCATGCTCCGCAGTAAATGGAATTGAATGTCTCTACCTGTCCCAGCAGTCTCAGTGTTTTGAAAATGGGTGTGTGCCTGGGCCTAGCTAAGCCTGCCCCTCTGTACTTGTCATTGGCCCAATTCTCCCCTCTCCCATGATTGGGGGAAGGAAATGGATTGTCATCATGATGAGGTCTGTTTATGGGTCAGAGGATCCTCCCCTGGTCAGTTTGCCCACAAATCTATATTTGATTCAAATACATCTTTCCCAGATACACAATTTGTTGAAATTACATGTACACATTATATATTCCTTATGGTCCATGCTTGTCCGCCTCTGATCTTCCTGGGGGCTTGCATTCAAAAATGACAACATTTTGCGTTTTTTAACTGGTTTTGCAATATCGGACATTTACCCAAAATTACACACATGTGCGCAAGGAGTATGGACATTAATTGATGAAGTGTCAGATTTTTAACATGCAGACATTTGGAGTAAGACCCTATTTTCCGCTACCAACCCCCCAGAATACACCACAGGGTCCTAACGCCTCTTAAAATGTGCACCGAAAAATCACAAGAATAATGGTATTACTTATATAATTCTGACAAGTCCGTACTGTGAATTATCCATCTTTTTTAAAATTATGCCCTGGTCAAAAAGGGTTGTGGCTTCCCACATCACATGGTGGAATTACTGGTTTATCCACTTCCCCCAAGCCAGCTTGTTCACAGAGGCACAGCTGCCCCCTAGTTTCTTCCAAGAGGAAGCTACTTTACGACTCCCCCAATATAACATTTGCCTGAGTCAAGGAAGTTGCATTATTCGGTCCCTTCCAGTTCCCAGGTGCTCCACCCCTAATCTAATCAGAGAGGTGCTACAAGTTCTTTTGTCAAGGGGCAGCAGGATGCAGCTAGGCCTGGGAAGAGTGGCTGTTGATCCAGTTTCAACTCCTGTCGGGGGTAGTTGTCAGGCAGAATTCAGTTTCATTAAGCCAGGTTTCAGCTAAATGTCACTTTTTGTTCCCAGTTTTCTGCATTCAAATCAAACTGACAATTTTTACCTACACATTAAATAATTACTTCCTTCAAGTCATTTAAGAATATAGTTTTACATTGTATCCACCTCTTACTAAGTCTTTCCTTGGTCTTGTTTTGTTTCATTTGTTCAGTTTTACACAAAAGTCTGGTGGTTTTAAAACGCCGGCTTTCTGATAGTGGTGAGTACTGGTAATGCAACCATTTTTGGGATTAAGAAAATGAATTCCCCACAGTTCTGAGTTGCTTTTTGGCAATCAGCATTGTCATTCCCAATGGTTTCAGGCTACTGTGTGTGTAGCCCAATGGTGGTTTTAGGCAGTGCCCTCCTGTGCTCACAACATAGGCAAAAATGGGTGGCAGCCTATTCTTCATGTTTTCCCTCTGCACTCTCTGGGGAGTTCTGCCCATCATGATGTGTTCCATGCCAGTACTGCACAGTTTTATGGTAGGGCTTGGATGCATGGTTAAAAACATCCCACAGTTCACGTGTAAAGGATCGAACTGCTTATTATTCGGTGGAATAGACTGACCTCAAAACTATATATTCCCACCTCTGGTCCCTTCTAACTATCTGAACCTCAACTCTAAGAATAAATGTCTGAGGAACCTCCCTCATAGGCAACTGAGAAGTAGGCAACTCCGAAAGTTTGTTGAGCAACAAAGCCAGATCGAGCACTAAAAAGGGTGGTAGGAATAGTATCGGTGCAAAAAGGCTCTGTTATAAACAATCATCAATTCTGCGGTACAACTAATCTCTTTTTTATACACTGATCCTTCAAGTATTCTACCATTACCTGTAACACTTTCCTCTGCATTTCTGTAGTATACTGACTATAAGTAGCAAATACTTCTATGGGAGATATCAACAAATGCAAAATCCATCTAAGCACATCCCTTGTGCAAATTCGCATTCCTCCACTCATTGACTTACAAGGAGGAAGGAACTGTTTCTGCGCATAAAAAGCATCCAAACTATCACCATCTATTTCATCATCCTGTAACCATTATAACTCCCTTCTTAACTCAAAAACCCTCTCGCCATGCTCTTTTACTTTCTCCGCAGAATCCCTTGAATAGGCTAAAACATTCAAATCCCTCAACCCTTGTGGGACATCTATGTCCATCAATTTATTCCAGTTACAGCCAAATGTAGTCCCCTCCCCTCAATAAAGACATTCTGTTCGGGAACATTTTCTAAATTAAGGAGTGTAGCTAAGACAGTAGATTTTTTTTACCTTTCTCTATACATTGCTTAGCCCATGGATACAATTCTCTCTTCTTATCTTAATACAATTGTACTTTGAGTCACTACATTTGATTCAGCACTCGCCCCTTCATCAGCTACAAGCAGTGCAGAACCGATTGGGAAAGAGAGAGTAGACAGATCCTGTACAACAGGTAGTGGAGACACTACCGCTGGTAACAAAGACAGAATTACTGGAATAGTAACAATCGGAAAAGGTGGAGGTACAGGCAGATGAAAAACAATAGGAAGAGGAGCAATAACTGGCAGCGGAGGAGCAACAGGAAGAACAGGAATTGCTACCAGAGGAGGTGTGACAGCGGGAAGAGGTAAGACAACAGGAATAGGTACATAAGGAAGTGGTGCAGTGGCACCAGGCCTATGTTCATTTAAGAGTTTATCAATCAATTCATCTGATGGATGAAAGTCTTTAGATGGATATATTTTCTGTATACCAAGTTGAAAAGCACTATGCATATTTCTAACAGACTCTGACTGTTTTTGTTGGTCATATAATAATGCATTTTCTGAATTTTGACATATGACGACGTGCATGCTTCAATTTACTCTTAAATTGCTACATAGCTTCTCTTTTCCATTTCTGAATCACATCAAATGCTGTAAGTCTAGCTTTTTCCCCCTTTAACAATATAGGTTCTAAATACTCTATTCAGGCAATCACAAAACTACCATTTACTGGTCACTGAAATTCAGAAGCATGTCTAGTTTGTCTGTGCCAAATATCTTTGAATACTATACTACCAAATGCCGTTCTTACAGTACATAGTCAGGCCGGTGACCCCTCCTGTGGTGCCGGTTGGCCAAATATCAAAGATTGTCTGTCTCTGCGGAATAACGCCCTGGAACAGGCAGACAATTTCCCAGGCATGTCAAATTACTGGTGTTTCCTGGAAATAATTGTGCTCGCGAGAACAATACTCCAAATCAAATATCAGAATACTTAGGAATCGGGGCACGACTCACCTGATTGCAAAGGACAAAGGAGGTCTGATCGGATTACAAAGGATCAACACGGCTGGCGATTCTGGCAAAAATACCCGCCTCGATATGGTGACCCTCATCAAGATGTTCTCTCAAACCGCTTGCTCACCGTTCAGGGATCAGATCGTTCAGTACTGTTGAGGTGTCGCATCTCATACAAAAAGGGGCCCCTTTTCTCACACTCCAATCCCAGTCCGGTAGCCGCGGCCTTAATCAGCGAGGTGACATCAATCTTGAGGGTGCCTATTCGGGCACCATCTTGCAAGATCAATCAAGGAATATCGAGGCTTAGTACCACCAAAAATTGGATCCGCCAGTCACGAAGTCAAAAGTTATGAATAACTTTATTCTGTACAGATTCAAATATCAAAGCAGATAGCTATCTGGCTCCCAACACCTCACAGTGTGTACCAGAAAACACTGTGAGGGGAGTGAGTACTGGTCATCACAAAACATGCAGTATTTATACACAGTCCTGGTCATGGCTCAGCCCATCTCCAAACTAATAGGTTACACATTTGGGTTCATGGCCAGTTCACATAACAAATATACAATACTGATTTGTACTTTTGACATGCTGTCCCATCCTTGAAGATTCAATGGTGTTGTTGGTTCTCCAGCTTAGGTTGATCCTAGTTTCAAGAAAAAAAAATTAATAGCTTATTGCTAAGGTACATAGTTCTAATTTGTCTACCATTCAATTCTTATGTTTGAATATGGCTGAGGCTATTGATGCAGAAAACACTTTAAATTGAAGTTCACTTTGGCTGCAAGGTTCCTTAAACATACTCACAAAGTTTGTGGTGGTCATCTGTGTGGATCTTTAGCTTTTAAAGTAAATCCTGTTTCAAAAAATGTACACAGGAGTCCTTCAAAAACACACAGCATTAGTTTACATGCATTGTATATCACTGTTTGAGGGAGGATAAGTTTTGTAGACATAGATAACACTTTGACTAAGAGTTTATTTTGACTACAAGGTCTGTTTGCACAGGACAAATAGTCTGCTCTGCTAGCCCTAGTGTTGCCATAGGCTCAAAGGTTGTTTCTGCTCTGGCAGCTGAAAACAGCAGCTGAAAACAGGGTTAATCATTACTGAAGAGAGAGCAGAAGTTAGAATCCAGATGGAAGATTTTTCCAAGATGGCGTTTGAAGTCAATTCTAATTTGGAACTTTGCAACGCGGTTTTCCTTGTGGAGCGACTAGGCTTAGGCCAATATAAATATAAAGGAGGCACTATACATTTACCGTTTCACAATGAGGTTGGAGGTAAAGGAAAAATGATGCCGGTAATAAACTGCTCCGGGCTATTCTGACATAAGAACCCGGTATTAGAGGCATTGCTAATAACAGTGCCTCTAATAGCGCAAGGGCCCGGGCATGCAGGCCTTCAGGCCGGCAATACCGGGATGCCGCTAACAGGAAGACATCACAAGTCAGGCGGACATGCAAATACCGGCATCATGAAGGCGCAAATAGGGGATACCGACATGCCGGCAATACCGGCATCGCAAACCACCCGTAAACTGCTATGTGCAGTATTCCCAACAGCCACAGGTGCACACAATCAGCACAGGTGGAGGCAATGGTGTCTGGGCCAGCACGAAAGGAGCACACCCACACACCACACCCCTTCCCACACCAAAATGATTCCACTAGTAGTAGCAATACTGGGGCTGGAGGACATGCTTGTCTTGCCACACCAGAAACAACAACAACAGCAGGCACCACGCACGGAGGAGATGCAGGAGGAAAAGGAGGGAGAGACAGGCCCAGCAAGTCCCACCAGTGCAGCCAGTGGTACCACGCAGGCAGCCACCAATTCCGCACACCAGAGCCAGTCCATTCAACCTAACCCCTGAGCAGATCCACAACCTATACCGTCTGGACCAGGACACCATCACCACCATCGTGGACATGATACACGACAACATTGTCAGCCTCATTGAAATACGCAGCCCCATCCCCCTTCTACTGAAGGTAGTGCCGGTGCTCCACTTCCTTGCCACAGGCACCTACCAGCACACAGTGGGGCACATGCATGGCATATCACAACCCTTATTTTCTTGCATTCTAAACCAAGTGCTGGATGCCCTCCTGAAGCACACAAGGGACTACATATGCCTACCAAGGACTCCCCAGGAGATTTTTAATACAAATGTTGGCTTCCATGCACTGGCAGGCATGCCAAATTGTATAGGCGACCTCTGACGGACCCATAGGATCAGAGCTCACCCTCACATACTTTTAAGACGAGATAGCTGCACCTAAAGGAGGATGGGGTGCAGGATTCTCTTACTCCAACACAATTCAACAAGGACAAGTCAATGTTTTGGCAAAGGGAAGTCCGTTTAATGACAAGTACAAAAAACGGGGAAACAAATGGAAATCAACAGTGATGCAATCGCCTGTCTCGCTTCAACTCCCAAATTCTTCAATCAGACAGCAATAGTTATAGTACATTCTCGTCATCATTGACGTTTAACACTCAAAGTTTGTCATGCAATTCTATTGGTCGGAAAAGGTAACTTAAGTAAAGGTGCTATATCTGTATATGGTAACAGAGTGTGAGGATTGGATAACTCTTATCGGCTGGGTGTCTACGCCCATCCCTCTATGTCACTCGTGATAGACATCACTACAAGTATGACGTCTTATTGGTTCTACTAGCTATAGGACCCTAGATTATTTGGTCCATCGTGATTGGGTGGGTTACACCCCTAGACATAAATCTCCACCTTAATTAGCAGCATGCAGAATGAACACCTAGGTTCCTTGTGCCCAAAGATTCACTGTGCCTCCCTTCCATCAATCAGTACTTCAGGGCTATGTGTCAATTAGTTGGCTGAGGATGGCCTCAAAACTGTAGCTTATTATCAGGAAAAGTTATGGCATCCTCGGGTTCTGGGTGACATCAGACATTGGTACCTCTTCACGCTTGGCTGGTCACGTGTCTGTTCACCATGAATCTGTTTCATTTTCATTCTTTTCATGTATTTGACTCTTCCGTAGACCTGCCACCTGCTTGGGGTCTCTTTATCTCAACCTTCACTAGCTGTCTGCTGTCTGCTATGCTCTGAAGTTTTCGATTCTTCGAGGTTGCCGCTCTCCTCCCTTCTTGGAGTTGACCTTGAATCCCCAGGCATGAACTTATTTCTTCTTTTGAGTCTGTTGCACCCTTATTCATAACTCTTCATTTTATGTGTCATCCTTTAACCATTGTTTCATTCATTTGTGAGTCTGTCCGGGCCCGTGTGTCGTCACCACTCGCCTTCCATTAAGGCTCTATGGGTCTCTTCGGGGACAGTCTGCAAGTAGTCTTCATTTCGTGTTAACTGCTGGTACGGTTGTCTGAGTGGGTACCGGGCTGCCCAAGGTTGTCTGGTTATTGGCACTTCGACAGGTATTGCTCTTCTGATGGGCACTGGGCAGAGTCCTAGAACTGCTCTCTGTTGGCTCATTTGTTCCTCATATGTCACATACCTTGGCCAATATTTTCCTGGTACCTCTAACTTGGGGTCTGGGGTGCAGGCCATGTCTGGGACCTCCTCTACACTCCCCCCTCTGGTCAGTTCATCGATCACTTCTGTTTCCTCCTTTGGATTTGTCTTACTTGGTTCTTCTGCATCTTGTTCATCGACTTCTGGTTTTGTACATGATGGTGTGAACGTGTGTTTCTTGGAGTCCATATTTTTATTACTCCCCTCAAACTTCCTGCTGTTTTTACATGTTCGTTTTTGTTCCCGGTCATTAGCTGACATTATCCATTTGGGCTGCAGTAGATCTACTTTCGTTCGTATTTTCTTCGTTTTCTGGGATACACAAATTTTGTTCCTTCTGGCGCAACTTCGCTAGCCTTCACACAGTCTCTGATTTCTTCATCAGTCAGGTCACTGGGCTTCCATCCTGGTTTGACATCAAACATGATCTTCATTCCAATGGCTTTATTTGCAGTTTTCTGGCATTGTGTGATGATTATCGTGATAACACAAAATCCTATCATAAATAGCAGGGCTCCCTGAACCTTGAATATGTCTGCCATCCATTGTGGGACCCATAGAAATAGTGTTCCAAACCAGCTGTCATCATCAACGCCGTCAGTTTCATTGATCATCTGGTTCTGTAGGTTTGTCAGCATACTTATGGTTTCTGTTAAAGTTCCATTCTCTTCGTCATGCGAAGGTATAAATGCGCAACACGATTCTCCAATTTTTGTGCAAACACCTCCATCCATCGCGGTGATCATGTCAAGTACATATCTGTTCTGGAGGGTCATAAATCGGATTGCTCTTAGTTCTTCTTTGATCACATTGAATCCTTTTATGCTGGTGTTGATGGTCTGCAATAACTACCATCTGGTTATCTGTAACCATTTAGTATTTACTCCAAATTGGATGTGTGGCAGGAAATACTGATGAGGTGGGGCTAAACAGCCTGTGTTCATGTGGGATTGCATGAAATGCTTCTTCTGATTTGGCAGAAAAGTAGTTATCTCTCTTCATTCGAGATACCAGTTCCACAGACCTCCTCTTCCTTAGGTGAGCATCTGCTTTCGGGAAACTGTCAATATTCAGGTCACTTTTCGGGATCACAAGTGCAGGAACGTGGACGCTCACAATTGTGCATATGCCTACCAAGTTTTTCAGTAGTTTTATGTATGCTTTGGATCCACATGCCCAGTAATGATCCATAATTACTGCGGTTCCCTGAGTCATTCCGAGAGCTTCAAAGATTCGTCTGCAGTTTTGATTCTCTCCCATCTTCCTTGTGCCATTGTTCCTGAAGCACAATTTTGGGCTTTCCAGTGGTACTATCTGCAAGGGTCCTCCACTGTCTTCAACCCATGTCAGCAGCTTTATCATCTGGGACCATAAAGTTTTGCATAGCCTCTGTGACTTCTCTATTGCTTCTTGGCTGGCTCCAAGGACCATCCGAGCTCAGCAGATTACCACTCCTTCTTCCCATTCGTTTGGTGAAAGTACTTTTCCCCAAATCTGCATTTGGTCACTATTCTTCCAAATTTGGGCTTCTTCTGGAGTTTTTCCTTGGACGTTCAGTCTCGGGTTAATTTCCCATCTTGTTCCTGCCCCTTTCGCTTCTGGCTTTTCATACCTGATCACATGATTCCTGGTATGAGCTCTGTTTCTCGTTCCGTCTTCATCGGGATACTCTGTTTCAGTTGCCCCCATCAATGAGGCATCTCTCCCCATAAATTGTCCTCTGGTGTTGCACATTGCCACGTGTGACATCCAGTGTGCTGTTGGGACATCAATTTCTACAGCCACAAACATCTTAGATTTTCCTATGCTGTACGTAAGAGCGCACAGACGTAGCATTCTCCTTCAGCTTTTCTTCTTCCAACCTCTTTCATGTGTTGGTACCAAATGTTGTTTCCTCGATGTGCTGTGCTGTCCAGGTAATTGTTTAGTTCATTGTTATCTTCATGTGGGCTTCTCTTGATACTTAGTGTCTTTCTGTAGTTAGCTATAACTACATCTTTAAATGCGTCTGTGCGGCTTTTCCATGCTGGGGTCTCTCAGGCATGCTTGTCGTTGAAGCAGGTTTCATTATCTGTATTGCTGTGGTAGGAGAAGGTTTTGCGGTTCTTTTCCTCTTTTCTTGTATTCTCTCGTAAAGGTCCTTCAACCACCACCTGTGTACCATCTGCCCCACGTATGGCTGCGTCTTGAACCTTGTGCTTGTTTCTTGTGTTGGAACTGGTGTGCTTGCTACTATGGTTCTGCAGGCTTATTTTTCAGTTCCTCGTGTAGTTTCTTTGCTCTAGCTATAAACAGGAATAAATGGTCTATGAGCCTTTGGGTCCTTGCAGTGAATTCTCTCGTAGCCGTTTCTGTCTTCTTGAGGGCTTGTGCTATGTCTGCATTAGTCGGCTTTCCACTTGCTTTCTTTGGGTCTCTCTCATTGTTTTCTGAGGCTGATCGTTCAGTAGGCCGTCTTGTGCTCTCTGCTGCCTTTGCTTGGGGTTCTACAGCCATTGACACTTGCCCTTGTTCGAGTGCATTCAGTGTGTGTGTGCACGTAGTGGTCAGTACTATATTTTCATTCATTCCATGCTAATCCTGTCTCCAGCTTTTCTCTTCATTCGTTACCTCAAGTGTGTATGAATCACTACTAATTACGTTCAATTTTAGTTCGTTTACCTTACCATCAGGTTTTCTTGGAACCGCAATGACTATATATGGTCTGGGTGCTTTTGTGGGATTCATACGTACATTATCTGGTGGGTGCACTGAAATTGGAACGCTTCGTGCACCAATAAAGAATGTAGTTCTGATTGTTAAAGACAGAGAAACAATGATAATCACTATGCATATACACAAAATCGAGCGGTATGAAAGTTGGCAGCATTTCCTTCCAGGGAAGCGGGGGCACCCCTCTGTTTGTGGGAGGACCAGGTTACTGTTCTGGGCCCTCATTTCAATCATGTCAACTGTTAAAGTTCTATTCTTTTCACTTACTCCATTATTGTCTCACAGAAAGTTTGTAACATAAAGTGTCTTGTGCTTCGTACCTGTCCCCACTCTTGCGGTTGATGATTGTCTCTGGTTACGGGATACAGTTCCCTTGCTAGACTATGGAAAAAGATTAGACTAACACCTTTGGTGAGGCACATTGATTATGCATATTCAAAATAGGTCAATTCCCAGTCCACCCTCGAATTTGCTTCAGTCCTGAAGACATGTTCGATCCTTTTTAATGTAAAAATGGAAAAATGGCAATCAATCAAAATCAGGGTAAAAAATAAACTAAAAATAAGAATAAAAAATAAAACGGTGGAGTTCTCATCTATGCTCTCTCGATCTGTCCTTCGGCGGAAGGATGAAGAGCTGTGTCTCTGTCACTTGGATATGTCCCTCGGCGGAAAGATGAAGAGCTTTGTCTCTGTCACCTGGATCTGTCCCGCGGCGGAATGTTTCACTGGAATCTCCTTAGGTACTCTCGTTGAAAGTTGGACAGTTCCACCTGGAGCATGATTCCATGGAGGAGCGTTCCCATGTGTGCGACATTAGCTGGATCGCTGATGAAGGTGAGACGTCAACCTCGGAAGGTCTCCCCACCATTTCTGGAAAGTCAGTGACTAGGCGGAACAGGATATTGTGCGCCAGTCGGCTGCCCTCGGGTGGCAGGGACATTTTGTCCTGCTTTGCTGGGCTCTGGATCACAGGCCTTTCTTTTGACGTGAACAGTCTCTACACTTTCCTGCTGCGTGGATTGCGACCAGGTAGTTGAGTTTGACCCACAGCTGGTTTAAATGTTCAGTGTTTCTTGGGTATCTAATGTATGTGAGCGTTTCCGTGGTTCTCCCGATGAGTGCTGGGCATTCCTCTATGATTTGAAAGAAACGCGTATAAGTGAGTTCATCTATGATCACCTGTGGTGGAAGCATTTGTGTCCTTATCACTGTATGCGGGTAACACAGCGAAGGCTTCTGCGATGACAGTCAGCAGTTGCCGGATTACTTTCTTGTTGTCAGGGTCTTGAACAAAGTCTGTGACACAGGTTACTCTCCCTACAAGTGACGGATATATCTCTAATACTAATTGGAAGTAGGTGAGTACATCCCTTGTGAGATTTCTGCTGGGAAGTACCATATGTTCTGTCAAACAAAGTCTTGGTGTTGGTTGCTTCAGGACACTGTGTTAGGCTCTTAAAAGAAAAAGTCTTTTCTCACAGTCTATCAGAGTCCTGTTTTCCAACAATGCTTAAGTGCGGCTTGGTTCAAAAGTTTGTATCATCAGTGTGTTGTAGCTTAGATGCGCAATTCTCTTCTTCACCCTGCAACTATGATGCACAGAGTGTCCGTTATGTCCTTATCCCCTTTTTTGCTTAGAGGAAATGTCCAGTTTAAGCCACAACTTGAAAAGGAGATCTTTTGTCTTGGCTTTTTCTGCTCATGCATCCTTCTTCCTCATTATTGATCTTGTCTGCACGTGCTGAGGTTCTTCCCCATAGTCTGTGATTTCTTCGCAGTGGGGTGCAGCTAGAGGGCTTTCTCCGATATAGGACTTAATGTCATTTAGAAAAATCCAGGCTCTCCTGCCCTGCAATTTGACAGCTGAAGGAGTGCAGTCCTCTATGATAAAAGGGCCGTTGAATCTTGGCTCGTCCCACCTTTTTCTCGTGTGGTTTTTACCAACACAGTGACTCCAGGCAAGATGAGTGACGTGTATAGACCTTGACGTGCGTCTGTTTCAGCATCTCCTGCTGTGTTTTGTGCTGCGCTGCACCCTTTTCGTCGTCGCTGTAGTTGGTCTGAAACGATAGTAAGGCTTGACGTCATGCAGTTCAGCTATTCTTGCAGCTCGGTTCCCAAGACCTCTCGGGTTGACTGGGCATCACATTTAGCTCTATCTCATGGGGTAAGAGGGGTGTTCATTCTCCTTCCCGTAACTATCTCGTGCGGCATAAAATGATGGTCGGAGCCTGGTTGGTTCCGAAGAGCATACAATGCCAGTGGTAGACAGTGCAACCATCCCCTCTTTAGAGTAAGCTTCAACTTGGCTATCCTTTCCTTTAACAAGCCATTGAGCCTCTCACAAAACTGTTACCTTCCGGATGATACGCCAACGAGAATTTGTGCTTTATACCAAGCAGCAAGCTGATCTGCTCAAAGACTGCGTTAACAAAATGTGCCCCGTTATCTGGCCTCATCACTTCACACACCCCCCATCTAGGGAACACTTCCCTCACCAAGAATTTGGAAGCACAATTTGAGTCTGGGTGTGTACAGGGACCTGCTTCTATCCATCTAGAGAATGGACACACCACTACAATTAAGTACCTGTACCCGTTACACACTTGAATCATCCCAAAATAATCGATATGTAAGTGCTGAAAAGGCCCATTTGGCCTAGGGATGACTCCTCTCACTACTTTTAATGTGTGCCCAGCGGAGAATCGCTGGCAGATTATGCAGTTCACCATTAAGAATGCAACATGCTCAGCTAAATTCGATATAAACCTGTCGTATGCAAGCGTTGCAGCTAGATTTTCTTTTGTCATGTGAAATAGGTAATGCAACTGTTCCAATGCTATTTTTAGTAGGGCTGCAGGCATTACTGTTTTACCAGTGCTGTTTTGCCGCCACAATCCGTCAGAGGGGTTTAAAGAACACCCTCGACGCTTCCACGGGTTCTTTTTGTCCTGTGGTGCCTCCCCTTCAAGCTCCATTAGTTGAGTTGCCCCATATTACTATAGGCCTCTGGTGTTGCTCGAGCTACCATCATTCGTACATGGGTGCGTGCCACTTCTACTTCCATGATCGTTTCACTTTTAGATGCCATACGCTTGACCTCCGTGTCTGCTGCATGGTTTCTGAGTGACACGAAATCTGTTCCCTTGGTGTGGGCGGTGCATTTCACAACCGCTATGCCCACTGGGAGCTGTAGTGCCTTCATTAGCCTGTCCAATAAGGCTGCGTGCTGCACTGGCGTGCCGTCTGCTCGGAGGTAGCCCCTCCTTTTCCCGCGCGCTAGCCCTGCGTGCACTGTGGACGTCACATAGGCGGAGTCACTGTATGCCGTTGTTTCCTGGTCTGCATGATTCTCAATGGCGAGTAGCAACACCAATTGTTCTGCAGCCTGTGCTGAATAATGAGATGGTATTCATGCAATGATGAGTACTTGAAATTCTCTGTTTGCTATGTGTTTCAGTACGGCAACTCCTGTATATCTGTGACCGTCTTCTTGGTCGATTCTCGAAGACCCGTCAATAAAGACGATCTCACCTCCCGCCAGGCATTTTCCTTCACCCTGGGGATTTCATCATAGAATTATTCGTAGTTTGCGCAGTCGTGTATCGGCTCGTCTTCAGTGACTGGCTCAACTATGAACGTAGCTGGGTTTTACATCGAACTATTTTGATCGTAGGATTGGATATGATCAATTCATATGCAGAAGCTCTCTGAGATGTCAATGTGCCTTTTGGTTTCTCTAAGATGGCGAATAATGAGTGCTCGACGTATAACGTCATGGAGCATCCCATTACAATGGTTGTCGCCTTCTCTATGGCGAAGACTGCGACAGCTAAGCTTTGTTCGCATGGGAACTGGCCTCTCATTACTGGGTCCAGATTCCCACTGTAATCCCTTCATCTGCTTCTCTGGACATGGGATATTGTCACGCTCTTGGTAAAATTGCTCTGGGTTTTAGTTTAATTTTCACTTCTCCCACCCCCTTCAGGAGGCCTACGTCATAGGGTCCTGTAGTCCATACTTAGACAGGCACTTCGGCTATGTCGTCATCAAAATATTCCGGACGCTTCAGTGCCAACATCATTCTTTGAGGCACTTCTCGTTTCATCATTTTGACCCAGAATATGAAACTTACTTCCACCCTCGTCTCGGTGTTCTTCGAACAGATCGTCATCGGTGACATGAGTAACTCAATACCCTTCTTCAATGGCGATAATCACGCACCATTGCCTGCCTTCGTCATTGTATCCTTCGACCAATGCTACTTTCCCTCGTACTGCTGCAATATGTATCGTTAAGGGAAATACTTGTACCCCTTCTTCATGCATATGTATTCTTGGTCTGAATAGAAACTCGTCAGGGGTTCTCATGGTCTTATCTGCAAGACTTTGCAATCCCACCATAAGCACGCGTATGCCATATACGAAGACTTCTGGTCCTAATGGTATAGCTCTCATGGCTATGCGTCCGGCGTATGCTCTGATCATTTCGCACATGTTTCAATAATGCATTCCTGGAGTGGAGCATACTGTGCCCTCCTCTGTGAACGAGATTGTCATATTCAATTTTGCCATTAAGTCTCGACCCAAAATATTCACTGGGGTCTGACGTGAATATAATAAAGGACACATTCATTTCGCACTCTCCTACAGAGACTGGGAGTGCGCCTGTAAAGGGAACTCGACTGTGAGCTCCTGTGTCTATGGCCTGGCCGGACAAGGAAAACGTGCCTTCTGGTATGCATGAGCGTGTTGCAACCGTGATAACTAAGACGGAATATTATTCCCCCCTATGACGACATTCACCCTTGGTTCCCTGTTAGGGTCTGGTGTCACTGATAGGCTAGAACACATCAGGTTTCACAGTGAGCTGTCCTTGTTTATATATAAATTCCGTCCACTCTATACTTGGGGATTTTCTCCATTCCCAGGGTTGCCTCCCCTTCTACAGTTTGTGCTCTGAGACATTTGCGGTGGTGCCTTTTGGGATTGCCCTTGTGGCAGGTTCCCCATGTTAGGGGGTTGAACCCCTTGCTGTATACCTTGCTGCAAGCCTGGTGCTTGCAGCTGCACTGTGTGATTTTGTGCACCGCCCTGTTGGGAGATTGCAGGTGGATTCACTGTGCCTGTTCCCATTCATTGACTATTTTGCCATGCGCTTTGGCTTCAGCACGAGCGCGCCACATGCCCTGTTATACTACACAGCCAACATACTGGCGGTGGTCGGGGTATCTGTCCATTTGACATATCTGGACTACCCATCTGCATGTTTTGAAAGCCTCCTTGATTACTCTGGAAACCTCCCAGATTACCTTGAAACCCCCCCGATTACTCTGCCATCCTCTTCCTCTAAATCCCCTTCCCCTTGGGTAAAATCCCACGTTACCCTGGTTGTTCTGTGGCGTGTTAGTCGCATGTTGTATGTTCGGTTCAGCTGGGCTTTTCAGCATGGCTCCCTCGAGAGCATACTTTGATAATTACTTTTGCACCAGCTTTGCTTCCTCACCCTTACGAGTTGCCTCCTTTTTTTGATTCTTTTCTTGCAACAATCTACAGTAATGTGCAATAGTCAACTGTATTTCAGCCCACAGTTTAGCTTCTACTCCTACCAATTTCTTGACTTGTTTCTTCACCGGTTTTAGCAACCCTTGGCACAATATATGGTAGAATACAGGGATAGATTTCATCCAAGATTCATGCGTTTCGAGCACCCACGCATCTTGGAAATTCTGGATATAAATCAATGGAGTCATTATAGCTCCCATATCGAAGTGTCTGGGTACAGCACTCGTAGCGCTTTCCAAACTGCTGCTCTACAGTTATTAAATGGTGCTCTGTCATGGGTAGTGTTAATTATGGTTACAGCAGGGTACCCTGCCCTTTTCCACACATCGTCTGCTCCCTCACCAAGTATAGCGATTAGGGGGCCCTTAATGTCCCCTATTGCTAATGTGACACCCCCTGCAATCTTTTCTAACTCGTGTATCCACTTCAAAGCTCCCGATGTCAGCATTGGAAGCTTATTTTTCAGGTTCTCTCGATCCATGTGTGGTCATGGAATATATTGTGGTCTCACTCCCCCTTTTTCTAGCAGCAGGAATTGGAATGTGCAGTCTTCCTTCTCTTTCCCCATGGCTCTCCTGTCTATCACCGGGGTAACACTCCTGCATCGCCGTTTACCTGGCAATGTCCTCAATCTGTCTACATAGGTGGGTGCTGACACCCCCCTCTGACCGTGGGGTGTTCCCACATGTCGGTCAGGCTGTGCGGCAGACTTTGATGTCCTGGGTGCGGACTCGCCAGCGTCTGACCATCTTACCCCTTTGTCCCTTGGGAGCCGCATTTCGCGCCGTCTCCCTTCTTCATTTGTCTCGTCCTTCATTTCCACTCCGGATTCGGACATTGTTTGTTCCAAATTCACACAACTCCTTGCATCTTCGTCGTTCTTACTAATTTCTAGCTTGTCCAGGGACAGGCTCCTGCTCCCACTGCTTCGGGTGACATCCTCTGTGTCATATAACTGAGTGCTTTCCAAGCACTGTCTTCCCTTCCCCCGTGGGAGGTCGGCTCCAAACCCCTTTTCATCATATATTTTATCGATCGTTTCCCCGATGCTTCTGGTGTCGAAGTCATCTTCGATATTTGCCCTACTCGTGCCTGGTACTGAGTCGTACACAGGAAAGAATTCTTGAATGTTTTCCCATTCTACAACAGGATTGGCCTATTTAACTTCCTGCTCCAAATATTCAAGTTTGCGTGCCCTCTGTCTGTTTACGTTCACTATCTTCATCAGCTTGCTTGCACTTCCTTGCTTCTTCTCTAGTCTTATCTTCTTCCCTTCTCCTTTCATTTCTACATTTATTGCCCTCCTAACTTCCTCATCTTCCCGTCTTTTTATCCTCTTTTCACATACTCTTTACTCTTCTTCCAACTTTTACAGGTTCTGTCTGTACTGCTCATAGGCTGCGCATTGTTTGCAACTGAGCGGTTTTCCTTGCTCTTCGCGATATAGCTGTTCTCACCTCAGCCTATCTTTCTTTTTTATTCTCTGGTCCCTTATTTCCTTTTCCTTCTCATTTTCCCTTCTCTGTGCCTCATCAGACTTCTCTATCGTTCTCACATCATCACTTCCTTTACCATCAAGTTTCAACAATATCTGTCCTCCCATCCATTTGTCTTTTGCAAATTCTATCTCATCAGTTCTGTCTTCACTTCCTTTCCGTTTTTTTCCCTCTCTCTCTTTGTCGAGAGGTGCACTAGTCTGTACCTGATCCTTCCTTTCATCATCGCGTCTCCCCTTGTCCCTCGGGACTGCGGATGTAAGATTAATTTCCTGATCCTTCCCCTTGATTTCATCACTACTGTATGTAGGTGACTCATATGTGGGGTTACTGTAGCCCGTGGCTGCCTTAAGCTCTCTCAGCGGATAGTGTCCCTCTCACTTAATTCCCTCGATCTCTGGCTCAGGCGGGGCTGGTGGCGCGGTAGGCATCTCACCCCACTGCGTGCATACGTTTAATATCCTGTCTGCGTGTGGCTCTTCCTCCTTCGGCTGTTCGAACATTTTCCAAAGTTCTAGAACAGCAAGGCGTTTCTCTAGTTTCTTGCCTGTATATGTGGCATGCAAATAAGTCATCATATGTTGTAAGACGGCTTTCGATAAGGACCTGTTCTGTGGTCATGGCATAAACATCTTGTGGGTGGTACCCTTAACCCACTGGGTGCTATATTTCTCAAGCTAGGGTGCATGTTTAGGCAATTGCTTACATAAGTGAGCGAGTGGAGTAATCTCCTTCATGTTTGGACTCCGTTTCTAGCAATACTTTCATGCAATTTCACCACTCCCAACAATATGAGTGAGCACCAAATACCGCAAGCTCCAATACAATCTTTCCCGCCAAATCTTTATATGATCAATTTACTCAAGAACATCAATCTGTGTGCGATTCCCTCTCAACTACAGAATCACGAAAAACCCAAACTTTGTTTCAAACAATCAGTGATACACAATTCTTTACATGTGACATACAACAGAACACGTACAATAGACACTTGACAGACTAGACAGACACCAGCTGGACACATATATCTCTGCATTCTAATTAATACCCGACATGTGGTGTAAACAAACTCCCTTAATGACGTCTTTAAACGTGGTCGTATCCTAATCAGTTCACGTTTCTTCTGACCGCTATATTAAAGCACAGGAACAAGGCGAATCCTCTCATTTTTATCTCAGGTGTCCTCCCTGGTATCCTCTGTTTTTCTCTCAGGTGACTATCCCGGTACCCTCTGTTTTCTCTGTTATACTCAAGTCATTATCCCATTATATATATACAGTCTTCTCTACTTCTGACTATTTGGTTTTCTCCGCCACCCTCCGTTACCTTTTTTGTTACTTGTTCTAAAGCCTATAAGACATTTGCCAAAGTATTTAATTTTTTGATTCACTCACCGCTCGCATGGTTCCTCTCTGGATCTTTGGGATCACCGCCTCTCCTTTACCACCTCCTTCAGTCTTTTTGTCCGATCGGCTGCCCGTAGGAATGAGAAGGGTTATGCACAGTAAGGCAGGTTCCTTCAGACCCACTGCAGTTTTGGGTGGACTTACACTATCATTGTCCGGGAAGCTTCTCAGTCTACTCAGCCGAATTGCGAAGGACTTGTGATATTGCCGAAGACCTAGAGTTACTTCATGTCGACGGTCGATAGGTGTTTTATCAATAATCGATATTCACTAATTGATGGTCAAAACCATCCTCACTGCTACCAAGTGTACAGGAGGGCGGAGCGACCTCTGACGGGCCCATAGGATCAGAGCTCACCCTCAAGTACTTTTCAGACGAGATAGCTGCACCTATAGGAGGATGGGGCGCAGGATTCTCTTACTCCAACACAATTCAATAAGGACAAGTCAATGGTTTGGCAAAGGGAAGTCTGTTTAATGACAAGTACAAAAAACGGGGAAACAAATGGAAATCAACAGTGAAGCGATCGCCTGTCTCGCTTCAACTCCCAAATTCATCATTCAGACAGCAATAGTTATAGTACATTCTCGTCATCATTGATGTTTAACACTCAAAGTTTGTCATGCAATTCTATTGGTCGGAAAAGGTAAGTATAGGTGCTATATCTGTATATGGTAACAGAGTGTGAGGATTGGATCACTATTATCGGGTGGGCGTCTACGCCTATCCCTCTACATCACTTGTGATAGACGTCACTACAGTATGACGATTTATTAGTTCTACTTGCTATAGGACCCTAGATTATTTGGTTAATTGTGATTGGGTGGGTTACACCCCTAGATATAAATCTCCACCTTAATTAGCAGCATGCAGAATGGACAACCAGGTGCCTTGTGCCCAAAGATTCACCTTACCTCCCTTCCATCAATCAGCACTTCAGGGCTATGTGTCAATTAGTTGGCTGAGGATGGCCTCGGAACTGTAGCTTCTTATCAGGAAAAGTTATGGCATCGTCGGGTTCTGGGTGACATCAGACGTCGGTACCTCTTCGTGCTTGGCTGGTCACGTGTCTGTTCATCGTGAATCTGCTTCATTTTCATTCTTTTTGTGTATTTGACTCTTCCAGAGCCTCGCCACCTGCCTGGGGCCTCTTAATCTCGACCTTCACTGGCTGGCTGCTATGCTCTGAAGTTTTCAACTCTTTGAGGTTGCCACTCTCCTCCCTTCTTGGAGTTGAGCTCGAATTACCAGGCATGAGCTACTTCTTACTGAGTTTGGATTCCCCTCTTCCCTTCTGGCTTTAGCTGGAATGTGACTCTCAGCCTGTTTTACCCCTTGCAGCCTGTGCTTAATTCTGCTTTTACAAAATGGAGTCGCACTTGCATAATGTGCTTTATTGAGGTAGATATATAATTGCCGTTTGCCGCTCTATTCTTCTACTAGGCATTGCAAGCTGTACCGTTTACCAGCATTTAGTAAGTTGCGCAATTTTCATCCTTCCTAAATGGTTACGTTCTTTGTGCTGTAACGTTGTTTCTTCTTTTAAGTCTGTTGCACCATTATTCATAACTTTTCGTCTTGTATGTCATCCTTTAGCCGTTGTTTCGTTCATCTGTGAGTTGTCCGGGCCCGTGTGTCGTCACCACTCGCCTTCCATTAAGGCTCTATGGATCTCTTTGGGGACAGTCTGCAAGTAGTCTTCATTTCGTGTTAACTGCTGGTACGGTTGTCTCAGTGGGTACTGGGCTGCCCAAAGTTGTCTGGTTATTGGCACTTCGACAGGTATTGCTCTTCTGATGGGCACTGGGCGGAGTCCTAGTGCTGCTCTCTGTTGGCTCATTTGTTCCTCACACATCACATACCTTGGCGAATATGTTCCTGGTACCTCGAACTGGGGTCTGGGGTGCAGGCCATGTCTGGGACCTCCTCTACACCTCGACTGCACCCACATGGAGTTGCTGGTCCCGCATTCCATGGAGGTGGTGTACCGCATCCGCAAGCAATACCACTCCATCAATGTGCAGATGGTATGTGACGCCAGCAAGATCATCACACATTGTTGTGCCCGATATCCCGGATGAACTCATGACTCAATGGTCCTGCGGAACACCACGCTACGACGCTACATGGAGCGACATGAAAGACGACATGCCTGGCTGCTTGGTAAATTGCATGACAGGCTTGACAGGCACATGGCAGTGAAATGGGGGAATAGATGCACACACCACCATGGGGTCTTGTTGATATGACAGCACGATGTGCACAACACAAAACACTGAGCCCCAAAGCATTCCTAACTGAACATGACGCCAAAACCCCATAGCAATGAAGTAAGCTGGACACCTAGCACAACATGCCAAACTTGAAAACACCCCACATCTTACAACACGTCCAACACCCATCATCATACCTCATCCTCTGTAACACAATCCTGGAAAATGCTGTGAATATACAATATGTAAATGACTGCAGCAAATCACTACACAGGACAAGCATCCACGAGAGTGCACTGAACAAAATCACCAAGGGAATCCACTGCTGGTCACAGGGCCGCCACCACCACAGAAGTGCAGCATGTCACCATCGTAATAATCAGCACTGAATGCCTAATATTGCAGAGCCTACTGCCAACGCTGCCAGCCAGAAAATCTGACAGAACACTACACATCACAAATTTGACACACACACAGCGGTATGCGTCAACAATGCATGAGCAACATCAAGGCAGTGTACACCATGTTTCAACTTGGAGATGCAACCCACACCACAAGTCCATGGCACAGAACACATAAAGGGCAGGAAAATTGTGGGCATACAACCAGGGACATGTGCATGTGACCAACGATAATCTGCAGGCATGTGTAACTACTACAGCTGTCCATCATGAATTGACTGACATATACCTTTTATTGCCTCCCATGCAGGTGATAGTGGCTATCCTTTGAAGCCGTTTCTCACCCATGTCTGAAACCCACAGAACAGGCATGAGGAGGACACAATCTTTCCCACACCCGAACGGCGGTCGGGTGGGGCACCCCTCTACAGTTATGACAAAGTGGCCAAGATCATCATGGTATGTGTCATGCTGCACAACATGTGTATCCGACGGAACGTGCCTCTGCCCCCTGACATTGAACTGCAACCACCTGGTGATGATGAAGGGGATGAAGAAGATGTGGCTGCACATCATCAGGGTGCCGATGCACAGGAGGGATGTGCTGTGCGTCAGTCAGTGATAGCACAATATTTCTAACACATGGCTGCTGAGGCGGACATGAAAGTTAGACAGAGGGCACTGGGTGTGGGAGTACATGTACACTATGCACTGTTTATGATTAAATGACACATTTGCAATGAGGAATTTCCGCTCAAGATTTCTTTTTCACACAACAGGTGTATTTAACTGTCCAATAAATATTAAAGTGCTCTAACTCTCCACCACACTCACCCTCTCCCCCCACAACTCCCCCACACACCCTCTCCCCCTCCCCCGACAAATCCCCCACACACCCTCTCCCCTCTACCCCCACAACTCCTCCATACATGGTGTCCAAGCAATTGTCTATTGCCTTCATCAGGCTGCCTCATCTACATCGTGCCACTCCCAGCACCAGGGTGCACGCCGACCTGCGTAGGGGGCTGGTTTGCGTGGAGCTTGAAGAAGATGGAGTGGCCACCTGCTCCATTCTGGGGGCTTGACCCTCAGCTTCCATTGAATCAGCAATGCGGTGAGGACCTGACTCAGGGCAGACACCTCCTCACACAGTCTACTTGTACCTTCCACAATGATCTGCCCTAGGGAGGCGGTATTGTCACGCCCCTCCTGCCTTGCTTGGGCACTGTCTTCGACAAACTGTCTCATCAGGGCAGTGTGTTCCTCCTGCTGCTGGGCAGCGTGTCCTGCCTGCTGGACCCCAGCCAGTACACCAGTGGGGTTGGAGGGTGCATGTGTTACATGGGCAAATACATTTGGGTCCTCTATGGGACTCATGCTCCCTTGTATGGACTCCCCCCAGAGCAGGGGGTGCTCTCATGGTATGTGTCAACAGATGTGAGCTGGTGGGATGGGGCCGGACTTGGTGTAGCAGGTAGGTCCCTGCACGTCATCATCTGTGAGGGGTGCTGTCACCTCCCCAACAAAGCTGTTCTCTGCTGATTGTGGCCCTTCAACTGTCTCCTCTGCAGGTGCCACAAGTGTTGTGGGTACTGTGGTCATGGGCCTTGGCGGCACCAGTGCCATGGCATCCAGGGCTGGTTTGGTCTTTGGTGCCTGTCGTGGCTTGTATGGGGCTTTGGAAGTGGAAGGCCTGTTGCCTTCATCCCTGGCCCTCTTCCGGGGTGTATTAGCCTGTGGCGGTGAGTCACGGGCCTCGCTGTCAGGATCTGAGCCTGTGGGGGACGAAGAGAGGGACGGCATGAGTGATGGTTTGACAAGCATCATGCAAACATTTGAATTATTGCTCATCTACACATTAGAGGGGAATAGGCAGTGGAGTTTTGATGTTCAAGTTGCTTGCTATATGGGTGGATCATGCAGGCATCCGTCGGGGTCACTCATGTTGGGGCGGGTGTATGCTATGTGACATGCATTTCTGTAGTGGCCTGCGTGCAGTGTGACTTATGCCATTTTCATATTTGTGTGGTGTGTGTCAGGTATGGCATTGCCATGCTGCAGGCATGGGTGTGTGTCTATGCTGCAGACGACAACTAGGCTGGGAATATGTATGTATTGGGCCATTCCTTGCGTCTTAGACAGACTAATTGGTGGACTGTCATCAGACTTTGCATTACAGTGTTTTCTTAGGCAACTCACCTCCTTCCTCTGATGACGTGGCGCCACGCTCCATTTCGCCCAAGCCTTTGATGGCCTCTATGCCAATCGTGCTGGCACAGATCTCCTCCCACCGGCTTAGCTTTATTGGTGAGCTTGGTCTTCCACCCGTAGCCATCCCATCTCTTACGGACATCCTTTGTGGTGCGAGGGGTGTTGCCTACCGTGCTGACCCTTTGGGCGACTAGTTCCCAGATTTCCTTTTTCTTCAGGACTGCCTCCTTCTTGAGGCTGTTTGCAAATACGACATCGGCATTGTCAGCCAGGGTCTCAACCAGCATGGTGAGCTCATCCTCGTTGAAGCGCTCCTTGCGCTGCCGGGAGGCGCCTTTTTTAACTGTCTTGAGCATTATATAGTTATTGGAGGTTGATCTATGTACTCAGCAAAATGCTCCAGGTCCTGGGTGCTGAGGATGCCAATGGATTGTGTTTTTAAAGATGGCCACTGTGCTCTTTCCCATTCCTGTGCGATGACGCTACTTCCGGTTCTGCATATTTATGGTGACCGCTAATAGCAGTGACCGCTGATAGCGGTGACCGCTAATGCCGCTTCAATTGTTGCCGGTAGTGCCATTTTTGGGAGTTTAATGCTGTGCCGGTAATGTCGTTACCGGCATGATGCAAAGCTTGTGCACGCGTACTCGTAATGGCCATCTATTAGCAGGCTTTACTGCATGGACACAGTATTTCCCCATGCTGGTAAGGACAGTTACTTACCTCCAAACTCGGAATGAGGACAACTGACAGTTATCTACAAGTTTTACCTTTAATACACATAGCACTCCTCCCTCCCTGTACATTGGGAAGATGTAGGGGAAACATCTCAGAGTAAAATCTCTTAACCTGTCATTGGTCTCAAAGCTTTTCTACATGTGTTCCTGAAGCGATGATCCTCCAACACTACAACATAATTCAGCACTTTATTCACCCTGAGGGGACCAAAAAACACAGTTTCCACTTTCAAAACTCTACAAGGTATACACACCCAAACACGATCACCTGGCTCCACTCTAGTAAGTCTCGCTCCATACTTATCATCATACACCCTCTTCCTTTCTACATTCTTCATCAACATTTTTTCTCTCAGAGCTGCCTCATTGCATTCTACAAAACACATTCTACCCAACCATGGAGGACACACCGATGGGTCAGCTTTTCTTTTTCTTACCATCTCAACCTGAATTAAGCCTGTCGTTGTTTGGGGTGCAAGTCTGTATTCTCACACCAACTTCTCAATGCAATGCAGGGGAGGAAGGATAGCTCAGGGGCAACATGCTTGTCGTAGAAGCAAGACAACTCAGCACAACACAGGTTGAATCCCGATCGTGCGCTTAGAAACCACTTGGTTGGTATTAAGAGTGTAATAAATGAACAATTATAATTATAAATCATAATTTCTCCCAGCACTGAATAAAACTGAGAGCCATTTGTACACCCTGCATCAGAGTCCTCTTATCCTTTTCCACAATACCATTATTGGAGGGATGGAAGAGTGCTGTTTAATGATGTTCAACTACCATACCATGAAGAAAGTTGCTCATGATCTTAGAAGTGAACTGAATACTGTTATCCATCAGAATCTTATTTGGAAAGCCTTCCCTCTTCCATCTAAAAATGGTACCACTGCATTGGAGTCTGCTTCTTGCAGACATTTGATCTCAACCCATTTTGAGCAAAGATCTGTAAAAGCAAAAGAAAATATCGAGGCTGAGTACCCCAAAAGGAAACACAGGCTTATAAAGATTCTCAGATCTTTATTCAAACAACTGTACAGTTTACAAAAAATTACATTTTCAGATAGCTATCTGGCCCTCAGTACATCACAGCGAATACCAGTGTCATGATCTCTGCTTCCAAAAGGTCAGGGTTTTCCCAACTCCCTTGGAAGCAGATCCATAACCTAGGTTCCGAGTGCCAACCAGTCCCAATTGGGACCTTTTGGACCCAGTCCTGGCGCCAGTGGCACCAGGCTCATAAATATGCCCAGTCCCAGCGCTGGAAGCGCCGGGCTCATAATGCTAGGGTGTACTTACCTGCAGCAGACCATGCTGCTTACTTGCCTGCCAGTTGAGCCTCTGATCCTCTTCTGTTTGGAACTACTTTTCCTGTTGGGTGGGGCAGGAGCCACTCCCTAGATTCAGAACACTGGAACTCTTCTGGAAAGCAGGAACTCTTTTCTTACCTAGGCGTGGCTGTGGAAGGAGACACCTAAGCACTACAGGAGGCTATTTAAACCACACCCGATGGATGAATCTTGCTTTGCGTTATTCTGCATCCTCTGCAGCAGAACGCTCATCGTGTCTTCTGCATCTGATCCTGGGCCTAAGGAAAAAGGCTTACCATCCTGAATCCAGTCTTCAGCAACACCTATAAAGACAAGAAAGAACAGGTTAGCATTACGGTCTTCAGTGACAGCTCTTCACTTACCTGGTCCATCGGCTGTCACCAACGCCTCGCGCTGCATTCCGGCATCTGAAAGACAAAGGCTTACCTACTCTTCGTGCGCTCTGGAGGTCTTCATACTGCATTCTGGCATCTCAAAGACAAAAGCTTATCAACTCTTCGCACGCTCCGGAGGCCTTCGGCACTGCATCCCGCATCTGAAAGACAAAACAAGGTGCGTTTAAAGACATTGGGGAACTTTAATACTCACGTGCCATTACTCCTTTCTACATCTAACCCAGTGGGTATTCCGGAACCCTGCAGCCGCTCCGAACTTGTACCTGCAAAATAAAAAGACAGTTAGAGCGCATCGTGAAGCAGGCAACAAGCGCTTACTTACGTGCTTCCAGGCGCTTCTATTCATCACACGAGCTCCATCTTCAACTGACTTCAGCCCGTCATCCGCCATCGCCGGAACCCTGCAAAACAAGAAACATCATTACTAAAGACTTTAAAGACATTAGAATTACTCGAAACTTACCGTTCGTGCAGTAAACGACGGACAGCAGTCCTCTGAAGTCAAGAGGCCTGCTCCCCTTATCCAGTGAAGAAACTGGTTACAGCACCCTGCCCCGAGGCAGATGGAGAGCACGGCGTTCACTTACCTAAGGTGAGAGCGTTAACCTTTGGGGTTCTACAGGAGAAGAGAAAGGGAAGAAGAGAGAGACAGTCAATAACCCAGTTCCTTAATCCCATATTTTCTATCTGCAGACATCTTACCCTTCGAGTCAGACATACAGTGCACAGAGGTCCAGCCCAAAGAGCCAGCCGTGTGTTATACATCACCTTTGAAGATACGGTATACGCCCAGTCAAGACCGGCGCCTCTACGGGAATCAGGTGAGCGTTACAACCAGCCCTTTCGGTGTGAGAAGTGAGAGGTACTGGACGTCTAAACATTTGCATCTTTTATACAGTTTCCAATCGTAATGTCCAACCCCTCTGAAGGTTAATAATTTTCAGTCTAGGGTTTGTGCCGAGTTCACCTCTAATTTATCCAACTGTATGCATCTGGATTATGTCCAGTTTGTACAACAACAAATCTCAATGGCAACAGTGTATCTTCGAATTTAACATTTAAGCCTTAGTACACGTCCTATACAATGTAGTTCAACAAGTGTTCACGTTTTTTGTATTTAAACAACATTGTGTTTGATGTATGTCCGTGGATCGGACCTCGATCTGTAGGTGAAACGTAGGACAAGGTCTCATTACACGGTCTAACATTTGGCATACAGGCAGTTTGGACATTAACTCTGTGCAAAGGTCAGGACGGCTAGGCTACAAGCGGGAAACCACTGTCCACTATTTTAGAACACAGAGTGACTTTGAAACAGAAATCAAAATGGCGGATGTACCCAAAATGACGGCTAGGTCGATCTAAGGTCATAACCTTGCAACACGGATTTCTCCGCAGATCGACTGGGTTTAGGCCAATATATACATATATACATATATACAATAAAGGAGGTACAATATGATATTCCGTTTAACACACCCTCCTTCTGGCCTAAGCGCTAAATTACTTCTAGTCACTTCACGGTAACACCACGTCTCAATGTCCATGCATCCTGAATCACTATCGGAGATATCAATTGCCATGAGGTCAGAAACTAAAATTTCCTTCAGCACAAATTTGTTAGATATTTTCTCTGGGGCATATACCTTGTGCCCTAATGCGCCCATTGCTTGTGCACAACATCCTCCTACCATCGAACACATACCAGGAAGAAATTGGATACAACAGAAGAGAAACAGCAAAATACCTAAGATAATCAGCACGACCGAGAGCAGCTTCCAACCCCAAGATTGCAAGAGGTCCCAAAACCAAGCGCTAATATCCCAATTTCCCTCGGGAACATGCACTTCTGAACTAAGGATGTGCAGATTTTGAATTGCTCTGAAAATCGTTGGGGAGGAATCTGGCACGAAAACGCAGCAAGCGGACCCCAATAATTTACATACCCCACCACGTTCAGCCAGAATGACATCTAATGCCATCTGGTTCTGAAGTGCCACTAACCTTATTGCTTTCTAATGTCATATTATAGAGTATGTCAGTGGTCCGGTTGATTGTCCTCTCCAGTACTCTCGCTAGTCTCCTGATATCTTCTGAGTTCAGTATTTGTCCCCCAAATGGCACAACAGATTTAGCTACTTCGCTCAGAATTTGTGCTGAAATATCCCCATTCTCGTCCCATCGTGGACGAGTCTTTGAAACGTCTATAGTGCTAGAAATAAATACCCCGGGTAACAGAATCCCTAAATAACAAGTTCCCTGCCAATCCCTGGGTAACCATGGAAATGCTACATTACCTGAAAAAAAGTAGACAGGTTCGCCTACATACAAAGGTCTATCCTCACTAGTCAAATTTGCAATGTTGGCGCAACCCTTAAAATCACACATTGACTGAGTACCATTCCTCTGTATGCAGAAAGAAACTGAATCAGGGCTGTGGTTAACAGTATAAGAATGAGGCGTGGCATCACTATTGCCTATAGGCACCATCTTAAAAGAGATCAAGGATTGAAAAGGACGGGACAGTCTGTCAGAAGGCCTAATAGAAGCAACATTTGGCTTGCTCCTATTTGCGAAGAGTGAGCATCCCAGGGGGGTTAGAACGCGTTTCTCAAAATCATTTAAGTTAGTTCCATCAAAATTCCCTGAGTTGCTATCATTCCATCGGCCAAAGAATAGTGCTCTTAGAGAAGCATAAGAAGCAGTTGTCAAAGGTAAAGGATGAATATACCAACCCAGCCCATTATCCCCGTGTTGTGGTAAATGCGAATAAACCCAACAGACTTATTAAAAATGCTCATGTGTAGCATTCATAATGAGTAGCAGAGTGTTGATCTGGTAACTCTGTCTGTGGTGAGAGTCTCTATGAGATAGAGTGTGCAGAAGCACGAATGGAGTAGAAACAGTGGGTACATTTTCAGTGGGTAACACATTTTCAAGCGGATGTACTTCTTCCAGATACCAAAATCCTAAAGCAATGACTATTCTAAAACCAGTTAACATTATCACTAAACAACAATACGTTTTCGGGGCCCACACATATTCGAGCGTTCCTTTCCGTGGTTGGTCACACTGGGCCTCATTACGGGTCAGGTGGTCCGGAATTAACAGTGGCGGTAAATCCGCCGCCACTGTTAATTCCGAACCGCACAATCCCGAGTTCTGCAGGCGGGAGGTGATCTTCCCGCCAGGTCTGACCTGGCGGGTTGAACACCTCCCGCCTGCAGGCGGACGTGGAAACACCAGCACCATCACGAGATGGTGCCGGTGTTTCCACTTCCCCATTCCCATTGAGTCCTTAGGACTCAATGGGAATGGGGATTAACACCATTCCGCCTCCGTGACTCCCGGGACACTGGGGCTTGCAATGCCCTGGTAATTCCGGGAGTCACGGAGGCGGAATGGTAATAAGAGTCCGGCAGAAACCAGGTGGTTTTACCGCCGAGATTACCGCCAGACTTGTAATGAGGCCCACTGTCTCTTATCGGTTCCGTACAAGCAGGAGCGGTTGCAGGCATTGTATTCTTCAAAACGATTTGCACCAAAGTTAATTTGCTGGCGACCTCCAGGCCGAGCGTCTTCTTAGTCCTTTCACAAACCCTAGCCAACAGAATCCCCTTATATACAAATGATCAGGCCAAAAAGGCAAGCCCTTTGCTGATTTTCTCAGTGGCACAGCCGAACCGTGCAGTAGGTCTATTTCCTCAGACGCAGATCATACCTTGTGACTCCTGGTACTGAGTGATCTGTGAACAACATGTCATCACTTCCCATTGGAAGGGATGAATCCAAAACAGGATCTGATGCAAGATCCAGAACAAATTCAAAAGATGGAACTGTTGGAGAGTGTGGAGGTAAAATGGCTGTTTCCCCAGCCCCACGGGCTCAGGGCGAGTCTGCGACGCACTCTCGATGCTGTTTACTGCTTCATGATCGTTGGTTGCAGTACTGGTAAGGGGTTCTGCATCTTCTGTAGCAAGTGGCACGGGTGTCATGATGCCCGCTCCCGGGAGCCGGTTCAAGCCCGGCGTCCCCGAAAGCGGACCTCCAGTCCCCAAGGAAGGACCCAGCAATCCCATATAGGGGCCCTTTGGACAGTGTCCTGGCGCCTATGGCGCCAGGCTCATAAAATACATCAGTCCTGGCACCATAGGCGCCAGGCTCATTATGGGAATGCTTGGGTGCACTTACCTGATGCAGACCATGCTGCAGGATCCCGGCCTCCTTGAGGCCTGAAAGGAACTACTTTACCTGTGGGACTAATTTACCATCCGGGCGTGGTCGGGGAAGGATACATACATGATTGGAGGAAGGATACATACCTGGAACTTCTTCCAAGGCTATTTAAACCCCACCCAAACAGCCACACGTGCTTCGCGTTGTTCTGCATCTAACAGCTGGACGCTCACCGTGTCTGCTCCTGCATCCTGACTTCTGCCACGCCTGCCAGCATCCTGGATCACCTGCAAAGTAAGAGAAGAAGAGAACAGAAGAAGGAAAAGTCCTTACCTGCTAAATCCGCATCCCGGAGACATCTCGCCGACAATCCTGAAAAGGAAGACTTTAATTTAAAAACTCATCGTGTCGATAGCTGCAGCGCCGCATTCCACTCACCTTTATAGGGCGCCTCCATGTTCAGCAGCGATCATCCGGATTTGCAGTCACGCCCCAGCGCCTAGGGAGAAAAAGACCAGAACAAAAGGTGAGAGATAGAAGGGAATAAGGAAAGCTAAATATCCATGTTACGACTTACCTGTTGATTCATTCCCTCTTCATTTCGGGTCCGCGCCAAATCCTGGCATTTCCGGACCCCGGCCCGTACGGGGAAAAAGAGACATCACCGTTAATGAGCGAATGAAAAGACATTACCAAAAAAACTCATTAAAGACTTACCTGATTTCTACAAGGATTTCACCTCTTATCTCGGGTCGGTGCCTGTTCCCCGGCATTCCGTATCCCGGCCCCTATGGGGAAAAAGACACTAGCATTAGTACATTAATGCATGGACACAAGGGGAACCTCTTATCAAAAACTTACCTGGAAGCCAAGCAAGTTTGGTTCTCACCAATCCGAAAATCCAGTGAAGTAACTGGATACCAACGCGCCCCTGCATCAGAAGCAGGATGGAGAGCTCGTCCTTCCAGACCCTAAGGTGAGACGCTATGAGAAATCACAGAAGGGTTTCAAGGAGGGTGAGAGGGGAAAGTGGGAGGCAGATTGCATTACCCTGCAGACAGTTAATCCCCTATTTTCGCCTACAGAAGGATACTTCTGCGAGCCAGACAAGCCAGATTTGGGGGCCCGGTCCAGTCCGTCTTACGAACCCTGCGCATCACCTTAGAAGAGGTCACAGCAGCGCGAACCAGGCCAGCGCCTCTGTGGGAGTCAGGTGAGCGTTACAACGGGGCACAGAATTATCTTGATGTGGGACACGTGGATCCAGTTCTTCTTGCCTGCTACCCGCACCGCCGTCTGTGTGACCAAGTGGACCTGGTGGAGGCCCCTCCAATGAGGTACGAGGCAGGAAGATCACTCAAATGCTTTTATGAGGACCCAGTCTCCCGGCCATATGCTGTGACCGTATCTAACAGGTAAAGCCTCTCGCACCTGGTGATAAATCAAATACAGATTTTTAGTTAACTGGCCACAGTAGTCAGAAAGAAGTACATTTTCGACATCTCGTAAGGGACGGGGCTTTGGGACATTCCAAATGTTAGCTGGCCTACCCATGACAACCTCAAAGGGCGAGAGCCCAGTCTTAGTTTGAGTGGTCGTCCTCATGGACAATAATACGATCGGTAAGGCGTCCGGCCATTTCAGTTTGGTGCTGGCACACGTCTTAGCAAGCTTGTTCTTAATGATGCCATTGTGTCTCTCTACTAGTCCAGCACTCTGTGCATGTCTGGCCGAATGGAACCGTTTATTGATCTGTAATCCCGCGCATATCTGCAGAAATAGAGCAGCGATAAAATGTGGACCATTGTCTGACCAGATAACTCTTGGCAGACCAAATCTTGGAAAATATTCCTTCAGCATGGTCTTTGACGTGCTCATAGCGGTGGCATTTTTGACGGGAAAAGCTTCAACCCATTTGCTAAAAGCACAAATGACAACCAATACATATTTAAAATTGTTACAACACTCCATTTCTATGAAATGAAAATGGATTACTTCAAAGGGGACAGAAGGTGGACCAAAACTACCCATAGGAGTTGATGTGCCCTTTCCCACATTGTGCTGTAAACAAAGCATACACCCCTGAACGAAGCGCTCAGCTACTTTAGGGATTTCCTCATATAGCCACATATTTTGCAACATTTTGGTGACCTTACGAGCACAAATATGGGTGGGACCGTGAGCCATAACAACCATCATCATAATATATGTGTCGGGCAATAACCATTTCCCTTCAACTTTGTCCACCCAACACCCGTCATCATCCAATTTCGCCAAACCCTCAGCCCACTCCTCTAACGTGTCATCGGCTTGAATGTTCTTTATGGATTCGATACCCTCATCCAAAGTACAGGCATTTGTGGCTTCCCTTGAAGTATACATTTCTGAAGAGAGATCAGTGGCAGTCTGTTTGGCTATCTGGTCAGCGAAAGCGTTCCCCTTTCCTACATTATCTACAATCCTCTGATGCACTGCGCATTTTATAATCGCTAGCTGAGTAGGGAGTCCAAGCGCTGAAAGTAACCGTACTATGAAGGAGCCATGTTGAATTTTTGTGCCATGTGAGGTCAAGAAACCTCTTTCTGCCCAAAGTCTGACAAAGTTGTGAACCACCCCAAAGGCATACTGACTGTCAGTATATATGTTTACGATAAGCCCTTCAGAAAGTTCACAAGCTCGGGTCAATGCTATAATCTCTGTGGCCTGTGCAGAGTTATTTGTGATTCTTTTGGTCTCCACAACCATGTTCAATGTGCTGATTGCATAAGCAGCTGTGGATGTACCATCCGGAAGTTCGAAACAGGCGCCATCACAAAACAGCTCCCCTTGTGGTTTGTTCAAAGGAATATCTCTTAGATCGATTCTGCCTTTGCTCTTTTGTTCTGTAGTGTAAAGGCAGCCATGTGACTCTTCATCACTGCAAGCAGTACCTTGCGAGAAAGGTAACATTTCAGCCGGATTAAGAACACAACAGCTTTATGTCCATGTTGTGCTAAGTGAATAAGCAACAACACGGTGCCCTCTTTACAAGCGCTCTCTGAGTCAGCAGCTAAGAGAAGATTGTCTAGATACTGAAGCAATGTACAAGTAGAGGGTAACTCAAGTATGTTGAGCTGCTCTTTCAAAGCCCTACTATAGATGCTAGGACTTTCTGTGTAACCTTGTGGTGCACGGGTAAAGGTAAACGAGCGTCCCCCTAAGGTGAACGCGAACAAGTATCTACTGTCCTTATTTATAGGGATACTAAAGAAAGCATTCTTTAGATCCACAACACTAAAGTGAGTAGCTGAAGCCGGAATCATGGTCAATATTGTTGTCACATCAGGCACAATGGGAAATTGTGGAGCAACGATCTTATTAATGGCACGTAGATCAATAATAAAACGGAAGGGAATCGCATTATTGCCTTTTTTATACACAGGCAAAATTGGACTATTGCACAAACTACCTGCAATTTCCTCAATCACCACTCGATGCACAAAATCAGAGACGATGCATTTCAAAGCTTGCTCACCATCAACCGAGATCTTATACTGTGGAATACGTGGCAACTTTACTCCATGTTTCAGAATATTCTTAACAGGCTCAGTTTGCAAAATACCGACATCGTGTCATCAATTGCCCAAAAACACTCCAGAACATTACTAAATTCGGGCGGCAAAGGTCTGGTTAGGAATTGGGAGACAGAAAGTTGCTGTGGTGAAATCGTCAAACGCACTCCATCAGAAGAACAATTTATTTCCGCATTTAATTCTTTCAACAGATCAACCCCAACAAATTCTCTCCACAATTTGTGGTCAAAAGGAATGGACAGTGGTCCATGAATGGACCCAAAGTAATAGTTACCGGCAAAGAAACCGGACAGATGACTGGTGTGCCAGAAAACCCTACAGAAACATTGTTTTGCCCTGACAGTGGAATGTTTGGAGCCCGTGAATGGTCAATGTTATGTTATGTTTTGTTATGTGTCTGCTTGTAACGCGCCGGTAGCCCTTAGGCATCAGGGCGTGGGGAAACCAAGAAAGTTCAAATACACATAGTACTCTTCTCTGAAAACTATGATTGGATGCAAGCAGGAGAGTCGGCCATTGGAACACTTCTGTGCCCCTGTATCTATCAAGAATAGATGTTTCCTATTTCCCACTATCATTTCAACGTAGGGACCTTTCTGATCAAAGGGAATAGGCATTGGTTCCAAACCTTGCTTCAGGCAATCCTAGCAAAACAGAATGTCATTGAAAGGAAGTTCTTCAGAGAGGTAAGTGGCAGAAGGATGATTAACAATGTTTCTAATGTCCACACTTCATGCCTGATTGTCCTGCAAAAAAGGTTGCTGTGAATCCTGTGAAAACTGACTTCTACCAGGACCCCCTGACCCTGTCCGACCTCTGGATCGTCTACCCATATTCCCAAATGCGTTATTTGACCTCTGCTGGAGGATCGGGCATTGTGCACGCCAATGACCCTCTTGTCTGCAATAAGCACACTGGTTTATGTTTACAGGACCGAATGGCACATTTCCCTGTGGAACGTACTGACCTCTCAATTGCGAAGTACCCACTCTAGGGCCTCTAAAAATTTGTTGCAATAGGACTTTTGTCTTTAAGTCACATTTTCTATTTTCAACTCTTTCTTTTTCATTATTGACACGATTCTCATAGTACTGAGCCATGTGCAGTACTTCTGACTGAGACTTTGCTTGCCAAGCGCTCTCGGAAGACATAATTTGTAACTGGATGTCAGGCAGCAATCCACGCACAAATGTACCTACGAATAGTCGCTTCCCAGACTCTGTGCTCAAGTCTTGCCCACTGTAATCCGAAAATGCTTGTTCGAACCGGTTAAAGAACTTGGTAGCACGCTCGGATTTTCCTTGGACACAGGCCGTAAACTTGTCCTAAATAATCCTTCTTTCAGGAATTATAGTTTTCAACTTTGAGCTATTCTATCAGGTAAAGTTAGTATTACCTGTGAAGGTTACTCACCAGCTGGCCTTTCTCTATCGAGTCTAACCATGTTATCCCATTTATCTCCTAACCCTGGTACATAATCTACAGTCCTAATCTGCTTCCATAAATCAATAGGCAGGAGTACAGGAAATAAAAAATCAATATCACTTAAGGTGAATATTGATGACTGCAAGACAGACTCTATTTCTTTGTAGAACCCTGTCGGATTCTTCCTAATATCAGGAATAGATTGTTTAATGGTGTTCACTTCCTGTCTCGAGAACGGGACGTGAACGAACTGCGATCCATAATGTGCAGGAATATCTTGAGCAACTGCACCTTTTGCAGCATTAGCTGGAATCTCAACCTTTGGGACAAATGTCAGAGGAACCTCTCTCATAGGCAACTGAGAAATAGGCAACTCCGAACGCTTACTAAACAACAGAGCTAAATCGAGCGCTAAAGCAGCCAAAGAAGTGTCAAATGAAAAAGCCCTTTTATAAATACTCAATAACTCTGCAGGACAACAAATCTTTCTTTTTACGCACTCATCCTGCAGGTACTCTACCATTACCTGTATCACTTTCCTCTGCATTTCTGGCGTATACTGACTATACATGTCATATACTTAAATGGGAGTCATCAACGTATCTGAGATCCACCTAATCACATCTTTCGTACAAATTAGTGTTTCCTCATTTTTCGATTTTTGACAAGGAAAGAACCGTTTCTGCACAAATATAACGTCCAAACTATCACTATTTTCATCTTCATTCTTCAACCTTTCCAACTCCTTTCTATACTCAAAAACCCTCTTTACATGCTCTTGTACTTTCTCCGCAGTATCTCTAGAGAATGCTAAAGTATTCAGATCCCTTAACCCTTGTGGGAGATCTATATCATTTAGCCTATTCCACATTACACATAAATTAATTCCTAATCCTTCAATAGAAACTTTTTATCTCAGGAAAATTGTCAAAATTACAGAGTGTGACAAGAGCATCATCTTGTTTGTCCCTCTCCATGCACTGTTTAGCCCACACAGTTAATTCACGCTTTTTATCTGAAGACACAGTATTACGAGTTACAACCCTCGATCCCGCTCCCCGATCTACTATAAGCGCTGTAGAACCACTTGGAAGAGGGAGGCAATTTTTGAACATCTGGAAACAAAGGTACTATCACTGGCGTGGCAGGCGGGCCCACCAGATCTGTAACAGCAGGCAAAGGTGGAGGAGCAGGTGGAGGAGCGACGACAAGAGGAGGAACAATGGGAGGAAGAAGAGGAACATTAAGAGGAGCAATAGGAGGAGCAGGAGGGGCTACGGGAAGAGGAATAACAGCAGGAAGAGGAACATATGGTGGTGGCGCAGTAGCACCAGGCCTTTGTCCATTTAGATGTTTGTCAATAAGTTCATCAGATACATGAAAGTATTTGGAAGGATACATTTTCTGGATACCAAGCGAGAAAGCTCTATCCATATTCCTAACTGACTCAGACTGTTTATTCTGATCATATAACAACGCTTTTTCGGCGTTCGTCATATGACAGCGCGCATGCTTTTTTCTACTCTTAAACTGCTGCATAGCTTCTTTCTTCCAATTCTGTAATATATCGAATGCTGCAGGTCTAGCCTTTTTAGTCAATAATATGGATTCTAAGTATTCAATACAAAGAATTTCAAAACTACCATTTATTGGCCAATGAAGTTCGGGAACATGTCTAGTTTGTCTGTGCCAAATATCATTAAATACTATACTACCAATGCCGTGCTTACAGTACATAGTACACGCCAGCGACCCCTCCATTGGGGCCGGTCGACAAATTCCAAAGATTGTCTGTCACTGCGGAATAACACCCGGAAGCAGGCAGACAATTTCCCAGGCATATCAGAATACTGGTGTTATCTGGTCAATCATTGTACTCGCGAGTGCAATGCACCAAAACAAATTATCAGGATACTTAATAATCGGATCACGATTCACCTGATCAAATCCTAAGGAGGTCCGATCGGATTGCAAAAAGTTCTAACCAGGGTCCCACGTGGTTGGTGATTTAGGCAAATCTGCCCGCCTCGATATATGGACCCTCGTCAAGATGCCGACTCGGACCGCGTGCTCACCGTCCAGGGATCGGGATGTGCAGCGCTGCTGAGGTGTCGCTTCTCATCCAAGAAACGGGCCCCCTTTTACACCGTCCGATACCGGTCCGATAGCCGGTCAACCTTCAACGAGCTGGCATCAATCTTGAGGGTCCCTAGTTGGGCACCAGCTGTAAAAGCATAAGTACCCCAAAAGGAAATACACCAAACACGGGCTTATAAAGATTCTCAGATCTTTATTCAAACAACTGCACAGTTTACAAAGAAACAAAGTATCAGATAGCTATCTGGCCCTCAGTACATCACAGCGAATACCAGCCCTTTCGGTGTGAGAAGTGAGAGGTACTGGACGTCTAAACATTTGCATCTTTAATACAGTTTCCAATCGTAATGTCCAACCCCTCTGCAGGTTAATAATTTTCAGTCTAGGGTTCGTGCCGAGTTCACCTCTAATTTATCCAACTATATGCATGTGGATTATGTCCAGTTTGTACAACAACAAATCACAATGGCAACAGTGTATCTTCAAATTTAACATTTAAGCCTTAGTACACGTTCTATACAATGTAGTTCAACAAGTCTTCATGTTTTAGTATTTAAACAACATTGTGTTTGATGTATGTCCGCGGATCGTGCTTGTTGCCATAGGTAATCCTCGATCTACAGGTCAAATGTAGGACAAGGTCTCATTACACGGTCCTAACATTTGGCCTACGGGCAGTTTGGACATTACCTCTGCGCGAAGGTCAGGATGGCTAAGTTACAAGCGGGAAACCACTGTCCACCATTTTAGAACACAGAGTGACATTGAAACAGAAATCAAAATGGCAGATGTACCCGAAATGACGGCTAGGTCAATCTAAGGTCAGAATCCTGCAACACGGATTTCTTCATAGAGCGATTGCACTTAGGCAAATATATACAATAAAGGAGGTACAATGTGATATCCTGTTTAACAGCTCCACTAACAAAAGGTAGACTAGGGATACTTCCACTCACAGGAGTTACTAGCTCCTGGGGCAGAGGAGACACACCACTGTGTAAAATGTTTCAAGAAGGGGCTAATGATCTAAAACATTTCTTGTTCCTATGCCCCGTGTAAAGGTATGTGCGGCTTAAGTTTATTGTTCCAATCTAGGAAAAACATTGTATAAAGAGTACTATAGTGGCATTAAAATTCTTTTTATGCAGTAAAGTAGACCTTCAGGCGCCATCGCAATTTCTGAAAAGAGCGAAATATATTGGGCCCGATTCAAGAATCCAATGCAGAGAAGGCACAAGTGCCGTGCAGCGCAAAGAAACAATTGCACGGCACGCGTATTTATGGATTTCCCATGGCATCACTAGCCCTGGCCAAACGACCATCATTCAGCGCCAGTAACGCCACCAACATGCCCCCACGCACAGTAAAAAGCAAGTAAAATGCCTAAAACGGTGCAAGCTCCCGCAACATCCGATGTCCAGCATACAGCCCCCTAGTGAAATTGCGATAAAACTCGACCCGACCGCAACCAAACAGAATCGCGTGAAAACTCAGCGCATACCCTGGCATCACGCCAGCCAAATTGCATGAAAACTCAGCACGTACCCCGACCACATCCCAGACCAATCGCATGAAAACACAGCATACGCCATCCGCACCGCAGCCCAATAGTGTGAAAACTCAGCATGTACCCTGGCGCACCCCAGCCAAATCGCATGAAAACTCAGCACATACCCCGGCCACATCCCAGACAAATCATGTAAAAACAATGCACATACCCCGGCGGCACCCCTGCCAAATCGTGTGAAAACTCAGCATGTACTCCATGCGCACCTCAGCCAAATTGCGTGAAAAGGCAAATTGCGTGAAAACTCAGCGTGTACCCGGGCCGCACCCAAGCCAAATCGCATGAAAACTCAGGGCATACCCCGGCCGCACCTCTGCCAAATTGTGTGAAAACTCAGTGTGTACCCCGTCCGCACCCCACGCAAATCATGTGAAAAATCAGCGCATACCCCGGCCGCACCCCAGAATAATTGCGTGAAAACTCAGCGCATATCCCAGCCAAATCGTGTGAAAACAGTGCATACCCCGGCCCACACCCTATTCACTCCAAAACAACCCGCAAGACCTGCACAAATCCACTGGAAGCAGACCCCTCCTGATGGGATACCCACAACCCAGCCCCGATTACCTGTGATGCCACCCTGCAGGCAGCCCCCACCACATTGGACTCCCCAGCCCCATCACCCTAGCCTGTAGGCAACCCCACCACATGGGACCCCCATCCCTCATCACCTGTGATGCCACCCTGCAGGCAGCCCACACCACATGGTACCCCCCAGCCTGCAGGCAGCCCCCACCACATGGGACACGCTAACCCCCATCACCTGTAACGACACCCTGAAGGCAGCCCTCACCACAAGGGAACACCCAGCCCCCATCACCCCAGCCTGCAGGCAGCCCCCACCACATGGGACTCCCCAACCCCCATCACCTGTGACACCACCCTGCAGGCATCCCCCACCACATGGGAACCTCCAGCCCCCACGCGTGAAGGAAAAAGGCCTGTTTGCCCACTGTGCCCCCATTCCTCATCCACCCACCTGGAGTTGAGAGGGCAGGAGCCCACCTCCTGCTGCATCCACAGCACTTCGTGCACCCTGAACACGAGCTACGTCGATGCCCACCCCTGGGCCTGGAATCACCCACCATTGTACCCAGCATCTGCCCCTAAGGTGAGCACCCTGCTGTCTAGCACATGTGCCATCCCTGCAGCCGACACCGCAACCTCCAAATCAGCTGTTTATTTGAATTAGAAATCGCGCCTGGCCCTAAAAGGGCCGGCGAAACTCAGCCTGAAATCGAGGCTCGCCTTGGTTGCTAAGCAACCTTCGTGTTTTATTGGAACGCTTCCACCGGCAGGTGGAAGGAAGCCGGCCTCAGGAAGAAGGCCTGAAGGAAAAAGGCCTGTTTGCCCGCGTTGCCCCCATTCCTCATACACCCACCTGGAGTCGAGAGGGCAGGAGCCCACATCCTGCTGCATCCGCAGCACTCCGTGCACCCTGATCACGAGCTACATCGATGACCACTCCTGGGCCTGGAATCATCCACCATTGTACCCAGCATCTGCCCCTAAGGTGAGCACCCTGCTGTCTAGCACATGTGCCATCCCTGCAGCCGACGCCGCAACCTCCAAATCAGCTGTTTATTTGAATTAGAAATTGCGCCTGGCCCTAAAATGGCTGGCGCAACGCGGCCTGAAATTGAGGCTCGCCTTGGTTGCTAAGCAACCTTCGTGTTTTATTGGGACTCTTCTGCCGGCAGATGGAAGTAAGCCGGCCTCAGGAAGAAGGGCCGAAGGAAAAAGGCCTGTTTGCCCGCTGTTCGTCTGTGAGCGCCACTTGCCGCCTGGCTTTTCTACCCAGGAACTGTTGTTCTGATGCATCTCGCAACTCCTGACCACTAAATCCATATCTCAGTTATGAGCATACACGCCACACGCCTGCCACGATTTGAAGTACTGCAACTGGTGGTGTCATACAGTAACCCTGCTAATTGCCCTAATGTCCTTTGCTATCATTCAAAATGCTTAAATACTGAAACAATCCCGCATTCCTCATCGCCACCTTAGCATCCTTCCCGGTTTTACTACCATAGTGATCTGGCATTGCACACAAAGGAACTTCTTGCCACTATTCGATGCCTGATCTCATCATTAGTATTCTTTATAACAGCTTTGCTTCAGTTGTGTCTTGCCTGCTTCAGGTGTTTTTTCATTTAGCCACAGCATTACCTAATGTGATTGTTTATTTAATTTTATTCGTGGCTTAACTGCATTTTGCCTGCCCTAGGTTTTGCGTTTAGCCATAGTACTGCCCATTCTGATTGCTCAACTGCAATTTACCTGCCCTAGGTTCTGCATTTAGCCACAGTATTGCCCATTCTGATTGCTCAACTGCCTTTTGCCTGCCCTAGGTTCTGCATTTAGCCACAGTATTGCCCATTCTGATTGCTCAACTGCCTTTTGCCTGCCCTAGGTTCTGCATTTTAGCCACAGTATTGCCCATTCTGATTGCTTATATCTACCTCTACTGCCTGATTCAGCTGTGCTCTGCCTGAATTAACTGTAAACATGGATTTCATCTAGCATAGCATGGCCTGCCTTAGCTGTGCCCTGTACTGAGGCTAAACACTGCTCACTCGGACTGCCTACACTTACTTCTGTCTGACTTAACTGCCACATGCATCCCATCTAGCCTAGCACAAACGACTCAACACTAGCCTCTCTGAACATACCTAAGTTACTTCTTTCAATCCAAACAGACTAATCCGGATTTGACACTCCAAGTAACTGAATTAGATCACTGCAATCATGATTTTAACCTATTGTTGTCATTGCTACCAGCCCAGACTGAATGTGATCATCCCCTCTTTCTCTAGAACTGGCACCCACATCCACTGAAACTGTCTCCAACCCTTGCTTGTACCGACTATGAACTATCCCTAAACTTGACCTGCCCTTGGCAAACAGATAACCATGAGTAATACCCATAGAACACAGGCCACCCCTCTCATTCTAGGCCTCTTTCTCACAGGCCTCTTTACCATCATGTTCATCGTCTCAATGACCACATGCCCCCCTAAGAATCGAAATCTGAGACTGAGATCTAGACTGCCCTATTATATATATTCTATATTTTAGCAGACACTCGACATGTAATGCTGCCCTTCCTCCCACACTCCTTACCAAACATGCTCAACACAACAACACTCTAATCTCCTCCCTTCGCAACCAGCCGATCCAACCAAAAGTCATTGCACAGGTCAGACATTCTTAACCTCACATTCCATTACCACCAAAACAAATAGAACCTTCCCTCTATTAAGATCACTTATCAATGCCTGATCTGTGATAGCCCATACAGCTGATATTGCAGACACCCTAGCAAATGAAAACATAGACATACTAGCCATCACTAAAACCTGGCTCCACGAGGCGGTAGGACCTGCTCTTATGTTAGCTGTAACAGAGGGCTATGAGATATTAAGAGCAGATAGACCCAATGCAAGAGGTGGCAAACTTGCCATCATCTCCAAAACCATCCTTCCCATTAGATTAGCTACCTCTCCTTCCTGCCAATCCTGCAAGATACTTACAGCCAAACTCCCCCTTTCCAACAATCACACACTTACAATCCACTTGGTTTATAGACCCCCAGGACCACTAGGCTCTTTAGAGGATGACATAACCTGTCTCCTAACGAACAACACCAAGGACCAAGCACAAATCCTGATACTGGGAGATTTCAATCTGGGTTTTAACGACACTGGCGACAAAAACGCTCAATCAGTCGCTGCCCTTTTGATGGACTACGGATTAACTCAAATAGTCTCTTCTCCTACCCACACTAAAGGAAGAATCTTAGACTGGATTGCCGACCTGAACTGCAACATTAACATCACTAATATTATTTCACAATCCTGGACCGACCACTCTCTAGTAACCTTCACTGTCACGTTAGATCTCACTCATCACAACACTATAACTATGGCACCGCCACTGCCAACCAGAAGTAAAAAAGACATTGCAGCAGATAAGATACTCCCACTGTTTCTCCCGGCCATCAACGCCACCTCTAGTAACTCAGATCCAACTACACTAGACAAAGTCTTCAATGGGGCTATGACCAAGGCCTTGGATGCCACAGCACCGATTAAACCCTGGAAATGTAGACAGAAATCCCACATTAATGCATGGTTCACACCTCAACTCAAAGATCTTAGACTACAAAAAAGAAAGTTCCAGTCAATCTGGCATCACTCGCCCACTGACGTGAACAAAACCAAACTCACCAACCTTTCCAAACTCTATAAGTGTGAAATAATCAACTCTAAAAAAACACCTTTAACAACAGAATATCCAAGGCGAAGTCGGCAATAAGGAACTATTTTCCATCCTCCGGGAAATGGAATCACCTATACCATAGGTTGACAACACTCCTAAGGACAAACCCTGGTGAACTGTCATACAAAACACGCTCTCAAATGAAATCTCCTCACTCTAACTTAAAATAGTTAATAAGAAAGCATCACTAACGACCCTAGAGCACACACCTCCTCCCATAATCTCACCAGACAGTCTCACCCCACCCTTCAGCTTTAAGAACATTTCCATCATTGAGACTGAAAAAGTCATACTCTCACCATCTAATTGCAAAGTAGACAACTGCCCAGCCCAAATTATAAAGGATGCAGCCAGAGACTTAGCTCCTCTCATCTCCAAGCTCATCAACGCTTCATTCAAGCAGAACCTAGTCCCCAACAAACCTGAAAGAATCCTGGGTACTCCCACTGCTAAAAAAACCCAAACCTTAGACACATCCATCCCTACAAATACAGGACTACCTAGAAACTAATCACCTTCTAGGATCACGTCAGTACGGTTTCCGTCGCCTCCATGGCAAAGAAACAGCCTTAATAGACCTCAAGACCCAAATTTACGAGTTGAAGGACAATGGGAAATCAGCTTTGCTACTCCTCCTTGACCTATCTGCAGCCTTTGACCTGGTGGATCATGCAGTCTTATGCAACAACCGCAAATCAGCTGCCCATTTTTCAAGTACTGCCATAACCTGGATCCCGTCCTTCCTGGCCAACCGTACAATGAGAGTCTTTTCCCCGTCTGCAGCTGCTGATCTCATACAAGTCTCCTGCAGCGTACCTCAGGGTTTATGTGTGTCTCCTACCTTGTATAACATCTTTACTAAGCCCTTGTTTGACAAGGGGTTGCCTAGCTTCCCCTGAGTAGACAGATGGGGTGTCACATACACCAATTATGCTGATGACACCCAGATTCTCATTCTCCTTTCAGGTGACTACTTGAAGGACTCGGCCTTAGTAAACAAAATATACCTCCTCATTCAGGCATTGATGGCATCCCACGGCCTCTGCCTGAACGATGACAAAACAGAGCTACTGATCCTAGGTTCAGAGACGATTATTAAAAAACTCATCCCTAGCTATGCATCCTTCAATATTGATAACAGCATTATCAAAGTGATGCCGGTAGTCAAAACTCTAGGCTTTTACCTTGACTCTGCTCTCACCCTTAAGAAGCAAGTCAACTCACTAGCATCCTCAACAGCTTACACTTGTAAGACCATTCCTCTCTGAAACGAGCTGCATCACATTGGCCAATGCACTAATATTATCCAAATTAGATTACTATAATGTCCTATATGCAGGATCTAATAAATATAACACCGACAAACTTCAAAGACTCCAAAACAATGCTCTTACAGCTGCTTTAAACATCCCTAACAGAGAACACATTTCTAGCTACAGAAGAAACATCCACTGGCTCAAGATCAACGATAGGATACTCCTTAAAACACTCTCTCTCACGTCCAAATGCCTAAACAACATAGCCCCACCTTATCTAGCTGAAAGAATTAATAGGAGAATCACTGCACGTCCCTCGTGATCTGCCAACAATAACACCCCTGTTGTCCCTAGATTTAATCGAACCACAGCAGGTGGTTCCAGCTTCCCAGTCATAGCTGCCCAAACTTGGAATACTGTCACCCATTACCTTAGAACTGACCAACCATACCTGAGCTTCAGACGAAAAATCCTAACATGGATCTTGACCAATGACACCCACTCCCTTCCATAATCGCCTCCCCTCTCGCCATATCTAACCGCCTGTATACCATGTATGTATGTTACCATGTATGTATATTACCATGTATGTATGCTTCTTCACTGCAAGATGTTACTTCATTATTCTCCTGTAACTAAGCTATAAATATTCTTCTAATGCTCGCGCCCAGCTACCTAAGGGTTTTGGTTGCGCTATATCCAACAAACAAACAAACAAACAAACAAACAAACAAACAAACAAACACACAAACAAACAAACAAACAAACAAACAAACAAACAAAAGTCACCCTGAAGGCAGCCCTCACCACAAGGGACTCCCCAGCCCCAGTCACCTCAGCCTGCAGGCAGCCCCCAACACATGGCACCCCCCAGCCCCCATCACCTGTGATGCCACCCTGCAGGAAGCCCCACCACATGGGACCCTCCAGCCCCCTTCACCTGTGATGCCACCCTGAAAGCAGCCCTCACCACAAGGGATCCCCGAGCCCACATCACCCCATCCTGCAGGTGGCCCCCACCACATGGGTCCCACCAGCCCCTATCACCTGTGACACCACCCTGCAGGCAGCCCCCTCCAGACCGGACATCATCTGCATGCTGGATGCTGACATCCCGAAACATGTTCGCTCCATCGATGGTGTGTCAAGCACCTTGACTGCTGTGTGGTGACACCATCCAGAACCTCCTTTAAAAAAAATACCCTGCAAACAGAAACAAATGCATACACCTGGGCCACATCCTTGAGTGTGGCAGCGGCTTGTTATGGAGAATTCTCCAAATGTCCTAATTTCCCTTAACTTTTGAGACCCCCAGCAACTTTGCTGGATTTCTAGGATTTGATTTTTTACCTGGAAAGAGTGTGAGCCTTTTTTTTCCCACTCTTTCAGGTATTTTGATGCGTGTTTTACTTTTGTGTTCTTCTGTTAAGGTGTTCTAAACAAACTACATGGCAACATGGTTTTCTGTGTGTCACACAGCACCTTCCGTGCAGTGGCACAGGGGTGTCTTTCAGACTCCCCAAGGTTTAAATACCTTCTCTGGGACTGACTACTGTCTCCCAGAGCTTGTAAATTTAAATTGATTTTACTAGTCTCTTTAAATTTACTGACCCTGCACACGCTATCTTACTATAGAGTGCTGGAGGGGTTGCCTAGCTTCCCCTGAGTCAAAACACTCAGGCAAGAGTAAAATGTTACCCTTTCCTACTTTAAATGGCTGGTGGCAGTGGTTTAGATCAACTACCTTGATTTTTCCCTACCGCTAACAACGGTAGCTAAAAATCGGGTCAGCCATGTTTTTCAATATGGCGCCCAAGACCTATCTGTAAAAACAATTTACGATCATCTTTTTTCGCCATTTGTTTTAGGAAAAGTCCTTCTTGTGTTTGTCTCTGCATGCCAAACCAGGTTTGGTCCCTTTGTTTGTTGGCCTTTGGTGGGCTTCAGTGCTGAAGCCCTCCTCTGGCACCAGGGTGTCTGGGGTGGACAGGATGTGAGGGAGGTGCCCAAAACTCCCTGTGCTTAGTCTCTTAAGAGAACTGAATGCACTCTGGCGTGATTGGCTGGCTGGCTGTCCGGCAAGGACAGCCACCGTGCAGTGTGAGTGACAGCCAGGCTGGAATGAATGTGGGAAAACTGTTTAAAAGCAGGTCTCTGGGACTTGGAAAGTAGAGTCGACCAATGGAACGAAAGAACCGAAGAGGAGAGGAAGGAAGAGGACTGCTGCAACTCCTGGACAACCGGTAAAGCCCTGCTGTAGGTCCGAAATGACCTGAAACGCCGACGACAGAGAAGCCCTTCAAGGTTAACTTCTTTCCTTGAGTTTGGTGGGACAACCAATTCGCAAGCCACCTGCACACCGTCCCCATCTGGTCGAATTTTCATCAGAGTGCTGTTGAAAATCAGATAGCCAGCGGGAAGGAAACCAGCTTGTGGACATTAAGGCACTCACACCTTAAACCGACCTCTTGCTACAGCTTTTGGCCTCTTCCATGGGCAGTGGAGGAACCTCCTGATATCCTCCTTCTTGTCCCCATGATTGAAGCTCAGGAACAGCGAGATCTGCTCGAACTGCCAGTAACGACTGCCTCAGCTACAGCTTTCTTCATTGACATGGTAATCGCGGTCCGGAAATATTTCCGCCCATCGAGAAAGTGCGTGAAACTTTCCTCAACTTCGAAGGCTTATTCTTCCCTAAACATTCGTCAAACTTTTCGCCTAGCCAAATTCTTGAAAAATCTGTGGCAAAGACTTAATCATTACATACCAGAACTGTGCTACCCTATATAAAAGACTCTGAGCCATTGACTTTGGCCCAGGCCTATTGAGAAGAATTGCTGGTTGTATCTAACTGAAACCCTTTGTCCTGCCTATGAATGTATTTGGGCTGGCTATTCTCATAACCTTGTCTGTTCCCTCTATTATTAAGTATCGGAAGTGCCATTTTGCTCACACTTCATTTTTGAGCAAAATGTATTCAATTACTTGCCGGTTGGATTTTTACCAAGAAACCTTGAGTAAGTGTTTACTTGAATCACTGTATTCGTTGGTCGTTTGTGTAACTTGTTCAACTGCTCACTTAAGCTCTTTAGATAAGTCTGGCTCCTCAGCCATCACCACCACTTTACTGTGTGGTACAGGCTTGTACCAAAGGAGAAATTGTGCGTACCCTTGTAGTCCTAATTACCTGTAGTGTTCCCAAAGGGTACTGTTGGTGATTCTGCCTAACACTGGTGGACAGCGGTGAGGATAAACTATACTTGTTACATTTAGAGTGCTACTTTTACTTTTGTTCAAGTAATCCTCCCAAGTCAAAGCAACACTAGTAAAGCAATTGTTGTAATATGACTGATATGGAAAGCTACAGACAGGAGACCCTAGTGACTTTAACTGTTGATCAATTGAGAGATATGTGTTAAGCTAGGAATCTCACTGTAAAAGGCAAAAAGGTTGAATTGATAGAAAAGTTGTTAGAATACCAAAATCTGAGGAGTGGGTCTGAACCCCCCACCCCTACAGCAAATGTGGCAAATGTTGATGAGGATGATAATGTTTCTGATAGCAACTCTAATGTTATGGATGAGTTAGATGAGGAAGAAGAGTCTTCAAAAGTAGGCCCTGTTTTACCTCTACCTGCTCATAGGCCTCAACCTCTGACCACAGGGACCCCAACAGATCCAACATTAAGTCCTGAATTTGTCTCTTTAGAAAGAATGAGACTTGAGTTAGAGTTTAAAAGAACCCAAGCTCAAACTAAATGCAAACATCAAGAACTTAAACTCAGAGAGATGGAATTGAACCATGCACTAGAAATGAAAAAAGTTGTCTGTTGAAACTGGTTCTCTCCCAGAGTTTTCTAGGTCTTCCAGTCCTATGAGACCTTGCATGCCCAAAGATGCAATAAGTATGTATGAGGTTAAGCTTGATATTTTGGATTGGTTGGCTGCTTTTGAATATAACCATGGGATTCAAGACATTACAGGCAATCAGTTGATTCATTGGCTTTTTTTCTAGGCTACCCCCTTTTGCAACTGATGTGTTAATAGAGTTGGGGGATATAGACAGAAAGGAGTATGAAACTGTGACACTAGCTCTGACAGCTAGATCAAGGAAGACCCCTTCTCAGTATCTTAAGAGGTTTAGAACTCTCAGAAAGCATGATGGTATCCCTTGAGCTACCTGGATGACTGAATGTTTGAAAGAGTTAGATGGATGGGTTAAGGGTTACAGAGTAAACACTTATGAAGGTATGAGAAATCTGTTTATGTTGGAATCTATTAATGATGCCTGTTATCCTGAGCTGAGACAGCACTTGGCTGACTCTAAGGAAATTGATCCAAAGAAGTTAGCAAGAGCTGCTGACTTGTGGGTTGCCAACAAGGCTACTCACAAGGATTCCGGGGTAACCCAGAAGAAGGATAGGGGGAAGAAGCACAAGAAAGATACCAGGGAGCATTCCAATACTTCCACTCCAAAAAAGGGCCACAAACATAACAAGGGTGAGCCCCAAAGGAAACCAAATCAGGCTAGTGTACGTTCTGGGGAAAAACCAGAAGGAGGTCAGAACAAACCCCCATTCATAAAGACATTTGGTAAATGTTATGCTTGTGGGTCAACTGACCATGTGAAAGGGGATCCCAGATGTAAGGGTAAACCTTCAGGCGTCCACACTGTCTCCTTAGCCTTCTCCCCAGTGGATGAAGTACCAATGGCAAGTAGACACTTTCATTTAAAGACTGAGGAACCCATGAAAGTCTCAGCCAGTGTCTCTTTAGTGTCCCTGGGTCTGTGGGAACAACAGAATTTAGATATTTACAAATCTATTCCAGACAATACTAAAGAGTACTACAAAGACAATGTTCTTGTCAATGGTCAGGCGACCCCTGCCATTCGAGACACTGGGGCCAGCATCACTGTAGTTGATGAATCTTTTCTCAAGGTTGAGGATGTTGCTAAGGCACCCAAAATCCTAACTAAGCTTGCTGGAGGCCCTGTCCAAATGCTTTCACAGTTACCAGCTCTCATCCAGTGTAATGATATAGCTGTCAAAATACCTCTAAGTGTGCATAGTGAAATATCTGGGAGATTCCTGTTGGAGAATGATTTACAAACTCTTGGAGTTGTATCAAGCACCCCCAAGCCTCCCAGCAAAAGGAAACAGGAACAGACTAGGAAGGCCAGAGAGAGTACCTTAAGGGGTTCTCCAGAGGAGATTATAGAGGAAACTATAACTCCGAGTCCACAGGACTTACTGACTGCAATTTCTAGGAAGAAGGAGGAAAAGGGACAACCTAAAACCTCCAGGAAGAAACCAGCCAGCGTTCCTGTGCTACCAACAAGGACATCCCCGAGAGGACTGTCCAAAGTCACACCTGTGACTCCTCCACCAGCTGAGGCTGAGTGTGTGAACAACCTTGTGTGGTTGAATGAGGAATTAGGGCTGGAAGAGGACCTTGATCCTGTTGGAGATCTGGATCCTGTTGACCATCCTAAGCTGCATTATTTACTGGCAGAAGGTGGACTTTGTAGGGCAGACTTCAGCAGAGGTCAACGAGAGTGTCCTACTCTTGAAGGTCTTCGCCAACAGGCAGCTTCCCAGCTGGATGGGCAAGAGCCAGGGAATAATAGGTTATACTGGGAATATGGCCTCTTCTACAGTGAACCAACTGAGACTATTCCAGAGGACTACGGAAGACTTGTAGTGCCTCTTGAAAGCAGACTCCAGTTCCTACAGTTAGCCCATGAGATACCTTTGGCTGGTGATTTAAGTTTTAAGAAGACCAAGGAAAGACTCTCTTTGTACTTCTACGGGCACAAGTTGGGGTCTGATGTAGATAAGTTCTCTAGGAGCTGTCACCCTTGCCAAAACTCTGGCAAGAGTGGAGCCAAGAATGTGGCACCCTTGGTGCCTCTCCCAGTGGTGGGAGTTCCATTTGAGTGAGATGGTAGGAATCGACATTGTTGGTCCCTTAGGCCCTCCCACATCTTCAGGAAACAGGTTTATCCTGGTTGTAGTAGACCATGATACTAGGTATCCTGAAGCATTACCTATGAGGACTGTTACAACTCAGGCTGTTGCTAAGGCCCTACTTGGTATTTTCACCAGGGTAGGTTTTCCTAAGGAAGTTATCTCTGACAGGGGATCCAATTGTATGTCCCACTACATGCAGGCCAAGTGCAAAAACTGTAGAGTAACTTACAAGTTCTCAACTGCCTACCCTCCTCAGACAAATGGATGGCTAGTGAGATTCAACCGTGCAATGAAGAGCATGATAGGTGCTTTAGAGGAACCCCTTAAAAGAAAGTGGGACCTTCTACTGCCATGACTTCTATTTGCTTATAGAGTAGTCCCTCAGGAGGGAGTTGGATTTAGTCTCTTTGAACTTCTTCATGGCCATCCAGTTAGAGGCCCTTTGGCCCTAATTAAGGAGGGGTTGGAGAGTGCTCCTTCCCGCACACAAGTGAGACTCACTGACTATGTGATAGGTCTACGGAGGATAATGTCACACATGATGGCAGAAGCATCTAATAACTTAAAAGCAGGTCAGGCTCTGGCCAAACATTGGCATGACCAGAAGGCCAACATGGTTGAGTTTACTCAAGACCAGCAAGTTTTATTTATGGTACCTACAAGGCAGAGGGCCTTATAGGACAAATCGATAGGACCCTTCAAGGTTGTGGGTAAACCTGGAAAGGTCAATTATCTGATGGACTTAGGCAATCCTAAAGAGGCTCCCAGAGTCTTTTACACCAACCGTTTAAAAGCTTATGTCTCAAGAACAGAAGTGGGAGCTTTGCTTCTAGCTTCAGCTCAAGAGGAGGAGGAGAGTGAACCTCTACCTGACCTACTCAGAGGCCAGCCTTTAGATGAGAAAATAGAAGGAGTTAATCTCTCTTCTAACTTGACAACTGAACAACAGGAGGAGTGCAAGTTTCTGTTAAATCAGTTTGCCTCCATGTTTTCACTATCACCAGGCTTGTCCCCTTGGGCCCAGCATGATATTCAAGCTGGTGACTGTTTACCTGTCGAAAACAAAGGTTACATGATGTCAGGTCATGTAAAATCCCACTTAAAGGAGGAGATCAACAAGATGCTTGATCTCGGGGTAATAGAGCCTTCTACCAGTACCTGGTCTAGTCCAGTTGTTCTACTACCAAAGGCAGGATCCAAGGAGTTGAGATTCTGTGTGGACTATAGAGCTCTTAATGTAGTCACAGAGACTGAGGTCCACCCTTTACCAAGGACCGATGAACTTCTGGATAAACTTTGTTCAGCCAACTACCTCAGTACATTTGATGTCACTTCAGGCTATTGGCAAATAGCACTGATAGACAAACCCAAGGAGAAAACTGCATTCTCAACCCCAGCAGGCCTCTACCAGTTTATGGTAATTACTTTTGGACTAAAGAATGCACCTGCTACATTCCAAAGGATGGTTAATGAAGTTGTGAATGCGATGGAGGATTTCTGCATGGCATACTTGGATGACATTGCACTGTTCAGCCCTACTTGGAAAGAACATGTTGACCAATTAGGATATGATTTTCCAGGCTCTTGAGCCGGCCCATCTGACATAAAGGCAAGTAAATGTCAAATTCGTCAATCATGTATTGCACTTCGCTTCCACAGTATTGAGAGCATAATATCTGTCCTCAACTTCCTCCAGTACACACAAAAAGTGCACATTTTTTCTGATTTCAGGACTCACTTTTCTCAGAACCTTCTCACTCTTGGCTAAGCACATCGGTAAATGAATGGACATTTTTCCCTCCTTTTTTCCATTTCCTTTTGATAAACCTTGCCCATCTCTCCATGTTTAGAGGTCATTTGGAGTGTGGCCACTGTTCGCCCTTTTTTAATTTAATTTAATATTTATTGTGATTTAGTTTACATTGAAACTTTACACATTAATATAGCTTATGTAAATAGAGAAAATTAGAAAACGTACAAAAAGTTAAAATTATCATAAGAAAAAAAACATGACAATTTTAGCTACAAATATATGACTAAAAGATGAAAAAACACATTAAATTCCCTAAGCAAACAAACCAACATGTCGATATCGTAAGGCTATGCAACAACAATAATAATCTCGTTTTAGCACAGAATCAAGAACCATACAGCGGCTAGCGATAGTGACATCTCAGCAGTACAAATTTCCAACGTATGATTAGCATCTCAACAATGGTTTACAGTTATAGCAATTCTTAATTAACTGTGAACCCATGACAGATTACAAAATCACTTCGGCTTCTACAGTAACTCTTCAGTCATTCCTCTATATGTCTTCCTATATAGTTATATTGAGGCTTCTTTCCACCTTCAGCCAAATATTCTACAATGCTGTCAAAAGCCTCATGCTGTTAGAATTAATGCAATGATGAAAAAAGTTTCTCTTTGGTGTATCCGTGGTTATGTGCAAAATTGCCCAAACCAAGGTTTATGGCACTATGCATCTTGTGGCATTCAGTCAGCAAATGTCTGGCCGTCTCTAGCTGTTTCTCTTCCTTACATAATCGGCAAAGTCGTAGTTCAGGAGTGATCATGTCTCTTCTCCCCGTGACCATTAATGTAAGTAGTTGTTCAAGCCTTAGAAGTAAGATGAAATATCTGAGTCTCACATCAGGGCACAGGTTGAGATAGCTATGGGTTTTTTTTAAAGTTGAACAGTCTGTACTGGACAAATTGGTAGCTATTCAGCTTCCGAAGATGGTCGTAATTCTCAAGCCATTCCCAGAGATCAATAAGTTTACCTAGGGCCCTCTGTACTTCTTCTGTAACATTACCCATCCGAGTTAGCAACCCAATGGCCATTAACAATTTGGACATTTGCTCCTTCAAAGGACACGGGGGATAGACCTTGGAGATCTCTTGGTAGACAGCCTTTAATAACCCGTTGTTGGTTTCACTACTCATTTTCAGGTAAAGTAGGGCTCGCTTTTTTAGAACTAGAGCCTTCAACGAGATCAGCCCTAATTTTAGTCTTATTATTGCCATAGGAATTCCTGGTGGTAGACCCAGGATAGAGCGCCAAAATATCCCTTCTATCACCTGTAGCCATTTCAGCTCAGTATTACAGAGAGCTTCCAGGCCATAGGTGATCATGGGGGACAATACTTGAATGTAGAGTTGACGTGTGCCCCAGATAGTGAAACCTCCCTGATTTACTGTGAATCTATGGAACAGAGCGGTGAGTTGTGCCGCTCTTAAAGTGCGTGACTGTTTGCATATTCCATAGTCACCAGCTGTCTCAAATTCGATCCCCAAATACCGATGAAAAGGAGTATAAGTGATGTTATCCAGGCCCACTCTAAGCTGCACACAGGAGAAATTAATTTTAGTGAACCTCATAACATTAGTTTTTTCCAGGTTGATTTTAAGGCCATTTCTCTCAGCATATTCCCACAAAGCACAGGCCGACCTACGTAGCCCACTAATAGTGTGATCAAGTATTACTAAGTCGTCTGCGTAGGCAAGAACAGGACAGATGGAATCTCCTATTTTCGGAAGGCAGTTTGTCGCTGCCCTAATGGCTGCTGGGATATCATGTACATATAGATTATATATTAAAGGAGCCGTGATACAGCCTTGTTTAACCCCCCTGTTTTGGAGCACGCTTCTGTTGGTATGACCTTCCTGGTCCAATTTTACTTTTACGGAGGTATTCTGATGGAGCAGTCTGAGATAATAGATCAGGCCCTCGGGGCAACCCATTGATTTTAACTTCGGCCAAAGACAATTTCTGGGAATAGAATCAAATGCCGCAGAGAAGTCTATATAAAGGGCATATAATGGGGGCTGCCCCCCTGATCTTGCTCGTGTCCTAAAGAGGTCCATAACCATGATGTTATGCACCGTGGAATAACCCTGGCTAAATCCACTCTGGAATTTGCAAAGTATATCCACTCCCTCTACCCAAAGCTGAAGCTCCTTTAGTATGAGTGAAGCAAACATTTTCCCCGTGGCATCTAACATTGAGAGGAGTCTATAGTTAGTGGGGTCGGCTCGATTACCCTTTTTAAAGACCGGTACGAGGACCGCCGTTTGCCAGGTTCTACGTATTTTCCCCTCATTTAGGATCTTTTTCAACATGATAACTAGTAAAGATACCCAAAATTCAGGGTGAGACTTCTTCACAATATTTGCTAGTCCATTGGGGCTTGGGGCATGTGAAGACTTTATTTCTGTGATTATATTTATCACTGTTTCATAAAATGGATTAATAGGCGGAATTAACAGGATATTAGTCATTGGACAGGCTTCCTCTATAGCTTCCTTAGCATTATGATTTTCAAGAAATGCTATCCTAGTTTCGGCCTTAATGGGGTTGACTAAGGGGCCTTGTACCTTGTCCCACGCTTCACCCAGTATAGCCCATATATTACAGGGTTTTACCTATGCAAATCGTATTTACTAACCTTTGCCAGGCCAAGATCTTGTTGGATTTCCTTTTAGTCTTAATAATAGCTCTGTATCTATTTTTGATACTTCTTACCTTGATATAATAAAGGTGAGGAGCATATATGTGTCTCTTGGCCAGCCGAATTCTGCTCTACACTCTCTCTTGGCATCACGGATTGTTCTATCAAAAGGTGGCTTCTTTTACCCCCAACTGGTCATGGCCCCTAGCGACAGACTGCATGGCTCTCAGCAAAGGAGTAGATCCAATTTTCGATGGAATTAATCGTCATTGCTCCAAAATTCAGGAGAAGTAGCACATTATCACTAGTCAAAGCAGCAACGGCATGGGCCACATTTTTATCTGACTAACTAATCCGTGAACCTCCATTATTTAGCTTAATATTACCCAAGTTAGTAATAGGGGGGTCAGTTATCCTAGGTTTCAATTTGCATATAAGTGTGGCATGTCACTCCACTCATTCGGGATCACTTGCATGTCCTCCACCATCATATAGAATCTAGGGCAGACAAAGATGTAATCCAGAGTACTGCAGGAGATTCCATTGGACCAAGTATGTCGACCAGGGTAGACACTAATGGTTTTGCCGTTGACCATTTCGAAATCCCACATATCAAACAAATGTTCCCACCCTTATCCTTTGGGATCATTATTTTTAGTATGTTGCATACGATTTTTAGATTTTAATTTAGGATTATGGGATTTTTCTTTAGGCCCCGTCATGTGGCAATTAAAGTCGCCAACAACTATTACCCCAGTATTTCCAAGTTTTAACAGCCAAGTAGCCAATAGGTCATGTAATGCCTCCTGCAGTTGTTCTCTTAATAATGCACCAGGGGGATATTACAAGCTGACTAATAGGAAGTGATCCTTCCCTGCCTGGTTGTCATAGTTGACTTCAACCGCCATCATGTTACTGTCCAGTTGGGTTTCCACTAGTTTTGAATCAAGAGTATTAACTACTCCCGTAATGAGGCCACCATAGGGTCTACCCTTTGTACTTTTTTTTGCTGCCATTTGATAGGTGACAAAACCGTCCAAAATCAATGGATCCAGTGCCCAAGTTTCTTGGAGGCAAAAACAGCTGTGTTCATCCAATATCTTAGTGGAACCCTCTGTTGACAGTAAATGAGCGAAACCTCTGCAGTTCCAAGACAAAATTGTGATATCTCATTGTTTTGACAGCACTCTAGGTAGTGAGTCAGCCAACCATTTTAAGACTTGTTGCATGTCCGAAAAGTCCAAATTCTTCCCTTGGGGGAGATTAGGGCAGACACTAGTTTCAACTGGCAAATCTGCCTTTCTGGGCAGGTAGCTTAAGTCAACGACATTCAAATCAACATCAACCTCTACATCTACAGCTTTCAATTCCACCGTATAATTCCTTAACAATTGGGCATTTGATAGGAACTTACAATGCAACGCTGTCACCTGGTGATTAGGGCCTTTTAGCATTTCCACGAATTGGAAGTCGTCTGACTTAAGGACCCTCAGTTGCGGTACATAGCTCAGTCTAGTTAGCAATTCTGAGCGTGAGAGCCATTTTGGAACTTCTCTTAAGTATAGGTTCTTTATCAGGCATATCCGGTTTCCTTCCGTGGCATCTTTAATGACAATCGGAGGGGTGGTATTAATTGTTGGAGCTAGTGCCTCAGATGTAATTTCGAGGCTCACCACATCCGTAACCACATCCTCTTTACTCACGTTATCCCCCTCCAATATATCATCCTCCTCATCCAGCTCAGTCGTCTTTTCTCATTCAGGTATTAGCCAACTAGTCAGGCAGCCCTCTCAACTACTCCTCCTTTTCCTTGCTCTGGCCACTCTTGTTTTGGCTTTCTTTGAGGGATGACCAATGAGTTCCTTATTAGACCTGGAGGGAGCCATGGCTTTGGCTCTTTTATTCTCTGCCTCCCTCCTCGCCATTCTACGTTGTTTATGTGAGAAGAATGGTTCATTAATTTCATTAGCAGCCTCTGACCCCGGGATCTGTAGTTCTCAGTTTGCTGTTCTTCGATTTCTTCAACCAGTTGTATAACTTCCAAGAGATTGGATTCGGCTGAACAGTCAAAGTCAGCAATTCCCTCGGACTTCTCCCTTTCGATCATGTCAAGTGTTAGATTATTAGAGTTATCCAATATTCGCCCAGACATTTTCAGTAGGTTTTTAAGGGCGAATTGCAGGGATGCCACTGATGACTGGATCTCAGCAATCTCAGCTGCCCCGGGATAGGTATTAGCCAGACATTCGCTTTCAACTTCAGGGCTATCTTCCATATAGGCCATCACCAGGTTCGGAGATTCTGATAATCTGCCTATTGATTCCACTGGGACAGGAGTGTCACATGGGGTATTCCCTTGCTTGTTTACTTGGGTGCAATCCATGTTGATAGGTATTGATCCTGGTGCCGGGGTCATGTTTCTTTGGATGCTTAGGCATAATTCCAATAACGAATTATTATCTATTTCGTTATAGTTCGAGGCACATAGCGAGCTTGCTTTATATGGCACTGGGACAGTAGCCTCCTCGATAGTAGTTGAATTAATTTCAGGGAGAGGATTTTCTAGGTTTAGTCTGTGCTATATCATTACTTGGAGGGCTCTTTGCTTTCTCAATCCCCTTAGTTCTTCTAAGGTTATATTTGAGCTGCGTAGATCTCTTCATTGAAGACATTCTGGCTATCGGCAGCTCTAATCCTCCGCACCTTGGTTGTGTCTGCGATCAATGTCAGTGGGTCTGGGTCCCGCAATCACCTGGGAATGATAGAATGTGGGGTCAAAAAGAACAAATCCCCACCGTCTCCTCGATGTATCAGCGGTCTGGATCAAAGGGAATAAGTCCCAACAGTCTCCTGACCACAACTACTCACAGCATGTCAACTCTTAACAATAAAAGCAATAAAGGTGATCACTGCTCCAAGTAATTCTCTGCCCAATTTTATACGGCCAATTGCTTCCTGCAATAATGCTCAGAGAGTATCTAAACAAAGTTGTACACTACTCCCAACCAGGTGCATAAAGGGGAGTGGGCAGCAGCATGGAAGTTAATGGGCACCAAATACACAGCTTAACATCCAGTAACCCCATCCAAGGCGATGTATAACATCTCCCAGTGATGACCCACAACAAAGGAATCAGGATTGTATACACTGCTGGGGCCCTGCAGGCTGCTGTCCAGTAGTTATAAATGTTGGTGGTCCGGCAATCTTACTCAACAAATGCCGCTCAGTACAGCTCAGGTGCCACTCTGCGCACGCTGCACATGGCACAATCTTCCCAAATCTGCCCCCCACTCACCGTCAGTAATCACATACTGCGGCAGTGCACAACGGTGGGTTTTACTAGCTCTGTGTCCCGCCTCCCGTGTCCTGTCTCGCCATTCCACGCTGGGGCTCTGGGACACTACTGGTGGCCAAGCAGTCGGGTGCGGCCGTCGGGATTCAGACGAGGCTCCCAGGCTCGATAAAAACAAGGGGAAAAGCCCAATGTTTAGGAGACGCTGACCTTTTGGCAGAAAGCCACAAGAAACGGCAACTCGTCAGGACGTCGGCTTTTGACGGCTTCCGACAGCAAAACACAGGGAACAGAGCTGTGGGTGTGTCAAGCCGCACCTTCACCCTCCGTAACAGCCACAAAGTAACAGCGTAAGGGGAGGCCGCATCCGACAACCTGTTTGCCCTTTTGTCAGGGGATTATCAGAGTTCACACTGCAATTTTCCAACTGAATATGCTTATAAAAATCACATGATTCCGGACATTTATTGGTATTTAGCATGATATCAGCCTTTTTAATTTCTTCAAAAATATGTGGCTCAAAGAACTCTTTAGGTGACTGATCTGTACCCTCCTTTTTAGTACCTATTTTTCCTGTCTCTATTTCATTAGCATCATGATTGTCTAGGGAGGGTGTTCTAACATTCACATCTACTCCCTCATCAGTTATTTTATCAATGCATAAGTTGTCTTTCTTAAATCAGTCTCTTTGTTCGTTTGGAATTTTATGTTTTTCTCCTTTTTCATTTGTACAGACTTCCAACGTTTGATTCAATGCTAGGTTAAACCAAACCTCTTTTTTAGATGTGGTCGCAATTTCTGCCTCATGTTCATTTGCTGGTATTTTCATGTTTAAATGATCAAGCAGCTCAGGACCATTATGCAAAACCGGCTCGTGGGAATCTGTCTTTTCATCATTGCAGGTGTCATGAATATTTAGTCACTTATTATCATAAGTCGTCAGGTCATTTCTATGACCTTCTGCCCCATCTTTTGATGACTGTTTTTGAACTGTACAGAGTTTTCCTATTTGTTCAGCCAACATTTTTACCTGGTCCTCGAGACACTGGAACCTGTCCATTTCTCTAGAATCTTCTCTTTGCAGCCTAGGCCGGTATTGGGTGTTCTCCCCCTGGTTACATCTGTTCTGATATCTCTCAGGAGATTGATTCATATTTGAAGTGTTTCTGAACTCTTGATTCATGTGAGGCAGGGTGCGGGGTGTACCTATCCTTCGGTTGTAATCCCTGGTGGCGGTTATTGATTGTATTGACGTGTAGCATAGTTCATTTTCTGCCTCATGTTCTATGTCTCATTTTGTGAGTAATGTTCCCTATGCTGATTCCCATTTTCAATAAATTGATCCACATACCGTGGTCTGTCGTGGTTGCCGTATATCATGGTGTTGGGGTCCAATCTGCTCTGTGTCCCCAATGTCTGGTAGGGACTATTACTTCTTTGATCTTGATTTTGTCTCTGATTGTTGTTCATGCCTGACATATCGGGCCGATATCCTGCCTGGGGTCTGTCTCCTAAGTATCTAGGACTAATGTAACTCACTCTATTACTAGGCTCATGTGACTGAAACATCAGTGCCGAGGGCGGCAACCTCTGTGGAGTAACCCTCTGTTCGGGTGTCATATTAATTTTGCCTGGACTTTGTGCAAACTCAAGTGACATTTTAGCCAACCTGATCTCCATTACTTTTGCCGAGGATTCTTTAGATTTCGATCTTGTTTCTTCCATTGTATCACCCTCTCTACCCTGACAGTAGAGCACCTCATACAGTTTGGTACTTTGGTGCACAATCCATTCAAGGGACTTCTCACGATCAAACTCGCAAACTAACTCTGATATAATGTCTTTCTGTAAACCATAAAAATAGGCAGTTTTAAACTCATTGGAATTGGGATTAAAAGATACATCAAGACGAGAAAAGGCTCTTTTTAAGTCTTGAAGAAATTGGCATGGTGATGTATTTGGCCCAGCTGTGATCGTATATGCAGCTTTCTTCGCCTCCTGTAATGACTTAAATGGAGAAAAATTACGCCTAACCTCTTTTTCAAATTCTGCCCCTGACATGTTCTCCTGTTCATTCAATCCTCTGATGATTCTCGCTGTGGGAGCATCCAGAGTTAAGTGAAAGTATTGTCTGTATTGTTCCTTGGGTATGTTTAGGGCTTTAAATATATCGTGCACCACTTCTAAGTGGTCCTCTACAAGCACTCTGCTCCTTTTTTGAACGGTTTGATCAGGGCCTTGATTGACTTCATTATCTTAATAGGGCTGCTTGGCGCTATATTTGGAATTGCATTACTTTGTGGTTCAACCCTTGTCTCAGGTATATAGGATTGGTGGTAACCCCCAATGGGTGTGCCAAAGGCGCTACATTCAAGTCCAGACACCGGCACAGCCACAGGGATGCTATTTCCACATGTAGAAATGGAGTTCACCCCAATCCCATTGAATGTGGTGCCCTGTCGCTTGTCCTTAGACCTGAAATCGCATATCTGCAGTTCCAAATCTTTGCACTTTTAAAGGAGTCGGCCTGCTTCCTTACGCTAGTAAGTGTTTTCATCACCCATTTTATTAATCACATTTTGCATATCGCTCATCTGCATTTGACATTCATTAAACTCTGTGTCCCGCTTGTCCCTTTCTTGAAACATTTTAGCTGTCTCTTGTTCAACAGTCTGGAGCTCACCTTCTTTCTCTAGATTCTTTCTTTGTAAAACTTGTATTTCTAAAATAGCCTCCTCTTTATATTGTCTAATGTGACCTCCCAACCCTTTCAGGTGTTTTAATTCTTGTTCACTGTCCTCAAACAGTGTTTTCCTTTGAGACAACTGAGTGTCAAATTCTTTACACTTTGATTACATGTCTTTTTGACATACCCACAGTTCTGCTCTTAACTTTTTTTCCTGTTCACTAGTTCCATCTAATTCGACTTTTAGTCTGCTAAATAGCTTAGCATAATATTCTTGCATTCGCAGAGACCTATTTAAAATAAAATACGTTTTGGCACAGAGCTGTATCAAACAGTTTTTCTCTGAATGTTTGTCAGCAGCATTAAATAATCTTAGAAGACAGACCTGAATTATGCTACCCTGTTCTAAAATGCTGTCCAGTGGTACTTTCTGAACTTCCCCATAAATACGGTCATGCCATTCTTTGGCATCATTTGATGACCATGTTCCATGTGCATATAATTTTGTCTCTAAATATTTCACCAACTCTGGGAAGGTGGCATCAATTTGAGACATTCTGAGATACACTTTCAGTGTCACATTGCTCTCACAAAATGAGTTCCCTTTAATGCACATTTGGCGGTGTGGAATATACTTGCCATGCCCAGTAGTTGCTCTACAGTCTGTTCCCACAGGGCCAACGCACCATTTATGTAGGAGGCTTTGTCTTTTTCGATTTTGGGATTTGGTGGTATTTTCATACCATGATATTTTAGCAGTAAACTGGCCTCACTATCAAAGATAGTTCAGTATTACCCTATTTTGGTGATAATATAGTGTTAGCTTGTATTGGCGGTAATTTTTAGTGGTATCTTACTTTTGTGGTATTTTCAGAATTACCTTATTTTTGTGGTATAGTGGTGAGCATATTTTTTTAATATCACCGCCCCATCATAAAACAAAGCTTTCTTCTCTATTGGAATATCTCTTGGTCGCCAGTAGGGAACTCTGCCGAAATTGTATGAGACTTGTATTACTGGCTTATTTACATCCAGTAATCTATGTGTCTTATCTGACACTTCCTTCTATTCTGCATACAAAGAAGGACTCATTCACACCCACACAACCTTCTGTCTTGCTTATTGGTATACATTTACTCTTATTCTAACTTGTCTCATAGGGTAAATGAGGAAGCAAAATGCTTTACGACATTGGTATAACACTAGGATTACCCATTGACTCTTCCCCCTAACACAGTAAACATGAGAGACATAAAATAAAACCAATAAAACTGTTCCAGCTTTGCTTTTTGTTATAATATATTTATGTTATACACAATTCAGCTTACCAACAGCGAGCATAACCTTGTCTCCTAGAACAAAACATAGTGTTGAGAACAAGCATATAGATGCAATTCTTTTTAGAATAAATGCATCAAAAAGATATCAAAATAAACACATTGCAAATGAACTAAGTGTGCATCATTTTTTTTAGCTAGTGCAAACATGCTTACGGAAACCGGATATATACATTTTTTTAAAATACCTCACTACACTGTCTTTCAATAAATATAATGCATCTCATAGATGCCCACGCTCCTCATCTTTAAACTAACTCGACAAAATGGGCAAAGTCTGAAGCACTTGTCACCGGAGCCTTATCTATGCGAACCTCCCTCACGCAACTCCCGGGAACACAGCTTTGTACTGCCTCAAAATGCTTCAAAGTCAGGCAGCTCTCCCACTCTCTTTTATCTTCAAGACTGCAGCCACGAATCTCCCATCCCTGGAAGTCACTGATCACACTCAAGTCCCAATCAGCTCTGAACTCTTCATCTCACTTAGCCCATTAACAAACTCTCCCTGTCTAACAACTGAAATTACATCAGCTGCACCACCTCTCTGTTCCTACCAATCATCGTGCAAGAATGTTTTGTAAAAAACTCTCTCTGTTCCAGAACAATGAAAGCTTCAGGCAAATGTATCCATTCGCCTTCCTGTTGCACATATTTCTGCTTCTTCATGAAAAAATGGAGTGCATTTCACTGTGCTTGCGAAAGGAATTGCAATGTTATAGGGTGTGGGGCAGTTAATATATTAGTAATATAATTAGTATAGGGTTAATTAATGATGTATTTCTAATGCAGTTCTACGTACATGAAAACATCCAAATTGTTACTTCTGCACTTTAAAATTCCTGGCATGTTTCTAAATGCTTTAAAAAAAATAATACTTGCTGAAAAACTGCCTGGCACCCATTTCGAAATGGCTGCATTTCCATACTGCATACGGCATACTGCCAATAAACTAAATACTTTTAAAAATAATGCCTGCTGAAAAACTGTGCCAGATAACCTATTTCAAAATGGCTGCATTTCCATACTGTATACTGCATACTGCCAAAAATCCCCAAATATATCCTTACAGAGCCTTCCTAGGCTTCACTGGTTACTACAGGAACTTCATAGAGAACTATGGGTCCAGAGCTTCTCCCTTGAATGTAGTCTCCTCACCCACATTTTCTAAGAAGGTTAGGTGAAATGAGGAGTGCACTCAAGCATTTGAAGGCGTAAAGAAAGCCCTTTGCCCAGCTCCAGTCGTAAGAGCTCCTGACTATAACCAAACCTTCATTGTGCAGACAGATGTTTCAAATACAGGTACAGGTGCAGATCTGAGTCAGCTGGATGAGAAAGGTATGGAGCACCCCATTTGCTTCATCAGCAGGAGCAGAAGGAACCTGAGACAAGGTGGGCAACCATTGAAAGAGAATGTTTTGCTATTGTGTGGTCACTGAAGAAGTTTAGACCATACTTTTATGGATTTACTTTTGTGTTTCAGACTGACCACCAACCCTTGAAATGGTTGATGCAAATGAAAGGGGGAAACCCAAAACTACTGAGATGGTCAATCACCCTGCAAGGGTTTGATTTTATCATTGAACACAGGTCTGGGTTTCAATACCAAAATGCTGATGGTCTCTCCAGGATGTTCGACCGACTGGAGTAAGGAGATTCATCCAGGAGTGGGTTAACTCCTCCTGTCCCTTAGTCTAGGGGGGGGGAGCGAGCTTTAGGGAGAATTCTCAAGAATGTGCTAATTTCCCTTACATTTTGAGACCCCCAGCAACTTTGCTGGATTTCTAAGATTTGATTTTTTACCTGGGAAGAGTGTGAGCCTTTTTTTCCCACTATTCCATGTATTTTGATATGTGTTTTACTTTTGTGTTCTTTGGATATAGAGTGTTAAAACAACTCCATAGGCATCATCTTTTTCTGTGTGTCACACAGCACCTTCAGTGCAGTGGTACAGGGGTGTCTTTCAGACTCCCCAAGATTTAAATACCTTCTCTGGGACTGACCACTGTCTCCCAGAGCATGTAAAGTTACATTGACTTTACTAGTCTTTTTAAATTTACAGACCCAGCACACACTATCTTACCATAGAGTGCCGGAGGGGTTGCCTAGCTTCTCTTGAGTCTAAACACTCATGTAACAGTCAAATGTTACCCTTTCCCACTTGGAATGGCTGGTGGCAGTGGTTTTAAACAAACTACCATGATTTTTCCCGACTGCAAACACTGGTAGCTAAAAATCAGGTGAGCCATATTTTCCAATATGGCGCCCAAGACCTATCTGTTAAAACAGACTCAGGTCAACTTTTTTCGCCATTTCATTTTGGAAAGGTCCTTCTTGTGTTTGTCTCTGCGCGCCAAACCAGGTTTGGACCCTTTGTTCATTGGCATTTGGCAGGCTTCAGTGCTGAAGCCCTCCTCTGGCGCCTGAGTGTCTGGGATGGACAGGATGTGAGGGAGGTGCCCAAAACTCCATGTGCTTAGTCTCCTAGGAGACCTGAATGCACTCTGGCGTGATTGGCCGGCTATCTGTCCAGCAAGGACAGCCACCCTGCTGTTTGAGTGACAGCCAGGCTGGAATCAATGGGGGAAACTGTTTAAAAGCAGGTCTCTGGGACTTGGAAAGAAGAGTCGACCACTGGAAAGAAAGAACGGAAGACGAGCTGAAGGAAGACGAATGCTGCAACTCCTGGTCCACCGGTGAAGCCCTGCTTAAAGTCCAAATTGCCTGAAACTCCTTGGACAGAGAAGCCCTTCAAGCCCTTCATGGTTAACTTCTTCCCTTGAGTTTGGTGGGAAGAACCAACTCGCAAGCCACCTGGACACCGTCCCTCCTCTGGTCGAATATTCTTCAGAGTGCTGTTGACAACCAGATAGCCAGTGGAAAGGAAACCAGTCTGTGGAGTCTAAGGCACTCAGACTGTAAACCAACATTTTGCCAAGCTTGTGGCCTCTTCCCTGGGCAGTGCAGGAACCTCCCGATGTCCTCATAACTGAAGCTCAGGAACAGTGAGATCTGCAGGAACTGCCAGGAACAACTGCCTCAGCTACATCTTTTCTTCACTGACAAGGTACTGTGCAAGTCCTGTGCAGAACTCCGTTCGGCCGCGTTGAAAGTTTGTGAAACTTTCCCGACTTTGAAGGCTTGTCCTTCCTTAAACCAACATCTAACTTTTCATCTGACCAAATTCTTCTAAGATCCGTGGCAAAGACTTAACCGTTTACTACCAGAACTGTGATATCCTATACAAGACTCTTTACCATTGACTTTGGGCCAGGCCTATTGAATTGAATTGCTGGTTGTACTGAACTGAAACCCTCTGCCCTGCCTATGAAAGTATTTTTGCTGTTGATTCTTATAACCTTGTCTTTTTACCCCTTTTCAAAGTAACTGAATTGCCATTTTGCTCCCACTTCAGGGGAGCTGAACTTGTTCAGAAACTGATTGGTTGTGTAATGTAGTGTATTAGATTGTGATATTGAGCTGTTCTTACTAGTGGAATGTTATCCAAATGACTGTGTAAATAAATGTATATTCCTTTACCAAGAAACCTTGGCTAAGTGTTTGTTTGAATCACTGTATTTGCTAGTCCTTTGTGTAACCTGTGTACTGCTCACTCCACTCTTGAGATAATTTTGGCTGCTCAGCCACTGCTACTGCATTACTGTGTAGTGCAGATTTGTACCAAAGGTGAAATTGTACTGACACTTGTAGTCTTAATTGTGTGTAGTGTTCCCAATGGGTACTGCATATGATTCTGCCTAACAGTGTGCATCCAGAATATGTGTATGTAGATTGAATGAATTTGTATGCATGTGTGGCACTTCTGCCTGCATTTGTATGACTGCCATGGGTGAAGCATGTCATGGTCTACTGACTCGAGCTTAGTGTACTGCAGAGTGCATACAACACATGTGCTACACATCGGCTTTGTGACAGTAGTCATCCACAACCGTCAGATACTAATACACGTTTCTGGCATGCAAACACTGTGGCATCTGGCTATGTACATCAGCGATGTAAGTGACTCAGCTATGCCAGTCAAGTGCTTGTGCCTGAGGTGCAGCATTCATCATGAACTGCATGTAGTAGTGGTTCAATCCACACATGTCCATAGGTGGCTTCATGTTACACATTGCTTCCATGCACATTGTCAGCGTGCACAACATTGTGCTATGAGTGTCCGAGCATTTAGCTACACCGTACAAATCCATTCCGCAGGTATGACATTGAGCCCCTTGTAGGAAATCAGTCTGTAGTCATCCATGTTGACCTGCCACACTGGAAAGCCCCCCCTGCACCTCCATGGGTGTATTGCCCTGTCCCTCTTGTGTGTCACAGTCCCATTTTTCTATCTCCAAGCACATGTCCTCACTCTCTCCACATCACACACCTGGGACACCAGACATGTCTGTTGAGTATGTCTGCAGTGGTTACATGGTCAGGGACATGGGATGTGATGGCAAGTGTGCAGACGCTATGATTTCAGGGATTTTTTGTACATTGTGTATTAATGCAAATTATGTCATGTTGACATGCATGTAAATGTGTTGCAGGACAGAATTGTGATGACAATTAACATGATTCTTCATGTCTTTATGTTTCCATGTTCAGGTGATGAGCCACCAAATTCTGGGGAGGAGGTAGAGGAGGAACAGGTGGCTGTGCCCCAACATTGAACCAGTGGAGGACGTGTTGTGGCAGCCCCTGAGAATCCACAGGTGCTACAGTCCTTCCGGGGCATGACTCAATACCTGTCCACCTCCAATGATACCAGTGGCTCTGGTGGTGAGCCAGCCGTCCATAGCCATATGCTGTCAGAGGTGAGTGCATCAAGTGATGGTGCTGATGTAGCCTGTGCGTCTGCAAAGGGTAATGTCCCTTCACAGGGCCAGTCAGTGTTGCCACATGTGTCCGTGGTGGTTATGGCTGCAAGGCCACGCTCCACTGTATTGACGTCCGGTCCTGGGATGGATGACCAAGGGAGAGATGCAGTCCTGCAGCCACAGACAGCGGCTTCACATCAAGGGCCATGCTCCCTTGGGTCCAGAAGCTGTACGGTACGCACATGTGGAGGACATGTCATGGCTGGGGATAATGAGTGGGAGCAGTCAATGTTGCATGCTGCACAGCAACAGGCCACTTCCTATGAGGTGTTGGCTCAGGGCATGGCTAGGGTGGCCAATTCCATGGTTTCATGAGAAACACAGGAAGCACATCGGCTGTAGGCATTGCATTCCACATGCTGCTCACACAGGCTGCACATGGTGGTCAGCAACAGGAGCCCACAGGCCAACCTGAGATCTCTGTGGGCATCCCTGCATGCAGAGAGTCGGGCCCACAGGGCAGCCCTGGGGCGAGAGTTACTGACCCTCAGAGCTTCAATGGAAGTGCAAGAGGCAGCCCGTAGTACACAGCCCCAACAGGAGATGCAGCTATTGAGGAAGACCATCTTTGAGGAAAACTGTGCATCCCACGGCATGTTGCATGAGGGCCGCCAAGGCTTCATGTTCCAGATGCATTCATCTGTGTCCCACCTGGCTGCTGCCATGGAGGCCCAGGCCAGTGTCTCACATGGTCAGCCTCCCTTACCAGCACCATTTTACACAGGAAAGTGGTGACAGCCTTTCCAATCCATGATAGCCGTGCGGTCCATGTACCCATGAAGGGAATAGTTTTTTCAAATTTCACACATGTGGGTGTTGACGTGCACCCTGCCCCTCCCCCTCCTGGGTGGATACCCCCACCTCAGTTCAAGATGGACACCCCCCCTGACCAGATGTTGGCATGTCATATTTTGTTTTTCCCTTTCCTGGTTGTGGTCTTTGTTTTTCTTGCATTCATTGCCCTTGAGATGTGCCATTAAATCCTCAAGGAGTATACATGTGCAGTGGTGTACAAGCAGGCATGCCTGGTGAACTAATCTAGCATGTTTGCATGGGGGTGCACCGGGTGGCATGTGCAGGTTATCATAGCTTTGTTTTTCCATGCCACGTGTGTGCTGTGTCAATTATATTGCACAATCTCTGTTTTAATATGTTCGCCCATGTTGTTCCAGTAATATGTGATTTGGCGGTGACTGCTTTCCCAGGTGAGACATCCTGCACTATTCAAAGTTCACACTGCTCATGCCCTCCACCAGACAATATAGTTCCTTTATCAAATTAAGAAACACACTTACTGGTGAAGTTCATGTGGCATTTACAGCATTCAGACGCTGTTATTTGGTAAGCATTTGCACTGTCTTGCATCTTGTGCATGCTTCATTGTTGGTCATCTTTGATACATGTGTGGGTTCTCTTATGGGTCCTTTGCATGCTCACATGGGGTTGTGGTAATTTCATTGTTTCTCATGTCACTGTGTTACCTACCTATGGGGAAACGTTGATGGGCACACCAACAGCATGTCATTGTGCATTGGTGAACCGGCCATGTACACCTTGATCTGTCATTTCCTTGTTATTCATTATCTGTGTCTCTCTCTCTCCCTCCCTCACTCTTTCTCTGTTGTGGTATACTGTACTCCTGTACATATCTATGCCAATGGACATTCACCCTGTGATGCTCCAGCACTCTGTGTTGTATGCATATTTTCTTTCTGGTGTCAACTGTGATAATGTATGCACATGTATTTTGTGCTGTTACTCTGCATTTCACTACATGTAGTTGGAGCGTCTCATGATGGTGTGCATCGTATGCAAGGCAGGTGAGTTCCACCGACAGGTGAGAGCATGGCATTTGCTGTCAGTTTGGTGGTGTCGGCTTGAGAACAGGGCACTGTGTGTTTACCCCCCTCCCATGGTCACCTGTGATGTTGTGTATGCCCCCCCATGGTCACATGGGATTTTGTGTATGTCCCCCAAACCTGGTCAACTGTGATGTTGTTTATGCCCCCCACATGCTAACTTGTGATGTTGTGTATGCCCCCCATGGTCACCTGTGATGTTGTGTATGCCCCCCCATGGTCACCCGTGATGGTGTGTATGCCCCCCAAGGTCACCTGTGATGTTGTGCATGTCCCCCCTCTCGTTATCCTACACCTCCCCTATTCCCTCTCCTCCTAGCCATGGCCACCCAAATTGACTTGCTGCATTTGTGTGATGCTGCTACCCTGCAACATGGGGCTAGCCAATATGTATTTTTTGACAAGGACGTATGTAACTGAGTGAGCCTTCTGTAACAGCACTGCGATGGCCAAGGCCTGTTGTGCGCTTTATATATGCAAATGACATTGAACATTAATATGGGAAGGTTTATGTGCCACACAGGACATTGGATGTCTAGTTTGGCATGGTGGTAGTGGCATAGTCCATCTATGGGCCTCATTACACGGTAGGTGTTAAGGGAAAAACGATGCCGGTAAAGGATTACCGGTACCGCTAAGAACGGTGTCATTAATAGCAGACAGGTTGCAGGCGCGCAACCCCTCATTCCGGCAATAGTGGCATGGCGGAAATAGGAGTCCATCACAAGCCATGCGGAAATGCAAATAGCACCATGGAGTAGGCCCAAAAAGCCCATACCGGCATGGCGGAAATACCGGCATTGCGAACCACCCATTAAGGGACATGTGCAGTGTTCCCAGTTGCCACAGGTGGCCACAATCAGCACAGGTGAAAGCAATGGAGACTGTGGCAGCACAAAAGGAGCACACCACACCCCTTCCCACACCCCTTCCCACACCAAGATGATTCCAATACTAGCAGCATTACATGGGCTGGAGGACATGATTGCATTGCAGCACCAACAACAACAGGCAGCACAGAGGAGACGCAGGAGGAGGAGGGCGAGACAGGCCCAGCAACCCCACCAGTGCACCTAGTCATACCACAGAGGCAGCCATCAATCCCCAGGATTAGAGCCAGTCCATTCAACCTAACCCCTGAGCAGATACACACCCTGTACTGTCTGGACCGGGATACCATCACCACCATTGTGGACATGATTCACAATGATATTGTGAGCCTCATAGACATCCATACTGCCATCCCCCCTCTACTGAAGGTGGTAAATGTTCTGCACTTCCTGGCCACAGGGACCTACCATCATATGGTAGGACAGATGCATGGCTTATCACAACCAGTATTCTCACGCACTCTGAACCAGGTGCTTGATGCCCTCCTGAAGCACACAAGTGAACAAATATCTCTGCCACGCACTGCCCAGGAGATCTCCAACACCAAAGTTGGCTTCTTTTCACTGGCAGGCATCCCAAGTTGCATCGGGGCCATCGACTGTACCCATGTGGAATTGGTGGTCCCACATGACAATGAGGCAGTCTACCGAAACAGAAAGCAATACCACTCCATCAACTTCCAAATGGTATGTTACTCAAACAAGATAATCAGACATCGTTGGGCCCGATATCCCGATCAACCCATGATTCAATGGTCCTGTGAAACTCAACGATACCACGCTACATGGAGCAACATGCTGGACAACGTTTGTGGCTACTTGGTGAGTAGCAGGGCAAGCACATTGCAGTGTGATGTAGTGTGTGATTGGGGGAGAGATGCATACTCCAACTGGGTGTGATTGGTGGGGGGTAGATGCATACTCCAACTGGGTGTGATGGGGGGCGGAAAGATGCATACTCCAACTGGGTGTGACCATATGTCCGGATAAACAATGGACATACAGATTTACACCACTGTCCACTGAGGCAGCCCAAAATGGACCTGACACATAACCACATGCAAGTAGTAATCTGCACAACATAGTGATCAATCCATTACGCCAAACATCCCATATCCATCCACATGCACATTGCACATCATACCATACCCTCTATAACACAAAGCAGCAACATGCAGCCAAAATGGACATTGGAAATGTACGCTGAACAACATCACAATGGATATTCAGCCTTGACTGCATATGAAGGGATCTCCTGTAGCCATTGCACTGATCCACTCCCGTACAGCGCTACTGGAGTGCCGCATCACAGCATGGGGACATCAACTTCGGGATGGCAGTAGAGTAGCAGTGTGGTACATACGTTGCCAGTACTAAGAGACACGAATGACTTGTCCTCACCCAGTACATGCCAATAACTGCTGTAGGCATGCACGGTGCATGTCCACTTGCAAGGACTACCTCACCTTCCCACATTGCAGTTACTCTGATTGCCTCCATGGATGCAGGGATTTGTGGATGTCATAGACAATGCAATGTTGATTTGTGTGATGTTTACAGCTTCCACTTGATGTAATCACTTACACATACCCATTGTTGCACCCCTGCAGGTGATGCTGGCTATTCCCTTAAGAGGTGGCTCCTTACCCCTGCACGGAACCCACAGAACAGGCACGAAGAGGAACACAATCATTTCACAAGACACGGTTCAGGTGCCTCAGCAGGTCAGACGGGGCACTCCTGTACAGCCATGAGAAGGTGGCCAAGGTCACCATGGCATGTGTCATGCTGCACAATATGTGTATCAGACTGAATGTGCCAATGCCCCCTGACATTGAACTGCAACCACCTGCTGAGGATGATGATGGGAATGAGGAGGGAGAAGACGGGGCTGCAGGTCATGTAGGTGACGATGTCCAAGAGGGACGTGCTGTGTGCCAGCATCTGATCGACCACATTTCTAATACACATGGTTGAACTTTGTTGAATGGATGTGGGTATTTGGCCACTGGGCTTTGTGGTGAAGTGCACGCTGGGCCCTGTCCACCAATAAAGCATTCATACACAATGAAAATGTCCACTCCTGTGATTTATCTTGTCACCAGTGTGTTTTATGTATTATTAGTTAAAGAAGTGCATGGACCCAACTACGCAAACACCCTTTCCACCCTCCCCCACAACACTCCCAAAACACCCTTTCCCCCCTCCCTCACAACACTCCCAAAACACCCTTTCCCTCCTCCCCCACAACACTCCCAAAACACCCTTTCCCCTCTCCCCCACAACACTCCCAAAACACCCTTTCCCCCTCCCCCACAACACTCCCAAAACACCCTTTCCACCCTCCCCCCACAACACTCCCAAAACACCCTTTCCACCTCCCCCACAACACTCCCATGAATGGCTTGTACAGCAGTGCTGCATAGCTGTACATGTGTCAGCAACATCTGGCTGGCCCTAGTTCCCATCCTCACTGCCACCGTTGGGGGGTTGAGAGGTTTTGCGCCGCATAGCCCGCAAGGACCTGTGCTGGGGGCTGATCTGCCTTGAGCTGGCAGTGGATGAGGTGCACGGTTGTTCCGTTGCCGGTGGGGGGTTCTGCCTGTCCATTGCATCGGCTATGTGTGTGAGGACCTGCCTCACAAGTGACATCTCCTCACATAGCCTGTTGGTGCTGGCTTTTATGGCCTGTCTGATGTCCCTTGCATGCTTCCTGCACTCCTCCCTCGCACGTGCTGCCTCATCCACATGCTAGCCAACCCGCGCAGTGATGTCCTCCTGCCGCTGTCTGATGATGGCCATGTCATGGCCACTGTGTCTTGTGGGGTGGGTGCCGCACCTTGTTCTATTGGTCCAGCATCAGGTGATGACACCGGTGGACTCCAGCACGCTGCCACCATTTCATCACCAGACTGGCCATGGCTGCTGGATTGTGATGTGGGAATGGGCTCTGTTCTTTTGACTGCTGGGGGCTGTTGTTGTATGGCCAGGTCACAGGTGTCCTCCACATCGGACATGATTGCTGTGGCTGCTGCCTCGCTGATGGAACTATTGGCACCAGACAGTGGCCCTCATTACGACCCTGGCGGAAAGCGACTGACCGGAGCGCCACAGCGTAAATAGCGTTTCCGCCATTGCACGAAGGAGCAAAGTGCGGCCCATTCCGACCCATCGGGCACGAGCACCACGGCATGGCGGAAGTGCAAAGTCCGCGATGGCGGAAATGACCCCAAAACGGCCCACACCGCCGCCGTACGGCGCCCTAGGTGCAATACCGCCACCCCTCTTAGCGGTCACCGCAGTGTGCGCCTACCGGAAAGTACGGTGGCCGGAAATATACGGAAACGGAAGCTAAAACATGGGCCCGGAACGGGAAACATCCCGGCGTACACCTATAAATACACTAAAACCACACAACCACTAAAATCACTACCCCGAAACACACCCCAACCCGCCAACCACCCTAGCGAAACCAAGAATAATGGGAAAAGCAGCGAAGAAAGCGTGCGACCGCAAGCGGCAGGTCCACTTCTCCAGTGAGGAACTCACCGTGCTAACAGAGACCCTCCAGGAGAATGCTGCCGTCGTCTTCTCCACGCAAATGACCAGGACGGCACTTGCAAACAAGAAGGCCATATGGGCTCTGGTGGCACAGCGGGTAAGTGCGGTGGGGACCGCACCCCGCACCCCACAGCAATGCCGCAAGCGATGGGACGACCTGCGGATACGCGTCCGCAGCATACTCTCTGCCAACCGCAACATTGCCACAGCCACCGGGGGAGGTCCTGAATCACCCATCAAGTTGACCCCCTGGGAAGAAATCTGTGCCTCCACCATCGGAATGGAGAGCATAGAGGGAGTCGGAGGGATGGAGAAAGGAGTGCAGACATCCGAAGATTCAGGTAGGTGGCCCAGATAAAACAATGCCAAATCCACAAAGTCCATTCATGTGAAGTACCATGTGTCCCCATAGTGCAACAGAAACACATGTCCAGGAGAACGTCCACACACATCGGCCTGATAGCGCACGTTAAAACCCACAATAAATACATAATTAATTAAAAACCCCTAAAACACGCACTACACGTGCAGCAGGCACACCCTAACTGCAGGCTGCCAAACAACTGCACCCTCACTCCACACACAAATGAAACCACCCCCAAGACCCCGACCCAAATCACCCTCAGGCACCACCCCAATGCATGTGATACAATGCCATTCCAATTCCCACTGACCCATCAATAACCCTCGCCCTCCTTTACTCCACCACAGGGTCCGATCCAAACGACGAGCTACAGGAGACCCCTACCAGCACACCTGCAAAGAGGGCCAAGACCAACGGCCAGAGACCCTCCACCTCAGCTGCACGCATCAAGACACGGCAGCAGCACAAATCAGGTGGCAGCACAGAGGAGGGAACATCAACAGGCACCCCAGCAGCCAGCATGCCCACAACACCACCACCACAGGTCCCCCCAACGGATGCCACAGAAGGCACTGCCTCTGGTGGCAGCAGCACCATAGGTGACACCCCATTGATGGCAGCATGCTCCGACACAGAAGACGGGGATGTCGAGGTCAGATCCATCCATGACCTGTCCCAATCCCCCTGTCTGTCCCCTCCCGTACAACATGAGGATACCACGCAGGGGCACCCACAAGACGACGACTGGCCATCCCCCACAAGCCCTGTGGCAAGGCAACATGAGGACAACAGCCCCTCTGTGACACCACCGCAAATGGCCATGGCCCAGCAGAGGCAACAGTCCCTCGACAAGTTAATCGTCCAACAGCAGCAAATGGCCACACTCCTCAAGGGCCATGCCGATGAATGTGGGGGCACCAAGGCAGACATAGAAACATCAACAGAGACACTTAGGGCAGAAATGGAGAGAGGTACAGAGACGCTAAGGGCACAAATTGAGAGTAGCACCGAGAGCCTGAGAGTCCAAATGGAGAGTAGCACCGATAGCCTGAGAGTCCAAATGGAGAGTAGCACCGAGAGCCTGAGGGGGGAACTGCATGCGACGTCCAAAGACGTATGTGCCGAACTTGCCGCAGTGCGCCGTGTGCTCACTGAGCTCTCGCAAACCCTTAGGGACATGCATGGACGTGAGCAGGCAGACACATCATCCGTTGCAAGTTCCGTCCAGGGCAGCCCCCAACGTAGATCTGGAAGGAACCTGCGCTCCACAGGCAGGGGTGCCCCTGATACCCGCAGAGGGGGCATGCAATAGCGACAGCCCACTGACAATGAGCATCTTTGGACACTGGTGTTCGGGGGGGAGGTAGGAGGGTGGAGGGGGTGTGTTGGGCTCACTTGGGTGGCGGGTCGATAGGGTGTTCAACATGATATCACATATGCCATAAAAAGTGCACGATCAACCAATGAGAAGTGTGGACATTGATCTTTGTGTACTAGGCCATCATAGGCGTACAGTCCATATTGTGCATGTCCCAGACACACGCAGTGCCACGAGTCCCGTGTCCATGCATCAGCCACCAGGCGTGAGTGCTAGAAGCATACATCAATGAGATGCTGACGAATGTCACGGCCCTCCGGTGCCTCGCAGACTCCATGAGGTGCTGCCACATCCCCACCCTCATCATGACCATCTTCAGGTGCTTGCAGTTCTGCGTCAGGGGGCATGGGCACATTTCTACGTACGCACATGTTGTGGAGCATGACACATGCCATGACCATCTTTGCAACCTTCTCATGGCGGTACAGGAGTGCCCCGCCAGACCTGCTGAGGCAGCGGAAACGACCCTTCAGTAGGCCGAATGCCTGTTCAATGACTACACGGGTACGTGAGTGGGCATGGTTGTAGTCCTCCTCATGCTGGTCCCGTGGGTTCCGGACTGGTGTGAGGAGCCATCTCTTCAGTGGATATCCAGCATCACCTGTATGTGGACGAGAAACGTATGATGTGGAATGCCATTGATACGTACGCACACCCCCCCGCCCCTTCCTGGCAGGTCATTGACAATTCACATACCCCACATCATCATGCATGTAATGAGACTCACCGAGTAGCCAGGATCTGTTCCCTGCGTGTCGCTCCATGTAGCGTGGTATTGTCGAGTTCCTCAAGACCATAGAATCATGGGTTGATCCAGGGAATCGGGCACAACAATGTGTAATGATCCTGTTGGAGTCACACACCATCTGTACATTCAGGGAATGAAATTGTTTTCGGTTGCGGTACTGGGCCTCCATGGCATGTGGGACGACCAATTCAACATGGGTGCAGTCGATGGCACCAATGCAACCCGGTATGCCGGCAAGTGCATGGAATCCCACTTTTGTGTTGGTTATTTCCAGCTCCGAGCGTGGTAGAGAGATGTAGTCGTCTGCGTGCTTCAGGAGGGCATCGAGCACTAGCAATAGTGTCCGTGAGAACAGTGGCTGAGAAATGCCATGCAACTGTCCGACTGTGTGCTGGTAGGTGCCTGTGGCCAGGAAGTGGAGTACAGACACCACCTTCAGTAGGGGTGGGATGGCGGTTGGGCTGTCTATCATGCTGACAAGGTCAGCCTGTGTCATGTCCACAATGGCGGCTATGGTGTCCCGGTCCAGACGGTAGAGGGTGTGGATCTGCTCATCAGTGAGGTTGAACGGATGTGCTCGGAGGCGTTGAATTGCGGGCTGCCTGCGTGGTGGTAGTGGCTGTGCTGGTGGGCCTTGCTGGCCCTGCCTTGGCCTCCTCCTCCTCCGTGCGGCTGGTTGTAGTTGGTGTTCGTCTACTTCTTGGAGTCGGAGCACTTGCAGTGCTATCAGGTCCCCCAGGGCCAACATCGCGAGTCCTGCCGGTAGCATTTCGGTGTGGTTGTGGGAGGGGACTGGCTGTGCAATTTATGTGTTTTCAGGCTGTATGGCCTCCACCTGTGGTGATTAATTCCACCTGTGCAAACTGCTCTCCCCTTTGGCCGAGCACGTCCCGCGCACAACGCTGCAATTCGGGGAATGGCATCTTGCTATTGCAATCATGTATTTGTACCCGATGGCCGTGTAAGATTGGTTGATATGTTCATTCTGCTGTGGTCCCATTGTTTCACGTACTATCTGTGCAGTCGCGAACAGACTTGTGAGGGGTCAGTGGGACGTAGTACTCGGTTAACGGTGGGCCCTCATGCATCACTGTACCGAGCTTCACCGACGGGCGGGGCGTCCCATTTGTGAGTGAAGGCAGTTGCCATTTTCACACACAGCCGCACTCGATGGGATAATTAGTGATTTCAAACGGCCACAGATGCCTTTTCGACGTGATGTTGCAAATGAGGAATTCGAAGGGCGGCGCTTTCGGTTTCCAGCTAGCGGCGAGGAGATGCCCACAGGTCTGACTGCAAATGTAACGTTCTATTGTTCTATGTCCTTGAGACAGGGCCCATGGCGAGGGAGCAATGATTGATATGAATAGTTTGGGATGCGCAATAGCTACATGGGCGATGAGGCCGTCCGTTCCCAAATACATGTTACTTCAGAACACTGGAATTACGGGCTGGGGCACTGTGGATTTAGCAGGCTGCATAACGCACAGACTCAATGGATGTTTCTAATGTCATGTGAGTAATTATTCAGGCATTTTGATCCCGGGATGAGGGAATGATGGATGGATGCATGGGCAGGTGATTTGGTACAGAGTTTGCCATGTACAGGGCTTCTTGGGATCTATCCGCCTCCCCTACGCTATGTGATGCAGGGCTGCCATAGTGGGACCATCGTCCATCTGGCCTTGTTGAGCCCTCCCTGTCTCGAGGCGCCCTCAGACACTCGTTTGTGATGGTGTTTGCACCTCGATATAGATGGTTGTGAGTCGCAAGTGGTTTTGGGGTGGTGATGTTCCTTTGGAGTGGGCTAGCATGCATATGGCTGTGGATTTCGTGTGATCATTGAAGTGAGTTGTTGGTATGTAGTTCTGATGGCCATTCTGTTCTTTTTCTTTTCTTTTTGTTGACAGGTATCTCCTCCCCTTTTGCCACTGCCATCTGTATGCCACTCCTGCAGATGGATTTTACTCCCGACACCTGCTGCTTCGTGTTAATCAGTGGAGCAGCATTACGATCTTATGGGACGATCGCCAATGGCCCACATGCCCTTACGCAGTACTGGTGGCTCGGAGCAACATTTCGGCCTTTCAGCTGGACTAGTGCCTCCCCATTGGGACGGCCCTGCGGTTCTGTGCGCTTCCATGTTGCCTTTTCGGACGTGAATGTGGCTCTGTGTACCATGGGGGAACAGGGCGACACACAGGTAGTGGCTGGTCGTTTCTTGCGGAAGCAGCCCACAATGGTGGTTGGTGTTTTGGATTTCATGGCCTGATGGCTGTATGTGCTTGGTGATTTTGATGTGCATAAATGTCTATTCTGATTTGGCCCGTGTAGCGTTTTTCTTTGCAAGTGATGTGGCATATGCCTATTTGGGGGGCGATGTATTGTGAGGAGATCTGCATTGGGTTCCAGCTTCGGGGTTTAGTTGCGTGGTACTGTGCTGTGCGCGTTTGCCTACGAAGCCCAGTGAGGTCAGGGATGGGGGCTGCCAATATGCCAGTTTGAATGTTGTCATGCTCAGGGGCGGGGGATTGGGTTTTGTGTAACAGATGCCGGTCAGCCAGGTGGACTGGTTGAATGATGTGGTTTTCGGTATATTGCTGGTCACAGGTGCCTGTGTTTGCGTGCGTTTCTTGGTGGGGGACTGTGGTCATGTCCATTGGGATGGCTTGTGTATTCGTGCCATCTGTGCCCTGCAGCTCCCATTGGCCCCTGTTGTGTTTCTTTTGTTCGTTGGCATGCATGGGTGACTTGTACATTTCAATGGTTGCATTGTGGCTTCATTGCACCTACGGGGAGTTGTACTTTGTGGGCAGGGAGCGGTGTACAGGCACTCAGTGGGGCCGTTTACGGTTGATTCGCGATGCCGTACTTCTCGCCATGGCGGTATGGTCCATTCCGCCATGCCTGATGGCGTTAGGTACATGTCCGCTAGGGTCGGAATTGGCGTACCGTTGCACCATGGTGGTGTTTGCGGTTTGGCATGGCGCGCGCGCGCGTGCTTGGTGCAGTTAGCGTTGGCGTTCACTACGGTGTCGCTAATGGCATCGTACTTTGCGGTGACGGGTCATAGTCGCACCGAGCGCTATTCGATGGCGGTATTGCATTTCCGCCATCGTTTTTCGATTTCCGCCAGGGTCGTAATGAGGGCCAGTGTCCCTTCTGCCGGTGGATCGTATGGGGGGATTACTAGAGTGGGTACTGCAATTAGTTCCGGCCTAGGTTCAGGCCTTGTTGGCGTGGGTGGCTTGGTGGGTTTGGCCCTCTGCGTGAGTGCACTCTTCCCTGTGCCCCTCCACGTGCTGGCGGTGTTGTCTGAGTCCTTTCCCCTGGGTTGTTTCTTACCAGGGGGAGCCTGTGTCGCAGTGTCCTGCTCATCGCTGTCAGTTTGTGAGCCTGTGGGGGACAAAGAGGGGGATGGCACTGGTGATTGGTCAACGTGCTTCATGCAGATGTTGTTGTTCATGCTGTTCTATGCATTTAGACTTGATGTTTGGGCATACAGGTCGTAAGGCTGTTGGGTGGGTAATTCATGCATGAGTCTGGGTGAAATGTGTCTGTGGTGATGCATGCATGTGTGTGTGTTGGGATGTGAAACACACATGGGCTGGGTTGTGTGCATGTATGTTTGATGGCCACATCCATAAGATGATTCAGGGCTCACATTTGGGGAAGTACCACATCTTTCACAGTGCTTTTTTTGTGTGGACACTCACCTGCATCTGACGATGTGGGCACACCACGCTCCATTCCGCCGACTACCTCGATCGATTCGACCCCTATGGTGCTTGCACAGGTCTCCTCCCACTCCTTTCGTTTTATTGGTGATCCTCCACCGCCTCCTGTGACCATGGCCAGGTTCCGGTTGGCAGCCAGGATGCTGTGTCCACGGAGGCGGAGATCGTCCCACCGCTTCCTGACATCTTTCACAATGCAAGTGGTAGTGCCCACCGCACTACTTTACGGGTCACCTCAGCCCAGATTTCCTTTTTTTTATTAGGGTGTCACACCGCATGTCATTGGCGAACAACACCTCTGCGTTGGCAGCAAGCGTGTCAGTGAGCATTATAAGCTCTTCAATAGAAAAAGGCTCCTTGCGCTGCCGCTCTGCTCCTTTTTTAATTTCCTGGGGCATTGTCACTGGGTCTATGAAGGATTTTGGAAGGCTCTCGTGTGGATGCAGGTCTTGGGGGCAGAGGATGGCAATGGATTGTGTTTTTAAAGATGGCCGCCGTGCTATTTCCTGTTCCTGTGCGATGACGCTACTTCTGGTTCCGCTTATTTATGGTGACCGCTAATAGCGGTCACCGCTAATGCCGTGTTGTGGGAGGGCAGACATGCTATCAGCGCTTTGCTCGGTGCCGCTAAGGGCCTTTATGGGTTCTTTACCAGCATGGCTGTAGAGTCCTTTCCGGCATGGCGCTAAGCTCGTGCCCGCGTACTCGTGATACCACATTATTAGAAGTCTACTGAGTACACGGACACGTTGTTAGTGCCATGCCAGTAAAGGAGGTGACTTACCGCCTACCGTGTAATGAGGCCCTATGTGTTTCTTGTGGATAGGCAAAAACACAATTAATTAGTTTTAGTTGTAAGGGATGCACAAAATGTAGCACTTCCAATGACATATTCTCAGGGTGATTTGGTGGGCACAGATAATTGGGCCTTTGTCATCATTGAATGTCACATGGAATGTGCTAGGCCTGTGTGCACTCCACAGGGATTGGATTTTAGGTGTAAAATTGTGCCACAAGCTGGGTACGGGCAGCCTTGCCACGTGCCCTTTACCCTTCCATGCGCAGCCGCAGTGCATTTGGTTGGGGATATGGGCCGCAGTGCATTTGGTTGGGGATATGGGGGCACCACCATGTCCACCGGTACACTGAGCCATGTTGCATCATTGTGCAGGGCACATGCTGCCACACTAGTGGTGGTGCATATAGCAACACACCAGCAGAGTGGTCAAGGGAGCGGAAACATGACTTGAGCAGTCTGAATGTACGCTCCACCATGCCTCGAGTTGCAATATGGGCTGTGTTGTATCTTACCTGGGGTGGTTTGGCAGGGTTCCGTATTGGCATCATCATGTAGGTGCTCAGAGGGTAGGCACTGTCCCCTGTAGAGGTAAACATGTTTGTCATTGCTCTGTATTGGTCTGTGTGTGACATGAATGTACACAGGCATTTATAGTCACCAATGAGCCATGTGTTGCGATGCCTCCGAGCTTCCAGGGCCCGGTTTAGGGGTGGCATTCTGAATATGAACCTATCATGGGTGGACCCTGGATAGTTTGCATATACAGAAGTAATGAGACCCTTGGCATCACATACAACCTGCATGTTGATGGGATGGAATGCCAGTGCTTGCGATTGCGATAGTTGTTTTCAGTGGCCCTAGGTGGATGTAGAGTCACATGGGTGCAATCAATCGCACCAAGCACTTTAGGGAAGTGTGCCACCCCATAAAAATCCTGGACGCCGGCCTGCCTTTCTGCAGGTGTTCTGGGCATGTAGATGTGCCTGCGGACTGAGAAGCGTGCAGTCATGATTGTCAACACCTGGTGTAGGCAGCGTGACTGGGTGGGCTGTGAAATGCCACCAACTATGGCAGTTGTCCGCTGAAATGACTCAGTGGCCAAAAAATGCAGAACATTGAGCACCTTTTTCAAGGGGCTCAGTGCTTGGGAGAACAGGGCTGGTGATGTAAGGTCATCCTCCCACTCCCTGACCAGGTCTAATATGATATGAGGTGGAAACCTATACCTGCCATAGATCTGGTCATCAGGCATCCCAAAAAGGCTGGTCGTAGGTAGAAAAATCTGGGTCCTGGCCAACCTCCTCCTCCTGCGGTGTCTCACAATCACTGCTTCGACAAATGGTACATTCATCGTAGCTGTATATGCACCTTTGTTGTTCGCGTGCACTTTTTATGCGTTTGTTTTAGTGCATGATGACGCTTACGCCAGCTTTCCCGTGGCGTATGTGTTTCCGGATGTGTGCTTCTTTTTCTGCGCGACGGAGAACTCTGTTCAAATCCATGAATACGAGTTTGTAGCGCACGTATGGGCGTTGCGAGGATTTTACTTTGGTACATCCCTAGTTACGCCAATATTTTAACTTGTTGTTCCCCATTCAATGTGTTCTGCCCCCTTTTTAGGTAACTGTGCAGAACCCAATGCCCCTTCGCTATGAGTCTCACCTTCGTGGTTTCGCACTGACGTGTTGGACTGGTGCCGATTCCTCGCAAGTCCCTGGTAAATCCAGCGGATTGTGTTCCATGAATACACTAACTGGTGCTTGGCCGCGATTTCATGTGCATGCCCCATATTTTCTGCGCAAATCATTCCATGAATCGGGGTCATTGTTCAATAGCTTTTTGTGGATTTTTGTATATCAATGTTGTTTACCTATGTATATTAATGCAATTCTGTAATTAATATGACCACGGTCTGTTATAGGTAGCTTCTTTGCCAATTTTAGTCTATAATATTGCGTGAGTTCTTTTTTTCAACTTGCCATTTTTCCTGTGATTTTTATTGTTTGTATGTTTACTTTTATAGCTATGTGCCAAAATAATGTTTTGTACTACTACTACTACTACACTAACAAGACATACTTTTTAATACCCCATCTTGACCATAAATGCCCTAAAATATCTAGTGCAACATACACCCATGGTAACTTGGTGAAGGAAAACCATTTGAGAGGTTTGGTATATGTTTTCAGTACCTTGTCAGATGCTGCACACAAGCAAAACTCTTTAACCAGTTATTCAATGTCAGAATCCAACCCCAGTCACCAATAATTGACGGCCAGTAGAGCTTTGGTTTTTGAAATTCCTAGGTGACCACCATGAGCCAAATCCAACAACTTCTTCTGCACTCCCACGGGAGGCAATATGAGTCCATACAATGTGACCATCTCCTATACTTAAAAAATTCCCTACTCTGTGGAAAGCTCCTAAACCCACATAACTTGACCAACCTGTAAATCATTGCACATGCATTCCTTTACTTTGAACAGTTATTAATCTTCCGTTACAGTATTTTCCCACCCATTCTGCGCAATGGTGTCCTCAAATACCTAACATTTTATACATGCTCTTCACAATCTTCTTATACATAACAGGACACATTTCTGGATAAAATATCAGTAATAACATTATCCTTACCTTGAAAAAATGTGAGCTTAAAATCAAGTCCGTGCAGAGCCGTAACCCAATTAATTATGCATCTTGAAACTCCATCTAGACCTTTTGAAGTAAACACGGATACACAGGGTTTCCGATCAGTCACATCAGTGAATTTTCGACCCCACACAAATGTTTGAAATGTCCTTATCGCCCACATGACTGACATCGCCTATTTCTCTGTAAATGAGTACCTACGTTCAGTGCCCTTAAGAGCTCTTGATACAAATGCTAACATCTTCCTAACATTTTTCTCTCTGTGTGAGGATAGCCCCCAGTCCTGTACCGCTGGGAACCATCATGCGCAATGTGTCAACAAAAGCCAAAACTGGAGCATGAGAGATGGCCAGTTTGATTTCCATAAATTCTTGATCACATTCAGGAGACCACTCAAGGACAACATTATTTTTACACAAGGCCTTAATGTTCTTGCACTTACCAGCAAAGGTTCTTACAAATTTGGCATAATATTCTACAACACCTAACAACAACAGCACTTCTTGCTTGACTTTTGGTATAAATTGTACAATAGAGCTTTCTCAGGGTGTCACTCCTTCACCAGACAACCTATGACCCAAATAGTCAATCTCGGAGACGCTAAAACAGCACTTATATTTTGTAATGTTAGTCCACAATTGTTTAATCTGCATAAGACCATATTCAATTTGATATGATGATCCTGTAGTGAAGAAACCATGACAAGAATGTCGTCCTGATAGAAGAGCACACCAGCAATGTCTCCTGACGCGTTATTCATTACCATCTGAAAAAATACTGCAGCTGAAATGAGCCTAAATGGCATCCCTTTCAACCTGAACAGTCCTTTCTGGGTGATGAAAGTAGTGTGATCGTTGGCATCAGGATGTAACCTGACTTGATGGTATGCAGAAGCCAGGTCTAAGGTAGAGAATATCTTAACTCCAGCTGTGAGACTAACCAGCTCTCAAATATTTGACAATGGAAACCGGTCAACAATAACATTCCTGTTGAGTGATTTTAAATATGCACACAAGCAAGCACTACCATTTGGTTTTCTTAATACAACCACAGGGAAGCACCACTCTAAAGTATCCATGGGCTCAATTAGGTCCTCAGAAGTTAATCTTTTGATTCCTTTTGCAACTTCATCTCTTAAAGCTTTCAGTATGAATCTCATTTTAGCTATGACAGGAATGGCGCCTTTTTTAAGCTGATTTTATGACAGATACTCTTTAGACATCCAAGTCTTTCCCTGAAAACATCAGGCATATTAACCTCAGGTATCACATTTTCTGATGAGGCAATGGCAGCTACGCTACCTGGAACTTTTGGGTCAATTATAATACCCATATCACTATGCTGTACTATCCTAGCAACATCTCGCCCCCAATCCGATACATACAGTTTGGCTTTGGTAAACTTGTTTTGACACTCAAGGATCACTATACAGCAACCAACCATGAAAATCTTAGCACCACATATGCACTCGCCTTAATATGAGAAGGCTTTAAACTAACATTTGAAAACGTGTTTTTTTCATGTTTCTCTATTGGTGATAGTATAATTGGATCCTGAATCTATAAGCATTCAAACTCCTATACCATTACCAAGCACTATTGATTTGATTGATTGATTTGAAGAATTTCTAACACGCTCGAAATGGACTGAACAGTATAATGGTGCAGGTGACAGTCATTAGTCATTTACAAAGACTAAGTTAGCAAAATTGTATAGGTATACTGCATCCCGTCCTAAAGGCCAAACAGTTCCTGACAGGCCTGACAGAAGCTGTAGCTTTATTTAAACAGAAATGTTTTTAAGGCCTTGCAGAACTTAAAGAGCAAGTCAAGTATCCTAATTTCCCTAGGTATACTATTCCAGAGTCTAGGGCAAAATACTGCAAATCTTCTTTCCCCTCTTGATACAAATGTAGATGTAGGAATTGCCAGCAGAGCTTGGTCCCTTGATCGTAGACATCTGGACGGCTAATATAGCTTAAACTTGTCCTTCAAGTAGTCAGGTGCTAGATTGTTCAGACACATGAATACTAGACATGCTACCTTAAACTTAATGTGATCCTCAACCACTAGCCAGTGGAGTAATCGACTTCAAGGAGAGACATGGGAAGTGCTGTTTAATCAGAAAATTAGCCTGACTGCTGCATTCTGGGCTTTCTGAAGTCTGTAAAGTAGTTTTTTGGAATGCCCATACGTTGGCTGTTGCAATAGTCTAGGTGGGCATTTCGTGAGTGCTCCCACCACCAGTGCGTGGTCCTCTTCCGGAATATACAGAAGGGTCTGTCGAAGAAGTCTCAGAGAGTAAAATATTGTTTTTACCGTAGCCCCAACCTGGCTTTCACAGCCCAGGTTACCCTGCCAAATGAAGCCATGGTTTTTTACTTTAGCAGAGAATTTGGTTTCAACTCCCAATAGATTGGGAAATTACTGTTTTTTCATGGTGGTACAAAGATGTTCAGGACTAAACAGAATAAATTCTGTTTTTGCAAAATTTAATTGCAATTGATTGGAGGCCATCCACTCGCTAATCTCTTGGAGACATTCACTGAACCTAGCAAAGGTTTCCTCAACATTATCAATTATAATGAAAATATGAGTGTCATTTGCGTATGATTGGAAACTCATTCTGTGACATCTCAAGATTTCCATTAATAGTTGAAGATACAGATTAAAAAGAAGAGCAAAAACGATGACCCCTGTGCGACCCCACATCACATGATACTGGGGTCTGAAGTAAAGGCTCTCAGTGTAACACATTGCTGGTGATTCTCCAGGAAGGATCTGAACCACCGAATGGCGTGCTCCGAGACTCTACTGTCTGACCTCAGTCGGTCTAGAAGAATATCATGATTAACTGTATCAAAGGTGGCTGACAGGTCAAGCATCGCCGAGAGTGAAAGCTTGCCCTGATCAGCCACCCTCAACAGCTCATCATAGAACTGTCTCCATACAAAATGTATGGCAGAACCCGTACTGCAAGGGATCTAGAAGTAACCCTTCTTCAACAAAAACCTGCAGTTGTTGAGTCACGACTTTTTTGAGAATCTTCCCTGGCCAAGGAAGGCCAGCAATAGGACGGTAGCTCTGCAGTACCAAAGGGTCCATGTTAGGTTTTTTAATAAGGATGTTAATATTGTGTATTTAAGAATCTGAGGTACTGATCCTTGATCTAACAATTTATTTACAAAAGTGGTAATAAACAGAGCAATTTCCTCAGCCATACACTTAGCTGCCACTGCAGGAAGTGGAAACAAACATTCATTGGTTGGTTTCAGCATTTTTATCAGTGTGTATATATTCTCTTCCTTCACATGGTGGAAATTAAACTGCTTTGGGAGCACAATGACTTTAGCTTGATCGTGTCCACCAAGATCTAAATCCATGCTTGATTGCAACGAGGTAAATCGAGTTGGATTCAGAGCTGCAATATTGCTTTTAATTGCAGCATTTTTTCTCCCCAATAAATATTAAAGGCATTGGCTGTGCCAGTGGTGGTGTTATGGAGAGATTATTGATTATGGGATGATGGAATTTTGATATAATCGGAAAAAGTTCCCTTGATTACCTGCCTCACTAATTTCTTTATGTAGGAACTTAAGTTTAGCCTCAAAGATTGCCTTTTTATAGACCAAAAGTGCAATTTTGGCTATAATGCTGTTTCCTTTGGTATGACATTTTTGCCATTTACACCCGGACAGACTAACTTGTTTGCGCAGTGAGGTCAGTTTCTGTGCAAACCACGGCTTAGAGAGCCTCCTTCTGATAGGTTTCCTAGGTGCAACGCTGGAACATATGGTATCCATAAGTTCAACATTCTGAAACAAGCCCAAACAGAAGCACTGACGCAAGTTAGTTATGGCCTGTGTCGGCCTTGAGTGATGTGAACAAACAGCAACTGGCACCGTGAGCGATGAGAAATGTAGTTCCCTTCTACACACTCATCCTGCAAAAATATGGCAAGTACTAGGATGCAACACGGCTTGGAATAGAACAACAGTGTGCACGCAGGGACCAGAACTGAGAATCCAGTGCAATCAAGATAACCTGAGTAATCTGGGCTTTTAATAACGGCACTAACGTGACCGGACTACAAATGAACTGGGAAATGTAGTTCCCAAACTGAGAGTGCTGCGTGAGTGAACAAAGCTTGCTGTTTTAAATTGCTCAGAGCAAGCAAATGTGCACGAGGCACAAATAAGTGGCAAATATACTAAAACAGGATACAACATTTAATTAGGTAGTTTAAAATAATAAAATTGGTAATTAATTGATCAATGTTTTGTTCTAAACATTGTAGATGATTTTCCACAGTGTCTGTTTGTTCTTCCATTGATACAAAAATAAATGTGTTAGGTACACCAAAATAATGTGTATTAATTGGCTTATTTGGAAAAGTGCAGTGTCTACCAGTAGTATCACTGTCATTTTGTCCTGGGGAAAATGTTCTTCAAGCCACTGCAACGTATTAGACATTTCTGTGTAAAAAAAAAAATAATAATTTGTTTGTGTATCCTACTACAGAAAGTTTATAACTATAGGAATTAATGTAGTGTACTTACCAGTTTGTTTTTAGTTTTCCTGTTACTGCTATGTAGGTGTGCTGTTGATATTTGTTGTGCAGTTTCTGTATAAAGCATCAGTGAGGTAATTCTGTTGGAGGCATATGTTATTTATTTTGGTATGTTCCATTATTTTTCATATGCTATGTAATTGGACTGTTGGTGTTTTACATATACAGTTTGCACTTCTTATTTATTTTTTAATGTAATTTATGTATATGCTGCTCTTTGAACATGTTCAGTGTGTTTATTGCATGATACAACAATGTAAGATACACCCTGAGTTTTTGGACAGTGTTGATGTTGACCGAGTCCATCCGCGGACATGCGCAGGGTCCGTGGACATCCCAAACACTAGCGTGGAACATGGGGTTCAGTATGTTGTATGGTATATCTATAGAAACTAAGGGAATCCTAGTAAAAACCGATCAAATTCATAATATCTATGTCTATATTCAGTGAAAAAGACTTTGTTAAAAAGGATGTTATGGTTAAGTTGCACTACTAAACATCTATGAAATTCAGTAAAAAACTTTGTTAAAAGGACGTCATGGTTACAAGTAAAATCGTAAACCCCCTGAAATTCTCCAATTATGGTAAGATAAGCAACCATAATTCGCGCCACTGCCGTGCACTGCTAAGACTAACACATAGGATATTAACAATATTTTTTTAATGAGTTTCATAGGTTTTCAGTAGCGCAACTTAACCTTAACATCCCTTTAACAAAGTGTTTTCACTGATATATAGATATATATCTGTGTGTGGGAGATGGGTTTCGGATATAATTAATTTAAGGGGTTGAATGGGCTGCGGGGGGTCTCAACATGCATATATATGCAGCAAAATGTAACTGTCCAAAAACAAATTCGACCAATTCTCCCACAACCAATTTTATTTGATGTAATTAACCCAAACACAAATACTTATGGACGGTGAAACTTAGTATATTGAGTAGACTTTTGAACTAAGCATTACTTAGATACAAACTATGACAGTCCAATCCTTGATTCGCCATGGCCCCACATTCAATGTACATACGCTTGGTAGACGGGTTGAACAAGATATGTGGCCTCATTACGAGGTAGGAGGTAGCCATGGTGCTATTAGGAATGGGGAATGGTTCCCGGAATGGGGATTTACCGGGTCCTCCAAGGTTGGAATGACCCGGTAAGTCGCTATTTCGGGAACCCGGAATACAGTAAGGGGGTAGCCATGGTGCTAATAGCACCATGGCTACCTCCTACCTCGTAATGAGGCCCATTGTGTTTGGTGATATTCAGGAGATTCCAACCTGAGATATTAGATAATCTGCTCCAGTTGAGCCCAAGGTTTGTAAAAGTGTGGTTACAAGAAGCATGTGGGTCCTGTGGCATCATGAAGCAGATGCAGGGGGATCCTCACATAGGAGAAATGGCTCACCCCAATCTTTCTACTGGTTACAGAAACAGGATGTGATCTTGGATGGGGAACTGTGCTAGGGTGTGCACCAATATTGCTGTGTGAATGTATAAACATAGCCCAACACACAGGGCTGCAGTCTTCTATATATTGCTTCTGCCTACCCAACATTGGCACCATCAGAGCTTTCTTTAATGTCTTATTTCTGGACAGAATCTACACACATGATACCATTCTGAATCCAGACAGCATTTCCAAATTAACTAAGAACACCGTTATTTCACAATCTCCACAAACCCAAAGTAGATGTAACTCAAAACTCTGGCAATACACTTTTCTCTGTACTGGAAGTATAAGTATTACCCACTTCCACTAAATATCCCATTCTTAAGAATTGGGAAGCAAAAGATATAACAAAATCCACAAACACGGAGTTCTTAATAAGTGTAATTCAGCCAAGTTTGTGTCTATAGCACAACCCGGCATAGTTACCAGTTCAACATCCTCTGAAGCGATTATTCATAATTGTGGTATTGTATTTAGTAATTTTAGGCACATTTGCCGATTTAAGAAGAACTGTAATGTGTTGCAAAAAGATCAGTTATTGATATTGTATCAGAAGTATACTTCATATCAAGATCATTAATGCCTTAGTGCATGTTGAAATTTGATTATGTGCTCTTTTCATCACATTGGTAACTACATCATTGCTAATGACCAGAATACTAGAGCACCTAATCCCAGCTACTGAAGTAAACCCTTCGGGACATATTGCCAATTCATCAACCACATTCAAAGAAACCACTGATTCAGACACTGGTGCATCGTTTTCATCCACATGAGTCAAGATTTTCAAGTCAGTCTCAGGGCCTGCCCAATTCATGGAAATGTGCGCAAAAATCCTTGAAAGGGCCGCGTGCTGGGAAAGAGACTGTGTACCCCGTGTATTCATGGAATTCACTGTGCACAGTAACCGTATTCGCAAGTCGCCCCCTGAATGCCCCCGACATGCCCACACGCAAAGCAGAAACAGCCAGAACAGCTACCTTTTGTGCACTCCCCCGGGCACAAACACATGCACCCTTTAAACAGTGAATGGGGTTCCCCACAAGCAGGCCTTCATCTCGGGGAGCCTGCACAGGGTCTGCCGTAACTATTGCCGGCACTCAAACAACATGCATATGAAAAATCATAACACAGTCTAAAATTGGAAAATCGGTGCGCAAACCCCCATAAACCATTCCTTCACGCCGCTAACCTGCTTACACGGATCCCTAAGTTAGATCGGAAACCCGGGTGCATACATGCACCCCTAAATCCGACATGCAAACACACCCATGTGCTGCAAATCCTATGCGCAAGTGTACCTACGCCTGCCTTTGGGTGGCATAATGATCAAAGGATTTGCCTGGCCATTCCTATGCCGAGAGGCTACGTGGGTGTTTCCATGAATACGTGTCATTTGGAGCAAATGTGGGTGTGCGAGCGACTGCCTGCCGTCCCCCATAACGTTCACTTTTCACATGTTCTTCCCCATTTTCTGAGTTCCATCCCCTTCCTAGAGTTCTGCGCAAGCCATGCCCACGGTCTCTGTGGTGTCTCATGCAAGCCGCTCGACAGCTCAGGCAAACATTCCGGGCATGCGAAACTCAACGCAAGTCCAGAGAAAGTCCCACGCAGTTGGTTCCATGAACTGAGAAACACACATTTCCTCCCCAGTTTATACCATAAATCGGGCCCTCCGTGTTTTCTTTCTTGGAACCTGGCCATTTATTTAAGGTACGCTTCATGCTCGCTTTTTTCCACCTTTGTTGTTTTTTCCAGTGTTTCCCTCTCCAGGTGGTCCTACCATCCACTATCCACAACATTATATCTACCCTCTGTCAATATACATGTTACATTACTCGCAGAAATGCTACCAAGAGAATATGCATTCCCATGAGATTTCTTCTGTGTTAGATAACAGATTGATTGTACGCAGCTTCAGGCAACCCTGGCCCATTCGTAGACTGCATACATTCAATGACATCAGCTTCCTGAGGGGTACACCATTCCCTTCACCAGCACTTCCATTATCCGAATCCAAGTCCTCTACTTAATTATATGTGTCATTAAATGTGAAGGAATGAACCTTTGGTTGGCTAAGCGTAAAGTCAATGGTTTTTAGCAGAGACTGATCAAAAATTGGATGCAGAGTTCCAAAACCGGCTTAATTAATGTTGTTAAATTGGCAGGCGTGCTATTACCACCTTCATCCTCCTCGCAAGTATCAGAGTCGGTCGAGTGAACTATACCCAAGTGCGTTCAGATCTGTTGTAATAGAAAGGTTGCTTCCAATGATATTTGAGAATGGTGCACTTTCAGGAATTAACACGACTTCAAGTTTATTGACTAGCACCTCCCTTTTAAGGCTATAAAAGAGGTCGAGGAGGGAGTTATTGTCAATGGCGGGGTGGGGGGATAATATTCTAACTCCCAGCACTTAAGTGCGACTGAGCCCCTACCGTAAAATCTTCAGACACAACTTGAACCACTTCCAGAGGGTTAGATGCCTTGTTGACAACAGGAATAAAAAAACAGTGATCTTAATGTTATCCCCCGCCATCTTATTTACAATCTGTTGCGTATTATCATCGTCTGCAGAACTTGTTGCTTGAGGCTTTTTACTGGGAATATTATAAGCGTGGCCTCGTTTGGGCATGGTTGCTTTTCACAATAAATGTAAAGTAAGCACAATTCAAACGTGAAAGCAGCTCTGCGCAAACCAATACAAACCACAATCTTACCAAAAAGCAGGAACAGCTTATTTTTGCTCCGTCTGCCCCTCAGCAATCGCCGAGTGCAGACTGCTAACAGCGCTCAGCGTGTGCTTCGTTATTAGGGGGCAGCAGTTACTTGCTTCCTTGGTTGTTAGCCACAAGTAAGCAGAAGCTTCAAACTACGAACTTCAGAACTTCCAGATTGTCAGACTTCAGTCAGAACCCTTCCAGCTTCACCTCTGCTGAATGCACGCGGGTGCTACGTGCTACGTTCCAGAACATGTAGGTTTGCAGCCGAGAGAGATAGTGGCAACCCAACCCACCAGGCAAAATAAATCCAAATAGAAGGAATAGGTCTTCTAAGCTGCAAGGCAGCTTCGTACAAATATTGCCATTGCAATTTCACACATTCCAACTTCCTACTGCCGAACTGCAGTCTAAAACGCTTCAGCTTCAATTCTGCGTTTTAGTTATGGTAGACATTTAGGGCCTGGTTCATAGAATAATCTGCACAGAAAAAAACAGCAGTTGCATGGGAAATGGCACGCATGTTCCTGTTCGTCGATTCATGGAACACAATGCATAGGGCTTACCCGGGAGGGACTTGCAAGGAATACGTGCCAGTCCACCACGTCATTGCGATCCGACGAACACCCTGCGCGAGACTTGTTAAGGATACCAATCGGGCGTCACACACTGGACCAGGACACTTGGTCTTAGCCTGGTATGTAGTGCTCAATAGGAATGTTTTTTCTTTAATTTCAATTAATTCAAATTGAACCGATACCCGATCGGTCTCACACCCCCTTTTACAAATATCCCGGGTCACCATGGACCATGAACCAGACCAGTTGGTGAAATACAATATTTATTTTTAGAATTCACAAAAATAACACACATTTTAATATTGGGCAGCAATCACCAATGGGGTGATAATGACCTTCTAGTAGAGCATATCCAAAGTACAATTGAATAGGAGGACTTTTTGACTTATGATAGATAGCACCCAAGTTAAGGTTTCCACCTGCAACATTCCATCAACCCACAAATAACCAAATTCTGAGTGGATAGAAAGAAGCAGCAGGTAGTCAGGGATCAGCGAACAGAATCAAAATCCAAACTTCCCTCACAAAATAAGAGGGAAAAATGGATTTTAAACCCTTTATAATAGCATGAAATGACACTCAGAAATTAACAAATAAACAATTAATGTGCGGTGAAATCTTTGAGACAAATATGACTTCTCATGATAACAGTAATAAATAGACCGTAGCAATCACAAGGCAAGGGATCAACAAGAAGCATACAATTCATAAACACGTGGAAAATTAGAACATGCTGCAGCCGAATGACACGTTGGAAAGTTGCAATTTTCTCAATTCCCGATTAAAATGTGTGTTGTATTGACCCACTTCTGCTCTGCCCTGCGACATCCCTGTGTGCTGATGGCACAAGAATTATCAAAATGGCTGCAAAACCCCTGGGCGCGCCAAAACCAATGGATATTGCACTTTGAAACCCAGAAAGATGGCTGCCAAATCTACCTTACCTGTTGTCATTGATGGAATGGAGATGGAATGGAGACCTCACTGCTGAAACATGTCACTGGGTCGCCCTCCAAGTAAAAATGAAAACTGCATGAAAGGCAGTGCTTTACTGAAAGAAACCCAGAAATTGTTCTTAAATCCCTTTTTCTTGGTTGCTGAAACTACAGAATGTCGGTCCAAAACATCATAAAACCTCCAATATTCTTGCGGGGTTTTACTAGACACTTCATTCAAGAAATTATTATGAACATACAATGTCATGAAAAGCGGAATCTCTCATCAAAATATTCACAGCAAAAATGTGCCTGCCTGTGAAATCTTTTAAAATATGGGCGCAGTACCAGCGGCCGCCTGTATGACAGCTGTCAGTAGTTTGCATCAGAAGATTTAAACTTGTGCAATTGAAATCAAATGTCTAAAAAATAAGTGACCTGTAATTAAGAGGAACGGAATAAGAGTTCTAGCTGCTTCTTTGAAAATTGCAAGTGTTGTTTTAAACCAAGAAAAATGTAATAAAATGACATTGAATTTAAGCTGAACTCAAAGCCACCAAACCAGTTCCACAGCTTCCCCCAACAAAAGGCATCTCCCTTTTGCTCCCCACCAAGGCCAGGAAATCACACCTTTGTGAGAATTAGATCAGCAGAAAGGGACAATGGCTTTTCTCTGGCTGAAAGGATATGCAGATTGTGAAGTGTCAAAAATGGCCTCTCCCAGAAAGAAGGGGGCAGATTGCTTCAGACCTGCCAGGAGGAAAAGGAGGCGGGACAGACAACAATTTGTGGATTCACAAGCACATAATTATAGAATTAACAGCATTGTTAATGTGATTTTTGGGTGCACATTTTAAGAGATGCCAGTGGTGCGATGTTCTGGGAAGGCACAGTGAAAATTCTGGTTTTGCAGCAAATGTATTTATGTCAGAAGCATGAAACTTCACACGCTTATGCCCATATACAATGCGCACATGTTTCCAAATTTTGAATAAATTAGAGATTGTGTCCTGGACAAAAAGTGTGAAATTCTGTCAAATCCAGACCCAAGATCCTACAGCGACGGGGCTTGGAAGCGATTTTGCTCCACAAAATATGTGATCTATGTATGTTATTGTTATAAAGATTGCACACATGTAAATATGTATTAACCAAAAGTAGATTTTATGTTCAAAAGGCAAAGGTGAGGATGTTCTGCCTCTTAAAACCACATCATCATGGTGACACCCTGTTTTCTCCTCCAATCAAGGGAGAGAAGAGACTCTAACCTATAGCCTGCCATGAGGGTGCACTTAGGATAATTCAGCATACACGCCCCTTTATCAAATGGATAAATAGAGACAGCTAAGTACTTAGAAGCTCACACAGATCCACCCACCATCCCGGTCTTGGTGAAGCACCCTGAAGGAAGTCCATCCATATTCCTTGCTCCAGAATCCAGGAACTTTGCAAGCAGAAAGACTCATTGCATAGCTGTACCACTTTCAGCTGGGTCTCAACTTCCCAAACCAATCCCACAAACTTAAAGGGGAAACAAAAGAAACAGCCAGGCTGTGCTGTAACTGCTTACCTGCCAAAGAATGATCTTCATAACCAACAAGGCGCAGATTAAAGCCAATCCTTTGCTGTGCTGTGCTGTGACCAGAGAGCCATTGCAGATCCTGTCCAGTCATGCTGTGCGTGCAGCCAGAGCGCCTTTCTGTCCAGTCCTACCGTGCGGTGTCCATAGCGCTTTGCTGATCGCTGAACCAGTCCAGTCCGGTGTGCCTAGCCGTCTGTCCCAGAACCAAATTCCTGACGGTTCTCTTCAGACCTATATAGTGAGTATCCATAGTATAGGATTGTCACTAGCCTATGTACTGTCCATAGCAATCCCTATCCAAATCCATCCTATCCTATAGTCAGAACTGCATTGCTAAAAATATTTTTGAATTGCATGAACTCTCTATCTTATCCCTAGTATCTTCATTCTGTAAAAGTATTGTTAAATATTCTTGCACTGATATATTTTATCTGAAGAAGGCAAGCTCCTCGGCAGGCAGTCGCCCTGATCGGAGGTGCCCTGGTCTAGCATCTGTGCTTCCGTGTAGTATAAATATTCTTGCACTGATATATTTTATCTGAAGAAGGCAAGCTCCTCGGCAGGCAGTCGCCCTGATCGGAGGTGCCCTGGTCTAGCATCTGTGCTTCCGTGTAGTATTTGCTTCTTCATAGTCATTCCATAGTGTAAAGAAATCCTGTTTGTCTTTTAAAAGCGCTTCTCTGTTTTCCCCATTCTTTCGCCTATCTCAGAAAAACGACCTCCACTTAAACATCCATACCTTCTTCAAAGTTTATGCTAGAAACCAAATTTACCGCACACGGAAAAGTTTGGCGCAAATTTTCGTTTTGGCAAAATCTATCACATGTAAAACAGCTTTCAATTGCATCGACCTCAAATTTAAGTTTTCACATTGCTTATTACTCTCAAATCATTGCTAGTGTTTGTCTGCAACCATACAAAGCGGCTCCCATTAGAATTTTAAAAAAGTTCAGTGAATTAAACCAGATTTAGTGTTTTAACCAATTCATTCAAAGACAACTTTAAACATTTTGACAGTTTGCCAATCATTCCTGTTTCTCACTTGTGTTGCTGGGGGGAATCGGGATTGCCATTGTATTTGAATTCTGCATTCCTGAAACCTGTTCTCTCTCCTTCTATCTCTCTACATAGCATATTGGGGGTGGAGGGGAGCGCAGGGGGAAAGAGTAACTACATTGCTATTTGATTTAAACACACACCCACAAAAGTATTATTGCTGTGCTGCATTATTTTTGTTGATTATTACTCCTTGTGATTAAAGAGATTGCTTAGTGTGACATCACCCCATTGGTGATTATTGTATACCCATTAAAAATAGCGTGATTATATTGTGAACTACATAAATACATATTGTAACTTTGCAAACCAGCCTGATTCCTGGTTCAGTGTGACCTGGGGGGGGGTTCCAAGAGAGGGCCGTGATAGAAGTGGTACATCATTCCGAATAAAAGAACTTTTAGATACAAATAAATAAATAAGGATTTCAGTTGTGCATTACATGCTAGGCATTGACTAAGGTGAAGTGCCGTATTGAAATCACTTACAAATGACACAAACGAATTTGAGGAAAAACGGGTGAAATGCTTGAATTCGCAATGCGGTAGCGGACTCTCCTAAAAAAACAAAGAGGTGATGGCTGGAAGGTTTAGACTAAATCTTAACCACTGGCAATGCTCTGGGCAACCCTCCAGACCACCGTTCTTCGCCTGCCAAGCCATTACAGAAGGGAAAGACCATATGCAAATCAGGCTTGGCCCCACCCCAAAAGGGGCGGTCCAGCCCGAACTGCTAGGCCACATCCCCTCTGCACGAGACCACAAGCATCCCCAAACATGTTTCGCCCTTGTTGGGGCTCATCAGTGAGGAGTAGCTTGGGTCTCTAGGCCCAGCAGGCACAGGACCCACGTCTGGGCATACCCGTCCCACTCGGGGTGACATAGCAAAAACAAAGAGGTGATGGCTGGAAGGTTTAGACTAAATCTTAACCACTGGCAATGCTCTGGGCAACCCTCCAGACCACCGTTCTTCGCCTGCCAAGCCATTACAGAAGGGAAAGACCATATGCAAATCAGGCTTGGCCCCACCCCAAAAGGGGCGGTCCAGCCCGAACTGCTAGGCCACATCCCCTCTGCACGAGACCACAAGCATCCCCAAACATGTTTCGCCCTTGTTGGGGCTCATCAGTGAGGAGTAGCTTGGGTCTCTAGGCCCAGCAGGCACGGGACCCACGTCTGGGCATACCCGTCCCACTCGGGGTGACATAGCAAAAACAAAGAGGTGATGGCTGGAAGGTTTAGACTAAATCTTAACCACTGGCAATGCTCTGGGCAACCCTCCAGACCACCGTTCTTCGCCTGCCAAGCCATTACAGAAGGGAAAGACCATATGCAAATCAGGCTTGGCCCCACCCCAAAAGGGGCGGTCCAGCCCGAACTGCTAGGCCACATCCCCTCTGCACGAGACCACAAGCATCCCCAAACATGTTTCGCCCTTGTTGGGGCTCATCAGTGAGGAGTAGCTTGGGTCTCTAGGCCCAGCAGGCACGGGACCCACGTCTGGGCATACCCGTCCCACTCGGGGTGACATAGCAAAAACAAAGAGGTGATGGCTGGAAGGTTTAGACTAAATCTTAACCACTGGCAATGCTCTGGGCAACCCTCCAGACCACCGTTCTTCGCCTGCCAAGCCATTACAGAAGGGAAAGACCATATGCAAATCAGGCTTGGCCCCACCCCAAAAGGGGCGGTCCAGCCCGAACTGCTAGGCCACATCCCCTCTGCACGAGACCACAAGCATCCCCAAACATGTTTCGCCCTTGTTGGGGCTCATCAGTGAGGAGTAGCTTGGGTCTCTAGGCCCAGCAGGCACGGGACCCACGTCTGGGCATACCCGTCCCACTCGGGGTGACATAGCAAAAACAAAGAGGTGATGGCTGGAAGGTTTAGACTAAATCTTAACCACTGGCAATGCTCTGGGCAACCCTCCAGACCACCGTTCTTCGCCTGCCAAGCCATTACAGAAGGGAAAGACCATATGCAAATCAGGCTTGGCCCCACCCCAAAAGGGGCGGTCCAGCCCGAACTGCTAGGCCACATCCCCTCTGCACGAGACCACAAGCATCCCCAAACATGTTTCGCCCTTGTTGGGGCTCATCAGTGAGGAGTAGCTTGGGTCTCTAGGCCCAGCAGGCACGGGACCCACGTCTGGGCATACCCGTCCCACTCGGGGTGACATAGCAAAAACAAAGAGGTGATGGCTGGAAGGTTTAGACTAAATCTTAACCACTGGCAATGCTCTGGGCAACCCTCCAGACCACCGTTCTTCGCCTGCCAAGCCATTACAGAAGGGAAAGACCATATGCAAATCAGGCTTGGCCCCACCCCAAAAGGGGCGGTCCAGCCCGAACTGCTAGGCCACATCCCCTCTGCACGAGACCACAAGCATCCCCAAACATGTTTCGCCCTTGTTGGGGCTCATCAGTGAGGAGTAGCTTGGGTCTCTAGGCCCAGCAGGCACGGGACCCACGTCTGGGCATACCCGTCCCACTCGGGGTGACATAGCAAAAACAAAGAGGTGATGGCTGGAAGGTTTAGACTAAATCTTAACCACTGGCAATGCTCTGGGCAACCCTCCAGACCACCGTTCTTCGCCTGCCAAGCCATTACAGAAGGGAAAGACCATATGCAAATCAGGCTTGGCCCCACCCCAAAAGGGGCGGTCCAGCCCGAACTGCTAGGCCACATCCCCTCTGCACGAGACCACAAGCATCCCCAAACATGTTTCGCCCTTGTTGGGGCTCATCAGTGAGGAGTAGCTTGGGTCTCTAGGCCCAGCAGGCACGGGACCCACGTCTGGGCATACCCGTCCCACTCGGGGTGACATAGCAAAAACAAAGAGGTGATGGCTGGAAGGTTTAGACTAAATCTTAACCACTGGCAATGCTCTGGGCAACCCTCCAGACCACCGTTCTTCGCCTGCCAAGCCATTACAGAAGGGAAAGACCATATGCAAATCAGGCTTGGCCCCACCCCAAAAGGGGCGGTCCAGCCCGAACTGCTAGGCCACATCCCCTCTGCACGAGACCACAAGCATCCCCAAACATGTTTCGCCCTTGTTGGGGCTCATCAGTGAGGAGTAGCTTGGGTCTCTAGGCCCAGCAGGCACGGGACCCAAGTCTGGGCATACCCGTCCCACTCGGGGTGACATAGCAAAAACAAAGAGGTGATGGCTGGAAGGTTTAGACTAAATCTTAACCACTGGCAATGCTCTGGGCAACCCTCCAGACCACCGTTCTTCGCCTGCCAAGCCATTACAGAAGGGAAAGACCATATGCAAATCAGGCTTGGCCCCACCCCAAAAGGGGCGGTCCAGCCCGAACTGCTAGGCCACATCCCCTCTGCACGAGACCACAAGCATCCCCAAACATGTTTCGCCCTTGTTGGGGCTCATCAGTGAGGAGTAGCTTAGGTCTCTAGGCCCAGCAGGCACGGGACCCACGTCTGGGCATACCCGTCCCACTCGGGGTGACATAGCAAAAACAAAGAGGTGATGGCTGGAAGGTTTAGACTAAATCTTAACCACTGGCAATGCTCTGGGCAACCCTCCAGACCACCGTTCTTCGCCTGCCAAGCCATTACAGAAGGGAAAGACCATATGCAAATCAGGCTTGGCCCCACCCCAAAAGGGGCGGTCCAGCCCGAACTGCTAGGCCACATCCCCTCTGCACGAGACCACAAGCATCCCCAAACATGTTTCGCCCTTGTTGGGGCTCATCAGTGAGGAGTAGCTTGGGTCTCTAGGCCCAGCAGGCACGGGACCCACGTCTGGGCATACCCGTCCCACTCGGGGTGACATAGCAAAAACAAAGAGGTGATGGCTGGAAGGTTTAGACTAAATCTTAACCACTGGCAATGCTCTGGGCAACCCTCCAGACCACCGTTCTTCGCCTGCCAAGCCATTACAGAAGGGAAAGACCATATGCAAATCAGGCTTGGCCCCACCCCAAAAGGGGCGGTCCAGCCCGAACTGCTAGGCCACATCCCCTCTGCACGAGACCACAAGCATCCCCAAACATGTTTCGCCCTTGTTGGGGCTCATCAGTGAGGAGTAGCTTGTGTCTCTAGGCCCAGCAGGCACGGGACCCACGTCTGGGCATACCCGTCCCACTCGGGGTGACATAGCAAAAACAAAGAGGTGATGGCTGGAAGGTTTAGACTAAATCTTAACCACTGGCAATGCTCTGGGCAACCCTCCAGACCACCGTTCTTCGCCTGCCAAGCCATTACAGAAGGGAAAGACCATATGCAAATCAGGCTTGGCCCCACCCCAAAAGGGGCGGTCCAGCCCGAACTGCTAGGCCACATCCCCTCTGCACGAGACCACAAGCATCCCCAAACATGTTTCGCCCTTGTTGGGGCTCATCAGTGAGGAGTAGCTTGGGTCTCTAGGCCCAGCAGGCACGGGACCCACGTCTGGGCATACCCGTCCCACTCGGGGTGACATAGCAAAAACAAAGAGGTGATGGCTGGAAGGTTTAGACTAAATCTTAACCACTGGCAATGCTCTGGGCAACCCTCCAGACCACCGTTCTTCGCCTGCCAAGCCATTACAGAAGGGAAAGACCATATGCAAATCAGGCGGACTCTCCTGGCAAAACACAGCTGGGCAAAGGTCTGGTCACCGGATGGCAAGTGCAGCTGGGCAGTTTGGGCCACTGGATGGCACAGATATTGGACAAGCCGGTCTGGTCTCAGGATGCTAAGGGACCACAGCGATTCCCATTTTTAATGGGATTTTAGTGGAATTTTCCTAATCTAGGCCTTTGCTGGAGTAGAGTGAGCTATGCTTTGGCCTGGTAGTGGAATCTGGATTCTAGCAGTATGAATGTGGGAGATCAGGAACGCCGGCTCAGGAAATTCAGGAGAGAGTCTGTGTGGAGCTCTGTCAACCACTCTTATTTATAGAGCATGGTGACATCACAGAATTATTGGTGGGCAGAACTGAGCTAGGCCTACCTCCAAGAAGTGGATAGGACAATAAATGTTGGTTGCTTCTTCTAGGAGGAGTCCCAGTTTATGAGGTTGCATTTTATGAAGCATACCCACAGTCCTTTTTGCCAAAAATCAGTTATAACCTAACTTACACATGTATACATTTGTGGCACTTTAACAAATAACATGGGTCGATTACATATTGTATTTAGAGCATAGCAGTCCAATCCTCATGGTTGTGGGACCTTGTTTTGCCCTTCTACCAGTTTTTTGTGCTTTTGAGTGAGAATTATATCACTTAAAATTCTATAATTTTACACATGTGTATAGATTATTATTAGGCATATAAGTATTAACATTCGCAATGGCATCATGGATACTTTCCTTATTATACCCAATTCTCTGCCATTTCGATTTCCCATTTGTCAGTGTAGTCTATGACATCTTAAATGAAAGCCAATAAAATCACATTTAAATGGTTAACTTTCTGTGGCAAAGATAAAAGTCCTACAAGTTTTATTAATAAAATAGTGTTTGGAAACAAATGTTTAGTATTGTTCCCCATGTATGGGCAAAGCTTTGAGGCCATCCTCCTAACTCCAGGGTTTTCTCAGAGATTTCCTTTGAAGCTTCTGGTAATAGTCACAAGGAAATGTGATTTTTCACTTCGCACATCCGTGTCCTAGACGTTCCATTGTAAGAGACCCTCCCCAGACCAAAATCTGATGATTATATCAACTTTCTTTGTCCTGGTCAGTTAATGTTTTCTAACCTAGCAATTATCACTTTCGTGTCCTGGAAGTTCATGGTGCCTTCATTTGGGGGAAGCCTTAGCTTAACCAGCAGGGAAAAACATGTTCTGGAGCTTGCAAAATTCAGCCAATGCAATTTAATTCCTTTTATTTTATTTTATTTTGTCCTGGATCAAAACAAAGCTGTTGAATAAAACATCTCCTATATATTCCACAGCAACAAACCTCTTTATATTGCTAGGCACAGACAAGTTTTTGTTCAGCATGATACTTTTGAAAACAGGTATTTTTTTTTTTTCTGACACATGTGGCGAAAGCTGGCATATTCCTTTCCAATTTGGTTTTGCTCTTCCATCTGGATTTCCACATGATTTTGTAGCTGTAGTCAGCTTGTTTTACACAACAGTCTGTACAAGGCAAATGTCTTCATGAAATTGACATGTACACAGAAAGCTATGATTTTCTTTTCAAGCAGTGATTTTTGACATTTTGTAACAACATTTAAGCATTTCCCGTGCAGCTGAAGGAATGCTTTTGTTGATTTTCTCAGATTTGGCTGGCACAGCCTACCATTCAGGAATAAGGGTCTTTTCTGACGGAGCACAATGTGAATATGGCTGAGCATGACAGGGTCTTTTTGATAAAGGTAGTGTGATGAAGAACAGGGCAAAATAGCATCAGAGCGGCATCATTTTAAAGGTGAAATATTCCCTTTTTCAATAGGAACTTTGGGCTTGCAACAAAGCAGCGCTGTTTTTTCACTCCGCTTCTTTTGTACATGTAAGAACACACTGGCAAGTTTTTTCAGTGTGCCCCTTCATTCTATCCTGCCCAATATGTGCTTGGCAAGGTGGAGCAGCCATCTTTTTGTCATTGCAAAATGCAATTTTGGTGTGAGGCAATGGTGCTCACAGGAGCCAGTGCAGCCATTTTGCTGGTTCTGCTGAAGTGCAACTTGGTGATGTGGGGAAGTACTGCTGAGCTCACCTGGTCTCTGCGGAGGCGTTGGGGCACGGTTGCAGCCCTCCTGGGGTGAGGTAGCTCGGGTACGACTTTGGCCTTCTGTGCTTATTTGGTGACTGGTGGTAATAGGTGATGCTGCTCGGGACTGCTCCTGTGTGGAGAATAGGGGGCGTAAGTATGCCAGCCTGTGCGCCTGATCCCCTTCCAGACCCCTTCTCCCAAACCGTGGTACCCGTGGGATGCGCTGTCCCTGGAAATCTCACCTGTTGATTAGTTTTGGCGAGCACTCCGTCCTGCTGCTTCTGGCAGGGGAGCTTGTATGATCTGGACCGAGTTCCTTCACTGGTCCCTTTCATGTGGTAGTCCAGTCCTGCTGCGAATAAGCCACTATACATCAGGTAAGTGTTCCTGTTTGCCTTCGTCTTTCCTTGCCTGTTTTTGTTGTATTGTAAAGTTTGTTGTCTTGTTTTGCTGTCAGTTCCACTTTTGATGTTTGCTCTTTTTCTTTCTTCCCTTGCAGGTGATGTTGCCGGCCCGTCAGAAGCTGCGGCGCTCGAGGCGTGAGCCAGAGGGAATGAGGAATGAAGCTGCAGCGAAACAGTAGCTGGTAAGTTGTTAACTAGGGGGCGTGCAGGGTTCAAATGTGGCGTGGCCCTAGGACGGATGTTCTAACCTTGTCTTTCTACTTCTTCACAGGGTCTGAGTTCATGGATGCGGAGTGTAGTGCTGCAGGGTCGGAATCAAGATCACTGGATGTTAGGAGATGACTCTGCAGATAAAGCGATGAAGCACTGGTTTCCTGGAGGTGAGTATGCTGGAGAGCGCCTGGTTTCAAAGGTAAGTAAACTGGTCCAAGAGGCAGTGAACGTCACGTTGCATGCGAGTGCACAGTAGCGCGAAGAACCGGCCGTAAAGATGGAGCAGCATATATAGTTGAGCTTCTGAAGCTACGCCCACCAGGTTCAGCCTGCCTGCCACCCCCTGCCACTCCCAATGAGTCAGCACATGAAGACCAAGCTTAGGGAGCCAAACCCGATGAGTCACCGCATGAGGATGTTCTCTGGAATAAAGGCTTTCAGCTCCTAGAAAGTTCTTGTAAAATAAAAGCACTCCTGCTTTGAAATAAAGTAAATGCACTCCTGCACTGAAATAAAGTGTTCCTGCTCACATCTTTAAATGAGTCCAGCCATGGGCCCTGTGTTTATGGGTCCCAAAGGCGCATAAGTGAGTCAAGTGACCCATTTCCCCCATCAATAGATGGTGTGGTTTTTGTGTTCTGGGGCCTGTGGCCATGACACTGAGTGGGTAAATATAACCCCACAAATCCTCCCCCAACTCTTCTGAGATTTCTTGTTGCGGGATAGTAGGGGAAAGTGGGATTCATCAATGGGGCAAAGTGGGGTTCCTCAGGTGGGCAAAACAAGGTTCATCAGGTGGAGTTCTTCCATCATCAGGGATCTGTAATTCCACAATCCTCCTATTGTCTCACGTTGTAGTGTGGTGCGACACCCGCAACTTTCCCTTAGGTCTTTCTTTGTGCTGTGGAGCGACACCCCGGCTTTCCCTTTGTTCCTTCCTTTCCCGGTCCCCGGGGAGGTCCTACTTGTTGATGAATGGGCGGAACCAGTACGGGTCTATGAAATAAACACAAACCCTTTACTGCATTTTCCCACTAACTGCCCTCCACAAAGGTTGACAGCAGTGGGACAACCATGCATTTAATAATGACAGTATTTTATACAATAAGGACAAATGATGAACAATACTCCCTGTTAAATAATTATCCCTATAAACCTATCTGACCCCTTCTGGTTCTTCTTTTTCTTATTCTTATTCATTAGATTTCTCCTCTATTTGATTTTCCCTGGGCTCCTCAATTTGCTGCAAAGTGTGCCTAGGGTGACACATCTTTAGCTGATTAATATGGACCCATTTCTCTTCTGTCAGTTTGCCTTTGGGGATGCAGATTCTGTAGGCGACAGGTGAACATTTTATCTACAATTTCAAAAGGACACCGCCAGCTTGGTAAAAATGTACACTCTTTGGTCTGGTTCCTTTGGAAATTGTACAAGTAGACCCTGTATCCTACTTGGTATTCCTTTTTCGTTATTTTGAAATCATATTGAGTCTTCATACCCTGTGCAGATTTTTCCAGATTCCGCTGAGCATACGCAAAAGCATGTTGAAGGTGTTTTCTTAGATCCTCAACATACTCATCAGTTGTGGAGGTGTTTATCAGGGTCTGCTCTTGTGTTCTATAGATCAGATGCTGAGGTAGCACCATCCTTCATCCAGTCATCAGCTCAAATGGAGACATCTTGGTTGCAGAAGAAGGTGTAGATCTGATGGTCATCAGGACGAGCGGTAATCGTATGTCCCAACTTGGTCCAGAATCTGCCACAAGCTTTTTTATAATGGTTATAAGGGTTTTATTTTACCTCTCAACTCTCCCACTAGAGGATAGGTTGGTATGCAATGTGAAGTTTCCTTTTTACCCCAGGTATCTCCCACATCTTTGTCATCACTTCGCTGGTGAAGTGACTACCTCGGTCTGACTCAATCCTTTGGGGTAGGCCAAAACGTGAGAAGATGTGGGTGATCATCAGGACAGTTGCTGTTTCTGTTTTGCAATTTGGGGCCAGGAGACATTCAACTCATTTGGTTAACACGCATGTTGCTGTTAACATGTACTTGTTCCCCCCAGAGGAGCAAATCACGGGCCCAATGAAATCTACTTGTAAATCTGACCAAGGCAGTGTCATCCCCCTCTTCTGGAGGGGAGCTCGGTGTGTGAGTGAAGTTGGCTGAAATTGTGAACACACAAGACACCCCTTCAAGTATTGGTCGAGGTCCTGCCCCATGTGTGGCCAGTATGCAACCTCCCGTAAGATTTTTAAAGTAGTGTGAAACCCCTGATGACTGGCTGTGGCCGCATCATGGGCGTGACTTAGCATTAGGCTTCAGAATGAGGTAGGGGAACACCTATTGATCACAGCCAGAGATGGATCTCCTTACCAGCACACCGTCTTGGATTCGGAACATTTTTGGACATTTCATCAACACCCTGGGGTCCTCTTTCCCAATGTAATCGGCATCCATCAGGGGAAAGTTCTCAGGTTCCTCAATGTATTGATAATAGTTTAGAATAATCGGATCCCTTTTTTGTGCTGTGATTAAATCAGCATCTGGGGTCTCCTTACTCCACTGGGCCATTGAGAGTTAATTGTGAGCATTTGACTGGGACCTGGTGATAGCCGTGACCTGGATTTCCCCCAGCAGCGACTCGATCTCAAGGAGACCCCCCTGGATGGCTCTGGTTTTGGCTGGCTGATCAGCTAGGTCGTTCGCAGTTTTGTCTGGCCCCTCTATTCTGGAATGACCCTTGATCTTCTTCCAATAGATAGTCATCCCTTTAGAAGTGACCAGATCTTCAATGTTTTGGATTAGCTTGCCATGTTTAAGAGGTTTGTTATTAGCACATAGCATGCCTCTGGTTTTCCAATTAACCAGGTGCTCCACCACCGTTCTGGACATAATCTTAGACGGTGATTATGACCAGTTTGGGGAATTGGACCACCGTGAGGATGGCCTGATGAACTGTCTTCAACTCCGCCACCTGACTATTATGGGGACCAATTTTGTACCCAGCGGAGGGTTTTGGGGCATCATTCACCCAGGCATTTCCAGCATCGCCCACCAGTTCCTTTTCCCTGTTCTTGTCAACATGGTAGGAACACCCATCCACATAAACTGTGGACATTCTCTCGCACTTGTCTTCTTCATAGACTTTGTGCGGGGAATTCAGGTGCGCCTCCATGTTATCCTGGATTTTAAGGCTTTCGTCCTCAAGACATTTTTCTCTGGCACAATCATGCAAGTCAACCAGACCTTGCACGAGGGGACTCTTCTTGTTTTGGCCATATCTGACCTCCACAGGAAAGCCTTGCTTTGACAGAATCCAGGAAGTAATTCTGGAATTACTCACATTTCCGGCCCGGATTCTGTCACTTTGGAGGTATTGCAAAGGTTGGTGTGGAGTCTCCACTATGATGTGTTCCCCCTGGATGAACGGAACGGGCAGTAATTTTTCAATGACCACACTGAGTGCCTTCTCACAATCTTTGAATTTCTCCTCGACAGAGGATAAAGTCTTGCTTGCATAGGAGATGACTTTATTGACCTTGTCATGCTTTTGATATAATACTGCTGTCAAGCATGTGTTCGAGAACCCTGTCTACAAAAAGAACTCCCTGTTTTTGACAGGGTAAGTTAGACAGGGCGCTTGTGAGAGGCTTCTTTTGAGTTGCTTTACTGCCTCTGCTTGTTCTGGATCCCACTGCCACTTGACCCTCCCCTTCAACAGATGGATCAGGGGTCTTGTGATCACTGTGTAATCCTCAATGAGCTTCTTACTGTAATTAGTCAATCCAAGGAGGCTTCTTAACTCACGCAGAGTTGTGGGGTCTTTTAGTTTTAGGAGTGCTTCCACTTTCTTCTCCTGGGGACAGAGACCCTCAGGCATTATTTCATGCCCCAAGAAGTTAACACGGGTTCTGCACCACTGCACCTTTTGAAAGGACAGTTTTGCTCAAAACCCTCAACTGGGTCAGAACATAACAGATTTCTCCTATTTGTTCCTCCACAGTTTAGCTTTTTATCAGGACATCATCCACATAGGCCAGGTTACCCCTTTCACCCAAGTCGGGCATGGCCTTATGTAGGAAGATGTTGAATTTGTTGCAGGAGTTGATGTATCCGAAGGGAGTCTGGGTCCATATGTACTGCTGCCCCCGAAGGTAAAGGCCAGCTTGTATTGGTCCTCCCTATTGATATGCACGGTCCAGTATCCATTGGTCAGGTCAATGACAGTGTATACCTTTGACCCCTGGATCTGGGCCAGCCCGTGGTCAATGTAGGGGAGAGGCCATCGGGACATGTGAACCTGTTTATTTAGCTCCCTTTAGGTCAGCACAGAGTCTCCACTGGCCATTTGGTTTTAAAATCCCCAGCACCGGATTATTAAAGGTGCTGTGGACTGGACGAATCATCCCATGAAACTCATGGTTTTTGATGATTTCTGTCAGGGACTGCATGGATGGGAGAGGAAAAGCGATATTGCTTCACAAACACTGGAGTCATTCCAGGGTCCGTGGGAATTGTTGTTGTATGGATTTTGGTGCGACCACGGTCGTAAGAGTCCACCGCAAAGAGATCTTGACAATCTAAGAACACCTGTTTCACCTTTTGCTTTTGCTCCGGAGTCTCACAGGCATCAGCTAGTTTGACCCGCTCTTCAACCATTTGCCTGAAGCCTGGAAAAACTTCCGGTTTGGCTATCTCAGCGTCCTCCTCAAGCTGGGTGGAGAGGTCTCTGGTTAGAGTATTGACCTGGACAGAGGGTTTCAGGTAGGAGAGGCAGTCCTTGTGGAACTGGAATAGCACCTCATCCTGCCTGATGGCACAGGTCACTTGTTTCTCAGTGTAAGGGCAGGAAGAATACTCTAGAAAATTCCCCCCTTGCCAGGTGAAGATCCTTTCTGGTGGTAAGTCATTGTCACTGTCATTGTCAAAACAGTCATTGGAGATTGGTCCTATCAGTTCATTTCCTAGATCCATGGAAAAATGTCGGCCATCAACCGCCATTCCAATAATGGTCCCTGCCTACTCCTGAGGCCACTGTTATCCACCAATATTGGAATGGTGTTATATTCTGTATTGACTAATGGTGTTTGGTTTAACTCCAACCCCTGTTGCGGAGATGGGCATTGAGGTGTACATATGCATCAGAATGTTGCAGTTTCTGTCCTCTTTTAATTTTTAATTCAAGTGGGAATAATCGTGTCCATCCTGGGATGGTGACCTCCTCTCCAATTTGAACCTCAACTGCCTGCGGGAGCAATTGGGCTGACCGAAATGCTTTTTCTGAATCATCAAAGTCCATGGGATTTTCTCCCTAGTCGGGGCCAGGCTTTGTAATTGATCAGGTCCAAATTAATGGCCAAATGATTGAGAATGCCACCGCCTAAATAGAATGCAGCAAAGACATCTTGCACAACCCAACAATTATGTTCTATGCTTTTGTTTCCTATAGCAATTTTGAGCATACACCTGCTAGGCAGGAGATGTTTGGAATTGGGTGTTTCCTGGCCCATTTCTCACTTATCGATCAATTTAAATGTGGAAATGGCTGGATCTTTTGAGAGCTTTCTGAACATGGCTTCGCTGATGAAGCTCTTACCATTGTTCACGCACACTCGGGCGAGAACAGATTCCTTCCCCTCATTTAACTGAATATGGATGAACAACAGTTTTCTAATTTTCTAATTATCAGCTAAACTTTGAGCTGGTTTCTCATCACTTTTGACTATATAATTGGGATTTTCACATTGTGAACCAGTATAAAATTTCAAAGTATTTCCTTCCAGTGTGGAATGCCACTTAAAACTGGAAGGAAGGTTGATTTTCAGGAATGCAAATGAGTTCCCATCACCAGTTTGTTGACCTACAGCAATTACTGTGACGTCATTTGATTGTTCTGGAAATGAAACTCAATATGATGAGGTTTTGGTTCAACCATGTGGCATGCACCATTTAAACTAACATGGTTGACACTCTGTTTCAATTTTATTTGACTGTTAGTCTGAGTCCAGAGGACCTTGTTCACACAGTCTGTTAGGGGGGACAATCTGCGCAGGATGTCATTCCTTGGTAGACAGGGTGTGCCCTCTGGGTTCATGACTATAACAGGGTGTTTCACCTTATGTTGCCCAATTTTTATTTTCAAACCCGCTCTCCCCTCGACTGGAATTTTATTCCTGTCGAAGTTCTAGAGTTGTCCAGGGAGAGGGGTAAGAGGGATCTGGTATCTCTCCCCCCTTCCTGAATTTAGCTGATCAAAGGCAATTTTTGACAGAAGAGTGGCTTGCGATCCAGTTTCAACCAGTGCTGGAAATGAATATTGCCCTTGCACTTGGATGGAGGCGTAGAATCTACCTTCTTTCTCCTCCAATGGGAAAAGGTAATGGGCATTCTGGGCAAGCTGGGTGGTCAATTTCTTTATTTTGGACTCCGACACAGGGATAGTTTGGGCACCATTCTGTGTTGGAGTCTGGGAATCTGAAAGCAAAATTTGACATTCTGATATTTGGGGAGTTTCGGGCTCCCCTTTTTCTGATTCTGGGCTGCCCCACCCCCCTTCTTGGAGGCAGTCCCTAGAATCGGTTTCTGAGGTTTGGGATCCCTCTTTTAAGATTTGATTCTCTGGATGCTCATTCTGGGCTTCAAGGATTGGCGATTCTGAATCAGTCCGCACATCCACCCAGTCTTCAGTTAGATCTCTTGAGACCCATTTTTCTTTGGTAAGAGTTCCCCCATCCCTGAAGGAGAAGGTTGTTTTCCCAGAATCCTCTGAGGATTCTTCCCTTTCAAAATCGAGGACACTAACTTCCTCCCCAAAATGAGCCTTTTTGAGGTCTTTATTTCTCCTACCCACATACTGTTCCCTGGGTTGCAGATTTTCAGGGGCAGGAGATTTTTGTTTCGGTTCTGAGGTGTCCAAGAGCTTTTCATGGGTGAGGAAGGAAGCTTCATCTCGTGCTTTACACCCCCATTCCCCCGTGCCTCCTCCTCTGGAACCGGTGAATTGTCAGGGTTTTCTCACCGTCATTGTTCTGGGGTGTCAGACCCTTGGTTGGTGGTGTTCTGAGCCACCATGTTCATCTGAGGGTTCTGTTGAGCCCTCAACATGCAACACAGATTTTGGGTAAGGTTCTGGACCTGGCGCTCCAGTTGAGACACCCGTTCCGGCTGGTAAGGGGATCTCTATTCAAATCTAGGTGGATCACAGGAAGGGTAACTATCCCTTCTCCCGTAGTACCTTGGATATTGTGAATTTTGGTAGGCCTCCCCCCTTGGCCTTCCCTCTCCCGGATTGTGTTGTCTGGGCTCCTGAAAGCGGGGAAAGAAAGGAGGTTTGCACTGCAGGTTGGGGTTTTGAGGGTCCTTTGGAAAGAAACTTGATTGGATTTGGGAGATTGCCGCCCTCCTGAGGAAAGTTAGGAGGGAAGTTTCCTGGGGAAGTACATACCTTACGAGACCCCCCTCCTTGTGCGGGAGGAGTCCATACATACCCCAAGATAGGCCGGTTGCCCTTGTACCTGAGACTCAGATACTCAGGAAAATTAGGGGTCCCTTAGTGGGATTACCTCCCTGACTGCCACCTGTTTGTGATTGGACTGAGGGCCTTCTTGGACTCTGGTTTTGCTGGTTCGGTGTTGGTGCATTTTTAGGCTCCCCCATCTCTAGGTCTAAAATGGGGGAGACCTTCACCTCTGCTACCTTATCAGCAGCAGGGGTATTGGCTGGCTTGGGGTTTTTGGTCTGATTTTTGTTTTCTGCAGGTTTTTGGACTTCATAAATGTGGGTCGCCTGCTCTATGACCCAGTCCAGGGATCTTTTATCGTGGAAATCCCTCACCAGTTGGGTCATAATATACTTTGGGAGCGCATGAAAGAAGGTAGTTATAAACTCCCTGATATCCGTGCGCACCCTCCTAGTGGTTTGTGCAAAGGAAGGTTTTAGCTCCTGCACAAATTCTAGTAGGGCCTGATCTTCCCTGTACTGCAAATTGTAGGCTGCTTTGCAAGCCTCTTGGGGGGTTCTGTGGGCGGAAAAGTGTTTGAAGTTGGCCGCCCTGTAGATGGACCATCTTGAATGGTTCTGGTCCTCCAGTCCAGCAAAGAAGCTGGAGTACTCTGGAGAGAATGTTCACTTAGCATACTCTATGCAATTCTGGTTGTCTTTAATGTGGAAAGTGTCCATCATCTGCTCATATAGTCCCAAATGTTCCCAGACTGAATGTTTTGCGTTTTTGTGGTATGGGGTTATGAAACTTCTAATGGCCTTAATATGTCTAATGGGGTCTTTTGGCATTAACTCTCTTTAATTTATTTGCCTTCTTTGGCTTTGTCACCCGAGTCCACTCAACCTCAGAGGCGTTACTGTTGGTGGATCCCTCCTGATCTTCTAGGCGCTTCCTGATTCTGTGAGCCTCGAGGGGTTCACAGAATGGTGGGGCCTAATTTCTTCTCCCCTGTGTACGCACAGGAGAGTAATCTTCTGACTCCTCCCTGCTTCCAGGTTTGGCGGAGGATCCCCCTGATTGAATGGGGGTCTTCAAAATGCTCTTTTTGGGGCTCATTTCATTCAAATTTTCTACACATTGTGCCAACTGGTCCCTTGGAAGGTAGTATTTCTGTAGATCTAATTCCCTGACTTTCCCCTCACAGGAGACTTCCTTGTCAGAGACATCAGCCTTGATGTTTTGTTAGCTATACAGGGATGCCCGTCCATCACATTCTGTGGGGCGCTGACCTGTCAGTTGCAATACTAACCCTATTGAATTCTGACGGCCCCATGGTTTCTGGCTTGTGTGAACCGGTAGACATGAAGTTGGCAGTGTTCAAAATATTAAATGGGTTTGAGTCCCTTAGCACAGAGTTCATCATACTATGATCAGGGGTTACCCTGTCCCTCTCTACCTGTTCGAGGTCCCTCCAGTTTGTATTAGATCTAGGATGCTCTCTTTTGAACCTTGCTGGTTGTTCTTTTTCAGCCCCTATTTCTTGATAATAGGCAAAGATCTGAGCCTTATGCTCGGCTATCAGAGCTTTACTGGCCTCTATGACCTGATTTTGAGCTACCACCTGCTGGCAGAGCCCCCCTTTCTCCTCACAGAGGGCCTCATTGTCTCTCTGTGCTGCCTGTTTGACTTGGGAAAAATTGGACAATTTCTGTTGCAGGAGGAGAGCCTCCTTTTTCTGCACATTTAGAGCCTCTAAGGCCTGCTCTAGCTTGAGTTCCATTTGTCTCCTATGTCTATTATTCTATCACATCCTTCTTTTATACCAGTCAGTCCTTGAAGGTCTGACTCCCTTCTCTCCAGATTGATTTTTAAACTGCACATTTCCTGGCATAGGGCCTCTTTCTCTTGATACAGGGCACCCCTTTGTTCAGCCAGGTCATCTCTTTGTTGTGTTATGGCACCTAATTTCTGGCGCTCTTCATCAAATTCTGATTGAGAGTGGAGATCTCACATAATATTATATTCCTCTTCCAAATTTTTGATCTGATTTTGTAAATTGGTTATTTGTTATGAGCAGGTTCTGTTATATTTTAGTTGTTGTTTTAATTTCAGTTGACCCTCTTCCAAAGGGTCAACCTTTTCTTGACACTCCATTCTTAAGGCATTTAATAGGACCTCTTGGTTTATATTATTTTGCTGTTGTAGAGCCAAGTCCTCTTTGAATTTTTTAAATATAATCTCCAAATTCTGCTTCAGAATTTTTGTTCTGCTAATTTCTGCTAATTTCAGTTCAGTCTGGATTCCGGATTGATTTTGTGCCAGAATTGTATTTTCCACATGCTTTTCCAGCATTATTCCCACAAAACAGATACATATAGGCCACAATTCTAACAATTTTAATCTGCTCCTCTTTAATTTCGGAGTCATGTATAACTCGCTCAAAGCTTGCTGTAATAGGCCACCGTCCTGCCATGTATCCATGTCTATGGTGGTGACCTGTTGCCTTATTTCTTCTAGCCAGATTTTTTCATCTTGTTCTGGCCTTTCCCCCTTGACAAATAGTTTGTGCAGAAGGTGCTCCCTAGCTATGTTGATCTCTACTGTATCCATTTTGAAAAGTATTCTTTCTTTATTAATTTATTTATCGAAGGGTGATCTGTATTCTGTTGCTTTTTGTCTATTTTTAGGGTTTATTTAGATTTAATTTTATACACAGGCCTGGCATTTAGGATTTTTGTTTGGGGGGGGTGGTTCTACAGCATAGCACAGTGTTCCAGTCACCCAAAGTATTCCTACCTTGGAGGTTAGTCTGCGGTGTTAGGCTGTCACTGGTGAATAAACAAGCTCAATCCCCGACTTGAGCCCCCAATTTGTGAAGAATATCAATCGGTCGTCACACACTGGACCAGGACACTTGGTCTTAGCCTGTTATGTGGTGCTCAATAGGAATGCTTTTTCTTTAGTTTCAATGAATTCAAATTTAGCCGATACCCGACCCGTCTCACAGCCCCTTTCACAAATATACCCCGATAATGGACCATGAACCAGGCTGGGTTGGTGAAACACAATATTATTTTTTTTTTTAGAATTTACAAAAATAACACACATTTAATATTGGCAGCAATCACCAATGGGGTGATAATGACAATGGAAATGGAAGCAATGCACTTGGTTAACCTTCTAGTAGAACATATCCAAAGCACAATTGAATAGGAGCACTTTTTGATTTAGGATAGATAGAACCCAAGTTAAGGTTTCCCCCTGCAACGTTCCCTCAACCCAAACCAAATTCTGAGTTGACAGAAAGAAGGAGCAGGTAGTCAGGGGGCAGCAAACAGAATCAAAATCTGATCTTTAATCACAAAATAAGAGGGAAAAACCCTTTGTAATTGCATGAATTGACGCTGGGAAATTGAGAAATAAATAATTAATGTGCCGTTAAATCTTTGAAACAAATATGACTTCTCACAACAACCCTAACAATTACAAGGCAAGGGATCAACAAGAAGCATACAATTCATAAACAAGTGGAAAATTAAAACACGCTGCAGCCAAATGAAACATTGGAAAGTTGCAATTTTCTCAATTCCCGTTTAAAATGACACAAACGAATTTGAGGAAAAACGAGTGAAATACTTGAATTAGCAATGCGTTTTTTGGGCTGGGGGATAGATATATATCACAGGGACAATATAGAGGTGAAAATAGGTCTCTAGCTGGTGAATTGAGAGAGATTTGGAAGGTAGAGTGAGGTTAGTTTTTAGGAAAATATAGCAGTGAAAAAGAGAAAATCGGTTTTAAAATGAAAGACACATTTTACTTAAACTAGATTTAATGCTAAGAAAAGAGGAGGGCCAACAGTGAATATAAAAGCTACGCTGCAGTTGTAACCCTTCATGCAGTGTACCCCTTCCATTTATGGAAAATTAATTTATTTAATCAAAATATCACTAATGACTTATGATCTATGCAGAACAAAAGGAAAATAGGAAAGTGGCGCTAATGCTGGGAAATTCAATGACAGGGTGCACAGAGAATACTAACAGTTTTAACAAGTTACCAGGGTAGGGATAGGATTGCTTAGAGAGTGGAACAAAGACAAACAGGTCAAGATGGGGTAGACTATGTGTTATGGGATGTGGGATACTCGCAGTCCAAGCATAGGTTTGGGAATTTTGGAACAGTGAACGGGGTTCTGGTCACCGCACCGCTCGGTTCACCAGGTAGCGGACTCTCCTGGCAAAAGACAGCGGGTTAAGCGTCTGGTCACCGGATGGCAAGTGCAGCTTGGCAATTCGGGTCACTAGATGGCACAGGGAGTGGACAAGCTGGTCTGGTCTCAGGATGCTAAGGGACCACATCTTTCCCCTTTTTAATGGGATTTTCTTAATGTAGGCTTTTGCTGGAGTAGAGTCAACTATGCTTTGGCATGGTAGTGTAATCTGGAGTCTGGCAGGATGAATGTGGGCGATCAGGAACACTGCCTCAGGAAATTCAGGAAAGAGTCTTCGTGGAGCTCTATCAACCACTCTTATTTATAGAGCATGGTGACATCACAGAATTATTGGTGGGCAGAACTGAGCTAGGGCTACCTCCAAGAAGTGGATAGGACAATCGATGTGGTTGCCTCCTCAAGGAAGAGTCCCAGTTTATGAGGTAAAAAACCATACCACAGTCCTTTTTGCAAAACATCAGTCATAACCTAACTTACATATTTATACATTTGTGGCACTTTAACAAATCACATGGGTCGATTACATATTGTATGTAGAGCATAGAAGTACAATCCTCATGGTTGTGGGACCTTGTTTCGCCCTTCTACCAGTTTTTTGTGCTTTTCAGTGAGAATTATATTACTTAAAATTCTATATTTTACACATGTGTATATATTATTATTCAGCATATAAGTATTAAAATTGGCAGCATGGATACTTTCCTTATAATACCCAATCCGCTGCTATTTCTATTCCTCATGTGTCAGTGAAGTCTATCATGTCTTAAATGAAAGGTCATAAACTCACATTTAAACTGTTAACTTTTCATTTTTTGCAAAGTCCTGTGGCAAAGATAAAAGTCTTACAAGTTTTATTTATAAAATAGTCTTTGGAAACAAATGTTCAGTATTGTTCCCCATATATGGGAACAGCTTTCAGGCCATCCCCCTAAATCCAGGGTTTTCACAGAGATTTCCTTTGAAGCTTCTGGTAAAAGTCACAAGGAAGTGTGATTCTTCACTTCGCACATCCGTGTCCTAGAAATTCAATTGTAAGAGGCCCCTGCCCAGACCAAAGTCTGATGAGTATGTGAACTTTATTTGTCCTGGTCTGTCAAAGTTGTCCAATCTAGCAATCATCACTTTTGTGTCCTGGAAGTTTATGGTGGCTCCATTTGTGGGAAGCCTTACCTTAGCCAGCAGGGAACACCTGTTCCGGAGATCGCAAAATGCAGCCAATGCAGTTTAATTCCTTTTATTTTATTTTCTTTTGTCCTGGATCAAAATAAACCTGTTTCCTATATATTCCACAGCAACACACCCCTTCACATTGCTAGGCACAGACAAGTTTTTGTTCTACATGGTACTTTTTAAAACAGACATTTTTTCCTCTGGTTTGTAAAAGCCCATTCTGACATATGTGGGGAAAGCTGGCATATTCATCTGAATTCCCACATCGTTTTGTAGCTGTAGTCAGCTTGTTTTACACAACAGTCTGTACAAGGCAAAAGTCTTTGTGAAATTGACATGTGCACAGAAATCTATGATTTTCTTTTCAAGCAGTGATTTTTGACATTTTGTAGCACAATTTAAGTTTTTCCCGTGTAGCTGAAGGAAAGCTTTTGTTGATTTTCTCAGATTATGCTAGCACAACCTGCCATTCAGGAATAAAGCTATTTTCAGATGGAGCACAATGTGAATATGGCTGAGCTTGACAGGGGCTTTTTGTTAAAGGTAGTGTGATGAAGAACCAGGGAATATAGCATCAGAGCGGCATCATTTTAAAAGATGCCGAATTTTTTAAATTTTTTTTAAATGATCTGACCTAGCCGGTCTGATAGCACAGCGAGTAAAGCGGTCACTTTGACATTAGTGCAGAGTCTGCCAGCGCAAGTTCGAATCCTAGTAGGGCCAAAACTCAGCCTTTCATCCTTCCAATGTCAATAAATGAGCACCACACACATTGGGGATAAAAAATAAGCAGCACTCAGAGGCCTGAGGGTTCATAGCGCTATATAAATGCTCCATAATAATAATAATAAAGGTGAAATATTCCCTTTTTCAATAGGAACTTTGGGCTTGCAACAAAGCAGCGCTGCTTTTTCATTCCCCTTCTTTTTTTGTACATCTAAGAACATACTGGCAAGTTTTTTCAGTGTGCCCCCTCATTCTATCCTGCCCAATATGTGCTTGGCAAGGTGGAGCAGCCATCATTTTGTCGTTGCAAAACACATTTTTGGTGTGAGGCAATGGTGCTGACAGGAGCCAGCGCAGCCATTTTCCTGAATCTGCTGAAATGCAGCTTGGTGATGTGAGGAAGTACTGCTGAGTGGGTAAATATATCCCACAGACTCAAAGAGAAGGGCCGGCCGGGCCTGTGCAGCCCCCTAAAAAGGGGGCAGAACACATGGAATGAAGAAGAACAAGCGAAAATGTGGGCATTAAGAGGGACGTTCCACCGTCAAACAATTGCAACGCCCATACGTGTGCAAAACAAACATATTCATGGAATAGAACAGGGATCGCCGGCACGCGAAAAAGCATGCGCAATTACACCTACTCCACGTGATAACAATCACACAAATACTGCCATGATGAATGCACCATTTGTTGCAGCAGCCCTCCTGGGACACCACAGGAGGAGGATGACCTGGGCCCGGATCTTGCACCCAAGGACCAGCCTTTTTGGGATTCCTGATGACCAGGTCTATGGAAGGTATAGGTTCCTCCCCATATCATCCTCGACCTGGTCATGGAGTGGGAAGATGACCTCAGGTCACCCACCATGTGCTCCCAAGCAATGAACCCCTTGCAAAAGGTGCTCACGGTTCTGCATGTTTGGGCCACTGGCTCTTTCCAGTGGACCATCGACACGGTAGGTGGCATCTCACACCCCTCCGCAGTCACGCTGCTTACACCAGGTTTTGGGAATCATAACTGCACGTCCTTCTGTCCGCCTGCATGAAGTAGTACTGGGGCCCCGCAAGACAAGTCAGTCCAAAGTGATCACACACAGTGCAAGAAGCCCACCAAAACACCACAGAAGTATCTGTAAATGCTGTTCACGTACATGCACAGTGTACCCACCTGCCCTGCATATGATACAACCCATCCGGAGATGCATCCACTAAATGCAATGACATGCATAGTAACAACACAAAAACATGCACATCCATGACAACACAAGAATTGATCCAGACAATATGCAGAGGACCCACTGCAGAAGCACTACCGGCTGCAAGAGGGTGAAAGGACATAATGTGTGATCTGCTCATGAGTGCAGTGTACCACAACAGAGAGAGGGAGAGAGAGTGACGCTGAGAGCGAAGGCCAAGTTAAAAACACATCAAGGAGTACACTGCCTGGATTGGATATGGCCAATGGCATGCACTACACCACAGTAGGTGTGGCCCTAGATTAATTAACCAAGGGAGGTAACACAGTGACATGAGTACTACTTAAACTACCATCCCGGCATGGTAGCCTGCAAAAGCAGATATAAGTAAAGTTACACATGCAGCAAAGATGTTGACCAATAACGCATGATCAACATGCAAGACAGTGATTATGCTTACCCGCTGACTGCACGGACACGGACATGGTGTAAATCCCACATCCAGTTCATCATGAACTGTGTCTCAAAATGAGTGACAGGAGGGACAGTGCATGGTGGAGGGCATGGGGAGCATGGACGTCAAAGTGTGCAGTGTGTCGCATCCAGGACAGCAGTCACTGCCAGATCACGGATTACTGAAACAACATAGGAGAAGACATTATAACAGGCATAGTGAATTACGATTCACACAGCACATATGTGCAAAAACACTGAACCCATAGTTATCTGCACATGCCGTTCTATGCACCACCATGCAAACGTGCAAGTTTACCTCACTATGCATGCCTGCATGTACACCACTGCAAACATCATGGACTTGAGAGGTGAACTGCACAAGTAAAATAATAAAAATGAAACCTGGAAAGGGCAGCTCAAAAATAAAATGACAACATCTGAGCATGGGGACAACTAAAGTATAAAAAAATTAACAAAAAATTCAAAAATGTCCATCATGGACTGGGGAGGATGTGGGGGGCGGGGACCACCCAGGAGGGGGAGGGACAGGGTGCTTGACAACGTCCAAATGGGTAGATGTAAAAAACTAAATTAAACAAAGAACATTTCCCCTCCATGGGCTCACGGCTACTGTGGACCGGGAGGCATGTCTCTGCTGGCACCAACATCCTGCATTGAATCAGAAGGTGGAAGTTGCTCTGGGGGCAGTGCACTGGCCTGGTCCCAGTGGCAGCAGCCATGCGTGACACTGATGAATGCACCAGCAGACTGAGGGCTTAGAGGTCACTATGCACAACATCACGGGTTGCACGGAGTTCCTCTGTGATCGTCTGCCTCAATGATAACATCTCTTAGATTAACAGTCTTCTGTTGGCTGCCTCTTCCTCTCAGATTGCAGCTCTGTGGGCCAACAACTCATGCCTCAGGGCTTCCCTGTGTGCTTGACCCTCTGCAAGCAGGGATGCCTGCAGACACTGCAGATCTGCCCATCAGACCCTGATGTTGGCCTCCATGCGCAGCCTGTGGGAGCGGCATGTAGACCGCATGATCTGGGGATCATCAAACTGGCCACTGTATCCATGCCCTCAGCCAAACTCTCATAGGCAGCACCCTGACGGGGTGTGGAACACAACATCTGCTGCTCCCACACTGTCTGCCCAGCTTGCATAGATCCCCCACATGTTCTGGTCCCACGCCTGCCTGATCCAAGTAAGCATGGCCCTTGCTGTGATGCCACTGTCTCTGGCTGCAGGACTGCAACCCTCCCTTGGACATCTGCCCCAGGACCAGAAACCATACATGGAAGTGTGCCCTTGCATCCGTAACCACCAAAGACGTGCGTGAATCCACTGACTGGCCTTGTGAAGCCACCTGACCCCCTGCAGATTCACGGACCCCAATTGCTCCACGCATTGATGCACTCACCTTCGCCAGCATTGAGGACTGCACATCCGGTTCAGCATCAGAGCTACTTGAGTCCAAAGAGTCAGAATCGTCTGCAGCATGGCTCAGGATGGTCTGCAGCACCAGTGGATTCTCACGGCCTGCCATTCTGTGTCTTCCACTGGTGGTCTGAAGCACCACAGACTTATTCCTCCTCTGCATCTGGTGCCTACTCACCTGCACATTGACAGAAAAAGACATGTGGAGTCATGTGCAGCGTGTCTACTGTAAACATGTGTATCACATTGCTGTCATGCAATGAAATGCAGGGCATGCCACCATAAGAAAAACAGCATCCACAGCAGCTATCTGATCATGGCATATGTAGACTGGCAACGACATTCCCTGCTCAAGGCTATGCTACCAGTGGACACATTGGCAACAAACAGGGTAGTTAAGAAGCATATTATGGCCATTGGAACAGCTAACTGTTGACTAATACCAGTGAAATGGACATGGCCATGTGGCTCTGTGACGTGCAATTGCCTCTCATGGCAACTGGCAGACACGCATATCTACAACCAAGTCTGCATCCATCACATGCCACACCAGTGTTGATCTGGTACAGTGACTGTACACAATAGGAACATGCCGTAAGTGTGTGAAAAAGGATACAGTTGATGAATGGCTGTAAGAGTACCACCTAGCCAAGGTCTGTAAAATGGAGAGAGTGAGTCAATGGAGTTGTAGATAGGAAGAATGTAGAGTGACCCACAAGATGGAGAGGGGCATGGATCCATGGAGTGTTGGCTGAGTGAGGGAGGGTAACAAGGACTAGGCCACACAATGATTTGCCTTAGGAGTCATTGCCATTGGGGGAGCAGGGATGTGTACAGTCTAGACATATGCACACTGTCTCAGGGCACGCCATGAGGCATGTTGGTTGTCATCTTGTAGGTTGTATGTAGCATGGAAGCACATATGTACATGTGTGAAAAGAGATCCTATACCCTGCAGGGCATGAATTGTAACTTGTATTTTGGACACAATCACGTGTCTAACAGAGCAGAGTCACTGACATCAAGGATTCACGCGCACATTGTGGTATCATGTTGCAGATGTTGTGGGGGTATGCTAGTGGGGGATGAGTACTGTCACATGGCCATGTTCAACTGATGTACAACACACCGGTTGTATCCACATTTATGCAACTATGAAATGGTTCACCTGGGGCAGTCCTTCAAATGCAGCCAGATATGCACTACAATTATACATCTTAGTGATGCTTCACTTTACATACTGAGGATGTACAATCTTGGTCACTCACTGGACGTGACCTCCCTCCAGTTGCCAGAGCAGAGGCTAGGTTGTCACACAGCTTGGACTTGGTACGATGGGTGAGGTAATTCCAGTGCTTCACTATCGGTGCAGCAGTGAGCTTCTCAAACTACAAGGTGTTCCTCTCATCCGAGACATGCTGCCAATGTGGCATACTATGAGCAGGTGTATGTGTGCTTCCCGGTTGGTGGCACATGTCACAGTGGTGAATGGCCAAACCGTCCATGAGTATCTTGAGTTCTTCATCATGGAAGTTCTTCTTCCTCACTGTGCCAGTGTCCTGTACCATGTCATGGGGTTGAGCCTGTTCATGCTGTGCAGGCTTTGCCTTCTTACCACGAGGTGTGGTTGCCACCCACAGCATGTCCCTTACCCTTTTGGGCTTGGGCAGCTGCTTCCGGAGCACGTCCCGAAACCCTTGGGGCTTGTTCATTTGTTTAGTCAGCACATACCTGTACCCTTGGGGCTTGGGCAGCTGCTTCCACAGCACGTCCCTGAATGCTTGGGGCTTGGATAACTGCTTCTATAGGATGTCCCTGAACCTGGCCATGTCTGCCTCCTTTCCCTCTTGGAGCCTTTTCACTCTTGTTCCAGGTGTAAGGGAAAAATGGAAGGCACACCAAGCAATTGTCCTAGGCAATTTGAGTGAGGGAGCAGGCTATGTGATGGAAGACGTAGTTTTGTGGTCCAGCAAGACTCAAATGTACACCAGGTGTGAAAACAATGGTATGTATAATGCACAGGCACCCCAATTCAAAATAGATGTGAACGTGAGACCAGGATAGCTTCCGGAAAAAGTAAAAAGCGGTGCACGATACGCAGTGGCCCCCAGCAACACAAAAAATTCATATGCGAAACCCAGAAAGCTACCTGAAAGGTAAGAATAGAGGTACGCGATACACAGGGACACCCAAAGTTGAGAAAAACTTGTACATGACTCACGGTTAGCTTCGGAAAAGTCAAAAGTAGATGTGCTAAAGTGCAGAGGCAAATCCCCAACCAAAATAAGAAGTTTGTACGGACCCTGAAGTGAATGGATTGCGTGGCAACCCAACATATGCAGTACTCCACTAGTCCGTCTCATCCACTTTGCACGTAAGTTCGGAGTTGCTTCTACACATACTAATGTATCCCCGAATATGGCGTTCTGAACGCATGTGTGCAGCACGTGTCACGTAAATTACACACTGAGGGCCTTTCCTCTGATTTCACATGTCAACGCTTTCTGAATTTTTCCATGCAGAGTCACTCTGATCACATCTGCCAGCATTGATATACATGGAAGACCCACGTTCCTGCCATTTTACCTGCCTCCACCTGCCCTCTGCTGCCTCCAAATTTTCCATCTGCTGCTGGCTGTCCAGTGTGCGTGCCTGCTGCCCACATGCACTGCGTTTGGAGTGTCTGCTGTCCAGCCATTGTCTATGCTCCTGTCTTTGGCCTAGCGACCACCTCAGTACATTGGACTCTCACTGTGCCATTCCACCCCCGCCGCGCCACAGCCCAGCTCCAAGACCACCTTGCCCACCCACACCTGCCTCGGGGGTTGCCATGTCTGCACCATCATCATCGGACTAGAAGAACAACCCCTTGGCAGTGAGGCAGAGGGCTCCTGGAGCATTTTGATGCCATCTTCGACCCTGTGATGCAACGCAGTATGGAAGGACATCAGCAGATCTGGGGCGGGATCACGGATGCCTTCAAGACAGTGCACAAGCACTGGGAGGATCTTAAATCCAGGACCCACGGCAAGGCACTGCGATTCATCCAGGCCGGTGCTACCACAGAGGTGTACCATGCGCGCAGGTGCCCCAAGTTGGGGAACAAAATGCGGGTCCTGGAGAGGTTTTACCCGGCGCTCCACACTCAGGTCTGTGAATTACTGGAACATCTGGAGTCAACTGTTGAGTAGCCATGTGGTGCACTGCTGTACGGTGCATGTGTGTTGTGCATGTGCCAGCATGTTGGCAGTGACCCCCTTAGGCTTGCACCAAGTATGCTTCTGAGACAGATGTCTGCATGCATGCCCCGAACATCACTCTCTGTGTGTGCATTGAGACATGTCTTAAATTCAAATGTGCTCTTACTTGTTTATGTTTATGTTTATGTTTATTCAATTATATTGCGCGCCAGACCCGAGGGGATAAGGGTGCAGGAGCAACAAGGTTATTCTCAGCTTGGTTACAGTGCTGTACAATAATTACAGTGTGTACATAGGTTAAAGCAATTGCAGTTGTAGTGACAGATGCAGTGATAAACAATTTACAAATATACATATTTACAAATATACATAGGGTAGGCAAGGTGAGTTATTGGTCATTGTCCTTTATCCACTGAATGTAGTTGTGCCTAAAGTGGGGGTAGGTTTGAGGTGTCCTTAAGGTAAGTGGCAGCTTTCACCTGGAAGCTGTTGCCACCAGTTTTGGTTCGTTTGAACCTGGGGATGAGAGCAAGTTGGCATTGTCGGTTCGATAGGTCGGTTGGGGGTGTATCTTTTTATTCTGTCGACTAGGTAGTGGGGGGCTGCATTGTTAAGGCATTTGTGAGTTAAGGAGGCTACTTTGAGCAAGATTGTGTCGGTAGTGGTAAGCCAATTATGGGCTCTCATAATGTTAGAAATGTGTTCATTCTTGGGGATGCTCAGCGCTGCTCTGAGAGTATTCTTTTGCAGAGTCTGGCTTTTATTTGTAACATATTTGTTGGCTCCTACATATAGGGCGTTACAATAGTCCAGTTTTTATAGGATTAGAGCTCTGGCTACGGTGGTACAGCTCTTTGTGGAAAGGAAGGGGTTGGCTGCTCTTATTAGTTTACATGTACGGGCTGTCGAGGAGGCCATGGAGCTAACCTGTTTGTGGAAGGATACGGTGGACTCTATATTGATTTCTAGAGTTTTAACTTCCTTGGCTACCTTGATAGAGTTGCCATCTATGATCAAGCTAGTGTAGTTGTGATCCAGTTTGTTTAGGTTAGGGGTGGAGCCGAGGATAATGAGCTCGGTCTTGTCATCATACAGGCATAGAATGTGGAAGGCCATCCATGCCTGGATGATGAGGTACACCCTGTTCACCAAGGCCAAATCCTTGTTGTAATCTCCCGTCAACGGGATGAGGATCTGGGTATCATCGGCGTAATTAGTGTAGGTGATACCCGGACCGTCAAGATCATCAAACAGGGGCTTCGTGAACACGTTGTACAATGTGGGGGAGACACATGATCCACGGGGAACCCCGCAAGTGATGGGGATAGGGTCGGCGGATGCTGAAGTAGAGAAGACAACCATAGACCTGTTGTTTGGGAAAGACTCGATCCAACAAATGGCTTCTTGTGAGAAATGGGCTGCCGAGTCTAGGTGCTTACAGAGAATTTTGTGATCTACTAAATCAAATGCTGCAGAGAGGTCAAGTAGAAGTAGTAGAGCAGTTTTCCCATTATCTCTAAGGCTGTCAATTTGAGCTTTGAGTTCGATGAGAGTGGTCTCTGTCCCTTGTTGGGGTCTAAAGCCTGATTGCCGGATTCCCAGGAGATGGTTTAATTCTAGGTATTGTTGTATTTGTAGATAAGGGGCCTCATTACGACCCTGGCGTTAAGGGTTTAACAGCGCCATAAAAGGTGTTGGCGCCATTAAACCCTTAACGCCTGATTACGAGATCCCTTTGCGGGACCCGACCTTAACGGCTGTTTTTTCCAGCCGTTAAAGTAGGGACCCGCAAAGGGACTTTGGTGCTAATAAAGGTACCGCAATTTGCGGTACCGTTATTAGCGCCTTCCCCATTCCCATTGAGCCCTATGGGGCAAAAATGGGAATGGGGAAGGGCCATGGCGGCATGAGGAATTACCGCCCCACCAACCTTGGAATGGGGTGGTAATTCCCCATTCCGCCATGGCGGACACCGGCATGGACCATGGTGCTAACAGCACCATGGTCCTCGCCTGGGTCGTAATGAGGCCCAAGCTGTCTTGTCTAATATTTTGAGCAGAAGGGGACGGTGTTGATGGGTCTGTAGTTTGTGGGTATAGATGGGTCTAGGGAGGGTTTTTTGAGCAAAGGGAGAACCCAAGACTCTTTAAGATTGTTGGGGATGATGCCTGAAGAGAAGGAGGCGTTAATGAGTTTGGTAATGAATGTTGAGAGGTCTCTTGCCGCATCTTTAATGATTTGTGAGGGGCAGGGATCGCCCTGGCAGTTTGAGGGTTTGAGGCTGAGGATCATTTTTTTCCACTCCTAACGTAGAGACTTTATAGACGCTGTAGGGTTATGGGGTGTAAGGTGGGAGGAGTGTTGGTAGAGTTAGTAGAGTTGGGTAGGGATTCTTTCTTGTTGTTAATTTTGATTTGTAGGCCTGCGACTTTGTTGGAAAGAGCGCTTTGGACACTTTTGCACCATTGTGTATCTTTCACACATGTGTCCGGGGCAGAGACGGTATTTCCAGCTTTTTGATGATAGTAAACAATTCTTTAGTGCTAGAGTTGGCTTGTGATATTCTCAGGTTGTAAGATTCTTGTTTAGCGATTATTAGATATGTTTTTCCACTGTGATGTTTTTCTTGTTTCTCGTTGGGATGGCTGTAGCTAGTGGGTTATTGGAGATGGGGCTTGTGGCCTTGAGGGCGAAGGTAAGGAGATGGTGGTTAGACCACGGTTGAGGAGAAATGGCGGTGATGGAAGCCACAGAGTTATAGTCTGCGACCCAGTCAAGGGTTCTCCCTTTGTTGTGGATAGGGGTGGACACTCTTTGGGTAAAGCCTAATTCTGACAGGGTATTGTCAATGAGGGTAACCTGGGGGACTTTGGGGTCTTTAAGGCCTAGGTTAAAATCCCCTACAATGAGGCTCTGGGAAGTATTCTTTAGGTTGTTAGTGAGGATGTTAGTGAGGTATTCTTCGAAAGAGCCTAGGGGCCCAGGAGGTCACTAGAATAAATGAACGGTGATGGTTTGGGAATTGGCTGTGGCCAGCTTAGCTGTAAGTGACTTGCAAGATGTGAGGTTGTCTGTGGTGGCAAGTCTAATGTTGAGGTGTGTTTAGGCAATTATGGCGAGACCTCCGCCTCTGGATTCTATTCTGTCCGCTCAGAGGATATTATAGTCATCAGGGATAGCTAATGTGAGGGCTGGGTAAGCAGCTGTATGGAGCCATGACTCGGTGATGGCTAGAAAATCTAGTTTTTCTTCTAGAATGAGGTCTGCTATATCAATGGCATGGGCTACTACAGATTGTGCATTAATTAAGGCGCCTCTAATGGGAGGGGCGATAGTTTTAGTATGGGTATGTATGGTGGCTGTATTGTGATGGTTATGCTTGGTCATAGTATTAGTTAGGTTGTGCTTAGGTCTGTTCATGGGTTGGTTGGTGGGAGTAACTATGTGCATAGGTGCGGTCGGGTTAGTCGGTTTAGACTGGGTGGAATCCCTGGCACGAGGTTCATGTAGTTTGGGTAGTCTGGCTCGTAGTCTAACATTTCTGGTGGATGGACTACAGGTAGTGGAAAGGTTGGGCAGAGTGGGTGTGATGGTGAGTGGAGGAGGTGGTGGGTGGGCATAAGACATGGTGGTAGGAGGAAAGGTGCCTGTGGAGGCAGAACTAAAGGCAGAACTAAAGCTGAAGCTTGAATAGCTGGATGAGTGGATAAGGTGAAGAATTACTCTCAGCAGTGCTGAGAAGATACCTGGTAGGTACATTCTGTTAGGTGTGGGTAGTACTATAAAATCTGGATGGTAAGCTTGGCACTATAGCTTGTCAGACGAATCAGGTCATTCTGTTGTATTACCTTGGTGCGGTAATAGTCAAGGCAGAGGGTTATGGGCGCTGTTCGAACTAGAGTGTTGATAGTTTTGTTAGGACACTACAGTGCATTGGTGATATTGGCAGTTCAATTGGGAACACTAAGGCAAGGAGATCAAAGTTAATGGGCCTCATTCTGAGTAGGGCGGTAAGGGTTAACGGTCACTGGTAACGAGACTGGTGCCGTTAAACCCTTACCACCCTACTACAAGTTCCCTTTGCGGGCCCTTCCTTAACGCCTGCTTTTAGTAGGCATTATGGACGGGACCCACAAAGGGACTCCGGGTTCAATAACGGTAACGTAATTTACGGTACCGTTATTGCCGCCTTCCCCCTTCCCATTGAGCCCTATGGGGGCTCAAATGGGAATGGAGAATGGCCCTGGTGAATGGGGAATTACCGGTCCCTCCGACCTCGGAATGGACCGGTAATTACTCCATTCACCAGGCCGGAGTTTGGACGAGTTTGGAGGCAGCCATGCCTCAAATAGCGGCATGGTTACCTCCAAACTCGGAATGAGGCCCAATGACAGTTATAGGTTGTTATAAAATAGACAAGTCTACAATAACAGACTATGAACAGTGGTCTGCAAGCATATCATAAGCGAGTAGGTTAGAATCTGCGTGGGAAAGGTCTAAGACCGATGTAGGCAGGTTAGGTTCAACATAGGACAGGTGGGCTGAAATTGATGCGAGTATGATGCGAGCACAGTAAGTAATGTTCAATATGGACACAGATAGGCTGGTGCAGCATAATCAAGGTGAGAACTTTGACTGTGGAAACAGTGTAGGCACAGGGCTGGGATTGAGGTATGCACAGTATCTAGATTCAAGATAGGCACAGATAGTGCTTTCACTAGGCTGAGACAGAGTGGGTGCAGGGGCCTAATGCAAAGGTTATCGTCAGCACGTGAAGTTCATAGCAGAATAATCACACATGTCTAGGTATGGATCGTTCACAGTGGTTAAGGGCTATACGTCATGTAGGCACAGTGTGCTTGGAATGAAGTATGCACAGGCATCTAGATTCTAGTTGGGTGCAGATGATACTTTCACAGGCTAGAAGCAGAATAGGAACAGAGGCTCACAAATATCTAGTCAACATGAGTATCTGGTTGCAAGTGATCACATATGCCTAGATATAGTTCATTCAACGTGGTCTAGGCAGGCTAAGGCTAAGGCCGTGCATTGTGTGTTGTAGTGCTGTCTTGCAGACTGTACACATGCAATGTTACTTGTGTCTGCAATTTTCCATGATGGCAAGTGTGCCAGTTGAGGTAGTGTTGCCCACGTCATGTGCATGCATGATGGTCATGAGTTTGTGCAATTGATGCATGTGTGTGTGGCATACACAATCGATTGGTTGTGAGAGTGGCATGTAGTTTGATGTGATCATGTGGAGTGATGGCTAGGTAGGTGTCTGCATGGATGTGGATTGCATGTCCTTGTGTTTGGTGTGAAGTTGTATAGTTGTTCCCTTGACAAGTCATGTTCCTGTGAATGTTGATGACGCCATGCTGGCTTTGGTGCAGTACACTGATGTTGCTGGTCTGTGTCTCCTTTTCCACAGTTGCATCTTATGAAGAGGGCAGATGCAGTGCTGTGCAGCAGGGAAGCTCCCACCAGCAAGAGGCGCATGCCAGAGCCACGCACCTGTGACAGCTCATCTTCAGGGAGCGGTGTGACTGTGGCAGCGCCAGTGACATTGGGCATGGCTGCTGGGGGTAAGTCAAAGAAGGTGAAGGTGGGAGTGGACTCCTCAGAAGCGGTAGGGCAGGTGATGCCACACAGGGGCCATCCATGGCAGAAGATGCCCCGGAGTAATCCAGGTTGGCGGAGGGGGAGGTGGAGGAGGTGGTCATTGAAGCACAGCTTGTGGGGTCAGGTGGGGAGTTGGCGCAGGCATTCGTACTGCAGTCCTGGCCCAGGGGAATGAGGCTGTGCAGGCCACTGTTGAGGTGCCTGTGCAAAATCCAGTTCCTGGGCCATCAAATGCAGCAGTGTGCGCCTGCTGGGATGCCTCCACTCAGACCCATCCCCCATTGTCAGCTGGTGTGTCCACCCAGACCAACACCCCATTACCATGTGATGTATACATCCGGGATTATGTGCTACCCCTGCTGGCCAGATTGACGAGGTGAACAGGTGTCATTAGTGATGATCTGCAGGCTGCTTGTTGTCTACTTGCACATCCTTATGGTGAGCTACAGCGCCTTGTGACATGGCTTGCAACATGCCTGTCCCATGTTGTACTCTGTGGGATGTTCCCTAATGTGACCACCTCTTCAACTTCCTCCTCTGTGCACTAGTCGTCCTCCAGGGTGCCTTCCGGCTCAGGTACCAGCAGGGCCCCCTGTACACCAGCTCCACCCTCAATGCACTGTCTGGTGGAGATCACATCCCTTCCCACATTGGGAATCCAATGCACAACAGCTGAGGTGGCCACCATGCCTACTCAGTCTCTGACAGATACAGCAGGCACCCATGAGCAGTGCAGGTGCCATACGCCCCCGGGTATCATCATCAGCTCAGAGGGTGTACGAACGTATCAGGCAACGGGCACTGGAGCAGCAGCAGAAAATAAGGTGGAGGTGATTTTTCACTGGGAAGACCACCCAAAGGAGGCAGATGCAAAGAGTGAGGCAGAGGGCATGCCTCAGGCACAGATTGTCTTTCGACGTTATGACAGGCAGATCATGGCAGTGAGGCAGTGGGAAGAGGAAGCAGGAGTGGTGATGGCCAGGGCTGGGATTGTGCTGCATTGTGCAAGGAGGCGGGCTGCCATCCTGGAGGCAACTTGCAGGGAGGTGGAGGAGATATACACACAGATGCAGGATGACCTACAAGCCCTCCAAGCAAGAATGGAGGCCCACCTGAGGGGGGGAGACATGGCGTTGGACCCAGTCCTGGGGGAAAGGTTGAATAAGATCTGGAAGGAGGACTGCCAATGTAAATAGTTATTTAGATGTAGGTTTCCTATTTTATTTATTATTTCCCTCGGACTTGCAAGACTTTCCTTTCCAGTTTGTCATGTATATAGTTAGTTAGGCCTAGGGTTTTTATTTCTTTTCTTTTTATCCACTGGACTGCTTTCAACTTCATTTCCCTTTTTTATTGTAAATATGTTTATGCAATACATATTTGATTTGGCTACATTCCACACTTCAAGCCGTTCATTTGTCTGTGTGCAACTTTGATACTTCACGTTTCAGCCATTGCATCTCGCCATTGCAAGTCATGTGTTTTATGGCGTTCATGCATGCATGCATTTGTGTTGTTGTTGCTGTGATAGGTGTGGCTGAAAGGATGCACATGTGCATGACATTTGGGGTTGGGTCCAGCAGACGGCTGTGTCTGCACTGTATGTTTTCATTTGCTTTTAGCTGTAGAGCATCACTGTATGTTTGCCATCCTTGTGGTTGGGGTGGAAGTAGGTGGGCTCACTGTGGAGGTGTTCCAAGGTCCCGTCAATGGCACTTTTGTTTATCATCGCTGTGTTAAACCCATGTCATGCAGACACGACCACCAGCATGTACGGTCACACACTGCCTTCTCTCATGTGTTGCTTCACCTCAGACACTGGAATGCAGTAGTGAGCTGCGTTTGTTATTTCGGAGTGGCATCACGATTCTCCAGTCTCTGTGACTCATGCACTCTCTGACATCCCTCCCATCGTGGCCCTGTCATGTTATTGTTCCCTGTCATGTAATTTGCACATGGGCATTGTTTGTGTATTTTTCATTTTTGTTAGTATGTTTAATTCTGTTGTAGGCACACATTCAGTTAGTGTGCTTTGATGCCTTGGCATTGTGCCACAATCAACATGCACATGCCACTTGATATTGCATTCACTTGTCACATGTGTATGATTTGGACTGGTTATAGTCTTGAGGGGTGTTTCAGCAGATGCACCAGTCCTGTATGCTTCTCTGGTGCTTCCAGTTGATCATGTTTGTGGCTGACATATTAGTGTTACATTTCATGTAGCTGACAGACCACAGAGGTTCATGTAAGCTGCATACATGCACTGCACTGGTATTGTGGAAGACTGTCAGGGACTGCCTGGGGAGGTGGGGGTGGGTGTGTCCAGTCTGGAGGGTGTTGCCTAGGGGATATCCAGTCTGGAGTGGGATGTCTTGGGTTGGTGTCTTGTCTGGAGGGGGCTGCCTGGGGTTGTGCAGTTTGGAGGGGGATGCTTGGGGGGTGTCCAGTCTGGAGGGGGTGCCCAGTCTGGAGTGGGATGCCTGGGGTGTCCAGTCTGGAGAGGGCTTTCTGAGGGGGGTGCAGTTTTGAGTGGACTGCCTGGGGGCATCCTGTCTGCAGTGGGATGCCTGGGGGGGTGTCCATTTTTGGAGGGGGTGTCCAGTCTGGAGTGGGCTGCCTGGGGGGTGTGTGCAGTCTGGAGTAGACAACCCCATGCATCCCATTCTAGAATGGACACCCCCCTCCAGGCATCCCCCTCTAGATCGCACCCCCCCCCGGACAGTCCCCTCCAGACTGGAATCCCACTCTGGAGTGGGATGCCTGGGGAGGGAGTCCAGTCTGGAGGGGGATGCGTGGGGGGTGCAGTCTGGAAGGGGTTGCCTGGGTGGGGTTTTGTCTGGAGTGGGATGCCTGGGGGTGTTTAATCTGGAGAGGGTGTCCAGTCTGTGGGGGGTGCCTGGGGGTGTCCATTCTGAAGTGGGTTGCCTGCAGGTGTGTTCACCCTGCCTGGGGGGTGCAGTCTGGAGGCGGCTGCCTGGGGGGGGTGTTCAATTTGGAGTGGGATGCCTGGGGGGTTTCCAGTCTGGAGTGGGATGCCTGGGGGTTGTCCAGTCTGGAGGGTTCTGCCTGGGGGTTGGTGTCTAGGCTGTAGGGGGCAGCCTGGCCTTGTGAGGAGGGGCCCACATTTACACTTGGGTGTGGCCTTGGCTTGTGAGGTGATGCATGCAATTTCGCTGGTGTGCAGCATGGCCTTGCGAGGGAGGGCACGCATTTTCTCTGGGGTAGGGCCTGGGCTTGCGAGGGAGGGCTGGCATTTTCTCTGGGGTGCGGCCTGTGCTTGAGAGCTGAGGCACGCAATTTCACTGAGGTGCAGCCTGGCCTTACGAGGGAGGGCACACATTTTCTGCGGGGTGCGTCCTGGACTTGTGAGTTGAGGCATGCCATTTCATTGGAGTGCATACTGGTTTTGCAAGGAGGGCACGTGTTTTCTCTTTGGTGTGGCCTGGGCTTGCGAGGTGAGGCACACGATTTTGCTGGGGTGCAGCCTGGGCTTGAGATGTGAGACGCGCAATTTCGCTGGAGTGCATCCTGGTTTTGCGAGGGAGGTCACATGTTTTCTCTGAGGTGTGGCCTGGGCTTGCGAGGTGAGGCACACAATTTTGCTGGTGTGCAGCTTGGGCTTTTGCGGTGAGATGCGAGATTTCGGTGGGGTGTAGCCTGGGTTTACCAGGTGACGTGTGCCTTCTCACAGGGGTACTGGATGGTGGGTCAGCGGTGATGCGGAGGCTTGTGCCTTGTTAGTCCTTTTGCTTAATTTTTGCTGTGCTTGGAGGCGTGTTGTGTCGTTCCTCGCGCAGCTTGTTATTACTTGCGTGACGGCTAGTAATGCATCTTTAAATCCATGAATACATGTGACGCGCAATATTTTTGCTGTGCCACAGCTCGCGCAGGGTCCTTCTTGGCGCGGACCTTGCAACAGTGAATCGGGCCCATAGAGTGTTAGTTACTAGAGATCTGGTTAGCCTGTGACTGGAAACATAATTGTATGTAATTGGAGAAGCAAATGTCACCAACTGAGGTATGGATGGCATATGACTGGAGATGAAAAAGAATGGTTTCACCCTAGGTAACCCAGGGTAATCCAGATGTGGACTGCTTGCTCTCTAGAGAGGCACAGCTTCACCTCACTGATGAGGATCAACTTAGTTGATAAAAGTGTATGGTGTTGCTCTTGGTACTATTGTTCAGAGGAGAGTTGCTAGCATTTTGGTGCTGGACTGCCCAAACTGGTGGGACTAGACCAATATGCAAGTGGATATTTCCTCTCTTAGAAAAGTGCAGTGAGCTCAAAGTTGGTTGTAGGCCCTCCCGAGTGGGCACCTACCCATAGAACAGTTTATTAGGCTGTTTTAGTTCTTGGTAGAGGGGCACCCAGAACTTTTTGTGAAAATTAATTGTGAATGGGATTAGATGAACAATTGTTGGTGACATGAGATATCAATGTTCGATGCCTTGAGACCTGTGATTAGCTGTGATGAATTGCCATCTAGCAAGGATGTAAAAGCTCTGGCATTTTTTTAAATCAATACAAAAATGATGAGTGCAATTTTATCCCTGAATTAGCAATTTGCTGTTCAAACTCCCCTTTCATAGGCTCCATGCCATAAGCATACTAGTATCTGTGTCCTGCTGCATCGATATTCTGAATTACAGTGCCTGCTCTACCAGTGGCACAGAGCAGGTTCAGAAGTCACAGCTGGGCATTTGAGATTTAAGATAGGCAGCCCTGTTCCAAAAACGGCATAACTTGCCCAAAATACCTCCTCTTTGAACATGCTTTATTCAAGTCTTACCATCAAACGTTGCACTCAAAGTGCCTGATTTGTGTTTTTGCAGTTTTCTGACAGTTGATGACTAAATTGAAGTTGTAAACACGTTACTGGTGTAGTAAAAATGTCTAAACCAGATCTGCCTTCAGTCACTCTGTTTATAAGCACTATGCATGTCCTAAACTGAAGCCCTATTTAAAACAAGCATTTGCAAAGCCAACAGATTTGCCTTGTGCAGAACTATTAGGCATTTGTCAGGTACTGCTATTAGATGTCTAGGTACTGGCACCATTTTGCACCTTCTACCATCAATGGTCATTTAATAACACTATGTTGTACCTGGGTAGTATCTTTCCCATGCCTACACAAAAGCCAAAACTGTTGGCATTGCCAATTCTGGCCCTGGTGTAGCCTTTGCCTCCAGCCCCCAGCCGATTCCTCAGGCGATTCCGTACCAACCTCCTACACAGCCTCTGGCTCGGTTTCCGTACCTCAGCCTCCGGCTCCCGCTAGTTCTCCTCCTATGCAGGTGTTTCCCACCAAGGGCAACTGAAGAAGAACTAAGAAACAACCAAAAAAGGAGAAATGGCAAAAAAGAAGGAGCCCACCATTCTAGCAGAATAGTGACCCTATGTGCTTTACCACGGCTGATTTGACAGCCTGCGAGTAATATTGACTAAAATTCATAAACATAGTTTCACTGCCACCAGCCATTCAAGTTAACTTGTAATTTTAACAACAATTTTACCAGGTGCATGAGAAAGGAGATACAGTGTATCTCCATGGCACTCCATATAAGGTGGGGTGTGCTTGTTCACTATATAAAATGTAAACTTTACACTTGGGAACAGTTGTTAGTGTTAGGGAGAATTCTCAAAATGTGGTAATTTCCCTTATCTTTTGAGACCCCCAGCAACTTTGCTGGATTTCTAGGATTTTATTGTTTTACCTGGGAAGAGTGTAAGCCTTTTTTCCCACTCTTCCATGTATTTTGATGTGTGTTTTACTTTTGTGTTCTTTGGTTATGGAGTTTTAAAACCACTCTAGAGGCATGATCTTTTTCTGTGTGTCACAGAGCACCTTCAGTGCAGAGGCACAGGGATGTCTTTCAGACTTCCCAAGGTTTAAATATCTTCTCTGGGACTGACTACTATCTCCCAGAGCATGTAAAGTTAAATTGACTTTACTAGTCTCTTTAAATTTAAAGACCCAGCACACACTATCTTCCTATAGAGTGCTGGAGGGGTTGCCTAGCTTCTCCTGAGTCAAAACACTCATGTAACAGTCAAATGTTACCCTTTCCTACTCTAAATGGCTGGTGGCAGTGGTTTAGATCAAACTATCATGATTTTTCCGACCGCTAACAACCGTAGCTAAAAATCTGGTCAGCCATGTTTTTCAATATAGCGCCCAAGACCTATCTGTAAAAACAGACTCTGATAATATTTTTTTGACATTTCTTTTAGGAAAGGACCTTCTTGTATTTGTCTCTGCGCGCCGAACCAGGTTTCGTCCCTTTGTTTGTTGGCCTTTGGCGGGCTTCAGCGCTAAAGCCCTCCTCTGGCGCCTGCGCGTCTGGGGTGGACAGGATGTGAGGAAGGTGCCTGAAACTCTGTGTGCTTAATCTCCTAGGAGACCCGAATGCACTCTGGCGTGATTGGCTGGCTGACTATCCAGAAAGGACAGCCACCCTGCAGTGTGAGTGACAGTCAGGCTGGAATGAATGGGGGAAAACTGTTTAAAAGCAGGTCTCAGGGACTTGGAAAGCAGAGTCGACCACTGGAACGAAAGAACCGAAAACGAGCTGAAGGAAGAGGACTGCTGCAACTCTTGGACGACCGGTGAAGCCCTGCTGCAAGTCTGAATTGCCTGAAACTCCATCGACAGAGAAGCCCTTCAAGGTTAGCTTCTTCCCTTGAGTTTGGTGGGAACAACCAACTCGCAAGCCACCTAGACACCGTACCCATCTGGTCGAATTTTCTTCAGAGTGCTGTTGAAAACCGGATAGCCAGAGGGAAGGAAATCAGCTTATGGACTTAAAGGCAGTCACACCTTAAAACAATGTTTTGCCAAGCTTGTGGCCTCATCTCTGGGCAGTGCAGGAACCTCCCAATGTCCTCCTTCTTGTCCCCACAACTGAATCTCTGGAACAGCGAGATCTGCTCAAACTGCCAGGAACAACTGCCTCAGCTACAGCTCTTCTTCAATTTAAAGGTACTGTGCAAACGCGGTCCGGAAATCTTTTCGGCCATTGCGAAAATTCTTGGAACTTTCCCAACTTCGAAGGCTCATCCTTCTTTAAACATTTCTCAAACTTTTCGCCTAGCCAAATTCTTCTAAACTCTGTGGCAAAGAATGAAACGTTTACTACCAGCACTGTTCTATCCCATACAAAGACTCTCAACCATTGACTTTGGCCGAGGCCTCTGAACTGAATTGCTGCTAGTAGTTTACTGAAACCCTTTGCCCTGCCTATGAAGGTATTTGGACTGCCTAGTCTTATAACCGTGTCTTTTTACCCCTTGCTAAAGTATCTGAAGTGCCATTTTGCTCCCACTTCAGGGGAGCTAATCTTGTTCTTTTACTTAACAGTTGTGCATTTGTGGTTTATTAGTGTGTGATATTGAGCTGCTCTTGCTAGTGTAATGTTTTCAAACTGACTGTGTAAATAAATGTATATTCTTTTACCAAGAAACCTTGAGTAAGTGTATGTTTGAATCACTGTATTTCTTGGTCCTATGTGTAACTTGTTCTACTGCTCACTCAACTCTTGAGATAAGTCTGGCTGCTCAGCCATCACTGCCACTTTTATTGTGTAGTACAGGCTTGTACCAAAGGTGAAATTGTATTGACAATTATAGTGTTAATTGCATGTAGTATTCCCAAAGGGTACTGCATGGGATGCTGCCTAACAATGGTGTACAGTGGTGAGGATAAAGTATACTTGTTACATTTAGAATGCTACTTTTACTTTTGTTCAAATAATCCTCACAAGGCTAAGCAACACTAGAGAAGCAATTATTGCATAATGACTGATATGGAAAGCTACAGACAGGAGACCCTAGTCAATTTAACTGTTGATCAATTGAGAGATATGTGTAAAGCTAGGAATCTCACTGTAAAAGGCAAAAAGGTTGAAATGTTTGAATATCAAAGTCTGAGGAGTGGGTCTGAAATCCCCACCCCTGCAGAAAATGTGTAAAATGTTGATGAGGATGATAATGTTTCTTAGGGTAACTCAAATGTTATGTATGAGTTAGATGAGGCAGAAGAGTCTCAGTAGTGTCTCACAATGTAGGCCCTGTTTTACATCTACCTGCTCATAGGCCTCAAACCTTGACCACAAGGACCCAACCAGGCCCACATTAAGTCCTGAATTTGTCTCTTTAGAAAGACTGAGACTTGAGTTATAATTTAAAATAATCCAAGCTCAAACTGAAAGCAAACAAGAAGTTGCCCTTCAATTGAAAAAAGTTGTCTCTTGAAACTGGTTCTCTCACAGAGTCTTCTAGGTCTTCCAGTCCTAAGAGGCCTCGCATGCCCAAAGATGCAGTAAGTATGTGTGAGGTTAAGCTTGATATTTTGGATTGGTTGGCTGCTTTTGAATATAACCATGGGATTCACAACATTACAGGGAATCAGCTGATTCCTTGGCTTTTTTCTAGGCTACCCCCTGTTGCAACTGATGTGGTTATGGAGTTGGGGGATATAAACAGAAAGGAGTATGAAACTGTGAAGCTATCTAGCTTTGATAGCTAGATTTAGGAAGACCTCTTCTCAGTATCTTAAGAGGTTTAGGACTCTCAAAAAGCATGATGGTACCCCTTGGGCTACCTGAGTGACTGAATATTTGAAAAATTTAGATGGATTAAGGGTTACAGAGTTAACACTTATGAAGGTATGAGAAATCTGGTTATGTTGGAATCTATTTATGATACCTTCTCTCCTGAGCTGAGACAGCACTTGGCTGACTCTAAGGAAATTGATCCAAAGTAGTTAGCAATGGCTGCTGACTTGTGGGTTGCCAACAGGGCTACTCACAAGGATTCTGGAGTAACTCAGAAGAAGGATGAGGGGAAGCAGCAGAAAAAAGATACCAAAGAGTGTTCCAATACCTCCAAAACAAAAGAGGGCCCCAAACATAACAAGGGTAAGCAACCAGGGAAACCGAATCATGCTAGTGTGCCTCCTGGTGCCAAACAAGAAGGCGGTCAGAACAAACCTCCATTCATAAAGACATTTGGAAAATGTTAGCCTTGTGGGTCAACGGACCATGTGAAAGGGGATCCCAGATGTAAGGGTAGACCTTCAGGGATACACACTGTCTCTAGTGGTATCTACCCTAATTTTCCTACCGCAGTCTATTTAAATAGCCTTGGTACTGTTTTAGGCTAAATAGTAGCCTCAAACTTAAACCCGCTGGACGACAATTACTTTTATTTTGTTCCGGCTGGGTTTATTTGCCATTTCTTTTTGTAAAGGTTTTTCTCATGTTATACTCTGCGTGCCAAATCAGGTTTGGTTCCTTTGTTCGCTGACCTTTGGTAGGCTTCTGCACAATGTCTGAGGGGGACAGGATGTGAAGGAGGGGTTTGAGACTCCCTGCACAGGGTCTCCTTGGAGACCCATGTCACACTCTGTGTGATTGGCTGTGGTGACTGCCCCGCCGGAACAGCCAACCTGCTGTGTGATTAACAGCCAGGCTGTGTGAAGGGGGGGACACTGCATAAAAAGCAGGTATATGGGACTGAGAAGGCAGAGTCACCACTGGATCGAGAGAACCAAAGAGAAGCTGAAAGAAGAGGACCCCTTCAACGACTGAGCCTCCCGGTAAAGCCCTGCTGTGGGTCTGAATAACCAAACTTCGATGACAGGAAAGATCTGCAAGGAATCTTCTACCCTTGAGCTGGTGGGATCAGCCAGTTCACAAACTGCAAGACATGCCTCCCTCCTCTCGTCGAATTTGCTGTGCACAGCTACATTGAACCGGATAGCCAGGAGGATAGGACCTTGCGTCGGTTTTAAGGAGCGCACCTTTTATTCATTGCTTTGCTCTGCTGCTGGTTTCTTCCCTGGGCAGTGCAGGACCCTCCAGTCTTCCTACTTCGTGTCAGTCCAACAGTCATTTCAGGAAGCGTGAGCCTGCAGGACCTGCCAGGAATGTCCAGCTACCGCCTTCTTCTCCATTTAAGGTACTGTTCAAATCCGATTGTTCGTTCCGTCCGACTGCGATAAAAGGGCTTGTCCTTCTCTATTCTTTAAAGTAACTTTTTAGCTGACAAATTTTGTTCTGAACTCTTGGCAAAGACTTAACCGCAAACTACACTGAACTGTGTGATCCTCTGCAAAGACTTTGGTCCTTTGACTTTGGCCCTGGCCTCTTGAATTGATTTCCTCACCTTAGTTGCCTTTTCCAGATTGCCCTGCTTACTTACTTGTTGGTGCTGCTCAACTTGTGTCTAACGTGGTCTTTCCCTCCTTTTTAAATTACTGGAGTGCCATTTTGCTAACACTTCATTTTGAGCTTAACTTGTCCAGAATCTATTGGGTGTAGTGTAGTGTATTAAGAGTGATTTTTCAACTGCTTGATAATAGTGAATTGTTTTATAACTGATGTGCAAATAAATGTATATTCTTTAACTCAGAAACCTTGAGTCAGTGTTTGTTTGAACCATAGTAATTGTTGTCCTTTGTGTAACTATTGATACTGCTGACTTTACTCTTGAGATAAGTCTGGCTGCTGAGTCATCGCTACCACTTTACTGTGTAGTACAGGCTTGTACCAAAGGTGAATCTGTACTATCACTTGTAGTCTTAATTGTGTGTGGTGTTCCCAAAGGGTACTGCATATGATTCTTGCTAACACTGATGTACAGCGGTGAGAATCAAGTATAGTGATTAAACTTAGAGTGCTGCTATTAACTTGGGTCAACTAACCACAAGGCTAAACATCACTAAAAAGCAATATTATTCATGTCTGATATGGAAAGCTATAGTCAGGAGACCCTCCTTAGTTACACTGTAGATTAGCTGAAAAATCTGTGCAGAGAAAGGAATCTCTCTCTTAAAAGCAAAACGTCTGAATTGATTGACACGTTGTTAGATAAACAAAGTCTGGAGGATGGGTCTGAAATATCTAACCCCTCAGCAAATGTGGAAAATGATAAGGATGTTAATGTGTCCATTATTGATGAGTTAGAAGAGGCAGGTGTGTCCCACAATGTAGGCCTCACTGCTCCTATGCCTGCTCAGCAACCTCAACTTTTGTCTACTGGGACCCCTACAGGTCCTACACTCAGTCCTGAATTCATTGCTCTAGAAAATATAAGGCTTGAATTGGAATGTAAATGTTTAAACGCTCAAACTGAACAAAAGCATCAAGAATTTAAGCTGGATGAACAATGCGTTAGAAATGAAAAAGTTGTCTATTGAAAATGCTTCTCTCCCAGAGTCTTCTAGGTCTTCCAGTCCTAAGAGACCCTGTATGCCTAAAGAAATTGTGGGTATGTATGAGGCTAAGCTTGATATTTTGGATTGGTTGGCAATGTTTGAATATAACCATGGGATTGAAGACATTACAGGGAATCAGTTGCTTCCTTGGCTCTACTCTAGGCTACCCAGTGTTGCATCTAATGGTTGGGGGAGGTGGATAGGATGAATTAGGAGTGTGTGAAGCTAGCTTTAAATGCTAGATTTTGGAAGACCACTTCCCAGTACCTTAAGAGGTTTGGGTCCCTCAAAAAGCATAATGGTACCCCATGGTCTACCTGGGTGTGTGACTGTGTCTACCTGGGTGTGTGACTGTTAACTGAAAAACCTAGATGGTTGGATTAAGGGTTACAGAGTAAACACTTATGAAGGTATGAGGAATCTTGTTATATTGGAGTCAATTTATGATGCCTGCTCCCCTTAGCTCAGACAGCACTTGGCTGATTCTAAGGAGATAGATCCAAAGAAGCTAGCTAAGGCTGCTGACTTGTGGGTGCCAACAGGGCTACTCAAAAGTATTCTGGGGCAACTCAGAAGAAGGATGAGGGAAAGCAGCCAAAGAAAGATAACAAGGAGAATGTTAATATTTCCAATCCAAAAGAGGGCCCCAAACAGCAACATAAGGGTAAGCCACAGGGAAAAACAAATCAGGCTAGTGTACCATCTGGACCCAAACCAGGTGGAGGTCAGAACAAACCCCCATTCATCAAGACATTTGATCAGTTTATCTTGTATATCTGCTTTGCTTTATTCATATGTCAATTTACTGAATATACATCTGCGAGTCTCTGACTACACATGCCTACAGCCTTGTAACTACAGCTGTACCTCCATATTTAAATATGTAACCTGTAACCTAAGCTGAACAACCCTCTTTTTGCCTTTGCGCCCGATTAACCCCGGGTCTGGTGCGCTATCCAAATAATAAAAAAATAAACAAACAAACATTTGGGAAATGTTATGTTTGTGGGTCAACTGACCATGTGAAAGGGGATCCCAGATGTAAGGGTAAACCTTCCGGGGTCCACACTGTCTCCTTAGCCTTCTCCCCAGAGGAAGAAGTACCTGTGACAAGTGGAAACTTTCACCTACTGGCTGATGAACCCATGAGAGTTTCAGCTTGTGTTTCTTTAGTGTCCCTGGGCTTGTGGGAACAACAGAATTTAGATGTCTATAATTCCATCCCAGATAACACTAAAGTGTATTATAAAGATAGTTTTCTTTTGAATGGCCAGGAGACTCCTGCCATCAGAGACACTCTAGCCAGCATAACTGTGGTGGATGAATCATTTTTCAAGGCGGGGGATGTTGCTAAGGCACTCAAACGCCTCACCAAGTTAGCTGGAGGCCCTGCGCAAATGCTTCCTCAGTTACCAGCTCTCATCCAGTGTAATGATATGATTGTCAAAATAACTGTTAGTGTGCAGAGTGAAGTGCCTGGGAGAGTCCTGCTGGGTAATGACCTGAAAACTCTTGGAGTTGTGCCAAGCACCCCCAGGCCTCCCAGTAAGAGGAGACAGGAGCTCACTAGGCCTGCAAGGGAGATGACCTTGAGAGGCTCTCCAGAGGAGCTGATAGAGGAAACTATCACTCCCACTCCACAGTAGTTGCTCACTGCTATTTCTAGGAAGATTGAGTCAAAGGGGAAACCCAAGACCTCAAGGAGAAAGTCAGACAGCACCCCTGTGCTACCAACAAGGACATCCCCAAGATTGTCCAAATCACACCAGTGATCCCTCCACCTGCTGAGGTAGAGTGTGAGGTGCAACCATGTGTGGTTGAGCCAGTTTCTGAAGAATCAGATCTGGAGGAAGACATTGTTTTAGTTGGTGATCTGGACCCTGTTGACCATCCTGAGCTGCAGTATTTACTGGCGGAAGGTGGACCCAACAGGGCAGACTTCAGCAGAGGATAGAGAGAGTGTCCTACTCTTGAAGGTCTTCAACAAAAGGCTGCTAACCAACTTGATGGGCAAGACGTTGGAAAGCACAGGTTAAGCTGGGAAGATGGCCTCTTCTACAGTGAACCCAATAAGTCTACCCCTGTGGACTGCAACATAATTGTAGTGCCCCTTGCCAATATACTTCAGTTCCTACAGTTGGCCCATGAGATACCTTTGGCTGGTCACTGGAGTTTCAAAAATACCAAGGAAAGGCTCTCCTTATACTTCTACTGGCCAAGATTGAGCCAAGAATTTGGCACCCCTGGTGCCTCTCCCAGTGGTGGGAGTTCCTTTGGAGAGGGTGGGGATTGACATTATTGGTCCCCTTGACACTCCCACATCTTCAGGTAACAGGTTTATCCTGGTTGTAGTAAACCATGCTACAAGATACCCAGAAGCCATACCTATGAGAACTGTAATGGCTCAGGCTGTGGCTAAGGCTCTACTTGGTATCTTTACCAGAGTAGGGTTTTGTAAGCAAGTGATATCTGACAGGGGATCCAATTTTATGTCCCCACTACATGCAAGCCATGTGGAAAAAACGTGGTGTCACTTACAAGTTGTCTACAGCCTACCATCCACAGACAGATGGACTGATAGAGAGGTTTAATCATACTATGAATAGCACGATAAGTGTTTTAGAGGAACCTCTTAAAAGGAAGTGGGACCTTCTACTGCCATTCCCTCTATTTTCTTACAGGGAGGTCCCTCAGGAGGGAGTTGGTTACAGTCCCTTTGAACTTCCCTATGGCCATCCAGTCAGAGGTCCATTGGCCCTGATTAAGGAGGGATTGGAGAGTGCTCCTTCCCCCAAGCAATTCGGAGTGACTGACTATGTGATAGACCTCCGGAGGAGAATGTCACACATGATGGCAGATGCTAGTGATAACTTGAAAGCAGGTCAGGCCCTGGTGAAACATTGGCATGACCAGAAGGCCTACATGGTTGAGTTTACTCAAGACCAGCTTGTGTTAATTATGGTGCCAACAAGGCAGAGGGCCTTGCAGGACAAATGGATAGGACCCTTCAAGGTTGTGGGCAAACTTGAAGAGGTGAACTATTTGGTGGACTTAGGCAGACCTAAGTAGGCTCCCAGAGTCTTTCACACCAACTGTTTGAAGGCATATGTCTCGAGACCAGAAGTGTGAGCTTTCCTTCTACCTTCAACCCAAGAGTAGGAGGAGAGTTAACTTCTACCCGACCTCTTTGGAGGCCAACCTTTGGATGAAAACATAGAAGGAGTCAATCTCTCTACTCAGCTGACATCTGAAAAACAAGAGGAGTGCAAAGTTCTGTTAAATCAGTTTGCCTCCCTGTTTTCACTTTCACCAGGCTTGACCCCTTGGGGCCAACATGATATTCTCACTGGTGACTGTCTACCTGTTAAAAACAGGGGGTACAGAATGTCAGAAAATGTGAGATCCCACTTCAAAGGAGAGGTCAACAAGATGCTTGATCTCGGGGTTATAGAGCCATCTACAAGTCCATGGTCTAGTCCAGTTGTTCTAGTACCAAAGGCAGGATCCAAGGAGTTGAGATTCTGTGTGGACTATAGAGCTCTAAATGCAGTCACTAAGACTGATGCCCATCCTTTGCCAAGGACAGATGAACTGGTGGATAGACATGGTTCAGCCAAGTACCTCAGTACATTTGATCTGACGTCAGGCTGTTGGCAAATAGCCCTGACAGACCATGCCAAGGAGAAAACTGCATTTTCCACCCAGGCAGGCCTCTACCAGTGTAAGGTTATGCCTTTTGGACTAAATAATGCATCTGCTACATTCCAAAGGATGGACAATCAAGTTCTGAATGGGATGGAGGACGTCTACATGGCATACTTCGATGACATTGCAGCGTTCAGCCCTACATGGAAAGAACATATCGATCACTTAGGATATGTTTTGCAGGCTCTTGAGCAGGCATATCTGACCATAAAGGTAAATAAATGTCAAATTGGTCAGAGCAAAGTGGTCTACCTTGGTCATGAGCTAGGAAGAGGTGAAATAAGGCCACTGCCTAGAAAAGTACATTCTGTACAAAACTGGGTCAACCCTACTACTTAAACCCAAGTGAGAGCTTTCCTAGGTCTCACTGGGTACTACAGGAATTTCATAGAGAACTATGGGACCATAGCTTCTCCCTTGACTATGATCTCCTCTCCAAAATTCCCTAAAAAGGTTAGATGGAATGAGGAGTGCACTCAAGCCTTTGAAAACCTGAAAAAGCCCTTTGTCAAGCTCCAGTCTTAAGAGCTCCTGATTATCACCAACCCTTCATTGTGCAGACTGATGCCTCCAATATAGGTATAGGTGCAGTCCTTAGTCAACTGGATGAGAAAGGTAGGGAGCACCCCATTTGCTTCATCGGTAGGAAACTGAAGGAACCAGAAACAAGGTGAGCAACCATAGAGCGTGAATGTTTTGACATTGTGTGGTCTATGAAGAGGTTTAGACCATACTTGTATGGATCTACTTTTGTGATTCAGACAGACCACCAACCCATGAGATGGTTAATGCAAATGAAAGGGGAAAACCCAAAACTTCTGAGATGGTCAATCTGCCTGCAAGGGGTTGATTTCACCATTGAGCACAGAACAGGATGTCACCACCAAAATACTGATGGTCTCTCTAGAATGTTTTTAACTGACTAGAGGTAGAGATTCATCCTGGGGTGGATTACATCCTCCTGTCGCTTGGTTTGGGGCGGTGAATGTTAGGGAGAACTCTCCAGAATGGCTAATCGCCCTTACCTACTGAGTCCCTCGGCAGCTTTGCTGGATTTCTTGCATTTCTTTTTTTCACCTGGTAAGAGTGTGAGCCTTTTTTCCCACTCTTACATGTGTTTTGCTGTGTGTGTTTAACATTTCTGTGTTCATAGACTGTGGAGCCTCACCTACTCCACAGACGTCATCTTTTGCACTGTGTGTTACACAGCACCTTCAGTGCAGTGACACAGGGTTGTCATTTAGACTTCCCAACTCAGACTCCATTTTCTGGGACTGACTACTGTCTGACAGAACATATAAAGTTGCCATTAACTTTATTAAGTAAGCAAAGGAAGTGGGTCACACGGAAACACTAGCTAAATCAATTAAGCAAGTAAATTAGACATCCATAGTAGGACCAAGGAGGGCACAGGCCAGTTAAAGGGTGTATACAAATAATTTATTTTATTAATCACACATCAAAAAAAATAGGAAAAGGCACACAAGTCATAATAAAACTACACCTAAATTCACAATTCATTTAAATACGCAAAGTAAAATAAAGTTCATACCTCAAAATACACCCCCACTGCTGTTAGGGGTAAAAACAGAATAGAAAAAAAACCTACTGCTGTTCAAAAAGAAAAGGAGGGGAACTCCAACTGAGGTGAATTATTGGATAAGTGCCATTAGGCATCCTAATATGTTGGTACATGCACAATGAAAACCTTGGATCTTGATGTGCATGAAAAGCTCCAATGAATTCCGAATAAACATCGCAAACCAACATAAGAAATATACATATCAAAGTGCTGCGTGCAAATTTACAAATCATTTCCAGCCTATTAATCTGGAATAAGCAATTAATTGATGATAAATAGAAACAGAGATGTTTTTGTGTAAATCAAACTTGCAATGCAGTAGATATATCAAAGCTGCATGCAATGATTGCCACCACTTCAAACTTTATTAGCCAACCACTGGTACCTAGTGCAATCTCCAACATTGTTGTACATTGCACAGGTATCACTAAACATGAACAGTAGTTTTGACGACCTCAAGAGTGTCTAAGTTCTGTGTTTCCGTGTGACCCACTTCCTTTGCTTACTTGGTTTCTTTGTTCCCCGGGTCCATGTTGTAGGGGTCGCCTATCCTTGTTCCTACTGTACTACAACACGTTGTTGCATTAACTTTATTAGCCTCTGTAAAACCACAGATCCAGTACAAACCATCTTACATGGAGTGCTTGAAAGGGTTAATAGTTATCCCTTTTTGTCCGTTTCTCTGGGAGCATTGTTTCACTCCCTTTTCATCAAGATGTGGCTGGTGGCTGTGGTAACTACCCAATTTTTCCTACCACGGTTATCTTAAATAACTTGGTATTGTTTTAGGCTATCTTGGTAGCCTCGAACTTAAACCTGCTAGACCATATGTGTTTTATTACGGTTCCCGCTGGGTTTATTTACCATTTATTTTTGTAAAAGTCTTTCTCGTGTTACTCTGCACGCCAAACCAGATCTGATTCCTTTGTTCACCCTCTTTTCGCAGGCTTATACGTAGAAGCCCTCCTTAGGCGCCTGTATGTTTGGGGGGCACAGGATGTGAGGGAGGGGATTAGGACTCCCTGCACAGGGTCTCCTTGGAGACCCATGTCGCACTCTGAAATGATTGGCTGTGGTGACTGTCCCGCCGGGACAGCCATCCTGTTGTGTGATTGACAGCCAAACTGTGTCAATGGGGGAAAACTGCACAAAAAGCAGGTCTCTGGTTCTGGAAATGCATAGTCGCCACTAGAACGAGAGAACCGATGAGGAGCTCATGGAAGAGGACCCCTACCATAACTGAACCGCCCGGTGAAGCCCTGCTGCAGGTCTGAATCCTCAAACTCCAACGACAGAGACGATCCTCCAGGAATCTTCTTCCCCTGGGCTGGTGGGACCAACCAGTTCACCCAAACTGAAAGCCAGGACTAACTCCTCTGGTTGAATTCGCTGTACAGAGCTACAGAGGACCAGATAGCCAGGAAGGTTGCACCCAGCTTGGATTTTAAGGAGCGCACCTTTTATTCGTTATTCGTTGCTTTGCTCTGCTTCTAGTTTCTTCCCTGGGTAGTGCAGGACCCTCCAGTCTTCCTACTTTGTGTCAGTCCGACAGTCGCTTCAGGAACCGTGAGCCTGCAGGAACTACTAGGAACGTCCGCCTCAGCTACAGCTTCTTCTCCATTGAAAGTTACTGTTCAAATCCGGTTGTTCATTTCGTTCAGCCACGGTGAAAGTGTGTGAAATCTTTCTCCAATCTTTCCAATCTGAGGTCTTGTCCTTCTCTACTCTTTAACCTAACTTTTCTACCAACCATCCTCTTCCGGAACTCTTGGCAAAGACTTAACCGCGAACTACCCTGAGCTGTGTGATCTTGAGCAAAAGACTTTTGCCCTATTGACTTTGGCCCTAAGCCAAATTTGATTCCATCACTGTCGTTCCTCTTTCTAAATTGCCCTGCTTCCTTACCTGTTGGTGCTGTTCAATTTCTGCCTAACTTTGTCTTTCCCTCCCTTTTCAATTTTTGGAGTGCCATTTTGCTCCCACTTCATTTTGTGAGCGTAACTTGCCTGGAAACTATTGGGAGTGGTGCGGTGTATTAAGCTAAACTGCTTTACTTTAGTGAAATGTTATACAACTGATGTGTAAATAAATGTATATTCTTTTACTCAGAAACCTTGAGTCAGTGTTTGTTTGAATCATAGTTATTAATTGCTGTCCTTTGTGTAACTATTGATACTGCTCACTTGCTCTTGAGATACGTGTGGCTGCTCAGCCATCACTACCACTTTTACTGTGTAGTACAGGCCTGTACCAAAGGTGACTTTGTACTGTCACTTGTAGTCTTAATTGTGTGTGGTGTTCCCAAAGGGTACTGCATATAATTCTGCCTAACATGTACCAAAAGTGAAATTGTACTGACACTTGTAGTCTTAATTGCATGTAGTGTTCCCAAAAGGTACTGCATGTGATTCTGCCTAACAGTTCACCCAAGATATAAAGAGAAATTAAAAAGGGAAGCCCAGAGGCAATCCAGCACCAATGCATTTAATATGTTGTGTACTGCCATAGTAAATTACTTTAAAGACGAAAAGAATAGGTGAAAAAGATTTCCACATGCCTAGGGACATGGTCAAATAATTAACCAGTCCAGGCAAAAAGTTCTGGGTTCGTCACAGATCAGGAAGATGTATCATAAATATGAAAATCCTACCTAACAGTAGTCAGGCGTAGAGAGTTTGTTGGGCAGGACTGTGTTCAGATGGGCGATATGGTAGTCGTTTCCCTCAAAATTTTGTAGAAGGTGGTAATTTACTATTCTAATTCCAGTCGAAGAAAATGTCGACATTTTTGATTTTGGACCCTCTAAATTGCAGATGCATGAATTCCTCAATGGGAATTTGGGGGAAAAGGAAGAGTGCAGAAGGTACCTGAATATTTAAGGACAATACATTTTAAATAGAAAGGGAGGTGTCCTTCTCTTTTGATCATTTAAATCAAAACTTCTTTACCAGCCACAGGCTCTTTCTGACGTGAATCAATTGTGCGAAACACTGCAAACGACCTTCAATAGGCAAATTAACATAGGCGAAAATGTGTTCAGTCTCCTGTGTTCGTCCTGCAAAAAACGGTTTTCCAGTGACTGTGGTGTGTAATTATTTAGTTGACTTTTTCTTTTTGCTTCCAAAGGGTAATATGAACAGTTGCAGTGGTCATTCCAGACAAAATGCAATATTCAGCAAAATAAAATCACTCTTAAACTGTGCCCAGAAGACAGCACTTAATTAAATCTTAGTGTAGTATAAGCCCCCTGACAACCGTGTGGGAGCTGGCCCGGTCACAAGGACAAGAAACGCAAGAAAAATTACACACTAAAGCAATATAAACCTTGATAGTGTCCCAATACTAATAATGGACACCTATTGCTGTGAAACAGATATTAAATGACGCCAGCGTACAACCTTAAAGCAAACATTCAGAAGAGAAAGCATACCTTCTCACACCTCTGTTAAGATAATACACTTTTCTTCTACTGTTTGCTCCCAGGGCACTCCCTTTCCTTAATAAAAACATGGAATTTAATCAAGTTCCACTCTAATAAGAAAAGCTCGTCTATACACATATTTTGGGCACTCGCGCGAGTTAGAGACACAATAAAAAGGTAAGTGTCTTGCAAGCTGGTGGCAATGGAGACATCGTGTTATTGATAATATAACTGCCTCCATGTAAGTTCAGGGTGTCAGTAAGGGACGCTCTCATCCCTTTTATTTATTAACATTTTCTGCTGATCAAATCACAGACTAGTATACATTCATCCCAACAATCGTTATCACTCAAACTTTCAATTTCCCTACATGGTGAGGGTCAAACCGCTAAGCGTTTGTCTCCCTTAATATTCCCAGTTGTCACCTTCGTGATTTCCTTTACCGTTTCCTCTTTACCCCACAGACCATCTGGCTGCCACACTAAGCATATTCAAAATTCGCCTGTGCATGCACGAGGCTCGGTGAAAATCATACAACACCAACATCTCTCAGGATGGGAAATGCAAACAGCTTTTTTATGAATCTTTGCAATGCACCTGTTTAAATCAGTTAATGTTCCTACTATGAGCTTTCAAAAAAGGTTAACAATTGATCAACATGCAATATAATGTGAGATCAGAATTGGCAAACACGTTTTTCTTTCCTGACTCAGGTCCCCCCTTTCGATGCTGAGGATGACAAACCTTAAACCATGTAAAACCAATATCATGGCAATCCCAGATGAAATTGGCTGTCGAATTCTAAAGCATGTATAATCAATAAATGGCAAGCAATGTGCATGACACCCTGTAAATTGCAATTTGAGGACTGATCGCTCATCAATATCATATCAGGCCAAGAGTCAAGCTCTGTGTATATGCCTTTGATTCTGATCTTGGCTGTCTGTCATGTCATTTAGCAATCAGGAATATATTTTAGGCATCAGCAAAGGAGAAGGTCTGATTTAGACATGACATACCTCTTACTTGGTTATATGGGATTTTATCGAACGCAAAAACAGAGCGATACTTTTCAGAGTGGTCAAAATACAGAAAGAAATACTGAATAGTTTATTTTTTTATTTGGGAGGGTCTCCCCAAACCCCGGGTTTATCTATAATTTTAACCCCACCACAATCCCCCACCCCATTTTAACCCCTTATCCCACTACCATATTTAATTAAAACCTTTGGTATTTTTTCAGTATTTTGGCTTTTGGTGAAACTCACTACTCTGTTTTATTTTCGGTAAAATGTCTGTGTGCTCTCTTACTTCCGTATGGAAATTAACAGTTGTATAGCTCATACATCTTTAGCACACACATGGCCATGTCATGCTGTTGGCTTGTCCTGTTGTATTATTGTCGGGGACCTGTGTGTGCGGATTGAAGAGTGCGTGATTTGAGTTGTCCTTTGTGGATTATGTTAGGGGTTGTGTATCAAGACTGGAAATGTATTGTGAATGTGCTTCTAGGCACTTGTTTGATTTTTTGAGTCTTCTATATAGTGTATCTAACGAACCGAATCTCACGCAGACTGGATTTAAATACATTCAAGCAAACAATGCGAAGAACAACATTTCTATCAAATTCAAAACATTCATCCTGAAAGTGCTCCTACATTGGCATCATCCTACCACAGTTACTCGAACAGATGAGTCTTTAAGAGTTTGCAAAAAGAACTGAGGTTTTTAAAGACCCGAATTTCCAATGAAGGTTTATTCCATAACTTTGGGCCATATATTGCAAACCTGTGATCACTCCTAAACACACAATTTGTGGGGGAGATTTGCAACAACAGTTTATTACAGGATCTGAAAGTTCAACTTTGTTGGTACTGGAGTATTCTTTCAGAAAGATAGCTGGGAGCCAGCATATTAACACATTTCCCTCACCATAGGCCAGTGTATAGATCAGCACAGGCTTGAAACTGGGGGGGATTTCATAACTCAAAAAATCAGTCTGACAGCCGCATTTTGGGCTTTTTGCAGTCTCTGGCTTTGTGTGGATGGGAAGCCCGCCAGCAGCAACCCACTACAATAATTCAAGTGTGAATTCACCAGGGCTTCCACCACCACTGCATGATCTTCGGCTTGGATAAATGGGAGAGCCTGTCTCAGAAGGCGAAAGGTGGTATAAGCTGACTGCACCTTAGTTCTTAACTGAGCTTTGCTCCCCCGACGCACTGCCAACTACACCCAACATTTAATTTAGATTTGGGGCAAATGATAGATGTGAGCCCTAAAAACAAGGTAACCCCGGGTGCCTACTATCCACAAAGAGGTGTTTTGGGCTGAATAATACTACCTATGTTTTTCCACTATTCAGGAGGAGCCGATTGGAGGATAGACAACCTTTGACGTCTTTCAGGCATCGTTCGACCATCTGACATGTCTCCTCCACTTTCCCTATTTTGATAAACACTTGGGTATTATCCGCATAAGACTGGAATTTCACTTCATGCTTCCTCAATATGTCCATCAACGGCCATACATTGAAGTGAAAGGGGGAGAGTGAAGATCCCTGCTGGACTCCACAATCCTGTGGGAGAGACTTTTAAAGAAACCCACCCAGTCTGGCCCATTGTTCCCGGTCTGACAGAAAGAACTGGAACCAACTCAGCTCCTGGTAAGTAATGTTTCTGATCTCCCGTGGTGTCCAGGCAGATTACAGTGATCCACCATATCGAACACTGCGGAGAGATCCAACATGACCAGTAGGGATAATTGTCTCTGATCTGCCACTTCAAGGAGATCATCCCACACTGCCATCAGTGCAGGATTAGTTCTGAAACCCGGTCGGAAGCCAGACTGGAGGGGGTCCAGCAGAGTTTCCCCATACACAAAGTCCTGCAATTGAGACATTACAATCCTCTCCAAAAATGTCCCTGGCCATGGTAGCCCCAGCATTGGCTAGTAATTCTGCAGGTCTTCAGTGTCCAACTTGGGTTTTCTTTGAATAGGGGTAACCACAAACATGTTTAATATCACAGGTACTGAACCAGATAATTGTGATTTGTTAGTAACCTGTGTCATGAAGGGGCATATGTCCAAAGCAGGCCATTTTGCTACGCTTGCTGGTATAGAGAAGAGTGTGTCATTAGTGGGCTTTAGATTTCCCAGCAAATACAACAACACATCTTCCTTGATTAGAGGGAAAGAGAAAGGCCACCCAGACAAAGGAGCTTGGGTTTTCTCTGGTCCATAAAAATGATTTTCAGGGCTTATCCCAATAGTGGATAATTGCGTGATCTTTTTCTGAATCAGCAGAACCTCCCAGCCACAAGAACGTAGGAATCAGCCATGGGGCAACATTACTGTTATTTATTAGCGTATAGACATGTAAGGGAGTACACCTGAAAAACAAGGTTCATCAATACTCTCAGCTTCTAAGCATGTGTCGCCTGTTTTTATTCCGGTTTGATGTCACAAAACCAGGTTCCCTCCCGGAAACACATTGGTCAGTTCGTGCAAGGTTACATTTAGAACTTTCACAGGTTAGTCTTCTAATTGGCTCGTTACATTTAGTGGATCCTCCTAGGACCACCACTGCTGTGTCCTTCTCCAATATTGCAGGGCCGCTGCAAAACCATTGGCCCATGCATCAAATTATATCCCCCTGAGAAACGTGAATTTGGATTTTGCAGAAAGTGTCCTCACTGCTCTGGGACCCTAGACAGTTCTCAGACTGAATGTACCTCTTCAAGGTAATGAGAAAGAACCCTGGATGTGTGAAGCGTTTCCTAATGTTGCTTTTCTCTGATCACCCAAGCCTATGAGAATGCAGTCAGTTAACAAAATGTGGGCAACACTTGCATCTTCTTCTCTCTGGTTCTCTGGGAACAGTCTTCTCTGTCTGGGTCACGTGAGTCGATGGCATGAAATGAAGCCCTTTTGTCTGTCATTATTACGATTTTAGCTTGAATTTACGCTCACTATCTTGGTTGCTGGAATTGTCCTGTTTCTCTTTTGCCCTTGGCTGGGTCTCCTGTTTCTGCTCGCATCAAGCTGCAGCAATCATGTCAGCTTGACTGTGCAGTCGGAATCTGTCTCTCGTTTTTGTTAAATTCAGAGGCCTACAACTTCTATAGTATTCCTCATGGCTTCTCCATGTTACTTGCAGTTAAGAATGTGCAAGCTAGATCGATGAATTTTGGGCATTTTGCTTTTTCAGCTTTCGCAAAGATATGAATTACACAGCCATGGTAGTGGCTATGTAGTTATAGTTAAGTTGCTAATCCCATAGGAAGAGCTTTTTTGGGCAGCTTTAATATTACTCATTTTATTTATTACAGCCGATCAGAAACTATTTGCTTGCAAGGATAGTTCAATGGAGTATGTTCGGCTCTAAAATCAATGCGAAAAGTAACGAAATAAATCGAGGCCAACACACAATGATAAACGACAGTTAGTCTACATGCGTGAGGAATGATATGATATATGATATGGCATTTGTAACGCGCCTATACTCAAGTGTTTCAAGGCGCGACGAGGCAGGTGGGGAACAAGGGCAGACAGACAACGATCCTACTAGGCCAGGTGTCTTTCTGATCGCGCATGGGGAAGGGGGTGGGGGGGTAAAAGTGCTGTACATGGTTAGTTGAATACAAATTAAATAATAGGGCCAGCTGTTGGCAAGTGCAAGGTAAATGCCGGGAGAAGGGGCTGAAGGATACAGAGACAGTCCCATAGTGCAGGTAGGCAGTGCAAGGAAAAGTGGCTGGGCCAAGGACCGAGATCAGTGAGACCAGTGGACCTGCATGCCCATGTGCCCACTAGGAACACGTTCTCCTTGCTTTTCCTAGCTCTTCATTCATTCATTTATTCATGCATCCATTCATTAAATCTTCATTCTGGTATAAAAGCGTGTAAAGATTTACTTACATTACATTTGAAATTTCCATTGTGTCTCTTCGTAATGCAGTCTGTAAAACGGAGCGTGCTCTTGACAACTATTTTTCGTATACTGAACTAAAATGAAACTCGGTCTAGTTTCTGAATGTTCTGCCTTATCGTCTCTTACGTTATTGCGCACCCCCTTCAAATGTAGTTCTTTCGGCATGGTCCCTGTCTCAAGGTCAAAAAACAGTAGACCCTTATACTTCCAGTGCGACTTGTGGGCCTCATCTGGGCGCGAGCTGAAAATCAAAGCCGCTGTCCTTTGCATTCTTTATTTGCAACATCACGTAGTATAGGCATCTGTGAGAACTTGAAGTTTAGAATCCCTCTATGTAGTGCGCCTCAATGTGAAAATGCGAACTGGCTTCTCTCCCAAATGCCACGGCCCGCTTGGCGTGTTCTAAGTGCCCCAATTTTGTCCCCGTTGTCTGCGAGCTTTGCAGCCCGAATTGAGACATTTAATTTTTGGCGGAAGGTCAGGGAAAGTATACAGTCCCACAGGAGTTGAGTTAAAAGTGAGATTTGTTTGTTTTATTATTTGCAATACGCAAGCCTCCCCTCCGTTAACAGTGTGCAACAGTGCGCAGCATTTACATTTACATGAGATGAGACATGAGAAAAATATATACATACACATACATGAGGTGAATATAGAGAATTCAAAGATGACACCCAGCTTGTTCGCCACCCATGATGGTGAAGGTAGGGGTTAGGGTTACATGTACACTGTACAATAACATTTATTAACAAAAAGACAATTGTATTGCAATTATTTAAACTGGGTTTGTACTTCACAACCAGCTGTGTTTCGTGTGGGCATGGCACAGTCGCAATGTTCGGTGGCAATGGATCACTGCTCTGCACAGAAACGTCCAAAATTCCATATCTGTGCTTCTCTAACACAGCAACAATAAGGCCTTTCACAAAGTCGAACTGCATTTCATCATAGACTGGTTTGATCACCCATTGCTTACTTCATTTTGAAAACACCTTAGTGTAGCGAGGCATCCTTACTTTACCCCTAGTCCTAGATTGTTCACGTCCGACATTGCTCTTATGGGCCAAGACCGCTAGTAGAGTGCGATGTTTCATGCCCCGAAAGCTAAAATGCAAGAGCTTTGGCCTGTACTTTAGGCACATATTGTGGAACACCTCCAAATCTCCTGTGTGACAGAATTCTGTCAGTCCTCTCAAATCTCTTGATAGAGTTTTGTCGAAAACAATCTTCTCAATGGCTTTGTGTGTCGGTGAAGATGGAATCAACCACTTCTTCTTCCGTGCCTCCTCTGAGGACAAAGGGCCATGTTCACATTGGTGGAAATGTTGATTTGCTGTCCAGCGGTGAACGTTGGTACAGTGGTGCATCAGTGACCGCCATTTTTCAAGTAGTATTTCCACTGACCCTTCGCAATTTTTTGAGCTCCACCGAAGATGGTTGGTGATAGAATGGGACCACTGCAAAATACTTTCAAAACCTTTTTTTTTTCCTGCAGCCGAGATTTTCATACTGATTGATTTAGCAAGATGCCATACGTCAAATTGATGATTAATATGTGAGAACTGCTCTCTCATTGTATTGGCAATTGAAATGTGTCTGTCCGTGGCTATGAGGTCGATGTGCATTCCCCTTGATTGTAGATATTCCACTGATTTTATAAATCCTAGTTTCTCCATGGCCACTGACGATGTACATTGTGTTACCTGCATGACCACCGAACTCACAATTTTCTTGCTATCCATGTCCTGAAAGTGGTAGGTGCAGTACTTGGCAGAAAATCCAGGGCTGTCGCACTGTCCATCGCCGGCTAGCCTGAAACGTTTCCCTTCGAATGTACTTGCTAGAGACAATTGTTCAATTTTCCAAGCATCACTAATGGCCGGAAACAGATAATCACGTTGGTATATGTAGTACAGCAATTTAGAAATGAAATGGAGTCCCACAAACTGAAAGAAAGCCTCTAACTTTCTAAAACTGGAGCCTCTAAAAAGTGATGCAGCTGCACACAGTAGATTGCCTGCTGGTATTTTCCCCAGCATCGTTTGTGCAGACCATGAGAACCTATGATTTAATCGACAGGTGGCATTTATTTTGACGTTACTGCCTTTTATTTGACGAGTTACATTAATCAATGGCTTCCCACATACTTTCCCTCTAACTGAATGCCCACATTTCAGCATACTTATAATTTCCATCAAACAACTGTCGAATACAATGTATTTGCTCTCTTTCATTAGACTGTCATCCTGCGTCAACGTTGTTTCGGCCTGTGACGTTGTGGAGATTTCAACACATTGGAAAGTAATATCGCTGATATCAAGTTCTGATGCGTCTATGGATGCTGCGGCTGGTTCATTCTCTGTCATTTCGACATCTATTACTTCAACATTGATGGGAGAACACAACAATGTCGACAGGTTTTTGGGTGGCAAATTTTTGGCGGGTGTAGATTGTGTGAATTGATCTGCAACTACTTCAGAGCTGTCTTCAATACATTCAATAACATCTTCTTGTGGTGGTGCGGTCGCACAGTAGCAATGGTCCAATGCAACTTTTCTGTAGTCTCAAAACACAGTTAATTCATGTTCTGGCCATTGGACATGAGCATCTCGAGCCTGAACACGCCTCACCTCAATTAATAGTTCCTCCATAGTGTACATGGTCTGGCAAGCAACATCTCTCATTCTCTTCACTGTCTGTGTATGTATAGTTCTGACACCCACGGGTAACTGGAGGAGAGATTGGAAAAGGGATGTTCAGTTTAAACACAAGATAAAGTGTAGTCCAATTGACTGGAAAAAAACATAAAATAGTCCCCAGCACAAACATTTTTTGAAAGTTATGAACTGTTTGTAACTAACCTTTTTTTGTTTTTTTTTCTTTGCAACTTTTTTGACTCGACCTTCAACATCTGCACGCTGTAGCTCCGATTCGTTTCTGCATGTCCTCCCTTCCTCTTGCGCTGCAACGACTATATTTTCTGTATCCGCATAGACAGCACGGAATGAGGCTCCATCGTCTCCCTGAAACATAGTACTTTCATTACTATGTATCAAAATATTGTTAGCATAAAACAAACGTGAGGACAAACACATGGGTACATCTCAATAGCCAAACACGATTTAAACATTGTGTGCAACAATCAAACGACAAGTATTCGACCAGTGATTATCTATTTTGATGGAGCTGTCAGTATCCATACCTCTGGCTCTGCATGGACTGCCATGAATGGTTGTATTGGAGAGGAGGCATACGCATCTCCCTGAAACACAGTACTTGCATTAGTATGGTTTTCAATATTGGAAACATAACACACACTTGGGGTCGACGGCACAGGTACATATAAAGAGATAACCACAAATGATGCATTGTCTAAAACAATCAAGGAAAATATAAGTATGCAGATTTCATCGACTTATTTCTCTGATTCCTTTACATCTTCATCATCAAAATGGGATGTTGTGATTGTGGTGGAAGCTCCGTCGTCTCCCTGAAACACAGTACTTGCATTAGTATGGTTTTCAATATTGGAAACATAACACACACTTGGGGTCGAACGCACAGGTACATATAAAGAGATAACCACAAATGATGCATTGTCTAAAAGAATCAAGGAAAATCTAAATATCTAAATTGGATGTTATGATTGTAGTGGAAGCTTCGTCGTCTCCCTGAAACACAGCACTTGCATTAATAGGGAAGAAAGTATAGCAAATGGAATCACGTTATATGATCACGCATGAGAGAGCTGTCAGTATCCATACCTCGTGCTGCTGAAGAATATCTATGGATGTTGCAAATGTAGTGCGCACTTCCGAAAGCTGTTGCGCCGATTCGTATACGCATGGTCCCGCTTCCACTTCCCCTGCAATTACTTGAATGTCAGGCTCTGCATCAAGTGCAGGGGTTGACACTCCATCAACTGCCTGAAACATAGTACTTGCATTAGTGAGGATTATAATAGTGAAAACATAACACACACCTGGGGTCGACAGCACAGGTACATATCAACGGCTAACCACGAATGAAACATTGTGTAGAACAATCAAACAACAAGAATTCCAGCTCTGATGAGTATCCATACCTCCTGCTGGTGAAGAACATCTAGAAACTTTGTAGATGTGCCAGACGCTTCAGCATCTCCCTGAAAGAGAGTACTTGCATTAGTATGGATAACACTAATTATAACTGAAAACAAACACCAGTGGACGATAACTAAGGTGTATATCAATTGGAAAGCACTAACCAAACATTCGGTAAAATAATTACACGATAGAATAAAACTATTACTTGACATGCATAAAACAAGTATGTAGCGGATTAGCCTAGTAAGATTACCTGATACGTGCTAGAAGTGGTTGATAACTGCGACCACGCCAAGGATGTAGAATGTTCTTGCTTCAGATTCATGGATAGCCAAGAAGTTGTAAAGGTAAATTAATGATTGTTAATGAAATGCCAATATTAAAAATAGCCATGTAAGGCGACAGAATACTTGAAAAATGCTCAATACAGCACAGTTCCCTGTTACCATATATATATACATTGCGTTTGTGGGTTATGAAATCGAAAAAGAATATATTGATAAATGTCATTATTCAAAAAACTATACACTCATATCAATATCGAAATTATTACAAGGGATAGAACACCTACAATATCAATTAATCCATTCGGCTACCTACACACTACCGCAAGGCATAAAGCTAAATCCGGACACTTGACTCACCGGTGGCGGAATGTGGACGAATAGAGTGGGAATAGCGTTTTTGAGCAATTTCCGTGTCGTTTGCCGTTTATTCTTCTTTTTTACCCAAGATATTGTGTATATGTCCAAGGAAAAGTGCCGGCTGCAGATGCGGTATCGATCACCCCTCTTGTCCTGTAAGACTTGTTGGACTCTACTTTCCAGCTCATCCAGTGGATATCCGCAATGTCTGACCCATTCTCTTATTCGATCAACAGTTTTCGGGAATACATGCATTGTAGTGCCTTCAGATTTCGCATGGGTCTTCGAAGGGCAACCGCTAATCGAACAGGCAGGCATTGTTGATAAATCTGAAAAGTAAATATCGACATTATTATACAATCTTCAAGAATAAAGATTTGATACAAAAGTAAATGAATCATACAATGATCAATGCAAGGTTTGTTTTGGTCGCAGGAACTATACCAGTTCATTATGTGCGGCTTAGTATTTGCATAAATTGCAGAAATGTATAAATTATGTGACTAAAATCTGAACATGTGACTCGTCCCTTGGATGTTCTGTCTTGCACGAGAAGGAAACATGCTTACATTATAGACTGGACCCCCGAAGGATGCAATTCGATGACAATAGACACAGATGAAAATAAATAGATCTATTGATAGCATAGCAATGGAAACTCAAGTCAATAGCAATGAGACCAATGAACATAGCACTATTGTGTACTCTACTCGCAAATAGATAGAAATTTAAAAATCTGCGAAATATGACTGGGATACATGACCTTACCTTGACCAACAAACAGTTGGATTCAGCAAGCAGAGCAGTATGTTGCAGAAGAATTGGTGGGTGGCCACAGGTAGCACACTGATGGGTTTGCTCTAAGCGGTCACAGAAGTTCACGGATAGCACGACGACGAGCAGAGTAGCGTAGATCTCAGTGGTTGCCAGGTAGCACGTTCAGGAGTTGACTTGCAAAGCACAAAGATTGCCTCATGAGACATATCAAGTGGTTTATAAAGTATTAGAAACAGGGGTGTGTTTGTGAATGAAAGACGTATGTATGTCGTGGTTTTAGGGGGGCGGCCTGCTTGAAGGGGAGGCCTGGCTGGAGACACGGGGTCTGAGGAGGCCATGTGACCAATGGGACCTTGGCGTGGGATACCTTTTGAAGTGTACATGTAGTTTGGCACCTTGGCCTTTCGCGCCCCTGACAGCCCCCCATGCCAGCGCGCATCCACCGGCGCAAACCGCCTTTGATAGAGGGTGGGTGGCATGGAGGGGCCTGGGGCGTGCAGATAAGGCACAGGAAGACTGCTGAATGGAGACACACTTATGTGGATTGAAGGGGGCGGCCTGCTTCAAGGGGAGGCCTGGCTGGAGACACGGGGTCTGAGGAGGCCATGTGAGCAATGGCCCCTTGGCATGGGATACCTTTTGAAGTGTACATGCAGTTTGGCACCTTGGCCTTTCGCGCCCCTGACAGCGCGCATCCCCGGGTGCGAACCGCCTTTGATAGAGGGGGTGGGATGGATGGGCCTGGGGCGTGCAGATAAGGCACAGGAAGACTGCTGAATGGAGACACACTTATGTGGATTGCAGGGGGGTGGCCTGCTTCAAGGGGAGGCCTGGCTGGAGACACGGGGTCTGAGGAGGCCATGTGAGCAATGGCCCCTTGGCATGGGATACCTTTTGAAGCGTACATGCAGTTTGGCACCTTGGCCTTTCATGCCCCTGACAACGCGCATCCCCGGGTGCGAACCGCCTTTGATAGAGGGGGTGGGATGGATGGGCCTGGGGCATGCAGATAAGGCACAGGAAGACTGCTGAATGGAGACACGCTTATGTGGATTGCAGGGCGGCGGCCTGCTTAAAGGGGAGGCCTGGCTGGAGACACGGGGTCTGAGGAGGCCATGTGACCGATGGCCCCTTGGGGTGGGATACCTTTTGAAGTGTACATGCAGTTTGGCACCTTGGCCTTTCGCGCCCCTGACAGCCCCCCATGCCAGCGCTCATACACTGGCGCGAACCGACTTTGATAGTATATCGTTGCTTATCAATAACCAATGCCACATACCGGAGATTCTTGTGAGCACAGACCCACACTTCAACTGGTGTATTATAGTGGTCAAGACCCTAAGGCCTGTATATTCCAATGGTAATTGTTAGTGTAGATATATGTTTGACTTTTATAGAGACATAACCTACTGAAAGACTTTGAACAAGTGTTATTTGGTGCATGCATTATCGAGAATATGTTATGTTAGCATAGATAGATAGTGACCACCCTGCTTCACAGTGACCAGACCTTCACCCATTCGGAGCACAGATGTCTGACGTCCATCCTTGAATGGAGACACACTTGATTCATTTAAAAAATCGAAACAACAGTTGTTAAAATATATGTGGTGTTTTATTTTGTATCTTATTTTCATGACACAAAAATACAAGACTTTAAAGATTATACAGGTCAGGATGCAGCACAGCGAGAGAAAATCCCCTGTACTGACCGCTGTCACTCGGGAACGTTTCTCTAATGGCACGAACGGCACAGGCGGGTATTACTCTTCGAACTCAGTGTCCAAGCCTCCTGTGGAGCCACCATGCAAAGGAATGATAGGCCACCAGCCTGTACCACCTGTGAAAAGGAATGAAACAAACTGTTTTTAAATGACCAAGATAAGTTTAATAAACGTTTGTTGTCAATGACAATTCTTGTAACTAATGGCATTCTGCACGGACAAATGCTATCTAGACAATACACACTATCGAACGATTTACATGCGTTACAATGATATGTAGATGTAATTTTGGATATAGTAGAAGAACATGAAATAGGAGTGGCATGACAAGCAGAGTATACTTACTCGTTACTCGGATTACGAGGACGAACAGTTGCGCGAAGTTCGTGCATAAGTACCATCATTATTCTCAACACGGCCCGTGTGAGGCAGGCTGCCCTGAAGTCTGGCAGCTCTGTGATGCATTGCGGTCGTGGCTCGCCTTCTGAAATGTAGACCAGGCATCCCGAGTTTTCTCGGCAGCAGCAGCTCTCCTCCTCGGTTGGCATTAGCTTGCACCGATTGCATGTACACCAGGTGGAGATGCTGTCCATGCGACTAGGCCCAGGCTCTTCATCTGTTGATTCGTTCTGCCAACTGCCGGCCGAATCCCCATCGTTTTCGCGTGCTTCCCTTTCCAGTAGTTCCCCCTCAGTATACTCGGGTTCGTACATGTAGGGCATTATTGTAGCCATTGTGTGGTAAACAAAGTAAAATAATTTACCGAGATGGTAGAGGTGTTCACACGGGCTACAAGCGGCGAAGGTAGCTGACCAGAGCACAGAAACGAGTCACAAAATACTCTAAGTAACACACAGAGAGGAATGGAATCGAAAATCTGCTGCTGTGTGTTGTGAAACGGTCTGTTTATACTTATTGAGGAAAGAGGCGTCCTGCCATTTCCATGGCGACACGTCATTAGCTGAAGCACAGCGAATGTTGACACAAGACGTGCTTTGGCGTTGGGAAATGGGCCGTACGAGTCTGCTGATGACAGGCTCAGGGGCGGGGGATATGATTTAGTGCCGCAAAAGCAGGTCAGCCAGGGCGATGGGGGAAATGATAGGATTATCACAAAATGGCAGCTCCCTGGTGCCTGTTTTCGCATGCGTTTAATGGACGAAAACTCGGGTAAGGTCCATAGGAAAGTTTTCTAAAGTCGAGCCACTTAGGCTTAAAAAAACATGGCCGACCCGTAGGGACAATACACATTTTTACTAGACCATGCCTTTAAATGGCCAAAATGCAAGGCAAAACAATTAGTGATATATATTTCCGCTCCGTGGACACACTTCCCTGTTCGCTCCACGGACAGGACACCAATTGGCCAATCAGCTTGCATCATGTCCGCGGACAAGCTACGTGTTTTCAGATTGGCTGGGGTGAGGCGTGAGGTGCATCACATTGTGTCCATGCGCTCGCCATCTTGGATCCGCCACAGCGTAGCGGCGAACAGAGGCAAAATGCAATTTTAGGGAGTGTGTTGGTGCAGAGGTGTTTGGGGAGGTTTGGGGAGTAAGAGATGGGTCAAATACTGTATTTGTTTAGGTGGCAGGTGCCCCCGATGTGTTCACTATGTCCGCGGCTGTCCTCGGATATAATCCATGCACTACTCACTTTAGTATGATGTTGGTTTTGGGTTGTTAGTAGAGGATTGATTGTAATTAATATCCCCTATAATCAGCCCACATACAACAGTGAAAATGTTTGGTATTATAGGTGTGTTATGCTGCTGTGGTTTTGGCCAGGGTCTAGAGTCTTGGGTGCATGGCCAAAGGCCGTAGGCCATAGGCCATGCACCCAAGACTCTACACCCTGGACACAACCACTGCAGCATAACACACCCATAGAATGAAACACCCATCAAATATCCAGAACGCAAACGTTTGTGTACTGTTTTATTTGTAGAGTTTGCATGTGAAGTTGTGGCTAGGCTATGCAGTTAAGATTGTAGAGTTTGTAATAGGACTGCGTTATAAGATACCTTTGGAAGTAAATATTTTGGATTCTGGTGTATGATTGTGTATATTTTCTTTGAGATTTAACGGTAAATAAACTACTTTGCCATGAATGGCTTTCACTAATTTAGAGGGAGGTAATTTTGCTGTTTTTGTTGAAGGCTTACAGACAGCGCGGCGGCAAACAAAGGCAAAATGCAATTTTGAGGAGTGTGTTGGTGTGCAGAAGTGCTTGGGGAGAGTCTGGGAGTAAGAGATGGGTCAGGTACTGTATTCGTTTAGTTGGCATGTGCCCCTGATGTGTTCAACATGTCCGCGGTCGTAGTGGCTGTTCGCGGATATAATCAATGCACTACTGGCTATTTCACTTTAGTATGATGTTGGTTTTGGGTTGCTAGTAGAGGATTGATTGTAATTAATATCCCCTATAAGGAGCTCACATACCATAGTCAAAATGTTTGGTATTATAGGTGTGTTATGCAACACACACACATGTTTTGGTACTTCAGCGGAGGTACTTTTAAACTTTAGTATTTCTTTTTTGTATGTGTGTAATAGAAGCTTGCTATTTGTACAGTAGCTGGTAGTTTGTGCTAAAGCTATGCATTTTGTAGTGGGTTTCACTTCCAAAATACTTTCTCTGGATATGCTCTATTCCTTCGAGTAGTTGTTTGATTGTACCATGCAGAAGATTGTTATTTAAATTGACTAATGCTAAAGCAGGACTTTTAGCATAGTAGAATTTATGGACCAGATTTTTATAGTTGCATGCTGTGTTGATATCATTTTGATATGATTGAAGGTGGCTTTGCAAATAGGTCCTGAAATGCGGGCTAATGAATGTGCTTGTAGTCCTGTGTATTTGTGCACTGGAAAGGTATTCATATTCTGTAGTAGTTTCCTTTTGATTTTGTCTTTGCTTTTTACATACTAATTGAGCAAGTGGCGTAAAGATTTGAACCATTTTTTTGGCAATGTTACACATTGATGTGCACAGCCATTTGTAGACTGGACGTTTTGGTTTATTAGAATGGAGCCGTGATACTGAGTTTTTTGTGGATATTTTTATGAGCAGAGTTTCTTGTTTTATAATGGTGTTATTATGTTTTTCATACCCTCGTCCACTGCTATGTATGGCAATTGGGTTTGTTTGCTTTTGTTTATATGCTTCATGAAAATATGGTTCTCTTGTCGTGGTGTGACTCTATTCACCTCCATAGATGTTTAAGGAGTTATTTTTGTTTATATTCAGTTTATTGAGAAGTGTTTTTTGTAATTTAGTAGTTAGATTTGTTAGTGGTTTCATTCTGTTTAAAATAAAATAAATAACTTCCTTTTCAGAAGGATTGCACTGTTTATGAGAGCTTTTAGGATTACTTTTCTACGGTAGGTTTTAAGGGTTGTCCTTGATTTCTCTCCTGTTTTTATAAGGTTCTGAAGGAGTCTGTGGTGAACAAGGATTGCACTGTTTCTCAGAGCTTTTAGGATTACCTTTCTATGGTAGGTTTTAAGGGTTGTCCATGATTTCTCTCCTGTTTTTATAAGGTTTTGAAGGAGTCTGTGGTCGGACATTTTTTGTAAAATATTTTTTTTTGGTATGGTTAGTTGCTACTATATGAGGATTTATAGGTGTAGAGTTAGTAATATTGGTAAGTGAAGTCTTGTTAATCACTTTTTGTTTTGTTTTACATTTTGATAGTGGAGGGAAAGTTTCTGCAGTGGAAGCTTGTTTTGTTTCGATTAATATTGTATTAGCTGTTTTGTTTGAACTTTTTGTACAAAATCTGGTAGAGATGGATGATTATTTTGGACACTTTTTTATTTTGATTTGCTCTAATTCTGTGTTGCTTTCAACGGAGTTGCTTTTTGGTAGGCATTCTTTGGGGTTTGTTGGAGAAAAAGAAAAGTGTGGGTTGGGTTGTTGTGCAGTGTATGCATGCTTTGTGCATGAGTGTCTTATTATGATGGTAAGGATGATTGTGGAGGTGTGTGATTGTGCAATGGGCAGCTATATTAAGTTGGGAAGGTTCTTCTTGTATTTGTGTGTTAGTATACTGGGCTTGAGATGACAATGTAAAGTATGCAACTGGTAAGGGAAAGTGGTAATAATACATCTAATGGGAAAGGGTGAATACACTTCTTTGTTCTACAACAGCAAATTGCTAGTGTGTTTGAGTAACAGTTAAAACATTATGTAAGTATTGTACTTATGTTTTTGTATGGAATGAGTAGGTTTCTTCGAAGTCGATGTTCGTACTTTAGACGCTGCTGCTTTTCCGGAGAGTGGTCTTCACTGCAATTGTAAAAGAAATAAGTTAGTGAATATGTGTGTTTATGGCACTTTTGTTAATGTAGACATTGTTTTTGTTGTTGTAGTAGCAGTGTTTTCTAACAAGTGAGCAGAGTATGCATATGCACTTTCCTTTGTCGATGTGCATTTTGTATATTATATTTAGAATCTGTTAGTTGAATATGTTTTACAAATGAGTATAATAGTAAATGTATAGAGCTCACTTGTTTTTTTTAATGTTATGTTATTGGATGGTAAGAGGTGGAAGACATAATCATATTTATTTGCTATTTTTACAGGGTAAATGGCAGAGACTGTACAGAGAAGCATGCAATGCATGCATTTGTGAAGGTGTGGAAAATAAAGTGGTAGGATTTCATATAGAGGCAGTGGTGTTTTTTGAGCTGGGAGTCTTTGTAATTATATTGTCTGTGTGTGTGCTTAAATGAACATGCATGTACATACACTGCTGCGTGTAATTTTATATCACACTGGACAGGCTTTTTCATAATTATACTGTTATTTCTCCCATCTTTTAATATGAAATACTTTTTTTTAGATAGCTCTGTGAGTAAACAAACATTTGGAGGGGAGACATGTTTATAATTGATACTTCATTATACAAGATGGGATAAAAGAAGTAAGGTCATTTTACAGTTTATACAGGGTAAGTGGAAGTTACTCTGTTTATATGTATTCTTAGAAGAGTTGTACATGTACAGTGTTTAAAATATTCATGCCTGTAGTCTTTGTTCATGCATGTGGATGTGCATGAATCTGCAAGTAGAACTATTGGCCAGTTTTATAGTAGTTGTTGCTGTAGGTCTGTTGCAGTGACAGCGGAATTGTACTGAGAGTGATCAATAGTACATCTAAAGTGCTGATGTGCGATGATAGAGTTAGATGTTGAGTTCTTGGATGTGATTGGTGGATGATTGTGTGATTGTTTAACAGCAGCCAATGAGGAAATGGTGCAGAGAGTGAAGTGGAAAGGGTAGTAGGGTTTCCCCAGTGTTACGCGCTCCTCAAATATCGTGGGTGTCCACGGGCAGAATGTGCTACATCTGGGGCTTCTCAGCAAATGCAGCATGTAAAGGGGACTGTAAGGAGGAGCCAATCAGATGTTGAGGTTGTGGTTTGTGTTGAAAGAGGCTGTGTGTAGTGAAGATGGTAGAGGTGGAGAAAAGCAGGGTATTGGTGGTCGGAAATATATTTGTGCATGGTTTGGAGTGGTATGCTAAATGTAGGAATGTGGCAAAAAATGTTGATGTTAAAAGAATGGAGGTGGTGTGGAGTACTATGCCTGGTTTTAATGTGTAGGGAATTGGTCAAGTTTGTTGAGATATGGGCAGGGTAAGCATTGCACATGTAGTTGTTTTGCACTGTGATGCTCTGTATTTGGGGTATTTCAGTGCCCCTACGTTGTTGGCAGATTTTGAATATTTGATTTAGCCAGTAAGGAAAATAATTCCAAATGTCAAGGTAATTTTTTTCTGATTTAGTACCTAGGGCAATATGTGACAATAGATTTGTTTTTTGTGCTTATCAGGTGGAAAGAAGAAGCTGTAGGGTGCAGTTTATTGAGGTTGGTGGCAGAACGTCTTATTCTCTGTTTTGCAGTAATGTTGGTATCATTATATTTGACTCATCTACAATTCTTATCTATATATGCACTGTAGTGACGTGCACTGGTTGTGGGTGTTGCGTGGTAGAATATACCTAATGGTGTGATGTTTTTTTTTTTACGAAGTGATAGCTTACTATTTGTGAATCCAGTTAGCTTGTCGTTCTTTTTGGTACCATTTGCATTTGTACCATTTGCATTCTAACATGAAAGCATTACTATTATGTATTTACTAAGGGGCCGATTCATGGAACAAACGTGCGCCGAAAATCCAAGCGCAAGCAGGCGCAAGGTGGCGCAAGCGCGAGAAAGCAAGCGCACGCGCAAGCGTGTGATTCAAGGAAGGCGCTGCGGTTGTTTCCTACTGGGTTTGCGCTAAATCGGTGCATGTCGCACGCGGGCACACGCGTCATCAAACAGCGTGCGCTACGCGCACAGCAAAATCGCACACAGTGCAGCGCACACAACAAAAGTAGGCGGAACAGTGGGCGTAACACGCAGAATGGGGAATAACGCGTGAAAAAGAAGGCGTAACTGGGGAAGTACTGCAGGGAACTACACGGAACGCCCACATGCATGCAAACAACCCGTATTCATAGATACGAATACGGGAAACCCACGTACGGCAAAAGACGCACACAGGCGTGAATGCGTCCGCCACACGAACGCAGGCGGAAGTGTCCCCGTGCACAGTATAAAAGTGCGCACAAACAACAAACACGTATATACAGCTACGATGAATGCCCCATTTGTCGCAGCACTGATCGTGGGACACCGCAGAAGGAGGAGAATAGCCAGGGCAGGCATTTTTTCACAACGGACAAGCCTTTTTGGGATGCCTGACGACCAGGTCTACGGCAGGTATAGGTTTCCATCCCGTATCATCCTAGACCTGGTCAGGGAGTGGGAAGATGACCTTACATCTCCCACCCTTTGCTCCCAAGCATTGAGCCCCTTGGAGAAGGTGCTCAATGTCCTGCATTTTTCGGCCACTGGGTCATTTCAGCGGACTACTGCCATAGTGGGGGGGGGTCTCACAGGCCACGCAGTCACGCTGCCTACACCATGTGTTGGCAATCATGACTGCACGCCCCTCAATCCGCAGGCACATATTCATGCCCAGAACACCCGCAGAAAGGCAGGCCATTGTCCAGGACTTTTACAGGGTGGCACACTTCCCCAAAGTGCTCGGTGCCATAGATTGCACCCATGTGGCCCTACGTCCACCTAGGGCCACTGAGCACATCTACCGAAACCGCAAGCACTGGCATTCCATCAATGTACAGGTGGGATGCAATGCAAAGGGAATCATCACCTCTGTCTATGCAAACTACCCTGGCTCCACCCATGACAGTTGTGAATGTCTGCCCTGAGCCGGGCCCTGGAAGCTGGGCAGCATGGCGACACATGGCTCCTAGGTGAGTACAAATGCCCTTGCACATGCATGCATGTCACACACACACACACACAAATACAAAAACCCCAATAATAACAACCATTATAATCTCTCCAGGGGACAGTGCCTACCTTCTGAGCAACCACATGATGACGCCAATCCGGAACCCCACCACACCACCCCAGGTAAGATACAGCGCCGCCCATATTGCAACCAGGGGCATAGTGGAGCGCACATTCGGAGTGCTCAAGTCACGTTTCCGCTCCCTTGACTGCTCTGGTGGGCAACTACTCTATGCACCACCAGTAGTGTGCAGGATCATTGTGGCAGCATGTGTCCTGCACAATGTTGCAACACGGCATGGCGTACTGGTGGACATGGTGGTGCCCCCACATCCCGAACCACAGGCGCTGCCCATGAGTGGGGTTAGGGCACGTGGCGAGGATGCCCGGACCCAGCTTGTGGACACATTTTTCACGAAACTCCCACCACTGCGGAGTGCACACAGGCCTGGCACATACCAGGTGACAATCAATGATGACAAAGAGACAGTTAACTGTCACAACCTTACCACCCTGAGATTGTTGCCATGGAAGTGCCACATTGTGTGCATCCCTAGCTACTTAAACACAAGCAATCCTGTGTGACCAAAAGGCGCACATGCAAGGTGTGAATCACACACACCTGCAAAACAGGCCATGACTATCACTGGTATGTCACTCAAACCCTCCCAAAGCACAACATGACATGGCAAGCAATAGCCATACACCAACACAGTACCAATAAGGTACACATTGCCATGTGAAAAATGTAAATTGACATCAGACAATGATGCCTGACATGGAATCAGATGAAATGACTGACCAACAACCTCCCACCCAAAAGAAGTCATACCCAAATGCATTCCAAAAGTCGAAGTTGTAACATAATAATGAATGCCTGTCTACATGCACATTGTGCATTGAAAAATCAACACTGCTGCTTCTGTGTGCCGTGTCCACCTCCTGCAACACACTGCTCAGTGCACAGCACAATTAACAGCCATTGCGTGTGATGCACACCCTGAGCATCACATCTAAGCGACAAACCACATCAAAAAGCAAATTAGGCATGCACAGGATCCAGAGTTGGTCATAGGACATGTGCTGCAGGGACACGTGGACATGGAAGGGTGGTTGTACATGTAGTGCATTATAGTGCGAGTGTGTGGGTCAGTAGGGACATGCACTCAACATATGCATGTGCAATCAAGTGACCATCAGTGTCCTCTACACATCAGATGTGAACATTCACCATGTGTACACCCCAGCATGTCAAACCACAACTATCCCCTCACACCTGAAAGGTAAACACAACACATGAACAGGAATTGATCAGCAGAACACATCATGTACATAGGATACCACAAATACAATGTAAGGGTGCCCATCACACTGCAGGGCAAGGCAACTATCATCAACCAAGCACCACCCCTCCCTCACAAATCACCATGAACCACTGAACAACTACACCGGGGTTATGGAGCCTACATCCTTGAATTTCACCTGGCCACAGGATCACCCTTCCCCTTTGTCACCATCTCCCACCTTGTGTGTAAAAAGTTGCCTGCACCCTCAGAGTCCACCTTGATTTGCAAAAACACTACATCCAAGAGAACTCAAAGCAGGCCAACACAGAAGCCAAGAAAAAAGCTTGCAGGCAGAAAAACTAACCAGAACAGCCTCCAGTAGATGACTTGAAGTAGCTGTACCTCACAAAGGCCAAGTACTACCACAATGACGTAACAGCCAAGGTGGCACAGTAAAACAATGTCACAACAGGATGTGTACCATGTGTGGTACATAACATAGAATGAGGCACCACAAACAGATGTGTACTGTCACTGCTCCCTTGTACAGGTGCAGGAGTGGCACGAACCAACCACCCCCACCGTGGTCTGGGTGGCTGCAAGGTCAAACTCACACAGGCCTCTGAGACCCTGGTGGGGAAGGAAGGTCAGGTATATGGAGTCGGGACAGGCGTTGGCATACTGGATAACTGGAATGAGGGGCAGGAGAGGGGAGTAGGATTGACACAGGAAAGTAGGGAATGGCCAAGAATGTAGTACTCACATTAACACATACACAAGCATACCAAACTTGTTCATCATTAACATAGCAGCAATTCACTGAAATGGAAGTCAAAGAGAAACTTATCTCTGGGGTGAGTGCTGGCCTCCTGCTTGCGCACTCTCAGGTCCGGTAACACGAGCACCTCAATGCTGCAAAGAGAGCCACAGTTAAAAATATGTGCGTGCCCATAACACACAAACACACTACCAAATATGCCCCAAAGTAACAAACTACTCTACAAACAGACAATCTGGTGTGGATGCTTCGTACCCATACGTAACATTACCCCTATGATGGTTCATACACAGTCAATGCAGTAAGACAAGCGCCGGTGGGTGCGTGGCAAATGGAACACCAATGTGTCACGAATCACACAACATGCAATGTTCCCTGGGTAAGCAGACAGACACATATAGCAAGGTATGACTTCCAAACAAGTCGTGTTCCACCATGACCCAAATAAAGTAGGCAGTGCATGTTTCAAATTCTACATGGAAATGAAATGCACTGCACCCGAGTCTGGTACTTGCTGTCTGTCCCTGGCAGCTGCTTCTTTCCATGTCTCAGAACGCTACTTGGGTGATACAAGTGCCTCAATGGACCATGGTGGACCGGAGGGAATGTGCCACTGCCCCTGAAGGTGCCCCAGACAACCTTACAATCAACTAGCCATGAGTCAACCAACACATCTGAGCTGTATTGTGCTTTTCAACACCAATATTCGTCCAAGCTCACCCTCAGTGCTGCTACTAAGCATGCATGTGCAACTGGCCTGGTGGAAGGTTTGCTGTGTTGTGGCCCCCTGTGCTGCTCACTTTGCTTGGAGTCCATTGAAACACGTCAGCAGTTTTCGGATGTATGATTGCAATCCCTGTGCCTCTGCTTGCGCACACATGTGCATGTGGGCACCACCAAACGTGTCCAGATTCCAGACGTCCAATGGCCCATGTCTGCTGGCAAAGGTGGTCTGGAGGCTCATCCCCCTGCAGAAAGGGCATGAAACACATGATTAATGCATTAGATTAATCTGTGTGTGTCTCTTCAGGCATCACATCACTGGACCATGTCAGAGATGTACATCAGAAATCACACCACAGGCTGTCTTTCACAGCCAAAGTGTGGAGCACACTATCTACGGCATGAATTGCAACAAGCACATGTACAATAAAGATGAGAAACATACTACACAATGCATGGCAATGAATGTACACATGAATCATGAAACACCCCATCTAGCAAAAGCAGAACAGTGGTCAATAACACCCCAATCATCCCCACTAGGGGTATTAACACAAGTTCCACAGCATCAGACATGCCACAGATATGACAGTCCAAAGCCCTTGTGTAATAGGCTGTTACACCGAACCATCCTTGCGAGCCCATGGATAAGGGAAGCAGGAGTGGCATATGTGAGTCAAGGACCCCAAGCAGCAAACACATACACAAGACAAGCCTGAAGGGCCCAGCTGGAACAGACAGTGGATGCTTTCAAAAGCCACAAAGCACCACATTGTCACATGAAAGCACAATAGACAAGCAATTTTAAACTATATTAACTAATTACACTAACTATGAAAAACCTACATTACCTAATTAAACTAACTATCAAACAGAAACTTAACTAACTAAACTAAAAGAAAAATCAAAAGGCCACATACGACCCGGGGGGGGCATCCAGGAGGGGGGAGGTACAGGGTGCTGCTCAACACCCACATGCGATGATGCTGAGCCAAAAAAAAACCTCCATGGGCTCAACGCCTGCACAGCCCGACCTATGTGGGAGATAGATGGTCGTCCGAGTCTGGCTCATCCTGGAAAGGAGGACGTGGCACAGTAGCCTGGCCTCGCCTAGCCGCAGTTTACCCCTCGTCGGCAGCAAGTCTGCCGGACGGGTGAGCCTGGTTCTGTGTGGCGATGACACGTAGGTCTGCATGCAGAACCTCCCGTGATACACGTTTTTCCTCTTGCAAGGTAGCACGTGTAACACAGAGTTTCTCCTGCAAGGCCTGGCTTGACAACCGCTGCACCTCCCGGCAAGCCTGTAGCTCAGCTTTGATGGTACGCTCAAGCTGTGCAAATCTCTCCTCTGACCGCTCCCTCTGGGACATCAGAAGGACACCCAGAGTGGATCTGAGGGAAGCATACTCCTCCCTCAGGGCCTCCATGTATGCCTCTGCGTGAGCAGCAATTGCTTGATGCAGAGACAACATTTCAGCCTGGCGTGCCCTGTCTGAGGCCGCCATGCCCAGCCTGAGCGAGCGGGCCGTGAACCGTGCCGCCTGCTGCTGGAGAAGGCACCTGCCTAGCAGGGGGGAGCACGGATCGGGCCACACGCTCCATGCTCTCAGCGATGTTCTCCATTGCTGGCCCCTGCCGTTCTGAATTGGCAGTCATGTCTTGCTCCCACTCAGTATACAGCGGTTGCGCGCACCGACCGCGTTGCTGGGCTTGACCCCTGCGGGACCCAAGGACCGGTTGTCCTCGTCGTGTTGGCACCGCCCGCGGCTGCACGACTACATGCCCCTGTCAACATGATGTCCAAGGCACATCAGTGACTGGTGTGGAGGGTGACCCTGCGTCCCGATCCACCAGGGGCGGAGGTTCCAAGACTGTCTGACCCCTCAGTGCAGGTGTCGCGGACAAAGGAGTGTCCACATCAGAATCACTCATCCCCTGACACATGGACCTGATGCTCATCCAACTCGACATGGACGTCAGAGTCGTCATCAGGGCTGGACTCATAGGCAGTCAGAGACAAGATGGCTTGTAGCACTTGGGGGTTTTGTGCCGGGTTGATGTAGTGATACCAACCCTATGCCTGGCATGACAACACCATCCTCCGGCTCCATTGCATCATCATCTGAAAAATAGAGAGTAAAAAGGTCACTACATATGTCAGAAGCACACAACACAAACACACACACCGACAAAATCAGGCAGACATGTGACACACAAAATAGAACCTGGCATGCATGCTGGGTCAACTTGGAATTGCTTCTGTGATCAGACCTGTTGAAAGGTGGCAGTCTGCATTGAAGTGGGTCCATGCAGTGCAGAAAATATGTATGTTACTCACTACCTACATGTACAGGGACTCCATGGTGTGTGTCAGAAAATGTGAAGGCAGTGCAAGGTCAACTTCAGGCATCACGTGCAATGTGCATTCAATGGGTAGCATATCTACAAGCAAAGCACCCCTCTACCCAAGTGCAAAAGAAGGGATGCCTAGCATGGTATCAAAAGGCTGACCATAGACCTGTGTATTGACAGACAGTGTTGACTAGAATCAACAGCTTCATGTGAGTCAAGTGACAACACTGCAAATGATGATGGGACAGAAAGCAGGACACATGATGAAACGTCTGGAGGCCACCCACGTGTGAAGAGGACACTACACCAGTTGGACAGAGTCATTGGCCATTAAACAGGCTGAGGCCTGTGACCCACCCAGATTGTCAGACCCTAAACATGTGTGCAACGCAGTACTGAGCCACAGTAGACATGGGATGAAATGCCATGCAATGTATGTCATCCAGGACTTGTATTACAGTGATCATCCAGTCAAGGACACATAGGGGCATGCGTGCAATGCACATGGAGCATGAATGGGCACTCATGTCCCTGCGGGGCATCTGACCTCTGCACAGTACAAGTGAGATACCCTGAATCAAGAACTAAGGCTGTACCACACATCATATGTCTGGCAGATTGGTTGCGGGAAGTTAGCATGTACACAGGAAGCATTAACAGGGAAGTACCCAACGGCAATATTGAAACAGACCAGTGCAAAGGTGGAATTGGGGTGCAGAGCGGAGGGTGGAGGGGCAAGGGAGCATGCCTACATGGAGTACCTGCATGCAGGCAGGCGACACATGCACATCAGTCATACTATGACATCATGCCTGGGCTGAGAGGAAGGTCACCCCACGCTACATGCAGAAGGGCCAGTGAGTTGGGACATGGACCAGAGGGGCATCCTGGTAACCAGCATGTGAGTAGGATGCAATAGTGTTGATGCCGACAGTCCCCGTCTGCTCAACATGTCCACCATCCAGCAGAGCAGACATGCATCATGGAAGCTTTGCATTACTTGCACATCCGAACCATGTACACCTCACATGTACTGGCAATCATGCACAACACATTTCACAAGTAAAACACACACGTCCTCAACAAACACGCATCAACACTCACTGGACTGGGCATCAAAGTCTGGTATCTCTCCCACTCTTTCGAACGATTCAGATGGTATGAACTCCACAACAAGTGACTCATGCGGAGTGAGGACTTCCTCCTCTGGTGCAGGCCCACCGCCAGTCACCAGAGTCAAGTTGTAATTAGAGGCACGCTTAGCCTTAGCGCTGCGTTTGATGTCATTCCAACGCTTTTTGCACTCTTGCGCCATGCGCACCTCATGGCCGAATGCACTGACATTTTCCGCAACATGCTTCCAGTGGGTATCACGTTGGGCAGCCGTAGTCTGACTATTGGCACCCACTACCATGTCATGGCTGTGGCCCCGCATGTAGCCCACGAGGAAGTCCAGTTCCTGGTTGCAGAAAGGCTTCTTCCTCGACGTGCAGGAGGTCGTGGCTGTGTGTGAGGTCCCAGCTTGTGCTGCATGTGCAACCTTCCTCCTCTTGGAATGTGGCTCAGACCCTGGCAGGCTAATGCCGCCCTGATCAGTATGCACATAACAAGGGTTTCAAAAGCCGTAAAGACTAAATTTGAAAATTTATGAAATGATTTTAAATGGTATCCAGCAGGATATCCTACTTATTCCAACTTAGAACAACCCAAGGTCACCATAAGAAGCATAGAGCAACATCATTTTACACAAAGAAAAACGTATTTTCTTTCTGACTTATTTATTTCACAAAAAAGAGAGAGTGTGTTTAACAAATACATAAAATTCATTACTTTCAACAAAGACATACAGTTATAATTTGAGCAAAATCTAAGTGCAATTACGGTTTAAGCAAAATTTAAGTGCATTTTATGAAAGTCCGCCAATTGGTCTAGGCAAAATATAAATGCACTTGTAAGCAATATACAGGTCTGCCAACGTCCACTTTTCACTTGGTATATGAAGAGAAAAGAAAGAAAAAGGTCTCAAAGAGAATAAATCAATAAGCAATTAGGAACAGAATTTAAGTTCCATTCGACATTGAGACCGTTAGGACGTTTCGGCGGGCCACCTGTGAGGCCACTGGTGTTGGAAAACCGCCTTCCTCGGGGCAAAGTAAGTAGTGAAATTCCCTACGGGGAAGCAGACAAAATACTCCATCACATAAAGAAATGTATAGTTTGTACAAAAAAGAAAATCAATTGTATTACAACAAAAACATAATATCACATGCTGTATGCTTCTCAAACGGAAATCCTGGGTTGACAAGTTTAAATTAAAAAAACCATAATTTCTTTAAGGCTGATCAGTGATTTAAGTTAAGACTACTAATTTAAACTGCCTAGAAGGGGAACCTTACCCTAAATGAATGAGGGGGAAAACTTCAAAGGCAGGAGGTCAAGACGTCAAACAAGACCCTGGTGCAGAGCATGAGCAGGAGTGACTGAAGCAAGACACTGAAGTAAAGATAACATTAAAGAAATTATAAAAACAGGGGAGAAGTATATCTTTCAGTGAATCTGGAAAATACAGAATCTATGAAATGTAGTCATAACGAGATAAAGAGTGAAAAAAGAGAGAGAGCACAGAAAGAGAAATTACCTGAGTCTCTAAAAGATGTTATGTGCTCTTCTGCAATTATCGCGTACGGATCTTAAATTAATAGAACCCGATGATCATGAACATTCTTCAGAGTGGAGGAAATGATACCCTGTGATGAAGCAACGTTGGTATCAAAATGGATGTTGCGGTAACGAATGCCTACCGGGGGGAAGAAAAGAAAAGAGGTGCCTAAAGGTCACAAGATTGCACAAATATCAAAACCAGAGTGTTATGCAAGATATAAAACATATAAAACAGTGAATAAGGCTTCTTAGCGGAGTAGGAAGTGAAGCAGAAATATACTTACCAATAGTTTGAGAATGAATCAAACGTAGCTCACAGTGTCAGTGAGGATCTGACGACAGTGAAAGAGATAGAATAGGGACTGAGTAAATAGCCGGCAGCGTGATGACGCGCGTTCCGGCTGCCGAATAGAAAACCTCGGTCGGCTGTTACGTCTACGCACTGCATCCTCCGACTTGTGGGTGGATGCGTGTGACGTATCCTTTTTCTCTATGATCTAGAGAGGAACGAGCGGGAGGTGAACTGACACACCTTCCCCGTGATTGGAGCATAAGACATATCCAATCACAGCGCGGCCCCTTAGCACACACCCCAAGAGGGAGGTGTATGAGGGCCGTTGAACTTGCCATACAAAGCCGTATATAAGCGGAGCCGCGTTTCGTCACTAACATGTGACTCTGTGAGAGGAATTATACTGTGGCATTATGGTAGATATTAGAATGGTGGAATAAATTCCTCATTTAATCCCCTAATATGTGTACCCAATCGGAAGATCCACCGGGCCTCTCTGTCTAACAAACATTTCTGTATGTTGGTAGAGTTTTGAACTGCTTCCAAGACCCACCATACTATATTGTTTGGTGAGTGTTTCAAAGTAAGGTAATGGTTAACTAAGGGCGCCGTGACAATTTTGCATCTTATGCGTGATCGATGTTCAGCAATTCTGACATGTACCGCTCTGCTGGTTTGTCCAACGTATCTTAGTCCGCAAGGACATTCAATGCAGTATACAACGTTCTTAGTTTTGCAATTGGTGAGATTAGGTAAAGTCCAAATTCGTTCATTTATTCTGAAATCTCTCATTTTTTTAGTGAAACTGCAAACACTACAGGAGCCACATGGGTAATGACCCTTGACTGAACGTAAATCCCAAAGGCCAGTTCTGGGAGTAGTGTTACGAAAACGAGAATGGATCAGTTTATCACGAATATTTGGAGCCCTTTTGAATGCAAAACGCGGCGGGGGCTCCTCGGGAAGGTCCAGTCTCACAATATCCCAATGTTTTAGGATAATTTTCTTGACTTCAAAGGCTTTGATTCCATGTGTTAGAACACAAGTCATGTTTTCAGCCTCTGATTGTGGAGTTTTATTGGTAAGTAGAAGGGCACGATCTGTAAAAAGTGCGCGTTTCCGAGATCTTTTAATGAGAGATCTGGGATAGCCTCTGTCCCGAAATCTGATGTCTAACTCATCTGCTTGTTGGTTAAAGTCGTAAAGGTCAGTGCAGTTTCTTCTAATTCGTAGATACTGCCCATACGGGAGATTGTCCTTGAGATGCCGAGGGTGGTCGCTCGTGTAGTGTAGCAGAGTGTTCTGATCAGTATGGCCAGTGGGTTCGGTGGATTGAGCCAAGGGAGTGGCAGGTGGAGGGACGACCAAAGGCCTGACTTCTGTCAGTGGCAGCTGGGTGCCCTCTAATGGACCCTGCGCAGCAACATCCGCTGTGGCAGGGTCATTGACCGCAACTGTCCTGGTTGTCAGACTCACAACCGGGGTGTTGTTGGGTGCATCTGCCCCTGCACTTGCCAACACCCGGCTGTTTGGGGCAGCAGATGACATAACTGCCTCAGGGACACGTGTCTTGGTCAGGGCACTACCCTTGGGCCCGTGGCAGTCGAAGGAACGGACTGCCGGGTCACACGGCGCCAGTGCCAGATGCAGAAGCTGCATCTCCCGGAACTACAGGGGTGGTGGCATGACTGCACTGACACATGGCACAACATCGTGCTCAAGTGGCACACCCCTGCCTCTTCCCCCTCTGCGGCTGCCCTGGACACCCTGGAGTCCCCCTACTCCCTGGTCACCCCAGCCACGTCCCTGACCACGCCCGCCACGAGGAGTACGCCCAGCTGGCCCCCCAACCATGGCACAGATGTAGTAGTGCCGGCACAGATGGAGTTGTGCCAATGGGAGGTGTACACCACAATTGACCTGGGCAATTTGGGTGAAGGGGGTGGGAAGCAAGATGTTAACAGCCCCCCTGCAAGGCTGTATGTGACCCCGGTGATGTAGTGACGGGTCACTCAACGCTCAGGCACCCCAAAACTGCTGGAAAACCGTGCACGCAACCCTGCAGCCTATGTGCGTGGAATCAACCTCCTGCAGTACGCGATGGCACCCAGTAACATGAAAATCGCATACGCGTGGGACACGCAGGCTACTATGACATCAAAAACGGTGCGATACACAGGGGCACCCGCAGTGGGAAAAATAGCGTGCGCGACTCACCGTCGGATTAGCGTGATTCAGAAAAACACGCGTAGCCAATCCCCCCACCAAAAGAAGAGATACGTCCTTGATAGCTGTGAAGTTGTGATGGCGCGCAAAACAACAGGAAGCAGCAACACACGTCGGTCTCCACGAAAGGCACGTACAGCGAACTGCTGGCCCCGCTCACCTTTAACCCATGCTGAGGGAAACACCAGCGCTTGTCACGTCACTTACGCGCGTAGGCCCTTTCATCGGATTACACGCATTCACACGGGGACGTGCATTTTTTTCGCGCGCGCGCAAATCCACTATGCCCACGTCACAGGGGAAAAGCCCGCGCACACCCCCACGCCTCACGTCACAGAGCGCTTACATGCGAAGGGCCTTTGGTCCAATGAAATCGCTGACGTGCTCACGCGCTAAGGGTCTTTCCTCGAATTACAGGCTGACGTGCAACATTTTCACGTGCCAAATCACTCCATATCAAGCTGGCCACGCGAAAACACACGGAAGACCACGCTCCTGCCCAGACGGCCGAATTACTGCCTCCCCAGACCACCGAGCACGCTCCCACATGCCATCTGCTGCTGTCCACCTGCCTGCTGCCCACATGCCCTGCCATTTGCTGCCTGCACATCAGCCAGGGCTGCTGTTGCTGTGACCACCCCTGCTGGAACCGAAGACTCCCGACTGGGATTTCATCGCTCCACAGCCCAGCTCCAGGACCCAGTTGCCCACCCACTGTCGGAAGACCAAATGAGGGTCCTGGAACGCGTATGTCCAGCGCTCCACATCCAGGTCCTTGAGAGGCAGACCCGTCTGGAGTCGAGCGGTAAGTGTACATGCATACTGATTGGAAGCTGTGCGTGTGGTGGTGTTCAAGTAGTGTGCAGGTTGTACATGTGGTTTTGTAGGGCCATGTATGGATGTGTATGTACAGGGCCGTGAGGCTGACACATGCGAGTCCTTTCATGTGTGAGACACATGGATGGTGTATTTGTGGGTAAGCATGCAGGCCAAATGCAGATGTGTGAGCACACATGTTTGAATGACTGTGTATGTCAGTTGTCAAGGTTGTGGTGTCACACATGGATGTTGGTTCCAGCTGCATGTATCTGCACTTGTGCATGTATGTGTATCTGACAAGTGTGCAACTCTCATGCAACAGGGATGCATGTGAGACTGATATGTAGAAGACTGATTGCCAGATGTGACATGGATGCCGACCTCATCACTGCGACACTTGTTGGAGGTGTACACATGCATGTAAGTGTGGTGGCGTGTGTGCATGTCTAGTGCACTCCCTGTGTCTCATGTGATGTCTGGCTCATCTTTGCCTGCTCATGCTGTTGTATGTGTATGGATGGTGCTGGCTGTTGCGATATGGCTGTGGAATGGCACATGTGTGTGATTTGAAATGACATGTGTGTTGGGGATTGTGATGCCATGTCTGAAGTTTGACAATGACACTCGTGTGCAACTGTCATGTATGTATGAGTCCATTGTACAGTGCCCTGATGCCTGTGTCCTATCTCTCCCTGTCTGCAGCGTCAACTGATGAAGAGGGCGGAGAGGGTGCTGTGGAGCACAGCGGCAGGGATCGCACCGCCAGCCGGAGACGCAAGGCCCGGCTCCCCTCCCAGGTTGTCATCTCGTCAGGGAGTGAGGAGTCCGGGGCCGCGTCCCAGGTCGCAGCTGCCAAGGGAAGGTCCAAGAGGCGGAGGTTGGGGCAGCACAGAGCCCGAAGAAGGAAGATGGCACAGAGTCATCCAGTTTGGTGGGGGGTTTGGTGGAGGAGGAGGCCGTGCAAGGGACAGAGACAGGGTCTGGAGGTGGGGATTCCACTGGTGCTAGTGGTGCAGTGCAGGGGCAGGGACAGGAGGCAGCCCAGGCCTCCGCAAAAGTGCCTTTGTGTAATCCTGTCCCCGATCCTGTGACTGCATCATCTTGCAACAGCAGGGATACCTACGTCCAGACCCGTTCTCAGGGAGGGGATCGGCTTACACCAACTGGCCTTCCTCTCCCTGCGGATGTGGCTATCCGGCACCAAGTTGAGCCTGTCCTGGGTGGGGTGGCGTTGTGTCAACGTGCCATGCAAGGTGACCTGCTGTCTTTTCATGAGCAGACTGCACGTCTTCTCGCATGGCTCGTTGACCGTGTTGACCCAATGGGACAGCTCACCAGGGCCGGATTCCTCCATTTTCTGGACTTTGTTCTGACCCCCTCCTCAACTGAACCCCCTATGCGCCAGTTGTCCTCTGTGCCATCTTCCCACCCATGTGTCACCTGGGTGCCCTGTGGAGCTGCCTCTGACCCTGCGGCCAGGCTGGTGGAGGACACATCCCTGCCACAGTCGGGAGTCAGACGTCTAGCAGGGGTGGCCACATCAACAACTGCACCCCAGCCGGAGGAGGATGTGCAGGCAGCAGGAGCCAGGGCACAGGCAGAGGCACAGCAGCAGCAACAACAAGGTGGGAGCCATGATGGCTCGGGCCTTCAACATCGGAGGGGCAGGCATCGGCCAGAGGGCAGGAGGACCCAGGACGGGAAGTGTCTTCCGTGTGGCAGCGGTTGGGCCATGCTATAGATGCGGAGCGGCAGTGGGCGGAAGAGGCACGGCATACGATGGTCAGGGCGGAGAACTCCATGCATAGGGCCCTGAGGCGGACTGAGTGCCTCGAGGCCATTCGCAGGGACCTGTAGGCCCAGATGTCATTGTCCCTGCAAACCCTCAGGGCCATGGAAGAGGAACGCCTCCAGGATATCGAGCAGGAGTTCGATGATGCCCTGGCCCGGGAAATCAGAAAGTGAGCCGTTGGACTAGCCGTATGCCAATGTAAATAGTTGTATAGTGTTAGGTTTCCTTTTGTTTTTCTTTTCATTTGGGGGCGCTTGGACAATGCCCCACCTTTTTGTATATAGTTGTTCATTATGTAGGGTTTTAGTAGGTTTCCTATCAATGGTTGGGCTCATGGACCCTGGATTTGTACTTTGTATGTAGTTCCACAATGGATTTCACTTCATTTGCCATTTTATTTAACCATGGATCAATGGATTTTTCTTTTTTTTCACTTTGGATTTGATTTGACGGACAGACTCTTTGGACCCATTTGCTTTTGGATTGATTTTTATTCTGGTTTTACACATCTTCTTTTTCATATTTTGGACATGCAGCTTTTTATTTATTATTTACATTATTGTGTGATTTCATTTCATTCACTTGCGTTTGTGTCTAATACATTTTTATTTGATACTTCATTGTGTGGTATGCTTTCCTTGGTTTTGCAGGGGGACAGGAGTGGGACATGAGTGGGGGCCTGCTGGCAGGTGCCTTGCACTGCTGGGGGGGGTGCAAGGGGACATGAGTGGGGGCCTGCTAGCAGGTGCCCCGCACTGCTGGGGGGTGGGGGTGCAAGGGGACATGAGTGGGGACCTGCTGGCAGGTGCCCTGCACTGCTGGGGGGTGGGGGTGCAGGGGGACATGAGTGGGGGCCTGCTGGCAGGTGCCCCGCACTGCTGGGGGGTGGGGGTGCAAGGGGACATGAGTGGAGGCCTGCTGGCAGGTGCCCCACACTGCTGGGGGGTGGGGGTGCAAGGGGACATGAGTGGGGGCCTGCTGGCAGGTGCCCCGCACTGCTGGGGGGTGGGGGTGCAAGGGGACATGAGTGGGGACCTGCTGGCAGGTGCCCCGCACTGCTGGGGGGTGGGGGTGCAGGGGGACATGAGTGGGGGCCTGCTGGCAGGTGCCCCGCACTGCTGGGGGGTGGGGGTGCAGGGGGACATGAGTGGGGGCCTGCTGGGGCTGTGGAGGGTGTACAGGGAACACCTGGGAGGACCCACACTGCCAAATCACGTGTAGGACTCCCCGGCACCCCCGAAATACACGTACCCTGCTGAAATTGCGTGTGAAACTTCCCGCGAACACCGTAATACACGTACCCTGCTGAGAACGCGTGTAAAACTTCCAGCGAACTCCAGTTATACACCTACCCCACTCGCACAGGGCCTATCACGTGTAACACTTCACGCGCACCCCTGAAATACACGTACCCAGCCCAATCGCGTGTTAAACTTCTCACGCACCCCTGAAATACACGTACCCTGCTGGAATCGCGTGTAACACTTCCCGCGCACCCCTGAAATACACGTACCCTGCTGAAATCACGTGTAACACTTCACGCGCACCCCTGAAATACACATACCCAGGCCAATCGCGTGTAAAACTTCCCGCGCACCCCAGAAATACACGTACCCTGCTGAAATTGCATGTGAAACTTCCCGCGCACCCCTGAAATACACGTACCCTGCTGAAATTGCGTGTGAAACTTCCCGCGCACCCCTGTAATACACGTACCCTGCTGAAATTGCGTGTGTAACTTCCCGCGCACCCCTGAAATGCACGTACCCCGCTCGCACAGGGCCAATCGCGTGTGAAACTTCCTGCGAACCCAAGTAATACACCTTCCCTGCTTGCCGTGCTGGTACAGGGTTAGCGCAACCCTTTGCGCTGGATTGGGGATTTTGATGTCTTTTCCCTGCGCGAGGGGCGTTCCTGGGGGCGTAAATGGCGCTGCTGCAGGGTCGCTGCGCCACTGCACGCCACGGCTGGTTTTGGTAGCTGAAATCCATGAATACGCTGCGCGCGAAAATGGATTTTAGCGCACGCGGCTGGCGCAGAGATTCACACGCGCACACTGTGCGCCAGCCGTGTGTTCCACTTGTGCGCTAAATTCTATGAATTACCCCCTAAGTGTCTGTATTTGTAATGTGGTAAGACGCCCACACCGTTCATTTTGCTAGTGACCCAAAGTGGGATAGTACAAACACATGTGTGCAAATTATAGGTCATTAATATATAAGTGTGGTCATTGAGGTCAAGGTCGGAGGCGTGGGAGGAGGGGATTGTAGCAGGGTTTCTTTCGGACATTCTCATTCGACCACTTTTTGTCAGGGCTCGAGACTTGCTTCTTTCAAAAATGTTTACGTGAGTTGCCATGTGAAGAGGCGATGCGGTGAGGTGACAGGTGGTGTGGCCTGATTGTGGAAGTTGCTGGGAGATTGCAAAGTTCTCCAGAGGAACAAAATAATCCGTACAAATGTTGTCGGCATTGGTGAATGGTAGCAACAATTTATATGTTTTTCAAAAATATTTGTAATGCCACTGTGGTGTGAAATGCTATCGTTTCCCATTCTGAGTGCATGTCAGCGCCGTTGAATTTTTGTTTCCTAGCTGAGCAAACCCACACATGGTACAAAGTATAAGGTTCAATTGTATTTTGACCTTGAAACAAAGGGAGGATTGCAAATGGAATGCATGAAAGGAGGGATGTAAGAATTTCAAATATGATAATGTTGACCATTCAGAAATTGGACAAAGGAACATGTAATTTCATTTTACGAAAATTTGTTAAAGTGAAACGAGTGTGTGGTTTACGCTGATAGAATGGAAATGCTGAATATTATGTATGTTTTACTTTGGACGATTTTATACACAAACTAGTCAAATAATCATTCAGTGACATTATTGGTGGGGTAAATTGTATTTTTTGTTGTGTGTGGTATATTGCAATGACACGCAATTGCAGGTTGTGTGTGTGGTTTGTTTTTTTGTGGGCACATGGGCAGTGCAGCATGGAGATGGGCGTAGTTCAGTGGTGGGTTCCCACAGGTTCACAAACATGTAATTGAACGCTAATATTTAAGAAAAATTTCATGTATGTGTTGTTCTTGGTTTTATTTAGCTCTCTGATTGCAGCGTCAGCTTGAGCATCCCATTTCGAGCTGACCATACTCCATAGCAGTAACTTGTACAACAAATGCCTCCTTCCATTGCTGTGAGGAGATCCAGAACATATTTGTTCTGGAGGGCCACCAGTCTTCCCGCTCTCAGCTCTTCCTTGACAGAGTTGAAACCTTTGACGGTCGAGTTTATTGTCTGCATCTGCTCCCAATGAGTAATGTGGAGCCACTTGGCATTTGTGCTTGTCTGTACTGCTGGAACAATGGATGCAAAGCACATCTCAGTTCTGCTGAACAGCCTGTGCCCTTGTGGTATCACATCCAATGCCTTTTCCATGTGTGATGAGACATAATTCCCTCTTCTTATTCTTGTCAGCTTTGCAGACCAATTCTGCCTTTTGCTATTATCTATCTCAGGGAACCCTTCACTCTTATGTCCTTATGAGGCACTACTAATTCTGGGGTATTCAGATGTATGAGTGAACATACCCCCCCAGTTGGGTGGCAGCTGAAGGCATGCTTTTGACCCACAGGCCCAGTTGCGATCCATATTTAATGAGCTCCCGACCTTCATGACTGGAATCTTCGAAATCTGTTTGCATCCTTCATTCTCTCCAACCTCTACTTCTCTATCATTCTGGAATCATAAAGCATCTCCTTTGAGCGGTCTGATTGGCAAAGGTGCTGCTTTGTTTTTGACCCATGTGAGTAATATGGCGCTTGCTTCTCATTCCTTAAGGCACTTGTCATTTTCCACCTGTACTATTTCCACTGGAACTGTTCAGACAGCATGTTATTTGCTCCCAACGACTCCCTCTTTCCTTCCTTCTGAGGTGTATACTTGTCCATACACCAGCATCTGTGGCCTTTCCCAGCCCCCTGGCATTCCTGCTATCTCTAGGCGCCCTGTCCTGGGACGCTGTAATTCTCTTTGTGTCACTGTCTGTACTTCTAATTTCCGTGGTCCTTCTGTGATGTATTTTATACTTTTATCTGTATTCCAGTAACCGTCTAACATTTCTTGAGTCTTTATATAAGTATCTTCGTAGGAGAACATTTACTTGGCCATCCACC